>NC_135265.1:18627523-19862857 GCF_051311805.1 Agelaius phoeniceus
TGATTAGAGCTCCTCTCACCACTCTTCAGTGTTACTCAGCTGAATGTCATTTACTTATCAAATGCGGTAGAACCATTAATATGCTCAAATGGGTCAGACTTTCAAGTATTAGGGAAACTACTGCTGTATGGGCTCATAGATGTAGTTGGGACCTTTAAAATTGTGCAAGTTAATCAAGCATGTTTATATTCAACAGTATTTGAGAGCAAAATCAAATATTCATTGGAAATACCTCCAAATCTAGTGCAATCATGTTTTAAACAGCCTCCTAACCTCGAGAACATGGACCAGAAAAATAGATTTAAAACCTACTGCTACCTTTGGCATTGTTAAGGAAGAGTCCAGCATAGTCATCTGTGATAAGTGTGTTGTCAGAATTTCACCCTGTGTTTAAGGAATGGGTAATACCCTCCTTCCTCCTAAAGAGAAGCTTTCTATTTCATCATATATTCAAGTTAGGTTTATGTATTTTTTTATATATTGTCCTGTGCAAAAAGTTAATGAATTTATATAAAATATGTATTGTAGATATTACTGTATTTGTAGATATTTTCTAAAGTACAAATGTTATTTTCAAGGGCAGAAATCAGTAACAGTTGAGTAAAATTCTGAAGGCAGATTTTATAGTATCTGAAATGTCAGAATCAAGACATTCTGCCCTTTCCAGTGACATTAACTTGCTTTAAATCTTAAATTGGTGTAAAAGAGGAGTCCTTTGCTCTTTGAGAACAGATGATGGGCAGGTTAGAAATTTTTAAAAATAAAATAAAGCAATTTTAATGTCTCTTTCAAACACTTTATTTCTTTTTCATTAAAATTACTTCAGAAGGGATGACTTCTCATTGCTTACACCCAAGTAACTTTAGTAAAGAAAAGAGAAGCCATCTCAGAGCAGGTGAACAGGAGAGAGTTGTTAGCATACAAGCCTTCCAGCATAAAGCTCCTAAAACGGACCTGAGTGCTGGTCCCTTTTAGGTTTTCTTTAGGCAGCTGTCCCTGCTGAAGGCACAGTTCTCTTCCCTGCACAGGTAATTGTATGCAGAACTGACACCTATTGCACTGCCTGTTTGTCTCCCTGGCAACCAGCAGAAATAGTGGTGAAGGAGAGGGACTGCCCATTTACCAGACACAGCAAACAGTGCAGCCATGAGGAAGTGAATGGGAAGAAAGGAAAGAATAGAATGAGCAAAAAAGAGGAAATAACAGACATAAACAGACAGAAATAAAAGACAAAACAAAAGCAGGAAAATACTACCTTAGCTGCTGGATGGGAAAAATATTAAAGAAAGAAGAAAGCAAATTAAAGGGAGGAAAATGTAGGCAATGAGGTGAAAACGGGAGAAATTGCACCAGTAACAGTGTTCAGGGCTATACAGGAATCAAGGAACAGCAGCAGATTGTTGTGTGGAATGTAGGAGAAAAATTAAAATCATAAATAGATAAATATTGAAATAGATAAACATTATAGCAGGTTGAAAACATTTTTTTCAAACAATTGATGGCAACATAGACTGGAGAATAGCCCAGAAAAGAAAGTGGGGAGTGGGTGCCTAGGAATTTGCACTGGTGTAGATGGGCTTGTCAAGCTGGTAGGTTGCTGAATCAGAGCTACATTAAAGTTTGTGTCATCCTCCCTCCACATCAGTACCTGCACAGGTTATCAGTGGCTTCCTCCCAACCCCCATCTCTGCTTTTGCTGTGTGAGTTTCACTCATATGTATCACAAAAAAGGAAAAAGGTAAAAAGGCAAAGCAAGGCAGTATAATGTAATGTTATTTAAACACAGATGTGAATGAAGAAAGATGTAATGGTGTCCTTGACTCTGTATGTCCTCAGATAGTAGGAGGTAAAGATTTCTGGGAGGTTTGCAAAGAAATGCAGTGGAAAAAGCCTTTCAGCAGTTCTGTGTGAGAATCCAGAGGCAGCACAGAACACAGCTTCTGCCCTGTGCTAAGATAACTGACTTAAAGCAGCTTTGATCTGAAAAAACAGGAGAGGCAGAAAAAGGAGACATGAGAATGTATGTGTTCTCATCAGTCTGTGTTTCACCTGCCCCCAACAGGCCCACTCTGCTTATAGGTGACCCTAAAAATGGGAAACTCACTAGGGTGGTTGTCAGATGGAATTGCAGAGGGCTGATATGCAAAGGGACCACACAGACTAGAATTGTAACAAAGAAAACCACATTGAAAGTCTTCCCTGAAAGACATTTCATAGGTAAATAACTACACAAAATGGCAGAATGATCTTGGCTGCACTGGCTCTGTTGAGGCCAGGGTTTCACCAGGCAGGTGTTTTCTATTGTTTTTTGTATATATAAGTTATTGATGTTGAGCACAGCACTTTTCAGAAGAGATCAATCCCCACAGTGAGTCAGCTGTAGCAGTATGAGGTATGATGTTCCTGGTAACAGATCTGCAGCCTAGATAATCACGTGTGCTGGTAACATTGAGATTACACTGCACTCAGAAGTAAAAATAACTGGCCATGTCTGAAACAATGTGAAGTGTAAGGCTGTGAATCACAAGGCTTATATATTAAAAACCTCTGTATTTATTGATTACTTCTTAAAATGAAATTATTTTCTTACATGGCTTATTTGAAGAAAACAGCTTTATATGCCTTGGAAATCTGTAACTTTCTGGTGTATGCTGTAATTTGGCTAATTAATCCTTGCAATGTATCACATAAGTACCCAATGCATAATATTCTGTGCAATTATTAGGGTACAGGAAAATGGCAATAAATCGAATATTTATAACTGAACAAGTTCTTAGTCTTTCTTGGGGGGAATGAGTCCACATGTCAGTGCTTGTACACAAAATAAAAAAAAAAATTAGTGAAGGATATTTCTGACTGCAAACAAGAGGATATAAAAGAACAAGTTGAGCACAAAAATTACTATCAATGTCTAGCCTGCACAATGTCTAAAATAATTTTAAATAATTACATAACTTGCTATTCAGTTTCTTTAGTGGAAGTATCCTGGTGACGTATAGACTTGTCACATAATTCTGCTGGAATATCAAATGCTTGTCTTAATCATGATACCAAAATTTGTGAAAATTATATATAAAGGGGTAACAGAGAATGAGCATGTTCTATATTTCTGAATTAATGTCTGCCAAATAGGGCTGTGAGAAATAGGAATACTGACTTTTCACACAGAATGAAGATAGATATAATTCAGGATTTAATCTGCACCAATATCAAATCATTCCACAGATGATCTCCAAGTGGAGGAGAAATGGTAGAAACAGAAATTTTATTCTGTGTTTTTCCAAAAAGAGCCAAAAGTAGTATAACTTCTTTGCCAATTAATGGTATGCATTATGTTATCTTATTATGTATCTGATACCTTACTAGCATTGCCATAGGGAAGCAAGAAGCTAGTTAGATTGGTAAAGTTTTATTCTTACTAAGGAATCTTGAAGCTGTATTTATACAAAAATTAATGGGAAATAGGCTCATAAAGAATTTCTTACTAATTTTCAACTTGAAGCATGGGGTTCAAGAGAGTTCAGAAATTTCCTTATTTGAAATGTGCTGCACAGCTGATAAAATGTGTCAATATGCTGATGTTACTTTACTGTGTTAATAATAATATTGTCCTCGTGCTGTGCACAAACATGAAAATTGTCTGAATTAACAAAAGGAAATTATGGGGTGTTTATTACAACACTCATTTTTAAAAAATTATTTTGTTGCTGCATATAGACTTGTAAATGTATTAGCTGAGTATTACAGTTTTATGTAGCAAGTCTGCTTAGTAAAATTGTTTTAATGTTCTTTTTAGAAAAAAATTAAAGGAGTGAAGGTCTTTTTCTTTCACTGAAATTTAGCAGTCCTGTTAAGCATGTACTGGCTTATTTTCTAGGCTCACTTTTTTTCCAGCTGTGAGTGGGAAACTTCAGGAAATCATTCCTAAAAAGCACCTTGAGGTGACTAAATTGCTACTTCCTTTATATCAAGATGGACAAATTGAAAATCTGCCAACCACAGTCACCAGTGCAAGTCCTGCTGGACTCCCACCCAAACAGATGACACGTTTTGCCTCCTCTGTGATGCAGATATGGGGGATTGATAGTTGCAAAGGTAGGAAGTTCTAGACCAACCTTGTAGATGCTGAAAGCAAGTGGCATTCCTCCCTCTTTCTTTTGTCTCCCCATCAGGATAAGAAATACTGTCACAGGAAACACTGAAATAATTTTAGAGGCTTTTCTTTCAATTGCAATGGCATGAGTGTCCACAGTCAGCAGCAAGTAGGAAACAACTGTGCAGTACCTGGTCTGCTTTGAGAGGGTCTCTTAGAAGTCTGGGAGAGCACAGCCATGTCCCTTTTTATCCAGAGGAGCAATACTAGCAGAGCTTCTCATGTCTTGTGTTCCGTGCTGGTAACACTGCCCTTTCAGAAGTCTTTGTTTGCACACTAAGATAATGAAACAACTGTGCTGGCAAAGAACAACCCCTAACTTACAAACAGGACTGAAGCAACTCTCACTAGTGGCCTTTTTGTCCTCATTACATAGTACAGAGCAGCTTGGGAGGGGGTTGTATACTGCTAACCAAGTACTTTATTGTATGATGTTGCAGCGGGTACGGTGTTCATGCTCTGGTAAGGGCATTGCCATTTTACAGAGGGGTACACTTGGCACCAGAAAGGTTAAAATTGGAGTGTTAGCAGTAGCTAGGGTTGAAGAACCAGATTAAGTGGCAGTACTGTGGCAGTCACAGCTGAGAGGAAGGGCACAGGGTTACTAGTCTGGTACTCAAGATGCCTAGCTGGCATTCCTTCACATGGCACAAACTCTCTGTATGATTTCAGGTAGAGGTTCTGCATCTCAGATGCCCATATGGAAAACTGGAACAATAGTATTCATTTTAATTCAAATTCTGTAGTTAAAAGCCATAAGATTAGGAATTGCTGGGTCTATTAAAGAGTTGAGTAGCTAGAAGTTCTGTGACACTAAATTCTTGTTGGAAGCTAGATTCATTTTCATCTTGTAGAACATAATCATCTTAAAATAGAAGTCAGTTAATAAATGTTTCTATAGGAACAGCCCTTCTTACATTCTATAAAGCTTTAAAAAAGCATTTACTTTTAGAATATATGCCAAGTACTTAACATTTATTAAAAAATAATCAATGCATTTATGCTAGTATGGATTAGTACTTTTATGATTGGATCTTTAGCAGAAAGGATGGTCAAAATAGGTTGTTATAACTGTTTTGTGATGTTGTTAACAGCCCTATGACACTGAAAATCCTCCAAACTGAGAATTTCAACTTAAAACTTCAGTATTTTTTAAATACAGAAATCCTCCCAGGTGCAAACTGATCGATCTTTGTGCACTGCTTATGACTGACCTTGCTTTTGTGGCCTTTTACTGCCAGACTTCCATTTGTGGTTTGGGGCATACAATCATACTCCTTTCCTAAGATTCTGATTTGTATTCACTGAGTCTCTGCAGCACCTTAAGATAATTTGCCTATTCATAGGCAGCTGGAGCTTAAAAGTGCTTTGCTGTTAAGTGGCACAACTACATTGGTGACTGTGTTCTGTGCTTTAGGGTTTGAACCTCCAGTACAGCTCCAGGGCAGGGAGAAAGCAGAGTTACACCCCAAAATGTGCCAGCAAGATTTAACAGGGCTCATAAGTCAGTCAAAATTGGGTTCAACTGACAGTCAACAATTTCTATATTTGTTGTTCATTTCCTTTGTTTCTTGCTGGACAGGATTGTTTTCAGGATTCTTAAGTCAGTTTTTATTTTGCCAGTTTAAAGGTCTGTCTGTGATATGTGCAGATTCCAGTATAAAGTTAGTGAGAAGAATTCCTTAAAATTAGCAGAGGAGCCTAAAATCGCAAAATCTCAGGGGTTTCAAGAGCTTTGTTACAGTATTTGCTACCAAATGCTACCTGCCTTTCTTAAACAAATGAAATTGCTTATTCAGTTGACTTGTTTTAAATTCTTCTAAAATCTGTGTTTCTAATAACTGGGTCACTTTGGCATAAAGGAACAGCAGCTTCAGAATGCAATTAATGTTTAAAAGCTGGCTGTTGGTTAGATTTTATGTTTCCTATGTGGGCCTTGGGTTTTTACATTTTCTCCAAGTTCCTGTTTGAGACTTGGTACTAAGAGAAAGAGGAAAGCTGGCAAGTCCTTTCTGTTTTGTATCATTGTGGCTTAACTTTTCCTTGGTTCCACAAAATATATGAGTGAATGTTTCTGAGTAGGATTAATATAGTATGGGCATTTTTGTTCTGGGAATAAAAATTCATCCTTCAATAGTTCTCATCATCAATGTGTGTCTGCTTTTTCTGCTTCCTCCAGTGGTCTTTATATTAGAACAATTACTTGTAAGGCAAGTGATTAGAAAAAAAAGGGACAGGTTGCAGGTGGCAAAATATTTCAAGGTTAATAGCCCATTTGTAATGGAGTATGGTGGCCTTAAGGAAATATAAGGATTCATAAATAAAAAAAACCAGGGAATTTGCACTTCCTCTATTGACCCCAAAATGCAACCACCACATAGGAGCTAACAGAAAGTTGGTGATAATAAATAATACCCCTTGCTGATGACAGCACCATGTGTGTTCATAAGCAAATACTGAGAATGGAGAAACATACAATTTAAATATGGTCTGGGAAAACACAGTATGGGTTACAGCAGTGTGATGTTAAAAAAATACTTGGGTTTTGACATAACTACCAAATATATGCTGTCTGCTTAGGTTTGCTTTTTGTGTTAACATAAAAGTTAAAAAGGTCTGTCCAATGGAGTCTCCTCTTTTTAGAAGACTGTGGAAGTTAAGAGCTATAAGTTCAGCAGTTTATGATTTTAATTTTTAGACATTAGCCTGAAAGCAGAATAACTTCCTCATGAGATGGTTTGTTTTTGCATAATTTTTGAAGGTTTGTCACCACACAAACATTCAGAAAAAAAATTTGTTTCTTGGTATTTTATATCTAAAATCTAAATATATATTTACGTAATATATGTCAATCCTAATTTTTGTTTTTCCTTTTCATTCTGCAGTTTATTGTGGAGTGTCATGGGAATACACTTCTTCCCCAGTTTTTGGGCATGTACCGGCTTACTGTGGATGGAGTTGAAGTATATATGGTTGTTACAAGGAATGTGTTCAGCCATCGTTTATCTGTTTATAGAAAATATGATTTAAAGGTGAGAAGTAACTGCTGATTAAATAACTGACAGAGTAGCTGAAAATCTTTACTGTAAATGTTAGATTATGCTGATGCTTGAATATTGCTCAGAATTTTAATTAATTTAAAATTGTGTCATGCAAGAGCCAGCATAACTTATTTCATTCTACACCTAGATTTAGCAAAACTAAAGGGTGGTTTTATAGACATTATAGAAATTTATCTGTTTTGTGCATTTTTAAGTGCAGCAATTTAGCCAGGTATGTTTGCTAAATGTTGCTAGTGTTTAAAGGTAAAACCCTTCACACTAGTACAATAATAATTCTGCTTCTTACAGGTTTTTATCAACATTATGGAAAGCCACAGTTGATACTGCAGAGGGCATTTATAAAACAACTAAATAATAATAAATAAATAATAATAAATAAATGCTGCTAACAAAGTACACCACTATGGCAAAAGCTTAATAATTTATCCAATATTAAAAAAAAAACTCAAGTGAAAAGGAGAAGAGTCTTTGAAAAACCAAAACATCTGCTTTTATCATAAGATCTGTTTTAGTTTTGTTTCAGAAGTTTTATCTGTCATTGTAATTTTGACAGTAGTTAGTATACAGGGCTTACAACAAATACCCAAAATGTAGTCTTAGTCTTTCTACCCAAGGGATGGTATTTTAATTTCCTCTGTAAAGTATCCCCTTAGAAACCTACTTCTTTCTAATACCTTTAATTTCTATGTGCTGAACCACTAAGTGCATCTGCAGGCTTGCTTTAAGATGTTCATTTATCATTCTGTATTAGGAGATTTGTAATGCTGTGTGATGGACCATCCTTTCCTACTGTCAAGTCTCCTTAGCAATTGCTTAGATAGTTGACTGAACTTGATTTATAAGAACTGATTTCCAGATTGTCAACAATTTACTTTCTGATATTCAGAAATATTGGCAGCAGTTGTTAGCAGAGAAAGTTTGTTTTTTTTAATTTGAGAGAACTGTGACTTAGAGCATCATAATATACAGATGCATTAAAAAGGGCATGAAAGCACAACAGGAAGAAAAAGTAATTATATACACTATGTTCTTAACATTGGTGTCAACAGCTATTTATGTTATTTACCTCTGTGAATGCTTCTGTAGTCTGTTCAGTTTGTCCAGCTGGACAGCACTGCTTTAACTTCTCATGCAATTCAAATTTAACATCAATATCATATTCCTCAAAACAAACTCCTTCACTGAACAGATTTATAGTGACACTGAATTTATTATAAATTACTTTTTCTTGTTATTCTTTGCTATGTCATCTGCAGTTGTAGATTCAGAGTCCTTTTTTGTACATGAATATTTTTGACACTAGTTTAGAACTCACTTTGTAGCAAAAGTCTTACCTCTGTAGATACAAGAAAAAAAGACCACAAATCAGCACAGGATTTCAAGGGGATTTTTTGGCCATGGATGCATTTTGTTAAAATTATTTCAATGTCATTTTTTTACCAAATGTCATTTTTGACATCCTCCCTAATTTTCACTATTGTGACTCTTTTTTCCTTTTCCTTCAGTTTGGTTTTCAGTTGATCTTTTTTCTGGCCTAATAATCTGTTGGAGCACAGGATACAATATAAAAGATGTCTCCTGAGTAAACTGAAATGTTAGGCTTTTACCAGGCTTTATTATCATTTAAGAATAATTCAATGAAGTCCTTGCTTCAGGGCCATACATAATAACTAAGAGATCCTGTCCCATATATCTTTTCTCTCCATCACATCTGAGTTTTCTAAGTTTCTTTCCATAAACAGAATAAAACATGCTATAAAAGGCTGTGGTTGGGGATCCTCACATTCTTTAAACTAGCAGGACTCCACTCCAGCATTTCTTTACACAATGCACACCCTTTAACAACCAGCAGAGCTAATTTACCCATCTTTCAATGCCCAGTTACCATATCTGTAGTTACTATTTCTTGCAATGCTGTTACGTGATAAACACGTGCTGGGTATTTAAAAGTGTGTTCTGCTCCAAGAAATTTTTAAGGAAATTATATACAGTCTTCTTTTTTGTCAGCTCCAGGTTATTTAGAAAGCACCATATTGCTCACTAATTTTAATCTAAAAACTAAATTTAAAAAGAAAATCCAAAGTGTCTTTGGCAAGCACTGTAAAGTCCTGTGAATCCACAGTTGATCTCTTCTCTTCTTTTTACTCCATGTTGCTGTGAGATGCTTTGTTCTTGTTTGTACTTGATGATCTTTTAAATACTTTTGTGTTTAGATTGTGTGACATCCTTTTCAAATGTGTGTTACAAATGTCCAGACAGTTATACAGAATAGGCTAGTCCATACCCATACAGCTAAATTGGCACCAAAAAAAAGTTGAAAAGTCTGCCAAGCAAACTGAACTTCCAGCATGATACACTCAAAATGAGGATGACAGATGAGGAAAAGCTCCAAGAATTAGGAGGACAATAGAAGTAGAGCATTTGAGGATGTAATCCATCTTTCTTCTCTCATGATGCATCTTCTTCATATGATTGCAGCAGTTCAGCAGTCCTGGACATTCTACCTACCATATCACCTTTCTCAAGTTCAAAAGGATACAGTTCATCCTCTTTTTGACCTGTTGTAACATTTTCAAATTAGTTTCTGACATATGCACATTTTTAGATCCATTTTTTCTGTTTCAGGGCTCTACTGTGGCTCGAGAAGCCAGTGACAAAGAAAAGGTATGGTGCATTTCTGTTTCTTTTTCAATTAATTAACCTTCTAGCCAGACTCAGAACAAACATAACCAGTGCTGTTCTGACCCTTTCCTTTTTTTCTGCCATATTCTTCCCTCTTGAGTTCTACCTTATCCCTCTTTTATCTGTCCTCTATTTCCTGCAGACCTTTGAATATTGGTTTGCAAAGGTGTTGTAATTTCAGAGGTAAGTGAGCCAATCCTCTACCTCCTCCTTTTCCTTTTCTCTTCTCTTAGTTTCTTCAGGGCCTGCCCTGTGCTAGGAAAACATCAGAACTTTGTTCCCTTCTCTCCTTCTTCATCTTCTTTCTCTTCCTATTTAATATTGAGAATTTATGAATACTCCATGTCAAGTAATGGAATTATGTAATGAGACACCACCTCTAAACTGAGTGCAAGGATGAACCAAACCTTGAATTATGAGAACCCTTGGGTATGTAAAGCTCATACAAATGAGCAAGTGACTGACAGACTTAGATGCACATGTAGCTGTAATGAGAGACAGTCTCCCTCAAATTCTGGGTTGAAACTTTGCTCTAAACAGAAATAGATTGCTTTATTTTTCTCCACCTCCAACTTCAGTTCTTTTGGAAAATTTAATGTTATCAGTTTTTCTTTGTGATTTTAGCAAAATAGCCAGATGGCATTTTAGGAGAGGTTTCTCTGGAGATTCTACAGATAATTGGAAGTGTAGCATAGTCTCCATCATCTGAGACTTTTTAGATTTCAAATTTGGGCAAGGTCTAACAACCCATGGCCTTTGTTGTCTTAATTTGTCCAAGCACATTCCTCCTGAATTAGCATGAGCTCATTCAAGAGTTCTCTTAAGAGACTTCATTTTCTGTTGTCCCCAAATGCCATTCAGATCATTTGTTTTTCTCCTAAGCAGTAGTTGTGCCATACCTGCCTCTCTGAGGCTTCTACAGTTCACAGAACTGCACTAAAGGAGTGAAGGACATGCAGTAGCTGTCAGTTGTCACTGCATGAAAAACTCTGTGCAGGTTTTTCCACCTTTCCTAAGGCATGATGGAACACTTAAAATTCTTCTGAGCATTAGGCAGTACCACAGCCCCACCTGCAAGCTGCTGTTACCATTGCCAGCCATAGCTCTCTTCTGCTGTACCAGGCCCTCAAGATCATGTCTTGAATGGTCTCTTTTCTTTCTTTTGTCATCTGTTTTTGTTCTTGTTTAGTGGCAACTGTAGTGTTTTAAATGTGCAGGGAGTAACCCTTCAGTGTCTTAGAAACAATACCTCATATCATTGAAAACCTCTGCTGTACTATTAAAATAATCTGATAGAACGGATGAGGACAAGTTATTTGGATGAGACTGCTTTAGGTTGCAACATAAATGCTTGGAATAGTAACATAAAAATTTAAAAATATTATGTATGGTCACTATACAGGATCTGATACTATACAGATGTTTAGCAGAGTAGTTTTGAGCAATTTCTGGAATATGCCTCATAATAATAAATAGATCAATAATAGTACATGTATATTGTAGTTAATACATTGAGCGAGAACATTAAAGAAACAGTGCCTTAATTTTGCTCCTGTGTAAGTTCATGGCAGAATTACTATTGAATTTGCTATAGATAAATTGAAACAAATTTGTGTTGTTTTATATAATTGCATAAAACAATTATTCTGTAAATCTAATGTGAAATCATAACTTCCATAAGGCAGATAACAAAAATTCTTATCAACTTCACATCTAGAACCTTTCCTTTGATTTTGAATACTTCTCTGAAAATAATGTATAAAAGCCTCATCCCCCTAATTCTTATTGTGCTATTTTAATGGTGTGATTTCTTGGGGATGGAACTGCACAAAGGCTATGGATGTTGTAAGCACACAGTCTGAGGCTTTGGAAGCAGCTTTCTGTCACTCAGAATTCCCCTCAAACCCGGTGCAATGCAGGAGGGAAGTGACAAGCTTGCATTCAGAAAAAAGATTGCTAAGAAAGGAAATTATTGGGTAGCCTTCTACATTCATAGAGGGAACATCATTTTACACTTTGAGACTCTTAGGGATTCAAACAAGGGGAAATTAGTATTTTGCTTATTTCATGGGTTTTGTTTAAGTTTTGGAGTCTGCTGGTTGATTTGAAAGGGCCAGAATACATTTTGCCTGTGCATTGGAGATGTTCAGAAGGTTTGTCATCACTATGATCTGAATCTCCTGCAGTAGGCATGACAACAGATTTACTCACTTAGACTACTCAAATTTAACACACAGCTTTTAGGTTTAGATAAAAAGGGTGTTGTATATTTATATGAATAGGTAAGGGAAGTTTGGTTCTGAAACTCTGAGCAGTGCCAAAGAGCTGCTGTCATGAGAGGTATTTCTGCACATGTGCCACTGATTCCAGGGCCTGAGGACTCTGTTGACCTGAATATGTAGATGATCCATTATTCCTGAGTGGCAAGTAGAGCCCTGTAGCATGGGTTTTTACTTCCATTTTTTCTTAAATAGATGTCAGTGTTTCAAACTTTTTGTCATCATCTGTGAGAATCTCAAATCAATCTTAAGATTTGAAAACAACTGGAAAGGTTTGACTTGAAGGAAAGGGGGGGAGGTGTTTTAGCAAATTCTCTAAAGAGATTTTGGCATCTCCTATCATAGAAGAAATTGCCCATAGGGATTAAACAAAGCCAGACAATCTGAAAACCTGAGCTGGTGTAGTAAATTATTAGCTAATTTTTAGCCAGATGCAAGCTAAATCATCAATTTATTAATATTATCTTGAAATGACATTAATATTAATAAATTTCAATTAATGGCAGTATAATTAGTGATTATAACTGTATGGCTATTCACATGTGAGAGTAATAAAGGAAGCTTTTGGTACTAAAATGTATGGCTAAATTATCTGGCAATGCCTAGTTTTTAAATGGGCTTTTAAGTAATTCATATCAAGTTTCAAATGACAACATTCAAGTAATCAGATGGTTTTCAGAATACTAAGCATGATATATTTACTTCTCTTAAAGCTGCAGAAGACAGAAAACAAAAGAGCAAGTCTTTCAGTCACATTCTAATGCAGATAAATTTTAGATAAATTACTTTGTAGAGGCAAATTTGGTGAAATTTCTGTTCTTGAATCTTTTTCCTATCAAACTAAAAGTTACTTACTCAATTAATAAAGAAGAGACAAATATGCAAAAATATTTAATTGATAAGAAATCAGAGAAAATAGTATAATTCTTCATTACCTTAGTAGTGTAAAAGAGGTATTACTATTCAAACATTTTTTTAAATCAGTTTTTTAGGATGAAAAGTTGCCTGATTGAGAGTGGTACTTTTCCATCCTGTTTGCAGTTTGCCTCCTGTTTGACTGTCATCAGCTGTTTAATATCCTAACATATGGATGAGCAGTTCCAAAACTGTCATTTCAATGTTTTGTGATAATCAGTGCAGAAACAAGCACCAATCCCTTAAATTTCACCTTAACACACAATGACTTTCATTTGTGTAACAAATGATACTTTTAATAATAAAGACATCACTTTCTTGGCAACATGTATCATAACATACACTTACAGATGCCTTGGATTTTAAAAGAACAGTATGTTTCAACAGTTGTCAAATTCTGACAGCTGCTCCTTTTGACTTTTTGGGCTTTGCTACTCTTTTTAAAATTTTCATTATTTTAACAGTGGGCATTTTCTATTCATTCTTGGGACAATTTTGCCCTCTCAAGTGAAATGAGGATAATGCAGAACTCCCCAGGCCATCTAGCTGCTCACAATTATGCCATACTTGCAGTACAACATCAAATTAGCAGTAACAGCTGAGTCTACTTGTACTGATAAAAGAATCTAAGCTCTTGCTTCTGAGTGAGCAGTTCAGAAAGAAATTTGAAGAAGAAAAATAAATCCTAACTGAACTGGTGCCCACCACATTTCATCTTTCTCAAGCAATTTCAGAGATTATCACATGTTTTCCATCTAAAACTGGTTGCATTGCCACCTCTGTAGTATGTGTTGTTTCGTAAATCACCATTCAGAAGTGCAGTAAAATTATACTCAATACAATTGAATAAGGATTTTCTATTCAAGTTCCTTTTGGGAAAAAGATTGCCATAGTTGACAGCTATGTTACATTTTAATTAAATTGTATGCAAAGTACATAGCTGTGATAATTAGATTGGAAGTTGTCACTAGATGTTAGCTTTGTGTTTAACTTTATATATTAGAACATACAGTAATTAACTGATTTCTGAGAGGAAAGTATAACCTAAGGAAGAAGGGCTTTAGTAGAGGAACAGAGGAACAAGATCATTCAGTCTTGACTCAGTTTTTTTTTACTTTTGGTGTCACTATGTAAAACATTATTCAAGGTAGATCATTCCAACATCTGACCTCTTTTTTCCTGCTGTTTTAGATTACAAATTTCAGAACATTTTTGTACTTTAATTAGTGATTTCAGTCCACTTTATGTGCTGATCTCACACAAGAGACTTGTGAAGTGTCTGACATTTACCTGTGAAATAAATCTAAACATTGCAACGTACAGAGATTATAGTTTTCAAAACATCACACTCCAAAGATAGGGAGAGACATTCAGGGTTTTGATTTCAGCATTTAGCCTTATTATGACACCAACCCCATTACAGTTTTTCAAAATAAATCACTAGTTTGCCTTTGTTTGGTTTTGAGGGGTGGGGGTGTTTTGTTTCATTTTTGTTTAGAAGTCTGCTTTCCATATGTTAAAAGAATTTAAAAAATAACAGGGGAATTTTGTGTTGCATTTTATATGTTACATGTTCATTTTGCAGCAGGAAGACATTAATGCTAGGGATAATTCTGGATGCATTTCCTTGAGCATTGAAAAGACAGTTTCTATTTTGGTACATGCTTGAGTACTTAACCCTTCTACAGCATCCTGCACAAATCTTTTTTTTTTCTACAGAAAATGCTTGTTGTACTGGCTAAAGTCATTCCAGTGTTTACCCTCAAACACTATTTTGGGGTTAGAGCTCTATTTGCATTGCCTTTTACAGACTTGTGATGTCAAGTTGAGCTGCAGACCCTTCATATGGGAGCCCCTGTCTAGGGCAAGGCAATTTGTACAACAAAAGTTTGGACCCAGCTCACAGAACTATTGAAGGCAAGAAACTGCATAATTCTAAAGTTATTCTTCCCTCTTGTAGATGTAGTGACTCCAGAGTTTTGATTCAATTGAAAATCACCCATTCCAAATTATTACAAGCTATATTTAGTATAGTATTATATTAGTATAGCCTTTTTTTCCCAAACACTGCCTTCCATATCTGCTGGTGAGCCCAGTACTTTAAAAAATGAAGGTGTATGTGGGTCATTTGCTGTTAAAAAAGCCCAGGGTGTGGACCTTCACTCTTGGCAGATGTTTTACATAATTTTCAAAAGTTATAAGTTGTAAGCCAAATTTTTCCATGATTAGCTGCATGAATAATGTGACTTGTGGCTAGTTCCAGAGAAAAAAATAAGGCTATGCAACATTTCTCCTAAAATCTAAACCTTGTCTTTGTTAGATAAGAAATTGCTGCCAAATGAGTCTTTTTTCCTTTTTCAATCACTTATTTGGAAACTTACCTGACCTACAGCTATTTTAGTAAGCTGCTTCCAAAATTGCCAGCATTAATGTTAGCAGTGACCATTATTTTTGATGTCATGAGGTATGCAAAATCACTTTGGGGGAAACAAAACTGCTAATATTCATTTCAACTCATTAGGATAGGATGCTGAATTGAGATATCTTAAATACACAAAAACTGTTACCATGTTCATAGAAGTAAAACTTCACCTGGCTCTTATATTTCAAGGGTTTGGTTTTTTTACCTCAAAACAGTATCAGCTCTTACACTATACTTTTATTTTGAATGAGGCTTTGCACATTCTGTCATCTTAGTTACTAAGAAATCTTTATTGATTTTTCAGCCTTTCAAAGGCAGTGAAATCTTCCTGCCATTAAAATTCTCTGTGACCATAGCAAACTTTGGAATGCAAACCTGAAGTGTGCTGATAACATGCTTTTTTAATAGATATTTTATATTTGTAAAAACTGTTGTGCCTTTCTTGCATCTTTAAGTAGGAGATTAAAAACAGTGGAGGTGGTTCAGAAAGAAAATCTATTATTAATTTAGTGGAAGTAGTTAGATGCTCATCTCCTGTGCAGCTCTTAAAATATTTAGTTCTTTAATGACAGTAATATGTTCGTTATAATGAATTACATTCTAGGAGAATCATTTTCCAGCAAGGATTTTGCTTCATTGGAAATATTTGAGACATCATAAAAAATTTACCATATCAATTATTTCATTAAAGCAAAGCCTCAATTTTTTTCATTCAGATAATGCTCTAAACTGCCACAGTGTGATTCTATTTGTGTTTATTTCAGCATGTAAGAAATTAACATAGTGGGATTTTTCAGCACGAATGAATGTGTTCTTAATTCAGCATAACTACAAGAAGCCCCTCCTAGTTGAATATTTCATAGGTTTTGATTCTTAAATTCACAAATCAATTTTAAGACAAATTTCATTTAAAGTGCCACTAGAAACACTTCTACCAGTGTCTGTCATTAGTAATACGTGGGACTGCACCAGTATCCTAGGACTATTTGGCTTCAAATAAATAGGGAGAATAATATTGCCTAGTACACCAAAAAAAGGGGTTTGTCTAGTAGCACCTAGAAAGAGGGAAGAGAATAGGCTGGGGGGCATCAGGCAAATAATGTAGTGAGGGCAACCACTGGCACAGAGCTTTTTAGTTTCAGTTGCTTAGATGGGATCCACTGCTTTTACTTTGTCCTTTTCTTCAGAACTGCCTTTTAACTTACATGGTTCTACACTTGCCAAGTCTTTATAACTATGGGTATTTGGGTGAATAAAAATTACCTCAGATAAATATTGTCAGAGGGATGATCGTGGTCTGGGGGAACCTGCCTACAAGGCAGTGAATAGTCAGGCTTTTTGGGAGTGCTGACTCACTGCCCAGAACATCCTTGGGAGTGCCCCTTGGGTCTTGTGATGACAGGCAAGAGCTGCAGCAGCACCAGCTTTGCTAGCTCACTTCTATTAAAAATAGGTTAGAGACAAGGTTAAAGTATTAACTTGCACAACTGGCTTACCAGCCCTAGCATCTTCCAGAGAAGACACTGCTTGTAATTTGAGTTTATTTTTGCCACCACAGGACTGTGCTCAGTGGCAGGCAGCTTCCCCTCGCAGCCCCGCCGGTGTGGCTGGGGCTGTGCTCTGCGGGCAGCCTGCGGCACAGCCTGGAGGCAAACAAGCATCTCAGCATCTTAACCACAGCACATCCTCCCTCTGTGCTCACCCTCCAGCTTTAAACAGCACTAGTGGGGGGGTTTCTGTGTTAATGGGTTTGTTTCACTTTAACCTCTGCCTAATTTAATCAATAACTTGGATATACTAGCTGGAAAAATAATCTGGGGAATTTTTTTAAGTGATTTTGGGCTAAAAATAAAGGAAGCTTGGTTTCCTGCATTCTTTTCATTATTGCTTCATCTTAAATTATTTCATCCAAATCTCCTCTCCATTCTTAAGCATCCCACGCACTGGATTCCATCCTCCAGTGTTGGCAACGTCCCTGGATCCACAGTCCTGCCTCTGTGCAATTAGCCCTGTCCATGGGACACTCTGCTCAGTTGAGTATGGTAATCTCTACAGCTGTTAGCCTGGAATGCTTATCTGATGTTACCCCTGCTCCTTTTTGTCCTAAACCTCTTACTGAGTAGGCCAGAAAGAACATCAGTGTGCACTGTGCAGTCATATTGTGGTAAACAATTCATTGTGAGCTTCAGAAAGTGTCCAGCATTGTTTTTGAGTAAAGCAGGAGAGCACTGCTGAATGACTCTGGGACAGAGGAATGGTTCTAACTCCATCTCAGCAGCTTGGGTGTTTGTTTTGTTGGGGTTTTTTAATATAAATAGAAGATTGCTATTAGAGGGTATTTTAATGTATCAGAGTGTTCTAAATGCAAGAAAATAATACTTCAGATCAGCCAGACTAGGACCTTTTTCTTTTTCAAACTTCATAGATATCCGGATGCTATGAATTTAATAATGGATTTGTAACTGTTACAATGTTACTAATTTCTCAAGTGGTTTTGAGCAGTTATTGGAAGAAAAGGATCACTTTTCTAAACAAAAGTAGCATTGTGGGATCTCAAGCAATTCACAAATTCCAGGTCAAAAAAAAAGAATTTGGACAGCTGGGGAACTGAGTATTTTGGCCACCTCAGTGCACGCAGCCCAACAGCAAAAAAAGCTTTTAGCCATTGTGAAGATCTGTAAGGGCCTCTCGGAGTCTGCTGTGGTGCTCACATTTTAATGCTGTGCTTTCCAAGATATACCTGTTGGAGTAGAGGAAAGAAGCTCTCAGGTTCTTTTCCTTGCTGTGTCATAGGAAGAAAATAAACTTCATGAAAAATACCATCTCCAGTATGATTATAAGCAATGTCTGACTAGTTAAACTTATGAAGGACATTCCTGCAGGCTGTTAGCTGCCTTTTATTCCTAGGAGAAGGACTTTCAGATTAAGGGGAAATTGTTTTATTCAGGGTACTCACTAGTTCTTGGCCATTGACAGTTCATAGTAATTGCAGCACTGGTTGTTCTGTAACATTTTCTTTGTAAAGGAAACCTGTTCTTCCATACTATTGGTTAAAGGTGGGGCAAGGAGAAAGGCTGTTCGTTGCTCTTAATGGGCCAATTTTTTAAAAGCTCTGATTGCAGGAGTTAGTATTACTTCTAGCTTGCTTGACTGAATGTCCTGAAGGAACTGCTCTTTTGTTTGTCAGTTTGCTGGGGCTTTCTGAGTAAACATCTAGTCACTGCCCATTAAAAACAGAGCCCATTTGAGGTGTTGCAAATCACTTCATGAGGGAGTTGAAGATGAAGGTGATCAAGTTGCTCCAACATCAGGATTATTAATTACATGTTGAAGAGGCAGTGGTCTTCTCTGGCATTTGCTGCTTTTAAGCAGAATTTCATAACTCAATATTCATTTGATGCTTTCCAATGATTATTTGGTATTAGGCACTTGTGAATATTCACAGTGGTTGTGCAAAATGCAATCCTGTCTGACTTCCTCTGTAAGACCTGATGCAGGCCCTTTGTTATGAGGGATAGTTTCAGTTCACTTACTGCCACTTGCTCTGACAAATGACATCTTGGAAGAAGCTGGATGCAAATCAGTGTTCAATGCAAATCTGGTATTGAGTGGAGCTTTTGTCCTGGCTGCATTTGCTGCCCAGGTAACACATTCCTTCCAGGCCATTCCAGGAGGGGTAAGGTGAGCAAAGAGCTCTGTGGGTGCAGTTATGGAGAGCTGTGTGCCATGGAGGCACCTCAGGGGTGCCTTCTCAGGCACAGGGCCAGCAGCTTCACCACACTCCTTACAATCCTGCTCTTACAGGAATTTTGGTTTGTTTTAGGCCAAAGAGCTGCCGACGTTCAAAGACAATGATTTTATTAATGATGGCCAAAAGATTCATATTGATGAGAATAACAAAAAGATGTTCCTTGAGAAACTCAAAAAGGATGTTGAGGTAAGAATGTGCCTGTTCAGTTACATGGGATTAAAATGTGTGGCAAATTATGGATATCCCAGGAAATCATATGTGTAATTCATTAATGAAAGCTCTTGTTTATCAAACTGTAAACACTGACTGTTTTAAATGAAACACAATTTAAACTTTCAGGAGTTGATCACTGCTTTGCTGATGTGATAAATGGCTTGCTGCCATAGCTGGTTGCCATTCATTGTTCCTGCCTTGATGATGTGATGTTAAAATGCTGGTACTGCTTAGTACTTAAATGCTTTACAAGCCTAGTGCTTCCCAATGCCCCCAAGAGAGAGGTGAGTATTGTTAGTTGTATTTTACAGGTGGTGCTCCACCAGAGCTGAGGCCAGATATGGGCTGCAGTCCATAACAGAGGAAGGGCATCTGCCCTGCTCACAGCTGTGCATGCCCTTTTTGTTTCATGTTAGTAATCCAGTTTTAAATCATTCTAAGTATCACATTCTAAGTATCACAAATCATTCTAAGCCTCAGTAATCTGAATACAGCAATTGGATTCTCATTATCCTAATGTAGTCTTTCATATAAATTTGTATTTTACTTGGCTGAATATAGTAAATACTTGAAAGAAAAGTGTTAATGTATGAATTTATTGAAACATTTTCACTGATTTTGTTCAAATAATAAACATCAGACTAACTTGTTCACACAACTTGCCTTTAGTTTGCATAATTTAAAATATTTTTCCTAAACACAGTATTTTGCAGCTTTATACTCAAAAACTAAAATCTGTTTTCAAGTAAAAAGGCAGATTTGGAAAAGACTTGGTAGCAAAATGTGTCTGTGACTTAATAAGACTTTCAGCTATTTATATCAAAAGAGCTATGTGAATTGACTTTCCAAATTCTTCAGATTTTATCTCATTAGTTGTACAAAACAAAATACTGTTACTTTAGAATTTACCCAATAATTTGCTTCTGAGGAAATATAATTTCCCATCATAGTAACAATGGGAAATTTATGGTGGTGAGGATGATGAAAACATAAATACTTTGTGAAATATCAATGTGTGTTTATTTTATATTTAAAATATTGTGCTCTACTGATGTCACAGCTCTAGAGATAAGTTTATTTGGGTTAAAATTTTGTGCTCTTTTAACATGTACTGCTGGTGCTGACTACTGCTTTTACAGCAAGTAGGTTGCAGATAATATCTTAAGTGTGTGGAAGGAATGTGGAAGATACTTTCTTACCCTGAAAAGTAGATTGTGTATGATCTGTATCATTTACCAGACTGGGAATATAATGGCAGATTCCAGATTATGACTTGAGAGGTTGGTTTTATGGGTTTGAAGTTTATACAGAGAAATGTTTAATATCCATGTAAACCACTAGTGTGAAGTGATCTGGCTCCTGATTTTGACAATGGCAAGCTATTCTTTAACCTTGCTTTTCTTTTGTTGGTTCTTTTTGCCCTTGTTAGATAACAGATAGACACACTTTGTAACCAGTGTGTAAAAGCTCACATTTCACTACAATGAAAAGAAATGCACAACACTTAGTATATGATTATCTTATCAGACACTATTTATAGTTAAACATATCATGGAGTACTATTCTCAGCTATATAGCTTTATATCTGTTCTTGTTTTTTATTAATCTTTGTTTCAATATTTCTCTCCTAATCAAGTCCTGTGTCCCCTTCCTATGTTCAAACACAAGTTATTACTGCTGTTTTGGTGTTCCCTTGTCTGTGTTCCCATCTCCTTATTCCATTGCAGGTGTCCTGAGAAAAACTACATATTTTTTCCATTTAAATCAGATTTATTTTCCTTGTGCTGAACTCCGTAAGTCTTTTTGTTGTTAGCAGCAGCAAATTTTTTTTCCAAGAGCCATTCTCTTCTAATTTGTAGCTCACTGTTTTTTTTCCCAAGAGTCCATTCTCTTTCATGCTGTTCTGTATTATTAGTAGTAGATTTTTTTCCCTGTATTTACCAAGTAGTGAATAATATGCCTGGAGTTCTTCCACCCCATTGCCTTTGGCCAGTCTCATTTGTTTGTATTGTATATTGTTGTGTATCATCTCTTCAAACTTAGATCTCTTCCAGTCTTGTGAAAATCTATTGTTTTATTATATTGAAATAAATGATACTTAAATTTTTAAAAACCAGTTTCTTCTTCTTCTTAAAACCTCCTCTCAATCTCATAATATTTCTTCCAGCACTTGAATTTACAGTTATCTCCAGCTCATGTCTTTTCTCAGAATCAGATTTTGACAAACTGGAGTTTCTCATTGCCCAGTATTTTATCTTTTTCATCCCCATCACTCTCTCTGTGCCAAAGTCTAGCTCGAATGCCTTCTTTCCCGGTCTGCTCTAACTTCCTTTTTATAACCAGTTAGAGTTTATAAAAACTGAAGCAATTTTTATTTTCAGCCACTTTCTCTGCATACCACAAGCATGGGCTTCACATTTTCATTTCAAACATTCAGTTTGAAATCACAGTGCTGCTTTTAAGCTGCAGCACAGCTCTGTCCTGCCTGTCCTTTGCCCCCTTGAGCTGTTTACCCCATTTTTCTGCTTTTATACCTTCCTTATTTCCATCCTCCTCTCTCTGCCTTATGCTGTTCTCCTCAACTAAAATAACTCTTTGTTTGTACATGGAGTGTATTTATCTTTAGATTTCCTGAAATCTCCCATCCTTATTCTTTATTCAAAACCACCCTTTCATTCACATACATGTTTTGCTTTCGTGATGTGAATCATGAGCCTGTCACTGTGAAGAGAATACAACATCATTTCATGTCTTCAGGGTGTGAAACTTCACAGCTTTCCACTGCAAGAATATTTGAATGTTTTTTATGATTCTTTAATAAGACTTAAAAGGGATTAAGAGTATGGGTTCAGCATCAGATCATAGCATGCTCTACACCTGATAGCACTGAGGCTGCTCTGGACGCTGAGCAGTGACAGAGCAGTCCCCACCTCAAGTGCTGGGTGTGGTTTTGGGCACCACAACATAAGGAAGCTGTCCAAGGAGGCCAGAGAGGATGGTGCCCCAGCACCAAGCCTGACAGAGTTCCAGAAGCATTTGCTCAATATTCTCAGGCACATGGTGTGACCCCTGGGGATGTTTCTGTACAGCAGGGCCAAGAGTTGCACTCGATGGTCCTTGGGGGTCACTTCCAACCCAGGCTATTCTATCAATCTAATTTAACTGAAACAGTTAGGAGTAACAATTATTGGCTTGCAGGCACCCTGGTCTTCACTACTCACAGATTTTTTTTTCCCTGAGGCTTTTGGAAGAGTGGGCTACAGAATAAGTTTCAAGTAATTTCTGTGCTGCTAATACATTTTAGTAAAATCAGGTATCTCTTTGCCAGCTTTATCACTCAATCTTCCCTTTTGCTCTCTCTCAGAATTGTCTTAGAATTTTTTCTCAATTTGTGACACCTTTTTGTAAGTGGAGCTTATGTTTTTCAGCAATATTGATAGAATGCTTTTTATCACTTTCTAGTTCCTTGCTCAGTTAAAACTCATGGACTACAGCTTGCTGGTTGGAATTCATGATGTTGAAAGAGCTGAACAGGAAGAAGTAGAGTGTGAAGAGAATGATGGAGAAGAGGAAGGTGAAAGTGATGGGACCCACCCTATTGGAACCCCTCCAGACAGTCCAGGAAATACACTGAACAGCTCACTGCCTTTGGCTCCAGGGGAATTTGACCCAGCTATTGATGTTTATGGAATAAAATCCCATGAAAGTAAGCAGTAAGAAATATTTCCATGTTAAGGTGGTTTGATCCTTGCATCAGAATTCTAAAGTCCTCACAACCATGTAAAGGCAAATGTAAACTGAAAAACAAGTTGACTATGTGGAAAAGGAAATTTGCTCTTTGGTGGCAGCAGAAAGAAGAAGATTTCCATAATGCTTAGCTATTCTGGTTCACCAGTTCTTCAGCATTTAATTCATGGGGTTTTCATCCCTTTCAGAAAGTCTTGTAACTATAATTGGTCTTTTCTGGCAGATAACACTGTTAAACACAGTGTAAAAAGAATGAGAAAAGCAGTGTTCCAAGTTATATTTCTTTTTTTTGGTTGCTTTTTGAAAATTTGTGCAGTCATACCCAATTTCTGTGTTGCAACTAAGAAAGTCTTCATAAGGAGTATGTAAGAAGCTTGAAACTGAGTTTAATGTTAGTGTATAAAATTAAGTATAACTGGGTACCTGTGGCAGTTCAATACAGGAAAGTTACCTTTTCTTTTTGTTTATAAGCATTGACATGGATAAATGCATGGTTTGATTCATAAAGAAAATATGATCTTTAGTTGCACCAAGAGAAGTTTAGGTTAGATGTCAGGAAAAAGTTCTTCACTGAAAGTGTGGTTGGGCACTGGAATTGTCTGCCCAGGGACATGGTGGAGTCACCATCCCTGGACATGTTTAAAAAAGGACTGGACATGGCACTCAGTGCCTTGTTTTGGTTGATGAGGAGGTGTTAGGTCATAGGTTGGACTTGATAATCTCAAAGGTCTTTTCCAGCCTTTTATTCTGTAATTCTTTGTTGACACAGAAGCATTACCTTTCATATAAAACTTCATATTTTTTCCACAAAAAAAAAATTTCCATTTCACATTATATATGAGTGCAGTTAAACTCTGAATTAAGGACAGCTTGAGCTTGTGCTTTTTACACATCTTGATTATGACTGACATTGACCTGTCTTAGCTGCTGATTGAGTTGTACCAAGTCTCCTTTGTTAGAACTCGTTGTTAAGATGTTTCAGAAGTCCTTCTTACTGCCCTGTTTGCTGTTGGCAGATGCTCCCAGGAAGGAGGTGTACTTCATGGCCATTATTGACATTCTTACTCATTATGATGCAAAAAAGAAAGCTGCCCATGCTGCAAAGACAGTAAAGCATGGGGTAAGTATCTGGGTTGGTTTCTTCCTCTTACTCCATTTATATTCCTGTGTTTTTGTTTAGTGCTCTGATACTGGACAGTTCAGTAAAGCTAGGGAGAGGGGAAATAAATCCTACATTACATACTGAGAGTGGAACTGCTTTTTCAGCTGTGTGCACAGCTTTCTCACCCACAAAGAACTCTGGTGAGAAGCTTTTTAAGACTTTGTCCTAAATTTGTGAAATGCACCTTATTCTTGCAAACAAAGCCGTTCACCACTCTATGAAAGCTGTCATGAATCTAATTTCAGATGCAGGGCCATAGTGATGGTTTCATTGCTTGGTACAGCCTGCTGAAAGTTACTCCTTCAACATATTACATGGCTCACTCTAGAAGACTTCTTCAGAAAAAAAAGTGCAATTTACAAAATCAGGCATGAAAATTTCGTTTACATATTAAATACTCAGAGACTGTTCAGTGAAGGCTTCTGCTTGACTGCCATTATTTAATTTTGACTGAAATTACTGCTTAGCAGCAAACACCAAAGAACCGTGGTGAAACAGCCCAGTCTTCCAGATTTATTATTTATGTCTACTGTTATCACTCCTGTGGTGATTTAACATTCAAATTTCATAAACTTCTTAAAAAAGAGCATATTCATTGATGAGGCTTAAATCCCTCCTGTGTCTAAGTGTCTAAAAGGTCAGGGCATTGTGGGAAATTTTAGGCAAAGGGCTCTGGGCTTTTTAGTTACAGTAGAGAATGATATGACCTACAAAGGCCTGTAGGAGGTATTTTTTTGTCTCTCTAAAGCAATGCTCTCATTACTCTCTGCTTTCTGGGCAGCTTAAAGTTGATGCAGACCATATGCAGCCATTATCTGGCAATTATTACTGAACTTTGAAAGTAGCAGAAAACTTTAAAAACTCACACTTCTGGCTTAAATAACAGATAGAAATATATTGTGAGTAACAGCTATGATTATTGAAGCTGATTGTGATTAGAACTTTTTGCAGAACATTAGTTTCATACATTCATTTTGTGTATTTCTCTGTCTCCACCCTGAGCCACGTGACACTGAAGTTCATTCATTAATTGCATGCATGCAACTTGCCTCTTTTCTAAAACAGGAAAAATATAAATAAAAATGTGGGTAAGGCTCTGAAAAACTCAAATAAAAATATTAATGAAATCATTACTTCATTGAAATAACAATTGTATGGCTTATTCAGTGAGTCCAGATTTAAATGCATAAACATTGAAAAAGTGTTACTCTTACCATGAATTTCAAACCAGGCTGTGTAGCATTCAGATAACAGTATGTGTTACACAACTGTTGACATGTCAGATGTAAGTATGGCAATTCAGTCTTCTCTGTATGAAGGCACTGCTGCTCTAGGGACCAGAATCTGCTTGTGAATCACTGGGTAGCATGGCTAATGTGCTGTAAAAATTCATATAGAAGACTGAAGTACAATGAAAGTAAAGAGAAGCACGGAAAGTAAAAAGAAAAATTTTCAGAAATGGAAGATAGCTGTCACAGGGGTGAGTACTGATTATCAGTGTCCTCCTGTGAAGCCTTAAAAGGTACCAGTAAGATTCTGCTTGAGGGTCACAATTTACAGTTTGCGTTTCTAGTCTTTGGTTCTGAAAACTGCACATGAAATTTATTAACATTTTCAATGACAAAAGCATCAACTAAAACACTGGTTTTTCCTTCTTTCTCCTCTTGTCCCAATTCTCTGTATAGGCTGGTGCAGAAATTTCAACTGTTAATCCAGAACAGTATTCAAAGCGCTTCTTGGACTTTATTGCCAACATCTTGACGTAACCTATCATGTTACATAGGACAGACACCAGACCTGGGGACAGCAGCAATGGCTACAAGTGTAGGGAAAAAAGGAACTCAGAGAAGCACTCATCTTACAGAAAGCAACCCCTTTGTTTACATCTGCTGGCAAAGATGACTGAAGTGGGGTGGAGTACTCGCTTTAACAGCTGCCTGATATTCCCAGCATAGTTCTAGCTATTTCTGACTCTTTTGTGTGTGCAAAAAAAAAAAAAATTTAAAATAATTTAAATAAATAGAACAGCTTACTCAGAGTGCACTGTGACAGTAATACTCTGATGCTACCAGCTGAAATGGAATAAATGAGCAAAGAGGTGTGGGGTGGGGGTGGGGAAGAGTAAATGCATGTTAAATCTACAATATTGATATCAAACTGTAAACTGTGGATCAGTTTATATTTTGAAAAAAGATACATGACAGTATTCTTCATGATGATGATGATGATGGTGATAATAATGAAGACCTTACTGCGAATGTTACACTTACACCCTGCACACTGGCACTCCTTAAAAACACAGCTGCAACAGCCCTTGGTGCCGGAGGCTTTTCCCATTTGGTTCCTAGCAGTTGGGTTTTGTCCTTTTCTTTCCTCTCTCTCTTTTTTGTCTTCTTTTTCAGCACATTGCATCAGGAAGTTAAGCCTCTCAGACATCTGAGAGCTGGCATCTCTTACCTTACAAAGAGCTAACATAATTCATGCTATGTGTACATTTTTGCTATAGTAAACTTACATTAAGGGAAAACTTTGCTTATTTCTCTTTGTTACCTGAAGTTTTCATTTGTTTTATATTCTTGCAATATAGGAACTAATAATGTTACAAGTGTAAAAGTAGCTTATCTGAAGAAGTGCATAGTTTTGGGCAATAGTAGCTCCATCTTCTACCCATCCTGAAAGATGTGCACACTGATAGAAATTCCATTCCCTTGTAATTTACTGGGAATTTGAAGTTTAAATGCTTATGTTGTACTGTTGAAATAGCAGTATTTTATTATAGATTATCCCTTGAAAAATGAACCCTGAATTTTACTGTTTACATTATTAGGAAAGCAGGGATATTTCTGAATTTCAGAGCCGTGTACAAAATAAGACTTTTGAGTTTACATGTAAAGTTATTTTGCAGTACAAATGAAGTAATGTTTGTCATCTTCCAAGAGGTAATATGCAGTAGTGTACTAAAGTGAATGTCTCGCTCACCTCCATGATAGACTCTTTTACAATAAAATGCGAAAGGATATTTTGGAGGGATTTTTCCCAAGGTTGTCTTTCAGCATCAAAATGACCTGTCCTACCATTTACTCAGTTTTGATTGTATAGTACATTGCCTGAAACTGTGCTGATCATGTTTAACTTGTTTAAAATTTTTAAACAACATTGTATTCCTTCTCCTCTTGTATTTTTCCCTGAAAGACTCCATGCTTGAAAGAGACAAATTTACATATGCTTAAAAGTTTATCTACTTATACACTGTGCTAAAGCTGTGCCTTTAAAATTTCTTTATTGAAATTGTTAGATTTTGTAGGCAACATAAGAGAAGTCAAATCTCCCTCTCATCATTTCTAACTGGGATCAGGAGTGCCAGCATGCCTTCTCCATAACCAGTGTCAGTGCTGCTCAGCCTGCAACTCTGCATAACCTGTGTTGTGGTTCACTTCAGAGGAGCCCCTGCAACAGCAGCCCCTTAATTACACTTCCAGTGGCCAAAGGCAATACTATCCCTGTTGCTGTGTACTAATTTTTCTTCCTTTCCCCAACCTTTCCCACAGGGATTTTTGTTACGTTTGACTTAGTGATGTCTGCAGCACTGTAATGTATGTGTATACTTTTGTATTGTATGTATTTAAATAAGTTGGTACTGTGGCTTGATTTTATTTTTTTTTCTCCTCTCCTTAAACACCCTGGTTGTCTATGTTCTCACCCAAGTTTCGTTTTCTGAAGCTTCTGAAGGTATGAGGCCACAGGGAGACCCTGGAGTAAAAAGAAGGTACTCAGAGTACATATTTAATTACGGCCAATGAGTGTACATTTTAGACCCTTTTAGACATTTACAACAAAGCATTCTTTTTGTCTGTGTAGCATTTTTGTCACTCACTCTTGTTGATAAACTGTTTATTTGGACAGGGCAAGGAAGACTCATTATTGTGTATGTTAGTGCTTAGATTACACTCCAAACATGAGCAAGGCTTTATAAAATAAAGCACTTTGATGACTCACTAGGTAAATCCTTTGTTCTTGTGTTTCACCTGTGGTTTTGATTGCTTACAGATGAATTTTGGATGTTAAATGCCTGTATCACAAAGGAAAAAAAGTAAGACAATATTTAAACTTGAGATTTTTTCACTAGATTTTAAGATGCTTCTTCTATGCTTACTTTAAGGGGCTTGAAACCTTTAGTCTCTGGGGTTTTGGGCTGAGACTGGCTCTGAGAGCAAATACTGAGGTTTGTAATTGGCAAATCTGTGGTCTAAATCCTAGTTTTAATAACAAAACAGCAAGATCATCCATGATAGTTGATTGATAGAAGGATTGGCAGAACTTCTTTAGCTATGATCTTATACTAAACCAATCATTTTTAAAATATTTGGGAATAAGTCCAAACTTTCATGGGAAGGAGGGAGGGATTTCTGTTCTGGAATTTCAAGACACTGATTGTTGGGGCTTTCAGTGCATGGTACAGCCTGTGCTACACATTGTGGGCAAATGGCAGAAAAGTGTCTTTTTGTCTTTGTTCTGACTTAACTTTTAATTATTTTAATACATTTGTCACTTTCTGGTTTTTTTCAGTTTATTGCACAGATGTAGCAAAACAATATTTTTGGCAGTATTACATGTAAAATAGATGTCTGAATTAATGATAAAGTAGATATACCCCAGAGACAAGGTGGCTGAGGAGCTATTCTATTAAAAGTAGGTGAAACGATAGAGACTGGAGAGATTCAGCTCCTTAATTACTCACTTAATGATGTCTCTGGTAATCTGAGGTTGCACTTCACACAGCTGCTGCAGCTGCTGAGAGTTTGGTGTGAGCATGGTGCTCAAGGAATGCTGCTCAGATTTCGTGGACCATTAGCCACAGTGGGCAGCAAGCAGCTGCAGGACCCTGCCTTTAGCAGAAGTGTGTACATGGCAATGTGTAAGAAAATGTTGTCTTTCCTGAAGGTAGTGATGATATTCCACATAGGAGATCCAGCTGGCTTGTCACTGCAAGGACTGCAACAAAATAAATAATTAAATTTAAAATTCTTGAACAGTAATTTTCTATGTCAACTATATAACCTAAATGTATAATCTGAATTTCCTGCTCCCTCCCTTGTGCACACTTCTTTTCCAAAGTAATACTAGTTAGCAAGTCCCTGCACCAAGTGGGACCATTGCATTCTGATGGAAAGCCTGCCTTTATCCAGTGTCTGCTCTCTATATGTGCTGTCCTTTTGGTTTCCCTCAAATTCATGTATTTAATGGGGGAAAAATACAAAAATAGAGAGCAGTTAACTTAAAGGAGAAATCTGTTTCATCTCTGTCCTGATTTCTCTATGGCAGGAACTGTTTCTGGCAGTCTTCATATCCCTTACAATGCCAAGTGACAAAGGCCTTGTGTGTGAGGTGAAATCATTAAAAATTGCTTTATTAAAACTCTTAAAGAACAGGTCTGGAGAGGACTTGAAAAGGTAATTATAGTCTGTCCCAGAGCAGTTCAGCTGTAAATAAACATTGGTGAGAATAGGGTTAATCTTTTCCAGGGAGCTACTTCCATGACTTCCCTGTGCTATCTCTTCCCATGCCTCACTAGCTCTATCATTGCAAAGATTTTTTTTTCTAAAATCTTACCTGACTACATTACTGTGCTTTAAGCTCATTAATATTTGTTCTATCTACAGTGGACTCTTAAGAACAGTTTATTCTCTTCCTCTTCCAGTTTCTCTTAATGTGATCCTGCCACTGTGTACTGAACAATGTAAATATTAGCTTTTGCACATTTTAAATTGAATATTCCCTCTCTTATTTAACAAAATTATCAGAATGGTTTGAGCAAAGCAGAATGGCCTATTCCATTTTCTGTAATGCCTAATTAAAAAAAAAAAAGTTAAAATGGTGCTTCTTGAATTTCTGTTTTGAGAATTTCATAGTCATTCATTTACCATCTACTAAAAAAAAATTGTCATAATTGCTGTGTGCACAAAGCACAGTTTCAAAATGAGCACAGCTAATCCTTGGCTGTAGTTGTGGCTATAACTGCAATAAAATACTGCTTTTCCTTTTTCCCAAACTAAACAATATCATGATCTTAGCTTTTTCTCATCACATTCCCTTTTCACAGCTTCCTGTCTCATCTCCATTAGTGATAATCAAATAAAATAATTATTTGGCCATAAGTATTAAGGTACAAAAAATATTTCTTGCAAGGTGGCATAAATTCATTCTTACCCAGTACTCTGAATATTTTTAGGCATTTTAGTTATTCTAAATATGCTTCAGGTTCATAAAATGCTTCTACTTTGTTTCAACTCAATCTGATTCATTCATAGTGACTCATTTTATTTAGCAATGTGTGTCCTATTGGAATAAATGGTGTTTGTGTAAGAACCTTGTGTTTTGAAGAGGTTTAGCACTTCCACACAAGCCTGGAAGGTAATTTAACTCATTACATTTGTGATATTTCACCTTGCCCAAGGCCAAAGCACTCTACTTTCTTTCCAGTTTTATGTATTTTTAAGTGGATGCATAAAGCTATTTTGTTACAAGAATATCTCAGTCACTCTAATGTTTAGAGTGCATGTGTCCTACCAAGGCAGAGGGCAGGGCTCTTCCCTCTTCCAGTGGCTGGGCTGGCAACAATTCTGGTTTGTCTTCCATCACCTGAGGATAACAGGGTCACGTTTGATTCAGTTTAAGAGAAAGTCTTCTGTTCCTGAGATGTGCCTGTTTATCCCAACACCTTGGATTCAAGTGATACAAAAAGAATCCTTTCTGCCAAAGAGGTCTGATTAATTAGTGCCTACTTCCACCAGGCATGTTATCCTAAATTGAACTTTACACTCTGGGTCAGGTCCCCATCTTCTTTCACACTGTGGAATTGCGTAACAAAACCAAGTAAGTCTTAGATAGAAATTTATTTGTACATCAGCTGCACCAGAGACTTTGTATTTAAGATGTTAAAATATCAAATTGTACTGTGCAATGATGATCATCTCTTCATAGGGTAGACTGGAAAGAATCTGCTTTTATTTAAGCAGTGATAGGCATGCTCACCTGCTTAGTGCTGCTCTGCAGCTTCAGTCAGTCAAGATCTGTGTGGCAGGAATTGCAGTGTTTGATCTGATTACACTGTGAAGTGCTCTGGAGCAGAAGTTTGCAAGCTGTGTTTCACATGCCACAGGCTGCAGCATCTCTGTGTTTGGCTGCTCTTTCCCCCCAGGATGCAGGAGAGTGAGATGGCACTGAGTCAGTTGAAGGAGACAAAGCTGAGTGTGTTTGTGGCCTTGAAACTGCACCCAGCAGTACAATGATGCTTTTGGAGGTCCTGGTCTGGAGGGAGGAAAATGTGTTTTCTGTACAACACACTCACTGGTCACAGCCAGCACAGCTTCATGAGAGGAAAGTCCTGCTTATCCAACCTGATTTCCTTTTGTCACAAGGTAACCCATGGGGCTGATCAAGGGGAGCCAGTTGGTGTAATGAGATTTTTGGATTTCAGTAAAGGTTTCAATGCTGTCTCTCACAGAGCCCTTCTGCACAAGATGTCCAGCTCAGAGCTGGATAAACACATCATGTGATGGGTGAGCAGCTGGCTCATGGGTCAGGCACAAAGGGTTACAGAGAATGGAGTGACATCAGAGTGGTGACCTGTCACTAGGGGAGTCCCACAGATGCAGTAACGAGGGTTTAGGGTAAGAGGAGAGCACAAACCAAAAAACCTTTTCTGAAGTGGCAAGAGAGGCCTAGTACTGAGGCTAGTAAAGAAATAGAGCTGAGAATAAGAAACAAAATACAAAGAAGCAGCACTGGGTTTGGCATTATCTGCTTCTGCTCTGGGGTCAGGGAGGACAGTCCCTTATGGGAGCAGAGAAAAATCTCAGACCATAAAGATTATGATGCAAAAGGAAAGGCATAAATTACTATGTTGACAGCACCATAAAAGCATTTTACAATAATTACCTTCTCACCCAAAATAATGGGAACAGTGCTATGGTGTAAGATTGGAAGTAGATCAGTAGAGCAAATCAGAGAGAACTGATCAGCCTAGAGAGAAAATGGTAGCAACCCTAAAAAAAAACCCTAGACCCACAGCATATTTAAAAGCAATGCAGTAAAAGGTTGAAGGAGATACCCCTGTAAAACATAATTGAACTGCTGGACTTGGGTCATATTGTAGTATGCTGATAAAGAAAAGACTGAGCAGGAAGATGGCTACATGGAACATTTCCATCATCAAAATAGGCTCTTTCAGTGACCCAAACCAGTCTGTGGAAATGCTTTGTTTGGATGGGATGTTCTTTGGACAGAAACATTTCCTCGTGCCCTGTGTAGCTTCATCTCCCCCCATCTTAACTCAGCCTCTTCATCAGACACAGCCCCACAAACACTTTGTGGCTTCCTTCAGAGTACTGAGTTGTCTGGCCTGAAACAATTGTTTCCATGGGCACGTTTGGGCAAGGGAGAGCTGATAGAGGAGAGGAACAGTGTCTTCAGATGAGAAGATGGGTTTGAAAAGGCTGTCATTCTCTTAAGGTCCACTGGGAAGCAGCTCTTCCTTTTCAAGTATTGGGAATTAACTTTGAAGCCTCAGTTCAGCCTTTAAGGTAGCAAACAGGGCTCTGACTTGCCTGCTTGGGGAAGGTGCATCAGGTGTCTCATCAATTCATTGGATGATGCTGCAGTGGAAGAGCAAAACACAGCTCATACCCTAGAAGTCACCTAGTCTGATATACACATAGCAGCTGAAGGCTCATGCTTTGAATGTGTGGTTATTCTGAAAAATTAGAATACAAATGTTTTAAATAAAAAAATGCTTTCCTGAAATGGGGTTCTGTACTTAAAAACATCCAGAGAAGAGTTGCTGTCATATATTTTCTTGTGCTGGTGAACAGGGCTCGTTATCCAGACCCTCTCCAAAGGCACAGTGGACCACTGAGCAACTGTACATTTACTACCAAGGTTATTACTGAAACAGCATTTGTTGGATTCTTGACAAACATGGCTTCACAGAAGAGAAAGAATTTACAGAACTAATCAAATTCCATTACATGCTCAAACAAAAAAAAAAAAAAAAAAAAAAAAAAAAGCTTTTTCAAACAAAGAAACAAAGCAGGTTGCACCCTAGTAAGAACAAGTATGCATCTGCAATTTAGAGCAAGAGGCTGGGAAACATTACACAGTGAACCGTGGCTGACCACAGATACCCAGAAGGTGAAGGCTGAAGATGATCTTGAAACAGCCAAGCTTTATGCTGTTAAATGCTTTATAGATCAAAATTATCAGCTTGAATTAATCCATGCTTTATAGGCAGACAGTGTGAAAAATGCAGCTGGGACATAATAGGATCAGAGGAACCGAAGTCAGGGAGTAAATGAGTGGCACAAGCTGTGAGTAGAACAGAAACCCTGCTGGGACCCTGCTCAGAGAGAATTGTGCTTGCTGGAGCTCGTGGGCACCAGAGCAGGTGTAGCTTTTGCAAGGCAGCCCCAGCCCACACAAATACAGAGGCTGTGCCTGGGAGGAAGGAATGCTTGGAAAGAAAGTCCCTGTACTCAAGCTTGCGATGTTTCCAAGCACACATCTTGTCATTACATAGGGCAGCTAAAGAAGGGAGGTTGCATATGAGAGTTAAAGGACTTGCCAGCTCCTAGAAACATAATGTCACAGCCAAGCATAACCAGAGGGCTGCATTTCACAGTTTCTCCTGAAGATAAAAGGTGGAAAAGTTCAGATAGTTCAAAGAAACCAGGCAAGGATCACATACTAACATATTTCCGGACCTTTTCAGGGTTTTTTGACCAATGTTTGGGTTTAGCTCTTTCATATAATACAGATATTTCCATGGAGTCTCAACTAGGAAATTAGTTTTAGATGTTAACAGCCAAACTGTTTCTAATTCTAATTGTTTCTTTTTGCTAAACAAAGTAATTTTAAACAGACCTCCTACGTGGCTTAATGTGGTTTTTAAGCAAGCTGCTCACAAAACCTTCTTTAGCCCCTTCTTGTTTATTCCACAAATCAAAATGTTGCCTTCCAGACTAATTCACAGCCTGGAGTGCGCTGCTCTGGTTTTTAATCAGAATAATAGAAAATGGTCTCATCAACTTCCTTTGCACTGCCCCCTGTGCAGTCACAATGAGGTCTGGCTTTAGCTATGAGTTTCCTATAGCAAAGATATACCATGGTACAAAGCAAGTTGTACTATTTCTGAAGTTCACTCTGTCAAGCACATGTTATTCCTTCAAATTATTCACTTTGGAACATATTCAACACATCAAAAGAAATCCAGAGGCATTTGAAATATTTTCTAACTTACAAATAACTTGAGTTGGAAATTATAACTTGATGCAAAGCCCAGGAAAGACTCCATCTAAATTCAATAGTTATTGAACCAGGTTTTTCAAGCATAACCTTTTCATCATCCATGACTCACACAAATTAGTCCTGTGAAACTAAAAGGTGTTGCTGTTTTAACTGTGCCAGCATAAACTTGTATTTCCAGTCTTTCTTACCATGGATTTAGATACATCTTGGTAAAAATAGCCCGTACCCCAATATTTCCTTATGATGCTTGTTGGAGTTATTCTGCTTTGTACCAGCATAAGGTGTATTATGGTTCTTGTACTAAAAGCTTTGCAGCATAACTGCAGCTTTAAAAGGAGAGTCAAACTTCTCACCAAAAGGTTTACTGATTATAACTATATTAAGTATAATGACTTAGCAAGACAGATGTTTGAGCAGACCTTCTGAACAGAATCTTCAGACCCGTTTGCCTAATGCTCTTGTAGTACTTAACAGCCAGCTCAAACATCCTTTCAACTGTCAAATAAATTCCCACAGACCAGATGAGAGCAGAACAAATCCAGCTCCAGCACACACACAGAGTAGTGCTAGTTTTCCTACAGTGTAATTAGTACCATGCAGCTTCTCTATGCAACAGGAGAACTCTCTGCCCTAACCAAGGGAAGGGAAAGCAAGCTCGCACTGTGTTAGACTTCTCAATTCCAAAAGATACTTAAATACATAATTTGAAACACAAGCATGACCATTTCAACTCTAAGTTGACTGAAATGGTGTAGTAAGATGATGCTCTTCAGCTTTTGTTGCTACAGAACCTTCCATGAGGAGTAAGACATGACAGAAGTTTGATTTAAACCAGACACAAAAGCTTTAATGAAATAAAAACATGGAAGCAATATTTCTTTCGCAAATATATAATATTAACTGATTTTTCTCAAAACCTTTTCAATACTACTCATTTTTGACTGAGAAAGAAATACCACAAAATCAACTCAAAATAGTTCTATTGGAAAAAAACATTGGAGAGCAATTTAAGTCCTAACAATGCACATGTCAGCTTGCACCACTGAAGAATCTGTTCCTTTGATAAGCATCTTATCTGTAACGTAGACCTTTGTTAAAGAACTCCTCCTCCAAGTTCCAACACTGCTAGATATGGAAGAACCTGCCCTGATGTTCTGCTGACTTTTCTTCTGTCTTGCTCTGGTAAAGATGGAAAGAGTACCAGCAGACTAATAATTACAGTTACATTTCTGAAAATATTTTGGAACAAGAGCCTTGACAATTATAAACATCAAACTGTTTTGCTCACCAAGTTTCATCATGCAAATGAACAAAGAAGGTGGGAGGGGAGCAGAAGAGAAATGAAGGGTGACAGCTGCTAATGTACTTGGATGTCACACACCAGTGGATGTTGTTAAAGAGCAGAATGGTGTCAATTCCCATTTTTGCAGCTATGGCACACCCCTTTATTCATGCAACACATGATACACAATTATCCGACAGAGGTCACGGGAGTCAGCTATCCCTTTCATCTCATTCACATCAATTAGAAAAATATGCCAAGGTTCATTGGGATTGATTTTTTTTTTTTACCTTTTTTTTTTTTTTTTACCTTTTTTTTTTTTTTTTTTTTTTTTTACTTTTTATGGCAGTTAAGGGACTGATCCTTGACTCCAGAAGTTCATAGCCTACTATCATATCCTCGGGGTCAGGGTAAGCGTGGAGGCTGCAAACAGGAAGAAATATGCAGCTGTTCTGGTAAAAAAGTGAAAAAAATAGATACCTTTGGTGTATGTGCCAAGGAAAGGTTTTTAAAGATGCCCTGGAAGTCACTCTAGAGAGAAGCAATAAGGGCAAAGAAAAAGGATGTTCATGGCCTGACTTGATTTTAAGGCAGCAATTTCACCACCCACAATCAGCTGTTTGTAGGGTAGAAGCACCAATTGTGCTTGTTCTGGGACAGCTCCCAGCTATTGTGCCCAGAAAATCCATCTGCAGCAACAGTATTAGCTGTGAGTGCATATTTCCCAACGTGGTGACATTCCTTCTGCCCTCTGCCTTTTGTTTGGGCTTTAACCTTGTGACCAGTGCAAATCTGTCGGCACCAATGCAACACACAGGAGCAGCTGGAAGCTGTTGTGCAGCAGGAAAACTGAGACACGTTTGCTGTGACAGAAGCCTGGTGGGATGGCTCACACGACTGAAGAGCTGCAGTGGATGGGTATAAACTCTTCAGGATGGATATACAGGGAAGGAGGGAAGGTGGGGAAGCCCTGTACAGTAGGGGCAGTTTTGATTGTCTGCAGTACCAGTGGGATTGAATCTTTCTGGTTGAGAACCTGGCAGATACCATGATGGGAGTCTGTTACAGGCCTCCCAGCCAGGATGAAGAGGCAGATGAAAAATTCCATAAGCAACTGGGAGAAGCCCTGCAATTGCTAGTCATGGTTCTCCTGGGGTACTTGTACTTAAAATGTGGGACTTGGTCTCTATTCCCAAGTAACAGGACAAGAAGAAATGTCCTGAAGTTGCAGCAGGGGTGATTTAAGTATTGGCTAATGGGAAGAGAATGCTCACCAAGGTTATCAAGCACTGGAACAGGCTGCCCAGTGGTGGAGTCCTGTTCCATCCCCCTACAGAAGGTGAGGGCAACCCAGGCTCTTCTTATTAGATCCCATGGGGCAGGTTAGAGGGGAACAACACGCTAGGCTTGGTGTTGGTGAGCACACATATGTAGGGTTTATTGTGGAACAGGTTGGTTGCAGAGGAAAGCAGGTATGGAGCCATTTTGGTTATTATTATCTGCAGTAATAGAACTACATAAAAGCATTGCAATATGAAAGTACAATATCATCCGAGGACATGCACAAGGGAAAAGAAGGGACAAGAGCATGAAGAACAAAATAAGAAAGAGAGAGAAAAGGGACCAGAGTGAAGGTCTCACCACCCACAGACCCTGCAACAAGATTTGGCTGCTTGTAGTCTTGGTCACAGACTGGATCCATCAGGAGGAGGAAGTCCCTAAGAAGTGGTAGAGGAAAGTCTCTGGGGTACACGATCTCTTGGGTTTATATCCACCCAGGAACACCCAGGGACCTCCCCTGGGGCAGGGAGATTGATGCAATAGTGTTGATCTGGGACACTTGGGAGCCCTTGATGCCTTCTAAGAGAGAACAGCTGCCCATGACATCAGCAGCTGAGTGGATTGTGCCTCAGGGCACAGCAGTGTCCCTGCTTCCCCGGGGAGGAGGGGGTAGCCCCACAACCCAGTGGTTTGTGCAGGGGAGAACAATGTAGTGTTAAGAGAAGCACAATCCATCTCCACAGGATCCTCTCCTCTCTCATTCATAGCCCCTCATTCTTTCTGTCTTACCAGATCAGAGTTTGGCATTACACACCAAAATCTCACGCACCTCGATCTGAGCAAAGCCCCCTGCACACTCCACAAATGGGGAAATGTTTGGAGCCATTATCACTTAACAACTCGGCCTTTCACAACTCCCCATCGCTGGAGGCATTTAAATAACACCTAGAGGTGGCACTTAGAGATGGTTTAGTGGTGGACTTAGCAGTGCTGGGTTAATGCTTGGACTCAATGATATAAAAGGTCTTTTACAACCTAAATAACTCTATGATTAGATTATTTTCACTTTTTTGTTAGCAGCCCATCCTCAAATCCCCTCCTGTCCTGTGCTGGGCAGCTTTCCCAAACTACTCCTCCATGATGCTTTTTTGCAATATGTGTATTTCCACATATGCAGTAACATTCTGGAGATACATTAGCAGTTGGAGGACTGCATGGGATCCAAGTATTTCTTTGGCATGTAAGTTGTAGGCTAATGTTCAAAACCATAAATACACATGTGGAGAAAAGTGAACAACTTTGGATCTATAAAGTTAAAAATTTCTTTTCAAGCTTCCTTCTCATATTGCTGGGCTTGACTGTAAAACAGAGTCCCTGAATGAAAACATGCTGCATTAGATCCTCCTGTGCCATTTTAGGTTATCACCTCATCAAGAGAGAAATCCTCTTAAAATTAAAAATAGCCTCCAGCTTCAAGACTAGGCAGCAAAATTATTCCCAATGAGATTTAAAAAAAAAAAAATCCATTCTTCAGCTGATTCATAGAAAGAGGCAAAGCACACTTTGCTTTCTTGGATGCATACCTGTACTTGTTCCCCTGAAATGCTTCGTCTCCAGGAACTCCACATTCTCCTCTCCATCACTGCCTCATATGCAGCTTATGGATAGACAATGCAAAGTCATAAGGAAAGAAGCCCCACTTTTTTTTTTTTTCTTTTTTTTTCCTGGCCTTACCCAGTCCTCTTAAAGGAACAGCAAGCCTAAGACAAGGCTGAGTCTCCCTGATTTCCAGAAGACATTGATCAGCTCTACAGCAATCTGTGCTGGACAGCCTTAGCCCAGGTTTTCCCAAACAAGGCCACTTTTCCAGCTACTTGTCATTTGGAAATGAAATGCATTTCCTGAAGATTTGTCCAGGTCAGCTGTGATAAGAGCAGGGGTGATGGCTTTAATCTAAAGAGGGGACATTTAGATTAGGAGTAAAAAATATTTTTTTTACAATGAGGGAGGTGAACATACCATCTATAAAAGCTGAGGATGCCCCATCCCTGGAAATGTTCAAAGCCAGGCCAGAGGGGACTCTGAGCAGCCCGGTCTAGTGAAAGGTGACTGTCCCATGACAGCAGGGTTGGACTGGCTGGTCCACAGAGGTCCCTCCCAAGCCAAGCCAGCTGTGATTCTGGCTGCACATTCACACAGCATAGGTCTGACACTGCCTGGAAGCTTCAGATCTGCCATTAGCAGCCTGCACGACTGATTCACACATTCACAGTCAGCCCAAAATACTTCCCGAGTGCTAAATTTATTGCACATTTACAGTGAATCCAACACTTCCCAGAAGGTTCAGGCTCATGCACAGGCTGAGCAGAGTAGGAGAGTAGCAGTTTCTGCCTGGAGCACCCCAGCACACAGGGGTTTGGGCTGGCACAGCAGCCTTCACTCCGTGCATTAAATGAACTCGCCGCAGCCACTGCATCACTGATGGTGCCGGACCTGAGAGACACAAGGACAGCAATGGAAAAACAACCCCCCTGTTCCACAGTGTAATATGAAGCAAATCCAAGAAGAGCTCCTCCCTCCACTCCTCTCGATGCTGCATTGACTGAAATCACCACTTGCAGCAGCAGTTTCACTTCAAGCAGCAAGGAATCACAGAATCTGCTGGGTTGGAAGGGATCCATCAAGATCATCGAGTCCAGCTCCTGGCTCTGCACAGCACCATCCCAAGAGTCACCCCCTGAGAGCATTGTCCAAATGCTTCTTGAACTCTGTCAGGCCTGGTGCTGTGACCACTGCCCTGGGGACCCTGCTCTAGTGCCCAGCCACCCTCCAGTGGAAGAAGCTTTTCCTACTACCCAGCCTAAACTTCCCCTGACACATCTTCATGGCATTAATCCATGAGTTAAAGCCCACTGACCTGCATCATGCTTCTGTTGGGATTTTGGCTGCCTTTCCAGGGGAAAGGTTCTTGCTGGCTGGCATGAAACCATCAGCATTATGTACAGTTGTTTAATTATAGGTGTTTCTTGCACTTATTTATGCAGAATTAGACACTACCATTATAAAAACAATTATCTAAAGACTTCTATATTAATATAATTGTCCTGTTAATGTAACATTTATTATTGTAACTAGTGGCAATGGCACATCAGCAAACAATTGAAGTTTTGGTGACATTTGTTATTATCCATGCAAGAAGTCCACCATTAACCTTCTTCAATTACTAAAACTACCTCTCATCTTTCCACTTCTGCAGTTACACAAAATCCATTTTGAAGGTGTACTCTTAAGAGTATCATGATAAATGGAGCATGTTAGTGAAGCAGCCTACAATTTCAGTTTAAAAGAAATACAAATAAAGCAAGAAGTTTCTTTGCATAACAGGGGCTGAAATTCCTAACATCTGGAAAATGAAAAGACTCACTCAATCATCAGGCTACAAAGTCTCAGCAATTGCTGAGTCTATCTAGATATGCAATACTGTGCTGCATTTCTAAAGCTTCAGTGTAGTAGTTTATCACACATGCTCTTTCCCCTCTTTGTATATAAAACAGTATATTTCAGTAGTACTGATGATGCCCCAATTATTTTCAAAAAGGTATGTATCACTTGCAATGGTAAGTAGATTTTGAAGCTGTCTGGCAATTACTTTTCTTAAAGCCTTGGTTTTGTGAAAATTGATCAAAACTGGTGTAAAAGCTGAACTATGACCCAAGACTGCACTTCTTGTCCTGTAAGAAAATAATTTCCAATCTACATCATCTAAAGAAATGCCTTTCAGACTACCATGGTGTTTCATTTTTTTTCACTCTGAATTTCTGTTATTGGGGGAAAATAGAATACAGAGGCAAAAATGTTTTCATTGACTCCCACAAGTCTTTTATTAGACTCAGGAGGCAAAGAAAACATGTAACACCTGGAAGTCTGATGGTAAGAGGAAACAGGAATTATTTTTATCTATTTCCCCTCTACACCTCCACTACATTTCTTCAGTCCCTCAGTAAGTCATATGTCATCTTGGGAAGGTATTCTTTTTTCCTCCAAACTCCCTCTGACAATGAATTAATTCTCCAGCTCATTTCTGCAGCACAGTGTTTTTCTTTCACGTTTAACCTTTTTAGAGAAGGATTTCACCTTTTTGCCCAAAGTAATATGTTCACACACACACCCCCCTTTGGTTTTTAATTCATCATTAAAATGGTATTCTGTGCTTCAAACAGGTTAATCTCAAGTGTGCACCACAGACATTACCTCATCTGTGCAGCATATGCAGCTCAGTGCATGCAGTCTCCTTTATGTGACAATCTCTTCAAGATTTCAAATTATCATTTCTCTATCAGAAACATGAAAGCATTTTTCACAATATGAAGAGAATCATGGCACATAAAGGCACCATCAAAACTTGCATTATCTTTAGAAGACAATGAATGTGGGGTAAAAACAACCTACATGTTCCTGTTCACATAGAGTCAACAGAGGTGTCATTTGGTTTTATAAAGAAATTCAGATTTTTTTAATATATGTACTTTATTTTTAGGTCTGTAAAATGTTAAAGGCTGCAAACTTTTCTATGTCCTAGCTATAGAGACTTCATTATGACAGAAGGGATAACAGCAATTTTAAAAAATTAGGCAAAACAGTAGCTTATGCACACAGCAGTTATGCAGTTGTGCAAACTTAGCTGCTTTGTCCAACACTAGAACAGTCAAACTTGCATTGAAGAAACATTTCTAGTGCTTTTTGTGCATTTTGGCACAGATTATTTATGACCCAGGATAGCCAGAAAATTATTTCCATAAGCAGCTTGCTTTTCTTCTTTCTTTTCATCATTTTTCCTCTAAATGCTGAAGCTCACCATAACCCATATGTAGACTCCTTTACAAGTTCTGCTAGTGATATTTTTGTTACTGTCTGCAATTTGTGGCTAAATTGCATGTATTTAGCTTTGATAATTTTAAGCATTTACCGTTCAATCCTATGTTGATAATATTCTACTGGATTTCCAAAAAGAACAGAACAATTCCCTCAAAAACAAGTATTGTGTAGCCTGCTTGGAGCTGAATCTATTATACTCTCCTACATGTTATATTATTTAAAGGAAGCTACATAAAGGGTACATTTTCTTTGCTATCTTTGAGAAATAAAAACCCTGATACACTTGCAACACTCAGACATGATTTAGTTATCTAGAAAACAGACACACACTAAATAAAAATATCTCCAAACCCACATATATAATGCCACAAAATCTTCTGATCTAACCAATGAGTTTGCATTTAGAGTCCACATCTCCACTAACACCACAGTTGCATCTGGGCCATTATGTTTAATAGCCCTCAGTGGACCCACCCCTCCCTTTAATGCCCTTGGCCTCCACAAGTGTTGCATGTATTCTCATGCTGTTCTCTCACTGCAGCCCTGGGAGCCTGAATTAGCTGCACTGGCAGAAACATCCAGGAGGCTTGAATATTGTGTTTAGAGGATTAAAGTGGTCAATACCCCAGAGCAGAGTAAAATATTCCTCCTCCTCCTCCAACAAAAATTAAAATGGAAGGAAGAACTACCTCAAAAAAAATTTAAAAGGGGATTCTGTCTGTAGAATTTACTTTTTTTAAGTTTAAATATAAATTAGAAAAAAGTCTGTGGAAAAAAAAACCCCTGCATCACCTCATCCCACTGATTCTGCTTTTTCCTTCACACTGTTCCTAAAAAATTCCAAAGACAACAAAGAAATGACCCTAAGGTTGGTTTCCATCAAATGTCTTCCATGATGCTTTTAAGTTTGACTAGATTTAGATAGCATATAATATACAGCACCAAACCTCAAGGAAAGAAAGAAATTTCTACATTAAACACAGATAATGGCCATATTACTTATTAGGAGACATGAACTGCATCCCTGATAATAAAAGATAAATCACTCAGTATTTGCAGGGCTATGCATTAACAAAGTCAGTGTAAGGGTACAGAATATAAAAATGTTTGTTTAAATAATAAAATTAGCTGAGAAAAAAGACTGGCTATGTGTAAGTCTTAGAATTTGTTAAATCTCACATTTCACTGAGGACAAAGAGAGGTTGAGGGAGAGAAAGTACTGGGCTGTGGGGATGTTAAAGAAACACCTCTCCCAACAAGTACCAGGGAGTGAAAATAACATTGCACCACTACATTTCCAACATAAAACTGCTCCTGGACTCTCTATTCCTCAGCCTGAGAGAAGATGAATAACACAAGAATTTTCTGTCAAGCCTGTTCAGATGCACGGATACCATCTGCACAAACTCAGCAAACAGACACGAGCACAACAGAAACATGCAAGTAATTGTAACCAAGTCACAAATTCTGCACGGTATAAAATATTTATCATCGCCACAGGTGGTGGAACAGTTTGCTGTGCAGATGCTCACAAACCTGTCTATTAAACCTATGAAAGGAGCAGGTTTGCCAGCTTTACCTGGACTCAGAGCAGTGACTGAAACACAAACCCCTCAGGTAGAGACCCCAGAATCTCTTCCCTTTGGGTGATTGTCCTTTGCCAATGTTTTCCTAAAACAGACAACTGTTGGTGGACACCAGCGTTGCTAGAAGGTTGATAAGATCTGAAAGGGATCTAAAACTTGTGGCTGTGAATATTGCAACTGGAGTTGGCATCAAAGTAATTCCTCTGTCTGTCCTTTCTCCAGAGCCTCAAACTTGCACAGTGCATGGTCCCATACCCAGAACAAAGTCAGGTGTGCTGGGGAATACTTTGGAGCACCTACTTAAAAGCAGAAAGGCCAGATCTGATTGCAAAGAGCCCAGACTACTAAATCAACCAACAACCAGAGCTCCAGCCCAGACTCAAGTCTCCAGATGCTCTTCCTCTTTTCATTTCCTCTCTGAATTGCTCTCTAACATCTGTGTTTCCTTTTAAATACCATGCTACAATCCAAACCATTTGTAAAATATGTCAGTTTATACCAGAGTAGAGTGCTACTAGATAAATACAGGGGTTATGTGGAAGTATACACAGAAAATATGGCAGAGCAAACGTCCAGAATGAAGCATCTCCTGTCCATGGGCCCTTCAGGCAGGGTGTCCCAGCTCTCATACACACACACATCTCTAGCCACTGTCTGCCTCAGTTGTTGCAGTTTCTTATTTTCCCACCTTCAGGCAGCCCAGAGAGCAGCACACGTGCTGAGGAAATGACATTTCTGAAAGCCATTCAGTTGGGCTGTTTGCTTCAAATCCAGTCTCCTCACCTTCAAATTCATTCTCAGAGCAAATGAGTTTTCAATTGCATGTTTACATAGTGCTGAGCCCTTGGAAGGCAGAAGTGACTGGAAAGACAATGACCAGGGGCTGTCTCCACCACGGAACAGTTCAAAAACCCAGGCGGGGACACGAGAAGTGGCGGAGGAGCGGCACAAAAGCCTGCTGTTCCTGCCTATAGCAATATCTGCTCCTACTCCCACCTCATTAATTGCTAGTTTTCCTGATTATAGAAACAGCTTTTTCTGCTGCTGAAATGTATGGCGCCGTGCCATTTGCATATGCAAACTGACAAACGAACAATGAACCAGTTGCACAGTTCCTTAGAGAGCAACAATGTGGAGGATTTACGACATGGATGAGGCAACAGGCAGGGAGGGAGTGTGGGGAGACGGACACAAAACCACTCCTGATGCTCTTTATCATGGTTTTCTGATAAATAATCTTTCAGGCAGTCTATTGAAATAAAATATTTAACTCTTTAGTGGATTTCTGGCACTGGATTTGGGGAAATAATAGAACTAAAGATCTGTGCGACTTCGATTTGCCTCCAGATGCATATCTGTTTATCAGATTTTAATATATGATCTTTGATTACATGCACACTGTTCAGCCACAAGGTCTTTATGTTATTCATGCAGAGAAAAGAGTGTTGATTTAACAAACACAAACGCAGCATTCTGTTTTCTTCCTTTTATTCAAGGTGTAATCCAAGACTTTATTTGTACATGCCATTGAAACTCTACTATCCTAAAGGAATTACTCATGTCCTTATGGACATTAATCACTGGAGCAAATGTATTATTTCTCTAATTTTCTATTATTTTTCTCCTACATTAGATGTGAGACACCATTATTACTCCCATTTTACGGACCGGGAACTGGAGACAGATTAGGGGGGAAAAAATTTAATTTTGTGATGCCTGTAACCTATTTCAAAGCACTGGACATTATATAGGACTTCATAGATTCAAAGCACAGGTCTCATCATGCCAACTCCACCTCTGAGTGTCTTGCATTCCCACAGGTCTTATTTCAGAAACATGAAAACAGTGTTTGCCAGGAAAAGATTTGGCTTAAATAGTAATCTGATGAGGCAAATGTAGAGCCCTGCAGGCGAAAGGATGGGCTGCTGTTCTCCAGACCATCATTTGGCTGCCTTAATCATTAAACAATGGTTAAACCACCTCTATGGCAAATGAAGACATTTTACTGAAGGCAAACCCCCCAAGCAGCAGCAATTGTATCAGATGGATGGATGGATGGATGGATGGATGGATGGATGGATGATGGATGGATGATGGATGGATGGATGGATGGATGGATGGATGGATGGATGGATGGATGGATGGATGGAAGGATGGATGGATGGATGGATGGATGGAAGGATGGATGGATGGATGGATGGATGGATGGATGGATGGATGGATGGATGGATGGATGGATGGATGATGAACCACGTGGCTCAGCACTTGGGCTGACACCCTTGGGTTCACCACAAACACATCTGCCACTTGAGGTGAGGAAGCAGCTGGCAGCAGGAGCAGGTTGTTACATCTGCATGGACCAGCACTGGAAGGGAACACAAGGCACAACTCACCAGAAAAGGTCACAGCTATTTTGTGATTGCAAAAGAAAGGCAAGATTTAGAAACCATAGATCCCATCCCTGCTTTAATCAACACAGACTTCCAGTCTTTCTCCTTGGGATTGACCCCTTTCTGCCCCATCCTCCACTCTGTGTTTCACCCACAGCCCTTGAACCCACACCAAGCTTCTCAGCTCAAACACTGCCTGGACACAGGACAGCCCTGGTTCCCTCAAAAGTACAGAAAATGCCAAATTGTGCCTCTTTATTTTAAAACATGGAGAAATACCTCAGAAGTTAAGGACCAGTTTGCCTGACATCAGTGAGTAGAAAGCAGAAGGAGGCCATGCCAGCACAGCTGGATTTCTCCCAGGTGTATGACTTGGAACCACACAACAGGTGATACTTTATATGATGATAAAAAGGCACATATAGATTAAAAACTATCTCAGTTTAGAATATCAAAATGTAAGGTGTCATTTAATGAGAAAATATCTGAAAGGGTCTCTCCTGGGAGAACCTCCTGAGTGTAGTTCTCAGTCTTTTCATCTATTCATCGAAGGCCTACTCAATCTCAAGAGCTTGGTCAGTAGAGCTGGTACACAGCACTAAAACCAGGGTCTGCAGAAAGAAGTGAACACGTTATTCTTAGGTGCTCTGACAAAAGGACACAGCCCCACAGGAAATTTCAGGAAAGTCTAATGGAAATCAGAAATGCAAGGGATGCTGGAAGGCAGAAGACTACTTTGAAAATCAGTTTCTCAGAGGGAAGCTGAAAAGGCCATCCAGAACACAAGCCTGTGGCGTAAGGTGCAAATGGAAATATTGAGTGAAAGGAATTGATTTTGCCACAGTACAATTCACTCCCAAGACCACTACTATGTACAATACTGATGCCCACTTTTTTAAACCTCTCAGCTTCCTTATAGACAGCTCTACAGAAGGGATAAAAATTTGGAAAACAAGTAATAAAAGTGTGAGCCAAGGAACAACTGCATGCCTAAGTTGGGCTGGATAGCTGTTGTTCTTCCTGACCCTGGAATTAGTTTTCCACCCAACTCTTTTATGGACACTGGCCAGACCTGTATGTTTTGTAGCCTCCCATGAAGCCAGCTATTATTTTCTTCAAGTATTTCATTTAAGTATTTTGCTATTAAGTACAGGAGTCACAGAGGAAGGATCTCCCCATGGACACAGATGCATTAATTTGGCTCCTGATCTTAGGAAAAATACGGATGTCTTTTTTAACTTCGTTTCCTAAGGAAACCGAGACGCAAAGGCACCATGTGGCTCTGTATGTGTCTGATCCAGTTCTCATCCAGATTCTCTGGCCAGCTTTAACCAAATTTAACAGGGAGGTGCAGATTGCTTTGAGCTACCCAGTTCCTAAACATCTCCAGAGGAAGAGAAGTTCAGGTAGAAAAGGGGGACTAAGCACTCTGCACAAGGGAAAGTGGAAGTACAGCCCCCCAAGGTAGCAGCTGCTAACTGAGACACCATGGAATATTTACTCACAGCAAAGTTGCATTAGGAACTCAGGATCAATCACAAAACACAAATCTGTAGGAAGTGCTGGAAGGGGCAGATGGGCAGAATTATTTGTTCTGATTCCCCTCAGAAATAGCAGAGCTCAGCCCCAGATGCTGGGAGGTGCTGACACATCAGAAGTCAAGGGAGGGGAAGAAAGCTGCCCCTGGGAGATGTGCCTGGCACAACTGCTCCAGGACAACCAGAGCAGAGCTGGCCAGGTCTGGGCAAGGTGGTGCTGCCACATCAGAGGGGAGAAACTCTGGGGAAGGTTCATCTTCCCTGCAGCTGAACCACGCTTCACCTGCAGGAGTCCCCCACCCCTATCTCCTCTGATCAGCTCCCTTTCATCACAACAACCTGCTGAGCTGAAAAATGGATTATAAGTAACTCTGTGTATGAAAAGTACTCAGAAGATTCTGCTCCATTGGACTCCTTTCCTAATTCCACCTGTGAAAGTAGTTGGCAGGTCTTCTCTGCTTCTCTTTTCTTCTCTGCTTGATTCCTTTACTAGATAAAAATGCAGTCACCTAAATATAGGTGAAACCTCTACCCAATTAAATTAATCCTTCTGCTGTTAAATAAATGCAGAAGTATTAGATAATTTTTTTTTTTAACTAGGAGAATATATGGTCCAACCCACTGTACTGTTACAAACAGTGTATTTTGGACAATTTTTAATAAACTTCCTTAATTAAATAGTTTAACTGTAATAAAGTATCTGAATAAGTCCTAATGCTATACTTAACTGGTAATCTGCAAATAACACTGGTATCAGTTAAAACAAAACCAGGAAACAACTAAAATCAATAATTATTAATTAGTCTATAATTATTATTAAATACTCTAAATATTATTAAGACTTTCATTGAAATTCTATTAACTACTACAACAAATTCTAATAAACTGTTAACAGTGCTTCCTGGAAGCTCAGGAAACACCATTTCCCCAATAATTTTTTCTTTTCCTCTGCTTTCACAAAGATTAGGTTTACATAAGAGTAAGCAATACTTATATTGTTTTTTTAATTTGTTAGTATTTTTCTCTTATTTAACTGTCATTTTCCTAGACATAATTAAAAAAAAAAAAGCTGCATTTTCTGGTCTAATCCCTTCAGACAAATATTAGAGGGGGAAAATTTACAAAATCTAGCACTATCCAAAGTGCATAGAAAGAGCAAGTGCTCAAGCAGTATCAAACTCCTTATGTACCCAGGTATATTTAACAGAGATGACACACAGTGAAAAAAATGTTTCCAAAGCTACTTTATTAGTTCTAAGACCACAAAACAGTCACTTCACATATATGTATTTAATATGAGAGGATGTTTTTATATAAACGGAATAAATGTTTTTGCTTTGACAGCTATGACATTTTCAGCTGGTAAAGAGCTCTGTATCTATAGGCAAAACCTTTTGGGTTTTAATTGTGGGAAAACAATTACTAAATCTATGAACTTTAACAGTTCTATAATCTGACAGTATTTCTAAAATAGACCTGTGTCACAGCAAGAATATATTCCTTTAAATATCTTAGGTGGAAAAATCCTCCAGGGGAATAACTAGGACAAACATGTTTATGATTATTCAGCACTGTAGATTGCTGAACCAGTGATGTCAACTATACAAAGCATTTCTGCAGGGGAAAAAACAGCCACAAGATACCGTTTGAATGGCCCTATCTATGTCTCACATTGAAAGCAAACGCCTCATCCTGCTGACCCAGAACAGGTGAGAGGGAAAAAGTAACAGTGAATGTATTCGGCTTCCACACGAAAATATTTTGAAGATAAAACAATTTATGCATTAGCTGAAAGCATGCTGTTAACAAGAATTCTTTTATATTCAGTGCTTTTTAAGATTTTTGAAAAGGTGGGGCGAACCTATTGCCTTAAATTGTCAGGGCGTTTAGCGCATCCTCCGGAGCCGGGTCCCTTGTGCTGCGGGCGGGAGCGAACGCTTTTTTCCGGGGTGACACGGGCGGCATCCCGGTGTGACAGGGGCCCTCTTGTCACGGAGCTGCTCGGGATCCGCAGCGCCCCGGCCCTGAGCTGGCTTAGCATCACACCTGCACTGCCGTGGGTGATCGGAGCCGGGGCTTCATCTCCTGCCACGCACAGCCCCTCTGAGCTCGTGGATAGGGAAGGCGAGTTAACAGCATCTAATTATCCCGGCCCTCTAGTAATGACACTGTGCCCCCTGCAGTTTCCATGGGATACGGTGCTTCTCCAGCCTCCCTCTCCTGAGCTGCGGGGCACAAGGCTCGCTTCCCAAAATCGCTTCTTTTCCGGCACAGAGAAAATCTGTGTTGAGACTTTGTTAGCAGAGCTAGCAAGGGCTGGATCCCGGCAAGGAGGGCGCCGTGAGAGGTGGGCAAGGAGGAGCTCTGCATCCCATTACCCGCCTTTCTCTGCTGCGGAGGCACTCGGCGGGAATTCTTCATCTGTGCAAAAATACATTCTCCAGAAAAGCGTCCTCTTTCCTCTAGAAGCTCAGCCTCGCATCCTCCTCTGTTTCCAAGCAGGCCAGAGACTCTGAGTTCCAATTTCCACGCTGTCACACCGACTTCAGGCAGGCAGAACCAGCACCACTCCCTCCTGCTGGTGCCCCTCGGGCTGGGAAGCTGCCCCCGGGGCAAGGCTCAGACTGAGGGCAAGGGCAGCAATTCCTGCATGCTGGCCCTTCCCACCAAAGCTGCTAATTAATAACTGCAAATTCACAGGTGGTATGTTACCAGCCCCATTTTCTGCACACGGTTCAGCACAAGTTCACAGAAATCCTGCATTATTAATATTGCAAACAATGTTATTAATACTGTTGCAAATAATATACAAAACAAATAAAATATACAGCAGATGTTAACTCTGCAGAGTTACTGAGAACTAACAATAACACAAGTTTCACTGACTGTCACTGTTTCTAAAGGCCTATGATTGAATCTAAAACTTCCCTTCTAAACACACTATGGTTTCTGTTATATAAATAAAACACTTCTCTGGCTCAAACCCAGGCAGCATGTTGACCCATTTACACCATCTTGGTTTCCTGCTCATAGGTGGTAATTATCACATCTGTGTTTGTTTCTAAAATTGGAACTTAAAACACAGTTCAGTTTACCTCAAACAGGGCCAGTATCTGCAGGCTCATGGAAAGAGATTTCTGTAACACTTAGGACTCACCAAATCTCCACTAACCTGGGCTGAATTTAAAGCGGCAAAGGAATGCAAATTTTTTTACCCCATGGGAAATACTCGCACTCATGAGTCACAGGGAAATTCCCATTGACTTCAACAGGGCCAGAACAGGGTCACCTCTGCCACTGTAAAGCTCTTCAGCAAGTAAAATTTTTGGAGGAGGCAAGCAACAAGCCACAGACTGAAAAATATCACAGTGCAACATTATTTTCAGATTTACAGAGCAGCTAACATGTCTGGTGACTTTCAAAGGACCTTTTTGTTTTTAAGCAATTTAGCTGCTCAAGACGACAACAGAGAGTGAAGCACCAGTTCTTCACTCCCATGTGGAGAACTTAAGGTGGGAGCTGCTATAGCTGTGCTCCAGTGGGGACTCTCCAGCCTCTCACTTTGCCACCAGTTTCTCTGTGGGGCTTTCTCTGGCCTTCCCACCTTGCCAGCTCATTTTGTTAGAAGTACTAATGTATTTGCACTACATCACTGTGAGGCAAGGTGGCATTATTCTCTTAGTTGTATATGCAAGACATAAACTGAAAGAAAAAAATGAAAGCAGAAATGTCAGATCTTTTGAATGGTTTTCTTTAGGGAGCAATAAGGGCTGGCTGCTCCCTCGGGGCCAGCAGGGCAGGGGCAGGGCCTGACAGCCACAGACTGGGCTGGCACAGGGCCCTGGGCCAAGGACAGGGTCAGGGAGGCCCCAGGTGAGGCTGGGCAGGCACAGTGAGATGTGTCAGTGCCTTGAGTTTTGGATCTCCAAACTGGAAACCCTCAGAGCTGAGTCTTGTGATATCTTCACGTTTTGTAGTGCTCCATGGACTTACAGCATAGCTCTCAACAGCTCAAACAGAAGCTTTTCCCAAATCAGGTCCCTTCACCTCAGGTCTCACCTGCTCTTTGAGGACCAGAGCTAAGCACAGCACAGAACAGCCACATCAGAAAATTTTGTGACAGGGGCCAGCCCAGGTGACAGATGAGCTGTTCCAAAGGCAAAGCTGCTGCCTGTAGGTGCCCCCTCAGGAAAAGAGTTGCCTGCTCCTGCTGCCTGCCCAACACTACAGCCCGTGCCAGGGAAGGACAAAAACACAATCTGGACTCACTTGCAGGGCAGGAGGCATCCTCTGCATTAAATGAGAATCTTGCTGCAAAGATAAGGTAAAATCTCAAAATCTAAATGGACCAAAAGCCCTTTATAGTAAGGCTATATTAACTTGCAGGGAAAAGCCTCATCCTGTTATTTCCTACTTTTGAGTGCTCCATTCTGTATACTTTTTCTTTTGATTTCTATTCCGTGAATTTCTTGCTCAGAAAAAGACCTTCCACTGAGAACAATACACATCACAAAAAGTAAACTTTTTGCTGAATATAATTCCATCTATCCCCAGTCCATCACATGGCTTGGGAAATCAGAAGCTGCAGGTGAGTCCTGTGTGGCCTGTGCTAATGAAGGCCCAGTGTAGGATGTGCCTAGGAAAGGGAGGTGCACTATTTCCCTGTAGAATTCTGAGTTATTAGAACTGGGGGGAAAACAGTTCTTCAGTCTTCATCACTCACCACCACTCAAACAGCTCTGCAAGTCCAGCACAGCAGGCAGCACAAGGACAGGACTGAATGAACTGGAGAGAAGAGGGAAGAGCTCCTTGCACAGCCTTGCCACCAAAAGAGAGATCACAGCTAGAGCCAGCAGCATCTCTCCTGTCTGGGCAGCAACACATTGTGCTCCCGTGGCTCTTGTACCTAGGGATGTGCTAGATCATTTCCTGAGCACCAATTTAAAAACTTGTGGTTCTAAGCAGTTTTCTGAAAGCTTGATGCCATGTTTCCACACAAAGGATTAGTTCTCACCCTTTCAGCTTGGAAGGCAGGATTTATGACTCACAAACAGTATCACCAGCAGACCACGTGCAAGTGGACAACTCCAGCATCTCACATAAAAGCTGCTTATGTATTTTGTATGAGAATATGGCATGAAGTGCATAAATCTCAGAGGACAGAGATCCAAGCTCCCTTCATCCTGGCAGAAAGTTCTCAGCACGGACTTTGGGCTCCCTTCTTGTTGTCTGTCTTGCTGGCCCAACAAACCTGGTATTCCTTTTGGTGGAGCAACCCAGCTTCACACAGAATGATGCATGTGCTTGGTCAGGAGCAGTGTCCTCAGCTACCACTGCACTCTGGAGAAATACAAAGCTCTTCTCATGAGGCTGAAGAAGGCCCCAGCCCCCGGGTGCCCTGGGCAGGGCTGCAGGCTGCAGGAGCAGCGCTCTGCCCCCTGCTCGGAGGGCTGGCTGAGTAAGGAGAGGCATGGCTGGAGCATTGTATCCACACACCCTGGCTCTGCCCTGCAGCCTCACCTCGCCTCAGTGACACAGTGCCAGGCCACTCAAGGCACCTGTGCTGGACACCCTCTCATTCTCTACGAGGGGAACAGACAGGACTCTGGGCAGCACCTGCAGACAGCAGCCCCCACACTGGCACTGGAAGCTGGTTCAATACCCGCTGAGGCACCGGCTCTCCCCAGTCCGTCCTGCCCGGCTCGGAGACCCCACCCCGGGCCCCTCCGGCCCCCGAACAAAGGGCGGGACGAGCAGGGGGAGCGGGCCGGTTCTCCGAAAAGGGAATTTCGCGGGGGACGCGGCGCCGGTGCCGGAATGGGGAGGGAGGCAGCCGCGGTGCCGGTGCGGAGCATCGCGCCCGCATCGCCCCCGGTGCTGAAGGCGCTGCCGCGGCCGGCAGAGCCTGCGGGGCTCCCCGAGGGCTGCTCGCTCCGCCCGAAGCCTTTCCCGGAGCCCAGCTGCTCCCCGGGAGCGGGGACGGGAGCGGCTTCTCCCGGCCGTGGGGCTTCCCGAGCAGCGGCACAGCATATGGTTTACATGTTGCACTACTGCATACAAGGACTAACATTCAGCCCAGGGATTCACTTGACACAAAAAAAAGCCCTAATTACAATAATTTAGAGGTGCCTGAATGACAGCAGGCTCAATTTTTGGTTGAATTTGCAATTAAGGAGAGATAATTAAGCCTCGCACAAGCGCAGAGTATTAATATTTATGGTAGGAGCCAGAGGCTCCTGTGGCTGAGAGGATGCGGCGGAGCAAAGGTTGAAGCCCCGCGGTACCGGCGAAGGGAAAGTTCGGAGCCCCATAAACTAGGGAGAGGGCGGCTGCCTCCATCGCGCCGATGGAATCCAGACCCCGCCAGAGCAGGCAAAGATTTATACACATCCTTTTATATATATTTATATCGCCTGAGATACGGATACTTCCTCTATAAAGCTTTTATCTTTCAGCAGGCACCTCCTTCACCTACTTCGGTTTTACTCCCGACTATCGATCCCGGGGGCTTTCCATGCCTCATTAACAGATTGGTGACTAAATGAGTAGAATTAATTTTTAAAACCCTTTAATTTACTTTATTAATTACACACATGCGCCCTTGCCTACCCTGTGTGTCCGGCTCACTCGGCACTCAGTGTGTCGGGGAACTGGTCACGGCAGGGCGAGAGGGGATTAAACGTGGAAAGAAAGGTGTCTGAACCCTCCCCAGCGCGCCTCTCGTGTCCCAGCGCCAGGCACCGGCCGCCCCCGCCCCCGCCGCCGGCTGGCCAGGGACCGGGCATCGCCCGCCAGCGCCTTTTAAAGACACTTTGCCATTCATTGAGCGGCGCCTCTGCCGCTGCCGGGCTCAGCACAACAAAGGCGAGAGCCTGGCGCGGGGGCGGGGGCGCTTCTCCGGCAATTTCGGCCGCCTGATTTCGGGGAGAGGAAAAGGAGAAGAATGTTAAAATTAGCGGGAGCGCCCCGGAGCCCCCTCCCCCTTCCCGCAGGCCGGCGGCTCCGGGAGGGCGGCGGTGCCGGGCGCGGAGCGGCGGCCCCGGGGCGGCGGCGCCGGTCCCATGGCAACCGGGCGGGAGGCTCCGCGCAGCCCCCGCTCCGCAGCCCCCGCTCCGCAGCCCGCGGAACGGGCGCGGGCCGCGCTCGGAGCCGCCCCGGCGGGACAGCGCTCCCGGAGCGGGGCTGGTCCCGCGTCCCGAGCCGGCTCCGAGCCCCGCGGGGCCGGGTCCGCTGCCGCGGCGGGAGCGGCGCCGGGGGCTCACGGGCCGCCTCCCACGCGGGTGCGTGAAAAACCCAAATGCCAATGGGCCCTGTATTTATAGATGGCAAATTCCTGTTGCCGCCGGGAAAGGCTCATGTATCTTTCTCCAGGACAGCCCCCACCAATTTAAGTGGAATATTGGGAGTCAGCAGCCATAATTTGTTTGGTTTTCCGTCTCTGAGGACTGCCACTTGCTCGCAGTACAGCCCTCAAACAGATACATTCCCAGCTCTCAGTTCTCATGCCAGTAAATTAAACCATCTTTATTCATGTTTATTCTTTTTAAAATTCTTTTTAAATCCTGGCAGATTTTATAACTATATTGAAATTCTATCTGTGCTTTATTTTCATGAACTAGAAATAAGAAAGCGTAGAGAGAAGTACAGCTCTGAATAGTTGCACCATTTACAGTGGAAGTCAGAGGTGTATTATACCAGCCACCATTGACTTTATACAGCTTGTATCCCTTTGTATGCCTCGTCATTTACTGACTAAGCTGCTGTTTTCAACGAGGAGGAGAAAGACAGGAGGGAAAAAAAAGATAAAAACGTGGATCAGGTTTTTTGGGGTTGAAAGATGAGTATATATACTTTTGTACGCATGCACAACCCTGCAATACATTGTCCTGCTAGTAGAGCTGGCTGTGCCATTCAAACTGTTTTTGCCAATAGGATGATTTATTAATGGAGTTTGCATGACATTTCCCTGCACAGCCTGCAGAAAGGCACCACAGCATCATTGTAAACTCATCAGCGCTGCATGGAGAGAACAAGAGGGTGCTGAAACTGCAGCTCGATGGAAGAGAGGAATGTAACTGCAGAGACTTAAAGCATCTTCCAGTGAGGACAAATCCTGCCCCCCAGATTTCCACATTTTTAAGCACTCTGGTCCAAAGGACTAACAAGAAACCTTTGCAACTTTTAAGCCTGAGACTCTGTGGGATTTAAGTGATTTGGTGACTTTGTACCTGTCTTTCTACACAGAATTTAGGATGAATTTTATCCATGGCTAATCCCATTGACTTCAAAGGGAATGCCTGCATAAGTGAAGTGGTTGATGTTTATTTAAGTGAGATCTTAAATATGTTTTTAAAAATGAAACAGCTTTGCCATTTAGTTTCTGAAGTTATTGCTGCTTTGATTCTCTTTCTCAGAAAGTTCGGGTTTTAATTTCTCTGTAATTGAGTATTTCTCAGCAAGTCCTCAATTTTTTGTGCCAGCACAAAGGTTTAATATTGTTCAGAATGCAGTAAAAAATGATATATGGCATAATCTAATCCAATCTGAACTAAATCAGAGAGACCCATGGACAAAACATATGTTGTTTGTTTTGGCTTTTAAAAGCACTAGTTAAATGTGGAGAAAACAGCATGGTGAGATTTTAATCAATGCAATAATGTTTGAAATCATGGAAAGAGAAGATGTGTAAATCTGGTTTTGTCTGATTTTCCTTTTCACTTATAATTTCAGGGAAATCTCTAATTGTAACTTCATCCTTGACTTATCCAAATGCTCCTCGAGACAATTTCTTTTACCTAAATTCAGATTCCCACTCCTGGTAGCTGGATTAAGTCAAGTCTTTGATGTCTTTTCTCTTCTGATAAGTTCAAAGTTTCCTGTTTTTCCAAGGTCCTCACATGTTAGTTGATTTGTTTATTATTGGTGTTGATTGCAGTGTCATTCTCATCGCCCCTAGTCAGCACCTTTTTCCAAAATAGCTATGAATTTCAAAAAGTTAAACCTGTCACCTTGTTGAAACCAAGTAGCAACCAAGTCAGTGAGCAAGAGGGCTGTCCACTGGGTAATACAGTCTCCAGGCTTGCCCATAGGTAAATAGATTGTGTAGGAATGTAGCATCCTTTGGAATAACATCCTGGAAACTCAAGTTCCCTAAGTGCAAGAGACAAAAAGCTGGTTCCATTGCCTTGTAATGTAATTAAAATCACAAATCTACAGGTTAAAAATAAAACAAAAAAACAAGAAACCCAAACCTCTTTCTCTCTAGAGAGGAACATCTTTCACCATCTATGGATTACCATTTTTTTAAGACAAGTGGGCAAAAAGATAAATCAAGCTGCAGCATTTATCTGATGAATGTTGTCTTCATATGAGGACCTGTTTGGTCTTTATCTTTTAAGCAGAGAGTGACTTCAATTGCAGTTAATATAAAGATTTATTAACTTGAGAAGCAAATATTGACCAAGGTGAAGCCAAGGTCAATGTTTACCTAGAAGACTAATAAATCTTTGCATTAACTTAAATATGGAAGCTGGGCCATATTTTGCTCTTAAATCAGTATTGACCCTAAATTAGCCCTACTAAGATACCTTTGTATTTGCATAAAATGTGTTTAGTTTATGAACTGTTGTAAAATACAGTCAGTGTGAATTCATCAGAAATAAGAAAATTAGACTTTTTTTTTACAGGATAACTGACTATTTCTTCACAGCTGAAAATCTGACAAATAGGTAACAGTAGTCAGCTAGAATTATTTTGTGCTTGAGGGTGAACATTGATTTAAGTGAATACAGGATCAGGCGAGGTGTTTGTTTTATTTTACACTCTGGTAAATATAACAAATTTTCATGGAGATAAAAGGATACTAATTTGACATGAACAGCTTCAAGAAATCACAGGTTTTTATCTTCTTATTTATATCAATACTAGTGTCAGCCCCTTATTTAGGACGTGAGGGTTGCCTGTTCTAGGTAAAACAGCTAAAATATTCATCAAATCTGCTGGCCTGCCTTTCTACAGAGCCTTTTAAAATAACTTCAGTATTATAGAGTCTGAGTGCTTTTGTCTTTATAACATTTAATTTCTAAGCCACACAGCTGTGCTGTTTTGTTGACCCTCAAAAATATATAATTTCAGCTTATTTCATAGGCATTACTGGGCCTTTAACTTGTAAGAAATCACCAATCCTTTGGATCTACCACAAATATTCTACTATAGCTTCTATGTGCCTTAGAAGAATATCACCTTTATCAACCTCTCAGGATGCTTCATGAGTTTTGACAGAATTAGTGTAAGTGCTTTTCTCCTTTGTTATCTCTTTAATAGATTTTTTTCCTCGGTTCTCTGTCTCAGTTGTCTGGTTGAAATGCAGCTTTCTCTGTTCTCAGGAACAAAGAAATGGCTCCTGTTTAACTTAATCAAATACTCTGGTCTCTTTCTGATAGAAAGAATAGTGGCCAATTTACCTCTAGCACTATTAAGTCCCCAACAGTTTTCCTGTGTTTGATTTCTGTATGTGCTTTCAGTACAGCCTTTTTTTCCCCTACCCATTTTCCTTTGTTTCCCTCTCTTTAGGAAGACTGACACAAAAGAATAGCTTACCCATAACATATTCTCTTAGCAAAATCTAATATTATTTCATTAATTTATTTCTTGACATTTATTTGCAATTAAATTAATTCTACCTTCTGCACACACGAGGTTTTAGTAAATGAAAACATTTCTGCTCCAAGCACCAGATCTTTCTATCTTTGCTTTGCTTAGCCTTTGTGCAGCAGAAATCCTGTTGGCTGTAATGGAAAAGCAAAGTATTACTGACTTTAACAGTCCTGCCTGTGTGAGAAATGAGTCTTGAGTTTTGTCTGTTAGTAAATGTGTTCTGGATCATATTTCACAATCAGACTTTCATACGCTCACTGCTAACATTAGATTTCTAGGCTCAATTTTTTAGTTGCACTTCCCATTCATCACACAGAATAACTGATCCTATAAAATGAATCTGTGTTGGATGAAACAATAAAAGGAGCATCCAGTCTCTGCTGCTCACTTTTCTCATGCAAGTGGACCCCTTGAAATCAATAGAATCATTCAGGGGAGTCAGACAAGCAAGAGCTAACTCAAAACAGGTACTCGGTGCTGCCCAGAAACAAACTGCCTCTGTCCTCCCTGCCTCTATGAAATAAAGGTGCCTCAGGTTGGACCAAGATTATGAAGGGAGAGTAATTTTTAGAAGAATTGTAGGGGGAAGCCTGTTTAAACTCTGATGGCTGGCTTTTGCATGCAAAGGGCGCAGTTTAGGAGATGAGTAAAACTGCTGTGATCAGGAAATGTTAAGGGACTATATTTTTAAAGGAATTGTACCACTGTAAGCAATGCACAGTTAAAGCTGTTCTCACTTGTTTGGAACAGCAAATGCAGCCTCTAAATTGTTCTTTTCTTAAATGGTGAGTGTTAAGGCAGAAGGCTGAGAATCCCTTAGAATGTTACTACAAAACAGTTCTGCTGTTTAATTAATTTGTTTTCAGTTTGTTTACATTCCTTTTGTATCCAGTGTTTTCAAATGTGCATCAGAGGGGCAAAATACTGTCAAGTTTTGGTGAGACTGTCACTGATACAGTAATTTTTAACCAAAAGTGAGAAAATCTTCACGGAAAGGGAGTCTGGAATTTCCTTAGGCACAAAGTGGAAATACAGATTTTCAGGTTGTGTTTCATGGCAAGAAACATTCCTCAAGGTTCAATCAAAATACCTCAGATATCTACATGCTTCTCAAAAACTCATGAAGATTTACACTAAGATTTACTCGCTTACATATTTTAAAATAACAAATATATTCAGATATCTCAACATGCATTTGTGGTTGAAATTCAAACAGGAGAAGAGATAAATTTTGTTTATATAATTGGTGGAATGCAAATTATATCTGTGGGATTGGTGGAATACAAGTCATACTACACACCAGATTTCTGTGGAAATGAAAATCTGGTCAGACTGATGGTGTTTTATCTCAAAAGACCTGAATCTGCACTTATTTGTCAGTATTTTTTAAGCACAGACTGCTCCCCCAAGTAAAGCTGTATACGTCTTCATGCTGCTCTAGTTTTACTGTATTAATCACATTGATCTAAACATTTACAAATTGCCTTCTAATTTCTACTATATCATGATAATTAGAATCTTTACAAATACTACTCTGAAGTCAAAAGCCTGGCTAAAGCATCAATTAAAACCTTAAGTTATGTTACTGCCAATAAGTGGTCATTAAGGGCATGTGAGGGCAACCAGCGTTGTTGTAGAATCACATTCTTAGGGGTTGGTCTCTGAAGCAGATGTTTTTCATTTTTATTTCTTTTTTAAATTACTTATGAAATCTTAAGACAACTGTACGGATAGCGAAGATATTTTTTTTCTATCAACAATTCATTATAAATGCAGAAATAAGATTTTAAACATGAAACCTGATTATTGATGAGAGAGAAATAGCCCCTGATCTGTGGAGAGAGAAGCATTGCAATAATATTGATGGTTTAGGAGAATGCTCACTACATTTTAATGGAGAGAAAAGGAATTAGTAGCTTTCTCTAGCGTGACAACTTACAGCAACAGAGAAAGGAATTTCTTCAAATATAATAAAAGAGCAGAATACAATTTCTTCATACATTACGACTCTTCCTACTTACTAGGAGGATACTACTAATTTTCAATACATGCTATGAAAAGACAGATTTTTAAATCTGTTCAATAGAATTATTTTTTTTTTCGTATGTCATGCATAGTCAAAATGGAAGCACTGATCAGCTTTCTGATAAGCTTGTGTTTTCCTTCATGACCTGTGAAGTGTACTATTTGCCCAAAAAGAACTATTACTACTAAAATATAGTCCCAGATCACCACTTCCAAATGAAAATAGTTAATTAAATAAATCTCAGAGTAGGTGAAAACTGTTAATTTCACTCACCTCCTTATTCCCGTATCACATTGCCATCCTAATTAATTTAATCTTCACTGAAAATGAAGGATAAACTCTTGTTTGGGAAGTAATAATCACAGCATGTAACAGGCTCAAATACCGTTCTTAGTCAACACCAGCTGTTTGGCTTGAGGTACTTTGTGGTGTTGAAAAAGCATTTAAATTATACAGCAGCAGTGGACTTTTAATGGAATATCTGTTTCCACTAAGTAGAAACCTCTCTGTTGAATCTAAACATGAAACAGAGAAAAATACTCACTCTCACCTCTTTTTACATTTTTTTGGTCAAATTTCAGCATGAAGTAGATCAAAGTATAGGCAATAAATCCCAATCATGTAAGGAAAAAATAATGCCCTTCCTGCACATGCAATAAATGGGATTCTGAACACAATTACTTTGTAAGGTAAACCACATAATAAACAGAAGGTAGTAGCAGGCTAATGCCCAACAAAGTAACATGGCAATTTAACATGCCTTGTGATATCCCCATTGTGAGGCACAGAATATTTCCTTTCTCCAGCTATTTTCATCTCAACTCAAAAAGTGCAGAGTTAATGGAATGGAAAATTCAGGCAACCCCACGCTCCTGATTTATGCATGACAAGAGAAACACTTCCCATACATTTCTATGATAAAACACTCTCTTTTTATTACAATCATGTTCTTTGCAGTCTGTTTGCTTTTCCTGGGCACGGATGTTACCCGTCACAAGTTAGACAGGACACAAGTAGTTTTGAGATACTCCAGAGTTCTGCTGGCATAGGCATGTAGGTCATGGTGGCTAATCCCCTAACATAAATGCAGTTTTACTAGCCTAATTTTGCTTTTTTTTTTGGTCACAGTACCTAATCCCCTAACATAGATGCAATTTTACTAGCCTAATTTTGGGGCTTTTTAACCTCTAAATTCTGTGGAAAGCAATCCCGTGGTTGCATGGTGGGCATTCACAGCTGTAGGACTGTACTGGTACGTCACACCACTCTCCCTATTTTGGTAGCATCTTCCTAGTATAGTCATGACAAAAATATCCACCCTAGCACTGCCAGTGCAAGTGCAAGCAGCTCGAGCATAAGTCAGGCATCGTGTGGAACTATTTGTACATGCAAACCCTGACCCACAGCGTTATTTGCAGCCCTCCACCAGATATCTACATTTGACCCTTCAATGTCAACAGAAATGTCTGACTACCAGAACCTGGTTGTCATCTCCTTTCATTATCACAGGATTTTCTTGGGCCTTTTTTTCTGTTCTTCATATTCACAATGCTAAGCTTCCGTATTAATTAAATGTCAACATTCACTAGTCTGAGACTATGTTATCCAATAAATACCTGCCTGAAGCCAACTACAGGAAGGGTGGAACTCGCACAATTTTTAATACAAATTATTTGTTCACAATGTTTGATCAAATTAATCAGTAGCAGAATAAATGGGAGCTGCAACCGTGTCTGAAAAGGGTGTGAAAAATAGTATTAATGCTGCTGTTGTAGCTCATCTCTCCACTTTGCCTCCAATAGCCCTCATTTTGGGGATGTTCACCTTCCTCTGGGCCAGAGCTGCGTGGTTGTCTGTGTGCACAACAGAATAGTTAAAGACAGTAGGAAGCCTCACACAAACACTCTTATTTAGATCCATAGGGTTCTTTTTCTTTTCCACGTGTCTCATTTTCAATTCACGTAATTTTTTTATCAATAGAGGGTGGGGGTGGGGAGGGTGGAAATCTTCCTGGGAAACCTAACAAGGCACGGCCCTTTTCTCTCACTTGGTTTGACAATTTTAGCCACTGGCTGTAAGCGATGAAGCTCCCACGGGCAGATATTATTATCCAGATTCCCGAGGTGAGGAAGCTGAGCCAGGGGAGGGGAGGGGCTGCAGGGGAGCCCCGCGCTCGGGCTGCCCTTAATCTGCAGAGATAAGCGGCACTTGGGAGCAGGTCAGAAATAGCGTGTGGTGACACAGACCTGCCGGCAGCCCCAGGCCCGCTCTCCGCAGCACCTTCCTCCAGGCAAAGGCTTGGACTCTGCCCCATGCCGGATCACTCTCCCGCAGCTGGGAATTAATGGCTTCCGCGCAAGAGGAATGATACTTTCCCCATCAGTGCTGCAGATGGAGCTCCAAGCAGCAGCCAAGGCAGGGGACTCCCACCTCCTCCCGGCCGAGGCAGATGGGAGCGGGTGCCCTCCGCGCAGAGGGCTCGGCAGCGATTCCCGGCCCCTCGGTGCCACCCGGCCGCAGCGCCGGCTCCCGGCAATCCCGGCAGCCATCCAGGTGCGGAGGGGAATGCTGAGCCCAGGGTGCGCTGCAGGGCTGGAGCTCTCGCCTCCTTGTCGGGCTCTTTGGGATTTCCCGCCCTCCACATGCTGGATGCCTTCCTTTGGAAGGGGTTTGCTGGGATTCCCGGGAGAAGCAGCCTCAAGCAGCGCCTGCTGCCCCTGCAGCCCCCCAGAGCACGAAGTGACCGTGCAGCCCCGAGCCTTCGCCGCATCCCAGCCGGGAGAAACTCATGGAATTGTTCGTTGCTGCCTTTTCTCCAGGGGAAGACAAGGCGGCTCCGAGGCAGAGCCTGTGTGTGAGCTCAGAGCTGTCCGTGAGTCTGGCTGACGCCTCCTGTCCCCCGCACCATCCCCGCCCTGCCTCAGCGCTGCCGTGCTCTCAGCTGAGGCAGAGCTGAAAGCGGGGGGGCGCAGCGTCTCACACACGGTGCTCCAAAACCCCCCGAAAGGACCTGGGCTTTCAAAACAAAGTGCTGCCACTGCCAGCGCCGCAGCATTCTCATTACAATTCCACAATATCTGTATCTCAGTACCTGGCAATTTTAATGACAAAGTACTGCGATGCCACCAAGTATTTTTAGAACTAATAAAACCTCTGCAGAATATTTCCCTGGAATGTATTAGGATCCAATTTCTGCATTCATTAGTAAGATCAGCTAGAATGTGGTGGATAGTTATTTGGAAAAAATGCACTCAATGTAAATTGATTTTGTATTATCAGGAATAATGTGGAGAGAGGCTTTTCCAGCTTCTTGAAGCTTCAGCCATTGCACTGCCTGCTGAGGTTTATGCCCTAATCTTGTGAGATTTACATAGCATTTCAATTTTCAGTCTTGCCTGCATTTGCCAGGTGAGGGATTCTTATTATACTTTAAATTAATTCCAAATTCACACCACAACAATAGCAAAAAAAAAAAAAAAAAAAAAAAAAAATTGAGTACTGGCAAAGCAAGAGGCCAAACATGACTCAATTAAAATAATATGTATCACTATTAATCACCTCTGCCTGTCCGTCTACATTCCCGTGGTGGTGCCTCCCTCTGCAGCAGCAGCAGCAGCATCTGTGAGTAAAGCCAGCTCTCATCCATCCCTCTGCTCCTCCCTCCTCCCGCCGCCTTCCTGAGGGATGACGGGGAGCCCGGCAGAGTGGGAAGGAGCACAAGGGGCAGTGCTGGGAGAAGCCTGCGCTGGAGGGGAGCCAGGCCAGTGCTGAGCCCTGTGCTGGGCTGCCCTCCCCGCTGGGCTGCCCGGTCAGGACGGGAGGAAGAGCCCGGTGCTGTCGGTGCCAAGCCGAGCGCTCCGTGTGCCCGCCGTGGAGGCAGCAGCCCGGTGCCAGCGGCCGTGTGGGGCTCGGATTTGTGCAGAGTTCAGCTGGCTGCCAAAGCTGAACCTTCACATTGTTATTAACAGTTAATGCACATAAGAATAAGGCAGGAGTGACGATGAAGAACAAAAGCAGAGCAGTAATAACCACGCTCCGCAAAACAAACCCCCCTGGCTAAGCCAGCCAAAGAGGGCAGGGCTCCCGCACAATTTGCCACCAGCCAAATTGCCACCACCCTCAGGTTAATCTGAGACCAGGCAGGGGCTGGCAGTGACAAAGGGGACACTGGATGCTGAGGCAGGAGGGCTGGTCCTGGCTGTCACCTCCTCAGTCCCTGCCATGGTCCACGGTCCAGCGAGGGAGCTGAGGTGCAGAAACTCAGGCTGAGCTCTGGAGCCCACAGGGCCTCGGCCAGGGCGGCTGCTGGCAGCTGAGCACAGGGTGAGAGATGGGGGCTGCTCCCCTCGGACAGACAGACTGACGAGCCCCAAACCTGCTCAGGTTTAACACAGACCCCTTGGATCACTCTGTCCCCTTTTCTGTGCTTTATGCAATTGCTGGTATCTGCTCCAGACGGGAACGTGTGACTGCTGGCTCCGGCCAACAGAGCCCTGGGCCTGCACGGGCAGTGGGAGCCCTGCTGCAAGGGAAAGCCCAAGCACAGCAATGGAGAGCAGGGCCAGCGTGTCCCTCGGTGACAGAAAAACAGAGCCCCACACACTGCAGACTTGCACTAATGGGATTTTGAAAGTCATAATATGAGGCTGGTATTGCAATGCCTGTCTGTGAAATTATGGGGTTTTAGAAGAACAATCTTACTGCTCTCTTGCATCTGCCTAGCCAACAGCAGGTTCTGTTGACCCCAAAATCATTTAAATGTGACCCAGGAAGCTTCTCTAGGAAAGAGCTTCAGTGAGGTCTCAACTTTTGATAGAAATGGCCAGGACTGTGTGCAGGAAGTGATGCTGTCTTGTTCTCCCCACTCTTTTTCCAGCTAAGTCCTCTATGTGTCAGCATCAGCCAGAGCCCATAGCATGAGACAGCAGTCACCAGAAACCACAGACAGCTTGGTTCAAAGGAGAGCAAGGAAAACCATGCACCAGTTTACAGCCAGCATACGTGTTTGATCTGGCTGTGCTAGCTGCTCACAAAGCACCCAGCCCAGCGCGTATGGGCTCCATTTCATTTGAATAAAAACACTTTGCGTAGCCATGGAGGAAAAGAAACAACTTGCAAGAAGCACTAGCTAGTTTCACAAGAGTAATCACTCATCTGAAACTGCTAACAAAAAAATGGCCCTGTAGCCAAGCACATCTAACTTCAGCTTGACTAATTTGTGACTGGTTATCTCTTTGTGAACAGTATGTTGAATCTAATCTGGGGAAAAGTGGGTAATTAATGAATCAGTCGATGACACCAGCTCAGTTAGGGACAAAGCACAGTATCTGTTCTAGCTTGGGACTGTCATTTGTTGCAAATGATCAAACACCTAAAGAAAGAACATATTTGCTGAAAAATGTACTGAGCCAGGCAGATCCAGAAGCATTTGCAACACAGCTGGGCTTGGCTGCTTCCCTGGGTTACTGCTGTACCACAGCTTTCCTCTAGTGAAACAGCAACACAAGATGACACATCAGGCAGGTTAGTACTAAAAGAAATTATTTTCCTCTCCATTCTCATTGCTGAAGCTGCCGGGAGAGGCATTTCCGATTTCCCTCTGCAGTAGCAGCTCTGGCCATCATGTAGTTTATCTGACCTTTGGCTATGCCACACCATGAAATCAGACACCACTAGGAGGGGGGCCAGAACAAAGCCTGGAGAGATTAATAAGAGCATTATTTGCGATGTGGCACAGGGCCATGAGTCACCGTGCAGCCAGGCTGCTGCACCTTCTGGCTATGGGAACAGCCCAAGGTCTGCATCAAGCTTTCTGCTTACAAAAAAAAAACCAAAAAATCCCCCCAAAAAAACCCAAAACAAAATCACACCAACAAAAACCCCACAAAAAACAAACAAACAAAAAACCCCCACCAACTTTACTTCAGTTCTTTTACACAAAAACCTCATCAAATGAACGGGAGAAGAAAAAAAAACTTCAACTGGTGTGGGAGAAAATATAAAACATAAAGTTAATGTGTGACTTTCATTCAAAAGAGTCTATTCTTCTCATGATTGTTTGGGGCTTTGGGGTATTAACCAATAAAGAAAAAATTCTGCTTGTTCAGCCTGATGTTAATGTTGGTGCAGTACTTTCATTAGCACAAAGATTTGCTCACATGCCCCTCTAATACCTTCTACCTTCACAGCTGTAAAATTCTAGGGTGCAAATGCAGTTCTCTATAGCAAACAGAACTTCATCTTCTGATGTCATCATGTGCAGATGCCTTGACTTGGAGAATGCTAAATTCTGTGCAGGTCAGGTTCAAAGAGCTTGAGGATAAAGCAATATATATGTAATTATTATTATTACAGTTCTATACCAAGCCCAGATAATAAGAAAAGGAATTAGATTTCTTATCTTTGGCTGCATTTGACTGTAAGGTTAGAGATCAGTGACATCTTGATTAGGAAACAAGAATGATATGAATCAAGAGATTCAAAATTAATCAAGATGCATATCACAGTGAATAAAAAATGAACAATATGAGTTGTGCTCTGTGTTAAGGAGTTTCCTGACTGTACCAAGCTCCAGCAGGAAAGCTGAGACTGGAATGAACCTCTGGGTGAGGAGTAGAGGGGACAGACCTGCTGGGAACAGGGCAGCCTGTCACAGCATGTCCAGCCAGGAGGAGCCTGTGAACAGGGCTTCCTACAGAGAACTGGCACAAGTGTCTCCCAGTCTGATTGTTACCAAGCATTTCAAACTAGGCATCTGCTGGAAGGGTAACACAGCAATGACCAGCCAATCCAGGAGCTCCTTTTACAGCACAAGTGATAATTCCATCATGTGAATGCTGGAGGGGACATCTAGGGATTACACTCGACTTCCAGTGGTGAGCGTGGTCACAGTATCAGTCTGGATTTATTTTCTGTCACCATTATTAAACTCAGGTTCCAGAACAAGGCTGGGAAGGTAAGCTACAGAATAATTACTCTGGATTTCAGAAGAAGAAACTTCAGGTTACTCACAGAGTTGTTAAATAAAATCCCTTGAGATGCAACCATGGAATGGAAATGTGCCCAGAAGTTCTGAATGATATTTAAAGACAACTTACTGAGTAGCTCAGCAAAAAATGATCCTGTTGTGCAGGAAGAAGGAATTTCAGCAGAATATTTAATTGGCTACAGAAGCATCTTGTTGATGAAACCAGATGCAAAAAGGGAAGATACAAGAAACTGACATGAGGCACAGTACACATTTCCAGAAAGAACTGGCCAGTGGGATTGTAACACCAGTCTGTGACAGCTGTCTAGACTGGGGAAGTCCCCAATGTCTGGAAAAAGTCTACACCTCGTGTAGCTTTAGAAAGCCAAGAAAGGAAACTGGGGAACTGCCTGCTGATCACCATCATCTCAGTCACTAGAAGATCAGGGAGATCCCTCTTGGGGTCCACATTGAAGGCCATAAAAGACAAAAACTTATTTGGGAATGGACTTACTTATGGCAAACCGAATTTGACTGACCAGCCTGCTTTCTAAGGTGAAATTGCTGAATGTGTGAAGATGAAAGTGCTGGCTGTACTGTGCCCTGTAAGGTTTTGACACCATTCCACATAATATCATTTGGAAGCTTAGAGGGTGTGGGCTAAAAGAACAGGTTGAAAGAGGGACTGAAAACTGTCTGGTCATGCCTGACAGGTCACCAGCAACCAGAGGTGCACCCAGGGGGTCAGTACCAATATCCACACTGTTCAGTATCTTCATCAGATACCCTGATGGTGACACAGTCAGATTTGTTGATGACTTAAGCTGTCTGCACTGACAAACAGCAAAGCTCCCATGCAGAGGCTCCTTTATATACTTGAGATCTGGGCCAGCAGACAGCCCATGATTTTCAACAAGGAAACATGATCTATTCCAGGCTGGGAAGCACCTCACTGAGGAGCCATCCTGGTTAAAAGGAGCTGGGGATTACGGAGGGCATAAGGCCAGAAGTGTCAGGTTTGGAAAGGGTCCAGTAAAGCCCTGCTGAGACCATCAGAGGCCTGGAGCAACATGAGAGGGGCTGGGGAAGCTGAGCCTGTTTAATCTGATCAAGGGAGGGCTAAGGGCTGCTGGAACAGGGTGGCTATACAGAAGAGTCAAACTTGTCTTTTTAGTGTTAAAAGCTGTAGGAGTGGACACATGCTGAGGTCTGGACAGGACATGTTCAGGAGGGCAGGGTAACTGCCCAGAGAGCCTGTGGAACTTCTTCTGCTCCTGAAGGTGGTTCAAGATTCAGCTGTAGTGTGGCTGATCTCATCCACTACTGGTCACAGCCCCATTTCTAGCAGGAGGTTGACCTAGATGAACTCCTTGATTCTAGAAGTAACTAAATAAAATTATAAAAATATTAAATGATAGAAAAAATATTATTATAAATAAGATTAAGTGAATTCTGTTCCAATTTGCAAGAAGGTAGCTGAATATGCACGATTTCTTATTTTTGTACTGCACAAAATATGTGGTGATTCCTGAGTAAGATTTTTAAAAACTCCAAAATCAGTGCAACAGTATGCAACAAGGAGGAAAGATTCTAACCCAAATAGTCAGCTTGATCATTTGCATGGGCAAACCATAATCTTTCCAATGCAGCCAAAAGCAAGCTCAGACACATAGAAGGATGAAAGAATCACAGCAGGAGAGAGCCCATGCTGATGAGCCAGGGTTAGGGAAAAGACAAGGATATAGGCCAAGTATGATGCAGTACATTATGTCACCTCTGACACCTTCATGGGCTGCTCTGCTCAGGCCACCTCCTGAGTGGGACACAAATGAACAGGAGAGAGTCCCAGAGGCTACAAAACACCTTACAGTGAGAGATGGAAACATTTCAGAATGGTATCTTTGCAAAGGTGAACACAGTGGAGAATGCTGCCCTGGTCTGAAGAGACAATCCCACATTTCTCAACGACACTGGGGCAAAACTGAGTTTTGCTGCTTCTTAGTTGAAAAGAAAAGAGCTTTTATGGGCACTTTGAAGTGTTTTCCTCCATCTCCTACACGAAGGCAGAGCCCTGCAAGCCCATCTCAAGCCCACCAAGCCTGTGCCAAGCCCTGCAAGCCCCTGCTCCTGCCTCTGCCCCAGCACTGGGTAGCAAACTCAGTGGACTGTGGGCATGGGCAGCAGGGACATGGTTTTACCTCTGCAGAACTCTTCTCCTGCTTCCAGGAATTTGCTTTCATGGGGCATCTGCCTGTTCTACCCTCACCCAATAGAGTTTGGTCTCCACATATTTAGACAGGGAACACAGACTCACAATCTCTTAAAGCTTTCCCAAAGGTTGGGAGTTGAAATTAGATCAGTTGAAACAGGAAACAAGCCTCAGTTATGTACACAACATATATACAAAATAAAATCAGTGGTGATGGGTGAGTAAATGCTGTTAAATTGAGTGTATGTTTGTTCCAAAAGATGGTGTTTTCTGGTGTTTTAGGCTTGAAACATGACTTACCTCTGGATTGTCCAGGTGGGAGGTCAGCTAATGAGCACTCTGGGTCTTTCCAGCCTCAGATTCTGTGGCTCTGTGGAAATTATGTGTCAGAGGGTTTTTCTCATCATAGCCAGACTGAGAGCTTGAAATCCACATGGTTACTGACAACTCCCAACTGTCAGTAAAGCTGTTTTGTAGAAAGTGTTACATGACTGATGTCTCTACAACTGCACTTTTCCAAACAGATGGGGGAAAAAAAGGCACCGGTCTCAAATCAAATTAGTCTTGATGGATTACGCAAAAAAAACTTAACACATGCTCCACATTTTGAGAAACTTCTAAATATAACATCTCCATTGAAAACACAGAATATGGCAGCACTAAAAATACATAAATACACATCTATAAAACTATTTTCACATTGCAGAATGAGGACCACTACAAGGGGCCAGAAAAATAACATTTTCTTGGTGCAGGAGCCCCATGTCAGGGTTGCCACACCTTGTTTAACCTCACAGATAAGGTCATTTTTGAAAGCTTACAGTTTGACTTCTCAAGGTTTGTCTCTGTGGGACATAGGGCAAAGATAAAAATGTTCCCATTGTAACTGATGTTGTAATTGCATTCAGAAATAATAAATCCATGACGTTACGGAAAAAAATTCAAATCACCCACAAGAGAAAATATGGTATTTAAATTCTGTTGCAGCTGGAAACGTACTGTAATAAAGAATTAACAGGTGAGTCTTGGTCAACACCTGGGTATTTTCATTATAATTAGACTGGGTATGATTTTATTTTATTATACTGGTAAAATATTTACTGTACATGTGATTTTACTCATATAAAGGTATGATGCATCACCATTTCAGAAAAGAGATACAGCAATGTAAGAATAACACCTTAGGAGACCTGTGCACCTCCAAGTAATTGTGCTGGTTTAAATGGAGGCATGCATTCAAGGGAACATGCTGTGTACATTCAAATAGGTTCTTGGAAAGTTAGAGTTTGCAATTACTTTTAGACATTAATAAAAAAGCAGTCTCCAAGTCAGAATTAGCAGAATGAAAAATGGAGAATCGATACTTGCACAAACAAAAAATCAGGGATTTCTTCTGAATAATTTCAAATTACACTGGTAAAACAGGCCCTGAAATGTATAGCAAAAAGGGGCTATATAACAGAGGAATTATTTTCCCAGGAAAATTACATTTGGATTAATTTATAGCCATTTTGGTACTCCAAGTGATAAGATGTAAATCACATCTCTAGGTTCTTTACTCTATGTAGAACCTGCTTTGAAGGAATGAGCAATGACAGCTTCCTAATTACTATTTTGAAAGCAATTTTTAAAATAAGAAAAAGAGTCTCCCATGTAATTATCAAAAAGAATTCATATAGTTTCAGGAACAACAGCAAGAAAATTTGACTGTAGCCTCCTACCTGGTACAGGGTCAGGGAGCTGTTTTTGGTAAGACTGTGGCAGCCAGAAGAGGCATAAAAGCCATTGCAGCAGTAGATGTTAAAAACCCTTGCATGAGGGACAATAATTTAGTTCCTTTTGCCAGTGAGCACATGCCAGGCTATCTTACTTGGTTTGGTAAAGACCAGTGCAGCTCTGTGAGAGTGGCAGAAGAACGTTCATTTTTCCACTGAGAACACCCAGAGTTACCACTGCATGGAAAGGCACCTGCAGTTCCTGCAATAACAGAACTCTTACTGGGGGCACTGAAATAATATCAACTAGTGCCTAAGCAGTGCTTTCTTTGTCCTCAGTATGTTTTACAAACACGAATTTGACTCAGCACTGGCTGATGGCAGCTTGCAGCAGCAGCCAGATGGGGCTCACTGCCCCACCAGCACCTCCAGGGCTTTGCAGGGATGTTTGTCCCATGGGAGGTGCTGCCTGGAGAGGATGAGGCTCACTGCCCCACCAGGCACCTCCAGGGCTTTGCAGGGATGTTTGTCCCATGGGAGGTGCTGCCTGGGAGAGGATGGGGCTCACTGCCCCACCAGCATCTCCAGGGCCTTGCAGGGACGTTTGTCCCATGGGAGGTGCTGCCTGGGAGAGGACCTTGCTCAGGCATGTGCTGAGTCAATGTGTTTCTCTGGCAGCCTGTGAGGGCAGAACAATTCTAGTGGCCAAAGAGTTATTTATAACTGTCCTCCTGCAGCAGGATTCTTGAGGGAGGATGTTGGTATGGGCACTGCAATTCCATGTACACACACAGCTACACACACCACAGCCATGTGTAGAACCACTCCATGCATGCAGAACACTCCTCTGACAGAAGTGCTGGGGATTACTTTCCAAGGAGGTCACTCATACAGGGGGAAGAAAGAATGCAGCTCCAACCACAGTCAGTCCACACCTCGTGCAAAAGCCTGGAGGCCTCCCCACAAATTGCCACAACTTCTCCATGAACTCATCAGGACTGACAGCATGGTTAAGCCTCTGACCATGCAAACAAACCCTAATGCTAATGTGGCTTCACTCACTTTGGCTTGCTTTAGACTCACCTCCTCTCAGAAAACAGCCACCATGCAGCTTCTGAAGCCAATATAGGAATGGGGAGAAGGAAACTTATTCTGAAAAACTCTGGGCTCAAATTGTCACCCTGCAGGAAAGCCACCCCCACCGGATGCAGTCAAGCCTCGCTCCCTGCTGGCTGCAGCCCCTCTGTTTGCTCATGTGGAACAACTTACAAAATCAGACCAGTGCTTAACCAGTTTAACTAGCAATCTACCATAGGTGAAGATTTACTTCCACAGTATTCTTACGTTTTTGTACTCTAGAATATGGATGAACCACGCAGAAAAATTAAAGGATCTAAAACTGCAATGGCAAATGCTCAATCTGCAAAACGTGGTGGCATGTATGGGGCCTCCCACAGCAGCATGCCTTCGTTATTGTCCAGGCTGGGAGCAGGTTGGCAAGAACAGAAATAGTCCTTAGGCACTCCAGAATGTGTGCTGTGAGTTTCTCTTCTTTGTTTCTTTCCAATGTGAGCGTGCAGCCTGCCTGTCTGCTGTGAGGAGGCTCTGCAGCAGAGGAGACACTGCTTCTTGCACTGAGGTTTTGCACATTTTCTGTTCCTAGCATTTCCCTGTGCAGGGTTAAAAAATGTGCATTTTGCTCTTTGTGCACAGAAAACGTAAAGAAAATGGGAAAACATGATAGGGTTTTTTACTAACTCTCTCAACAAGCCAACATAATGGTAAAGAAAGACCAAAAGCAAAATCTCTGTGAGAGAGAAAACAAAGCCTGTCTCTCTTCTATTTGAGTCTCAGGGTCCTGCCAGGCAGGCATGATGCTTCACACATTTAAAGATGCAAAGCACATAATAGGAGCTATATCATAGGGGAAATAAATATGTCTGCATGCATTTCAAAGAAGCTAGGCCAAGCACAAGCCTTTCTCCACTGTTTTCCTTCGATACACAGATATGGTTTTTTGTGAACTACCACAGTGGTAGAAGGAGGAGCTGCAAAAGAGAGACAGGTGACTGATTCAGAAATTGGGATTCAAAACCTCTTGCACACAGGCTAGAGATGTAATCTTCTATATTGATGGCACTGAATTAAGAAGGTTTCATTCATGGTGATTCTCTATTTATTTCAGCAACACAAACACTGGTTTGCTTTGGGGGGCTCAGAGAAGCAAGCAAGACTTCATAACTCCTCTGTGTCAGTTTGATGGCTGGTTTTCATTCCAGACAACATAAGGGATCTACTGCAGCTACCAAGGTGCCAGTGTCTAAGAACAAGCAGAGATGTTGCCCTTCAAAATTATTTTTATTCTGAGATTCATGTGCTTTATATGTATTCATGTTATATTTTCTTTTTAAAAAAAGGAAAAAAGAGGGGGGAAAAATCCCTATCCTTAGTGGCACTAAAATTAGCAATGCCTAGAATAGATACCAAAATTGTCTTCTTCCCCACTTATTTTGCTCAGATGTGAATGATGCTGCATCAAGCACAGAAAAGGAGCATATTAGTCTCATTCTACTGGAAAAACAAGCACATTACATTGCTGAAATGTCAAGTTTCCACCATGCATTTGATAATAGATTGTGTGCTCAGTTTCTTGCATCCACTGCAGCAGCTCACTGAAGATATGCTCTGCCCCTGCCAGCAGTAGCTGCCCTTTGGACTGAACCACTTCAGCCAGCTGGGGCTTTACCAGTCACCCTTTCAGGTGTGGCCTGGCCTGAAATGGTTGGGTATTTCAAAAACACTTAATGCTTCTTTTTTTAACAACAGAATTCTACACCTGACTGACCTTTATTTATTTTATTATCCTGCAATTTTCCATCATGCACTCTTCCCACAAAGATTTTTGGCTACCGTAACAGGTGAAAGGTCACACCTGGACATCATCCATCACCGTGGCCTTTTCTCTGCCCTGCCCTGCCATGGCTGGCTGTTTGTTTTGCAGGCTGTGGTAAGCAGGTAGGAACAACTCCAGTGAGAAGGGCTGTACACTGCCAGTGCAGGTCCCCAGATGACTTCCATCATAATTTTAAGACTCTGCATGTCACGAAATGCCCTGACATTAAGTTTCATTCTGTTTCAAATTATACCAAATGCACATAAATCTCATTCAAAGTGGTCCTCCTCAGACACAGGCTGTGACAAGCTCAGAGTGAGAAGAGCTACATAACTAGGAAGGATTGTTATATCCTAGTTATCATTTGGGAAAAAAAAAAGAAGAAACATACCTAGAGTACCTTTCTTCACCTCACTTACCAAAAACCAAGACTGGAAAGTATCAGTGATCATAAATATCTTCTCTGAAAACTCTGCAGAGGAACTGGCTTCTAGAAATACCTTCCTTTAAGCTGCAGCCTTGTGAAACCTGCTTGTCTTCAAAATATACAGCAGTGGTTGAGCTCTAAAGCTGTGCTGTTGGCTGCCTGTGCTGCTGCTGCAGGCTAGAAAATAAACCTGGGGTCAGTACCCGAGGGATGTGTGTGTAAGAGGAGAGGAAGGAACCTGTACCTATGAGAAGTGACCTTCCTAAAGAGCCCCAGTCACTCCTGTTTCTCTTCTCCCACCTTGCCCCCTCCTCAAGCAGCGTGGGATGCCACATTGTGCAGAAAAATCGGTGAAGGAGGAAGGCTAACACACCTCCAGGCACTGGAAAGTAGTCAGCGTTTCCAGGAACAAGAAGGGCTTAAAGCAGCAGAAAGCACAGAGAGGATGTTACCAGAGGAAAGAAGCACTATAAGAAAGCAAGAAAAGAAAGTGGACAAATTAGCTGAATAAATTTTCTGATGAAAACAGCTGGATGAGCATCTCTGGAGACTAAAAACCAGAAACAGAATGGAGAGATCATCATCATCTGTCCATGTTTATAATGATGACAGATATGACAACCCATCCAATGCAAGCATTCCCATCCTGCTGTGGCACTTTCTCTTCCCAGAACAAAACTCCTTGGCAGTCGCATCAAGGACAGCAAAAAATTGACATTTTACTTCCACCTCTTGTGGTTTTATTTACTGTTTGCTATTTCTTTTTTGCTTTTGTATTTTCATTCCTTCCTGCTTTGGTGATGATCAGGAAAGAGCATTACCTGCAAAAGTGCATTGCTACCTTACAGTCTCTTTTACAAGCTGGATCCTCTCAGAGGCTCCATAGCAGCATTTGTCCCTCATTAGGTGTCATATAAGACACCTGCTTTAATACTCAAGCATTAAAAACTTTTCATTGTGGTGTTTCTGTAGCCCAAAGGGTTTGTATTTAGCTATGTTATTCAGTTTTGTGCTCATGCCTTCTGTTAAATCCTGATCTAGATGATTTGAGAGTATAGTCCCTCCCTTCCCCCTTCCCTCCAATACAGATATTTCTATCACACTGTAGGGAATATCCCACCAAATACAATTATATATCAATAGCAGGTATGAGACCCATGACAGAAGTTGTGTTCCACCTAATCTCTACACATCTCTGTATTTCATTGACCTTTGTATGAGGAGTTATGTAAAACGCCTTGTCCCTCTGGAGGGAAGAGGGAGAGAAATAAGTGGCACCTGAGTACTCACTTCAGAAGTTCAGCAAATGTGTTTTGAAGTTAAAATAAATTAGTTACTGACACTCCTCTGGGTGGTGGTTTCCACTCCTGAGTAGAGCTCCACTTTGCCCCTGAGTACCACCCATCCACACCCCTCAGGCTGCAGGAGATGGGGAGGGCAGCCCAGGCTGTCAGCGGGCTGGCAACCTGCCATTGCAACTCACAGCCAATAAAGGACTTCAGAAGGGGCCCTGGGAACTGCAGACCAGGAAGTTTGCCATCCATCCTTACTAATGGCAGCAGAGTCTGAAAAAATGAAGTCACTGTAGACAAGGATAAACACGGTCTCTTGGGAACAAGGCAGTGTGGCTTCTGCAGAGAGAAACCCTGACTCACCAATCCACCATAGCCCTCAGAGTGCACCAGAAAAGAGAGGGAGTGGGTGCAGCAGGCACAGAACTGTCCAATTCTGAAAAAAACTTTTGATGACGTTCTATAACAAAGTAATCACAACAGAGAAACTAATTCACCACATGATGAGAAGACTCTTTACAGATAGAAAATTGGAGGCAGGACATGAAGCAAATATGAGGCTCAAAAGCCACTTTTCAGGGTAGAAAACAGGCACCAACAAGACCTCCACACTGTGGGATTGATGGTGGGACTGGCTTTACTCAACATTTTCAGTGAGTACCTGAACAGGGAGTGTACAAGTCCTTAAATTTGTAGGGCACACAGTTCTTTCAGGCAAGTAACTCTGGAAGGACTTCACAAAATTGGGTGAGTTGGCAATGGCTCGATCAGCAGACACTAGCAGGCTCACACCAGGCAGTGATGAGCCTCTAACACCCAAACCCAGCCCCTGGGGTGCTGGGGGCGTGCAGAGAGGCCGGGCTCACCGCTCTCTGTAGGCAGCACTGTCAGACTCAGGGCTGGATGGACCACTGACCTGATGCAGCAGTCTTACATTCTTAAATATGCTTCTGCACACCATTCCTGGACATGTCCCAGTTTCAGCGCTGTGATGGAGCAAATTCCCAGCCTGGCACGAAGGCTGAGATGTAAAACCCATGCAGTCCAACTGCTGCAGTCCCCAAAGCCAGTACTGCCTATTCCGTCCATGTTTTCCTGTACCTGCCCAGCTGGAAGGCTGACCTGCCAGGCACACTAAATATAAACCCTCCAAGGACCACAGAGCAGTTAGAGAAGGAAACAGATCTTGCAGCTGTGCCTTGCACACGTGCATTCTCTCACTTCCTCCTTCCCCACTATCAGACCTTGCAGAGTAAAGCTCTGCTCAAAACCGACAAGCACTTGACTGGAGATCCCAGCTTTCACCTCCTCACCATTCCCTGGATTTCTCGGGGGTTTGGTGAGCACAGTTTTACTGTCCAGGATGACTCACCCCCCATTTTCCTGCTCAGCCTGCCGGGGCAGGAATGCCGGTGCCGGGGCCGGGGCGGGCGCTGCTGTCCGCGGGCAGCGGCTGCCGGGGCTGAGCCTGCGGAGCTGCTGGAGCCCTCCGCCCGACCACAGCCACACTCATGGCAGCCGAGCTCGGCCTGAGCCAGTGCCAAAGCCCAGCCTGCCTCCTCCCGCAGCCGGTGCCGGTGTCCGGAGCACCTCCCGAAAGGAGCCGAGCCGCGCTCCGCCTGCGCGCTGAGCTCCGCGCCCGCCGCGGGACTCGGGGCTGTGGAAATCGCATCAGGGAAGGGAGATGTGGCAGTTTGTGTACCCTGCCAGCCCTCCGTGCTGTGTGCCTCCTGCACGGATAGGTAAAGGGTGAATTCTCTGTCTCTCTCAGTTCCTTCCTCTTCCCCGGTTGGTTGGGCTGTACTCTGAAGCCTTCCCTGCATTGCGTCCCCTTTTCCAATGCCCAGTTCCATGATCTCGGGGATTCTTGAGCTGACTTTACCGAGGGAGGACTGACGAGCCCAGCCCGAAGAGAGATTTCTGCTACCACTTAGAGGAGCTGCATCCCAGCTCCCCTCCCCCAGCCCCTTCAACACCACCCACACAGCAATCCATCAGCATCACCCTCGGAGCATCTGGGGGCAACATGTAATTAGGAATGATGCTGTCTGCCATTTATAGACATACTACTGCAAGGAAAGGCTGGTGAAAGTAATACCCAGCGACAGACATACCTTAAGAGCGTGCATCGAACATTAATGGGGAAAAGTAATGGAAAGGTGGAGGAAAGAGGAGAGAGAAGGATGAAAGCAGCAGTGTCCTCCCCACAGCTTTAAACCAAAGCAGTCATTAAAATATCTTCTCAGTGTGACTGTGATGTAGTTGATAAAAGTTTATTTGAAGAAATAAATCAATTCTGTAAAATAGGAACATCCTCTCTTGCTGGGGAAGTAGAGCTGCATTTGCTCTGTGATCCCTTTACTCAGATACAATCCAGCAGAAGCTGTGCAGGCATCCACACACTGCATTGCCTATGCACAGGACATCATGGGGCCCATGGTGTTTTTCTCTCAAAGTCTTTTACTGCAAGAGATCCTATTTGATATTTACCTGACAGCTGATACTGAGTGTCTCATCTCAGGCATGCTTGCCCCTCAGTGTGGTATTGTTTCTTTTCAATTATTTCCTATTTTGAACCTCCATCTTAATTTTTTTTAAAGTATTTGAAAACTTGTTTGTGCTTGTAACGACACTGTAAGTATTTAATATGCAGGCTGTGTGTTCACTCTGGAGCATACATCAGCCTATTGTCACAGCAAAAAACAGCTGTTTGTGAGATGCTGTAACAATTCTGCCAACACTCAATAGCTAGCTTTGGATAAAGCAAAGTCAAACAAAAGGAGTGTGAACTATGACAAGCAATGTGTGGTGTGGTAATTCAGAAGGGCTGAAGGAGATGTAAAAAGCAATTATCCAAATAAACAAAAACAGGGGACAAATTATTTAAGTGCATCATGACTTGGAATCAAGGAACAGAAGGAATACATGAGGACTGGGAAAACATTGGAGTGAGCTGAAGTTGAGATTCCTGCATTTGTCCCACAGAAAAAAAAATCATGTAGGAGATATGTGCATCACCAAATTTCAGTTAAAGAAATGGAAGGGAAAAAAAATAGAGACAGAGAAGAGGTGAAGGAAATCCAGAAGACAGTGAATGAAACACTATTTCTCTCAGTAGGAGAAAGGAAAGGAAGAAAAGGGACCAGCTGCCCACTTAGGGCAGCATGGCAACAGACCACAGCAAAAACCTGAGTTCTGTGCTTTTGTGGCAAATGCTCTTCTAATGGAGAGTTTTTCAATTGCAGTATGAAGCCAGACCAATTCCCTCCGTTACTCTGTTTTGTACTTGGTTTGCTCATCTGCAGCAGGAGAACTGGTGGCAGTTAAACAGGATGGAATTTATATCAAGCTTAGAAATTGTACTTGCTGCCTATAGTTTCCCTGCAGAACAGCTTCAGATTACACCACACTTGTGTGAAGTTGCAGAGTTTTGACATCCAACCATCCCACCAGTCCAGAGCACATGATGGGAGCTGCTCCACTGTCATCTGACTGCCATATGCCCCAGCCCAGAACCTTCTCTCAGTGCACAGTCACCCTCAGATCAACAAAAGCTTTTGCCTGGCTGAGGGTTTTCAGGACCAGCTGCCCAGACAAGTAGGATGGCCTGTCTGCACCATTAGCTAACTAACAACCATCTTTTATCTATTCTTCATGTGTTTATCACCACAGGATTCCAACACCACTAGCACCACATTCCATTAATCTGCTACAGATTGGAATGAACATTCAGCTGAAGTTTTATTAACTTACTTGTGGATTTTCACTACTTACCTTTTAGTTTTGGGGATTTTTGCAGTTCCTTCAATAGCTATTGATAAGGGTTTTCACACTATGATCCTGATAGGTGACTTAACTCTGTATAAAATACATCTTGCTCTGTTCATTTGGACTGCTCACATAGAGGGGAAGGAAGAGGTATATCCTTCTTTCAAGATTCAAATAATATTCATTGAGATTACAGAAAATTACTTGTGGCCTCGGAGAAGAAGGAAAAAAAATCCAGATTTTAGATTGCTTTTATAGTTCTGTGTGCTTCCCTTAGGTGTGCAATGATGTAGCTCTGTCTATTTTCACACAGAAGGAATCCAGCTGAGAGCATGTTTTATTATAGCTCCAGATGATGTTCAAGGGGATGAAAAACTCATTTTTCTCAGGTGGTCAGAGAACAATTCCCAGTAAACTGACATTCTTTCCTCTCTAATCTGAATTCTGCAGAGGAATCCAAGTTGTTTGTAAGCCATTTGAAAGATGTTTCAGAAAAAAAAAGGATGGTCCTGGACTTTTTTACATTTTCAATTACTTTTCAATCTCTTAAGAACAGTCATTTAGGTCAGAGTGGTTAAACTGCTATAAAACAGCTGCTAAAGCAGTCTTCTATTGTAAATTAAATGGCAATTTTACCAAACATTCACATTGCACGACTACATTAGAATAAACACAAATCTGGATTTTAAAAATCACTTAGGAGGGGGAGGGGTAGGCCTAAAGTAGTCATTCACGACCTTTTAGAGATAATTCGAGTCCATGGCAAAAAATTTAACAGGTTTTATTACTAGGTCATGTCTGATATTAAAAAAAATATGAAAATAAGCAGAGGTGGTCCAAGCTGCAGCTCCACACTTCAGAGGGAAAGCCAAGTTTCTGCTCTTGCTGTTGGTCAGGGTGATACATTACAGGCATAGCTATAGCTTCTGAAATGGCAGCTTCTTAAAACATTGTCATCAAAACAGTTAATTTGCTTCAGTTTAACCAAGGGAATTATCCCAGGAAAATGAGCTATGGTCAGCTACACATTGATGGCACTGATGAGCGGTACCAGCATGTGGCACTCATAGCAGTTTTCAGCCTCAAAGCATTATGAACATCACCCCTGGGACATCCTGAGGAGCTGGAAGTCCTCACTGTGCCAGAGCCAGCAAGGTCAGGTGGGTGCACTGATGCCAAGTGGATATGGGATGGAGGCAGGGAGAGGAGTCTGTAATCTCTCAACCCTGTAGGCACATGCTCTGGGTGTGGTACCTCTGTCCAAGGCTGGGTGGGGTCTTGCCCCATGCAATTAAGGACAGAGCAATTTCAGTTCCACCCACTAGCTGTGACAGCATACAAGCAGCACTAGCATAAGGCCCACTCTCCTTGAACCCTCTTCAGCCTCCCCCTGCCAAATTTCCCTGTCTCTTGTGCTACAGGACCTTGTAGCCTTCATAGATAAGTTGGTGCAGGATTTGCTCTGGAGTGACCGAAAGCAAGAAAGTTTCATATTGTTAAACTGCTTATAAATTGCTTAAATTATCCTCCTTTCCATTTCCATGAAATAAAAGTGTCTGTATGAATCATGATCCAGTGCTTGGCTGGCATGAGCAGCACTGTCACAGTGTCACTGAAGCAATCACCTGTCCCCAGAGCAGGAGGCAGAGCCCTGTGACCCAACTCGGACAGCTACAGCAAGGAGGTGTTACCCATGAAAGGACATGGGGAACTTGAAGCCTCCTTGACATCCATTTCCCAAAGCAGGTAAGAGCTGAGACCTCTGCATGTTACTGATTACTCCAACCTCCCCTTCCATCTCATGCTCTGCATGGCTGCAGGTTATGTTTCCAACACAGAGCATGAGCCAGTCCCCAGTTCTAGAAAGATTTTCCTACCATTCCCTCATTTGAAGCACTGTTGGAGAAGAAAGCAGGGAAGTAATTTTCTTGCTTCTGCTTTGCTTCCAGTAAAAAGCAGAGCTGTTCAGAGCACAGGTGATGAAGATCCAGTGCCTGATTCTCACTGCAATGGAAATCAGATGTGTGCTGCTGTTCTGGATGGAAATTAGTACCATAAAGCTGGCATTAGTGAGCAGAGGAGCTGCCCAGCAGCCCCTAAAGATGCTTTACAGAGGCAAGTCTTGTGAAAGCAGATGTAATTTTGATTGCATTTTGGCTGACTATGCTTGCAAGTGTGTACATATGTCTATACAGAGAGGAGTTACATAAAGACCAGGGCAGACTAGAAATGGGAGCTGTTATTTCCAAATTTTACACATTACTTGAGTCACAAAATATTAACTGCACCCAACCCAGTGAACTCCCTTCCCTCTTTGTTCATATTCACTCTAGTATATCCATCATTTTTGATTCTCTGCTGATTTCCATTGTTGGGGCTTATTTTCTGTGACTTGAGAACCTGAAATTACACTATATATCTTTGTAGTTCATTGAACTAACCAGCATTTATTTTAATTTAGTAAGGAAACATTTGGCTGGGTGTGACCAAATAAATACTGTGTCTAAACCAGCACAAATATAGTTTGCACAAGGCTATAAACCTGTCTCAGAGCTCTAATGATATTGCAAGTCAATGAAGCTTCGGTGTTCTCATTAACATGATTCCATCAGACCTCTATGTTGCATATTATTAATTTTTAACAATAGATTGTAATATAATTTATAGCACTGTGGGGCAACAAAGGCTGGATCCTGATAGTAATCCAACCTTTTAGGTTGATAAGGGCTTTAACACTGACCTAATATTGAAAGGTGAATGTGTTCAGAGGGCATCAGACCAAATTATAAATAGGACAACAGGGATAAAACACATCACTAGTCTGCATCAGTGACGACAAAACTTTCCTTGAGAGCAAAGGGCACAGACCTCATCATAAGATTATGCAGCAGAAGAGTTCTGCTGCTAAATTTGACACAAACAAGTAATCAAAAGCTTTGTTTTAAAGAAATACATTAAAACACTTTTCTCACCTCTGGAAGTTTAACTTTTGTAACAAAAGGAATAAAATACAGAACAGCTAATGTTAATCTTGGTACCTATAACTCAATTTGGAGTCGGAACAAGCATATATTTGTGAAGAAAAAGCAAGCCTTCAAAATGTCTGTGGAAATATGCTAAATGGGTGACATTAGCAGCCTTGCATTGTTCTTCTCCATGGCTTGCTGGTGCATGAGAGTGAACACAACCAGTTTCTGCTAGGACAGCAGCTCCACTCCCTCCGCACTCGGAACTCGTGATGCGACCTCCGGGCAGGGGCGACACAGCCATGAACGAGGAGGAACCTCTTGTGAAAGGCAGCACAAACCATTTCCTGGTTTAAAAGGCATTCTCATCATCAAAATATGTGTTAGTGTTGCTTATACCTATTTCCTAACTCAGTCTTTTGTGCTGTATCTAGAAATACAGTACAGCGGTAATAAGGTAATTAGTATTTTCACTAGCTAAATTACAGAGCTGGCTGCAGAATAAAGCACAGTAGCATCAATATTATCAGTGAAGTATTATACAAAAATAACATCAATAGTTTTAGTATAGTCACAAGATCTAATAATTTCCTCTTTCTCTGTGATGCCTTTAAATTTTATCAGATGAGGAAACTCACAAGATCCATTGACTCCTAGTTCAACTCCAATTCTAAAAATCTAGGTAAATTTTTGTAGGTTCTTGAACAATATTTCTTTCTGAATATGGTATTAGTTATAAAGAACTTAAATTCTGCTGCATCAATCTCTCATATGAATTTAATTTTCCCAGCACTTCTGTAAGTTAACAGAGTAGAACAGATACTTCACAGATGAAGATGATGAATCATAGGGATTTGTAATAATTATCCAAGACCATAAAAGCAATCCTATGTCAGTGTGAGAAGTGGAACCACTGGCTTTGCAATCCAGTCCTACTCCATTTTTCCTTCCCCCTCACAAAAGGAGATCTAAAATTCCAACAACCAAGATACTGGAAACCAAGCAGCCATTAGGGAAGAAATTGAAGGAAGCATGCTTTCACAGATTCTTCCCATGGTGAGACAATTGTCTGCCACCCCTTCATATCCAGAACTCAGAGGACTCCAATTTATAACAAAGTTGAAAGCATCCCCTGGTATTTTCCATGTTTAAAACTCCCCTTGAGCCAGCCTAATTCACAACCCCCTCGACCAAATCAAGAACACTTGAAGATCTACTCACACTCCATCCACTTCCTAATTACAGTAACTTTATGCTCTACATCACAATACGAGGTTCATTTCCTCCACCAGTTCCATTCAATTCCTTCAACATTTTGTTCATTTGTTTGTTAAGATGCAGATCTCCAGCAGCTTGATCACTTCAGATGAGACAAAGCAATCCCTTGGTAAATCCCTCTGGACACGCAGAACATATTATATGCACAAGAGTTGAACTCCTTGAATTTCCCCTTTTCAGATCCTCTAGGTTTCCAGTCATTCAGATAAAGAAAGGAGCTTTTGTAGACCAGTTAATCCATCTGCTGAATGAAATATGGTACAAGTTCTACACATCCACAAGTTCTGTCAAGGCCCTGGTTTACATCTGTAGATGTAATAATAACTGCAGTAATACAGACAGAAATCACGGCTCAGGCCCCCAGAGAAGATCTTTAGAGACTTGAGTTGAAAAGTCCCAATGCCACAGTCAAAGGAGCAGGCAAAATGTTTTAAAGGCTTACATTTATTTCTGCCAAAGCACTGGCTTAATTATCTTTGTGTGTCTTAATAAGCCACCTCTGTGAGAGGTACTCTTACTTGAAATGCCTGCATGTCCTAAGCTCCAAAGCAGGCACTGTTGAGTGGTAAGCTGAGACAAACATCCAAAGGCAGTGTAGGGGCCAAGCTGCAAAATGAGCCTGTTGTTCATCTTCTCGAGCACCACAGTCACACACTCGCATGAAAACAGCATTTGAACGAATTAAAATGCAAATCTACATTTTATTATATGAAATTGAGACAAATGATACACACTTGAAGCCTGCCAGAGCAGCTATTACAAACATTAATATAGTTTTAGATGATGACTTAAACCAAATGAGAGGATGGAACAGAAACACTGAAGAAACGCCTTTTGAAACACTACAAGAAAAAAAGCAATTCTTGCCATAGTTCCATTAGTAAAATACAAATTAGCAATAATTCTGCTGTAAAGGGCTAGATCTGTGTTGTGCAGACCTGTGTTCCTCCAGGGAAGCCTCCAGCCACAAGGTGGTTGTGCAGGCAGAGAAGCAGCCTGCCAGCAAAGAACAACTGCTGGGGTCTCAAACTATGTGGGAGAGGACTTTGCACTGCCATAGCCTAATGGGATGTGGCATCGTCCAGGAATCCTGCAACAAGGGGCCAAACAGCCACTGGCCTAGGCCAGAGCTGCCCAGGGATGTAAAGATGTATTTATGCTAGGTCTGATTTAGATTGTGCTCTACACAATCAGATCGCTTTGAAGGTTTGCCTTGTGCAATCATTTCCTTTGTCAGGAATCAGAAAAAGACTGTGAAAAGACTGTGAACAAATTGTTTAGGCATTGAAATTTAACCCTGTGGAATCCTTACAGTGTAGCACAGTGTGACACAGCAGGAGCACATTTGTCAGGGGACTGAAGCCTCTTTGCTCTCTCTGCACAAAACATATACATTAGCATTGTGTGGGGTGGGGGTGCTCCCGAGCACACGAGGGAGGAAGCCATGGGGACACAGCTCCATCCATGCCTCTGCTGCCTCCCATCTGCACACAGCCCTCTGCACCACTTCTGCTCTGCCAGGGAAAACAGAGGCTTCCAATCCTTCAAGACTCTCTTGAATCCCTTCCATTGCATTTTGTTTCAGAGGTTGTACGAGATTTGATTTTTAAATATCCATAATGCTCGTGAGAAAATTATTGAGTATTGACTTAAAATTATTGACTCTTAACAACAATCTTGCTAAGAGTCTCAAAGTTTTTCCACTAGCATTAATAGTGCCAGAATATCCTAGCATTAATGTCAGAATATAAACACTAAAATCAAAAAGGCATTTGGTAGAAGCTAGTCAGTTCCAAGGCTTTTCACTTAGCTGTGGGCTAAGGAAAGAACCCATCTGCTGTGGATTCTATACCAACATTCATGACACCAACAGCTTCTGTCTCAGTCTCCATACAGTAAGGTACTGTGCATCCCCTGCAGAGTCTGAGAGCACCAAGTACCTCACAGCAGGAGCACAGCCCTCTGTAGAAATAAATTTTAACACAGGATAGCCCACCCATGTTTTTGTGAACTGTTGAAAAATATGCTGTCAAGAATTAAAAAAAAAAAATAGTAATTTGGAATTTGGCAAAGAAAAGCCACCCTAAATAATTTCCAACTGCAATCAGTCTTTGCTCCTGCTTTACAAGCAATAGATGAGACTATCCTTTTATAAACCCATTCAGTTATATGTTTAAGAAAATAGGTAAGTTTCTCTCCAGTGGAGGTTTTCAAATATTGTCTTTCCTTGTGGCTGCCAGTATTTCCATATCCCATTCCAGAAACACCGTTTAATAGTCTTCAGGAAAAATTTTTAAAAAACCAAAGCAAAAAAAGAAAACCCAAAAAACCCCCACAAAAACAAAACAAAACAAAATAAAACAAAGACCCAAACAAACAAACAACAAAAACAACCAAAAACCCCAACAAAACAAAACAACAAACACTCCCCCAAACTTCTGCAAATGAGAAAAAGAAAAATGGTTAGAACAAAAAATGGTAAATGACAGTTACATATTAGGGAAGATTAGAGGGTTGTTGCTGTGTGATACACCAGAGGAGTAAGCAGAATGTAAAAGTCTTTTCACTCTCCAAAAGAAGGTAAAAATAGTTTCAGGATGTTCTTCAGATGGGAAAGAGCTCATACCTCTACATCGATGTGATCTTGCAGCTTCAAGACTTAAGTTCCAAATGTGTTTTAACTCAACTCTTCAGCTATTTCAGCTCTTGAAGGATAAATCCTAAGCCATCTTAGTCCCATCAGTCCAATCAGTGGGACCCAAGTGTCCTCAGAACTTTGCCATCAGTGTTCCTGCAGCCAAGCAAAGCCCCTCTCTTCTGAGCCACACCAATGTGCTGCTGACCCCTGCAAACCAAACCTCCCAGGGTCCTTCCCCTTGTGTCCATGGGAGTTCTGAGTTCACTCTGTCCTTCCCAAGAGGAACAACCATGCACAGACCAAATAGTGTATAGCTCCTTTCCTCCACAGCAGATCCTGCCTTAATTAGGAGGACTTTTGCAGAAGATGCATTATCTCCCAGGCCAGGATCACCACACTACCATATCATGAAGAATTCAGCCCTTGTATCATCTTCATCTCTGATTATTTCTTTGTTTAGCTGCTGCTAACATGTTTGGAGATTTAAAATCACAACACTTTACTTCCTCAAAGGTAGCAGTAGGAGAGATCTCAGTGCAGAAAGAATTCCATAATTAGAAAAAGCACAGGGGCCAGCTTTTTTCCCCTCATCAAGCCTGGGAAGCTTTAAACAATATACAAAGGCAAAAGGAGAAAATGGTAATAATACTGAGAGGGCTAAAATTTGAATGAGATAACAAACTTTTCTTGTGGAAGGAAAAGGAAATGACTGATTCTAAAAAAGCTTCTGTGATAAATCATCACCCCTGCATGAAATTCCATTCATGTATGTGGCAATATCTGGTAGTAATGTTAAAGTAAAACAAAAAGGAACAAAAACTTAGCTTATAACAAGTTTATAAAGAACAAAATACGGCTTGCTAGAATTGTTGAGCTTTTTCAGTAGTTCAAAAAGTAGAAAGAGATTTGAGAATCAAGCAAGGCTTTCAACAGCTGTATTTGTATTACAGTCATAAAGGCATAAATGTGAAATGTAGCTCTAATAAAACACTGAAGTTTATAAAACTGGTTGGTAATTTTCCACCCTTTCCAGGAGTATCTCAGAATATCCAGGGGAATAATACCTGAAAGAGAAGCATTTTGTTTGTGTGTTAGACTACAAGGCATGTTCTGTGCAAAGTAATGAAATACTATGCATATTTCTACTGATCAGGAAAAAATCCTAGCATTAAACACTGGTCAAGGCATTCTACAGTTACTCCCCTACAATGTTTTAACAACCTTCTTTTCAACTTACATAATCATTTATACTTGGAAGTCAGTTTTTTAAAAATATATTTAGCTTCTTTTAGGGCATGTAGGTAAGCAGCTACATTTTAGATTGGTTCAGCTGCCATAAGCATTGTCTTTACTAAGAAATGTAGGTGCTGGCTTCTTTTGAAATGATGGCCTTCAACAAAAAAGCATGAGTTTACACAGAACTGTTGGCTGCAAATGACAATAGTCTGCTGCTGCTTGTCAGACATAAGCACACACCCCAAAACTCACATGAAGTCTACATCCATGAGAGGGACACTGGTTCTGGAACAAAAAAAATTGTCACAGTGACCTTCTCTCTCTCTAATGCCACTCAAGGATGGACACTGCCCAGGAGGTTTTCATTAGAGTAGGACTCTATAGTCCCATTGCTGTCCTGCTGTCATTCAACTGGTTTTCCACAATGTTCCAACTACATGCATCCAACATGCAAGCATCAAAGCTGCATTTAGTTCTTGTTTTCCAGGTTAAGAGAATCTGAAATTTAATACTGTATTGTCCTAAAAACATACATCTCAGTATATTTCTAGTTTTGCAGGCATGTGAACTGCCACCTCTGAGCCCTGAAAGCTTCAGCTATGAAGAGAGAGGAACACACTTCCATGTAATGTAGGTCTAAAATATACTCAAAAAATCCCCAATGCTTTCCCTTGAAGGAAAATCTATTTACCTTGTTAATTTTCATTTTTCTGGATAATTTCTGCATAATTAAACTCTTTTTAAACCTCCTATTAGTTCTGTGATTTGTAAAGCTAACTTTCCAATGCATTACTGTATTCAGTCTGCAAACAGCCTAAAATAACAGGTCTCCAGGACAAACCCAGAGCTGGATTCTATCACAGCTGCTGTGCCTCAGGCAGCACAACCAACATCAGGCAGAAGCACAGACAGGCAAGCAAGAGATGCTCAGAGGGGCCTTTTTATTTATTACATCCCAGGCTAGATGAGTAACCTTTTTTCATTTACAGGGGGGAAAATAGCTATAACAAAGAAACATTATTAATACCCAGAAATGCATAAACAAATTCCTCTTTCCCTCTGAAGTACAAGCTGCAGAATAAAATTTCTTTATGAATTTGCTTTTACCCATTTGACAGCCACTGGCTTTTCTTTGTAGAGACAAACAGGCCTTCATTTTGTGAGACTTAGTTTCTAGCTACTATTAGCTGAAGAACTCTGCTGCTGTAATTAAAATTGATGATGCAGATTTTCAGAGCCTGTAGAGGGAGTACATGAGTACAACATCCTTCTGATGTGTTGATGTAGTGAAGGACTGGTAAATGGGTATCTAGAATCTAGGAGGGCATTTCTCTCATTATTACAATTTAGGATGGTGACATTTTGACTGTAAGCTATTTAATAGTGTTTCTGTATTCATTAAGGGCAAAGTTCAACCTGGTGCAGACAGCTGGTGTATGGTCCTTTTATATAACACTTAAGCCTTGTGATGAGGCTCAGGGAGGAAGGGCAGCTGTGGGCAGACCAACTGTGCAGGAGAGCCTCTGGACCCTCTGTACATCAGAGGAAGTTTCAAAGGAGCCTCTGAACACTCTAGCTCAGACACACTATTATGAAAGTCAAGGATGCAACCAAAGATTCACCAATACCTGTATTTTTGGAGCCTAAGTAATCCACAAATAAGTTACCAAAATAAATTTCCCACAGACATTCATAAATATGAGTGGCTGTACTGAAGACTCAGAGTCCATCTGGGCAGTGCAGGACTGACTTTATGTCACACTTTCCTGCAAGAGCCTGATTATTTGGGCTTTGTTGACAGACAAAGAAATTTGATTCCAAATACAAAAAGAGAAAGCATTCTAATGTATGTATCCAGAGGTTGTGTTACTGCTGGGGCAATTAATCAGATGTTACACTTTCGTTTTATTAAAACCAAATTTCACATAGGAGTTAAATTACTATTTTAAATCCTTCCTTTGTGTTGTTCCTATGAAAAAAACATCTAACAATGTTACAAGTATGAGTTCTTTAAATGTCATTTTCCCTACCTTACTATTTCCTCTGGGTAGCAATTGTTAATAGTGTTGATATATTCCTGAAGAAGTGACCCAGGTTCTGCTTTTATTTCTTGAACCTTTTTAAGTCCACCAGTTGTTACAAAGAGACGACGTGCTTTATTGTCATGTGGTAACACCTACACACAGAATAGTACATTTTAAAAAAATCTTTTGAATTAATCTGTATGCCACTAGGCTCAAATATTGCCTATTTGTTTTTAATTCAGGGGACAGATAAAAAGGAAAATTAGAGAAACAACATCTGTAATGACTACTGTATTATAACACCCAGCTGTATAGGGAAAAAAACCCCAGAAACCAGCCCTTTATGATTACAACATAATTTATAATGTACTTTAATACATAACATATATAAAATAATGAATTTAATATTTATCCCTACATAAATAATATTTCTTGAATTATTCCTACAGAGACAATAAGATTGTGGAGAATAAATAGATAATCAAAACAAAACACTAACGTGGAATAACAACAGCATCTGTTCCACTTAAACCAAGTTATTCAGGTCTTTTATGTCAATTCCCACAGTTTAATTGTAGAGCTGAATTTTATATCATTATAATGATCTAGTATAGATTAGTGCATGAAAACAATACTGAGAATTGTTGCAAGTGAACAATACAGCCTTGAAGCATTACATGCTACTATTAAATTCCTAGATATTAAAATCCTTTAACACACTGTGTAGCCATGGAAGCCTTTTACAAACACACACACAAAGCAAAAACGTGAAGTTTCTGCAGCCAAAGGGGATGAGAAGCAGGAATGATCAGACAATAACATTCTGTGCTCCCTGAGTGATGCCAGTACGCAGCTCTGTCCAGAGGACGGCAGCGAGGGAGGAGGGAGGGAGGGAGGAATGAAGGGAGGGAGGGAGGTGGGGGCTGGGCCAGGCGAGGGAGAATGACTGCATGTAGTCCATAGGCCCATAGGGCTGCAATATTATTAAAAAAAAAAAAAAAATAGAGAGAAAAAGACAGAAAAATAATGCAAGATGTCAGCTGCATCTACAGCAAAACCAGATGCGTTTAAAAACAACTCTGAGAGTTACAGATTATGAGGGCAAAAACATTTTGTAAGCTTCCACACTGGTCAGACATGAAGCCATAAATTTGACTGTATTTCAGTGTAAAACAAGAGCCTCAAATGAGGAAGGAAGTGCCTAAAAGGATGAAGAAAAAGAACAAAATTTCTTCCATGCATTCAGGCAAATGACCTTCATTTCTGTGGTTCCTCTAGTCTGTACAAAATCAACAGACAGGTAAAGAAAAAGCAGGAGAGCACAAAGACTTCTCTCTATTCTATGCTCCACAGAAGTGTCAGGAGCAACTGTGATTTTTTCGTTGTGGGAACTGAGCAGACGTCTGTTTTCACATCTCTCCCACAACAAGAACTGCCAAGGAGGAACTAGCAAGGAGACAGGATATGGCCCTTTCCCTGCCTTCCTCCTCCACACTGTGACTTCCAGCCTGGATAAGACAGCAAAAAATTCTCTGAGAAGGGGCCCTAAAGAGAGAGCACCTCTGAGACACAGTCTCTTCCCCCAGTCCAACCTGAGACAGCAGAGAACTGCACAAACTCCGAAAATGCTAATGCTAAAATACACAGTCCAGCACAAAAAACAAATAGCACCCCATTTTGAAGCACAGCTTGGAAATAAGGCTTTTACTGTGCCATAAATAAGCCCACAGAAGTAACAGACCACAGCTCTAAGAATAGGAAATTCCTAAGCTATGGTACAGGAGAGACAAATGCTTTTACTACAGAGAACTTAAAATTAAGAGAACTTAAAATTAGCGCTTCAGAAGAGCAAATGCCAGACAAGTATAGTTTAATAACATATAGGCAAAGGAGAAAATTGAAACAAAACAAAATATCAGCTGATATGAAGGGCACAAAACCATTTCAATAGCAAGCAATGTTCAAATATACACTGGATAACCAATTGCTACACACTTGGCTCATTAATAGCTCCAGTCAGAACTAGAAGCAAAAGAGACTGGATTCTGTGCAAATCTCCAGTCTTTGAAGAGCCTTAGCAAGAAGACAGGAGAAATGAAACTCTGGCAATGTAATCAGAAATCTGCACTACCAACAGCAGTGCTTCCAGATCTGTCATAATCAGAACTGAGTATCAAGAGTGTTTTACTTGGCCATTTCCAGAAAGAGCATCTTACCCACAGAGCTTGGTATACCCTGCTAACAGGTTACACTGCAGAGTATCCCACAAAACATAGCCTGCAGTTGAACAGGATTCCCACCATGTGCTGAACATTACAGACACTGCAAGTCTCCCAGTTAGTTAGCAATTACTTACAAATTTTAAATATTTTCAGTAAATTGTATCACTTTTACATTCTGCATTCAAATCAACAATGTATGTAACAACTAAGTTTCAAAATATTGAGAGGGATGAGAAAAGATTTGGAATTTTTACACTTATTTGAGCCTGAAAATTAATCAGGATAAAAGGAGTGAAGCCTTTATATTATTGTAAAATATCTGACTTAAGTCACTGCTGTACAGACAGCTTGTAGTTTATCTAAAACAGATGTGACTGGGATTTATGTGATACATTGGCTCAGCGAAAATATTTGCAGTGAGTTAATATTCCACTTAATCTCAAGAGGCAAGGAAGAAAAAAACACCTTGCTTATAAGAAACTGTTTTCCCAGTCTTAGGATGAATTATGGCAGATTCCAAATGAAACAGTATCCAGCTGTATAAGACAAAAGAACAGGATCCAAACTGCTTTGGAAGGGGATGCTTGAGGATCCTGAGAAAACAATGACACCTTTAGAGTAGCTAAATGGGAAAAAACAATTAGTAATTAACATATTACTCAGCAAGAAGAGCCTTTTCTTACCTTACTAAACTGCCCAATAATATGCTTCATAATACTGGGAGGGGCCTCATGAAGCAGTGGTTCAAGTGCTGGAAGATATGTGCATTTCTGAAGAATGCTCTTTAAGGCTTTCTTAGTCTATTGAAATGCAAAATAAACTTTCTGTAGTAAAATATCAACGAAAACAAGAATTCATATATATCACTGAAGTCTGATCAAAAAAGCAAATTGATCAGAATTTTCAATGGGCAATTTCTGAATAGAAACTATGATATCTATCAGGTCACTTAATGAAGAATCAATTCTCTACTTAGATTTATGAAACCTCAAAACCTACAGTGCATCATATTATTATCATGTTATCTACAGTCAAAGTAATGGCAATTTTCCTTTGACTATAATGAAAGCTGGAGTAGACCCTTTAAGGTAAATTGAAGTACTCTAATATAATAAGAAAGTTAAATCAAAACATATTTTAAAAGATTGTATTTTAGAAGTGGCTTACTAGGAGAGGCTGCTGGTCTGGGGTAGCAAAGTGCAGTACGGTCCAGGCAGGGGGGAAAAGAGAGAGTGAAACAATTGTGCATTGGTGCATATTTCTGAAAACAAACTCAGTGGTGACTGATACAAGCAGAAGTAACCTTCTTGGGCAGGATCACAGGTACAGCTAATTTGGCTTCAATATTTTTGGACTACTGGAAATTACTATATGAAAGGTACTTTACATGGAATGTGGTATTTCAGGTGAACATAGAGAATCATAGTGCAACATAGGAGATCATACCCTGTCCTATTGCATTCTTACTGTTGTTCAGAAATACACTTTACTAAACTGCAACTCTACTGGCTCCCACTCAAAGGCTCTAAATATGGGCAGTTGCATGTTTTAAAGAGCAGAGCCTTGATTAGCTGTTACAATTTTATTATAATAATAAAAATGTAGGCAAAATTATTAGAAGGACTGTAATATTTTCTACAAGAGCTTATACTTGCAAAAAAAGAAGTGGATAATTAGAAATGAGTCACAAGAAATTACAGCAATATGGGTCTATGCAACTCTGATCTAAACTGGGAAAAAAAAAAGGGATTAGACTGTGGTGGCTGTAGCATATGATTTGGTATACACCACATGCACATGCATTAGGACCAGCCAGTCCCCTCATAAGTGACACAGCACCCAGGAAAGCTGTGACTCAGTAAGCATCAATAAAAACACATAATTTAGTAGTTTTTAAGCACTTAAACCTCTTGATTACAATTAAAATGCCATACTGCAAATACTACAAATCTACTTACTTTTGTTTTTAGATCTTCTGAGCTGCGTGGGTCCACAAAGATATCGAGCAGCGTGGGCAGCGCGTTTGCTACTGCCACATGACGTGCATGCTCAGTAGTGTGCCTTCCAATCTGTCCCAAGGCCCAGGCAGCTGCTGCCTTAATATGATCTTCATGTTCTTCTACCAAGCAAAGACACAGTGGTGGTATTCCCTGTAGCATTAATCAAAAGCACAACCTTTACAAATGTAGACCAGGGAACGACAATGGGAAACAGATACTTAGAAAATGATTCTCTATTTACACTCTTCTAAAAAAGGCTGTAAGAGAATGCATGCTAGTGGTGTCATATTTTGACAGCATTATGATTAGCGAGAATTTTTAATAAATATTAATAAATATGGTTAAAAAGAAACAGAATTCAACGTTCTAAGTCAGAGAGCGGTTTGAACAAACATGCAAATTTAAGTACAAAAAGAATACGCAACATAATTCAGGCTGTACTGAGTAAAGATGGCAGTTTTTCTCAGACTGAAAATAAAAGAATTTGAGTGCTTATGATTCTACAAAATCAGTTTAAGACCAGAAGGGCCCAATCACTGAGTCTTTCTTTTTTTACTTTCCACACTAAATTTCAACGTATCAACCTCTTCTTGAGTCCAGTAGTTCATGTGTGACTCACCCAATCACTTCAAGAAGGGCTTCAATTTTTGATTTGCAGACATGAAGAGGTGGAGATCTCACATCCAGGTAAAGTTGTTCTGGTTCAGGGTCTTTATACTTTCTACACAACTACTTAGTAGCTGATATTTTATGCCAAAACACTCCAACAGGAAACATTTCATGCTACTTTAGGTAAGGCAAGGCTACTAAACCTGTACCCAAAAAAACCTTTTTCTCCATCCCATGAATCCTTCTTTGCTCTTTTCTGCACAGTTTTCTGCTTTGTTGTTTTGGGTTTTTTCCCCAAGATACTTTTCAAATACAGACAGTAGAACTATATATATTACTAAAACAAATAGATTAACTTCTCTTTTCCAATAATGCTTCATCTTCTACTCTTTCACACCACAAAGGACTAAATTGTGGGGGGTTTTGCCACTGCCTTATAGCAGAAGACCACAATGAAGTGTTTGTCCAGTATGATCCCAAAAATCATTGTTCAAAATTCATCCTTTCAGGTTAGAGTACCATGGAATGGAACTATCATTTTACATCATAACATCATCAGTGTCTAACTGCATATGGTTATGCCACAGTGCATTTCTTTCAAATGGTTCCAGTTTACCAAGCCCTATCCTCAGCTCTATATACCACTCCACAATTTAATTTCCCCTGAAGCAGTTTTTGGTTTTTTAATGGGTTTCAGATTTATTGAAGTTTATTATTATTTCTTTTGTAGATCATTCATTAACACATTTAAGTTCATCAAAGTTTGCCCAGATCCCTACAACAGCTCTCACAGCAGTTCCATTCAGTTATGATAGGGATCATTATTATTCTTCAAAAATCTAACTTAGGGGCTTCCTCCAGAATCTAATCCTGGTTTCATCTCACTTGATTTCAAGTACTCAAAAGCAGGAGCATATTTGCTCTAGGCATCACTGAAAGTGGAAAGAGAGACACATCCAGAGAAGAAGGGCCTCCAGAGATGACAAGAAAAAAGCATCTATTTCTTTAATTTTAAAATACAGAAGAGCATTTTTTTGATCACTCCTACTTTCCCTGCATACTATGTTATGCTGTAGCAACTTCCATTTTTCAACTTGTATTTCTACTAGAAGATATTTCAGTTCCTTTATTTATATTGTTTTGTTGCTCCACTCACACATACACTTTGAATGACTGACAGTGTGAAAATGGGTCAAAAATGTTCGTGAAATTGTTTCATTCCTTCTGTCATTAGTTAGCATTATTCACAGACTACTAGGCCAGGCACTAATTTCACCTATTACAAACATTGCAAATTCTCCCTCTTCTATATCATTGTCCAGTAGAATTTATTTAAACCTGAAAACATATTACTTTACTCATTTGAAATGTCACTTGCAGAACTGAATCAAATCACATTACATAAGAAACTGAGGTCTTTTCAAGTCTGAAGATGGCTGCTGCAAGATACTCCAGCAGCACTAGCAGAGCCTTGCTTGTACAATGAAGAACACACCTTTAAACACAGGTGTTCTAAAGGAGCTTTCAATGCAGCCACAAATACACATTTTAAGAGGAAGCAGACTCCAGAAATTCGGTCACTTATTTTCTGCACCCATGCAATTGCAACACAGAAAAATCACACACTGTAATACCAACTAATCCACAATGTTCTGTAAAAGGTTCAACACCATAAAGACACCCTTTTATCAGGTTGACACAGAATTTCAGTCATAGAAAGCAGCAATAGTAGGAGAAAATGCATTCATGGAGAGCAAGTATATAATCCTGTCACAAAATACATTCTCTGCCTATGTTAATTTGTACCTGTACCAAAGAATACTGCTGAAGAACTACAGGAAGACAACAAAGTGATAGCTAACCTTGGAGACAATCACTGCCATTGACAGGTTCTCCGAGTGAGCCGCCACATAGCCAAGTGTCATGATGCCAGGCAGTCTGACAGTCCCTCTGCAGCTGCCAATACAATCAATCACAGCAGCAACTCCACCTGAATTTACTATAAGCTGGGAAAGCTGAAAAGATAAACAGAAGAGATTAGATACTCTGGAGTATCAACAGGCATAAAGAAGCACATCAGAGAAGTCTTTTAATGTATTGCTCTTGTTTTATGAAATAAAAGCGATGTATCACACAGGCTGTTGGGAACTAAGTGCAGCATCAAGTTTTCAGGAACGAGGCTGATTTGCTGCTGTGTTTTTGATTGACTTTACTGCAAGGAAATCAGGGTTCTGACTCCTTGATGCTGTATAGCATGGAATGACATATTCTCAACTCCATCATCACACACCAGAGAAATGTGCAGATGACAACCTATCACAGGACTGATCTTGAAGATGCACCTAATGAGCCAGATACTGTTTCATCCTAGTGGCCCCTCATTCCCAAACTAACATCCTCTGTTCTGTGCAGGGACAGAGGCAAAGGCCCAATTCCTTCTCTTAGCTGCAATTGAAATTACCTCTGTGGCATAAAATCCTTTGTGGATCCTCATGCCGAGGACTGAAGCCAAGGACAACTGTTCTGGATGTGCAAAACTGACTTGGGCTGCACCATTCTGCCATGTTAGCATGCTCTGAGGGAAGTGTCCAGGGAGCACACTTGATGGGTAATGGAGTCTGCCCCAGAATGCCAAATGACATAGCCCTGCTTATAAATAATAATCAAGCAATGCAACGTGGGTTTCTACCAAAAGCAAACTTGTCACACCACTTAAGGGACAGCAGTAGAATATGTATGATATCAATAATGCATAGAAATCAAAATTATTTCTTATTCTTATTAGTATTATTTTCTTCCATGTTTTTAGGTATATCCCATTTTAGCATAATCCCTACAGATTCCAGAGCAAAAGGAATGTGTTCTTAAAAGTCAAAATTAAATGAACAAAACTGAGGCACATGAATTCCCAATCCAGTTGATTTCTATAAATACGAAATCTACCTTTATCTTAGAGCCTTTAAAAGGGGATTGTTTTGTTCATTAAACAGCCAGATTAAACTTTCAGTTAGTACTTAGGAAAATCTGCTCTCGTGATTGTGAATTACAGCCAGTAGCAACCAAGTCCCACATCTGGACACAGCCATGTGCACCTGGATGTGCAGAGCTCCTGCCATGTTCCTCAGTCCTCACTCCAAGTCCCTCTGCTGCTGACCTTCACATGAATTTTACTGCATCTGCAGCTAGAGAGTCGAGATCTAAAAGCCATGAGTCTGAAATGACACAGCCAAGTCCTCTAGAAACACCATCTACCAGCCTGTCTCCATTGCCACATGCATTGCTTGAACAGAGTTCCCAGAGCTGGACAGTCATCTCTGTCACTCTAAGTCAGACAGGGACTGTGACTTCCCATTGGGAGTCACCAAGATGCCTCCCAGTGCTCCTCTGGAGAGCTGCTAGCATGGCCAGGTCCTCTTGTGTGGAGGATCTGGTGCCAAAAGCTCTTCTGGCTTCACCTGCAATCCTGAGTTTGGTCTCTGGCTTCTGACTCTAGAGCCCCCTTTTGATAATTTCTTTACTTTTTTGAGGAAGTGAGTTGCATTGCCCATGAGGTACAGAGAGAAAGCAGGAAATGTGCCAAGACTGTAAACTTTTATCACCAGCTTAAAGACTGGCAGGCTGAAGAAACTGCACAACATTCATGTTTAAACACTTCTCAGTTGTTGAGTTAGCATCATGATTGTGAAATTACTATGCTCAGCATTAGTGTGTTCCACAAGTACATGGCTTATATTTCATTCCAAAGTCATATTTAGTGCCTTTTAATTATCTCTGTGGTCTGGCAGATTACCATAGTTATAATTATATGGTTTTCCTATTTATTTTGTATTGACTTTGCCAAACATCCCTACCTTCCTATGGGTAAAAACACTGTAAATGCTCAAACTCAAATTACAAACTCAAGTTACCATCAGGTTAATAATAAATAAGAGAATTTTTGACCTTTGCTGTCATTGGAAAAATAATTAAAATGTGATCCCAGCACCCCTGAAGATTTTTAAAAAGACACACACCATCTATTATTGTTAAAGGATGATCTTGCAATTTATTAGCTGGTATCATGACTTCTGTGAGGCTTTTCTCATAATATTTTTAATATCTAGGACTGACAGTACTGTCAGCCAAGAACTCCCTCTCTGTGCTGATATCTCATAGAATGAAGTAGCTAGGTATACATTTTATGATTCCCAGTTTCCTAACCCAATTCATATTCAATACACATCTCATAATATCAGCATTTCCATATTTTCCAATGAACATGCCAAACAGCCATTTGCCCTCCCTTTCGAAAAGCAAATGACAGAATAATCCTGTATTTTATTTAAAGTGTAAAATCTAATGATATGACCTTGTATTTGCATTTTCAAGGTTTTACCTCAGGCGTATGCTTTGCTATCTCTCTAATTAAAGTTGCACCATTTTTCTTGACATATTCATCTGAGTCCTTCAGGCATGTGAGCACAACTGGGAAAATTTCTGCTTCAACCACCAACTCTGCAAGATCCACTGAATGCTTTGCTATTTGGCTTAGAGCTGACAGCACCTGACGCTAGTAAATAAAAATTGTTATAAAATCAATAGTATACAAACATCCCACAACACACACTCCCCCTGCACACAAAAATCTATTGCATCAAGGAAAACAAAGCAGGATAGGGAAAACAATTACAGCTATTTTACAATTCACTGAGTCAATTCATGCACAAATATAATGGCACAGAACATTCGCTGGTTCCTGAATAAAAGTTTCTCTTTTGTTTTATCCCATTCAAACTTGTATGTATTAAAAAAAAAAATTATATATACACACCATTTAAAAGTGTAATTTAAAATTTACTAAAATCTATAGAAAGTATTTCTATTTACATAAATTGGATCTGTCAGATCTTATATTAAGAAATCTTTGTGGCATTTTTATGTTGTCTTCTGTTTGGTAGAGTAAGACAGAAAATTTATAATAAGAAACAATTTTTTTTGTCAATTAAACACTAGAAATTAAACCTTTGACATCAGCTATTCACATCAGATAGCACATTCTAAAATACAGTAAGTTCACTATTAACTGGCTTATCGTATAATCTTTCGTATGCAAAACCTTTTTTGTAACTGAAATGTGCAAATCTTACCTATTAAAAGTATCTGTTGCATTCTTCATAAACTGTATATTTCTAAAAAAACCCCATACTTCTCACTTTAAAGATTAGTTTAGCTGTTCCTTACAGAGCTGCAGTTTATATCCAGTAGCTAAATTTGTAAATATGTGCAGAACTCTTTATCACTAACTACATAGCTACATTTTGTTAACACCCAAACCAAGAGCTTCTAAATAAATATGCACATCCATGTCTTTGATTCAATCTCAAGTAATGACTGGTATAATGGAGATTTAAAAAAAATTAAATGTACCTTCAGTTTAGCATCAGGGTTCGGGATCATCTGAGCTAAGTGAGCGATAGCTCCTGCATCCACTACTGTCTGTGCTAACTCTGGAGAATGCTTTGAAATATCACTGAGAGTTGAAGCAGCAATCCTTTTCAAAGCAATTTCTGGCTCCTGGATACAGAGCACTAAAAGAGGAACAGCGCCTGCATCCACCACAGCTTGTGACAGTTCTGTAGGTCCAAGGAAAGTAATTAAGTGAGTATGGGTGACTGACCCTTGTGCAAGCCATTTTTCACCCTGACAGATACAGCAAAGGAAAAAGGGGAGGGTGTAGTTCACTGTCTCGACATCTGCATTTCAAATCAGCCCTCCTGGTTTCATAAACCGTGTGGACCAATCCACAACTGAAAAGAATGCAGGTCAATAGATGGACCCCCATTTACATGCACACATTTGAGGTAGATTAGGCTGAAATGGTTTGTTATTCTGTTTTCTTTTTCTTTTTTTAAAGTAAGCAGATGTCAGCTGTTTAAACCCTGGCTATTCTGCACTGATCAATAGGAAAGCATTTTATGCATGGCTAACAACAACACAGAAAGCCAAAGTACCAAAATTTTATCAACCGGCTAATTAGAGAGCATTTTACCCTCTTTAAATGATAAGCAGATATTAGCATAGATCAAATGCCAAAAACAAAAATACAAAAAAAATACATAAAAGATTTATCTTACATAAAAGATTGCAAAAATGGAACTTGGTGATCAAAACTAGTCTTTGCTACCGTACGTGGGATGAGACAGAATTTATACTTTAATGACAAGAAAATGTTATCATACACAATTAGACAAATGAGAAATATCATCAGTGATATTGTGTGTCTGAGATTAGCACAATATCCTTAACTAACTGCACCTTAAACAAAAAAAAAAAATCTGAGCATGTGATTAGCTGACATGGACAAAAATTACACTATTAGAAATTCATTAGCTCTCTCTGTGTATGCAGCATTAATCACAGTCCTAAAATGAGAATTACTGGGTATCAGAAGCAAAATTTATATTATAACCAAGCTGTGCTATTTTAAAATAGTGTTGAAAAAGTGGTAAAAACCATAGGGGATTCAATAATCTATTAGGTTCTTCGTTCAGTTTTGCTACACCTTATTATGCATATCCATTATTATCTTTAACATTTATCTTGACTTACAGTACCATGGCAACATATGGCTGTTGTATTTCAAGACTCTAACTTAGCTTTTGATTTATAGTCCATCCATAAAGAGATTTTCATACTAAGAAAAATACAGCATACTTCATTAAATATACATAGACTAATATAGTTTTTCATGAAATCTGTACGTCATGTCATCATTACATTGTTAATATCCAAATAATGTTCCAGACCAGATTTGTTTTCAATTAGTGAGTTATAGCCACACACTGTAATACATGTGATAAGTCAAATATTTACACGGTATGTTATTTTATGATACAATATTTTAAAAAAAATATAAATATTACATCAAAAAATAAATAATGCAATAATTTTTAAACTAATACAATACCCTGAAATTAGCTCAGTTGGCTAGAGCATAGTGCTAATAATGGCAAAGTAGTGGGTTCAGCCCCTGTACAGGCCATCTACTTAAGGCTTGATGATCCTTGTGGGTCCCTTCCAATTCAGAACATTCTGTAAATCTGTAAAATTAACTTTACAAAGTTCATTTTTCAAATAAATATTTGACTGAAAATGTAGTGCATGCATCCTCAAAATACACAAATCATAAGATTTCAACAAACTCAGATGCTGTATTTTAAAAATCTGAAGTGAAGTACACCTGAAATGTATGTCAAAACAAACCTGAAAAGGAGCTAATCAATATAAGTGGAATAAGTTACAGTCAGCTTTTGGTGGAAAAAGCCATGCCCAGTTTCTTCAGATGGTGTTTTGCTGCTGTACACCGACCAAGTGGAATTCATGGTAATCTACTGACCCACAGTCCAGAGTAACCCCTCCAACTGTGCCTCAGAACTTCAGACCAACCAGAGCTCCACTGCCCAGTGTCTGCTGGGAAATGCTAAAATCAAGAATCTGATGTCAAGAGGGACATGGTGCTAGAAGAATGGGCTTCTTTGATGTCTTAGGAGCTAAAATCATGAAGTTCAAGCAGGGAGAGAAAGAGCAATACTTTCAGGTCACAGCTACACTCAGGCATGCAAAAGTAACCCTAAGTTATTTCAAAAGAGCAAACTAAATCTGATTCAATTTAGATGAGCTCTTGCTGCTAGAAGTCTGATATCATTTAAATACTGATGGTTACTGTTGGTCATGGGTAATTAAATGGTTTTTCTTCCAATGGTGTTTATAAGGTTCATGGCTAATAACTTACCACATGGAGAGCTGGACCATGTGTCAAGACAGACAAGTCGTAAATGGACTGTCAGAAAAACAGAAAAGCTGAGGCAGGGAAGAAAGGAAATACAGTACTTCCCATCTTGTTTCCCCACAAATTCAGCCCAAAATTACAATTCTAGGTATTAATGATGCTATTATAAATTGTAATTCTTTTTTTTCCCCTCAAGAAAAGGCTCAATTAATCTTCCTACTTGTAGAACATTTTTAATGCAGATTATACACCAAAGGATTGATGAAACTTTGCCATCAATTTAGAAACACAGACAGAGGTGGGAAAAAATTTAGACTGAGAAGGAGTTAGAGGGGAAAACAAACTCGACAATAAGAAATTTTTTAAACCAAATATTCACTCTGAAAAAATTAAAATAACTAAAACAAATTACAAAAATACTCTTCCAAATACTACATCAAGGCTGTATTATAAGGGCAAAGAAAAGACAAAAGAAAAGACAGCAGAGAAAAGCTAATGTATGAACCTCATTTAATTCCACAGAAGGTTATGAAAACCACAGGCTTGGAACTCACATTGGGGTACAGCTCAAGGAACTTCTCCAGCTACATGATGATAAAGTTGAACTTCTCCCTATGTGAGTGAAAGTAGGAAATTGAACTCTGTTTGTTCAGACACAAGAGAACTATGGCTCAAAACTGCCCAAAAATTCATCACTTTCATCCAGATCTACATAAGGAAGATTTTAGCAAGTGGAGACACTTCAGACAGAATTCAAATGGATGTAGAAGAAAGACTAATAAAGACAAATTTAGGAGTCTGAGATGCCACCAGTTCTAGTACAACTATAAGTTTGTAGTAGAGTTGTGCTGGTTTGTCTCAATACAAAAGTACTCATCAGGGATGAAGAAATTAATTCAAAGTAGGTTGAAGACTTGTCATGAGTTTATGTGATCAGGAAGAGGGGAAAATCAACAAAGTGGAACCAAGATCCTACCTACATACCCACTGAAAACAATGGGAAGGCTTACTGGATTATTCTGAACTAGTTCAAGGTGCTAAAAGAAAAACTCTACTAATATTATCACACTGGCAATAATAGCATGGATTATAAAAACAGATGAGGATAAAAAGATGAAGGTGAGAAAGTAAATGTCCAGGTTTTCCCCAGAGAAAGAAAATCAGCCCAATATTATATTGACAATATACAATATTATATCCCCATAGCAGAGCAGCAGCAACACCCCTGGTTGGAAGGAAATGCAAGTTTCAGTTCAGACCAGGGATCTCAAACAGACCTTGCTGTGGTAGCAGGTGCATCCACAGGAAACAACAGGTTTTGACCAAAACAACCACCAATACTGTATTTTTCTGAGGACTGTGTGATCATGTTATGGCCACACAGAAAGACTCTAATTCCCACAAGCAGCCCAAAGGCTGCACTTCAAAATCAGAGGTTTCTGCAGGCCCCTACAACCACAGTGCCAAAGATTCCACTGGAACCAGGGGGAAAACCTTTCACCAGGAGGATGGGAAGTGAGACTCAAATCACTGAAGAGCTGAGGAACTGGTTCTTGTGGCTGATGCTGCTTTGAGCAGGAAACTGGACTAGAGATCTATCAAGGTCCCTTCTAAGCTGAGCTATGGTCCACTGGATGACAGAAAATGAGCAAAATCCTGCTCTTAGCAATAAGCTTCAGTATCAACACTGTTGTTTATTTTTGTTTTCCTACCAATTTACAATATACTGAAGCATGAGACAATGAATAAATTACACCTTTAATGCAGACAAAGAAAATGGAAAGCCAAATTATTTGCATTCTTCAAAGAAAACAATTTTGCATTTTAACTGAATATGGTGTAAGTAAAATGTTACTAAATATTTTTCATGGACCTGATGGTATCTATGGTATTTGAAACATTTTATACTTCTTTTTAAACCCAATCAGTAAAAATAATGAATGGCAAAATCACAGTACATTGATATGTATACTTTGGAGTAAGATCAGTATCTGAAATTCAGCTGAAAGGGAAAGAAAGAGCAGAACTGCACGAGCAGTTTCTAAATTTTGGAATCTGACCTGGCAAGATTTTAACATCTTGAAACCTCATGAGACATTTGTCTTTACCTAAAATCTCACAGGCCTTCTGGAGACATCTGTTCCCAGAAGAACTGCATTTTAAGAGATTTTTATATGAAGTCAGTATAGAACTTGCTAAGCAGAGAGTATTTTCATTGTGGGGGGGAAGCATCAGTTTCTCAGGATGGAAGTCTTTTCATGGGAACATACACTGCAGTTCTTAAAAGCTTTACTGGGTCATAGGTGCAACTTCTGATTAAAAGCAGAGAGACCCTCACCATTGCAAACAGTTATCACTGAATGCCAGGAGGCTTTGACTGCACTCACGAAGACAGAGGTTCCATCCTGCCTAAAACAGATCAGGACTTTAATCCCAGAGACATGCCCCAATTATTGAACTTTTCTTACTGGGGCAAACAAATCTCCCTACCCCCCAATCTTTTCAGGAGAGAGAAAAAGTCTTGTCTCAATATTGTCCCAGTTCAAAACTGCAACAATTTTTGAAACTGAAAAACCTTCTGTGAGTGGGGGGAACCATTTTACACCCAGGTCTATTTTTAAAGTTAAAACTGCATTATGTGTCCACAGACAGTCAATGACAGAAAATCATAACCACCAGATTTTGTCAACAGGAACATGTCAGTCTAATCCAGAGCTTCTTGAACAGTAAACACCAGCTATTGATAAGAGAGAGTCTGTATCCCATTTTTCTATCTCTGGATACCATTTCCAGTAATATCATGTTGCAAAGGCATGCTTGTAGCAGTGCAAGAAACATACAATGCACAAAGTGATCTTTTCTCAGTATAACTCCTCTACTTTCCATAATCATTTTAGAGACAAACTGTGACTGTTATAGAGGCAGTCAAATCCCCTAAATTGGCTGTAGCTGGGCAATTTTTTCAGGGGTGTTTTGGTGGGCTTTTGTTGGCATTCAGGGTTTTTTTACTAATTACATCTCGTGATCTGTCTATGTCCTGATGCTTGCAGCTTGGTAGCACTCACAATTTCAACCTAATTTCTGAGGATGCTGTTCTTATTGTCATTGTAAATTGACATAAGGTATGCACCCATTCACCATCAGCAAATAAATTATTCATAACCATGGAATAAAAATTTGTACAAGGAATTTTTTTGTCTTCAACACCCCCACATCACCTACATCTTTGCAGACAATGCTGTCACAGAGTGAACTGGATCACCCTAAAGCTCCATCAGCATTCATGCAGTGAATAGCATGAAGGGCAATTGAAGTGAGTCAATATTGATTTAGTGACATAACAAAACTGCAGAAATGTTTATGTTAAGAGTAATGCAGACACACACATTCTACACACATTTATACAAATGAACGTTTTTGATATTTCAATAAATATCTTTCAGATGGAAGAACAATTATTTTCCATCAAGTGTGGAATTCAATCCTGATGACCAAATGATAAAAGACCATTACCAGAGAGGTGTCCCAAGAATTAATTTGTTCCCCAGAAAATGCAGTCTGTTAGAAAGGTGCTAACAACTTTGGAGACTGTCCCAGTAAGCTAACCTGCTGAGTGGGAAGGGGGAATCCCCCGTGCCTTCTGCAGGCCAACATTCTGTATTGATTAAAAAACAAAGAAAAACACTTGCAAAATCAGTCTATGTACGTTTTAGAGCCAAAACCAAATATAAAACTATGAGTTAATGTTATGATCCTATGATTAGTTTAACTTTGAACAATACAAACACTAACTGTTTCTCCCACCCCTTCCAGCTAGCAGTTTCTTCCCTCAGTTCTTTCATTCACAGTCTAAACTTTTACTTGAACTATATAAATAGCTGGTGGAAGAACTATCAACCACGTGGATCAGTGTTTAAATAGGAACATGACACCACCAGTGAGTTATACAACTGCCTGTGAGACAGCAGGGAACTGCTCAATATTGGATTCCTAGGATCTATTCCTGACTCCCAGAGAGTAGTGTGGTCCACTGGCTAATGATAACATAGTGCAATAAATTTGGCCTATTTATCCTGCAAACACTACTGGAATGAATGAATGAAACTTGCTTCTCCCTAGGCTTCTCCATTCAACTATGGGTATCAAAGAAGAACTAATGCCAAGCAAAAGAAACCTGGTTCTGCAGTAACACCTACACAATATATAAAGATTCAGAAATCTGTTCATGAAGAGGAATAAAGCAGAGTGTCCTTTTCTGACCAAGGGCCAAAAACATTTTCTCTTAAAGCACCTCTCATAACTGGACACTGCTGATGTCAGGTATGCCAGTTTCCCACAAAAAGGTACAGCATTCTTGGAATGGTACAGTTACACTGGGGTTTCACCCCAAATTTACAATTTTCTAACTGTAGAGAAGAAAAAGTATATTTTTATACTTACCAAAATAACACAATTTATTATTGTTATCACATGACATTAAACTAAAAGATAACACGCATGAAACTTGTTACCTGGATTGTGTCGGGCAATGTATCCAAGTCCCCAGGATGCACCTTCTTTGACTCCAGGGTCAAAATCTTCCAAGCAAATCACCAGCATTTCCAGTGCTCCAGACTGAACTACTGCCTGAGCTAGTTGTGGAGAATGTTTAGCAATTGCTCTTAGCACAAATGCAGCTGCTTTCTTGTAGTAACGCTAGACAAATCAGAAACAAACAAACAAACTTTCACTAACCTTAAGAAGTTCAAAGCATAATATAGTACAGACATGCCTACATTAGACTTTTTTAGTAGCAGCAATATCTCATATAGACCCAAATCAGGACCACTGGACAGCACACAAACAATGAACCTACAGTTCTTTGGGACAGCTCATGATATAAAATCTGCAGCAGGTGCATAAACGAACAGAAAAAAATGAGAGCTAAGAGGATATGGGGAAAAGAGAGTAGTCTAGGTAAGTCTGTTTGTTTAAGTGAGTAGTGAACAACAAGAGCTACAAAAACAATAACTCTTAACATATTTAACCAGATTACACAGGTTATGCAGGGCAAGCTCCTAAAATAATTCTACCCATCTATAACACTTGCAAGGTTTTCTACTTTCTAAATTAGATACCCTCACAACATCTCTATGAGAAAACACTAGTTACATTTGCAAACAGGAACTGAGACAGAGAGAATTAGATCCAATAAAAGAGTTTAAAATCTGAATCCTGAAATGCCTAAATACTGCCTAAACCCCACAGCTAGGAGACTGAAAACCCATCCCACCAACACCCAATACTGAATAACCCCCAATTTTGATCAAGCAGACTGCAATTTTACTCCTGCCTGTGTCCAGAAAAAGCTCCCTTTGAACAGGACTAAGCACCTGGCCCTTTTGCCATAAGGGCACACGAAGCCTAAGCTCTTGTCTCAACTCTGCCCATCTCCCTTGGTGCTGGCCCAATAATGGTTTCAGTATGTATATGTAATGCATGACACTGCACACAGCATGTGGATCCCATGTAAACTGCAGCAGTGATTTCTTCCAAAAGCACAGTTAAGTCTTCCCTCAAAAAGTCACATTTCAGTCTCCTCCTGCAGTTTTATACCCACCACTAGGATATGGAAGATGAAACTTCCTGTACTGCATTATATTTTCAAAATCCAGAGCCCAGTTAAAGCACTCTGGCCAGAGAAAACCATGTTGTCAGAACGACAGGTTGTTCCCCTCCCTTGTGAAGGGCAAGATTCATGGGGACACAAGTAACCTGCTGCCATGTCTGAGTGCCTGGAGTATGCCCTCCAGCCTGGGCACTGACAGATGATCCCTATGGACAAGCTCTAGAGGGCTCTCTCTCCGTGTGCCAGCTGCTTTTGATCTCGTCCCAAGATGCTTGGCTCTCCCCTGCTCTGCACAGGCAGTCTGGGCACTTTACAGTGCTAGTCCTCAGTCAAGGCAGCCAAAATTTAAACAATGCAAAGCCCACATCCCTTCTGGATCAAGTCCAGAAAAACAAAGAACCACGTGAGTGCTTTTGTGCATCCTGTGAGGTACCCAAACACCTTCAAAAGCCTGATCTAAAGCACTAAGATATGATAACAGAACAGTATCTGCAATGACCCCCCAGGAAATAAAACACACCCAGGCCCACTCCCTGGCCCTAGAAGAAGGTGACACAGCATAACACATCTGTGCACCTAAACTCCTCTTTCCTCAAAGCACAATGGCCTCATCTATGCTTCTGGAAGCTGTTCCTGCCTTGTGCTATCCCTTAAACCATGCCCAAGCATTGTTGAGTAGTTTGATGTCTGGCATTGGCTAAAACCACATCAGAGAGCATGATTAATGAGCTACTGATTAACAAGCACAGTCATCTTTCAGTGCTCCAACACATGCCCTTACCTTCCTTAGTTTACCAGTACTGATATAATTCCTTGATGCCAAAAATCCAGTTTTCTAGGTTAAGGTCTACAAGCAGGTACATTAAACAAAATTTACAGGCAAAGCATTAAACCTCATTTAGGGGGAACAGAAGTTAAGGGAAACAGTACAGACAAATGGTCCAATCCCCAGATAATGTAAGTTACTGTAAGCTTTGCTGAACTCAGTGGAGCCATATTTGTTTACATAAGTCTGTACAAATATGGGTATGTTGTTTCTGTTAAGTAATTATGCTCCTGGCAAAGAAAAACACTTCTTTGTTTTCATTATTCAAAACACATTCTTTAGAAACAAACCATATTCACAGGCATAGCCAGAATATGCTGTAAAACTGAAATTTGCTCAGTTTAATTGACAAAACATTGATCTGGGATGTTACCCTGTGACTGTTCCCCATAAATCAGTAGAAACAGTATTCAGTGTGCTCAAAGAATCTCACCCTTAAATACAGATTTTGATACACTAAAAGTGAGTGGAATGGAAAAGGTTTCTTTGCCTGTGGGAAGTGACAAACTGTCTGCTTGCTAAACTCTGCATGAACTGGATGAGTTTCCTCCTCTTGCCCTCAGTCACCAAGGCATAGCAGGCTTTCCATGACCTCACACAAGTCTTGCTGTTGCTTCCCCTAATTACTCTATCTCAGGGTACTTTAGCTAATTTATTGAGGGTTTCAAGTTGTAGCAGGGGGTAGTTTCCAAACCAACAGTGGGTAGAGTTTTGTTCCGCATACTCCCTTAAAAATAGAAATAAAAGAACCAAAATGTTTATAACCTTGTCTAATTAAAATCTTTACTTTCTTTTCTTATTATACCAGTATCTTGCCATCAAAGTTTTTCTTTAGTGTTTTCCTTTTCAATTTTACTTGTATATATGATTCTATATGCACAAAAAGTATGCAATGAGTACATTTACATCTTTGTTTTCCTCAAAAGATTGAAAATTAAAATATATGGTTTTCCAAATTATATTTCCATTGAAAACCTACTTTTCATAAATCAAAGCTGCAACATAAGTGTGGCTGTGATATAAGTGTACTTAACCCTACAGCTGTCAGTTTCCAGCTGCTAGGAACCTTACTTGAAAGTATTTCTGTTAATCTAGGTTAGCATCATTCAAAAAATCAAAGCTGAAAGAGACACAGAGCTTGAGGAAAAATGTGAGGAAGGGTGTGGAAGAGACCAACAGATTTATTTGCATTGCAGTTGTGACTGTACTTTGTTTGGTTTTGACAAATATGAAGATGAAACCCTTTCTGTATTTTTCCCATATCAGAGGTTTGTTGTTTCTCACACTACAGATTTCCAAAGACCTGTGTTTGGAGATACAAAGTATTTCATTACAGAAGTTCAGGAGTTTTAGATGTATTTTACATGCGTCTGGTATTAGGGACAAAACCTAGTCAATTATCACCACAGCTTCCCAACTGTCTCCTTTTTGAAGAGGAACCTTTTACAAAGCATCATTCAACATTTTTGAAATGTTACAGTGCAATGAATGTATTTCCTATAGTGCATTAAACGGTAATACAATATTGTAAAGTCAAGCTTATTTGAAGTCAGACCTCGGCATACAGTACACAGAGATCTCTCAGGGGTTCAAACATGAATGCTGCTCTGACTTCAATACATTTAATGTCCTATTAGAATAACACCAGATGCTGACACAGAAAGATTTCCTTTTCCCAGTATAATAATTTTTAAAAATATTACTTAAGAGAACAATCATGCCTTACATTCTCCTCAGGCAGTGAACATATGAGCTGTGGAAGAATTCCTGCCTTCACAACTGCCTCTGCCATCTCCACATCATAATCAGCAAGTCTCCCAAGAGCCAAGGCAGTGGTCTGTCGAATACTTGGGACAACATCCAGCAAAAGAGGTCTCAGCAAACACACTACACCTGAGTTGCAGTAGGAAGACAAAAGCCAATTTGGTGAGTTGAAGTTTTTCTAAACATTTGCCTTTACTCATGAAAACCTACTAAATTACTCTTCCAGGTAATAAGAGCAGGTAGGAAATCCAGGTATTCCGCTGAAATGAAGTTGGCACTTGGATAGCACTGCTGATGTATAGCAATGTTTCTGCCCACTTTTCGTAGGTACAGAATGATTCTGAAATCAAAAAAAAGGCACATGTAGAAATAAGTTGGATTCAACTATCTTTAAAATACATCCTTAAAGTTTACACAAGAAAGGAAGTTACATTCAAACATACATAAACTGCATCTGTTACCGTGTGCATGGGAAACTCCATCTGAAGATCCTGGTGAGAAGACACTGGCATGTTCCTCATTCATCATGCCAGTAGAACCTCTACACTGAATTACACCAAATTACATTTCATCTGCTGTAAGCAATGACTGATTTCTGATTTGAAGACCAATATCCATAATACATTACACTCCAGATAGAAGAGTTGTAGATTTTCTTATCATGTTATTATTTATGATGTGTTTTCACTGATGAGTTCACAGTATATCAGCTATGCATAAAAAATGTGAAAGTAGCAGCAAGGGAAACTATAAAAAGTTACAGACTGAATGACTGGATAACAAAATGGCAAGTGAAATGGAGCTCATGCAGGGAACCCAACTCCAACCTCACAGATGCGGTGATGGACTCCAAACAGATTACTACCAACCAGGAGAAAAATCTCAAAGTTAGAACAGGGAGTTCCAGAGAGATCCCAGCTCTTGCTCAGTAGTAGAGGAGAAACTTTACCTGCAGAAGTATACAGAGTGCTCAGGATTATAGGGAAAGGGTAGAGGCTAAAGCAGAGGTCATCACTAGCCTACATTTAATACCCTCCACTAAAGCAGAACTGAAAAAAGTTCAGTGAAAGGGAACAAGGATGATCAAAGATGACCAATCCATATGTGGAAGTTCTTCCTGTTAAACTAGGACTCTTCAGTAGGGATAGAAATGAGATCCAAATGGTTATATAAAGAATGTGACTCGTAAGGTCTGGGAAGGGAACATTACTTGTATTGTGATCCCTAGAACGTGCTGTCCCTGTAGCAGCCAGCTCCATGAATTAATATTTTGGAGCTTTAGACCTTAGCCAGAAAGCAGAGGTCTCTGAAAATGGAGATGTTGCAACAGAACAATGAACACTCAGAGCCAGAAGTCTCTTCATATCAGCTCTCTCAGTCCTTTCCACTGTTTTTTTACACATATAAAGATCTAGTTGAGTAACAGTGAAAGAAAGCAAGACTTGCCTTCTCAAGGGCTCCTATGGTTATTAGCACTGAACAAAGGCCTTTTGGTGTGACAGTGCCACACTGGGGGATCACTGCCTAATGGCAAGCAACAACACCCAGGTGTTCAACAGGGACTCCATGACAAGGAAAAGCTGAGGACCTCAGGGCAAGGAATAGTCCAAAGGCATGCAGGCTATAACAAGTCACACCTGTACCATACTTCTTTCCCTAAAAAGAAGGAAAAAGTAAGTAGAGAAGCAGTAAAACTCTCACTTTTATTTTACACCAAAACCAAATTGCTCCCAGCAAGTAGAAAATAGCCAAATCATCTATACATGGCTCTGAAGGGGCTGGAAGAAGGACACAAAAAACTAACCATGGAGACCATGCTATCCACTAAAAAAAATTTAGGAAGGTCAATACTCTTGACAAAAGCTGCACTATCATGAGGGGTACAGCCTCCCAGCATGTTCACAAGACAAAATAACACAGGTTTCAGGGGGACACATAACAAAAGCAAGTAAAATGAACCTATGGAAACAGGTCTGTAATGTAGCTGGGGTCTGCTCACCCTTTTGTTAAAGCCACTGGGAACTAGAAGAGGCCTCCTGTGTACCAAATGACAAAAGATAGATCCTCCAGTATTGTAAGATCAATGTGAATTCATTTAGCACTTGCAGAAATCACTACTTCAGAATGTGGTCATCACTGACATCTTCTCATGAACTCTGCATGGCAGGTACAGTGTCATTAGCAAGTTGTGCTTCATATCAAAAACCACTAAATATGACAATTAGACAATAGGACAAATTAGAAGTAAAAACAAACATATGAGTTGGGGCCAATGCCATGTATCATCTGCTATCTTCTAGCCAGTCATCTACACCCTCTGTGGGAGGGTATTTTTTTGTCCTTCCCTCTAACATCAATTGCATGGTCAAACACTGCTGAAATTCCTAAAGAGACCTCACACTGTTCTTATAATCTACATTGAAGGTATTTCAGTGAAGCAGGAACATATACAAGTAATTCACTTGCATTTACTGTACAGATATTACATTTGAGCTCTTGACTTGAGATAACATGAAAACAAGATTATTTAATAAATAGGAAAAAAAAAAGAAAAAGGGGGAAGAATTATTTTACTAATATAAAAGAGCCTATCAGAAGTGGTTGGGGGAGAGGGAAAGGAACACTTCAGCCTGCAGTATCCTGACCCTAAAAAAGCCAAGAGACTGATGGCTGGGACAATAAACCAGAATGTGCCAGACAATTCAATTCTGATGATCTCAAATCCAGTGAAATTTAAAGATACTAGGAATTTAAAGATACTAGAATCACTTAACCCAGGAGCTAGGTCCAGGCCACGTGACACATTTCTGACCTTTATGACATACCTAGGCACAGCAAAATATAAAACCACATTTAACAAGGTTTACATACATACATGATTCCAAATGTAAGATTTATATATTTTGTATTTTCAAGGTTAGCTGATACAGCTTTCACTTTTGGAACAGCCTAAAAAGCCTTCAATTTGAAAATGCTTCCAAGCAGCATGCCTCCCATGACCAATGCCTTTCATTCCATGACAGTATAAACCAAGCAAAGTTTGGTGATGACATTTAAGCATCAGCACAAAATGTTCTACTGCAAATTACTTTAGCTGGTACAACTTATAATAAGGAAAAAGATGAAGAATGAAATGGGAGTTACTATTTGAAGAAAGGAAACAAAATGTTACAACACAGATTAAAAAAAAAAAAAACAAGTTTACAAATAATGGCAACTGTGCTGGTCCTCAAGGAGACTGTATTTTCCTAAAGTCATGTTAGAATGTAAGAAGAGACAGTGGACAAATAATTATAATGGAATGAGTTTTGGAGGAAGAAGACAAAGAAAAAACAATTCCTGGTGCTGTACAAGCCTTACAGTCACATCAAATTAACTGAGAATTGAGAAGTATACATAGGCCTGGACCATGCCTGTGCATTGAACATAATTAAAAGCTTTTACCTCTACTTTCCACCTTCTCTTAAAACCACTTTCTCTGTGTCAAGATGCTTTCCATCACCTCCAATTACTCTGCAAAACCAACTGCTTGAGGAGCTTTCACCATTGTCATCATTTTTGTATCTTCAGCAAACCTAGTATTTCTTTCTTTACAGCACTTTAAAAAATAATTAATTCTGAGAGTGTGAAAACAGCTAGATAGAGATCCTACAGTAAAAAACATAGAGATCCACTAAAACACCTATAGGAAGCCAAGAAATCCATCCAGCCTTTCCTTGTATGGCTTTTGAACCCTGTGCTGTAAAGGACAGATGTGCCTGGCACAGGATGAGGCTTTCCTGCACTGGCCCAACCCAGATCTTTGTTCCAGAGACAGCTGGATTTGGTGACCTCCTCTATTTGATCTCTTCCTTTCATCTATCCTGTTTACAGCAAAGTCTACTCCTCCAAAGAGGCCCAAGCCAGGATTCCTATCAGCATTTTTAATTAAATTCAAATGTATTTAACATTACTTAGAGCAGGAAAATAGGCAAGAACCTTCCAACTACTTCCTTTTATCTTGACCATTCACTCAAGTGAACAGGGCCATACAGATCATGAAGTAGCAGTGTCTTGTTGCTGAAAACTTTAGAACTCTTTGGTCTTCTTCTAAATAAGTCTGTTGTGACAGCAGTAGGAAATTCATTAACTCTAATTCAAAAGCAACCACACAGAAAGTAAACTACAAAATAAGGCATTTAGACTATTGGACTAGATTTATTTTGGAAGAGTTCCCACTAGCACTCAGAAACTGAGTAACAGAGAATTACTGCCAAATATTCTCTCTTGCATCACAGAACCTTGACTGACATTGGGCAAGGAACGATTCCCCTTTCTATCCTCAGTTTCCCACTCAAATTTGTTTCAAAGAATGACACACTTTAGAAGCTGAATCACTCTTAACACACACTTCTCAAGTGGAGCTGTTACACACAGGCCTGATGCACTTTCTTTTAGCAAGCAAGTGCTGGCTGCTGCCTATCTGGAAAACAAACAAAAAAAAATCACTTGGCCAGCAGCAGGTTCCAATTTTTTTCATTCCAAGTTTCTGCAGGAAACAGTCACTATTCTGGAGATAGCAATCTTTGCTTGGCCATTTTGATTTTTTGGGGAAAACAACCTGGAATTCATGCAAAATTCTTCTACCCTCCTCCCATCCCCATCAAATCCCCCTAGATTTGACTAGTCACAAAACAGAATCATCACTGCACTGGAAATTCTTTCCATTTCTGCATCTGAAGATGACTAGTCCAACCTTATCTTCCTTCCTTAAAGAAAAAATAATTTCTGTTTTAAAATGTGGGGGAAAAAAGTCACTCTACACTACAGTTGTCTCTGTACACACTCTTGTCTTGCAGATGCTGTCCTTCTAATTTATGCTTTGGACCAAGATAACATCATCTTATTTTTGTGTGTTACCTGTTACATTTAGAGCATCTACAGAGCTAACATTAGCATTCCAACACTCATCGTATCAGCTTGATTTTTCAGAGTTCTTTATGTCAAATTCAGCTGACTTAACAAGGAAATAAAATGGAAATTTATTTCTGCCTCACCCTAACACCCTATCTTCAATGACCTTTTTCTAGGAACTCCATAGCAGTGAGTTTTAAATGCCCTGCTTAAAACAAATTTCCCAGAAGAGCAGTGAGAGAGAATTTTCACACTCATCTTGACACAGCCTCTTCCAGGGACAGCAGAGTGTGCAGGTCTCAAGTACATACTGCTCAAGTGTGACTTGTCACAAGGAAGGGCTCCTCAGTGCCACAGCTCCATGCACAGCACAGCTACCATCCTCCAGAGATCAAAGGGAATATCAATGCATTTTGGTAACAGGGACTCTGGCTGACCAAGTAATTCATACAGCAGCTACCAGATGGTGTGGGACACAATGCAGATTCAGTTTGACAGTATCACTGAAGATTCCTGAAGGATCAAGAACAGTAAGTTTCTCCTTCTTAGATGCCAGACCCTGTTTCTGCATTAATGAAGCAGAACTAATCCTGTTACAAGAGGACAAATTTCTGAAAATACCACTTACAGGGCTGTTAGTGGCCACCATGCAATTGTGCACAGACACACCAAAGCCAAGGTGGTCACAAGGAACTGCTTCTTTTTACTGTCCTCTTGTTAAGATGAGACTGAATTTTCTAAAAAAGTCTGGTTTTGACATTTTACTTGCAAATCTCCAGAAAGGCCAGGAGACTGAGAAGAGGAGGAACAGTTGAGCTTTTCACTTGATTGAGTAACAGAAAAAGTCAATCCTCCAGCTTCAGCTGCATTTATTTTCTCCTTCTATGTCACCTCTCTTGTACTTCCCTTAAAACAGTCTCCTTCTTGCCTTCATCAGGCACAATGTCTTTGGAAGAGCCACTCTCCGCACCTGATCTACAACTGCAAAGACAAACTTTTGTCTTTTATGCCACGTTGCATTAAATCCTCTCCTGCTTCTCAAGCTCAGTAAAGCTTTTAACTCACACTAAAAAATTTTTTTTAGAAAACACAAAACCAAAAAACAAAACAACCAAAACCAAAAACAAAGCCAAAGCTGTCTGCATCCTTTACAAAAGAGGGTAGATAAACTCCAGTGTTGAAACTGGCTACTTGGGGGCACTGGAGTCTGTCCATGCATATCCACTTGCAAGATCCAAGTGCTCCCAGGCTTTCTATTAAGCACAGTGCTATCAAATAATATTCTTTAATATTATATAAAATATGGAACTATATCCTAAAATCCCATCCTAGGGTCTGGTTCTGATTACTCAGGGCCAAGTGTCACATTGAAAAATGGTACATTTAAAATACACACATCAGAACGAAAAGTTGAGAAAAGCATGGGCAAAAATATTCCATGTAATTGGAGGAGGGAAATCAATTTGAAAAGCTTTTCTGAAAAATAAAGGCTCCTAAAACCAATCCAGAGATTCAGAAATACAGCTTTTAAAACCTGTCACCAGCAGAATAGGTCTGGAGCCAGGAAAGAACTAACACTGATGACATCACCCTTTACCTACAGAAAAACAGACCACAAAACAGGGGAAAGTCTGCCATGCCCAAGGGCTGGTGGTGGAGCCCCAGTCTGTTCAGGTAAGCCCTGCCTCCAGGCTTTAGCCTCCTGCCAGCATGGGTTGTGTGGAACAGGTACAGGAGAAAAAGCCCAGAGGTTAAAGCAGAGGAGAGGGCTCAGGGCTGGAGTATAAGGCTGAGAAGCAGCTTGGTATAGCAGGCATTATGGAAGGGAGACCTGGCCTCAGGGCTGTGGGCTGATGGAGTTGGAAGAGATTCACTGGGAGAGAATCTCCATTTACAGTGACATTCTGGAACTTTCCTGGAACCCTGCAGACTGTCCAGCAAGCCAGCAAGGCAGAGGAGCAGCAGTGGAAATTCTCTGCCTGAGATGAGAAAAATACCCCAGCACAATGCAAAGGGAAGCCAGGTGTGCAGGGCCCCAGCACACACAGGTGTGCAGGGCTGCTGCACACACAGCTCTGGTTTTCCAGGTTCCATACTCAGCTTTCCCCATGACTTCTGCAGTCATCACACTTAAGAATGTGATTAGCCCCAAGAAAGGGGTTAAAGAGCTGATCTTGTAATATCTTTAGAGTCAAAGTAGCAAGACTAAACTGTTTCTTAATCACAATGACAGCCTTAAATAACTCACATATTAAAAGCAACATTCTCATCACCACATGTTCCAATGCAAGATAAATAAAAAATAATCAAATAATTAATCAAAAACAAATACACATAAGTAATTATTCTGATACATATATTAATCCTGAATTGTTAATGCCTCCAAAAAAAATCAAAACAAAATGCAATTTCAAAGGGGTTGTTTATTTACAGAGAGCTGCACTTTACAAGGAAAAAACCTAAAGATTTAGACCCTCAGTGACTACCACTGTTCCACACATCCTAGAAGCACTTCAGATTTTCACGTAGGTTTTCTAAAAGACAGGCAGCTGCCTAAAACTCAGTGCAAGAAAAAGAGCTCAAGTTCATCTGTCATTTTAACTGAAAACAGCCTGTTTCTTGGATTTTAAATTTTGGAAGGATGAGGAGGTGTGGAGCTGAATAATGCATTCCATTACCAAACTCCATGAGCAGTAGCTACCAAATAAATATATTTATATGTAAAAAGTATATTTGAAGTCGTTACTATCAAAGTAGCTTCTCCCATTAGTCAGCAGCCCTGAAGAAACAAGATTTGATAAAATATCTGTCATTGTTTCACATGTATATTTACTACATGGAAAAGGTTTAGGAGTTTTGGGACAGACTTTTCTCCCCAAGTATCAACTAACTAAACATTCAAATGACAAATTCTGTAATTATTCATGGCAGTATTTCATCATAAGGAACAACTTTATCAATGCAAAACAGAGAGCTGGAAAACACACAGGAATGAGCTCCAACAAAAGAATCTCTGGGATCATTCCTTGCACTTTCTTGCCACCAGAAAGCTGTTAAGCTCCCAGGCACTAACTCCCAGGACATTCTTGACCAGGAAAGGGCCAGTGCCATGCAAATGTGTTGAAGCCCAGGGCCAGGTTCCAGTTCCCTGGTTACAACATCTTTGAGATTACTGCCCAGTGGGAAAAGCAGCTCCAGAACTTGTTGAGATACAGAAGCTTCAGAAGACAGATGCCCCAAGAAAAGCTGGGCTTCCTGCTGGCCCTCTCTGACCTTGTTTTCACCTTCCCAGCAGTTTTCCTTACAGGCCATACACAGGACTCTCCACAGCAATGGCACCTTAAGGTTTCTCAGCAGCCAAGCCAGCTCAAGGAACTGGTGCCTCTGATCCTGGCTGCTTGCTCCCCTCCAGGCTGCAGGTTCCAAATGTGCAACAGTACCAGTGCTTGCACCTAGTTTAAAACCACAGAAGCAGGCTTAGAGGGTAGTAAAGAATTACTTTTTCAACGCTTCTATCTTTCATGATGTTAGCATGGTGTCCAGACACACCTCCACAAAGAATAAGGTCTCAAACAAGTATTTATTTTCCTTATGAGATGTTAACTATTTATCAAAAGGACTTCTAAAATGGGATCAGATGCTGTATTCCTTGAGAACTCATCTTTCATTCTTATTCCAGGAATATAAACTGAGGCCACTAATACAAGAGTACCTGACATTACACTTTAAGGATATAATTTTATTCAAATTCAAGTCACTGTAATCTTGCCTTCTGCTTTTGCCAGAAAGATACTAAACCCTGACAACTTTTGAGATCCAACAAAAGAACCCTGCAAGGTGCTCCTGATTCCTATAGCTAATGTAAAATAACAGTGGGCAAAGACTTTTCTCATCTTCTTAAAACAGCAATCTCCATAAGGGATGGCTAGAATTCTTATTCACCAGAATAAGAAACAAGCCCCAAATCCTTTCAAAATCAGATTTATACAGAGATACATATATAGACAGGCATCTTACTTAAATCATTGCTCCAGCACTCACTAGATTGAGATCATAAAAGGCATACCAGTTATCTGCTAGACAGCAATGTCCCAAAATATTTGTTTTAATAAAAGGATCAACTTTATTTTAAAACTTGGATCTAGCACATCCAGAAAAGGCCAAGATGAACGGCTCTCATTGCAATTATATAACTACATAGTATTTTTAAAGACACAGGTGGGAAAGATGGTAAAATATTTGTGTGCCATGTAAATAAATTGTAACAGGCATATTTGCAGATGTTCCCCTCTTGTCCAGCGTCTGAAAAACTGAAACTTGTGGAAAAGCAGCTCATGACCAGAAACAGCCAAGCAAGCTAATCTACACAAATGCACATTTCCAGATTACTTTCCAAAGCCTGATCCTTGCAAATTTAACCTTCAGACCAACACCAGCTGTGTGCAGAAGAAAGTTTCAGGCCTCTCAATCAATTATTTGTTCTGCACAAGCAAGAAATCAGTTCTGAGGTCAAGTTACCAACCAGATTACATTAAAAGAGTTATTTTTAAAAGGAAATACAATGCAATTAAAGTTAGCTTGGCACTTTGATTGCTTTTTTAAAATAGAAACTTTCTGCATTTTTACAATGCTGAGCTGCGAGAAGCCTGCCTATACAGGATGTCTCTCTGGGAGCTGCTAAAACCAGGACTGCAAGAGGACTCAGAGGAACCTCTTCCTACAAATAAGGCATAAATTATTCCTATAGCCACGATGTCCCCTTGGCAAACAGAGATCACTTGTATAAGCTACAGCAGTGTCATTAACTCACCAAAAGACTGAAAACAAAACAAAGATTTAAGAGCCCTCAGCAAGGTAATACAAAAGGCCTGGTATTAACATGGCACTCCCATAATGAAAGGAAATGTTTCCTTAAGAAAAGGTGGTTCCTCAAGAATTTAGGTGATAGATTTTTAATAAAACAATTCTAAAAAACAGTTGTAAATAAAATAACAGAAAGTTGTAAATATTTACACCATTGGTTTTCTTTTTCGTTTGTTTGTTAGATGTCATTGTATTTGAGAAAAGACTGATAGCTTTATTAGATCTAGGAAACAAGTATCAAAACAAAATTGAGACACACCCAAACATAATCAATTCATGAACACCACACGGCAAACCCACCACTGTTCTATAGCACATTTTCAAACTGTCATTCAGGTAATCAATTACCAGGCACTTCTTTTTCCTCTTTTAAGCCCAGGAACTTTGGCCGAGCGGAGTGGATCTGCCAGATGCCAGCAGTACAACAGCTGGTGGAAGTGCTCCCGCAGCTCCTCTTTCTAAAAATGTTCAATTTGGTTCACGACATCCCACGACAGCAATATAACAAAATCAAATCCCTCCTAAACTGAGCCAGTCTGCCGGCAGAAAGCATCGAAGAATTTAGGAACAACTTTAAAGCCGGTATAAAAATTTGTTTATTCTAAAAGTAGAATTTCCTTGGCAAATTAGTGCTGCCTTCATCGGGAATTCCAATCGCTGTACTTTACATAAAGCTCCATCGGAACCGGGAGGAAGTAAATTTGAAAAAGGGTTATACTGAGAAACGTTCCTTGAAATAAACTGGAGGTCTCAGCCAGAGACACCCACCCCTGCACAGGCACCCGCCCGCAGCCGAGCAGCGCAATTTACTTTCCCACCGCAACGAGGGGGACTCGGCAACGAGGGTGGGGCCCAAACCCTACTGGGAAAAAATCTCCGGAAACTGAGCGGCCACCGGGGGAGGAGGGAGATAAAACAAAAACCGGGGAAAGGCCGCGGCACCCTGCGCTGCCCGTGCCCCCGCCCGGGGCGCGCAAAACCCCGCGGCCGCGCACGCCCCGGCCCCAGCGGCTCCCGCGTACCTGCACTTCGGAGAGTGTCGATGCTCTGCGACCGGGCGGCGAGGTCGGCCACTGCCTGCGCGAACTGCGACCGGGCGCGCTGGTACTGCTCGAACACTGCGGGCGGCAGCGCCGGGGTGCCGGGTCAGCGGGCGGGCGGGCGCCGCGCCAGCCCCGCTCCCCCGGCCCCGGCCCGGCCCCCGGCCCCGGCCCCCGGCCCCCGGCCCAGCCTACCTTGCAGGACCTGCCGCTGGCTCATGGCGGCGCCGGGCGGGCTCCGCGCCCGCGGGGATTTCCGCGCTATGGACGCGTCTCCCCGGCAACCGGGCGGAAGCGGAGCCGCCGGGGGCGGGGCCTCGGCAGTGACGTTGGCGCGCCCGCCCGCCGCGCCCGGTCCCGCTCCGCCCCGCGGGCTCCGCGCGCCGCGCTCGGGCCGTGCCCGCGGGACGGGACGGGACGGGAGGAGCGGCGGCTGTGCCTGGCGGGCTGTGCCCGGCTGGCCGTGCCCGGCACCGGCCCGCACGCGTGTGTCACTTGCTCGCTGCCGGCTCAGGTGTGGGGATCGGCACCTACAGAGGCTCGCGGGGGCGGGCGGACCGGCAGCTCCGCGGAGAGGGGAGCGCCGCTGTGTCACGTCTGTAGCACAAGCACACGGCACAGCATCTGCGGGACGGTATCAGCACGACGTGACATGGAAACCCGTACAGCCACTGTGCGCACTCCCCTCTCACCGGCGGGCAGTGCCGCTCCCGGGGCCGCTGGGGAAGGATGGGGGCGGGCAGGGAAGGCGCAGCGCCCGCGGGACGGCGCCGGGCTCCGCGCAGGGACGTGTCCGGGCCACAGCCGCGGCGCGTCGCCGAGTCCCGCGCGGCGGAGGCTGGCGGGGAGGTGTCAGACGGCCGGACCGGAGCCTGTCCGCCCCCGCTGACATTCGGGAGCGGCGCCGCGGCCGCCCCGCCGGTGCGTATCGGTGGGACGCGCTGCTCCCCCGGCAGCCCGTCCCTTGTCCTGCTCCGCTGCTGCGCAACTTGCCAAAGGCTCGGCCGGCAGACGGGGAGAGGCTCGCCGCTCTGGCGAAATCCAGCGCATCATCTCCCGGCAGAGAGAGGGTCCACCTGCTTGGCTCCCGCTTCCCTCCACTCCCTGGGAGCGGAGGGAAAATAAAAACTAAATAAGAAAAATAAGGACAGCTCCAAGCTGCTCGCCCCCCGCCGCGCCTTTATTCTTCGTGGTGTCCTTTGATTTTAGATTTTTCTTTTCTGTCTCACCACCGACGCGATTCCTCCACGGGGATCTCCGCTCTTGCCTTCGCCGCCGCGACGACCCACGCAGGGGTTTTTGCGCCTCATGGGGAATAAACTTGTCCCGCGCAAGGCCGCGGAGCGCGGCGGCGCCGGGGCGGTGTGGGCAGCGCGGACGCGCAGGGGCGAGCCCGTGGGCTGCAGCCTCCGCCGGGAGCCACGGGAGCGCGGCACAAGAAGCGCCGTGCCCCGCTGGAGGAAAGGCTTTTCTCAGACGATACAGAGCGCAGTGAATGATGCCCGAGCGCACCCATCCGCGCAACACTCGCGCAGCGGCAGCTCTCCGCCCCGCTCGGCCGCAGGTGGCCCGGAGCAGCATCCGCTCTCTCGGTGCGGCGGGAGCAGCGCGGGAAGGGGCACGGTGGGGAAGGAAGCTCCGGCAGCCCTCTGGCTCTGCCTGGCACAGACACGAGTCATTCCTGTGCACTATCATGGGGGTGGGGAGGGAGGGTATTTTTTTTTTTCCACCAGCGTATCATTCTGGTAGATAACCTCCCACTGCCTTCCACTTTTTCCCATCTTGGTGGGGCCATAAGGACTAATTACGAATAATTCTCTTCATTACTGGTTGGAAAAGACATGGTGGAATCTACGAGTAAACACAACCTTGGAGGTCTGTATAGCAGCTAGTGCAAACGGTGGAACTGGAAAATGAAATCAGTATTATTAGGGTTTGAAGAGAAATAGACTCTACATCTCCCCCAGTATCTTTTGAGGGCGATTCCCAAGACGCAGGATACTTGTGAACGAAGGTAATAGTTAGCTCTGATATCGATCAGGCTGTTCCAAGTGAAATTGTGATCCACAACAGAAAATCAGACTTAATAGTCAATAAAGAATGTCGCTTTCTGTAGCCACATATTACTGCACAGTGCCTTCAAGATTTCATAGGCAGGTTATTTGTCCTGAAAAGCTGCAAATGTACAAAAATCAGACGACTGACACTATATAAACATATTATCTGCTAGGTAACATAAAGTTTTGTCTCATACCTTAAAGTTGGAATGCTGAAGGTACTTCAACTGCCTTTTTAAAGTTTAGAAAAGTGTAAGAGAGACGTCTGAATTTTTTAAAACTCCTGTCTGTGTTTGCTCAGCTGAAAAAAGGGGGGCTAACATACACAATATCATGGTCTAAAATGAGCTACATGTTTCCAAGAGTATTTAGTGCGGGGAAAAAAAAATCTCTTTAAGCAAACAAATTAAACAGGTGGTGTGCTATCCTTTACAAATAAAGGAGACAAATAAAATCAGATTGCTGAGAAGGTCGTTTGCCACAGAAAATATTTTGGGAAATTATCACCATGTGTACTTGAGAAGGGAACAGCTGTTAAACACATTTCTTTATACTTATTTCTGTTCCTAAGTTAAATAAAAAATAAACAAATGGTGATTAATTACTTCCAGAGGTTAAAAAAAAAAAAGCAGATGTGTCGATTAGAGATAAATTGATTTATCTGTCTAATTAAGTCTAATGTTTGGATAAGGAACAACAAAACGCACCCTGAGTGCCACCAAGACTTGCTGTTACACTTCGTTGCTTGATACTAAGTCTGTCCGCATGGTTAATAATAATAATGAGGAATAAACATCATGCAAATGCGGTCTACGGAAATGTCACCGGTTCTCGCAAAAGTACTGAAGACGGAAAATCATTTATGGAAATGACGTAGTTGTGAGACTTCATTGCCTACTGCTGGGGTGCTCATTAGTAGGAAACCTGTATCCTTAAGCGGGTGGTGTTAGTAATGACTGCGTTACCGCACACGTCAGCTTAAAAAATAAACCGGAGACCAGGGGAATAGGCAACAGTTACCTAAATGAATAATGTGCCTTCGCTTTCTGGTGGGTGTTCTTTAATCTCAGACTTTGATTCACTCGGAAATACGCCCGGAACGTGGCGGGGGAGCATCATTTTGCCCAAGACGCAGAAGGGCGAAGTTGCTCCTGGGATTTTTTTGGGGGGTGAGGCGTGCCGAGGGCGTGGGTTTGCCCGGCTCGGTCTCGTCCCCGCGGGTGCGAGGCAACAGGTGACAGCTCCGGGAGCTGCCGGGTGCCCCCGGCTGGAAGGGCGCTGGGTGGCCGGTCCAGGATCGGGCTCTCCGCCCCTCGACGGCTCACGCCCCGCTGAGCCCCGGCTGCCCAAGCCGCGGATGTTCCACCACGGCTTAAAACTGCCCGACGCCCATCCAAAGGTGAGATCTTCCCGTGCCTCGGTGCCGCGGCTTCCCCAGCGGCTCGGGAGGCCCCCGGGACAGCCCGCCGGGGCTGCGGCTCACCCGGGCTGTCCCCGGACCGCCCCCGGCCGCCCCCCGCGCCCGTCGGCGGGCGCTGGGTCACCCCATCTGCCGCTGGAGGGTCTGCTCCTCCTGCCACACGCCCGGCAAATTGTTCAAGGCGTTGAGGAGATACTCATAGGGTTACAGAAATTACGGGGTTTAATCCCGTATTTGCACCACTCAGCTCATTTGGTGGGAAGAGCAACGCGCAAACTCTCCCACGGATCGGAATTGGACGTGCTGCGTTTTTAAAAGCCAGGAGTTTGAACCTGGAAAGATTAGTGGGAGTGAATGGGATGTAGGCAACTGAAGTGCACTCTCGAAAAGAGTACACTGAGTGAAGACTCCCCAACTCCAAGTATAGCCTCTACTAAGATTAATTTGGATCCTTAAATAGTTTATTTTTCAAATTTAAGTTGGACTGTGCCAGTACCTGATTTTAGCAGAAACTCTGTCAGAGAGACCGTAGGAATGGAGAGCTCTCTCTTTTTTCACTCTGAGCTTTGGCTCGGGGCTACAGGGACTCACGGCATTCTAGGGTCCCCTCTCCGGATTTTCGGTGGCGAGTTTAGTTTGTAAGACCTTCCTATAGAGTAAATTATTTCTGTGAGGCGAAGACAGAAACGTCGAGGCACTTCAGACGCGCTAGAAAGAGGACTTCTCTTTTTTCTTCACCCAAGAGGACGACGCTGGCATTTGAACAGATATTTATAACAACTGTAATCGTGTAAACGGTACAGATTTGGCTAGTGGCACCAATTTGGGGATTGGTGCATCACCAGTACAATCGGAAAGGCTGAATAATAATTTTAAGAGATAAATAAACCGGAAAATGGCAAAACATGTCAGGCTGACTTGCAGGATGGGACCAGGAAATATTAGCTGGTAGGGCTGAACCCTTTTCACCACGCGCATATGGTTACACCTCTGGTTTCCTGCGGAACCGTCAGCGCCTGTGCAGTGCCATTAAAAAAAAAATATTTTTGGGACGTTCCAAAACTGAAAGCCGGAGCTTAATTTATTCTGGGGACTTGAAAGGAGCGAGGTCTTCCTTTGTGTCTGATGCTCCGGGGGAGGGTGTGCGTTGGCTTGGTGGTGAACGCTGCCCGCATCTACATATGTAAACCCAGCAGCGCTTCTCCCCCCCGCGCCGGTCGGATTGCAGCTCTCAACAAAGCTACCACACAATGCGAAATGCGCGGAGCCTGCGCGGCTGCGGCTGAAAGCCAGTATTTAGCTCTTGATGTGGAAGGACCAAATCTGCGCGGTGCCCAGCGGAGCCCGCAGCGCGCCCCGAGGCCGTCCCGTCCTCCTGCGCCGTTATTGTCCCTGGCTGCTGTGCTTAGAGGGGTGGGGACAGGCAGCAGCCAGACGACCGTATCCCGGTTTGCAGAAGAAGGTGTAACGAGAGGCGCTGGCAGCAGCAAAGGCTGCAAATCGCTGTCGTGTGGTTGCTATTAGCAACAAATCAGCTGAACAGCCTGCAAACCCCGAGCACCTAGGGCGGAGGTGGCAGGGAGAGCGCCGGGGCTGGGAAGGCTGGGGTTGATGGGCACTTTCCCGAGGGGACCTCCGGTGCCGCCCCGAGCTGCCTCCCTGCCCAGCCGAGGAGGGGCAGGGCAAGGGCAGACGCTGCCACCGCCGCGCACTGAGCTCCAGGAGAGGGGAAAGCCAACCCTCTTAAAAGAGACAAAATGGCAGCTCATGGCTTGTAGGCATCCTTCCCGGCGCTGAGCCCCTGTCTCGCCTCGGCCGGTCCGCCCTGCTGCCAGCTCCTCCGTGCCCGGGGCTGTCCCCGCCTGCCCGGCAGCACGGCCCCAGCCCAGGGAGCAGCAGCGCGGTGTCCCGCGGGGCTCCAGCCGCAGCCCTGCGCAGCCAGCCCACCCAACCAAGAAATCCAAGTGCCATCCCTTCGGAAGGGACACGTCCCCACCGGCTACATCGAAGCACCCGTTGGCCGGGCGGAGCTGCGGCTCCGCGCACCGCGCACCCCAGCCGGGCTCGAGAACCTGCGGAGTGTGTGCGCAAGCTCCGCAGCCCGCGCAGTGAGAGCTGCCTCGCAGGGGCATCGCTCATTCAGCATTCCTGCACCTTGGCCGTGCCTTCCTTCCAGCACCCTGTTATAGCATAGCCTTCGGGGTATCTGGATTTCAGTTGTTAGGGCTTTCTTCTGGTTTTTATTTTGTTGTTTGTTTTATTGGAGGGTTTTTTCCCTCATTTCCCCTTCAAAGTTTTGGGATTGTGTGTGTGGAGTTTTTGGGGGGTTCTTTGGTGGAGTGTGGGGGTTTTGTTATTTTATTAGGGTTTTTTTCTGATTTTTGTGTTTGAGTTTTGGGGGAACGTTTTTGTTTGGTTTGTTTTTGGTTTGGGTTTTTTTTTGGTAGACTCAGTCCACCTTGGAGGCCTCCATCAGCTGCACGATGTTGTCTCACAGATTAGAAAATGCCTCGTTGAGAAGGCAACTCTCGAGCATCCCCAGCACATGGAGAAGGACGAGTAAGAAATGTCACCGCTGGTAGCAGTTCCTGGAATCTCTGCGCTCAGCGGAGGCCCCAGGATGCGAGGCGGCTCCTCCCGGCCTCGGCCTCCTCCACCGGGGATGCGGCGGCCGAGATGCAGCGGGGCCGCGGAGCCCGGCGGCGGGCACTGAGGGGGAAGGGCTGCTGGCTGCCTCTGCTATTGGAAAGTGCCTCCCTGCCACTGCGGAGTTCTCACCCGGCCGCTCCCGGAAAATGTACCCCTCCACACCGTGGAGAGCATCGGCGTTCGGAACGGGGAAGGCATCTGCCTGTCCCCGGCGATAGGAACATACAGCCCTTTGTCTCTCTAACCGAGGTGCGATATTCAGCTGCGGGTCATGAAAATAGATACGCCAAATGGCTAGCGCGACCCCCTCCTATCCCTCGGGGAGATGGGCTCGCCCCGAGGCCCCACGGTGCCCCAGGAAGGGCCGGTGCCGGCCAGCCTCAGCGGGAGGCCGTGTGCTTGCGGCAGGGCGGACGGGGATACAGGACAGCGGCGCCCCGCAGCTGGAAAACCCGTAACGCTCCCGACCCGCTGCGCACATTCCCAAATGCCCGGGCTGGCTGGAGCACCCTAAAGGCCAGGAGGCGGGGGAAGGCAGACTGGACGCGGGACGGTGCGGAGCCTGCGGCGGCACCGCCGCACCTCAGCGGAGCGCGGCTGCGGCCGGGGGTGCTGCCTGCCAGGCGTGCCCGCCGCATCCCGGCCGGACCCGGCACGGCCCGAGAGCTGCCAAAGGCGCGACGGTGCACCCGCCGCGGCCGCCGGCGGAGGCCGATGGGGCGGCGCTGGCGGGGCCCGGGTGCGGCGGGCGCGGCCGGCGGGTCCCCCGCGGGTCCCGCTCCGCGCAGCCCCTTTCGAATCTGGCGGCGCGGGGGAAGTTCCGCGGGCGCGAGAGGTGCGCAGGCGCAAGATGGCCTCTGCCGGGCGCGGGGGGCGCGGAGCGGGGCGGCCCGCCCGTGAGGGGCAGCCGGCGGGGGCCGGCCGCGCCCGCCGCACCGGCGGCGCCGAGCGCCACGTTTCCACGCCGGCCCGAGAAGCCGCGTTCCCGCCGGCGGAGACGGCGCGGAGACAAACGCAGCAGAAGCGCAGCTCCCGCTGGGCTCCCGGGGCGGGCAGCGGCCGCCCGCCCGGCGGCGGGGAGGCCCGCGGGCTCCTCGCAGCCCTGGGGCAGCGCCCGCCCCGGCACCGCCACTCGCGGCCTTTCCGTGACTGCCGCTGTCTTGCCCGTCGTGGCCGCGGCTTCGCGGCAGCGAGCGGGGATGAAAGTCCCTCTCCGTGCCCAACCCCGGCAGGAAAACCTCCTTTGCCGTGGGTGTTACGTGTCCTTCGTGCTCTACCCGTTGCTGGCATTATTATTTTTTTTTTCTTTAACCCACATCATCACTGTTAAATAAATACAAATATCCCATCCCCAAAGACGGCGAGACCGAGAATTGCCTGGTCCACACCGGGCTTTAGAAGTGTTTCTGTTCTCCTGGCGGGACTCCTCTGTTGGTCGCGGGGAAAGCGAGTGAAGGAGCCAGAGTTGGAAAAAATCCTCGCTGCCAGAATCCTTGCCATCCTCGAGTTAATAAAACACAAATCAACCGTGGGTCGGAGCTCCCGGAACGGGGCAACGACATTGAGCTGCAGAAAGCAGAGATCCGCAGCCCTTGGGAGGTGAGGGCAGGTTCTTCTCCAGGCGTCCTCCGAGTAAGAGAAGGGCACAAAAGATGAAAAATAAACTGTTTATAGTAAAATAAAGGAAATCCGTTTCAAGTACCCAGTGTAGGAGCAAGAACGTTAAAAATTAACAGCGGAAACAGGAAACACTTATCTGAGTAAACACTGTCTCAGAATTTCACCGTTTTAAAATCGGGAGGGCGCGAGGTGCTCGGCGGGGCTGTCGCCGCCCTCCTCCCGCTGCGGTGCCTGCGGCGGGGGCCGCCGCCGCCCGCCCGTTCCGGGGCCAGAAATCGGAGCCCGGCACGACGAGACAACCCGATCCTCGTCAGCCAGTTTGGTGGCAAAGATCGGAACTGCAGGAGTTCCTGCGTGGTGAGAGATGAACAGTCCAAAAGTGATGTTTGGAGGGCAGGAGCAGTCTGACGCCGGGGCTGAGGAACCGGCGGCTCGGGGCCGCGGCGAAGGAAAAGAGGCGCAGGGCTGGCGGCGGCGGAAGGAAGGAAGGAGAGTTCGCCCCGGTACCGGCCATGGGAAGACTTGCTTTGGGCGCGCTTTGAAAATCCCCAGCGACTCCTGGGCAGCGGTGCGGTGGCGGAGGGGACGGCGGTGGCCCGGCGGCCGCGGCCAGAGGACCAAAGGTATCGCCTGGTCGGGAAGGGCGCCCGCCGCTGCCTCCGCCGTCGGGTTTCTATGCCCCCTCATCATTCAAAAATGGGAGAGCATCGCTTTCTCACGGTGTTTCCTGGAGCTCCCCCGGTGCTGCCCGGGTCACCGGTGCCGCGGCGGTGCCGCCCGCCGCTTCCCTCTCCTGCCCACGGGACGCTGCCGGTGTCGGAAATCTGCCGGCGGTACCCGCCCGCCAGCGACGGTTTTCTGGAAGTCATGGGCGCAGGTTGTTGAGAGAAATGGTCCGTGCTGGGGGACAACCATCGCGGCTCAGCAAGCTCTTCATGCTCCTCTTTCTCTCCCGGCACATTTCTGCATTCCGTCTCCCTGTTTCTGTCCGTCTTCTCCATAAGCGTATGGAGCTTTTCATGCTTCCTCTCTGTTGCTTTCCCCGGGGCTGGATCTCCATTCGTGCCGGACACAAAAGCGCTGCTTGGAACTGCAGGCAGCTGAACCAGGGCGGAAAATTTGGTCGGATGAAGGCAGAAAAACATCCTTTTCCAGCCGGCACAGACCACTCCTGCTTCTATCCTTGACCAGATTGCTTGTTGAACAAGCTCAGGATAACGCAGTAGACTTCGCCTTTATCCCAACATCTACACAATCGCAACGTCGGATAATGAAAAGATTCCTCTTACATGTACTGAGCGGAGATTTCTTTCATTTCAGGGAGAATTTAGGTACATGTGAAAGGAAAACCTGTCACTATGTATATGCAAAGAAAAATATTGTGAAACCGGGAAAGCTGACATAGCAGCTTCACAAGTAGAACACCAAGATGCTATCTTTGATCGTCCTCCCAGTTGTGCTTAGCAGTATATAAGCATCGCAATGCCATCTGCGCAGGGCCAGCAGCAAAACAAAAGTTTCACATGGTAGCACAAACATCCTCGGCGGCTTTTGCAGCTCGGCAAGAGAGCTACTAGAGCGTTTGTTCTTGTTCAGACAGGAGATGTCAAATTGGGAGAGGTCGAAAATACTGTAAGAGCTTAGTAAACCTCGAAGGGAAATATCCAACTCCTGTTTCACTGCCGAGTGCTTCAAGGGCACGCCACAAAGACCGAGATTAGCTCCGTACTGATGCTAGAAGTAGTGATTAACTGCTATTTCGAGTAAAATTAAGCACATTTTGATCTGTGTGCTAACGTGCAAGCCTCTGCTGCAGGTTCAGTGCTGGTTTTTGGGCGAAATAATTCAACCAGTACAGCGTGATTCACTCATGTAGCTCAGGGAATCGTGCCAAGATAGACATTCAGTCACATTGAGAGGTATCTTTCTATTAAAACGTATTTAATTCCACTGAGGCTTTAAAAGTAATCCAGGGTAGCACAGGCAGAACATTGCACTCGCCATCAGAAAAATCAAGTTCTTCCCTTCCCGGGCAGTGCAGTTTAACAAAGGCTAAGTTTGAACAGAGAGGAGGTAAAACCTGTGGCTGACTGGGATGTGAGGATGAACCATTTGCTTATTTTCAATAATAAATCGGGGTCAAATAAAGAACAGCAAATGTTTTCAAGACAGGCAACCAAAACAAATCACTACAATTTCTAGGTGTTTTTTTCCCTCCCTTTGTTATTTTAGTGCGCTGTACTGTACTGTTCACTAAAATCTTTGGTACACCCAGAAATACTTCCCACAAGAACAATATGTTTGTCCTTTAACACCACATTATCAACAGAGGTAATTTGCTACTTTTCAATGAATTATCCCTTTTATTTGTTTATTTCTTTGATCAGCTATAAATGAAAGTTATTCGTGTATATAAAACTGAAGTTTTTACTGTTGAAATTGAACTGTACATGTTTACTACAGGAAAAAATATCAACTCTTGTTTAACAAGACATATACATCAATAAGCAATAACCTTGTGGAGGATTTGCAATCACCTGGTCTATAAAAACAAGCAGGACAAGTAACAGCAATTTATATGCAAAAGTAATGATTTAATGACTATAAGCAAGACAAAGCAATAAGAATTGTGCTTCTTTTGCAGACTGGAGACAATGAAATGTTTAACTACAATTTTTCCGTACAAACATGAAACAATATCCATATAGAATAAACACCCTCACAAATGTATAACTGATGGGTGATGAACACACACAAAGTTCGACCAAAGCAAAGCACAAACTGAAAAGTGTTCTGGGTTGTTCACACTTTATGGTGGAAAAGTTCCTCCTATTGAAAAAACCCCACCCATAGAAGCCTCTAATAAAATGCACCTACTTGCAGGCCATTAAAGAGAAGGCATTCTCCACAATTTACTGGAAATATTAAAGTACCAGTTAAATTTTAATGAAGTTAGTACTGTACCATATACATATATATTAAAACAAATTTAGATAAAATGCCTTCATCCGGCCACTTGCTGGTTCCTTAAAATTTATATCAAACAGTTTATGGCTTCTATAATGATTCCATGTGCTTTTAGAAACACAGTCCCACCACACCAAATAATAAAAAGGTAATCAAACAGGTCTAAAACTTCCACATCCCTTGATTTCTTTTTTTCACTGTTATCACTTCAACATTTGGTAAAGTAAAAAAATTCCACTTGGAAGGAAAAAAAAAAGACAAAGCAAGTAAAATTCTTTTAAGATTGCCAATTGCCTCCAGGTTATCAGAGACTTGAATGTGCTTCCCCAATACTGTAGCTCTCACACACAATGTGTTTCTTGCAGTACGAGCAAAGCTCAAACAGGCGGCATCTGCAAGGGTCGAACCTGTTTAGAAATTTAACAACCATATCATGAGTGCATGAAACACAATATTTTCTTTATAGTATTTATAAATATATCATACAATACTGTTTCCTGTTATGTCATATACCAATATGGCATTGTACAATAAGCATAATGCCATCTGATTCTTACAAAAGCGAATCATTTAAACAAGTCAGTAAATAAAACGGTAATACCCGCTTTTAGGCATACAGATTGTAAAACTGAAGTTTTCTTTTGATCGGTTCTGCGCAGCAACAGAGAAGTAAAAGATGCAACATAAGAATCAAAATGGCTAATACGCAAAAATTGTTATTCACAGTGACATGGCTACATATATGCATTTTTCTATGCATATTCTTTCAATTTTGTTGGATTTCAAGATGAAAAAGCACTTGCTTTCTACAGGTTCACAAAACAGTATAAGAACAATAACAATCGAAGAGAACGCAATGGAGGAGTTAGTCTGGATTAACAAACTACTTCCCAGGATTTGTATTGACTTCTGGAGACTCCTGGCTCCAGATGATGGGGACAGAAACAACTCCACATCATTCAGAACAGGTGAAGGTGTAACTTTCGTTTGTTTCCCAGTCCTCTGAAAAATTTACATTTCAATCTTGCGTTTCCAATAACGTCCATCCTGAATGTCACCTAGTCCGCCTTTTATAGCCAAGTTCAGTGTTACTACAAAAGAAAGCAATTTGGATGATAGTCACATGGATTAGCATCTATAAAGCTGTAATGGCATGGAGAGACCTATATAAAGGAGGGGCGAGGGTGGTAGCCTGGTTGGCACATCAACCAGATGAAGTGGCTGAGGAGCCATTTATTGATGTTTTCCGAGCTCTGTTGGTAAAGGAGGACTGGTGGTTACTGCTGGGGCTGCTGCTGGTGCCATTCATGGTGCTGGAGATGTGGGGGAACTGGGGGTGAGGAGACTGGACTGGCGTGCTGGGGCTGGGCAAACAGGAGGAGGTGGAGGGGATGCCTCCTGCTGGGCTGCTTGCCTTGTCGCTCCCAGAGTCACTTTCCAGCTCCCCACTATTATTCAAGCCTTCCCTCTGGTGACTGATCTTCATCCTCTTGCAAGTAGGTCGGACCCGGTATTTCAAGGGCAGAGGCCCATTCTGCAAAGCAAAAGGGAGACCCTGGTAAGTGCCCTGCCCAGGCCATGACCTGCACCCTCCCGGGAGGCACGCTGGAAATACTCACCCGCCTCCAGGTATAGATGTAGGCAATATCCATTAGGGTGTAGTAGTCCTTCAGAGGCTCCTCTTCATACATCACATCGATCTGTTCGAGATATGAACCCTTGCATTAAGGAGCATCCAGGCACTTACCCCTAGTACATGACTGCTCTGAGGCAGAAGTAGCCCCACTGTCACAGATATCGCAAATACATCAAGGAACAATTTCTTAATACTTTGGTATTTACAGCACTAAAAAAATTACAATGTCACCAAACTCTACAGACAGATATTTTAAAAATAAACCAAATAATGTATGACACACACCAGAAATACTTGGCTGGGACCGGCTGTAATGAGAAAAATGAGTCCTACCAAAAGCAACCCCCAAAAACCCCAAACAAACCAACCAACCAACCACTCTTTCCCCATGGGTACCTGGAAAGTGTTAGGTATATCCATCTTACTCCGCAGGAACTTTCTTAGATGCATCACTGTCATTGCTGCTGGGCAGCGCAAGTATCTTTTGTCATTCACCTAGTGGCATGGTAAAGAAAGTCAGTCTACTGAGAATGCACAAGTACTCCCACCAACGTTCTATTCCAGCATTTCATGTTGAAAAAAGTGCACCTTACTAAATTATCAACTGTAATACAACAATGCCTGCTGTCTTGGAGGGCACATCAGAAGTAAGCGGCAAATTACAGTTCTAGAGAAAGTAATTTTAAATTGTAATTTAATTCATATGTAAATATTTGTATTATATTTAAATCTTTCTAGGTACATATGCAATACATATTATTTTTTAATAAATTACTAAATATCTTTTCCCAAACTTTGACAAAAAATCAGATTCTGCTTTAAAAATAATACTGCAGGTATTTTGAATTTTAAAAAGTTGCCTGCATATACAGCTGAAATAGAGGTATGAAAATGTTTTACCTCTTCTGTACCTAGTGCCATGATAGGAGGTGTGCTTCCTTTATTCTAGACACATATAGCTACATATTTTTCTCAGCTACAGATCTGCCCCAAAGTTGTGTGTGTGTGTGATATGTTTCCCCTGGAGTAAAGGAAAGTTATTTACCTCTTCCTTTGACTTTTCTTTCTCCTTATTTCCTTTTCGCTCCAGTCTATGAAAAGAAATTACACAATTACAACAAATAATAAATACAGGTGCTATCAAATAGGTAAACATAAAATTTTGCCATTCTGGAACTTGCCTATTCTGGTCAAAGAATTCAATGGATAAGCTTATTATCTCGTCGTCTGTTATAATTCTTTTGTCTTCATCAGCCACTTCTCCCCTGTCTTCATTAGAGCCATTGGCAGCTGCACAGAAATTTCCACAATAATTTACATTTTGAAATTCAAATCAGGAAGAATTGCAATTCTCAGTAACAAGAAAAAAAAAATCTTCACAGTAAGATAATGAATGAAAGCTACCTGACTGTTAAAACAATAAACTTTTATTATGCTGACTTTACTTCTTAAAATTCTGTGACGGTAATACATCACTTTTAAGTTAAAAAGGAAACAGTAAAAACATCCAGCTCAATGCCACACATATTAAAGTTGCGAACGAGAAGCTTTTACCATCAGCCGACGGATGAGCAGCATAAAAATCCCTTCTTCTTTTCATTTCATCTAGATGGAAAAGCATATATTTTTCTTTTAGTAGTTACTCTGTAACTCACGGTATTGATAAAGGATAGCGGCTCTGGTTTTGTTTTTCTGCTCTTAATAAAATACCTGATTTAAGTACTTACTTTTGAAAAGGCCTGGTACTAGCTTGTATACAATATCCTGGAGAGTTTTATCTGACCTGAAAAAAGAACAACCCCACAACATAAAATTAAGTAGATGAAGCAATATTTTAATCCAAATGGCAGCTCCTCACTTATAAACTTTCACAACAATGAGGCATCTTCTACAAAGTGGGAGGCCAGTCATAAAAAGTTAACTTACAGGACCTTGTAATCAAACTAACCCTGCTCTAAATACCACTCTGAACCAAAACTCATCCATATTACCACAACTGAAAAAGAAGTCTCTCAGACTGAAGGAAGGCCTTAAATCTTCTTGTCTTTCCTAGAAAGTGCAGAGAGCAAAATGTAGTGCTGACAACAAAAATGTTTCTGAAAGGCAAATGATATTTTAAAGGCTTTTGCCTCTTAGTTTGGAAAGTTGCAGCAGGAGTTTTCATGACTAGGAGCTGTGGTTGGAGTGATGCATGTCTTGGAGATACAGAAAGAAGAGGCAAGAACTATCGGATGGTACAGCAGAATTCGGGAGAGGGAAGAGGCATCAATGACTGGTCTATGTTAAAATAGGCCAACAAAAACATCTAGAGGCATCTTCAGTTTCAATCAGTGAAGAAACTCCAAAGAGACCACATACACACGAGGTAGCTTGTAAATTGACAAGCCCTTTCAGATTTAAATTGCAGACGAAGAGATAACATTGACACCGACTACTGCTGGTCTCCTCACATAAAGCAAAAACAGAGATACAGAGATGCAATGCGCACTTCCCAACTTTCTCCTACCTTATATTCAAAAGCGGTCGAGTTTTGTGAACTTGGACATCACAGATAGGACAATACTTGCTGGTCTCCAAGTAACGCACGATACAGGTCTTACAAACTGTAAGTCAAACACCACAGGCTTTTAGTGATGCTCCTAGGTGCCGCTCAGATATGCATAGATAAAGGTGCGATTCTCTAAACTATGCAAGCTAGAGCAAATCGTCCATTGTCAGCAACACGCTGCTTAAGCTAAACAACTACCCAAATAAGCTGCAATTACCATGAAAAGGAGACGCTTATGGCACATATATTATTACTTTAACAAAGACCGTAGGGCCGTCCTCAGAAAATCTGCACCGCGGCTGGAACACCTACTTCCCATCTCGTCGGGGAGGAGGAGGGCGTCGGTCCCGAGCCCCTCGGGGGGTTTGGGCTTGGGAGGATTTTTTTTTTTCGTGTGTGTTCCCGGGATGTCGGGAAAGGAGGGAAGCGGCGGGTGAAAAACGCGGAGCGCCCGGTCGTACTTACAGGAGTGGAGGCACTCTATGATGGTTGTTGCATCAATGAAGTACCCGCCGCAGAGCACGCACATGAGATGGGGGTTTAGCTCGGTTATTTTGATTCTGGTTGTTCGGTGCATTTTGGCGTGGCGAGGAGCGGCTCTGAAAGACACACACACACACAGAGGACCGGTCAGCGGGGCCAAGCGCGGCGGCGTCCCAGGTGCCGCGGTCCGGCGCATCCCCTTCCCCTGTGCATCGCATCGCATCCCCCGGCGCAGAGGAAGACCGAGCGCGGAAGACGAAGGCGGCGGCGGCGGCGGCGCGGGGCCGGGTGGCGGGCGAGGTCCGGTCCCGAGGCCGGCGGGGCGTCCCCGCACCGCACCGCCCCGGGCCGGCCTGGGCGCAGCCCCGCGGAGGGGCGGTCGTTCCGCGGCACCCACCGCGCCGTTCCCCGGCGGGCACGGGCGATTCCCGCGGCGCGGCGGCACCGGCCGGCTCGGGCTGCGCGGGCGGCTCGGCGGCGATGCGGCGGGGAGCTCCGGGGGCGACACGGCGGGCACCGGGCTGCCGGCGAGCAGCACAAAGGGGAACCAGCGCCTCCCGGTGCGGCTGCCCTGGCATTTCCGGAGCGCGGGGAGGGGCGGCGGGGGGAGGGACGGAGGGGGGGGGACACACGCACCTCGGAGCGGGGCCGGGCACCGGGGCGGCGGGGCCGGCCCGCCGGGGGGGTCCGGGCGGCTGCCGCTGCGGCTCGGTGCCGATCCGGATCTGCTCCGCTCTCCGAGGGGGTTGCTATAGCAACTTACACTTACACTTGGCATCCTGCCACCGCTGGGAACACACGAGAGCCGGGCGGGGGGCGGCCGGGGGGGCGGGTCGGGCCGGGCCAGGGGGTGGGACGCGGGGCCCGGGGGCTGGCGGTGGGGGTGGAGGAGCCAAGGAGCCCGCGGGGGTCTGGGAGCCCGGCCGCGAAGGGAGGGGAGGGGGAGAGCGGGAGCGGCCCGGGCGGGGTCGGGTGGCACAGCCCGGAGGGTGCCCGGGCGCGGTGCGGGGCAGCCCGGCCGGCGGGGGCGGCCCCGGGCTTCGGGGTCTCAGCCTGGCGGAGGCGAGTGCCAGAGGCTCCTCCCGAGCCTCGGCCATTTCGGATCCTCTCAGGGGCCTCTCTCCACGTCGACTCGGTGCGAGGAGCTGGTCTGAGATAGCTCCTCTCCCCCTCCGTTCCCTCCCTCCGGCGAGCAGAACCGCGCCGCGCTCCCGGACCGAGCCCACTGCCCCGCCAGTGGGGTGCCGAGCCCCAGCTCCCGCTCCACCGCGCCGGCATCCCCGCTCTCTCCTTCTCTGCTCTCCTCACTTTTCTCCTTCCTAGCTCTCTCTCACCCCCAACTCTTTTTCTCTCTTTCTTTCCTTCTCCCACCTTTTGACGCTTGTTTGAAAATCATCCCGCGGACGAGGCAAGCGCGGTGCAAAGTTTTGCAAAAGGTGTAAAAGAGATTTGCATCACCAGAGTAAGGTGCTCGGACGGGAGAAAACAAGTCTCCGGATACTTAAGTAACCCCCCTTTTCAGCAATAAAACACACCGAGAAGGGGGAAAAAGCCCAAACCGACTTTAAACGGTACATTAGTGACAACATGCGAAGGACCATGTGACCAGATCATTCCTAAAGCTAAATCAACACCTTGTCAACACAAAGCAGAGACAAGAGTGAAAAACAAATGTCATTTTCATAGTCTGAAACCCATAAAACCCCATCACATGCACTGGCACCAACGCTAGATGCATACACACTGTTTAAAATGAGAGGGAATAACAGATAAAGGGAAAAGCACACACAGGGAAAAATCCCTGTCAGCCACGTCAATTGTAGAGTAAATTATTTTCTGTCAACCAGATCCTGAAAAATGTAATGTAACAACGTTGCTCCACTCCAAGCTATTAATTTCCCCAGGTCAGTGCTCCCAGCACACCAACTCCTGCCCCTGGTCCCCTCTCCTCCCGAGGCAGAGCTTGCGAGCCACCTCTCACCGCAGCACCGAATGCTCAATATGCGAGCAGCCATTCGCAAACTTCAATGTTAGGCAGCGGGAGGGGAGAAAAAAAAAAAAAAAAAAAGGAGGGGGGGGAAAAAAGGTGGCAACACAGTAATGTTTCTAAAAGCTTTGAACGTCAGCCAAACTGACCAGGACAGGGGTACAATATTCGTCAGAAGTGTGCACAGCGCCAACGAGCGACCCCGACCAGGAAACTTCTCTTGTTACTGCAGGAGAACCCTTGAGTGAACAGCAGATAAAACTCCCCAACATCAAACCACAGCCGGCCAGCACAAAGAAAAGCAAAGTTCCAGAAGCACCAAGCCAGACCAGGTCCCCAAAGCTGTTCCCAGCACCGTGCGGGAAAGCAAGACCCCCGCTGCATTGTACTGCGGTTTAAATGTCGCTTCCAGGGTCCCTGACCCTCCGCTTCTTCCTTTTAAACTGATACTGAGGTTTTGCTTTTCCCAGAAAAGGCAGAGACGGAGTTTCTGCACGCCTCTCTGAAGAACCCAGCGCCCTGAAGCCGGCGGCTCTGGAGCCCCTTTAGGTACTTACACATGGACAGCTTTCACGGTTCTGTGTTTTATTTGTTCAAGTCACTACCTTATAATTCATAAATATCTAAACCAAAAAAAAAACCCAGCAGTGACCGAGGTCACACAAGTCGGCTGACCGAGAATTCCTTCCCAGCCCTGACAGACTGGGACAAACCTTTCAAGACACTAACGCGTTTATTTCACGCAGGCGAAGCCCCTTCCTAAATGGAGGGGGATTAAATTCAACCGTGAAACCTGTTTTGTCGAAGCAACCCCTAAATGCGGATTATTTATTGCCCAAACTTAGCACATTTTCAACGTGCTATGAGCTATCTTGAAAATCAGTGATTTTCCCCAGCGAGCTGAACTAGGCACTAATTTCTCCCCAAAAGCCACCCGCGCAGGCACACGCGTGTCTGTGCCTGCGGGGATGTAACATGAACGCAGCACATTTTACTACATCAGCCTGAGTTTAATATCTTGGTACGAGGGAAACCCTTTCAGATGTTTTTTCTGCTCCTGCTGATCGCACGGTGAATGCCAACACTTCACAGAAATACAAACAGCCTCTTAGCCAGGACAATATATATTTACACATTGACACATGGAACAACTAAACGTAAAATATATGTGGATAATACCTGCTACAAGTAAACACTGCCAGCCAACCGATTATACAGAGGCCTTAAACAAGTTATGTCAAAATGAAGAAAAACAGAAGTGCATTCTCCTTCTAAGAATCAGCTACATTATTAAAAATCCATAAAGGCAATAAGCTATCAAACCTTGCTCGGCAGGTCACTAACAGAACATACATACATAAAAAAATAGAAGCATCGCTCGGGTAGGTTTGTGTACTTTGTACCCATCTCCTCTCGGAAAACTCTCATCAGGAATAAAGCAGCCTTCATTCTACATCTTCACCCATTATCAGCCAGAGTCACTTGTACTATCGAGCCTGTTATTACTCTTTCGCTTAAGAATGGCCACATATGTTTTAAAGGAGAGGACAGTAGTTCATTCAGAGGAGGCACACGAACCTCAAGTATCTCTGCGCAACTCGCAGCAGCGAGAAAAGACCTGAATATTGGCAACTGAGTGCAAAAGGACCCCAGTCTCTTAAATCGCCTCCCTGGGACTAGGCGTAAGACACAATCTATCTACTTTTGAAAATGCACTAAAATGTTAATTTTGTAATATCTAAGCGATCAGGTAGGTCAAAACTTCGTGTCTCTGGCGAAGTGCAACACAAGTCTCAGTTTCCAGGACGGCTGCACAGAGTCACTCAAAGTAGTTTTACTGGACTGTACTGAACGTCCCTGGTCTTAGGGACAGTCCCACAAGAGAAGCTGCTCTCACCACTACAGACTACGCAAAAAAATTCTTTTAGCGACAAGCTTGCAAATGGGCACACATGCCCAGGTTTTCTTCCACTTTCCTGGAGAGTGGAGGAGTGAACCAAAGTTTTTAGAGGCTGAAAAGTTACTGCCTCACTTTTATGGAAATGCGATTTTTTTCCTGCTTATTTTCACCTGATTATTTGCAAATGTTTACAGCAGACATCCAGAAACATCCCGCTTTATATATTGCCAAGGCCATTCAATTATAAAAACATAACACCAGCAACTTTCAAGTGCTGCCCATAAGCAGCACGAGGAGCCCACTCGTGACACCTTTAAGATCTGACAAAGGATTTCATGTAAATTTACCCTTCCCGGGGCTCAGGGTAAAAAAAAATACCAACCAGAGAAAAGAAATTCACACACACCACCCCCCCTCCGCGTCCCGCAGACACATCACCTTTGCTCCAAAGGCTCCAGCAAACCGCTCGCCCCAGCTCCCCAAGACCGCATTAAAAGTGCTATCCTTACCCCCCAAAAAAGTTATTTCTCGGCGTTGACCACCCCTTGCCTCTCCCAGTAGGCACAAACCCCTAAAGTTCAGCATTTAGAGCAGAAATGTAAGAGGAGACATTGGAAACAACTGGGAACCGCCATCTTACAACCCATCCAATTTCACAGAAGTACTTGTCCAACTTAAGTTAATAACATTTTCTGCTGGGTGCCCCGGCGCCTAACAACCCCCCCAGGAGGATCGCTACCCCCCACTGGCTCCGTCTCTATAAAATGGGTGCATTATCTGACATTTTAACCCCCCCCAGACACATTTCTTTCGGGGAGGACTGAAATCACTTGACCCAGGCAGCTCCAGATTTCACGAACGTCCCTGTTTAATCAAAATCTGCCTTTAAACAAAGGGCGCTCGGGCCGGGCTGGCAGCAGGGTCGGGAAATATAAATATTCTCCTCGGGGGCCATGTGCACAGAAAGGTTTTAGGGGGCGTCTGGAGAAAGAAAGGAACTAAAATTTGCAAATGTGGGTGCGTAACGCGAGCGAGTGCACAGGCTGCTGCTGCTGCGTGTCTGTATGTGTGTGTGTGGCTAGAGCAGCCTGTCAGCGCTTTTCCCATACGGAGAGCTCGGGGGACACCTAGGCGCCCCTTTGCAGCCCCCAAACCGGCCGAAAACCGCCGCCGAGCCCCCTTCGCCCCCCGCCCTCGGTAAGACGACACCTCGCTTCATACGTACCCGGAAAACGGAGCCGGTTGGTGATGATCGGAGCGGCCAAAAAAGACAATGAAAGTTAAAAGTCGTTCAGTAGAAAATGAATGTGAGCCAAGCGGCCATCTTGAAATGAACTGCAGACGCTGTCAATTGCAATAAGCTTATTGCCGCCGCCGCCGCTGCGCTCCGCTCATTTTAGTTACAGAACGCCCGGGTCTCCTCGGCTGCTCGCGGGCCCTTCTCGCTCGCTCCCTCGCTCTCTCGCTCCCTCCGAGTTGGCCGCCCGGGCGGCTCAGGCGCTGCGAGCGCACAGTCTCCCCGGTCCGGATGGGTCCTCTCTCCACCAGCCCATTGTCTCTCCCTCTGCCCCCCGCTCCGCCTCGCGGCCTCTCTCGCGTTCCTTCTTTTATTATTATTGTTATTATTACGAGTATTATTGTTGTTGTTATTTCATAGTTGGTGGCGGGGACCCGGGGAGGGAAGGAGGGCGGGCGGGCGGGCGGGCGGGAGGAGGGCGGAGGAGGGAAGAATGCAACGCTGAAGGCACACAGTGGAAACTGACACCGTCCCCAAAATGGCTCGGAGTTCGCCCGCCCCGCCAGCGTCACGTGGGGCGCCTCATTCCTTAAGGGCGGCCTGGGAATTAGCGGCGCTGCCGCCGGGGCCCGGCAGCCTCCCCGTGACCCAATCCCGCAACCCGGCCGCCTCTTCCCCCTCCGCCTCCCCCCTCGCTCCCTCCCTCCCCTCCCCCGCCCGCCACCCCCTCCCTTCCCTCCCTCCTCCTTTCCTCCCTCCCTCCCCTCCCCCCGGCCCTGCACGCGCTCGCCCGCGCGCCGCCGATGCCTCCTTTTCCTCCTTTTCCTCACCGCCCGCCCCGACCCCCGGCCCCGCTCCGCGGCTCCCGCCCGCCGCAGCCACGGTGCCTCCCGCCCTCCTTCTCCGCGCTCCCTCCGCCCGCGCCGCGGCTCCCCTTCAGCCGCCGCGCCCCCCACCCTGGCCGGCGCTGCCCTCTCCATCCTGGCCGCGCCGCAGCCCCGCAGCCCGCAGGCTCCGCGGCCCCACACGCCGCCCGTCACCCTGCCCGCGCAGCCCTCGCCTCCCTCCGCGCACTTGTTGCGCGCTCCCACCCCCGCACGCCCCGTCCCGCCGCGCGGGCACCCCCGCGGGGACCCGCACCGCGGCCTCGCGCCTCCGCCACCGCGTGCGCGCTACCGCGCGCCCCTCGCCCCGCCGCGCCCGCCCGGGGCCGCGCGGAGCCGCCGCCGTCGAGGCGACGCGTCCCCTCGAGGGCCGCGCGGACGCTTTTCCGCCCCGAGCGGCGGCGGGAGCGGGTGTCGCGGGGACCCGCGGGGTCCCCACATCCCGCGGGCGGGACGGGCGACCCCGGAGCGGCCGGAGGGAACGGGGGAAACCCGCGCGGTGCTCGCCTCCGGCGTGGTTAAGACGCCGCCCGCCGCTCGGGCGCTGAGGAGCGGAGAGGGAAAAGCCCTGCTCCGCCGTGAGGGATCGGCCGCCGCCGCGCATCCTCCGCGGGGCCGCTCTCCCTCGGCGGCAGGTGCGGGCGGAGCGCGCCTCGGAGCCCCTCCGCATCTGCGGGCGGGAGCGAGCGGAGAGCAGCGCGGCCCAGGGCGAGCGGGAGATGCCGGGAGCAGAGCAGCCGCGCCGTCGAGCCGGAGCCGCCACCCGGCTCCGCTCCATCCCGCGGACTCCGCCGGCTTTCTGGGAGGCGCCCCGGCTCCACAAAATTAAACCGAATCCTTTCTCGACCCCCGCGCCGGGCTCCGACTTTTCCTCGTAGGAGAGATGTAAGGTCGGCTGGAAGTAACAAAGCGCGGCGGGCGATTTAGCAAACGCGCCGCAGCCGCGGCACGGGAAGAAGGCGCTTTTGCCTCACTGAGCTGATCTAACGTTTAGCATCTTACTTTTAGGTACAGCTAATTCATCCATAGAAATTGCACAACAGGCGCGAATAAACCTTTATTAGATCACAGAGAAAAATAAGCAGTGACAGTTGTAAAAATATACAAAATAAGATAGAAGGAATACCTTGATGACACGACAGTTCAGCAAATATTTAACAGGAGTTAATAATAATAAAAAAAATTATATGAGTAGGGAATACCCAGTGCAGATGTAAAAAAAATCATTTAATTCACATCCAAGGACTTAAAAAAACCCCAGTTTGCATCAAGAGATGAAAGACATTTGTCATTTAGGAGACACTTAGGAAGGAGAGTGCTTCAGCAGGCTGACACCTTCCTTCCATCACATCTGAGTCGCTCGTTCTAGACTTTTTGCAGCATCTTTTAGCTTTCCCACTAAGTCCTAAGAGATGAAATAGAGTCTTAGAATAAGCATATTTTTTAAAGGTCAGCTAGAAGAACAGATTATTTTTTTTAGACAGAGACTCAAGTGAAACCAGCACCTTGTAGAACAAAGAAGTGTTGCAACTGATGAACAATGCAAGCAAATAATTCAATAGCTCAGTATTTTACAATGTAGTCAGAAAAGTGGGAACTGAAGGAAAACACTCTTTAAAATGTATTTTCTCCTAAAATAGATCATTATTATTTACACGTAGATTTTACTGGTATATTGCCACAATGGCTAATGCTGACATTTGCTTCCGGCTTTGAAGCAGTACATGGATTTCTAAAACACTGAAAATATTTTGGGTGCAATTTTGTACTAGGACCATTCTCCAGCCAAAGCACATCAGATTTCACTATGCCAGCAAACCAACTAGAAACACTCATTACTGACAAAAGGACAGCTATTGAGACACACTTAAAAAGACGAGATGTAAACCTTAAGTTTTAGTATCTTGCTTTTCCTCTCCCACCAAGCCCTCTTCCCGATCCTCCAGAGTTTGGTCACTTCCAAGCATTACAATACCTCTATTGTTCAGTTACACATTTAAATCGCTAAACAAAGATCAACGTTTGTTTCAGGACATTTCTTACATGTCATTAACACCACTGAAGAGCCTTCAGTTCCTTCTCTATTTTTAATCATGACACATTTAAATCACTGAACCAGCTTCTTTAATCATTTCTCTAAAGCACGGGAAATCAGAGTTTCAGAAAATGATGAGTTTCCTCCCACATATACATATGGATTACAGTTATGAAAACAGACAAAATATTTATGCACGTATGTAAAACACTCCCCACGCAACTAAATTCAGTTACTTTCCAACTTTATTTGAAAAGACAGTAAAAATACACTTGGATAACTTTTATGGAAAATTCTCTTACCCTCCCAGTATTGGATTTTTTTTTTTTTAAGTAATAGTGGATATGATTTCATTTTGATTGGCAATTTGTTAAAAACGTGTATATCCACAAATGGGGCTAAGCATAGAAAGATGAAGGAAACAAGTACCTGTAATTGCTCCATTGTACAACTAAAACTAACATCTGGGTGTGATCCTGAATCACTGTTCTGAAGGGAAAAAAAGCAAAGAAACAGCAATGTCTAATGTATTTAAAAAATATCTCGAAATTGCATTTTTTCCTTTGAGGGTGCTGGGAGTACAGTACCTCTACATTTAAGGTCACCAAATAGGAAGGCTGATAAGTTTTATGAAGTTGATTGTTCTAAATTAGAAACAAAGAACATATTAAAAAGCCAGGTCTCAGCATTAAAACAGACTAAAGAAACACCTTGATCTGTAAAAATTACCTTGATCTGATATTCCAAGCGCCAAGACACATCAGTTATATGGAGAGGAGATCTGCCTATGCTGGAAGACACAACAGTTACAAGTCCTCTATGCTAAAAGAAAAGGTCATTTTCTCAAGCTGTCCATCAATAAAGAACTTTTCATGATCCTGGTAATGCTTCTTGGGAAGTTCTAAAAGGTTATTTTAGAGTAGAATTTCAAATGAAGAAAAGTTTCAATAGCTGTTTTCTAGAGTTTGTTAAAAATGCACTTTATTTTTTAATGGCACAATATTACTTACTTTAATCACCTAAAGTATGCAGAAGTGTTTTCCAGGACAGTTTCAAACTAACTGTAAGTGAAACCATGTCTCTGCTGAGTGGTTGACCTACCTTCCCAATAGGATTTCCAATGCATCCTTGTTTTTCTGAAGCAAGAGAAAAAAAAATTACTAGGTTCAATAAATTCCTATGAAATAAGAAAAATTAATATGCTAAAGTTGGTTTAAAAACCTGATATTCGGTGCAAAATTGTTCTATTCTCTCTTTATCCAGTTTGCAGTCTTCTAGGCACGTGCTACAGGGAAAAAGAATTTATTAGTTTTCTGTTAACATTAACTCAGCAGTACACTTCTAAGTAACAACTGCTAGAAAAATGGTGTAGCTTCCAAGTATGAGTACCTTATAGCAGATATGTCAGCTTTCTGCTTCCCTGCCTCCAGAATACACATTGCAGCCGCAGCATGGCAATGTTTTAATACTGTAGGGTCAATATCTTTCAGGTCTGGATCGTCTAAAATAAATGAATTACTGATGACACACTTATTTGCCAAACCCCAGCACACGGTACCAAAGGCTGCTGCTCGCCCTTTGAACGCTATCCTTCCCACAAAAACGTCAAAATGAAACACGTTTGGTGTTTCAGAGCGAGAGGACAGAACAAGCAGGCAAGGTGTGAGGAGGCGGAGGAGAAGGTGAGGGGCAGAAGCACCGGCTGGGGCGAGCCGTACCAGGCGGGGCTGTGCGGCGCTGAGCGCCCGCCGCCCCTACAGCTCCTTCCCGTTAAAAACAAAAAGAAAAGGGGAAAAAAAAACCAAAAAAAAAAAAGGAAAGAAGGAAAACCTCAGTTTCCTCTGCGAGCCCCATCCGCGAACCTCAGCAGCCTCTTAATGGCGAGAAGCGGGGCTGGGGCCACCGGCCGGGAGGGGCACCGGGACCGCCCGCCCGCCGCCCCGGCCCGGCACCGGCGGCTCGCTCCGTCCGCGGCGGCGGCGGCGGAGTCATTAACAGCGCAAAATTAATTGCACGGCCGCGCACCCTCGGCCCGGGGCTGCCGTGGGACGCGTCCCCGCGCGAAAAGCCCCGCAGGGTGGCAGAGAGGGAACACCGCCCCCTTAGCCCGGCCCACCCCGCGGACACGAACGCGCGCGGGGACCCTTCTCGGCCCGCTCCCCTTATTTCGGACAGCTCGGAGCTTTAGCGGAGCGGGCGAGCATTAGCGATGACACCCCGCGCAGCGGCACCCTGGAGCCGCCCGGGGGCAGGAGCCGCCCCGCGGGTGTGCGCGGGCAGCGCCCGCTGCAGCGCGGACACGCGCGAACATCCGCGGGGGCGGCCGGAGCCCCGCGCCCGCCTGCGCGCCCCGCGGAGCGGCGCGGCCCGCACCCGCCGCCGCGGCGCGCCTTACCCAACGCGGCCTGCGGGTCATCCAGGAGGCTGCGGAAGGCGGCGCGGAGGAGGGCGGCGAACGGGCGGCGGGGGAAGCGGCGGGGGTCGCCCAGCAGCCGCCACCCGCCCTGCGCGTACGGCGACAGCTCCATTGTGGGCGCCGTGACCTTCGACACGCGCCCACGTGACGCGCGCGCAGCTGATCGCGGGCGCGAGGCGGGGCCGCCGCCGCCGCGGGGCGGGCGCGGGCGGGGCGCGAGGCGCCGGTGCCGGTGCGCGGCCGCGGAGCCCGCGCGGGGCGCGCCCCCCCCCCGCCCCGCTGCCCTGCCCCACCCGGCCCCGCCGCCCCCCTGCCCTCTCCACGCGTGTCCCCCTCGCTCCCTGGGACTCGGAGTGGGAGGTGGTGCCGTTTCCGTGGGAGATGCGCCGCAAGGGCGTGTTTTGGGGTGTAATTAGCTCTGAATGAGTCTTAAAAGTGTTCGTATCTCATGAAATCCCTAAAGCGCTTGTATCTCAGTAGATGTCTGACGTGCATGTGTTGGTGTGAAGCTTTACAACCCAAAAATGTCGTGCGGGCAATCTCAGTCCTCAGGAGCAGAGCCTTGTCCCTTCGTTACAGGGAATCATAGAACCATTGAGGCTGGAAAAGGCGTTCGAGATCGCCAAGTCCATCCCTCGCCTGGATAGCACCATACCCACCCAAGCACAGCAGAGCGCCACAATCCACTCGGGGTTTTTGACATTTCCTGGGATGGTGACTCCATCACCTCCCTGGAGAGCCTGTTCCAATGCCTAACCACTCTTCCAGGAAAGAATGTTATTTTGCTTCTGAAACGTCCATGTGTGTCATCAGATATTCCCCCCCTCTCCCCACGGTTATAGATTTGCATATCAAACCACGTTTTTACCTGTGGTTATGGCCAGCTGAAACATGAACTTACTACTAAACTAATTCCTTTTCTCCTAAAGTAATTTTCTAGCCAGGATTGCTTTTGTATTTTGGCAAAAGGCTCTGTGCTTTTTTGATATACAAAAAATAGTTTCAGATAGCCCAAACAGCCTTTGGTGGTGATTTAGGAAAGGTGTACAACTGCCATCTGAAAACATTTCCATGAAAATCAAATAAATCCTTCACGAGATATTAACCTCTTATGTTAGCATTTTATTCTTTAAGTATTGAAACATTGCCATAATCCTCAAAAATACTGAAGTTTACTTAAGTAACTTAAAAGTAAACAATTAAATATTGTGTGGTTATATCTCAGCTAAGGACCAAATTGGTACTGATGTAATCAGAAAAGGTAAAGGCCTTAGTGTGTTACATGAATCATTAATCATGATGTATATGACCTTTGGAGTTCATGTACAGAAAATGTTTTAGATCTAATTTTTTTCTTTGTGTGTGTCTATTCTGCATGGTCAAGAATGTTACTGTGTTACTTGGCATTCTTTATTGAACAAACATTTCTGTTGGACATTTCTTAAAGGAAAATGCAGTGCTGAAAGCTACTCAGCCTAAAAAATATGAGGAGAAGCTAAAGGCCTTTGCCAGATTCATTATTTTAAAATAATATCTATACAATATCAAAATGAACAAAAAATTTAATTTTTTTCTGAACTTTCATGGTGATTGACTGGTAGCTAATTTAACCAAAAAGCTGTTTGGAATTTGTATCCATCACTCTCACTAATTACAACCCGCCATATAAATGCTTGGTCCAGCTTTGGAGGCCAGTTCCAGCTTTGTCCTAGCACAGATTGTAAGATTAGACTTTATCAAATCTCACCACAACACCTTTTTGTTTTTATTTGAATCATGCTATATTTGAGATCATCCATCCACTTCTTTTCTTTTTCATTTTTTTGTGATTTTAATATTTTTGTGATATTAATTAATTAACATTTTTTGCAAACCCAGCCAGTGCATGCATCTCCTTCAGTATGGATGCAGGCTATCAAAAGATTCTGCCTCCAGTTTCCTGTGAGTTGTCTGACCACTGTGTTATAAAAACACACATTTATATACCTAGGTCTTAATTGTGCCCAAATTAAAGAGGAAAATCATACTGGCTGCAGGATCAGGCTCTCAGTTCTAACTCTCCTGTACAATATTAGGCCTCATGATACTGTGCAGAATGAACATGGAATGTTTTGGAACACGATCTGAATTACTATTTCTGGCCTGATACATAAAAATTAATACCACTGAACTGACAAACTGCAAGCTTCAGAATCTGTCAGACAGAAGCCCCAGTCTTTTTTTTTCTTTTTTCTTTCCCAGAAGCAAGAAAGTGGTGGTGACAGGCAGGTGGGCTGACAAAATAAGGCTTTCTCTCTTTTTTTGGTATGGTTGTCAAATATAGACATGATACCTAATAAAAGCCAGCATGAAATGGAGGAGAGGAAAAACCATAACATGGAGGAGAGGACAGAGTTCTGAGCTGTAGAATTACAAAGGTAAAGAGACCAGGGCTTTAAAAAAGGGTTGTCACCTAAAATATATTAAAATGAACACACATGGCATGATTGCACATTACAGCAATTTCTTCTTCAACATCCCATTATCATTTATAGCATACTGAAATCTATAAATTAACATCCAGCTTTAAAGGCGAAACAACTGCTCAAGAGTCATTGTAAGATTATGTTGTACATGTAACTCTCATCACAATTTCATCACAAAATTTATATTATCAAGTCCTCTACCCAGTCTCTCAGCTTGATGTTTTTTCTTTCTTTTTCCCCCCAAGAAAGTCATGAGATGGATTCAGATGGGAAGATTGCTCTGAGATTTTACTAATTGTTTAGAGCATATACACATTTTAAAGAGCTGCTCTTTAAAATTTTCTAGAGAAATCTAACCTGTATATTGAATAAAGAAATTATGAGGGAAATGCATAAATACTGAATAATAATTTATCAAGGAAACAGACTACCTCAGCCCCTGCCAGATAGTAATTTTTACTGCTTGAGCTTTGTTGCTTAGAACAAAATAGTTCAAATAGAACAAAATGAGGGGAAATCATTAGCATCTCCAGAGGACTAATTCATAAAATTTAAACATTAGCATAAGTATTTCTGAAAAGTCTCAGATTAACATTTTTTAATCTATGTATTGCTCTTCAGTTAAGAGACAGTAACATAAGATGATATTCTAACACCAGTTTTCTGCCAAATTATTACTGCATTCCAAGAGTTTCTTCCACATATTGATGGATTGCCCCTTGAATTTTCTTTTAAGTCAGTATCAAACCTTCCTTATTATAAAATATATTTTTCTGAATAAAATATTTTAAGCAGATCAAAACAGTAAAAATAAGTCAGTATTTTCTACAAAAAATATTTCTTGCTGGATTCATATCTTTAGAGACAGCATGATATCCAGATACTAGTAACTGACATAATCACAGAAATAAGGAAAAGGAGTCTGCATATGCCAGAAAGTCCAGGAAAATTTCTCTCATAATCACGGGCACAAAAGTGCAGTATATTAAATAAAGTACTGCCTTGAACCAGGCAATTATGTGAATTATTTAATTGGTATGATTATTGTAGGCAGTCCTCATATCTGCTGAAAATGCAGTACTTGTCACATATTAAAAAGAAAATATTTGCTTTCAGAAATTTTTGGTATGTATTAATTTCAATAAATGCATTGTTTGTCTAGACACAAGGACTATTCAATAAAACATGCTTTGTTTGCTTACAAATAGTTCTGATTAACAGTTAAGGAACTTAGCTTTTTATTGAAATATGTGAAAGCACTTGATTTATTTTGGTAAGGTAAAACCTGTAGTAGTTGAATACATTTTTTACCAGATATTTAATCTTTTTTGGTCTATTTAACATGAAAACCATTTTTTCTACTAGATAGTATTTTTGGAGTTGAATGAGATTAATTTATTAAAAAATAAGTAGGTCTTATCTATTTACCTTTTGAATAACTTTATTCAACTTGCTTTTATCTTATATTTGTCAAAACTTAAAGTCTGCTGATTTTCCCTTCATACATTAAAAAAGCCAGATATTCCTAGGCTGTAGGAAAAAAAAGGAAAAAATCCAGAGCTTTCACATTTTAATTTTACTCTTAAACTATTGATATTTTAGTACTTTAAATACTCGGGAATAGAGGCAACCAGAGAAGTACCACTGCTTAAAACATTATAATTCCTCTGATTTCTTACAATTCAGGAAAATCTTACATATTATAAAAGTCCCCTTATTTTATCAAAACACAAATCAAACCTCTAAAAATTTATTTGAATTCATATTTTATAATTTCTTGCCAAATAAAAAAAAACCCACAAGGATAATTTGCATACTTTATGTCCAAGATCATGCAAAAAACTGAGTAATAAAAAAATGTAAAAATCTGTGGATGTGAGCCAGAGTCACTGTGATGTACTAGACAGTACATCCTCCAGGATAGCAGCTTTCTTGTTTTATCTGTTTTGACTTATTTTGAAGTCATTCTAATTAAAGAAAAGTCCTGTATTTACTGAATTTTCAGTCGCTCTCTTGGTTTCTTTTTCTTTCACAGAGAAATAAAGCTATGTAGCTCATAATGTGTTTGCTCTTTCTTTGGATAAAACTCTGATGCCTTTGATTAAATTCGTGGAGGTTTACAAATGAGGCCTACATAGAGTGTGCTGCTTTTAATGTCAGATGGGGAAATACAAACATTCCTGCTGCTTTACTGGAATTACTGTTGTAATTCCACCTTTAGTCCTGTGTCACAGATGAACAGTTTGTCATATTCACAAAAATACTAGGAACTGCTTTTTAGTTATTATATTGGTATTCTGTCTTTGTAAGGAACACTTATTGGAAGCAGGTCTTAAATGGAAATTTTTGCTCCTTTTCAAATGATCTGACATAATTTACAGATGCTTCCAAGTTGAGGCAGCTCTCAGATACAGATGTCACACATTGTATCCAAAGTTCTTTATTTCTAGCTTTATTTTGTAAATTTGTTGAGAAAAGTCTGATCTGTATGTGAATTTTAACAGTAAGCCAAATATAATTGAAAATTGTTAATGTTCAAAGTAAGGCTTTTTACATGTTTATACATGTGATGGTAAGATTGTAACCTTGCTGGTGGAAACCTGTAAGGAGGATATTATGTTCTATTGTCAAAAAGCATTCACAGTCTGTCACATTAGTGCTAGAGATGTGTGTAGAAGAGTAATTACTATAAGCTGACATCCAGGAAATGTAAGTAAAAATAGATAAACCTCAAAGGAAAATTAAGCTGTGGAGCTCAGGTACTATTTGTCTCCAGATGTTTAATGTCATGACACTAAAATGTTATTTAGCATAGCACCTAATTTTGGTATGTAAAATGATTTTGTATTTATATAACAAACAGAAATGTGATTTTCTTAGCTCTGCACTTAGTTTCCTATCAAATTAGATAAAAGCAGTAGAGTGAGTTATTATTAATCCAATATTTAGAGGTACGTGATACAACAATTTTTATTCTCTTTATACAAACATTCTGCTGCTTGATACTGTGGAATCACAGTATCTAATCTAATTCTGTTAATGTAATAAACAGTTTTTTATAAAAAAAAAACCTTGTTGAAGCAGATGTTGTAATATTGCAGCAAGAACAAGCACTGCGTGGCATTTTTTGCTCGAATTAGACCTGCTGCTTCATGAAAGTGCTCGATTCTGGTCGTAAAGCAAGGCATGCATGCCAAAATGATAGATGCCTTAAAAGAAGCTTTGATAAATAAAGTCCTGCAGACCTTGGCATTCACAGTTTCCTTTTGGCAACTGTGAGGAATGGCTGAGTAATAGTTAGGAAACTGACTTACTTAAAATGGTTTATTACATCTAAATATATTAGGGCTAGATCTGCAGCTAGTGTGAATCAGCATATCTGCCTTCAAATTACTTCTATTGCATTGTGTCAGCAGAGAATCTGGCCCATATCCATTATCTAGAGGGAATATCAACTACTACAAAGCATACTTATCTAACCAAAAGCAAACGTAGTGAACGTAGCTCATTGATGTTTCTTGTAACACTTATGTTAACCTTTATAGTGTGATAAAAATCTGGCACAGTTATGTATGGTTGCAAAGGATCTTGCTTTGATAATATCAACAATTATAAATTAGCACTATTGCTTTTAATGCTGCTTCAAATTACATTGATAAAAGCTTAACTTGATATTGATGAGAGGACTAGTAATTTAGGATCTTGTTGTTGCTCTAATTAACTTTACTGGGAGCTGAATGAGGCCTCTCCTCTGAAACAGATCTCCCTGTCAAAGTAGTATGATGTGGTTTGGGTTTTTTCCTTTTTAAATTTTTAAAAAATATTCGAAGTGTATTTTTTGTGTTCTCTTGCTGCACATATTTTGTATCTTGTAACAGCCACATTTTACAGAACCACTATGTTTAGAATCCTGGCTTTTATGTATAAACAAACGTGTTATTCAACTCAGTAAAATCACCAAGAGTGAATTCAGATACAGAGGCATCTGCAGAGTTCCAAGTCAAAAGTTCTAGTTGAAATTATGACCCTGTGAGATCCAGAGTAGCATAACAAACCCTGTTTTGTTCTTCATTTCTTTGGCTCAATTAATGAAAATTTAGTAGTTATCAGAATTTTGAGCAGTAAACACTGGCACTAAGAAGTATCACAATCAGTGGATGTGATGCTACAACCATTAAACCTGTTCAGCAGATGCTCCAGCAATAACTTATGGGCTGTTTGAAGCATTAAAGTGCGTGGAATTTTACACATGCTGAATTGTCTGCATCATTTACACAACATCGAGTTTACCTCAGGCTGTGGAAATAGTTTTGCCCTTAAAAACAGTTGTGGTTTCTGCTTGTTTTAGATAGCGAATGACATTATGATCACTCTGAGAAAACAAAGGTGAATGCTTTGGTGACTCTAAATTTATTGTACTGGCAACACCACTGAAAACTATGAGTGTCCATGTACCCTCTGTTTCATGCAAGATTTATTTGTTGTGAGAGAAAACCCTGATGGTTGGTTACTGAATTAGGTCAATAAGCAGTAGGATAGTGATAGGGGAGATTCTATTGCTCTTGGGGATTTAGGCTTCCTAGCACGACATTTAAATCAATAGGAATCATCAGCTACCCTAATCTGCCCATACCAAATAGCACTGGGCCTAAGGTGGTGGGGAAAAATTGGAGGAGACCCTGAGAAATTGCTTTCTTTTCCTTGAAAAAATTAATGAAATGTATTGTGTAGGTTCTCATAAAGATTTTTATCATCTTTTCTGTTCTGCAATTTTATTTAAAATACAATTTTATTAAAAATACAATGTAATTTCTAAAGATAACACTAATTATAATAATAATCACTTGTTATTTATGCAGTCATAGAATTCAACTATTTTTGCAAATCCATCAGTAACCCGTCAAAATGTAGAGAAGAAAGCAGCACAAGGCAAGAAATTCTAATTACAGTATAAACAAAATGTTAAGATCCTGTCTTGCAGCTGCTGGCAGTAGTTAATACAGTGCTAACACTGTTAAAATGACAACAGAAAGAGTTAAAATTGCACAGCTATGTACAATCAATATGAAGAAATTTAAGAAGCCTCTATTTCATAGTTTAAATAACACTTAATCAGTAATAATTCAAATTTCTGATGATAAAAAACAGAACTATATAAGTCCATCAATGACATCAATGATAAATCTGTGTTATTTTCATATCCTATGCTCTAATTACATAGGAATTTAAGGTGAATGTATACTGCCATAGCAGCTCTTAGAAATCTGGGAAACAATGTTTTTCTAAAGGTAAATTTATTTTCTTAATTTCTTAGTAGCAGTCAAATATAATTTAATTTTGGTCAATTTTCTATATAAAATCCTGAATTACATTTGTTATCCAGGTGGTAACAATTTTAGATAACGTATTATCAATAGCGCATCAATGAAAAAACCTCTTCCCTCCTGTTGCCTTATGCTTATAATAAAACATAAGTAAACCCTTTGTTTGTTTATATGGTTATGTTTATTAAAAGGATCTTTGCAGACAAAAGACTGTATCTTAGACCAGCTTTCAAAGTAAGCATTAGAAGCTGCCTTGAATTCCACTGTGTGCTCACCCAGGAGCATGTTAGCCTTGGAGAGCGACGTCAGCTTGTGGCAGATATTCACTGACGGCGTCACTCTGGCTCTGCCAGCCAGGAAGTCTGCTTGCAGCACCTACATGGGATGTGTGCTTGTTCAGGCAAATGTTGTTGCCATTATACCATTTTTACAGCAATAAAGTTCCATTGAGGCCAATTAGGAACTACTAGAGTGGAGACGGAGCAACAAATTTCAAAATTTGATCCATCATTTCTTGGCTGTCAAACCCCGTGCCCATCTGCTCACATGGAAAGCAGCCCACTTGCAAGTGAGCTGGACCTTCCCTCTAAGAAATGAGTGACAGGGAAGAACAGTTTAGTTGGTCTCTAACAATGCAAACCATTTTTTTTATTTCCTGCAGGAAGTGTGGTCCAGTATCCATGAAAGCTAAACAGGATTTGCCTTCTTTCACTTAATTATAATTTTTTGACATGTACATTGTTATAAATGGTTAAGCAATAGAAGAAAGAAAATCAGGGGTTTACTGGTACTGCTTGCTGCCAAAAAGACAGGTTGTATTGGAACAGGTGCTTTGAAAACCTGTGAAAGCCAGCTGAAAGGTGTCAAAATGTGCATAACATGAACCAACAGTTCACAGACATTTTGTGTGAATTTGGTGGTGTATCAGGAAAGTTTAGAAGGAACCCTCAGCAGAGATTATCTGCCTTAGGAACAGCCAGCCAGCTTAACAGGCAGACCCCTGTCTCCTTGATCACAGCGTGCATGATGCTCTCATGCAGGAGGGAGACAAAGGAAAGAAAAAAGATTTCCTTCTGTTACATTTATATACTTCATTATCTTGGAATCATCAAATCAGGAAAAAAGAGGTAATAATCTCTTGCTAAAATATGTTAAGATGATCATCTAGCCTAAAAATAAAAGTAGATCAATTGAGACTCCATAAGCTGCATTTGGGCGAGTGATTCACTGCAGAGTGTGTGCAGGTAAAATAAAGTAGAATGTGTGATCCTTTTTTATCCTACCGGTCAAACTAATGCCTGTGAGCCACACTTGTCCCTTGACCTTGTTAAATGTGGCCCACGTGTTGGAGGGAGTACAAGAAACTTTTCTGACACATTCCCTTCCCACATGTTTTTCCTGCAGTGTGCTACTGTAGATAGTTCTAAAACACATGGGACTACAAGTGGGTTCCCCATGTGCATTTAAAACCTAACAGAGCTACAACAGTCAAAACCACATGGGGATAGAAAAGGAGCATCAGGAAAAAAAAAAGCTTTTTAACTATTTGTGTTCATGGTCTTCATGTGCTCAGAGAACACATGGGAGAGCAAGAGCGAGACAAAAAACACAAGGGAGAGCAAGAGAAGAAAGGAAGAGGAAGAAAGAAACAGACAGAAGCAAATAAAAAGGAACAAAGCAAGATGGCATTGAAAAGGAAAAGGAGAAAAGACAAGTGAGAAAGGAGGAGGCATTGCAAGGAAATGACAGGAACTGACAGGGAAAAAAATCATAGAGAAAATAATTTCACTGCTTGAAAGGATTAAACCAAATAAGCTTGCCTGTGCTTTTCATTTCAGCTTTATAGTTTGTGTGCATGTTTAGTTTTCACAAATGTAAGAAGAAGCATCCTGTGCACATTCCCCCATTTCATCCCTCCGTTCATTTTGCCTCCCAATGCTGCATCTTTGTTTCTGCTTTTGCTTTCTGTCTCGTTCCGTCTCTTGCTTACCCCTCCCCTTTTTCTCTTCTCTGCCTCTCACAGGCAATGACTGAGATGTAGCACATCATTGTATTAGCAGGGCCAGTTTTTTCCTGAACTTGCCTTAAAAATGGAATGCCAGTGTGTTGTTATTCTTTCAGCCTCCCACCCCCCCACCCAGACTCAGTGGAGACAGCCTGAAATCCTCAACAGAAACCCAAGTGAGCATATGAATGAAATGTGACTTTTGCTCCCTGTCAGTTATGGGATATGGTCATAGTCTTGATTTCAAGGAGCTTTACAAGAAGTCAGTGCTGAGAAATTTTTTACTTTCTTGGTGAAGTCAAAGAGGAACAAATAAACTATCTCCCATCTTCCTCTCTCATGCTTGTAGACACACATCTGCATGTGCAGCCTCTCCTCTGGACATCTCGAGGTGTACTGCTCTCTGTGTGCCCCACTTACCCTGTAAGCTGTCTTTGGGAAAGACAGTTTTGTGTATCACATAGCAAATCTAAGTACTCTCACAGAAATATATAAGTATTATCTTATCTAATATGATACATTTGGTTTAATTTGAATTGGAACGAAAATTAAATAGCTTTGCATCAATTATTTATTATATTATCATTGGCTAGCCTTTTGTGTCATCTCAGAATTTTTTCTTTGATTTGGGGAAGAAGATGATGCTGAGATTTGGCTTTGCATTTAGATTTATGATTTTTATGTTTATAAACAAGGGAAAAGTCTCTTTAAATATACATGTACTCTGGTTTTGTCCCCCCTTTCTTTGGATCTTATACTCTGTTTTTCTATTTCTGGTTGTTGACCCTTTTTAGCTATATGCCAGGATCTCAAGGTTTCCAAACTAAAACCAGGAGCTCAGGAGGGTGAGCAGCTTTCAGGAAACGGTCAACAGCTCTCAGGGTGCAATTCTAAAGGTCGTTTGTTATCACATCTGTTCCTGTCAAGGCTCCTCTCTGAGGCAAAGCCCATCTGAGAGGCTGGAAACCCTGGGAGGTTCTGTGGTAGGATTTTCTCTCTCATGCTGTATGATGAGACTGAAAAGAGTGCATTCATCTGTGGAGTTCTCCCAGTGTCAGGGAAAGCTGTCAGAAACCTTTTCCCCCTGCCCTGCTTCACTGTGACCTTCATTTCCCAGCCAGTGGCCTGAGCCTAAGTGCAAAACTCTCCCAGTCAATATTGGGGTTTGTCTGATTCCCCCTGGTTCTCTTAAGGCAGAGTAAAACTGGAAACCACCAATTGGCAGAAAGTCCAAGATTTTTTGGATGTGGCTGTGAGGAATGAGAGTCAGAGGAGAGGGGGAGAATGCTGGCATTGAATGAGCAGCCCAGGGTGAGTGCTGGGGATGGCTTTGCTGGCATTGGAACTTCTCAGTGCTGGAGGTTGTTCACTGCATCACTGCATGGAAGTTACAGAGCTGGGCAAGCCATGCTGCTCAGGCTTGGAGGTAGAGTCCTGTTCTGTGCCTCCCACCATCCACTCACATCACCAGGATCACTGTGCCATATCATACTAGAAAAATGCCAAAAGAATTTTGTACACAGAAGTGTGGACCAGCATGCATTTTATGGCAGTAACCCAATTATTTAAGCTGAGATATTATTGTGATATTGTGGTACTCAAAAAAAAAAAAAAAAAAAGAGGCAGAATTTAGAATATCCTGTATTATCTAGTGGAATTCCTGTATTATTCTAGTAGAATATCTTGTATTATCTGGGTTGTTATCTAGTCCAGTTTTTAAATAATATGTGAATATAGTAAAATACCTGATTTACTGAAGCAGTGTTCTTATGTTGGGTAGGTAATATCAGGTAGGTTTTAAAATGTAAGCACATTCCAGAGTACTTGTTCACTTATTCTGTTATTTACAGGACTGTATTAGACTAATATTATCAGCCAAAGCATCTCCTAGCACAATCTGATAATGGATCTATGTAGGTGTCCCATTTATTGGCTAGACTGCTTTAAATAACTAAACTATTATATGTCTCTGTTCATATTTTGGAAAACAAATTGTTTCTGTAAATTAAAGGAAGTGAAGATACAGTAGCTTAGAGCATAACCCATTTTTAAGCATAAATAAATTCAGACAGATTCTTTACACATTCTGAAATTTCAGTAAATTTTTAATGTCTCTATTGCTTTATTGAGGTAAAAAAGTTAGGTAGCAGTGGTACTTTGTGGAAGAGGCTTTTGTCCTTGTTTACAATGAGGAGATATTCCAGAACTGTTCCACATTGTATCTTACATAGCAGACAGAGGATAAAAAATGGTGCGTTCTGCATCTGTCACTATTCTGCATCTGTCACTCAAAGAAAATTCCCCTTTCCCTTTTTGGGAAAGTTGCCTAAGGATGATGAGATATGACTGATAGCAATTATCCATATTTAGGCAACTAGAAGATTGTGACAACATTAGCTAGAGTAAGGGAATGCAGACAAAGTCAAAACATCTGTTTTGGTAACTTTAACTTACCCTGTTATTTCTAGTTGTGGTGTCATAGCTTACAATCCTACATCATCTTGCCATAGAAGTCTACATCTAGCTTTGAAATTCAGCTCTAAATTATTTGCCTTACACTTCATATAATAAAATATATACACATATATATATAATACAATTAATAGTCAGAAACACAGCAGCTGATCTTTGTGTTGGGTTTGATTGGACAGGTTTTTGTAGTGAGAGGGCTGTGGGGGCTTTCTTTGAGAAGATGCCAGAAGCTTTCTCCATTTCGAACAGAACCAAAGCCAGCCAGCTCCAAGACAGACTTGCCACTGGCCAGGGCCAAGCACATGGGTGATGGTGGCAGAGCCTCTGGGATAACATACTCAAAAAGGGGAAGAAATCCTATGCAAGTTCAGGTGGAGAGAGGAGTGAGAACATGTGAGAGAAACAACTCTGCAGACAGCAAACTCAGTGAAGAAAGAAGGCGGAGAAGGAGCTCCAGGTGTGGGAGCAGAGATTCCCTTGGAGTCTGTGGTGAAGGCTGCGGTGCCCCAAGGTGGAGCAGAGATCCACATGCAGCCCACAGAGATCCCCAGGCCAGAGCAGGAGTGCCCAAAGGAGTCTGTGACCTTTGCAGATGCCCAGGCTGGAGCAGGCTGCTGGCAGGACCTGTGAGCCTGTGAGAGAGAGCTCCACACTGGAGCAGCTGGCTCCTGGCAGGACCTGGGACCCTGTGAGAGAGAGCTCCACACTGGAGCAGCTGGCTCCTGGCAGGACCTGGGACCCTGTGAGAGAGAGCTCCACACTGGAGCAGGCTCCTGGCAGGACCTGGGACCCTGTGAGAGAGAGCTCCACACTGGAGCAGGCTCCTGGCAGGACCTGTGAGCCTGTGAGAGAGAGCTCCACACTGGAGCAGGCTCCTGGCAGGACCTGGGACCTTATGAGAGAGAGCTCCACACTGGAGCAGGCTCCTGGCAGGACCTGGGACCTGTGAGAGAGAGCTCCACACTGGAGCAGGCTCCTGGCAGGACCTGGGACCCTGTGAGAGAGAGCTCCACGCTGGAGCAGGCTCCTGGCAGGACCTGGGACCCTGTGAGAGAGAGCTCCACGCTGGAGCAGCTGGCTCCTGGCAGGACCTGGGACCTGTGAGAGGGAGCTCCACACTGGAGCAGTGTGAGAGAGAGCTCCACACTCTCCACACTGGAGCAGGCTCCTGGCAGGACCTGGGACCTGTGAGAGAGAGCTCCACGCTGGAGCAGTGTGAGAGAGAGCTCCACACTCTCCACACTGGAGCAGGCTCCTGGCAGGACCTGGGACCTGTGAGAGAGAGCTCCACGCTGGAGCAGTGTGAGAGAGAGCTCCACACTCTCCACACTGGAGCAGGCTCCTGGCAGGACCTGTGAGCCCACAGGATCCACACTGGAGCAGCTGGTTCCTGAAGGACAGTGCCTTGTGGAAGGGACCCATGCTCGAGATGCTTGGGAAGAACTGCAGCCCATGAGAAAGACTGAAGCTGGAGAATGTTAAGGAGTGTCTCCCACAGGAGGAACCCCATGCAGGAGCAGGGGAGGAGTGTGAGTTCTCCTACTGAGGAGAAAGGACCAGCAAAGAAAGTGTGATGAATTGAACACAGCCTCCATTCTCTATGCCCCTGTGCAGGGGGGAGGAGGTAGAGAAAATGGGGAGTGAAGTTGAGCCTGGGAAGAAGGAAAGGGTGGGGAGAAGGTATTTTAAGATTTAGCTTTTATTTTCTCATTACCCTGCTCTGACTTGCTTGGTAATAAATTAAACTAATTTCCCCAAGTCAAGTCAGTTTTGCCCATGGTGGTAGCTGGTGAGCAGCCTCTCCATGTCCTTATCTCAACCCATGAACCTTTTGTTATATTCCCCTGCCCTGACCAGCTGAGGAGGAGTGATAGAGTGGGTGGGCACCTGGCATCCAGCCAGGGTCAACCCACTACAATCTTTAGACACTAATTGTACAAGTATGAGATCTTCTACTTGATAGATTGCAGAGTGTGTTGGATTTTATCCCTGATTATGATAATAATTTGATTTGCCTCAACATAGCTATTAAATAGTTACAGAGAGATTGATTGTAGTGTTATGAAAGATTTCGCATTTAATGGTTTTATGAGAGAGATTCAGAATATAAACAGGTTTCATGACTGTTCTTAACTGGAATATCTGAATATATACCCTTCCATCTCTACAACACTCAGCTTGCCATAGAAAATTTTGGCAGAGTAGCAATTTCTTTGATTTTCCAGCCCTTCTTATCACAACATTTTGTTGTATTGCTAGGACTATAACAAGGAGGACATGGTTATATAAACCAGAGGAGACAAATGCCCAGAATAAAGCACTATAATAAATGAAAAAAGGTGTAATGTGTTATAAGCCTGATCCTGTTGCATGATAGATCTCAGCCAGAAGATTTCACTCTGTAGAGTTCAGAGAGGATGGGTCCCATGATGTCTGCTAGGAAATGTGGGAATTAATTCTGATTCTGCCTCTTTTACCAGTCACTCCACTAATTAGCAGCAAGACATGGTGCTGGTAACTTAGAGCTGCTGTGTGGCTTGAACATGGAGCATCTGCAGTGTCTGTGCCTGGGCTGCCAAGTCCCTTTGCACATCCTCTGTTCATTCACTGTGCCTGCTAGAATAACATGTTATGATACTGGACTTCCAAAGAATATATTAACTTCCTGACTCTCTATAGTAATACCCTACAGCTGGTTCAAATAAACATTCCGAGCCAGTGCATTTTTCATCTTGAAAAAAACAGCAATCCCAAAGAAGTTTTGTATTTATTCAATGCTTACTGTCATTGCCTTTGACACCGAGAACAAAATTAATAGTTAAAAAAATTGGAGTTACTCTCTAGGCCTTTGCATTGATTCTCTTTTGTTGTTCTTCATTTATTTTGTTGACCATTGCCATCAAAAAGAGAGGAAAAACTGCTCATGGCATTAATTTTCTTGAGTTATTGCACTGTTCTGTCTCACTAAAACTTTATTGTGTTTTGTTTTATACTTTGAATAAAATGCAACTATTTTTATCTGAACCAGAATCCATTTAAAGAATTCAGATTGCCCTTTACCTCCCTTTTGTGAAATTTCACTGACATTGATACAGAAACCAGTTAATTAATATGTTTATGTTAAACTTTTTCATACTATTAAAAATATGTTCATTTGTTTCTTTAATGATTCCATTGTCAGTTAATCTATTAAGGCTTTTATTAAAAAAGCTGTTGAAACATGGCTGAGAACCGTAGGCAAAGTCATCATGTCAATAATGGATATTTTGGATAAGGACTGTGGGTTTGGTCATATTTGATTACATTATTTTTGCAGTTAAATTGTTGTAGATGCACTGGTTTTGGCTTCAGAAAAAGTACACATGATTAAATAAAGAAAGATTTTGCTCCAAATATTGTTCATCCACAATATACTAATTCCCACCAGAGAAAATGAAATATATCACAGCCTACAGATCTCCTATTTCTATTTCATACTGCCATTTATTAAGTAATTTCCTCAAGAAAATATTTTGATGAGCCAGGCTTCTGAGTTGTTTCTTGTAATCTAAGCTGTAATTATAGAAAAATGTATGGATAGAATTATGAAAAATTCTGTGCATGTCCATTATTTTCTGAATTTTGTTTTAATTCTTTGGGCTAATTATGAAGAAAAAATATTGTATTTCCAGTTAGTTGTGGAACAATCAGAGTTATTCAAATCCATGTGATACCCAGTCTTAAGAAGTTTTCAAAAGCTGGACATTAGTGTTGATCTCTCATCCAAATGGCAGCCATGTAAGTGGGAATGTGTCCCTGATTTCAATGGGAGCAGCAGTGGGTGTTATTTTTCATTGTTATACAGCACACGAAGAAGGCAATTGTGTATGCAAGACTTACAGTGATGTCAGATCTACATTTTTATATGGTTTGTTACAGTCTGTGAATAACTGGACTGTATGGATATAAATCTGTCTTTGATTAAGATAGATTATTCTGGTGTCCTGTTATAAGATTATTTTACATTAACGGAGTTATCATTGACAAGTACAGAATCATTCTGATTTATAGAACGTTCTGAAAAATGTACACATCTGTGAAAAATGCCAACTTATGTCTGGAATTAAGGGTTAGATGCATGTTCTTTTTATTCTGCCTTTGCAGAAAGAAAAACTATTTGCCTGTTACTGGTTCACATAGTCAACGTAAATTTGCTTTTCTCAGACATCTTTACAGAATTTACAGATAAGGTTTTACGACTGGAAGCAAGGGAGTATTGTAAAACTGCAGTATTAGACAAAGTACATAAGAACATTCTGAACCCCCAAATGCTATATTAAGGTCACACACGTTTTAAATTAGGATCCTCTGTTCTCACTCATAAATGTCTCAAACTTTCAACTTCTGATCTGAAACTTTTGGTGGTTGAATATTGTAACAGTAGCCACTGGAATTAGTAGATACTGACCCTTGTGCCATATGACAGGCTGTATGTAATTGTTCATGACCCTGGCCAGGTTCATGTGACTGAAGCGAAGAAATTAAAGTTAGCCTGTCACTGGAGCTCCTGCAGGCTGGAACTTTATCATGCAGGTAAAGGTGACTGGGTTTTGAGTTAGTCTGTCAATATAAAATACACTTAATCAGGATTATTATTGGATTTAAATAAACTTCTTCCCATTCACATGACATCAATCATATTCATAAGCATGAGGAAAGCAAAACATAGCTCAGTCACACTGGCTTCAAATGTGTGGTTGTTACCAGTGAATGCCTGATCATTTCTCTTTTATGTTTTCAGCTCAGATTTTTTAAAATTATTTTTGATATTGTTTCTTTGTTGTTTTTCTTTTGTTCTTACTATCTGCAAGACATGTTACATGACAAGCACTGAGCATCTATTTATGTGGAGCATTCTAGGAAATGGAGAGTTATAAATATGTATGTCTGATGATAATATGGAACTCTGACAAAGATACTCCTGCCTGTGTTTTTTTGAATTGACAATACAAAGCTATAGTTTATTGAAATAATGATAAAAATAACATTCTAAAAATGTACTAGTTACTGAAATAGTCAAAAATACAAAAATGTTTTAGTCCCAGGTAGAAAAGCTCCTCTTTGAAATATTTGCAGAAAAATATTCCTGCATTTCCCTATCCCTCAAGATCCGTTTTCCGCAAAGCTCTTTAAGTGTGAGAGAGGATAGAGTTTCCCAACAGTTTATTGCCAGATTTACAGTGCTGGCGACAAAGCCGTTCTTAAAAAATGGGATAGACTTCTCCCAGGAATTGATCTCTGGTTGGGTTAATGGATTATATGGGCCAGACTATGCCTGTGACTGCTCCTTACCCAGTAACACTGCTGAAAATGCACATGAGATCCAGTCTGGTGAGAGAGAGCTTCTGGGAGCCCAGCGCCCTGACCCTCTGCATAACCTCTGCAATGGAGCAAGGACACGTCAGGGCCGTGCTTCTGCTTCTCCAGTGACACAGCAGCAGCAAGAACAGCCTTCCTAAAGCCAACCATGTCCCTGCATTGGTCTGATTATAGAAAGATTGACCCTCTTGCAATTACCCTAACTTGTGTAGTTTGAAACAACCATGGTCAAGACGCTCGTGGAAGGCTAATTGTTCAGCTGCATGCTTTGATTTTATTGATTAGACTTTATGAGGTTATCCATTGTCCCTCACATGGCATGTTAGCTGAAATTGGCAGGATGTAAAAGTGACATTTTGGAACTCACATTTATATATTGTTTTAAATAATTTTCAGAAGACCTCTGCTATGGCAAAAGGCAAAAATTGGCTGAAATGGTTTGGTGCATTAAATTGGGTGGGATTTTTTAGTCCCTACTGATTACAATAAGATCATTGTGTCCCAGAGTCTTTATCATACCACATAACTGATTTATGGAACCTTGCTGCTGTGGGCAGCTGGATCTCACTGCCATTGATACTGGTGGCAAAATCCCCTTTTTGTTGTCTTTGTCAGAACTGGGATTGGGCTTCCCAGTGCCTGCAGCATAGAAATTGGGTGGCTCCTCAGAGTCGCTGTGGGTGTACAGTGATTTCTCACTCTTCTTTGTCTCAAAGAGCTTCACTGAGGGCTGCTGCATGGCAGTGAAACCAACACAGCTCAGAGTGTGAGAAAAGCACACCAAAACTGTACAGATTCACTTCTGAAATGTAAATCCTTTATAAAAGGTGGCAAGATTACAGCAGTCAGTTCTGGCATTGCTCTTGGGTTGGTCATTGCCTTTGAAGTGACCCTGGCCTTAGACCAGGGGAACTTGCTTTGGTTACTCAGTGGTGGCCAGGTGGGATGGGTGGTGCCAGATGGAGAAGAACAGGAAGGAGCCCTGACGCTGTGGCCTCTGTGGGGATGGCTGGGGTGTGCTGTGGGGCTGGCTGAGGGCCAGGCTCTCAGGATGGCTATTTTGGCCTGGTGTGTGGGTGCTGGTGGCACTGCAGGCTGGCTGGGGTGGGCTCACCCAGGGGAGTCCCAGGGCGGTGACAGTCAGGGGGTGCTCCCAGCAGGGACCAGCGGCTCCATGCGCAGGGCTTGGCAGTGCAGGCAGCTCATCTGCAGCTTTTTTATGAGCAAAGCACAAAAGTGTGTGAAATCCAAACCCTTGGCTGTCCCTCCAAGCTTAGTGGTTCTATTTGAAAAACAACTACACAAGATGCCACCTAAGGCAAATCACATAAAATTAAAATAAAAGTACAGCGGTATAGCCTCAAATTTCATGTTGGTAGGAAGTTTTAAAAACCTCAGCCTTTCAGAATTCCTGTGGTTCGGTGCTTGGTCACTAGGGGAGAAAGTACAGTAATCCTGCACAGAAATAAATGTGACTGATTCCTATTTGCTTTCAAATAATTGCATTTATTTACATCAGTTTAACCTCCATTTAAAATGTCATGTATATCTCAGCTAGATTAGTGCATGTGAAAAAAATAGCCTCTGTGGGAAGTGTTTTGAGTAAGCAATTTATTTTGCTTGTAATTAATGGATTCTTACCTAAAGTACAAGTTATAAATAAAAATAAACTAACAGTGAGTGGTAGTTTGCTGCTGTCATTCAAATAGTGGACAGTTGGGTAATTACAGACCATCAAAGAACTGCTGCACTGCTGATTATTATCTTTTAAGAATTTGCCAGCCTTTCATCGTTCAAAAGAAACTTGCATTGAAGTCTTTAAATATATGCTATTAATAAAATAAACCTATTAAGTGGTGTGATGGTTGGTATTTACAGCTCACACAGGGAAACAAGTCACCTTTCCTTTGTTGCTTTGTCTGATACAGAATACCACATTGTGAAATTGGCAGCCAAATCTCATTTAGCCACGTGTAACCGTGTCAATATCGGGGGCTTCATTCGGCAAACACAGCTTGGCTCAGATGAGAAGCTTTGGAGCAGAGCTGGACTCTACCTCTGGAGAAAGTTACTCGAGTGTTTGTAATGCCAGATCCTGAAAATGTCAGAAAATCCATGTGCATGAAACTCATGTGCAAACCTTTGAACTGAAACCAAAAATCATCAGTGAGGACGATGTAGCCACAGTTGCATCTGCTCCAAACAAGAAATGCATATAACTTCTATCACATTTTATACATACACTTATGCCATGTGTTGCTAAGATTTGTTATTTAAAAATCCCTATGAGTAATATCTTAATATGTATTTACAGAATTTAATTTTCAAAACTAAGCTAAATGTTAGACACAGAATTATTTTTCACAGTTGAGGCTCTCCACTTACCTAATATCAAAATGATCCAAACATACATTTCCATGGTAATTTTAGTTAAAAGCTGGCCTTAGGATGGAAATGATGTTACAGATATCCCTTTTCCTCATAGAGGTAAATAGAGGAATTTAATATATACAAGACTATGATCTTTGTGTTGACTAGGAGTAACATTTGAAGCATAGCTTTGAAAGTCACGTTGATGCACACCGTGGTGCTGGAGACAGAACTTTCTGTGCTGGGGAGCAGGGCTGGCTCTGACAGGTCTCCGGTGCTGCTGCAGAGCTCTCAGAGCATCCAGCACTCAGCACTGCTGTGCTCAGCTGCCTGGAGCCCTGCACAGGCAGCAGCTCCTGTCTCCAGCAAGGAGGCATCCCCCACCTCAGCTCATCCGTGTGGTGTGTCTGCCTGTTTATCTCGTGTTTACATCAGAATAAAAGAGTCACTCCTGCATCTTCCATTCAGAATACTTGAGTGCTTCCATTCAGTAATAGAATCAAGAGACCGGATTACTCATCTCAGTAACATTGCCAGGATGGGGATTGTAAACATCTGTAAACAGAACACTGAAATTATAAGTAATATAAAACAAATGCTAAATATTGTACTCTTTCGTTGCTTTCATTGAGCCAGACTAATAATCATTAAGGCATGTAAAAAAAATATAGAGATATATGGCTTATATGAAAGGTCAGTTGCAGACCACAGTTATTTTGAATTCATTGAATTGTTTTTAGCAGGCATATCTCTATGCAGCATAATCTCTAGCCCATTTTCAGCAAAACATGCCTAAATTCATCATACATGAAAACAGAGCTGGAGGAAGAGGAAATGAACAATCTTCTTATTTATGCAATTTAAGAGAAATATGGGGGGTCTTTACTGACAATTAGCTGATGAAATACAAATTATCTGTACCTACCAAGCTGCAAAAGCTTCTTGAAGATGGCAGAAATGCTGCTTTTAAAGGCTTCTGTAGTTTTGAGAGATTAGTTTTGTTATAAATCTGCTTGTGTGTCATTGAACTGGATACTGTGATTTGTAAAAGACCATAAATACATTTTTTATCATTAATATCATCATTCTTTCTGCTGTGGTTTAGCTTGATGGTTTTAGCATAATATTTTAACAAGCTCTGAAAAATCTTGAGTTAAAAAAATAAAAGAATTTCGGAAAATGATCTGTCTTAAGTTTGCTTTAGAATTTAATTGAGAATGATTTTAACAATTTTGTTGATTATCTTAATTTAAAAAAAAAAAAAGATTGAAAATTTCCAGGTGCACTGACAGACTCAAGTACACCTGTGGGAGTTTTTTGAGGGGTGGGGGTTGGGGTGTTGATTGGCTTTTTTTGTTTGTTTTGTTGGTTTTTTTTGGTTTTTTTTAACTGCAAGAAAGGAAAAAGGTTAAGCCTCTGAGAATCTGGAAATGCCAATCATACGAATACATGAAGAAAGCAACTGTTAAAGTGCTCTGAGTGTTAGCAGAATTTTCTGAAGCTAGTTAATGTGGTAATGACAAGAGTAGGAGGGCTATAAGACCTAGAAATATGCTGTACACCATCAGGTGCTCTTTATATTTTGTATTTACACTTAGGTAGTTAGTTGTGGAAGCTGAACCAATGCACAGTGTATTAGCAGAGAGTGTGGAAATACAGCAAAAGCTAATGGTCCTACATTACAGCTTGGCTGTGTGGAAAATGGAAAATGCTGGATTGTGTTCTTTTGAAAAACTGTAATAAGTTGGATCATTAGGAGCCTCTTCAGCAGCAACTGGGATGTGTTGCAGTGGATGTTTATTAATATACCATTTCTTAATGAAGTAGAATTAAAAATATTTGAAATAATGATTTAGAGACAGTAAATAATTGCAAAACAAACCTGTGGAAATCTAGAAAGGCTTTTAAGTAAGGAAAGAAAAGTGAGAAAAGAGAAGGGGAAAGGAATCGTTTTAGACCTTTCAGGCCTAGATGATTCCTGGGCAGGTGAAATGACGAGATTTAACATGTTGTCTGACAATTCTTGGGCTTATTATTAGGGCCTTGCATCACAGCCTTGAGGAGGAGGAGGAACTTTGGTAGTGTCAGAATGGTACAATGCTGTGCACAGCTTGTACTTCCTTTTCCTGGAGGGTTTGTGCTGTGAGTGAGGGACAGTGCTCTGCATACAGGAGAGAAGACTGAATGGAGGATCCCCTCCTGCAGGGATGGCACATCTCACTAAATGTTCTGGTCACTTGAGCCAGGGGCATTTTGACCAAAATATATTAAACTTTGGAGATGTGACCTCTTCTGTTCTTTTTTTTATTGAACAGCGCATGTGTTTATGTTTTTAGGGGCAATTTTTCATCTTATTCACACTTAGTGAATTGCATGCATGTGGAAAATGAGAGACAATTATCTTGTGTATGCTTCTGAAATAATTGTTAATATAATCTAATATTAGTTATTATAAAGTCCTTCTGAAGTCACTCATGGCAAAGACAATGGCAAAAAAGGAAAATGGTTCCTCATAACGCTCTTGCTCTGTCTTACCTTCTGTGGACCACCTTAGCTATATTAAATGTCTAAACAACAATCTTTGTACACTGTATTCATACTTTTAGACATCTATCATGCTTTTATTTTACCTTTCATTTCCTTGGCAGATGATGCCATAGGGAATTAAGATAAAGTGCAATCATCTGTCCAGCTTCTTTGCTATAGCCATATTGTATATTATATTCTCAGACCCCACAGTGTTCTGCAGGAGATTATCCAAGAAATGATAAATCCTCAGTAGGAGCCATCAAAGCATCATTGCCAGTTTGTAGCTGCCAAGAAGACCCTCACATCTCTGTCACGCTCACTGCATTATTGATCAGCCTGTGAAATACTGAAGCTCTATTGATTGCAAATATTTAGGGATGAAAAGGGAAACATTGTCCTCAAAGATATTTGCAGTCTTCTCTCCTCTGTTAGAGATCTTTCTCCCCCTGTATTTCTCTGTCTCTCTTACCTTTATGTACAGGAGGCTGATGTGCTCACCTGAGGGCACTGGGGAGGTGGGCAAAGCTGCCTCGCCCTGCTGGGGCCAGCAGCCACCAAAAACCTGAAAGAGGAAAATGAGGGACAGTGCCTACATAAAAACTGCTTGATTGTTTTGCACACACACACATGCATTTTGGCAGAAATTATAGGAGGCAAAGCCCATTTCCTGTTTGTCTGTCTTTTCATTCGTTTGCTGTGGTGGGTCTAGCAAAACCAGCACATTTGTATTTAAAAATTACCTTGATGATCCAGGCCATGAGGTCTGAAGCAGTCCTGCCTAAGATAGCACATATTCTGATATTCTAGTCCCATCAGACAGCAGAGCTGCTGAAATCCCAGTGCATTCTGTCTGGAGTCTCAGGGGTTCTCCTAATCCAGTTACAGGAACCCTGTGCAGACAAGCTAAAATACAAGACCTGAGCAAAATCTTAGCTTGTCGATCCATTTGGGTGAGAGCTGAAAAGGGACTTTGCAAAGACAGAGCAGTAAAATACACAACAAAGCAACTCCCTGCAAATCCAGCAAGTTAGTTCTTGCTGTCCCTTGTCCAGAAAGCCCCTGCTAAGGAGGGATGTTGGCACATGCAGGTGGTTTCTGCCTGGTTACTGTACAGTTAGTTCTCTGCCTGGTAATTTAGCTGAAATCATTAACATGTGTCTTGTGTGTTACCTGAATGAAAGGAGAGTTCATGGGTTATTACTGCCCAGTTTTTCTCTTTGCTCCTGCACTTCCCTGTTTCGGTTACAAATCCCCCTCCAGGCACAAAGCAAGCTGGACACCTACAGTGCAGCTAAAGAGTTATTTGCTCCCTAGGTGGACACTAATGAATGACTGCGGTGCTGCCCTGAGTGATGGGGTCCCCACTATTAAAGTTTAATAGAAAGATCTGAGAAACTGGGGGCCAAGAAGAGGAGGAGGGGACAGGAGGCTGTGAGTAACTCTCCAAGTGCCTTCTCTCTTCCTGTGCTGTAGTGGAGATTATAGCATCCTTCAGGACAGGAGTAACAGGAGACAGGTCAGCTCCCTCTGTGTTCTCCTTTTGCCTTCAGTCTCACTGCAAGCTATTGAAGCTGCAAAAATATGGTGGTTCCTTTCCACCAGATATTCCAAAATCTCTGAAATCAGCAGGAATATGGCCTGGCTCAATAATTATCTAATTCAGACTTATTCATTTTTCTGATTTGTTTATTCTTTCATTTCCTTCACAGTCCACATTGTCCGCTTTTGTTTCTCCCTAATCTGTCTCTTTTTTCTTTACTTTCCCTACTCCAATCTTCCTCTACCTCATACTTTCCAGCACTTGGGATTACAATATGTATATTTAATTTGAAGGCTTAAAGGTGATTGATTTGGGATTTTTAAAAATTATTCTTTAAATATTCCCTATGAAATATTTAAATTTCTGAATTCCTGTCCATGCTAAGTGATGATAAACTATACAGAACAGTAGAAGTACATTGTCCATTATTTCAACCAATGTAAGAATAAACCTCCTCAGTTTTTCTCTCTCCCACTGAATAGGAGGAGACTAATGTCTAGTTGAAGTTTTGCTTTTTGTTTTTGAGGCCCCATTATTGTGAAACTTGCCCACATCTGAGACCATATAAAGAAAAGGGATTTTTTAGAAGGTATATAGAGAGAGGTATCCTTTAGTTTCTCTCTGCTGTGAATTACTAAGAATATTCTGAGTATCTCTCTCACAGTATTTATACAGAACAAGACAAATCTCTCATATACCATTCTTACTACAACTTCAAGAAGGAGGTTTTGTTACTGCAGGTTCAGACCACCAACAGGTTTGGTATCCTGAGATCCTACAGGATGTTGCTCACATTGCAAGGGACAGCAATGGAAGAAACTTCCTTGCATCAGAGGTGTTTGAGAGAGTTAGATTTCTTCTGGAGATAATGATAAACATAGGAATTCAAGTTTGGTTTCAGGATGGGGTATCATAGCCTCCCTCCCTTTTGGCAATAGTTACAGGATTAGAAACCTTTGTTGATGTTTTGCTAGCTGAAAATAAATGCAGCTGCAGAAACTGAAATATATTTGCTTTTCCATGGCTCTTTGAACCTTCCGTGCCATCTGTCCCACAAAGCTCTTCTAGAAAAGTCAGTGCAAGAACACTTTGAGCCTGTAAATGCATCCTGAAAAGAGCACTGATACAGGAATTTGGTTTATTATTTGCTCTTTGAAAAGTGGTGTTGCCAACACAACCTGTCAGCACAGGTTTCTTAAGCCTGCAGCCTGGCCAAACGTGTTGGATTCCTGTTTGGAAATATCTGGACTGGGTCCACAAAGCTTACCCATGTATTCCTTCCTCTCTGCCTTTCCTTCAGACATTCTGGCTGAACTGTAGCACTTCAGCAGATGTAAACCTGACTTGTGTGATGACCTGCAAAATAACTTAGAACTGGTGAGACTATCAAGGAGATGTGTTTTCCTCAGCATGGCAAGGATACAAAATTTGTGGTCTTCTCATTTCTTAACAAACGATGGGTTTGGGTCTACTCTAAAATTTGTCCCTTATTTTTCTCCCTGAAATTTAACTTGTTTAGGAAAGCACTTTTATACCACACTAGTAATCTTATTTACTTGAAGGAAACATGTGCTTTCATATTACTCTGAATACAGCTGCTTTCCTGAACTAAGGCCTATGCTGAGAACTTAAATGTGAATTCTGGACTTCAGGAAATGCTAAAACAGGTTGGTGCTTCTGAAAACACTGGCTGGAAATTCCTGTGCTTTCATGTGTGTTATGTAGAGACAACATTAAAGTTCAGTTGCTTAAGACTCATTCTTATTTTCACAGTATTCACTATTATTTTAAGAACTCTTAGGCATTCCTAGTATGAGCAGTTCTAAAAACGTGCAAGGACAAGAAAGTTCTCCCTTTCTTACCATGATAATAAGAAGTGCTTGAGATAAATAAGTGCTGTGTGGAAAGCATCATTATTACTCTTCCCATTTCTAATGCCAGTAAAATTTTCTTCTTTTCACTTTATATCATATATGGGGGTTTTTGTTTGCTTTTTTTTTTTTTTTTGGTTATGGTTATGTTTGTGTGTGTGTGTATGTATGTAAACTATTGAACTGACTGCCATAATGATTGCCCACTTTTCAGTAGTCATCCAGAGCAGATAGATTTCAGGGAATGGCAAAATAAAATTCCCCTTACATTATGTCAGTTGATATCTGAAGATCAATTCTGAATGCTGCCCTCTCTATTTGGTTTGGGGCTTCTTTTTGTTTTGTTTGTTTTTGTTGTTGTTGTGGGCTTTGGGGTTTTGGTGGCTTTTTTCCTCAATTGCAGACTGTACTTCAAATTACTGATAATAGCAATGGCTGTTCTAATTTTGTTACAAGTCATGCTGAAACAACTTTTTGTCTCTCCTGAACATCATGTTGTAATACATATGTTGTGATCTAGAACCAGGCAGCCTGTGCCGTTTCCTTTTGGTAAACATGGAGGGTGGGAGTATGGCTGACTTAGTTTACCCAACAGTCTGCAGCTGACAATAACCCAAGATTTCTGGATTTTCTCACCTAGCCATCATCTTTTGTGTGACCTGTATCAGAAGAGAAGCCAGAGCTAAGTAAACTAGATAGCTCAGTAAAATACTATTGTCTGGTCTTGTTCTTTGCTTTTAGGGTAAGTTGATCATATTTGGAGGCATGTCCTCTCAGTTGTAATATTTCTCTGATTTTATTAATAGAGGCAAGAATAGAAATGTTTAGCTGACAAAGTCTGTAAGAAATATAAGCCATCTTTGTATCTGGAAAGTAGCAAATTTGTATATGAACAACTGAAAAAAAAATCCTCATACAAATGCATTTTATTGGAAGAATAAAAGAACAGAATTCTTGCAATTGGTCAAGAAAAATTGTCAATATCTGCTTCTTCCAACCTTTTGAATCCTTCTTCAGGAATAATGTTTTCCATGGTTTGATGCTTGCAGCTCCATAAAGAAAAATCTTTTGTCATGGAAATCTTATTCTCTGCCCATAATAACTCTAATAGCAATGTTGAATTGCATTATCTGTCCATTTATCTTAATGTCCCAGTTCTTGTAAGGATTAGAATCGTATGTTTCTGAGGAAAACACAAGAAATCTTTGGATGGTAACCTAGAGATTTCTGTTACAAAGTAAGGAATTAGAAATGCATTTGGGCAGAAACTGAGTAGCTGTTACACATTTTTTTTTGTGGCTATGAATTTTTGTAGTTTGGGCAGGGTTGTAACTTGAGAACTGACAAATAGCTGACCAAAACTGACACAGGATAATAAATAAAGTAGGGACGTGTGCTTGTTGGGGGAAAATGGTTCTTTCCCATGTAGAAATTGTAGAAATAGAATAATTCTGTGATATAAGTGGAAAGATTCTTTTGTTTCTGCTATATCCAGTGGAACAGATTTTAGGAATTGTTCTGGATGAAAACCTAGATTTATTTTTTCTGAACAGCAGATAAATATATGGTACATTTATAAATCTAGTAAACAATACCAGTTTCACCCTCTGTCCTGCAGTAACTTTCTCTGACATTTAAGGACCAAAGACTATATCTGAAGAAGGTCACAGATGTCATAGCAATGAACATTTAAGCACACAGATTTAGGAATTTTAAAAAAGTTATTATATAAAATATAAATTACTTCACATTATATAGTATTCTATTTTAATATATTAAAATGCAATATATTGTTATAAATTTATGTTTTTATGAAATTCTAAACCATAATATGAATCATAGGTAGTGAATGCAATAATAGTATTTAAATTATATAGACTAGATATTGCAAAGAATTAAGCACCTCCCAGTATAATCCACAAGAAGCAGCACATCAAGGAACAGAGCTGTCCAGAAATAAAGAACAAAACCCTGATAGGAAGGGTGATTATTCTGAAGCAGTGAATTATTTCTGGTTTCTGAATGCCTTAAACAGTACTTGGGCTCTTCCTTTTCCCTAAGATACAGTCAGACACCTTGTCCCAATAGTAGGTAAAGCATCTTTTCCCTTTGCAGAGCAGGGATGGATAGTGTTGCCCTCTGGTACCATGTCTCACTGGTTAGTGCTTCCACAGCCAGCCAAACCATCCAGGTTTGGATCTTTTGCTGATCTGTAGGTTTCAAGCTTTAAGGGGTAATACTCACAGCTGTGTATGTTCTTTTTAGTTTCTTTTTTACCTTGTAAGACTTTAAATGAGAGATTCTGCGATTCGGGGAGGAAGACTGCTGAGAAGAAAGGTGCCCAGTGACTGTGTAGCCTCAGCTACAGCACTCCTCTCACTGTAGCAGTGCATTGAGTAGGCAGCCCTGGATGTCCTACACCAGGTGAGACAGCTCAGAGTTAGAACTTGTGTTCAATATCAGCATAGCAAAGATCCTTTGTAGACCTGGCCTCTAGACACAGAGTTTGAAAATAGCCTACTTTTGTTAAAACTCATGTGAATATTCATGTGAATAAAGTAAAACATTTCAGGGTCCCAAATCCACACCCAGTCTACAGGTCTGTGGATCTATGGGTTAGGCCTTTAGTCAGACTGAAATCTTGGTAATTCTACTAAATAACCAATGGCTTGTGCATAAAATCACAAGACTATTTGCTTGTCCTACACAGAGCAGACAAAAGTGGTCCAGCCTGTGAACTGATTCTTCTGACCCTGAGAATAGCAGATATGTGGGTAGGAAAATATGCAGCAGCAGACATGGTGTCCCAAAAAGCAACCTTCAAAATAATTATTTCAATTACTCTTCAGGACTTGCATATCTTGTGTTTCTCTTCCTGGTTTTAAAATGTGTCAGTCAGTAAGGTACCAAAAATACACAACAAAAGAAAATTGAGCCATCCTGAGATAATGCTGGCATTTGTGTAGGTCTTCTCAGAGTATTGGAAAAACTGGAAAGTTTGCACTGTGATCAGTAAATGATCAGCATAAAGTTACTCACTGGGATGAGAAATGAAATCAAACAGTGTTGATGAGCAGCATTGTGCAAAATATGAGTCTCTGTTTTCAGGAGTGAGCTGGGACTTCTTGGTCATGGATGGGGGATACCAGGAGATGACCAGCAGTGCTTGGAAAGCAGTCAGTGCTGGTGCTGTGAGTGCCATGTGCCTGCTCAGCTCCGAGGGCTTTTAATGGGCAAAAGAGCCATCAGGCCGAGCTTCAGGGAGACGTAGGGACAGCATGAGGCCAACAATATTGCAAGAGTTCAAAGAGATACAAACAGTATCAGTCTGTGAAAGCAAAGGGGAAACAATTGCTCAGGTTCAGATGTGAAACTTTGTAGTTGCAGAACTGTAGGTATAGATTTACTGTAAGGTACTCTGGGAAGAAGATTTTGGTAAAATAATAAATAGGAATGTTAGCTTTTCTTCACGACTGTTTCCACTACTTAGAACTGTAAATACACTTAACCTACACGCACAGAGGACTGCTGCCTACTTTAGAGAGTCTAACTGTTCCCTGCAGTCACTTAAAATTACTCTCTAAATGTATTAATAGAGCAATTTTGTCATGATATTTGGAAATTATATTTTGGTTTGCGTAAGTAACTCATCGGTTAGCAGCATCCCAGAAGAAGCAGTTTTAAGTCTGATTCATTAACTTATTCCCTAAAATAAGAGCATTGCTGCGAACAATGATTTTGAGAATGAGGGTTTCTCGTTGGGCAGGAGGGGGAAAGCCGCTGTTTTCGCTGTTTCCTCAGTGTTTTTTGGCGTGTCGCGAGGCTCGCTGTTTGGGATCCCGGGCTCGGTGGGTCCGCGGTAGCCACCAGTGGCCGGAGCGGGGGCGAGGAGGCGGCGGGGTCACGGCGGGGGCGGCGCTGAAGCACTTGGTGAGCAGGGCGGAGGTGCTGCCAGCGGAGTCTCTGTGGCGCAATCGGTTAGCGCGTTCGGCTGTTAACCGAAAGGTTGGTGGTTCGAGCCCACCCAGGGACGGGTTCCCCTTTTGGGCTCGGCGCCGCCCCCGCCGCCGGCCGTCGTTTTGTGCGTGTGCGCCGGGGGAGGGTGTGCGATCAGCGCCGGCGGCCCCGCAGGCGCCGCGTGGTGCTGGGCAGGGGGGCCCGCGGCGGGGAGCGCAGCGCGGCGGCCCCAGCTGCGGCGGGGCCCGCCCCGAGCGCCGAGCGCTGAGCCCGCCGCAGAGCGGCCGCGCTGCCCACGGCGCCCCGGCTCCAGCGGGGCCACGCGGCCGTGCCCTGCCCAGGGCGCCCCGGCTCCTGCCCCGTGCCTCGCCCGTGGGCACCCGGGACCTGCTCCTGCCTCCGTGCGTGCGGCGATGCCCTTGCTGGAGCGGCCCCCGAGCGCCGTCGGCTGCTGCGGCGGGCTCTGTCCTGAGGCTGGCGGGGACCCGAGTGCCCGGGATTTTCTGCACCCCCGGCTCCCGCGGCGGGAGGTGCGAAGGAAAATACAGTCTTCGAGCTGCTCCGAGATAACGAGCGAGGCTGCGGGGCCATTGGGGTTTGCTCCGGGAGGCGCTCACGGCGCTCCAGCACTCGAGCGATCGCCGGCGGACAGCCTGGGTGGGAGCCGAGACTCGGGGACAAACGCGGCTTGCGAGGAGGATTATTGCGACCACTGCCGAGTGTCACTGCGGCCGGCGCTCCGCGGCGCGCTGGGAACGCGCACACCGGCGGCCCCGTCTCTCCGCGGCGGAGGGAGCCCGCACGGCCGGGTGAAGCGAGGGGGGACACCGGAGCCCGGCGGCAGAGCCGGCTGCGGGGCCCGGCGGGCAGGAGCGGGACAGCGCCGTGCCCCGCGCTCCCTCCCCGCCCGGGCGGGACGTGCTCCAGGCCCGTTCCCTGCTGGCAGGCGGCGCGGCCGCTCCGGGCTCGCCCTGCCCGCGCGGAGCCGCTTTGCATAAATGAATGTTAAAAGCAATTACTCCGGGAGCTTCGCCTAAACGTGTCAATTAGAAGTTGGCACCTTCGCCGTATCCGAGCCCGAGAGGCGATTCCAACGAGCGCTCTGGTCGCGTGAAATCCGGCTGCCTTCCAGCCCGACCTCTGCCAGCTCTGAGAGGATCTATTTACAGTTTAGAGAAAACAGGATCCGTATTAAAAATGCCCCTTCCCCAGCGAAGCTGTATTTCACAGATCTTTCTGTTCAACCCGCCTGGTTTGAATAAGGGATACAACCCTCTTAAAGGTCAGGCTGTGCCATTGATTTACCATCGATGACAAGATACGGCCCTCGCTAGCCAAGATAGCAGAGAAAAGACATGTATTTAGAAACACCGAAAAATCTTTTGAAAGTCGTAAACCTTAAATCGTTGATGTGATGGTATTTTTTTTCTATTATCCACATATTTTTCATTTCGGTAAAACATTTTGAAAAACTGTCAGCCGTGTGCTGAGCATCAGGGGAGGTGTAGCTCTCTGCAGGACCCCCCTATCACCGTTAGCCACGCTTAACCCGTAAATATTTCCTGCTGTTAGGGAGAATTTTATTTTAACTAAAGTGGTTCAGGTAAATTCCCTCCTGGACATTTCCACGCTGTTTGCAGTGCAGGATGTGTTCAGCCCGGTAGAACTGCATCCACCGCAGCCAGCAAAGCCTCGCAGGGGATGAAATCTAAAAATCTACATTTGCCAGTGCTTGGACCACCGCGCTGACAGGCAGGCATCAAGAGCTTACAGGAACCACCACCAACAAAAAATTGATCATGTCAGTGTGAAGCAGCAGTGTCTGGAAAACCAGTAACAATTTAGAAACTAAAATTAGCTGATAGTTCATGAGGAAGGACAGGCGTTTCTGCTCGCCTAAAGCAAGTCTTGCTCTCCTTAGCAAGTCACAGATGCATTTTACAAGGGTGGTTATAGCTGACCACGGGGGTTGTTTAGGCTCATCCCAGTTGCTACACGTCGCTGTGCAAGCGTGCACCATCAAACCTGTTAAAATAGGTGCGGGGTGCGAGCACCCACGCCGCGATCCTGCCACACGTGTGCAGGAGGGGCTCATCATGGGCTCGGTAATACAAAGCGACATTTAGGCAGTGCTTGATAAACTAATTTTGTAGAAGTGGAAAGCTCGTGCATGGGAAGTGCCTCATCCCATCTGCTCACCAACTAATTACAATTAAGGTTGTGGAGAACGGGAAACCTGATACATTTTTGGGACTAGACAGGGAATCGAAGCTTCCTTTGTATGAAGTAGAATTTTTTCAGAGGTCAGTGAAGCTTTCAGTTCTTAGCCATGGAAAAAGCTTCTCGTAGCTGTGTAATGTACCCAGACAAACCAGCCGGTTCTTGCCTTAATCCATTTATCTATATGCAGTCTCGGATAAACGCTGCTCTAAATGTAATGGGGGACTGCACCATGACTGACTGATGCTTTTAGGAAAAAAGATTTGACATATTCAAAGTGACCTCTTAACTAACACCGAGATGAATTCCAGAGTAAGTATTCCCAACCGATATTCCAAGCAATTTTTAAGGCAGCTGGACAAGACTCGCCGTCGAGACGTTCGGGAGAGCCCAGAACCAGCGGACCGCCGGTTGTCTCACCCTGGCATCACCAGCGCCTGGATAAACCGCAGCAACCCGCAACGCGCCGCGGCTCTTTGTTCGCGCGGCGATGGGACGGGGACGCGGGGCTGGGGACGGCCGGTGCCTCGGCCTGGGGACACAGGGGACAGCTCTGCCGCGGTCCCCCGCCTCGGGCAGCGCTCGGGGGCTCCGCATTCGGCGGAGGGGGAGCCGCCGCCGGCCGCCCGTGCCCCGGCGCTGCGGGATGGAGGGCTCGGGGAGCCGGCGTTCCCTGCGGGTGCGGGTCCCGCTCCCCTCCCCGCCGCGTCCAGCGGAGCCCTGGGGGATGGGGAGGACACGGCCGCCCGCACTGCTGGAGCCCCCGGGCCGAGCCGGCCCCGCAGCCGCTCGGGACACCCGCAAACGCGGGGACAAAAGAACGCGGACTCTTCCCCCGCCACGGGAAGCCCCGGGGGAGAGGTGGGCTCTGCGTGGGAGCCGGGGGGATCCGCGCCGCCCCCGCCCCTCGCCGGGGCTTCCCGCTGCCTCCTGCCGGCGGGCGGGGCCGGCGGAGCCGGGACCCCCCCGCAGCCGCCCCCGGGCCCCGCGGCCGCCCCGCCCCGCCCGCAGCCGCGCGGGAGGGGCCGCGGGGCCGCGCGGAAGTCCAGGTGCGGGACCGGGCCCGCCGCCCCCGCGGAGCCGCCGCGCTCCGCCCGCTGCCCCGGCCGGGCGAGGCTGCCGGGGGTGCCGGGGCTGCCGGGGGTGCCGGGGGTGCCGGGGGTGCCGGGCCCGGGGGCGCATCCCCGGCGGAGAGCGGCGGTGCGGGAGCGGCGTCCGGCCGGAGCGGCGGCCGCAGGGGCTGCGCGGGGTCCGGGCTGGGAGCGAGGCCGTGGCGAAGCAGCTCCCTTTGAACTTTGGCCAATATTTAATGACTTGGGAGGCAGATAAGATGGGGAATAAAATATTCATGGTCTCAATAAAGACGGGGACCCGGAGTATTGGAAAGATGAAAAACTGTACGGCTCGCAGAAAGGGTGCAGAAAACAGCCATCTTGAATATTTTAATCTCTGGCAAGTGTTTCTTTGGAACAAAATGGATGTTGGAGGGAAACAGCATAGTTAACATTACTGTAGCCTTCCATTCCTAACACCATCCCTCTCGCAGAATTCAGCTGGCACGGAGCAGGGAGACTGGAAGGAACGCCACAGCCTTTCATCTACCTACAATGGCAATAAATAATCATAATCTGAATACTGTGGTCTGGAAATTTAGTACCTCTCTAAGTGATGGTGCTTTTTTTACCCACGATTTATATCGATTTGTTTTCATCGACATAAGTCACATGTAATGCTGCAAAACCACTCTCAGAGCTCAAGCAACATAAAGAAACAATTGCTCTGTGTTCAGCCAGAACACATCGGTAAAGATTTTTTATTTTTTATGATATTGTACATTGTTACCATCGCCAAAATCAAAGGAGGTATTCCTACAAATTACCCTGGAAATTGAATCAAGGCCTGGGTTCAGAGTTTGTTGTGTATTCATGATATGAACCAATTATTTTAAGGATTCATTGTTTGCCCATAAAAATCACTCTAGGCTGAAATTAGGCTTAGGAAGTCCCCAGGATTTTTCCCACTTCTACTAAAATGGGTTAACAGCTGTCTTTATTTTTTCTTTCTTTTTCCCCCACCTCAAACTGATGGTGAAAACAAATACAACATGCTGATTTCAGATGCTTTTTGTTTTCATATAACAAATAGCTTTTCCATGGCTTTTTTTTTGGTGGCTTTTTTTTTTTCCCCTAAGGATTGCTAGGCTTTTAATATGGTAGGCCTCCACAAATTTAAAATTTTTTGTTGGTTTTGGTTTTCTGTTTTTTTTTTTTGTTTTTTTTGTTTTTTTTCTTTACAGAGGAACAAGCGACTGAAGTGGGGGGTGTGGTGAGAGCAGAGACAATAAGTCAGTGCTTCAGCTACACAGGCTCGGAGAGGCTCCTTCCCCGGGATTATTTATTTATTTCTTTTCTCGTTGCTGTTTGCTTACTTTGGACCTACTCCTTCAAAGATAAGCACAGCAGAAACAACACACTTTAAAAAAAAAACCCAAAAACCCCCAAAGACAGATAAAAAAATATAATGCAGGGATGGCTGGAGACCATTGTCTGAAGATTAAAGAATTGGATTTTCAGATGGAACTGCTTGATTTTATTCTCTTATTGGTTTCTTTAAAGTCAATTTGGGGAGCAGTTCTAATCCTAATTGTTAAGAAGAATGTTCCTGTTGAGAACTGTGCTGTTCTTATTCAAGTTTTTAATTTTTCAAGGAAATTCTGAGGTACTGCATACGCAGTTCCTGTTTATTTCAGCATATTGGTACAGCTTACTTTCTGTATCTGAACATTTTTGCTTTAATTTCTCAGTTCCATGCTCTCCCCCATGGATTGATACATAAAAATATGTCTAGCACCTCTTTCCTACACATCCTGATGTTGGTACAGCATTTCTTGAGACAATTTGAATCAAAGGCACTAAAAAACCAAGCAGATTCCTGGTTATTTTTTTATAATTGTAGCATACAGAAATCTCCAAAGAATAGCATTTGTGAAAAGCAGAGTGAGCAAAATTACTAAAATGCAAATTACAAGCTCCATCAAAGGCTAAAATTACGAACTTGTGCTCGTGAGAAAAAAATGCAGTCTAGAAACAATAACCTAGAAAAACAGGCACTGACTTTTTAATGGGCAAGTCTTTTTCTGAAAATGAAAGTGACACTCAGCTCAAATTTTTAATATTATCTAAGAAACACAAAGATTACAACCAGATTGAGTAATACTGGGGTCTGCTGTAGGGCCCAGAGAGGAAAGCTGTGTCACATTTGCTGAAAGCTTAAGGAACTGCATTTAAATGTCATGGAAATCCGATTTATGTGTGAAAGGTATGTAGGGTTCAGGGAGGAAACAGGGTGTGAAGAAGAACCAAGGAGATATAACACTGTATGTTGTCCCACAGATATGAAGGACAGAGACATTTTGTAGAATTAAATAGAAGAAATAAATTAATTTCTAAATTATAAATAAATAAAATATAAATTATTTTAAAAACTATTTCTATGATTACTCAAAATATGTATTTTGCCACAAAGAAATGCATTCACAAGAAGAGAAAGGCCAGTATAATGTTTTTCCTGTAAAGAATATGACTTTGATTCATGAAGTTCATTTGCCCTAAGGTACTTAAAGTATTATTACATAAGATAGGCTTAGAATATTTTTCTGTTAAGTATTATGTTCTTTTGTCATCATCATAGCTTTGTTGGCAAAACCTGAGAGTTAAATTGCACCTTCATAGTTAAACAGAGAGGGAGACGTGGGAACACTTCTATCTACACCTTCCAGAAGAGCAATGAGTATCTGGGAATTTCCAAATAACTGAGGCCAAGGGACTGGTGATTTTATATATTATTCTGACTGGTGATTTTATACTTTATTCTGATATTCTGGTTATTTTATTTTCTTGTTGTGTCATTGGCATATCAGGCTCTGCAAGCAACTGTTAAGTGCTTGCTAGAGTAGTGCCTATATTGATAAGGAATAATTGGTTTAACAAGCTGAAAGTTGTTTGTAAATATTCTGCTTAAAAGCTGGTGTTGCTAAATCCCTTGTACTGTTTAAAACATGACTGTAAAGCAGTAAGGTAAAATGACAGGATCTGAGTGATAATTTTGGTCTCCTTTTCACTTCACAGATTTCCTGCAAACATTTCTGGTCGTGTAAGACAGATGTGCTCTTCAGATCATGTCTCTAAATATTTCCCCTTCTATGGTTCAATTGAAATAGGCAGTGATAAGTGGTTACTACTCAAAATTAAGATCTTCAGTTTAACGTGAGGACATACTTTATCTGATTTTTTTCCTTGGGTGACATAAATACTCTGAAACTCAAAAATTAGCCTTGCAGATGCCCTCCATAATTTGCTTTTCCTCGGCAGAGTGGAAGTGACTCAGAGAAGGTCTGTGCCATGGCTCACACTGTGCTCAGCACTCCTGGGCCTCAAGGGGCTGCCAGCCCTGAAGAACTTCCAGTGTAAATGGGAGATAAAACTTGGAATTAATCATGTGCAAAGTTTTCCGTTTAGACAAATGTTTGCAAAAATGTTTTGTTCGTTTTCCCTTAATATTTAGCAGTGGATTCTGGTTTTGACTGGGTCTAACTTAAAATGAAAAAAAAGAAGCATTTTCCTCTTTCACTTTCCTTTGGGCAGCACAGATCTGGCCAAACTGAAGGTGGAGTTTCCCCACAGCTGGTGGGGCCGTGGCTGTCCTTGGCTTCTCTGGTGTGAATAGTTCACTCCCAGCCTGTAACTTGTTCTGTTCTATCATGTGGTCCAGATCTTGAAAAACAAGGATCTTCTGTATGCCTAACCTAACTATCCCCTTTTTTTCAGTCCTAAAATCCAGCACTTGCTTTTACTGCTGTCACATACTTTTAAAATCCCAGATATGCTGGCTGGAAAGGTAATAATTAGGAGTTTATCGTGGAAGGAAGATAAGATTATCTGTAGTAAAGATTTATTATTAGAAAATGAATAGCCTCATTTTCAAGATTTAAGAGACTTGTACAAATTACCATTGCTGGATGTTTTTTTTAGTTTCCAGTTCACATTAGTACTGAAAGAACTGTTTGGGGCCTATTACCCAGCTTTTGGAAAGTATTCTTGTGGTGGAAAAATTTGTAAGGGATTTGGAAATGAGGACTCATCTGGCTAGTAGATGTTCATAAAAATCTTAATGACTTCAGCAGCCTGAGGCTGTTGAGGCTGGGCTGGGCTTGGCTGGAAACTGTGGGGCTTGCTGGAGGATCCTCTCCCTACATGTGTGGTGGTGATAAGGGAATCTGTGGCTGCACTGGCACCGTCTCTTTTAAAAATGATTCTCTATTATAAAACACATTTAAAAAGATAGTAGCTCTAATGCATAGGACAGTTTGGAAACTTGTGCATTAAACTATTCAGGTTTTCCTACAAAGGCACTTTGCAGTTTTATACATGCCATTTTATTGCTTTACTTTGCAGCTTTATGTAAAGAGTATATTCCTCTGAATGGAAAGTGTTTTCAATTTAGTTTGTGTTGCTTTGGAGGGCTTTTTAAGCTAAAATCACAATGTATTTGACTTAAATGGTGACACTGTTATATATGGAAAAGCTGCTTTCCAACATTTCCAGAGGCTTTTACATACTTCAGTAATTTTACTGTTACTCAGACATCTGTGTGCTTTTAACTCAAAGGCAATGCTGTTGATCTTAGGGGTAACTTGACATTGGTGTTAATATGCAAGGGAGAAATTTGCTTTATGGTCAGTTTGGCAGCTGGCTTGAAAAGTGGAATGATACAAACCCAGTATTGGTTCATTAAAAAGAAAAATAACACCTTCACATTCACTTCTAGGCTGGTCTGTGTGTACTGAGCCCATGACACAGATGGGCCAATTGATGCTATTGACACTTGGGGGTTGTCTCTGAAATCCAAGCTAAACTTTCACTGAACATATTTAAATCTGTTTCTCTGTAAGGCAATGTAGGGGATGTTGTCTTGTTCCCACATGGCTGAATGGGATGGCCCTCAAGGTGAGGAATACTATGGTGCTGCTTCTAAGAGAAAAAAAAAAAAAAAAGGTGTATTTTAGGAAAAACTCAGCAGATGGTCATTCTCCCCAGGAAAAATTCTCCTGTCTCTCAGCCATGGGGCTGCAGTACCCTGCAGCTCTCTGCTGCCCTGCCAGCCTCTGGGACATTCCTCTGGCAGCAAACTAAAATCCCAGCTGAGTACCAGCTCGGGGCTGAGAAGTGTCCTGGAACTGCAAGGTGAGTTGCTGCAGCACGATGGCATCACTGAGGCCACCAAAGCAAGACATTTTTAGTTACCCCTACCTTCTGGGAGGTACAGGGCTGAGGAACACCACCAAATAAGATATTTCTCTTTAACTGTTACTGATTATGTATCAAATCTCTCTCTGTCTCTGACTTTGCTAAGATTCCTCTGGGCAGACAAGCAGACTTGCCTGTGACATTACTAACCTGTAGAGGAACAACAGACTTTGCAACAGCACAGTCCACTTATTACAGTGGTCACCATCATCAGTAAGAGATTTTTTCCCAAATTTGGTGTTTGGGAGACTGCTCATTTTGTTAGTGATTCAAATTGTTCTTCTCAGCCTTTCTGGACTAGGGATTTAGGTGTTGTCTGCAGGAGGCAGCTGGGAATGTGGAGGCTGCTGTGGTCCTCAAGGGGACCCCAGAGTATTTGCTGAAGCTCCAGCCTCACCAGACCAGGCAGTCACAGCTTTCAGAGGCACAAGCTGTCCTGCCCTGAGCCCTCAATGCCCTTCACTGAGGAGCACAAAGAAGAAAGAAATAAACTTGTTTGCTTTTGTGGTGCTGGTGCAGTTGGCAATAGCTTCAGAATGTTCACATGTGGGCATATAGGAACAAACCATCCTCTCCTCTCCTCTCCTCTCCTCTCCTCTCCTCTCCTCTCCTCTCCTCTCCTCTCCTCTCCTCTCCTCTCCTCTCCTCTCCAATTCAGTCTCCTTCCTCTGCTCAGTGTTTGGAGCAGTTTTTCTGGTGTGGGTCAGGAACTGCAAGCTTCCATCCATCCATCCATCCATCCATCCATCCATCCATCCATCCATCCATCCATCCATCCATCCATCCCTGCTGCTCTCAGCTGCCCACACTACTGGCTCAGCTCCTCTGGAGCAGCAGTTCCTGTCAGGCAGCAACACGAGTGCTGTCTGCACAAGATGAATTTTCTCACTCATGTTTTCTCTCCTTCTCTCTCCATTTTCCCTTGGTCTTTCCGCTGGATTTTTTTCCTTCGGAGAACCCTCACTCCCTTTGGTCGCTTTCCCATCTCCCCCTTCCCCCTTTTCCTTTCTTTCTTTCTTTCATTTTTTCTCATTTCTTGCATTCTCCCTTCACTTCTTTTTCTCTCTATTATCTTTCCTGTCCTCCTCTGCATTCTTTCAATCCCAGCAGGGCTCGCGCATACAAATTGCCCCCTCCCGGCCGGAGCGATCGAAGCTCTTTGTGGCTCCCGCTATCTCTATGGTAACTATCAGGGGGGTCTGCGCTGCTGGTACACCCAAAGCACCGGCCCACGTCCTCTGGCACTGCTGCTCTTGCCAGTGCTGTGTGCTGGCCACAAGGGCCTGACTGCTCATTTACAACTAATTCTTATTAAAAAAAAAAAAAAAAAATTGGCACCCCAAAGTGCTTAAATGGGGGAAACAGAGCGCACGCTTGAGCACAAATTGTGGTTGGGTTCTCAGGGGTTTGGGTTATGGTTCTGGTTTCAGAGTTGCTTTATTCGGTGGATCTGTTGTTTTCTAATTGTTGTGGAAGTGTCACATTGGCTGTTTAGTGGACTCTGGAAATGATGGTTGTGCTGCAAAAATGAGAATCTGCATTGCATGGGCGGCCAGTGGTGCTGCAGTGGTGGTGGCTGAAACTGCCAGTGCAGACTGAGAAAATATTTACAAGGGGTTTGCATGTTATGAATGTTGTGAGATCTTCCTTTTCCCCATGCCAACCAGCTTACCACATACACCCAGCTCCTGGGATTAGTGCAAGCATGGAGCAACCATAGGATTTGATGGAAGGAATGACTGAAAAACCTGTGGTGTGACAGAACAAATGGACAGGGCTCCTTTTGGTGCTCAGATTTTCCTCAAATACCCAGGATGCCAGTGGAGAACTAGGGCAATGGAACCTAAGGCTTTGGTAATTATTACTTTTGCAGTACATACAATATTAAAATTACAATTCCTATAATGACTGTACTCCAAATATTGTTCTGTTAAATTCTTCTAAACCACTGTGATTTCTGTGCCCCCTCCAAATGTCTATATATTTGTGCCCAAGAATTTATTCCATTTGTCATACCTGCTAATTCCATCAGCTTTATAGACAGCAATATATAAAATTTATTACCTTTTTTCCCCAAGATTTTCCTGGCTTTTTAAAATAAATAGTTTCATATTTTATTTAGCTCTATAAAAATTTCTGAAATTAAAGAAAAGTCAACTAGCCTTATTATATCCTGACATTACATATTGCTGCATCACTTAGGATGTGCAAAGTCAATCAGTTAACTGCACCTTACCAGCCCTTGAAAATTCACAACATGAAAATTCACTACAAACCCAACACCATCCTGTTTGAAACTCTTCAGCCCTCAAGCAATTAGCCAGCAATGTTGATTCTGAAAGCAGCACCGTGCTCTAATCTTTGAAAGGAATAAACTTCAGAATACAATTATTAGATTTTTCAACTGGCTTCATAATCCATATTAATAACTATTAATCGTTTAGTTCGCTTAAAAGTTAATTGATGGAGAGTTTACATCCACTTGTTTGTGTATAAATCAACATCTATAAACGTTTGTGTATAAATCAACATCTGCCTTTTTGGGTGAAATGCAGCCAGCGGTGACAGGGGAACAAAGAAACAGGATGGTTTGACTTCTAGGGAAGAGCATTTACTGAACTTCCTGCAACCACTCCTAACCCGTGGAAACCAATGGCTCATGTTCTGGGGAAGTCAAAGGATTTGTGGCTAGTTACTGCACAAATCAGAAGGGAAACACATACAGAGCTTGTTGCTGAACTTGTCAGTGATTGCAGTTAAAGGTAAATTAAAGGAGGGACACAGATCAAGAATCACCAAAGAATGGAGTATCAGGTAAAAGAAGAGGAAAAATGTGCATTTTTTTAAAAGAGAGAAGTTTCATATTGCCTTCAAGCTGCTGACCAAGATTCCTCTTTACAATGGATTATATATTACTGTAACCTTTTTTAATTCCTGCTTAATTAATAAGAATTCTACTATTTTTCAAATGTGTCTTTCTCCTCTGTTTTGGATTCTATTCTTAATCAATGAAAAACCTATTAAATTTTGAAAAATAGCAAACAGATTTATGGGGCATACTGCATGAAGTACTATCTCTTGTTAATTCAGACTATTTTTTTCAGTTTCATTGTTTTTGAAATATTAACAATTTCTATCAATCAGAGATGTGCAGAATTCAAGTTGCTACATTAATTTTGAATAATTGATTTTAAAACAAATCAATTTACATTTCTAGAAACATGATTTCCCAGGAAAACCTGATAAAAGGAGATTTTCTTTAAAGGATTGCCTGGAATCACTGGCTCATTCAGGTACATTTTCCTCTTTAATAAGTTTAAGGTACTACGGCCTAATTTTAATTTAACCAAACACTAAAATTAACATTGCTAAATTTAACATTGCTAAAATTAACATTGAGAGTTGTCATCAAAACTTCAAAATTATTTAAAGAACATTGTAATTTTAAATTTCACAGTTACATTTAAAAGCACAAGAAATCCAAACTGTAGACAAAAGCAAAACTGTATTTATTCATTAATATGTTCTTACTAACAAGTATGGGTAACATAATTACATGATTGTATTTTAAGGTTATCTTTTATCAGCATCCCTGCCCTTAAAATCAAAACTGTGTCTGGCAAAATTTGCCAGTAATTTATGTTGACATTAGTAGTTAAAATATTTAATGGGATTGTTAATTTTTAATTTTTATCATACTGTTTTCAGACACTCTGATACCAAAAAGAACCCCAACAAAAATCTAGAGAAAATGACTGCTTACTCTATTGCTCTTCAGTATGTTTAACAACCACATTTCTGGGTGCTGTCATACAGCCAGACATACAGGAGCTATGAAATACAATTTATTGCCCATAATTAATTACGCTCACAATCCTTTACAAGGAAAAAATTGTACCAATAAAATGGAGACCTTATAAAAAGAACTGTGTATTACTTTGAAATGACAGGCTTCTCTAGCAGTTTCACTCCTGCTTTTTGGCTAAAATTGTTCTTGTTCAAATGCTGAATTGTGCACCTGGGCCCAGCCCAGCTCTCTCAAGAGCTCTGCCTCCAGACTGGCAGCAAAAGCTGCATTCTTCAGCAGCAAAGTCAGGGTTCTATTGCAAGCCTTGGTGTAGCATGGTCTTGTGATTTTTTTTTTTAAGCTTCACATCTTGGAATTAACAGATTACATGAAAAACTCAGCTTCCTTTAAACAAAACTAATTTTCACCTTCACTGGAGAATAAGTTAAAAATCATTGTGTAAAAACCTGGGGATGTGGAAGGCAAATAAGGCCAAGGGGGTTTTATACAGTAAAGACTTTCTAGGCTGGCATGGTGGGTTTACGTTCTATTTCATATTTTTAATGCTCAAGATTGACAACATTAATAGTGAGGTTTTATATCAAATGTTAAACACTGCAGAAGAGCAGCCACCCATCAGAGCCAGAAGGACATTTATAGGTTAGAACAGCCGAGTTCCTCCTGCATCCCCATTAATAACAAAATCCATTGCTTAAATAAATAATTGGGAGGGGATTAAGCATAGTAAGAGCTTTGTTTTGGTGGACTTGTTCAGTGGAAAGCAAAATCCTAGTTAGTATCAACCCACTTGAGAAAGTGAACTGGGACAACAGAAATCCCCCAAACCAGGAAATGTGTTTCCAAAATGATTTTTTAAAATCTAGTTATAATTTATTTTCAAATGCGATTCCTGGCTTTCCTACTGCAACCCCTGGGCAATCTCAAGCCCCTTGCTGTTGTCCTCCTGAGTCTGTAAACAGGCAGAATTAAACAACAGCATTACTAAGTGCGGACTTACTCCATTCATCTTAATGGACTGTTAATTATGACCACTTAAATGACCACCACTATGCCCTAAAGAACCTGCCACGGTCACAACAGCCTGTAAATGATGATGTCAAAATGTCAGAGAGGAGAGTGGCCGTGTGTGAGGTCAGGAGCCTCACTGATGCAGAAAGCAATTGCAGAAAAAACTGGCATGAGTTCTGGTGAATTTTGGAATGGGTTCAAAAAGTGAGTATTTATGAGAGTGGCATGATATATTTATTCTGGATACAGAATCTGCAGGTTTTGGTTTTTTGGTTTGGTTGGTTTTTGTTTGTTTGGTTTTGTTAGCTAAGGTGAAACATCCCTCTAGAAGACTTTCTTCCTTCTAGCCCTGCACACACTTCCTCAAATGAGAGGAAGAAGGAGAATTTGTGACCTTAATCCTTATGCAGAACTCCAATTGATTTAAACTAGAGTCTTGGATTTTGAGTTGTGGATCTTGATTTATATTGAGATTGTGGTGATATTTTTGATTGATGTGGATTCTGTATATCCTGCACTTTTACATAAGCTGCTGTGTATGTGGTCAGACTTCACACACACACTCCCAGAGCATTCTGAATTGGGATGGACCCACAAGGATCCTGAGTCCAAGGATTAAGGGAATGTGTAAATTATCTACACAGGCTGACAGGATGGTGTCTGACTCAGACTTCTGGTCTATAAGAGTGTGGTGCAGGTTTGCCTAAAACACGCAGGGCGTTCTTTGCAAAATAAAGACAATTGTCTAAAAAAATCAAATGGTTGTGAGGATGTGGAATTTAAGAAAGAAAAGTGCTAGAATGCAGCAGTGTTTTCAGAGAGTAGGTGTTGTCTCCAGTGTGGGTAATGGCTGACAGGTGATCTCCAATCCCCAGTGCTTGGATGTGGTCTGGGAAGTCTCACCCTGCTTGTTGTTGCAGGCAGGATTGCAGGGGTGCTGCTCTGGCCTGAGTCAGACTCTCACTGGCATCTCTGCTCCCTCCCTGGGGTCTCCTACCAGCAGCAGGAGATGATGGTAAGTGGCACTAAAATCCTTGTTTTAATTAATTATATAGTGATTTTTTTTAAAAAAAAATTATTATAATATCTAATATCACTTTGAAGGTACTAGACATCAGAGGGGTTTGAGTTTTTTTAATGTCAGTAATGAAATTTCCAACAGTTCACTTTACTGGCTGCTCCATAGGAAAGCTTTTCTGAAAGTTTGTTTAAGGCACTGAGATAATTCTAATGCACAAATGGGCTTTGCTTGTAGGAGTAAATAAATTCCTTGTTTTCAAAACCAATAAACTAATCTGGGTTCAGAGGGTGTTTTTTGATTTTACTGGATATCAGTTCACACCTTCCAGGTTGATATAGGAAGGATTTAAGCTCCCATTTTTAGTAAATTAGTCATTATTTTCTACAAAGGACAGCCTACAGCTCCCATAGCACCAGAGGCTGCCTGTCTCTGGGACATACCAGTACATCATGCCCCTGATTTTGTAGGATGAATTCCTTTGTCCAGGGCAAGGACTAAGTATAGGTGCCCACAGTTGCCAAGGATGTGATTCCAGTTGCTCTCCAAGGCACTGGGCTGTTTCTGTGACCTTATTCAGTGAACATGGATCACTCATTTCTCAAAAACCTTATAGCACTCACCAGCAATGGAGGCAAGACATGGGGTTTTTTGTTGATATTTACAATTCACTGCAACGGTTTTTAAATGGGTAATTTTTCTCCCAAAGGTTTTTAAAACCTTTTAAAATCTTGCCTGTTCTATTCATTGAATAAAGAGAGGAAGAAAATCAATGATTGGTCTCTGGTGAGCAGGAGCTTAATTTTAACTGGTATTTCCTCATTTACATACTCAAGGTACGAGTCATAAGAAATTCTGCTTTGGAACTAGAGAAAGGCACATTGCTGGGGAAACTTTGCCAGTTTGGAGAAGCCTGCCTTTAAACTCAAGCCAGACAGTCTTGCTTGCAACAACTTACTTCTCTTTCTTGGTAGAAATATTGATTTTAAAAGAAAAAACATGGAAAATGATTTTTTTGTCTTGTTGAGGAAAAGTGGGTGACTTTCATCATACAATTTTCCTACATTTGTTCTGAGCAGAGGAGAGAGTTTCAAATTTGTGGCATATCTAGTTTGTGTAAGCTTTGGATCTGTGGACTGCAACCACATGTGAGAGAAAGACCTCTTGAAATACATGGCAACTGCAAAGGCTTTACCTACTCTGTGAGATTTACTGATGGAGTATTTGGATCTTTTCCTAAAACTTTTGCTATGGAAATTTTTGAGGAATTGATGCCATACTATTTATTAGCTGTATGATTTGGCATGGGATTCTCTACTGGCAGCACCATGGGACTGGTCCCACCTTGAAATGCTGTGATCCTTGCTAGGCCTGGATGTTTTAAAACTGTTTGTCTTTACTGGCAGATGCTGGAAGAAGATCAGAGCTGCAATTAACCTATTTACAGCAAAAGCTTGCACATGACTTAAAAAAAAAAACCTTAACTTTAAACCAAAAAAGATTTTAAAGTTATAGAACAAATGACTGAATAGAGCAAATCTGGGTTTAATTAACTGTAAAATTGGTTGCAAATGTTTTCAAAAGCTTATGGGCTGGGAAGTTGCTATTTTGGAAGCTCTGGGCAAGTGGCACAGCTCTCCAGGGAGCGTGTGGGTGGTGGGAAGGCCAGGCTGGGGTGGCTGGTGGAGCCAGGTGCCCCCAGGGAATGAGGCAGCCTCTCTCAGGGAGCAGCTGAGCCTGGGGCTTGCTTGCACCGAGGGCAGCCTGAGAGTGGGAGTGTGGTTTGGGTCCTAGGCTGTTTCTGCTGCTGAGACAACTCCAATCATTTGGTGTTTCCTTGCTCAGAAACACTTCCTTGCACAGCTGCCTTGGGGCCCAAAACAGCATTACTGACCTTGGTGTGCACCATCACTGGGCAAAGTGCAGGTGGTCACCAAGCACTTGGGATTGTCCCAAATGGGGAATCAGCTCCCTTCCTGGGGATGCCCAGTGCACAGGGAGGCCATGGAAAGGCAGGGAAGGCTGAGGGGTTTGAGCACAGCTTGTGCTGTCAAAAGTTGCAACTGCAAATGTTTGGCAAAACATTTTTCAAGGGGCTGGAACAAGGGCTAATGATAAGAATTGATCATTTTGTAATTGTGACTGAAAGGGGGAACATAGCAGAGGAAAAAGTGTTTCCAGAGCAGTCAATATTTCAGATTGTATTTGTTTGCTGCAGAGAAGCATCCAAAACTCTGAGCCAAACCTCAGTGCCTAAATGGCAGAGATTGGCATAGAATGAGTCAAAATGCAGTGTGTATTTGTCACTTTAGATTGCAAATCTAACTTCTGATCCTTTCCAAAGTATCAGTGGCCATTATAAAAACTGGTTTTGTGGCAGAAGCCTTGCAAACTCAAGAGTTCCTTGGGGAGTGATGGGAGTTGAATGTCAAAATATTTTGTGTTTACTATCTGAGAAGCATTATTAAGAACTATTTAATTTTCCTAAAAAATTCAGCCTTTATCTAGAAAAGAGTAAGCTCTGAAAAAGCCCCAACAAAATCCTCTCAAAAAAAAAAAAATCAAACTTTGAAAAATGTCTTAATAATGAAGCTGAGCAAATAATTTAAAACATAAGTTATTCATTGTATGTAAATAATGTAATAGATTGCCAAAGTAATAATTTATTCAAATTCTTTAACTAATATATCCCTGTTTTAATTATTACCTGATGGATTAAAGTATTTGATGCTTGTCTGGAGTAGCTCTTGGTCAGAGTTGCAGTAGCAATAATGGGCTCTGTTCCAGTTCTGTGGCCAGATCAGCAGAGGGCCTTTCCATGGGAGATTTTTACATGTGTGTATTTAAAATCTTCCTCACATGTGGATGGATGTTTGTACCCTGCATGGTTGTGAAAGCAACTGTCACAGTTTGTTTGCTGTTTCAGTCATCACGCTTTTCCTATCAGCTCTGATCAAGGCTTTTCTCCCTTCATTTCATCTCACTGAGGTTCTGTGATCTTGACCTGGCAGTGCTGAGGCTGCTGAATCCCTCTTGCTTGTCCTTAGTCCGTGTTGGGAACTCACCTCTTGCACTCATGATGGTCTTTAAGCAGGTGCCATTTTTGAAGGTGACCCTGTAACCTCTCAAAATCACCAGTTTGTGCTGAGCACCCCAGCTCAGTGTGCAGACTGGGGGGCAGTGCTGCTCTCCAGGCCCTGCTGCTGCTCATGGCTCTGCCCTCTGTCCCTGGGGCAGGGATGAGACCCCAACAGACACAGCATGTGAGAACCTCATGGTGTCATCATTGTCCACAGTCCTCTGGAGAGGGAGCAAAGTCATTTTGGTTTTACAAGTGTCAGCAGAGGTACAGAGCCACTGCAGTCCAAATCCTTAAAGATATTTAAACAACTACTGTCTGTATAGGTGCTGGCCCCAAGTAGATATCACCTGTCTGATGCAGGTTCTGCAGATCCTTCCTGCCAGCATGAGCTTCATTTTCTTGCATTTGTGAGAGGAAGAAAATATTTGTTTCAGGGTGTAAGACTTCAATCTTAGAGGCTAACATGGGTGTTGTTAGCACCTGGTAATTTTACTGTTATGGAATAATAGGGAATTTTCCTTGTAAGGCCAGGAGCTGTGGTTCAGAAAACTTTCACTGGCCTAACAAAGTAGAAACATTTACAGGCCTCATCAGGAGTAAGTAATAACTTTAATGGAGCAGTTAATTAGTTCTGCTCTTTTCAGACGGGATCATTAGAATTTAATGAGAATTAATAATTTCATAAAGCATGGAAATATATTGCCCCAAGCAAAATACAGTAACACACATTTCACAGATAGCTATTTTAAATGAATACAGTGACATTTCCTCATATTGTTGGATGATCTATAATATTTTTATGTAGTAACTCAAGGGAAAGTATTTGGATTGCATTATAAAGTATGTTGCTGGTTGAAGATACCAAGTCCCCATTGTTTGTGAATAGGAATATAAACCTAAATACAGCAATGCAAATGCAATTCTTTATCACTGTTGGCTTTTTTCTTGAACATTAAAAGACAAAGATCACCTAGAAGCATCATTGAAGAGCAGCAGAATTCCTTTGCTCTGTGCTGTAGTCTCTTGTGTCATCTTTACCACACTACCTATTGATTAAAACAAGCACATTAGTAGTTTGAGCATAAGATGTCAGAAAAGCAGGACAGAAAATACTCATAAAACATTTATTTGGGGTATTTTAGTTGGACATCATCTTGGATGATGGACATAATAACTAATGTAACAAACAACAAATAAGCATTACATATAAGGGGATTTTTTTTAAATCTAGCATTTAATGTAAATTGTTTTCTATAGTTTTTGTGCCTCAACTATTGTTCATGTCATAAAAAGAAGCCATTTCTCATTTCCAGATTCTGGGCTGGTTTAAATTAATCTCACTTCCACTGACATTCATGAGGTTGTACCAATGCCCATGAGTCAAGGATGAGGCTCAAACACCTTAATGAAGACTTTGAAAGTCCTAGAAAAGGAGGAAGGAAATTCCTTCTGTATATGCTATAACTGCTGATGTGTCTTTTGCACAGAATTTTTCCTTTGCTGCTTGAACATATGGATGACATCCTTTATTGTGTTCATTGCAAATTGAAATAATTGATCAATAAACCCAAATTTGATGGATGTTATGAACTGTTCCTCTGAACATGGCCTGAACTTGCAGGCTAAATAAACACAGCATAAAATGGAGGCAGCCAAAAAAAGGTATTGATCCTGTCCAGCCCCCACCCCTATGGTGTGATGCAACATTTGTACATCTAACATGGTCAAATCAACATAAAGATGGTGCCATGGGGCAGAGGGACTTGCATAGTTTAATTTATTCCCAAAAGAATTAAAACTTGGACTTAGCGTGTCAGAGTGAGTAAGGGGAGTAGAGCTCCCCTGCTACTGGGGCTAGGCTGTGGTACCCTATCATTAGAGCACTGTTTGTGGGGAGATCTGAATTCCTCATGCTGCAGCAAAACCCAGCCAAAGCACAGACAGATCAAAATGTTCAGCTTTTCATCATGGTCCAACCCATTCCATTTTTCAAAACTGCAGAGCAGTAAAATGAAGCATTCTTTCTTGCTGGCTCTTCAGAGAAAAAAAAGAAAAAAGAAAAAAAAGCAAGAGAAAATGCTGGCTCAAACTTCAAATACATAATACATCTCCCATCACAGATGTGAAAGAAAATTACCTACCAGATCTTTTTTCAGTAGGAGTTTCTATTTAAAGTGAAACATGTGATCATTACAGTATTTCAACAGTTAGATGAAAAACTGCTGCAATATATGTATATGTATATAAAATGCTGCAAGAGTACTTGAAGTGAGCATTCCAAGCATTGGCCATCCAAATATGTAACAAACTACATTCTGCTTCTCTCAGTTTTTCTTATTAGCTATTTTAGATTTAAGACTATGATGCATTTTTTCTCAAACTCTTTTTCATCTTCCAAGCATGATGTTTTCTGTTCCTGTAATAATTGCTGTGTACTGCAGCAGCGCTGAGGCACCAGTGGCTGGAAATTGAGAGCTCCTGTTTCTGTATAAAAAAAAAGAGAACCTCCTCCAGAAAGCTGGCAAATACAAGAATATAGGGGGGGATGTGTAGGCACAGCAGAGGAGGGAAGACATTGCAATGGCACCACTTGTTGTACGTGCAGGTGGGAGGGGTGGGGTTTGACCACTGCCCAGTAATCACTGCCTGGGGACTGGAACAGGCACAGATGTGGCAGCATCTTAAAAGCCCTGGGGGCTGATGGCAGCTGGTACCTGTGAGCAGCACTCAGAGAACCCTGCACCCCCTGCACCCCCTGCTCCCCCTGCTCCCCTTGCTCCCCTGCTCCCCCTGCTCCCCCTGCTCCCACAGCTCCCCCTGTTCCCACTGCTTCCTCTCCACACTGGATCATGTGCTGGAGGTAGCCCAGGTTTGGCAGCAATGGTCTTTTTCCATTTCTGCTCCAAAAGAATTTTCCCTCGCTCCCCGTAAGCAATGGGAAGGTAAGGGAAGGAGGAGACCTCATTGCTGGGGCCTCAGTTACTCCTGAGTTACATTTCCACCTGCTTTGGAGGCACTGGTGCCATGAAATGACCATGCATTCCCTGTGGGAGGGCAAGCAGTGGAAAACTCCCTGTTCTGGCTTGCAGGGAGCCAGCAGCCTCACACTGCTCCTCCTGACTGGCCCTGCTGGAGACACTGCTGGACTTCTCCTTAGGAAGTCTGCCTTTCACCTGTCTCCATCTTGACAGGGGTCAGGGCCATGAGAACAATTGCTTTTCACTCACATAATGGGTCTTTCCTCAAAATAACAAGTAGAGAAAATGAATGGCAGTAACAGCTTTCCTAACCCAGATCTTCTGTGTTGTTTGAATGTTGGTTTAGGCATTAATTAGAGAGAAATGAGCATCATCAGTTCTACACCTCATCATATATCATATGATCTAAAAACTAGCTACTTGATCCCATCAGATGATTAGTATCTTTTTGCTGTCTTTTATTAAATATTGATGCCAAAGTTTTGTTTTCAGCATTTCAGCAAATGCTTTTAGTCAATTAACAGTAAAATGAAAAGGTTTCATTTTGGTGAGAGCTGTTGTAATTATATTTACTATGCAGTTTATTACCACATGCTGGATATGTTTATACTTATGTATTGCACCTACAAACTCCATTAAAAGAACATTAAAGTTGCAAAGTGTAGTACTATGAAATTGGAAAATGATGGTGTTGTCCTGTGCAGCTTTAAAACTCCAGAGAAATCAGACCTGCAGGTCTGGACACTGCACACAGTGCATGAGGAGAAGCAAGCCACCTCCAAGTGGGATTAATACAAACTCATGGTCTGTAAGCTCACTCACTACCTGGGAGTGCAAGAGACACAGCTCCATCTGGAATCTGAGCTCTCTCCAGAAGAGCAGCACCTGGCTGTGGGCAGGAAGGAGCTTCCTTGGTGTGTGCAGGACCTGCAGCCTGCCCTGTGCTCCTTTCCCAGGGCATAGAGGCAGCAGGACAGTCTCTGAGGGAAGAACTTCTGGGGAAAACTCCTGCACTGCAGTCAGATTTCTATTTATTCATTCCTGCATTTATCCTGTTACAATCATACTCACAATGCACAGGGATGCTTGTGCATTGTGAGTATGATTGTAACAGGATAAATGCAGGAATGTTGCAGGAGTAGCTGCAGGACTTGAGGGCTCCCTTGGGCACCACCTCCATTCCATGCACTCTTGGCCACTTTCTGTGGCTCAGTGGATCTTCACTTATTTGCTGAACTTCAGCACAATTTCAAAATTCAGGGGTTAAATGCCCCCCCCACAGATTTGCCTTGTCGCTGGGATCTAGGAGTGTTTGAACTCTCTCCAGTGTGTGGAGAAGTGGTCTAAGTCTGCTGCTCCTGTGCAAGTCCTCAGTCAGGAAACAATTTTATAGAAGGGATTACTGCTGCTAACCACAGGGGCATCATAAAACCAGTGATCCCTGCTCCACCTCTGGAAAGGGAGGCTGGAGGTAGGGAGGGAGTTGCAGACAGCGCAGACTAAAGGATCCAGGTACTACAGCCCAGGGGAAGAGAGGAGCTCACGAGCAGGGAGACCCTGCCTGTGTCCTCAGTGCACAGAGGGCTAAGGACTATTTGCTCTTTAATGAAAGTTGAAATTGTTTCATGCATTTGAAGAAAAGCTGGGAAGGCAGGCAAAAATCTCACAAACACAGCCCTGGTTTGACCTCTTCTGCTGACCCATTGCTCAGGAGGGTCTTCAAACGTGCATATCCTGGAGATTTTGCACAGTGCTCATTCTGGATGGGAGTTTGGACTCTGGGGCTGCTGTTCATGTGAGCAAAGAAAAGCTTGACAGTGAGCAAAATTCCTGCTCTTTCAACCAATGGAGCTGCAGTGACAGCCTTTTCCTTGCAATGGGCTCATTGGAAGGCTTTTGCCTGCTGCTCTGGCTAGAAACAATTGAACCTGACTAAAGTTTGTGGGACTGGGAGTCATGTTAATAATAGAGGATTCAGACAGCACTTTAAAATGCTGTTTTTACATGCACATAAATCCCATTTAGCAGTATTTTTGTCAAACTGCTCCTTTATGTGGTATTCCCTATGTGATGGCATAGGAGCCAAGCCTAAAATTTATTCTTTAATGTGTTTCAACCTCAACTTCTGTCTGAGTTCTTTAGCTGGTGTGAATTCATGTAGCTCCTTTGGCTTTAGAGATGTGGTGATTTACACCAGCTGAAGAGAGGTTCTCTCTTTCTAATGTCATTTCCTTGGGTCTTTTTCATGTGGTATTTTCCTGTCATTTCATTCTTCATTCTTTTCCAAGAATCTTAAATGTTTCACTGTAAACATTAAAAATCCACTTGTGTCTTTGGCATCCATTATAACAATAGAACTTGTTTTTACATCTCTCAGTGGTACAATATAGAGGCATTGCCAAAAGCTATCCACTATCATTACAAACATGGGAATGGAAGACATATATAAACACAGAAGTGTAACCCCTTTCTCGAATAAGAGTTTATAATAGCAACAGTGAACTTGACCCAGTGCATTTCCTGTAGGGATAAGGTGACCTGCAGGGGTTAATGGCCCGTGGCTTTGCCTTGGGCTATCATCTCACCCAGCCAGTGATTAATCCTGGAGAAATGCCCTTTGCTCCCATCATTATCCCTTAAATGGAACCTTTAGAATTCAAAATGATTTTGGAATGGAATTTACCACTGCCCTGCACTCCATTCATTGCAAGGAACTTTACTGTAACTGCATGTCACACTTGCATAAATAACCTTCAGAGGGGAAAAAAAAAAAAGAAAGATGAAAGGACTGGCCTAGAAAAAGGAATAAAACTCCAGTGCAGGCTACCACTGCTGGTAATATTCCAACAGCAGAGTGATTCTATAACAGGAGGCTAAAGCTGCTGCAGCAAGTGAAGGTAAAAGAGTCTAAAAGTATTTGATGTTTATAAGATTTTTCCTGTGCAAGCATTAACTGTAGCATATGTTCAGGCAACAATATGTTATGGTTTTTGTTTTGTTTACTTAGCTGCTTCCCAGGCATATTCTTGACAAACTAGGTTTTCTTAATAAACGTAGGATGGCAAAGTCCCTACACTGGCAGCATGGTCTGAGGAGCTGCTGAAGGAACTGGTTATTCCTCTGCACAAGCAAAGTGCAAGGGACTGTGAGTGTTGGGGTTTTGTTCTGCTTCAAAGCCAGAAAGCTTCGGTTCATCTGCTGACCTCTCTTGCAGTTCTTTTGCTTGCAAATTGTATCTGCTAGCTAAGCAGCTCAGGTACAGCAGATTGCTTAAATTTTATTCTTGAGAATGGAGTAAAATCTGTGGTAGTAAAGCAATCAGTGACCTCAATCATGTCTGTACTCCCCTCTTAATCCATCTGATGTAGCCTTCATGCCTGGCTGTATTAAGGTACACATGCCTAGTACACAAGGTTGTGGAAACAATTAAATCTACTTACTGTTTTTTATCTTTTTATAAGCACAAGTTTCCTCATACACTGTTTTAATCAAGGAATGTTTTGGACAGGAGGACATTCAGCATCAGTACTGGACAACCAATTTAGTATAACTCTACCATTAATACACTGGTGACAAAAGTCTGCAATGCCATTCTTACAGTCCCCAATTTCATATGTACTGGTCACATGCACACATCAGTAAGAAACATATTCCTGATGTATTTGGACTAATTTTAGTGTGGAGCCATGTCACCTGTTGCGTGACATGACTCTGGTGGTAGTGGTCACCCAGTGTATGGATTTATTTTGATCCTAGTGAAGACCATTTGTCATTTTTTATTCAGTAGCATCTTGCACAATTTTTTTCTTTTTTTTTCACTTTATTATGGATCAGCCTCAAGCAAGTCAACCTATAGTTATTGCACAGTTGAAACATTCTCCAGCTGGTACAGGGTTAAGACAGTTTGGGATGGTCTCCAACAAGGTTCTCACTCTTCCTCTGATGTGTGGCCAGCATGCAGCAGAGTGAAGCAGGGCTGTCCCACTCCTGGGCCTGGCTCCTGGACACTGTCCCTGTGTGCTGCTTGTCTGCCAGAAGCTGCTGACTGCACCAGAGAGCAGCTCCTAAGCAGAGATGGCCGTGGTCTTCTCCGTTGCTCTTCCAATGAGTGAACCCAAATCAAGATTTTGATGGAAACTGGCCTTCCACACTGTGCCAGCATTCCCTGCAGGTGGTATCAGGAGTGGTTTCTGATGAGTACAGGTGATGATGTGACCCTTACCTTGCTTGCTGAGCAATGAGCTGTATTGGACTTTGCCTGCTCTCTGGACTGTGTGGAACTCTGGTCTCAAACCCATGGACAAGAACTTTGTGGATCAGTGGCTGAAGGTAGAATGTCAGCATTGGAGGAAGACACACACTGAACACTTCTAGCCCTTGATGCCCAGACTTTCATATCTTAGGGTGTAGTTTTTAAAATATTCTCCAGCTCCTCCACTCCTGCAGTAGCCAGAAAAAGCCGTGGTGTTGGGCCATGGCTTCCCGTGGCTGCTGGGCCACCTGGCAGTGCCAGAGAGAAGCTCAGTTCCCAGGTCTGGGACCAGGACTTTCATGTTCTTTACTCTCTAAGTTCCTGCTCTGCACTGTCCCCGTCAGACCTAACATAAAGGCAGAAAATACAAACATGATTCTTTGGCTTGCTGGCCTTCTTTCTGGATAACAATCTCATCAACCTGTCTTGTATCTCACTCCCCATTCATGGTGTCTCAACTAAATTCTGAAGTGACTGGAGGATGTGTCATATCATGGAAAGATGCAAGACCTCTCAGGATACTGTTGGAGAGCTGTATTAAACAGAGGATGCAAATACTGACTCTGGAGCTACCTCTAGCTGACCAAGTCCCTCATGCTTTGAAATATTTTCCCCATGCTTTCCTTAAATTTTCTTCATATTCCAAATCAAGCTAAACCTCTGATTATGTTTTGGTAAGCTGCCTATTAAGTGGGTACTAATTGTACATAAAGATTTAGCATAAATCATTTAAAGTAACATGGCAAAGGAAGAGAAAATGAGGACTAGTTTTGTTTGTTTGTTTCTTTGGTTTTTTGTTTGTTTGTGGGGTTTTTTTCCCATGATGCTGGAAAAAGGCATTAAATATTTTGGGGAAATTTAATTTTTTAAAATGAGATTTTTCTTCCTTCTTATTTTTCATCAAGACTGTATACATTATAAAATATTTTTTTTATTATCAAGACTTATATCAATGCTAATAAGATTTTTTAGAAGTCTTTGTTTCTTTGTTAAGAGAAAGCAGCTGCAGAGCATCAGAGATTCCTAAAATACATTTTTTAGCCACACCAGGTATCAGAATAGATGCCACATATATTCATATATATAAGTGAATTGAAAGAGGGGTGCATGTCTTTACTTTTGGGAGTAGATTTAGTTCTGGAAATTAGAAGAAAAGAAGCTTACAGTTAAATTTTTTAAGTGTTGCAGCTGTTGGGAAAAAAAAGGAATTTTCTCTGAAAATGAGTGTTCTGATTCTAGTTTACTGGGAAAGAGAAAGAGTAATAAATTGTATCATGTTTAAAAGCACCTGTGCAAAGTGTTGCCATATGTGTAAAACCTCAGGGCATGTGGGGCCATACCACAGTTGGGACACCCATCCTTCCTTCTGTTTTTTTGGTGGAAGGAAGTGTCTTGTTCCTATCTTGGGACTGGGAGAGGCAGTCTGGGATGGGACCTGTGTTACCACCATCACTATAACATCAGGTTTATCTAAATCATGTTTATGTCATGTTTTTTTACTTAAAGACAATGAAATTCCTTCTTGGTTTCATGTCTTTTTTTTTTTTTTTCTTTCAATACTACCAACTATGAGATAACATTTAAAACAACCATATGCCTGAAAATAATTCATTATGAATTCTGTTAAATTCTCCCAACTGTTTTCATTTTACCAGTCTTAGAGCCATGTTTCATTGTGTGTTTGGAGGGAATCAGGCACCACAGAACATGAAACCTGAAAGAGACCTCTACATTTTATTAGGGTATAAATAATGGTAATAATTTGATGGAGCTCCTTGAATAACACAACAACAGAATGGGGTTTGGTTTACAACATCATACCATGCCTTGTCTGTAGAGCTTGTGCTGCAGATTGCTTTCCTGCAGATTGGCTCCTGCCAGTGAGAAGGTCATAAATGCCCACCTTAATCACAGGATATGTCTAACCCCCCCAATTTAATCCCCATATAGAGCACCATGTACTTTTTAAGATGCAACTTGTAGAACTTCAAAGAGTGGAAAATATGTTCTTATTAAGGTGTAGTTGAGGCTGCCAGGTGATAATGCAGGGGCTGGTCCCAACTGTGTTAATCTGTAAGGCAGCAAACAACAGCCCTGTAAAGGGCTCACTCTGCTGAGACATTGGACTGTCCAGGACTCATCTAAAATTCCTTTTGTTTCATAAAATAATTTTCATCTATGTAAAACAGGGGAGGGGGAGAAACAGCAAAATTTCTTAAAACAAGAAGCCAGAAAATTCTGTAAACTGTAATTATTTTTTAAAGAAAGCATTGTTTTTAATCAGCTCCATAAGTTGGATTGTATGGCATATGGATAGCTGTGGATTTCAAGTACACTTACTCTGTCTCCTCCTGCCTCTGCTCACAAGGAATCAAACTCAAAATATCACTCAGGGAAAATAAAATAGGAAACTTCATTGGTTGACTAATATTTCGCCCTTTCATTCCCAGCTCTGTATCTGATCATCATGACCTTTAGCTAAGGGGATGCATTAGGAGACATGTTGCCTTTGCTGGCACAATCAAATAGGCTGCTCTCTAAATCACCTGGTAGGCAGCCTTTCCACTGGCAATGTAATGTCTCTGTGCTCATTCCCTGGTGCAGAGGTCCCTAATCCCAACAGAAGGGGACAGGGACATGCAGTGAAGCTGTGCACCAGAGATCACTCCAGTGCATCCCCATAGCTCGTGACCACGTGTATTCCCCAGACGACATTTTCAACAGGAGAAGGGCAAATGGCCTTCTGGAGTAATCCTTGTTTGCAGAGATTGGAGTGCAGCTGTCAAGGAAGGGCAGCAGAGCCAGTATTGTTCCACAGAGACTTGTGGCATCATGGCCATGCTGCAGCCATTTATCATCAGCTTCTGTCATTCCCAAACCAGGGCCTCTCACATGATAACACAGAGTGCCACTGCTCCTTTACTGACTTGGTCCCTGCTTAATCAGTTTGTTCAGGTTTTTGAATGCTGTATTCAAGCATATTTTTAACAATGAAAAGCTCTCTGTGCAAAAAGAAAGGTCCTACGTATTTGAGGCACATTCTTTTCTCTCCAATCGTTTCAGGTTTTGTGTCACTTGATTTGTACTAGCTGTGGCTCATTATGAGAAGTATTTGTCAGTGTGGGCACTAAGGCACGCACAGCCCTACATGTGAAATTTAATTATGGGCATGGGAATTTCCTGTCCATTCCCTTGAAATATTGTTGCTTAAAACTTGATAGAGTGAAGGTTTTGCAAATTGAAAGAGAGAACCATGAAGGAAGATAGACAGAGGAATAGACAGAGGGGTCCAGAGATGTCTGATGTCTGGGGATTGAAGAAAAAAGCCAGGTTCCCTTAGGAGCAGTGAATGACCTTGGAGCCATAGGAACAGAGAAAAAAGAAGACACCCTGAAGGCACTGAGGGATACAGGATGGAGCCTGATGACAAACACTGAGGGACGGATCCTTGAATTGGATCAAGAGAGAAAAAAGGGCTTGGAGGGGAGAAAGAAAGAAGGTTAGGGCTGGAGGGAGTCTGCTGTCCAGAGGACCTTTAAATCAGAGATTGTGAGCACAGGATGCACATGCTGATATTACAGTGCAAGGTACTTGGAAAAGCTGTGGGATGAAATTGCCATAATTTTTATTTCCTAGATTTGCTCCACCTCTCCTATCTCACTAGAAAGATTTGAGCAAATGCTGAGCCCTGGTCACCAGTGCACAGCTGAGCAGGACAGAAGGACTTTGCCTCCTGCAAATGAAGCCATTTGCTGGGAACCCTCCTGCTCATGCAGTGATGCTGTTTGTATCTTTGCATGAGAAGAATTTTATACAAGATGGAAAAATCTTTCTTTACAGGTGGGCAAGTGGCATCTTCATTGTTACTCACGTCTCTCTTGAGACAGGGACTGTATTAAGCATTTACTAAGTATTCAGGGCCTCTAACTGCAAAATCCAGTCATGCTGTAGAACTTTGTTTCATCTTTTGAAATCTCATTTAAGTAAAAGAAACCTGTAGTTTGTAGTCCCCTTGGCTCAGTTTGGGTTATTATACCATGACTGCTGTTTCTGTCCTAACACCTGTAACAACCCCTTCCTCCCAGGGAGCACAGCTCTGCCCCTCAGCTCCAGTGGCAGAGCACCAGCCACAAACAGGGCATGTGAGCATTATCACATACAAGGACATGGGGCAGAGATGGCTTTTTTTGGAGAGAAAGAGATGGTAGCAGGTAGCTCGTTCCTGTTACAGCATCACAAACAGCTCCAGCATTCTAACAGGCTCACAAAGGCATTGAGGCTCCCTTAATTATTACTCTCTTTCCCCTTGCTCTAAATCCACCCCTGGTAGAACTTCAAGAAGGAGTTGAGGAGCTCTGCTGGCTGCAACCTGACAGATAACAGTGGTATCTTAATCAGCAGAGCCTGAGGCACGGCCACAAACTTCCCAGGTGTTTTCCTCTGCCTCCCAGTGTGATGCCTGTCACAGTTGCTCACTGGCTGCTTTTCAGTGATGAACATTCAACAGATTTCACCCAAACTCCATGACAGTGCTGTTGTCACTCGTGGTGCAGCTACAGAGAGCTGGATGTTGTCTCCATGCTCTTGGGAGGGAAACCATCAAAACACCAGCAGACAGCAGAGCTGCTGCCTCGTCTCCCTGAGTCTGCAGATGGTATGAAAGTAGGGAGCTTTCATTTCAGCAGAATGATAAAATCTGAAACTTAATTGTGACAGCTGCATTTGCATTAACTATTTCAGTTCCTGAGCATTATAGCAACATGTTAAAAACATGAGAGCCTATCAGTTCTCTCTGTCATGAGAATGACCTCCAGCTCAGAAGTTAACTTTCAGCTTCCACTCTATTAACTTCTGATGCTGCTTTCAGTTGCCAGTATAGATTGGCATGTTGGAAACTGAAAATGTAGATACATACATTTAATTTCATAGTGAGAAAATATAAGTCTTTCCTGTCTTGAATATATTACTTATTTTCCTGGTTAGTATGATAGAAATTCAATTCCATTGGCTTAGGCTATGGAGAAGATCTGCTAGGTCAGTGTCAGCTCCTTTTAAGGGTTTTCCCTGGAGCACACGTTTTGTACACAATTGCATGACTAGAGCTACAGCTGAGGAACTTTTCAGTACCACCTCCCTGGTCATGGTAATTGGATTACTGTATCAACTGTGAATTACTCCATAAGGAATACAAATAGCTGATGTTCATTTGGATATGGGGTCAATGTTTTGCACCTTTAGAACTTGAGGTGTTGCTGAGTTTCAGCTAAACCACAGAAACTTAAGACATGTTACTTAAAATCAGAGATAACTTCCTTCAAAGTTGTTGATTTTTCTATTTGAATAATTACCATGCTTTAAAATTTTATCTACAATCAAATTTAAGAACTTTCCATAAATCTAAGCATTGTTTCTGGAGAAAGTAGAATGTGAAGTATTTGCAATAGGAGGTGTTAGTATATAACTGAAGAATGGAAACAAATTCATACAAAAATACAAAGCTAGACTTATACTAGACATAGCAAGCTAACAGTCTTACTCAGCCTTATTTTAACTTAACACTATCACCATAGTCTCCATTATTTGGTGCTGGAGTCATACAGTCTACTGATGTATAGATAATGTCACAGTCCTAGAGTAATAGCTTTCTGTTTGGAGGGTATTGAAAGAACAATTGTTAGGAAATGAAAACTTCAGAGAAGCCTGAGTCCTGAGATAAAATAATGCAGATACCTTATTTACCCATTATCTCATTAGAATCCAGAATGCAAAGGTATATTTAATATTGATAGTAAGTTATGAAAGCATCACTATCAACTTAGTTACAGGCTAACAATTCTCACACTTTTAAGAAGAGTGGGAAGGGCACCCCACAAAGAGAGAGAAACTGAGAAGGAAGACTCTAGAACAGGACATCAGTATTAAGTAGAGAAAAGGAGGGAAAAGCAGCTCACTGTAAACTACAGTAGGTAGTAGAGTAGGGATGGGATCAGAGGGGAGAGTAAAGAGACTGGGGAGAATAAAATACTTAACCTTTATTTGCCCAAGGATAATGCTGGGGTAAAATATACAACTGTCAGTGAGATTCTGTCAGATTTACAAGCATCAGATCAAGCTGACTTACTTGCTATCAGCTGTAACTATGTAAAATATGCTGCTCCAACTAAATTGGCAAAAGGAAATAAAAAAAGAACGGTTTGCACATAAAGAGCTAAATTTTACATTGATTCACCATATGTCCCTTGCCACCTCAGAGAAATAAAGATCTGAGGAGGATAAATATGCAAAGAATGTTGGCCAGGTTTTGCATTTTTAGTATTTTCTAGTTCTTCCACAAGTACAACAATCTTGCATCAGGTCTGACTGCTGTCAGCTGCATTGGTTGCAGAATTCTACCACTGACAGATAGCAAAATACAGATAATTTATGGGTCCCTTTTTCTTTTTGTTGGAGTGTGGGATTTATAGCGAAACACAAGTCAGCTTGTTGATATTCATCCAGTTGGAAGACTGTTTCCAGGGAACATGCTTAACATGTAAACTTTTAGACTAGGGACTGTCTTTTGTTCTGTGTTTGTGCCAGGTGGTCTTGGTCTCTAAACAGGGGTTCTGGTTGCACTAATAACAAATAATCTTTAGAGATTATAGTAATTTTTGATTTGGAGGTGACAAAGAGGTGTAGAAAGCAAGCCAGTCATTTATAGAAATCCAGCCTAGGCTGGCTTAGCCTTTTCAGTGCTGTGAGCCAAATGTCAGCTTTGGGGCACCTCTGTAAGCTGATCTCTGGAGGTCCATCAGAGCAGGGTTCTCCTCCAACACAGGTGGGCTGACAGTTTACAGAGTAAGTGTTTGGGCATGTGGAGGTGCTTGGGGAGGTAATATGCCAGCTGACACAGTCCTGGCAAACAGCTCTGCCTCATGGGCTGCTGCTTTGATCTGGCCTTTTCATCACACTCATGAGAACTGCTCCATTTTTTTTCAAATATGTTGATAAATTTATCATTTTCTCCTGTATTTGCATAACTCATGTAATCGCTATGAAGTGACTTGAGAGCTCTCTGTATGTACTCCATAATCCGTGCTTGGGAGTTGTGTCATCTTGATTAGGTGTGACTGTGTAGGGTCTTGCAATGAAGGTTTTGTTCCTGGTCCTTGGCTGAAGGAGAAAAGAGAAGCTTAGGGCAGAAGTGTGGATGCCAGCAGCACTGACTCTCTGCCCGCTCTGTCATGGAAAACACCACATTTTTAGGTGGAATCTTCTAAAATTAATCACCAGCAGACAAGAGTTCAGTATAAACAGACAGTGGGATATCAATTATAAGTCAGCATGAATGAAATAGGGGTCAGTAATATTCTATAGATAATCACTTATTAGAGAAACACACAAATATGTAGCACTCAACTGTTTGTTTGCTCTTGTGTAAGAATAAGACCATGACTGAGGTACAGTCTGCACATTAGCATGCAAAAGACATGCAATAGGGTCAAGTAATACATGTATGTATATAAATTATATTATGTTGCAAAAATTATGTTTCTGTTCCTCTTTGAATCAACTATTTAAAAAAAAAGATCTAGGAATTTGTAAGGAAATTCAGTTGTATAGTGTGCAAGTTGTGTACAGTTTGGAAATGTAGTAGCTAACTGTAATAGAGGCCTTATTATAATTACAAGGTGATGAAGGGCTAAAATCAGAGTAAGAATGAGACCCTTATAAAGAGGTGCACCTAATTCATGATAAACTCTAAGGTGTGTATGGAAAACTGAGGATTAGCCTGATTGACCAGCAGAAGCTGAACCAGACACAAGGTGTTCAAAGACAGAAAAACTGAGCTTCTGTTCAAAGACAGAAAAACTGAGCAAACTTAACTCAGAATCTATGGAAAAAAAACACCAGCAATCCATTTACCTATTCGTGGAAACATCATGCTAATTTGTGCCATTCTGCTCCACCTCTTAAACCAGAAGTTTAGGTTAAAAGTTGCTGCACTCACTCCCAAAAATCTGTATGCTGCTGGTAGTCTTTTTCTTTGGAGTTCCAACCAGGATGAGACTTCAGGGAAGTGCCTGTCCAAGGTCAGGGATTTGAGGCTGTGAACTTTACAGCCATCAGAGGTAAAAGCATGACCACCTCCCCAGGCAACCACTTCCAGGCTCCACCTCATCTCATCTCACCTCACCAGAATGTGAGGAAGTGTAACCACTCCCGGCCCTGAAATCAGCTCAGCTGAACAGAGCCTGGTGCTAATAATGCCAAGGCTGTGGATTTGATCCGTGCATGGGGCCATTCATTTAAGAGTTGGACTTGATGATCCTTGTGGGTCCCTTCCAATGTAGACTATTTGGAGATTCTGTTTATCATTAAAGCAAGGAAACTGAGAAGCCCCTGCTTGTGGTCAAAGGGAGCAACCAAAAAGACATTTTGGCATTTAATAAGACAAGACCTAGGAAAAAAAGCTACTTATGTACTTGACCTGAGTGGTTAACCAAAAATCAGCTTCAAAAGAGTTTTTTTTTGTAATAAGAAATTGCTGGTGGAATAATGTATTTCTTTTTCAAATACTGTGCACAGACCGTCCTGATCCCTGAACACAGCAGAAATGTGACAGCAAGGAGCTGTATTTTTTTCTGTAGCTCCAAGTCCTTTACCAGTTCTTTCTATTCACTGTAAAAGGGACTTCCTTTAACATAAAAGTCACTTTTATACAGTCACTAAGTCTGCCATAATGTTCATTTTCCTACTGCATGTGTTTGACATCTGTAAGAAATATTGTTGTACATGGTTTGAATATACAGCCCACCACTCAAGCCATGCAGAAAATCTGGAGGAGATGGCAGAAGCTCAAGGCATCTGAACAGAACTTTTACTGTTAGAGAGGTATGTGGGTTTTCAACCAGAATGATCTTGATTAGCTGAAAAGGAAAAAAGATAAAGTATTTCTCTCTTAAACATATAATGGTGGGTTCATTCACCGTGCTTCAGAGCGGAAGCAGTGGGGCTGAACAGCAGATTTTTCAGCAAGGCAATTGCAGTCTCTCAAATGTTGAAGTCTGGGGAGAATTCTGATTTCTTCCTGTCCTCTGATACCTCAACAACAGGAAATCATTAATTCTAATTTCTAATTTGTCAGTAAGTCTTCTGTCTTCTATTTTAAAGCAAATGAATTACCCTCTTTATTTTTCTAATATGCATCAGAAACTTTATCTATTAATTTGTATTGCTTTCTTAGTTAGGCAAATTATGTATATGTACATTATATTCTTTATTTGAAAAAAAAGGTGTTTTTTTTTTTAATTATAAGAGAAAGAAAATATAAAACAATTAAAAAAAAAGAGACAATATAGCACCAGACAGGACTGCCACACAGCTCTGCAGACATCAAATCCCCAAGCAGGATTCTCTCCTGGCCTCAGAGAAGATTACAGCTGTGGTATTAAAGGCCAGTTCCCAAGGGCCTTTCCTCTCACATAAATTAGCTGGAAAGCAGTGGCAGAGGGGTGAGGCCAGAGGTGGGCATTGACACTGTGGGAGTTTTGATCTGCTTCTATCTGGATAGATCAGTTAAAGAACTGCCACAGGATTTAAATTTAAGGAGATAGTCATGGTAAAGTACAGGATCCTCTCAAGGCTTTTTTATTTCAATATTTTGTGGAGGAACTGAGGATCTGGAAGAACAATACTGAACCACAGAGTTGCACTGGCAGCTCACTTGTCACTGACATGGTGCCTGGGTCCTGGCTACCAGCCCAGCCCCAGGGCAGAGATCCCCAGGGGTCTTTGCTCAAGAAACTCAGGCCCAAGCTGAATAGGATCCCAGAGCAGAGTTCAGTTTTCACAGCCCAGCTCCATCACCCCAGGCCCTGAATCAGCCCATTTTGGGTACACCCACACTAATTCTCAATAACCCACCCACCATTCCTGTCCTGCCCTCAGCATCTCGCTGCTCCATCCTCCAGCTGGAGCCTCACATCTCTTCTGGGGTTTTCCCTCCCTCTCTTCTCCAGAGCTTGTCTCTGGGAGCTGTATTGGCTGCTCAGAAAGTGGGAATCTGGAGAGCAGAGGAGATGTAAGTCTCTGTCACTGTCTGGAAGTTTTTTATGGGATAAATGTTCCATGTGAACAAACCCATGATATCTCATTATCATGACAGATATGATCCTTAAAGGTGTCTGGTCAGTGGAAATATAACATAAAAACTATAAATTGGCCTCCTAAGTTGCTCAGGACTCATAATTGTTCTCTTGTAGTGCAAGGTGTGTATTCCCTGTGGTAAGGATTTTGTGGAGAACAGATGTTAAGCCTTATCCCACCTCCTGCTTGTTTCCTGTTTAAGGAGACACCTGGCAGAGTTCTCCAGCCAACCCAGAAGAGTTTCAGCAATGCTTTCAAAATGCTGTGAGTACCAGGGGCCATACAAAAGTGTATTGGCTGATAAGCCTACATTTGTTCCTGCCAAAATATAGCACAGTGCCATGGATTAGGAATGGTAGTCCCCAGTTAAGCACCCCCACTAAAAATGGGGGTGCTCCCACAAGCTGCTCCCTCCCCATGCTGGTGAGAGAGACAAAAGACACAGGTAATGAGTTGAGATGAGAAAAATTTATTGGAAACAGTGAGATAATCCATGAGATAAAGGCACAGTAACAGCAACCATGTTACTGACAAAAGGGTACAAAAAGAGAGTGATTTACATGCAAAATGCATATCCCAACAGCAACAACAAACAATGGCAGACAGGTTTCCTACTCCCACCTTTGGAAAGCAAAGGTGGCTTTGAAAAAGGGAAAGGTGGCTTTGAACAGGTGGCTTTTGTTGGCCCAAAGCCATGCCCCTCATCTTGGAAGCAAGAGTCCCTTACACCCCTGGTGAAGATGTCAGTGGTAGAGCATCACAACCTAGACCTGACCACACAGTTCCAGGCTCAACCCCCTCACAGTGAAAACAGCTGTGAAAACTGAACTGCTGCAAAGATTGACTCTGTCCTGGCCAAAACCAGGACACCTGGATACAACCAGAGAGAGCAAAGACAGCTTGAGGTGGCACTTTGCAGGTACCTGATTTTTGTCATTTGGCTCAGCATGCCTGAGCCTGAACACAGCTGCAGTGACTGAACGCTGTGGATTTAGGCTGGATGACTGCACTAAGCAGAGATGGGTGGGATCAATATTTTTAATCCTGCCAATGGCTTTTTTCCACTTTTCTGCTCTAGCTCTGCCCATCCCAATTCTCTCCTGTGGCATGGGGAAGAGGAGGAACAGACACTGTTAGCAGAACAGCATAGATGTCACATATTCTTTAGCTCCCATGCCAGACCTCTTATTTTTTTCACAAGGTGCCCATTGTTACAGGTGCAATGGATTGATTCCTCTGCTTTGGGAAAGGTCTTCTAGATAGCTAACAAAGAAGGCTTTTAATTACCAAGAGGTGGTTCTGGAGGGGGTACTTTGTAGGTTGTAGGTGAGAACTGTCTTTTTTAAAGTAATTTCTGGTTCCATTAATTACAAAACTGTAATCTAACAGGATCCTGTGGAGTGTCAGTCACAGATGGAGGTGGAGAAGTCCTCCCCAGATCACGAGGAGGTGGCTCTGATTAGTGCATGACCCCATGGCAGGACCTGTGGAGTTGTGCCTGGGAGGTGAGCAAGACAGGGGGGTGAGTTTGACTAGCAAGTCATCTTTTCATTAGCACACAGAAGAAAAGAGTAAAGAGGGGGAGAGGAGGAAAAAAGGGTGAAAATGGCAAGGAAGTGCCTGATCAGGTCAACATCAGTGCTCCTGCAGTGGGCTGGGCTCTCTGGCACCAGTTTACCAGCATCCATTACACCTTTTTCTTAATTTTAAAAGTAGTTTCTAATAATTTATCAAGTATGTGATGGAGCAGAAAGTAGCTATGGTTTTAGAAAAACTCTGGAAATGGTAAGCAAATGAAAATGACACAGCTGTTCCAGGCTTTCCCAGCCTCCCAAGAAGACAGCTCAGACTGCAGCACGACACACACCACATTTCACTGGCGTAGGGCCATGGTTTGTGTCACAGCCAGACAGCTTGCAACAGAGCTTGGCCCAAATGTGAAAAGCCTTCTTATTTGAACTTGAGAAATACAGAGTCAAACTCAGATTTTAAAGATTTTTAATGAATAAAAGTTTAGGACAGAAAATTCAGTACAACTGTTACTGCTGAATCCAGACAGGGCTTGAAAGGTGGACATTCAGCAGGGAATGCTTCCAGCAGCCCTCATCCCTTTGGGGTGCTGAGCACCCTCCAGCCCTGCATCCTCATCCCTTTGGGGTGCTGAGCACCCTCCAGCCCTGCATCCTCATCCCTCTGGGATGCTGAGCACCCTCCAGCCCTGCATCCTCATCCCTTTGGGGTGCTGAGCACCCTCCAGCCCTGCATCCTCATCCCTCCGGGGTGCTGAGCACCCTCCAGCCCTGCATCCTCATCCTCCCAGGGTGCTGAGCACCCTCCAGCCCTGCATCCTCATCCCTCCGGGGTGCTGAGCACCCTCCAGCCCTGCATCCTCATCCTCCCAGGGTGCTGAGCACCCTCCAGCCCTGCATCCTCATCCCTTTGGGGTGCTGAGCACCCCCCAGCCCTGCATCCTCATCCCTCCAGGGTGCTGAGCACCCCCCAGCCCTGCATCCTCATCCCTTTGGGGTGCTGAGCACCCCCCAGCCCTGCATCCTCATCCCTCCAGGGTGCTGAGCACCCTCCAGCCCTGCTGGCTTCCCTGAGAGCAAGTGAGCATCCTCTCCTAGTGCTAACCTCATGGGACAGCATGAACTTACAGCTCAGGAGGGAAGATGCCTGCCTGTGACCCAGGAGTGTCTTACAGCTGTTGGCAAAGCGTTGTTCAGAGAGGTCTGACGCCAGGTGAAATCTGCAGCAGCTGTTTCCCACCAGTCAGGCTACATCAGTGTAAAGCCAGCTCAGGAAAAATCAGAATAAAGCCCAATGTGGAGAAACTTGCCAGAAAGTGTAAAGAGGTGATAAATCTTACTCCAGTTGCACTTCTGGTGTGGTAGTTTTATTCTGGACCTGGGGTATGGCTGCTTTGGGCGCTGAAGCCATCTTAAAAATTACCTGAGTGTTCCCTCATGTGGGTATCCCTCACCAGCCCTCTACCTCCTGTGCACTGCAATAAATATATGTTTAGAACTAAGACTGGGACTTAGGATTTTCCATTATTTACTTGGCCACCAAGAGAAATTTGAGGACAACTAAAGTTATTTGCAAATGTGAGCTGAAATTGGCAAATAGCTTTGGATTTAAAAAAAAATAGATCAGTTTGGCATTTTCTGAACTGATTTCTGAATCCTTTTCAGACTAGATTCATAGGCACACCTGAGTACAGCCCACATAACTGAGGAAGATGAGTCTGTAGCAGGGTGACAAACTACCTGCAGACTGAAGACCATGTCTAGTAGAGTTCTCTGAAATGGGAGATGAGTGAAATTCCTCATCTGGTCAAGTGAGAAAGACTGGAGAGCAGATTTCCTTACTGTTGGAGATACAAGAGAGGACAGAGGAAAACAATACATTTTGTCAGACTTGTTTTTTATTGATTAAAAAAATAGGTTTAGTTTAACTCAGGACAGGTTTTTTTTCCCAAAGTCAGACAAAAATGATTTCCATGCCTCTGCTTAGAGCTGCATTTCTGCACAGCTCTCAGGCTGAGCCAAGCACAAGCACAGCCTGAGTAACAGTGCATCCCTAGGTATGAGGGACCATGAGCATGGATGAAGGAATTACTGTGGAGTCTTGTTCTTGATTTGGAATTATGGTAAACATTTATCTACTAATGCAAATCAGATTCAGTCTACGAAGATTGATTTTCATATAATTTGACCTTGTCTAATAAGTCTTCTTGACCAGATGAATTGCAGGGACTTTGCACTGATTTATTTTTGCTTATGCATAAAGTACTGCATGCTTGTTCATTTATTATGCTTAGCACATCAGACTCAGGAAGATTATATTATTTGAAAATTAAATTTCATACATTCGTATTTTAACATAGACCTTTCTTCAGCTGTTTGACTTCCTATAGCTCTGTCCTCCAAAATGAAGAAAATGCATAGAAAAAAATTACTTATTTTTCTGAAGCTTGCATGTTAAGTAATAATCCCAAAACTGTCACTGTGTGCACTCGTGCTGTGATGGAAGAAGAAAATTGCACCATGTAAGGTTACCTGAAGCCTTTTACCCCAACCTGTCTCCACAAAAACAAGATGTGACTTAATTACCATTGTAGTCTTATTGTACCACTACAGGGAGATTTTGCCATTATTTGATCACCTTATCTTTAACCATATTCCTTAACATGTTTTGGTTTCTATTACTCTTTACATTAACTCCACCTCAATCCAGAAGTTTTTGTAAGGCTGATCCAAAGTTACTGACATTAAGGGAAAGGCTCCCTTTCATTTTAACAGCCTGTGTATCAGGCTCCTGAAGCCAGCAGTGCCTTAAGTTCTTGAATCAATTTTAAACAATAGCTATATAGGAAGATAACTGTGTGAGGAGAAGATAATTATGATTGTAATTAATCTTTCTCATATTATTATCTTACCTTTCAGCTGAAGTAACTTCATGCTGCTACATTCTTTCAATTACTATGGTTCTTTCCCCCCATCTTCATTTACATTGAAATTCAAAGATATATCATTTACTCATTTAATCAACTACCCCTTTTAGAACATTTATGCTTATAGTAAATTTGTTTCAACACTGACGTCTTCAGTATCTCCCCAGATACCTCTTTGCATCTATTTCAGCAAATTGCAGCCTATTTATCATTATTAATTGTTTACAGTCCTTCAAGCAGTCCATGATATATCTCAAATTATTTAATATAGACCCCTCATTTTTTTTAAATATGAAGCTGAATTATTCCATTTAGCCAATTACCCAAGTAAACAGGGAGTGTGGTTATCCTGATCATTAAAAAATAGTTGTGTTTTGGCCACTGTATGGTTGGACAATAGAGCCTCTATAAAACTCAGCTAGTCATGTGTGCATATAGTTCCTTCCAAATAAGTAACAACAAAAGCTGATTTGTCTTATGACCTTTATATATATATCTGTACACTTGCACACACATGTATATATCTGGAACCACAGTCACTTTTTTTTGAAAAGAAAATCTTAGCTACATTAGAGTTAAGATGCATTGGGATTCTTCACTTATAGGGCCATGTTTGTAGGGCCATGATTCTGCAAAGCATTTAAGGATGTTACAGCATGGAAGTAGACTGATGTCAACAGAATGAATGTGCCTGAAGAAATGCATTTAAGGCCTGTGAGAGAATTTAAGCAGCAGAACTTGAAGACAAACCAGTTCTAAAATAGCTTTATATGATTCTTCTCCTAATGAAAGTATAAACATTTAAATGGTGAATACCTGGTACTGTCTTGCCAGTGACAGAAGCAAGCACTGAGTTCTAGAAGAAGATTATATCTACTTCTGTCTCTAATGACAGAGATCTAACTTTTAGCCCTTCAACTCCTCATGATTGGAGATTGAGTAGTGTACTTCAGAAGTATATAATTTTAGCAGAAAGATATCCACATGTGAGAGGCAAAAATATTTCCCTAGAAGACTGATGAAAATTAAATATCAGGTGTTTGAAACTGCTCAGGTGTTTAGAAAGTCAGAATTTGCTGAAGGGAAAGGAATTTGTACCCAAAGATCAGGCAGCACATTAAAAATGCATGGGAAAATATGAAAAAAATACCCCATAGGATGCATTGTGAAACCATGTGATAAAATCAATTTCACAGTGAATCATGCAGCTCTGCAGTTCAGTGTTGATAACTCACAATTCAGCTGAGAGTCAGAAAATATTTAGTAATTTTTTTTACAGCCCCAACTCTTAAATTCATATGATTACAGCGGGAATTCCAACTTTAATTAAATTTGAAGTAAGTCCCTGCCTGCAGAACAATGCTACAAGCCATGTTCATGTAGGCTCCAAAGACTTGGAAATCAAAAGACAAATAAAAGCAACCTGTGGGGGGTTTTTTGTTTGTGTATGCTTTTATTGCTAATAGATTGTAAATAAGCTTTGTTTCATCTGGAGGCTGCTTTATTCAAAATGAGTAACAAACTACAATACTGAGCTAAGGAGAGGAATACAGTGAAATTAGACAACCTACAAAGCATCCTATTTAATCTAACACAGGATTAGAGAGCAACAAACTTTATCCTGGTAAACCAAAGCACTAGCAATAAAGGTTAATGAGGTAAGAGCAGAAATGTAACCTACCTTAATGCCAGTGAAAAGATCCACCCAACTGCTGTGTGTTTCCAAATAATAAAATAGAATTGACATGTATTACCGGCTGTAAGGCACCCAGTAAATGATGGATCAAAACACAAATCATCTCCTTTCCCCTTCTATTTTTGCACAATATACTGAGTGACTTTATCAAAGGAAAAGAAGGGTCTTTTTCAAATGTGCTCCTTTTAAATGTTGGGGTATCCTCTAAGCATTCACACTGGTCTGTTCTGGGGATCACACAGGAATTATATCACACAGGATCACACAGGTATGTAACATACATAGAAATAATGAGGTTGAAAAATGAAGTTCCTATTGTATTCACAAATGGGGTTTTATATAACTCCAGTCTTTTATGAGCTTGTATCTGTTTTGGCTCTCATGGCCAGTAAGTCTTAGCACTTGTACCTAATGTTGACGATTGCTCTATTTAAGACCTCAAGAAGTGTCTGTTTGTCCAACCCCTTATTCTCCAAACCATCATAATTTGATTTAATGAAATGCACTACTTGTGACTGCAAATCTCACTTTATTCGTATTTTTGATAGGCCTTAATTAGTGATACCACTAAAAAACCACATTGCACTTAGTCACTCCTCATAGCTCTTCATCAAATATCAGTATGTTCCCCACAGGCTAAAGCCAACTACTCTCTAAATCCAGGTTCTCCTGCCTCCCATTCTCCATTTTGTCTTGACCTTCTGCTCTCCAGACAAGGTTTTTTGTCTGGCTGGTTCCAGTCTACCAGCCACTGTCTCTCTCTGCCCTGAGCCAAGTGGCTCCTTCCTCTTGCACCAGTCACTGTTGACACAGGACATGCTGCATTTTCTTGCTACCTCTTCAGAGCAATTAGTGTTGAGAAAGTACAACTTCCCCTGCATGTATTTGTTGGAAAATGCATGCCTAGATGTTCCAATGACAGCCACAAAGGATTCTGGAGAGAAAGGAGAATACTTTGTGGCATGGAGGGGAAACACATCTGTGTTGTAGTCACACTGAAGCTACAAGCAGATGCAGCATACTCAGTTTGCAAGGGATCTTACAGGACAGTTATATTAGCAGTTGATGGGTTTTAGTGTTTTTATGTTAATACCTCTTGCTGCTCTTGGGTCAGTCAATATAAACTACAAATAACTTATATTTGATTTGTTTGTTTTGTACCTCATTGTGCTTTGGATTCAGACCAGTATTCTAAAATGCCTGTTTCTGATCATCATGATTTTGAATATCATCCATCCTTTCTTATTTAGTCTTCCTGGCTCTTTTTAACCAGTTTCCCTGACTGCTTGACCCAGTGTCAGAGCGGAGGCAAGAGCAGGCACAGAAGAGGAGCAGAAGGGCAAATGCTGATCTCTTCTCTCTGGTGACCAGTGACAAGACCTGAGCATGAAGCTGTGCCAGGGGAGGGTTAGGTTGGCTATTAGGAAATGGTTCTTTATCCTGACAGTGTCTGGGCAGTGGAACAGCTCCCCATGGCAGTGGTCACAGCACCAAGCCTGACAGAGCTCCAGAAGTGCTGGGACAATGCTCTCAGGCACATGGTGTGACTCTTGAGGTGTCCTGTGCAGGGCCAAGAGATGAACCTCAGTGGTCCTTAGGGGTCACTTCCAACTCAGGACATTCTATGACCCTGTGAAACCATGGAAGAGAGCATGGGTACCTTTTGATACCTTCTGATCTCTTCCAGAATCATCTCCTGACTCAAACTGTCCTTGTTCTAGTTCTGAACTGAGGGAATTTCCAAAGTTATTACTGTATGGTTATCTATGTGATGAAGACAGAAAACACTGAAAATTAGGTCTACACTTTTTTTTGCTTATGGGAAGGAGAGAAGCATCACAGGGCTTAGAGGAGCTGCTCCTACCTACATGAGAAAATAATCTAGGAAAAAAAAAGAAGTTTAGTTTTGAAGTTCTGTGCTTTCTTTAGTATTTACAGTTTGTCAGCATCACAGGACCTTTCTCTGGATTTCAAGAGCAGCTCATGAGACTGTGTCCCTGCAATCCCATCGGGCTCCTGTCAATGGGATTGTTGTGCTTTCTCCAATAAGATTATAAACGCTCATTTGCTTTCAGCAGAAGTTTTACCAAGCATCTATTCATATCTTAATGGATTATTGACATAACACAGCAGACTGTTATGAAGTATTCCACTATGTGTAATTAGAGAGTATTTAATCTGCATAATAAAAATCCATATGAACAGTTGTTGTCATTCATGCCCAAAAGCTGCTCATCTAAATGAAGTATCTAGTTTGCCCTATAAATTTAGGGATGAAAAACAGCATTTTGAAAAAATCTAAATTCAAGAATACCAAAAAGGTGGTTTTACTCAGCAACCCAGATGGGGGCAATTGGATTTCTCTCCACCCTCCCCCTGCCAAAAAAAAAAAAAATTAAAAAAAAAAAAAGAAGAGATAAAAGAAAAGAAAATGGCATATAGATTTGAATGTTATAGTGCAACTTTCATCTTGGGTCATGTTTTTACAGCCATTTGTTGAGTGTTTACTGCCCCTTTCCCTGTGCCTTTAGTAGGATGCCAAGACTGCAGACAAGGAGCTTGCTCAGGGTCCTCCTGCCTGGGCTGGGGAGGAAGGGTGGGTCAGGTTCTCTGCACTGTAGGGCCTTGTGATTTTTTTTTTTACAATCCAACCACCCAGTGCTCCCACATGCACAGGATGGGCAGAAGGTCAAGCTGGCATCTGTATATCATTTAAGACCTGCTAAAGCATGTGAAGTAGAGCTTAATTGGGAATATGAGTGGTTCATAGAGCATCGCTGGGTGCTCTGTAATGGGAAAATGTTAAGGTTGAAAAACAGCAGCAGAAGAGAAGCTGTAACTGATAGTGCAGCCTGGTAGTGCTGAGAGAGTAACCAGTAAGTAGGGAAAATATTTTACCCCTGTAGCCTGCTAGGGCTTCCTTTATGAAAGGCTTTTACTAAATCAAAATTTGCAAAGAAAGCAGGAAAAAAGGATTTAAAAATATCTAATAAAATGTTTATATATAATATTTTTTTACTTGTTTTAACAAAAAATTATTGTGATTTTTATTTTGCTAAGGAACTTTCTTGAGTTCAAAATTAGCCAAAACTGAAGGATATAAACTCTCGTTGTAAAGAAATGTTCTGTTCAACCGCTGTCACTGCTTGTTATGTCATGGTGAAAATCCATCTCAAACTAGCCTGAAAACACAAATGAAAAGAAAAAAACCCCAACCAAGGTAAAACCTCAGCTGTAATTTTCACATCAGCTTTTTTACAGCCAGAGCACAATACAGTCATTTTGTGGTATCATAAAGAGTTGTTAGTTGTTCTTCTGGTGATTTAAAGCCCTAAAATTTCCACATAGTCTAGAATATTAGTGCGTACAAAAGGAAACTCCACTGCATAAATTCCATAAGTCTGTTCATTTTGGCATGAAAATAATAAACTCAATTATTTAAGAAAATCATCTATAGGGCATACAGTGGGCTTGTCATGGCATTGATGGGGGTGTATGTGTGTGTGTTGAATTAAGTAGAAGTGTTCACAAAGAATTAAAAAATCTGTGCTGATACATGAGGACACTGTAATAATCAGGTGAACAAGCCCTGTAAAGTAACTTCTAAGTGACTAATGCAAAACTCCTACTTTTGTATCTAGACATTAATGTTAAGTCAACAGGAAGTAAGTTATTCTGGAATTGGTTCTAATTCTGATACTTAACGTTCAAATATTTGCTTTCACAACATTAACAATGTTCTTTACATACAGCTTCTAGTGAATGTGAATTTAGACTCATAAATTGCAGGCCTCTCCAGCTTATCTGCACAAATGCATTTGTGGTTCTCAGCTGAGGGGGTACAATTTAGGGTTGTATTGTAATTTAAACCAAAAAAAGTTAATTGTAGTGTAGGTGTAAAACACTTGGAACTGTCCTAGAGGAGTCTCAAGATGCTTTATCAACCCAGATATTATACAGAGCTTTCAAGAATCAGTTCCTGAATGTCTGAGTTTAAGAAAAAAAAGGCCAATGTGATAAGAAATATGCTGAAAACCCTTCTAAATCCCTTTATCAGAGGGAGACCGATAAAAATAATAATACTCAGTAGCTAAAAAATACAATCTGTGGAAATCTTAATGAAGCCTAATGAATCTTGTGAGCTGTATTGTTAAATTTACTATCCCTATTTTACAGCTAAGAAAAAAGAAATATGAAAGTGAACACTGGCATTTTCATCCGTTTGGTGTATTAAATTTTGCAACTTAATCCATATTCTTACATGTTAGTGAAAGAGAGAAGAATTTAGTTCTTACTGAAAGTTAAGCTGTCACAGAGAGGGGGAGAAATCTGCAAGGGTGAGAGAAATACCCCCATTCTGTCAGGCATCTAGTGACTAGTGACCCTAACTTATGGTTTGAAAGCAGGAGGCTGAAAGCTTTAAAGTGCCAGCCATGCAAACATTTTCCCCCTCTAAAAGAAGGAAATGTATTTCAGCAGTGCTCAGTCAATGCCAGCTTGGTCTCCATCTTAAGGAGCCTGCACTTGAATGCTTGCAGAGTGAGCACCCACAGGGTTTCACACTTTGTGTGTTCTTCTGTGCATAATCATCTCCTCATATTAGCTGATGATTCTCTGGTTTATTGATAGTCTCCTCTGCTTTGGAATTTGTAAATTTAGGATCTTATTAATTTTCTTCCTCCGTTTCCATCAGATACTGCAGATATCTCTCACCCTACTGCAGTCTTTGTGTCACAAGCACTATCTCTGTGCCTTTTGAGCCTCTCTTTGTTGTTGTATAGATACAACATGCTGTCTCATGGTTGCTTGAATATACTTATTGATAGTTATAAAGAACTAACAATTTTGATACAATTTTCTAACGAAGATTACAATGTGAAAAGACTGTGTTCAGCATTTTGGTCTCCAGCACCAGGTTGTGGTCTTTCTTTCTCTTGGGCATACTTTATAAGTATTTTTATGATCCTATTGTGTCCATGGTTTTGTCAATTTGCGGTGAACTTGGCTTTTCTCTTTTGAGTACATATCTATGTATGTCTCTGTACTGTCATGCACTGATGAGGAAGTAAAATGATCCTGATGGGAGATGCACAAATACAGCAGCCCTGTCCTCATTCCAGGCATTCAGTGTCCAAGGATTTTCTTGCCTCATCTCAGTAGTCCATCTGATTTGGATCAAGACCCCAGATCCTTGTTAAAGTTCTGTACAAATAGAATTATTTATAAAAATAGCTTCTCTATAAATGTATACATGCACATATAGATGTATATACATGTAGGCAGAATACATATGTAAATAATATTAAGTATGGACAATTTCATTCCATATAAATATAAATACATGTAGATATAAACTTTGGGCAATTTTCAGCTTATTTTTGGCCAAAATTTCATCAGCTGTTACCTGCTTCCTTAGTGTGGCTTAGATTGCTGGACTTTTCCCTGGTGAACCTGTTTTTTCCAATTCTGATGGCTGCTGTTGTCTTAAATGCTGTAAGGAAGTGTACATCCCTGACAGGATGTTCAAAGTTGGATTCAGACCACGTGGGGATCACTGGTGTTATCTCTGAGAACACTCAATGAGCAAATCCATAGGTTCTACAGAGTCAAACAGCCCAGAGAATGAACTGGCTGAAAGCTCTTGGGCTGGATCATGTTTCTACAACCAGAAAGAAGAAATAAGCTTTTGACAAAACAAGCTTTTGACAAAACAAGCTTTTGGCTGCTGGCCCTTAAGATGTGGTTTGGTCAGATGTAGGTCTACAAAGGTTGGTTCTTCCCCTTTGGCTCAGGCCATGTCTTCTGAGACCCCCTGGGTTTGGAACAGCAGCTCCTGAGATCTCCAGAAGAGCCGTTCCTCTCACATTTTTGAGATCCACAATGGTACTCTGCTCCTTCCAGGGTCATTCACAGATAGGTCTTGGATACTGACTCTTTCTTCAAATAGCTTCTGTTTGTGTCCTGAGGTTTTCCTTTATATTATTATGAGACTTGGTCATTGATTCAACAGCATTTACCTTTACCTTATAACTTCCTTTTCACTGCAGAAGAGAAATCAGAAGACTCAGTCAGACTTGTAATCTGTTCCTTATCTTCCCTGGAAGGCAAGAGGGCTTTCCAATGTTTTGTTAGATATTTCTGGAGAAACTCCCAACTCTGTAAGTAAGAGCACAAAGCAAAGATCACAGGTTTCTTAAACACTGACCTGTCCTTTTGAAACAGTTTTGCTTCCTCTGTGCTCTTTGAGACAGAAGAGCACACTGAAGTGTCTCACTCATTTTAATGATGAGAGAGCTTTGTTATCACATTACTCCTCTGCCCTAACATGGTCAGAGGGTTTTGTATGGACTTAAAATTGACTTGTTCCTTGTGTACACCATGTCCCCTCAGTCTATCATTAATTTATAGGTCTTTCTTTGATACATAATGATAATTTGTATCTTTTAAAGATGCCCACTGAATCAGCTTGGTGAATATCCTCTGCCACCTGCCAGAGATTGTCTCCTATGCCTTCAATATGCACTGCAAGAATCAGTCTTTCTGCCCTGGAGCTCGTTCATCTCTACAGTTCTTGTTAGCTTCTTGATTTGTCATTTAGAGGAGTATTTGTTCACAGAAGTTTCCTTCATGACTGTAGTCATCCAGTAGGTAAGACAATATACCACTGTGGCTATTCTTCCATGGCCTACTCTCCCATTTCTCTGCTACACCTGACCTGGTTTCAGTGCCACAGCCTCCTAGTGCTGAGCTTGCCTTTAGTCAGCAGCAGGCAATGGCTCTCTGGATTATGGCTTACCTGTTTATTCTGGTCAGTGATACCCTGATAAACAACAGTGGAGATTCCAGCAGGCACCTGCAGTAAGTGTGCTGATGTGTGATGATGATTTATAGGACAGGATGTTTTGATCAGCTGGTTTGAAATTGCCCTCATTGGCATACCCACGTTATGTTGACAAGTGAAGGATTTTCCACTTGGATTTGCTGAATGCTCTTGGAACTCCACAAAATTTCTTCCCATCAGGTCTTGGTCCTCCTTGCCAGGTGAGATGGTTTTCATGTATTTGGTAGTACACCTTCCAAATCTTTCTCCATTCTTCGTTTCTCAGTGAAATCAACCCCACGGTTATTTCAGTCAGGAGGGTAAAAAGAGATGGTAGCCTTTATTAACAGACAGGCATGGGCATCTTTTAGAGTTTGTGCTTTACACTCATCCTAAACACCCTCCCAAGCAGTGTCAGCATTCTCTCCTGGATGGGAGAGTGACTTCCATCAGCTGTTCCCAAGCTGCATGATCCCAGGATGGAGCTGGCTGGCATACCTTTGATACTATGTCTCTTGCACCAAGACATAATTTATCTGACTAACTCTGCTTGGGTATGAGTGACATTCAACCACATCTCAAAGACAAGGATACAGATAAGCTACCTCTCCTATGTTACTTCTCTATTCCATTGCATTATGTTCTGCTTTCACTTTATGTTTTTTGCTTTCTGGACTTGTGTTTTTCTTCATAATTTGCATTATCATCTAGTATCTGACATTTCCAGTCCTAAAAAAGATACAGTGTTTCATTTTTGAAGCCACTGCAAGTATTAGATTTTCTAAATTTTGCCTTGCCTAGGCTTGCAGTTCACATTTCCCACAGCACAACTCCTGTGAGATGAGCTTTGCTTGTTTGTACTCAATATAATTAGAATTTCATTTCAGAAGTATTTCTGGGACTTCAAATATAGTATAGCTTGTGTATGGTGTCCAAATGTAAATCATATGTAGTCTTTTCAAAGTGATAATCCAGTCTTTGCTCTTGCAAAGTTTCTGCTACAATTGATTCTTTCTAGCTCTTCTTTGTCTTTCTGCAGCTGTTGTCCACAGACTTTTGCAGAATTGTTTTACTATACAAAATAAAATTAAATATAATGGATTTGCCCAGGGGCTGCTTGGGTCTATATTTTATTTCAAGCCTTTGTGCAGTCTTCTCTGGGACTTCTTGCAAATCTACTGACTGTATTTTGTGGACTTCTCTATAGAGCCTTCAGTTTTGTTTCACAATTGCATCTCTTTATGGATTTACAGTTTAATACTTATAAAGCATCACACATCTCCTTTTTGATTTCTTAGAGTAAACCAACCCTTCTGCAGCTTTACCTTTCTGTAACTGAAGAAAACTCTTCATTTATTTAGTGCTGTGTAACAGCTGTCTTGCTCTTTCTCACCTGCATATAGGCTGTTGGTCTAATCTGGTGCATCTGAGCCCCAGGATGTTTTAGGCCACTTTTTAATCTTCTCAGGAATAGAAAGAAATTGTCCTGCTTTGCTCAGTTCTCTAGGTTTTTTCTGGAAAGTCAGATGCATAGTGCAGTTTTTACTGGTTTCTCTAAGATATCCTTTACTCTCTATGAGCTCCAAATCAGGACTCAGAGGTACCATAAATCATTATCATAACTAAAGAGAAACTAATGCTGGGGAAAGATCCCAATGTTTCACTCCATCAGGTGCTCAGCACTGACTGAGTGTAGGAAAAGCTAATTCAGACCAAAATTCTTCTTAAAGTGCCTTTTACTGTGAGTGTTATTTAATGTTCAGAGGTGTTATGTACTTAAGACTGTCTCTGAAGTTAAATGAGGAAGGAATGAAATGGTATATTTATAAAAGACCAAGATTAAAAATTGGCTTGTAATGCCTTACTATTTAGAAGTTCTTACATCTAGTTAAGTTATTAAATGTTGTTTTTCATGGAGATATTCCAGAAAACTGCTTTCAGTTCTGGAATGACTGATCTCTTTCTAATTGAGTGAAACTTGGCAAGCCTCAGATCTACAAGAAACACAAAGAGTGCAGGTAAAAAACATTACTATAAAAAGATTTAATTAAATACTGTATTTCTAAAATCATAATAGCTGAGAAACCACCATTTTGTTTTACTTACTGTGAAAAGGCAAAATGTAACCAGAAAACAGTAAGATCCAATTTGCTTATTCCACAGCTACAAAATCTTCTTTCCAAAATAAATCTTTATGCTGCTTCTTTCTCCTTCTAACAAATGTTTTTGTCTCTTACTGGCAAAACTGAAAACAGAAAGAAAGACAATAGTTTGTGAAGAGTCTTTTCACTTGGGAAATACTACTTTATGGTAACTGTAGTATAATCTGTCATAACTCCAAATGTAACAGACTAGTACAAAAAGAAAGCAACAATGGTAAGTGCCTCCCTGGGTGTTTCATGGTAATTACAGCTCTCTGGCTGAGAGAGCTGATGGCTAAAGGCAATTTAGACATTTAAACTGACCAGTCTGATTCTTTTCCTTTTAGGCTGAGATCACTCTATTAACAGGCATGTAGATTGATGGTGTATCCAGGATTTTCTGGAGTGGGGTGCAGTTTCAGGAGACAGCCTTCAAAAATATGGGTAAAAGAGTGATAGAATCAACCACACAATAACTGAGGCATAATTAAACAATAACCAGGAGAGCATCATGACCACCATTTCACAGCTGACTTTGACTGCCATTGCTATTTTGTACAGTCATTAAAATGGAGGATATGGTGTGGCTGTATATGGCTGTATATGGCTGTGGCTGTACACACTATTGTTAATGTTCACTGAATATTCTTTTCCATAAGACAAATATGTTTTTTAATGTTAATTAGCAGGCTGTTATCTTCAACAGTGAACTATGGAGCAACAACAGCAGTAGGTTTCTGATTACAACAGTATTTAACATTTTCTATAAAGACACAAAGAAATTCCAGATCAGGAGGGACCTATTGCTGCATTTGTGCCTCTTTCTGGATTGGTTTTGTTTTCAATATTCCTGTACTTTAAAATGACTGCGGAGATGATGGGATTTTGGCACAGCAGAAAGTACTGTAGTTATGGAGGTACTGTCATTTTGGTGAATTTTAGTCCTGTGCCCAGTGGGAACAGGAAAAGCAGTGTGGAGAGTGGGGGCAGAGTTTGCTACTGGGCCTGAACATGGCACACAGCTGTGGCAAGTTCACTTGCTTGGAATTGCAGAAAGGCCTATGTTACATTTTTAATACTCCTGGGAAACCAGACAACACTAACAACCACATTTGTACCCAAAGGGGTAAGTAAAAATTATTCAAAATCAAAACAGAGATGAGAACCCGCACATTTAATCTTTTTAAACAGAAAACCTAATTATTTTTTACCTTTTGTGTTTCAATGTACTGCATTCTTCAATGTTAAATTTCAGAAAAATACAAGGACTGGTTTCTTCCTTTTCCTGCCAGCAGCTACAGCATCCAGAGGGCTCTTCATTGCCTGTCAGGTCTCCAGAGGGCAGATGATCACAGGTGCATTTCCTGCTCCACTGACCTGTTTCGGTTTCTTTTTGCTGTCCAGAGTACTTGATCCATTCTCAGTTGGATCTGCTGACAGAATAGGCTGAGTTTGCCCCAAAGTCCTTTAAAGAAAAAGGTAACTTGTCAAAGGAAAGTTGGGAAAGTTGGAATGTATGACTCTTGGCTAGAACTCATCCATTATGACTAGCCTTTGGAAAGCTACCTGGAAGTTGTTCCCAAGCTGCATGGTCTAAATCAGTTTTTTTTTTTTTTCTCCTGGGAAGGTCAGCAGGAATGGCTGTTGGCACATTACAGGAGCAGGCAGGAGAGGGGCCCCAGCTCTGGGTGTTGCTCTGCAGGTGCATGTGCCAGTGAAGGACAGATGTGCTCAGGTCCTTTGTCCATAGCCAAGGCTGAGGCTGGCAGGGATGCTGGAGCAGAGGCTGGAGCAGCAGCAGGGGAGCACAGAGAGTCTGGTGTGGGTGGGAGTGGGAGAGAGTGGGCTGGACAAAGCACTGCATGGCTGCAGGGAGCTGCTGGTGGTTCCTAAGGCTGAAGGAGAGGCAGAATGGCTCCCTCAGGAGCTCCCTGCAGACAAACCTCAGAGCACACAGTGCAGGGAAGGGCAGGTGCCATGCCTTTCCTTAGCCAGGACTGACAGACATCCCTTGGAACACGGAGCATCCAGCATTAAAATTTCTGCATCTGATGCCCCCAGCACTGCAGCTCAGTTTCTGGCTTCTCCTGCCATGTGTTTGATTTGCTGTGCCTGCACAGAGTGTGCACATGCACTGCTGTCAGCTGGACCCTCCTGCTTCACCCTGACCATCTCCAGCCCTGGGCTCCATAGGACTGCAGTCACTGATGCCTGGTGGCAAAAATGATCTGTCACTGACATGTGATGCAAGTTGGTCCTGCAGGGAGAATTCCTTCTGCCTTTTCCTCTAACGTGCTGCAAGAAAAAAATCACTGATTCAGCTTAAATGGTGCTTAAGTGATATAATGGAGCTCTTGGCTGGCCTGCAGACAGAGGTAACGGCACTTGGATCTAGCACTGATTAAAATTCCACTAGCCTGGTCTTTGTTTACTGTTTTAAAAAAATATTTTGCAACAAAAGAAAAGATGAAAAATATAATTTGACTATAAAAGCAAATCAGGGATAAGTGGAATAAGGACAAGTGTGCTGTTCTTTGACATTAATATTTATATTCAAGGATATCCTACATGTGTGCAAGGGACATCAAATTCCTTTTTATTTGCAGGATAGAAGAGAGTTTTGAAGCTTGCATTATGGGCCAAGAAAGGAGAGAGTCTTTGGCCTCTGCAACACAATAGAAACAAACTAGTGGATCTGTAATTTAACCACTTCCATTAGCACAGCTTTTAAGGATGGTTGCTTTTCCCAGTTTTCATAGATTTGATGTTGGGAGGATTGCCATACTATTGGCAAGCTGCTAAATAGGGGGTTTTTTGTCTTTTTATCAAAAAGTAGCTTTTTGATACTTTGTGTTGATGGTGTAACTCATTAGTACTACTTACATAAAAGTGGATCCAGATAATACCATTGTGTATGTTCCTACTCTGTGCTCTGCAAGCCACCTCCTCATCCTACCAGTGACCAGGAATATGTACCAAGAGCACCCACTAAGTGATTTCTTCCTGTACATGCCACATGGAGGAGAAGTCAATATTTATACCTCTCACTTGATAGAATTCATTAAATATATTTTGCTAAATAACACTCTATATTACATATTCCTTGTTTAATATTTGCCCACAGAAGTATTTGTTATGTGAGTTGAATGCCTAGTTAAGACCTAAATGAGTACAACATATTTAATATTTATTTGCTAGCACAATACAATAGATACAGGGGAGATGAGAGAGAATGCAAATAGAGGAGGAAGAAAAAGTGATTTAAGGGCACAGACAGAGCATGAAATATTTCTACATGACTGAAGTGATTCTGAAAAAAGTAAATGGCAAGAGAAGCTCAGTTATTTAGGTTTTAGAATTTAAAAGTCAAAAAATTTTGAGAAAAAAAATAATGTTTAAGGAGATTGTAAATGACTATTAACAGCAGTCCTGCTTTATCTAAAAATGTGTTGCTTCAAGAGAGCTCCAGAAATGAGCCACTTCTCATCAGATCTGGACCATCTGGGTTCTCCACATTTAGGGCACCTTTTATCTTCAATGACAGGTTCTTGGTATGAGAAATCTTTATTTTTACTTTTCTATTGTTTTAGTCTGTGATGTTATGAATAAAACTCATACCACAGCAAAATCTAGTCACAACAAGGACAACAAAATCCCCATGTGGGTGAGAGCTGTTAAAACTCTGTTAGAGACTACTTACTAGAGAAATTGTATTTGCTAATGGGATTTTGTGAGAAATTACATTGTAGAATTTTGGCAAAGAAAGTGCTTTGGACAGTAATTTGTTTTTCTGAAAATAATGTTTTGTAATAAGAGTAACATGCCCGGATCTATTTTCTGAAATGTATTCCTTGAGAGCAAATGGAAATCACAACTGTGCAGGCAGAGGAAGGATTTTGGCCATTTATGTGATTTGAAGAAATCACAAATATAATCCACCACCAGCAAGATACTGTGACATGTTTAACATTGAACTTTTAATTTAGTAAAAGCAAGTGAATCATGAAATAAATATATCTTTACTTGACGTGATACAAATGTAAGAAAAGCTGTACCAGACATTATAATGCCTTATTTTAGCAGATATGTGTTTGCATTTGTAGCTGTGGGCCAGATTTCAAAGCTGCCCTTTGGTAAATATAACCATGGAATAATCAAACCTCATTTCTTTATATTGGTTTCTACCAATGTACTTTTTTTGCTGTACAGTTGAGATTATTCAATCCAGACTGGTCTTCCTAGGAATTACTTTTCTGTATCTGTATATACTGGAATTTTGAGGATGAGAATTCAGTAGATTTTTTTTTAGTCATAATTAAGTGCATTGTTAAATTTAAAGGAGAATTTGAAGAATTTTAATAGGCTTTTTCTTAGAAAGACACTTGTACACATGCATCATATTAATGGTCTTCCTATATTTAGTTAGTTCTGCTGGTTTTGCACTGTGTGATTAGAGTATGACTACTTTGTTAATGCAATCCTGAAGTGTGAAAACTATCTTAACTTGAAATTTAACTTTATTTTATGAAGAAAATATTTTGAACATCCTGAACAAATTTCAAAGTATCATCTGCAATTTTGAACAGGACAGCAATCTACCACCTAAAAATCCCTATGGCAGGGAAAGAGCAGTTTTGAGTAAATAGTGTATTCTATGTTCATCCATCACAGCTTTCAGTTTCCTCTCCAAATGGACTCAATCATTTTATTGAAAAGATATCCCACAAACCAAATGCTGTCCATGATTAATTCCTACATGAGTTTGCTGTAACAGGCTCTTCTGTTACACTCTTGGCATGTTGTGCTGTTGGTTGCACAGTCTCTCTATGCATGGTCATACTAGTTAATTTTATGGTGGTTTTGGTTTTGGATTTACCTGATTCTCTTTCTTTTCTCCAATATTTTATGGTGCTAGCTCCTTTCTTTGGAGGGTTCCTAAGGAAATGTCACTAACATACATACCTACCACATTAATAAATGGAAAATGAGTCTTATGTACTGACAAATGGCATTGTGTGATCTTCACAGAGAATTTCCAGGTGATTTAAAATGGTTTTTCCATTTGCAAAATCAAATTACATTTTTAATTATTCCTAACATCAGCTCATCTCTGGCAAAGTAACAAATAAGAGGGACCAAGCAGAAACAAAACAGCATTGACAGAATTGAGCAGGGAATTAAAATCAGCTAAAATTGAATGATACTGTGATTCTGTGATAAGTGTTACGATACTGTGTACAATGCTGAGTTGTTTGTTACCTGGTTTAATGCCTACATGGTTGACATTTCTTTCTGCACACGTGTTCCTGACAGAGCACAGAATGTGCACAGAGCAGCGCTCACATCACAGCCATCTTGTAGCACCTCTTCTGGCCTTCCAGCTTGCTCTCTCTCTCAACAATTATCTTAACCTTAGAGCACTCAAAGTTGGCAAAAATGGTAAAGATGTCCCTCTGATGTATTTTTAGGTCTGCACACTTTTTTGTTTTTAATCACTTCTGCAATTACTGTGAAGTAGAAAAGGACCTTGAAAGGGTCACGCATCTATAAAACCAATATAAAAACGTTCCCTCCAGCGAAATAGTTCTTTGCCCCCTGGTGGTGAAGTAATTTTGAAAAATATTACAAAACACTTTTAGGAAAATTTACTTGAAATGAAAAATAAATGCTAATTGCTTCATTGAATGCAGGTAATAATACACTGCTAAGCAACACTTAATGTGTCAAACATAATTAGAAAAAATCCTATTATGAGCAAGCTCCATCAATCTTTGATAGTCACTGCAGAATAGATTTAAAATAGTTTGAAAACTGCATGAAACCTTCAATACTTTAAAATCATGTCTTTACTTTTTTGGGGGGCGGAGGGTTGGTTAACATAAACGTCTTAGGAATGTAATGTAGTCTTGAAAATACCTTATTTCCACCATTCTTACTGGAAATGAACAATGGAAATTATATTCATCCAAACAGCATCTTTACATTGCCCCTCTCTGTATGTTGCCCATACATTGAGAGTTCCCATTCTGTGTCACTAGAATAACGTTCCCTGAATAAAACTTTTTAAATAGTGTTACATATTTCTCAAAGTTGTCTAGAGGTTTTCAGCTTGCATATGCTGAGCATCTCCATATGTGAATAGACTACCAGCATGTCAATCTTGGAATAGTAATAACAAAATTAACACTGGTAGTCACCCATTTGCAATTTTAGCCGCAGATAATTTTGAAAGGTGTCAAGAATACATTGTTTAAAAATATGCCATTAGCCCTCTAATCACTGATTTTGTTCTGTCTTTTAATTATTGTGTCTCCAAAACTTCTCTTTGAGAGTGCTTCCCCATGTTGATGTTCTTCTTCAGAAAAATATATATTAAAATTTAATGACAGACTATTGTCATGTCACGCAGCAAAACATTATACATTTATGCTGGGAAAAGGCCATTTATAATGATCAGGGCTTTCATATCTTGGCTTTACACTATTAGGATATGGCTCCTACGAAGATGATCTGAGTATATTACCATATCTTATGTGATGGTAATGTGGCTTCAGGTAATTTTTGAGTTTGGAAAATAGCATCAAAGGTATGGCATGCCCAGCAGGCACTATTGGGTTTTGGCACTAATGATGTAACATGAAGAAAAAGAAAAAAAACTAAGAGTAACGTGGCTTAAAGAGACAGCTGAGCTGCCCAGACCAGGCATTATGGGCTATTTCCTAAATAATATTCTTTCATGTCAGATGGACTGCAATAGCTTTCTGTTTATAGCTCTGTTGCTTTTGCTTCTCTTCCCGTTCCCACATTTCTTTCTCATTACTTTGACTTACGTCTGACCTAAGGTATCAGCTGGTGTACACAAAGAGCATACTCCTTACAAATCTTTCCGTGGGCAGGGTTGCTATAAAGTGGTCCTGTCCCCACTGTCCTTCTTTTCCCACTGCCACTCTGGATGTCATCTTCTCTCCGTCTCCGTTCCATTCGCCTGATCGCGTGGCTAAACGCTAAACTGCATCTGCAAAATGCTCTGACTTCAGAAAAAAAATCCTTAAAAAGGCAATAGCCAGGCCAGTCGCCTATGGGGACGGAGCGCTGCGGCACCGCTCGGAGCAGGGCTGCTGCTGCTGCTGCCCCGCCGCTGCGGCAGCACAGCCTCCTTCCCTTCCGGGGCGAGTCCTGCGGCGTTCCTGCCAGCTGGGATGTGACAATTCCTGCAGCTGGGATGTGACAATTCCTGCCTGCGCTCTGCCCTGCCCTGCCCTGCCCTGCTGCCGGGGGAGCTGCTCCGGCTCCAGTTGTGCTGCGGGGTTTTGGCCAGTGGAAAAGCCACTTTAAGCGGGGCTGTTTGCTGCCTGCTCTGCCCTCTCGTTCTGGCTCCCTCGTCGGGGCTCGCTGTCCCCGTGATCGTGCGAGTGCAGCTGTTCGTGGGTTGGGCTGTGAATTGGATCAGTGAAACATCTGAGTCTTTCTGTGCGTGTGTACGTACGTGTGCGCGAGCAGTTTTGTGTTGTGGTTTTGGGGGCTTTTTGTTCATTTGATCGTTTGTTTTTTGGTTTTGTTTTTTTTTTTTTTTTTTTTTTTAAAGCTGGATCATCTCACCCATTTGACTTCTAACGTGGCCCACACGAGTTGAATGAGCGCGGCTGCGGAGGCAGCGAGCAGAGGCGCAGAGGTGGGAAGCAGCGCCTGGGCCGGGGGGAGGGCGCAGGGAACCCTTGAGCCAGCTTTGTGAGCAGAGAGAGGCTCCCTGTGCCCTGTCAATGCACAAAACCACGCACAAAACCATGCACAAAACCACGCCGAGCACCTACACTAACCAGCCGGAAGAGAGAACTGGAACAGACTGCAGAGCAGTCAGGCTGTCCAATTGCTGGAGATAAGGCTTTATCTTCAGGAAGAAAAGGGGTGGTCCCTTAATAAGCTCTTTCCCCTGGACGGCTGCTATTCACTTGGGACCCCGAGATCGCAGGCTCTTTAGCTATTCGCAATATGATCGTGTGAATCCTACTGGGCTCATGAGGCATGTTGGTCTTTCAGTGCTGTTAAAAACGCTAATAATAACTTGTTCACGCCTTGGGCCTTGGGTGCTGCTGTCAATTAGTGTCAGAACAGAGATTTATTTAAACAAATTATTTCTGTAAATGCTTCTTTCCCTTATGCTTTGTAAAGTAGAGCTTCATGACCAAGTGGACCTGTTTCAGTGACACCTGTCTGCATGTGCAGGCAAATTTGGGGCACAGAAAGGAAATGCTATCCTTGCCTTCATAGCTCTCTGTATCCTTCAGTGAAAGGAGCTGCCCAGCTGCAGAGCCTACATACAGGATTAAAAACTCTTCTCTGATCTTCTAGCAATTTAAATGTCACGGCTGAGTCACAGGAAAAAATTACTAATGCTTCCCAACAGGAGTCATTTTAGACAATGATGAAAAAGCCATGTGTAATCTTTTCCTTTCCCCTCTACCTTTGTGTCAGAGTTTGAAATAGTGAGATTTAAATCTTCACCAGTCTCCCAATTCAACTGCTTGTGATGTCTCACATGTAGTTGCAGGCTCATAGAGAGGCCAAGCATTGCCGAATTTTATTTTGTTTGTTTTATATTTTAAATATTTCTCTGAAGGCAAGAGAGAGAACTGACTTGTATTTTAACTGGTTTTTTTTTGCGGGGGGGAGGCCTAATATGACTTTAATTGAAGTGCTGGAGAAGGGGGAAGTACTTTTCATTACTCTTATGACTTTAAAGAAGAAAACTGAAGGAGATTTCATTATTATGGAAGCACTTCTAGCATTTTAATAGTATTCTCAGCATTTTCTTCCCAAAATTTCAGTATTTATGCTTGGAGTACAGAACCATTTTAATGGAAACATTTAAACTAATCTCATAGTGTAGAGTTTCTTAAAAATCCCTTTTGGAAATGTTCTGTGCAGGATTAGGCCTTCTGTTCCAATGGTTTAAGGAGCAGAATAAAAATGAGTTTCAAATTTCTCCCATTGTTAAAAGCAATTGGAATAATTTAACTGTGCTAGCTTAAATTAAGAGATCTCTTAAATATGTATTTTAGATAATCATAATCCCATTAACATTAGCACATTTTTCCCTATTATTCTTTCCAAATTCACATTCCTCTTGACTAAAAAAGCCATAATTGATCTGAAGAATTCTCAGGTATTTCTTTCAAAATATGCATTATCTGCTGTGTTCTCAGAAGCACTGGTGCCAGAAGCCACCTGCAATTTGTGATCAGTGTTAGGAGAGGTTTCCCTAGTCTCAGTAGTATGGAATAAGTGACTTGTTTTTATCAGGTTTTTTGAAGGCTTTTTTAACAGTTTCAGCAAGAGCAGCCAGAGGTGGGTTTTGAAAGGAGTGATTTTTCATAACACATTCCAAATGCCAAAACATAAGATCAAAATAACAAATGCTTCTCTTCAAGGTTCATCATCGCACTACATCAACTGAAGGAGGTTTAGAAGCTAATGAGGCAAGAGCAAGTAGATATGAAAAATACAGAACAAGTCAGAAGGAAAGGAGAATTTGGAAGTATCTGTTAAGGGGAATGAAATATCACTAATCTCACATTTTAAAAAATCTTCCACCTGGTATGGAAATAATGCTACCTTATTGAGCTCTTTATTTGCCCCTGGTTTCTGAGGATACTTTGTATTTTTAAACTTTGTTCTACCACCTTATGAGTAGGTAATGTTTTGAATCCAAAGGTGGTATTTTCGTGCAATTAAGCTTGAGACTTGAAAGGAAGGATAATGTAAATATACAGGGCAACAAATTTATACTGTGGATACTGACAGGCAAAACAGAACAGATTAACAAGTAAGGACATGGGAAGAAATTTTTCTATACCAGGTTCAGTTGCTCCAGCCAAACAAAGCAGCTGATAAATTAACAAACAATGACTTTACTTTGTCATTCTCTAAAAATGAACGTTTTTTGGCTTTGTGATCAAGTGGGAGAAACCTTTTTAAAGATTATAAGAATGAACAGATAAATGCACCTTTTCATGAAGGGTAAGTTAAAAGGGTCTATATAAGGCACTGTTGGCTAAATTATCATTTCCTGGCAAATGGGTTTAGGACTCTTCAGAAAGCGGAGCCGGAGGCAGAATTGTGATCCTAAAAGCCCAGTGGGCATACATATGGGATATGGAAACATGAGTTTAAATATCAATCTAATTAATATTTAAATAGTTTATACAAAAGGGAACAGTTTCAATAGTAGAGAATACCTAAGACTACTCTATACTTTATGAGTTGGAAAATTGATAATGGTTGTGTTGGTTCAGCTCCTTACTCAGAACTGAGCAGAGTGTATTATAAAGCCACATCCTGGTATTCCCATGGAGCATCCAAGGAAGCACTCTACTGTACAGTGGTTCTGTAAATGGTAGCATAGGTGAATTCAGGTGCAGATAAGATTGGTATTTGGGATTTTTTTTTCTTAAATTGCAAACCCTATTTTTAAAAATTTAGTTCATGAATATTTTTCAGATGAGTGAATCTCTCTTTTCTTAAAAAGATTCCCAGAGTGAGTTATTAACCAGGCCTGGTTTCGAGAGAGACGAAACAGATGGGGTGTGCCGAGGAGTCTGCCCGTGCCAGAGAAAAGTGATTTAATGCTGATAATTTGTATTGTTCGGCCATTAAGTTCCCATCTAATTTCTCATCTAGCGTCCCAGGTGAAACATTTCACATTCATTTAAGCTAGGAAAGAACGAAAGGTTCGGGGACAACACCTTAAAAATCGGGTTGATACTAACAGCAGGGCGGAGCGATTTTAGGGTGCAGTAGGTTACAGGAATCACACACGCCCTTAAGGAGTTAATGAAGAGAGGAAATCGAAACAAGATTTAGCGCGCAGGGGCCTCGCGGGCACCGCTGGCTCCACAAACACCGGGGCTCTACGGCCACGGCGGCAGCCGCGAGGGACCGGAGCCCTCCCCGTGTGTGTTCCTGTGTCCCCGTGTGTATCCCTGGGTCCCCGTGTGTGTTCCTGGGTCCCCGTGTGTGTCCCCGTGTCCGTGTCCGTGTCCGTGTCCGTCCTCGCTGTTCCCGGCGGGACGGGGGAAGGGCGGGGCGGGGCGGGGCGGGGCGTCCACGCGCAGAGAGCTCGCGCCAGGAGCCGCTCGCGCCCTTCCCCCTCCGGCCTCTCCATTGCGCGAGCGCCGGCGGTTACCGGGGCGAGTGACGTCACGAGCCGCGGAGGCGGCGATTGGCCGGGCGGGGAGCACCCCCCCCCTCACCCCTCCCCCGCCGTGGGACCGCCGCTGCCGGGGCCGGCCCAGGCCTCGCGCGTCCCCTCAGAGCGGAGCGGCCGCCGCGGCGAGCGCGGCCTCCCCGGAGCCCCCCGGGCACGTCCCCGCTCCGCCCGCGCTCCGGTGCCGCCACCGCAGGCGGGGGTCATGGCCCGCCTGCGGCCCACGCCGCGCCCTCGGCTGCTACCGCTCCTGGCGCTGCTGGCGCTGCTTGCGCCCCGCGCCCGCGCCTGGGACAGCGGCGACCTGGAGCTCTTCGACCTGGTGGAGGAGGTGCCGCGGAACTTCTACGACTTCCTGGGGGTGCAGCAGGTGAGCGAGGGACCGAGCCCGCCCGCCGCCGCCCCCCTGCCCTAGCCCGTTCCCCGTTCCCGCCGGTCACCGGTGCCCCTGAGCCCAGGGCAGCTGCCCGGCTCCCCCCGCCAGCCCTCGGCCCTCGCCTGGCGCTGTCACCCTCCTCTGCCCTGGCCCCCCGGGCAACGCGCCTGTCCCTTCCCAGCCTCTCCCCTCCCGCTGCGGGGGCTCTGCTCTGCTTCAGGTACTGCTCTGTTGCTTCTCCTTCCTGCCCCACCAGAAATCACCCTCTCTCTCCCACACCTTTGTGTGCTCCTACTGCCTGTTGCTCTTCTGAACATATCCCATTTTCTCCAAATGCATCTACAGCTAGACAAAAGTAGCTTCTGGGGTTTTCACACTTCCCATTCATATCGTTGGCATGGCAGTTTCTCACCTTTCCCTCCTTCTGCATAGCTGCTATGTCCTTATCTTAAGATTGTGAATCACCATGTGTTGCGGCTCATATTTCTCTCACCCATGCCGTGTGGTAGACTGTGACCCTTTGCTGTGTTAATGGCTTGTAGATGGTTATATTTGTTTACTTTCCATGTACCTTGGTCATTGTGTGTGGTTTTCACCTCTCTCTGATCAGTAACACCTAATATTATCTTAAAGAATTTGTTATGCACCTTCAGTTAATTTTTCATGCCAGTGTGGTCAAGACAGGAACTCCTGTTAGGAACGCTTTTATCCCATGGTTTGTGTGTACATTTTGGATGCGGTTGCTGGTTTCATTGCTGCTTGGCATCTTCAGCTTGTATCACTTGTCTGGGCTCCCTTATGATGCAGTTTCTTTTCTCTAGATGGTTTGCTCTATGTGTGACCCTACTCGGTGTCTCTACATGCATCTTAACCACTTTTTTTACTTTCTTCCAATCAGTGTTCTTCTCCTCAATAATGAAATACGCAATTCGTTATATGCTGCTACTTCACCCAGAATCTCTAAAAGACATTTTGCTCTTTCTCTGTCTCCTAGTGCATTCTGTACCCCTAATGCCTTCTTTTTCCAGTGCTATATTCTGGGCATTGATCCTATTTAAATGGCTTCCCTTCCAACCTTGAAGTTTATTCTGATGTAGTTCTTGTAGATTTTGAGAGTAATGACTGTATTTTCAGGTGCATTTCACTAAGGCCATGTCTAAAAAGAGAGGGAAGATGTCTGCAATGTATAAGTGTCCAGTTTTGGGAACTACTGGCTGTGGTTGCTCTGACTCTGTTTCATCTCTTTCTTTCCTTCAGTCCTTCTTGAGCATCCAGTGTTAAATACTATGGAATACCATCAACTATACAACCCAGCAAGCACTGCTATTCATGTTTCATTTTCAAGACCCTAAAAGTCTAAGTGTTAATTCTCAAAGAAAACTTTAGTGTTAGATAATGTAGGTATGCAAAACTTAGTTTCTGTTAGTGATGTTCAGGTCTGATGTGCAACTCTTTGTTAACATCTTCCACAGTCCTTTCTTCTAGGGCCAAATCTCTACCTTAGCCTGTATGCTTAGCAAAATGTTTAGCAAATATTCTTCTAGTTCACATTTCTACTCTTAGTCATAATGGCAAATTTGCATCACTTGCAGTGTGGGAGCAAGGAAAAAGTTGATGGAAGTGCAACACAAATGAAACAGAGTTTTTTTGGGGTTTTTGTTTAAAGTGTACTTTTGTTTAAAGAGGTCACTCATCTTGTCATTATAGCCAAGACTGGAAATGTACACATGCAGCAGAATAAACCTGTGAGTGGAATAATGGAGTATGCAGTGTTGGGAGTTGAGCTTCAATAGGAATCTGTAAGATTGGAAAATGCTGTGTGGATTTACAGGTTCTTTCACACTGTATCCTTTGTTCCTGCTGCTTGCTTCTCCAGCTCTGTATCTGAAACTCCCAACAGGATCCTTGTGTCATCCTGAAGGGATGTTGTCCTGCAGTGCCTTGCTCGGCAGCTGCTGCTGTTCAAATTACCTTATGAGAAGGGTAATGGGTCTTGTGACAGGATCAGGGGAAGTGCACAAATTCCAGGTGTGCTGTATCCTACCCTGGATGTCTCAACACAAAGCTGTCTTTTACCATAATATCTCAGTGTGATGTTTGCACATTTCTTCAGGTCTTCTGCTATTTTTTAATACTTTTAATGGAGCTTATTTGTTTTGTATGTCATTATTGTGTTAGTTGGGATGCTTTTGACTATAGTGCTGTAATTTCACTTTTTGTAGTTCTGGTACTAGAGGTTTCCTCCCCTGAGTTCAGGTGGTTTTATTGTCAACAAGAGTTGACTGTGTGTGTGACAATAGCCTTTATGGCCACTCCTTTGAACTCTTTAATTATCTTTCATTCATTAAGGCTTGCTTTTCCTGCCACCCATTCTTGTTTCATTGCCTTGTATCATGTCCTGATAATCCCTTCTTCCTTCATGAACTTCTGGGAGAGGGAGTACTTCTCCATTATGCAGGATGTAACTTCTACATCTGAGATATGGATGCTCAACTGTGTTTGTTAACAGTACAGTATCAGGGCTGCCAGATTTCTTCTAAACATGTCATCTTGTGTTTTGAAAAAATATAGGGAATGACTCTAATGCTTCCTTAAGGCATTAAAGCAGCTTAGGTTTTGATGGGAGAATTGTGGCACTGATTGTTGAACTCATACATGATGTCAGAAGCTGATGCTGACCTCCACTGACAAGATGCAGAAGGCATTGTGGGAAGTGCTGTAGCTCTCAAACATGCTTTGGTGAAGCCTCCGCTGTGTGGATTTTTTCACACAAATTGTTGTGATTGTTGTGGTTCTGAATGTGGAACGACAAAGTAAGAGTAAGATTGTGACTGCCTTGCTGTTAAATAACTGACCTTTGTTCCTGATTTCAAAGAGGGATGGCTGAGCAAGCTACAAGTGCTCATGGAATGGTTGAGGTTGGAAGGTCCCTTCTTGTCCAACCCCCAAGTGTTAGGGGTGAGCACCTAGATTAAGAAGTATCTGATTTTTATACAAGGACACAATCTGTCTATTTGGGTTTTTATCAGATCTAATAGTACCATAGCATGAGGAGGTCTTGCACTGTTATGTTGTTACTATTGCTGTTCTGACCAACCTTGGAATTGCTCTACCTTCCCTTTCTTTGGTGGTTCTTAAATTGATGATGTAACTAACTTAAATGATTGATATAAAACATTGCTGGTTTCAAGAAGTTGGACCTAGCAGAATGGGGATGTAATCTTGGGCTTGAGAAAAGGTTGCATTTCCCTGTCCCCCAAGTGGTTACTGAAGAAAATAGAATCATAACCTCTTGACAAATCTGATGGTATAATAATTTCATTAATCACTACAATACAGCCAGTTTCAAACCAACAAAGGAATCAGGACCAAATAGTATTCATCTAAAAACTCAGATGAAGCAGCAGAATTAAACCAGAGGCTATGCAGACTCAGTAATATGATGACCAGTTACCCAAGAATGAGAACACAGGAATGTGATGTTAACATCTTGGAAAAATTCCAGGAAGATCTGAGGAGCTACAAGCTTGTGTGGTGGACAAATGAATGGGTCAAGTTAATGTTATCATCTCTTACAGATTTTAATAGTTGATACCTTCATGAATGTGATATGCTTTGGATAAATCAACTTTGCATCAGTTGAACCTGTGGCTCTTCTTCCCAAAATATGCTTTTGATTATAGCTTGTTAATATGGCTTCAAAGGAATTATTTGTTCTTCCACTTTTTTTGACTTGCAGCCAGGAATGCACTGCAAGCCTCTGTATGTCTTTTGAAATTTGTGATACAGTTCTTGGATACAAAGGATCTGATAAAAAAAGTTTTAGGTAACAGTTATTGTGTCCAGCTGTATTGCTGGAATTGAGCTGTGTGGAGCTGTGTGTTGTATGTCAGGACAAGGAAGGGCTGCATGAGGCTTTGGCTTCCACTGCTGGTTACATAAGGGAAGGGGTGGGGATGGGAGTTCTGCTAGGCCTGTGCATTGCAGGGAAACAAACACTCTGAGTGCTCTTTGGGGTAGTGGAAGAGGCCCTGGGAGCTCAGGTTCTTGGGGAGAGTTAACAAGTAGGACTTGCTGGCCAGCATGCTGGATAAATATGTAACCTGAAAAATGCTGAGAGGGATATTTTCTTCAATATTGGCTTATGCCTTTCTTATGGCACATGAGCTTCGTATTGAACCAGGCTCTAATGTGTTTGTGTGCCTTTACTGCAGAGAACTAAGAGTGTTATATCCACTGCAAGATGATGGGTCTGGTAGATGATGCTGCAGCATAAAGTCAGAACTGTGGGTACAGAGCCTGATTTTGGTCTGAAGCCTATGAGACATTGGTATGTTAGCAACTCCAAGAAAATGCATGACATGAAAACCAAGGAGTTGGATATCTATGGCTGTGGGAAACCACAACCTCTCCAGATGAGCTGGATGTGTTGGGCTAATAGGCTTCTTTCAAGAATGCTGGAACAGATGAGCTGTTGTGTACTGTGTCGAGTAGCAGGATCTGACAGGGTTATGTCTGTAGAATGCAATGTTTGCAATGTTTGGTACTGTGGAACTGATGTCCGTACTGTTTGCATTTTGGGGATTTTTTTTTCCTTGTTGTTGAACTAACTCCAGGCTGGCTGCATGGACTCAATGCCTGTTTGTGTTGAAGCATGCTGTTTGCACTCTTGGTTTCACACCTTGTGGTTCAGTTCTCTCTGAAAGGAATCCTGTTCATCCACTCCAGGACTGCTTCATGATATGCAGTCAGTAGGTACAATAAAGCAGTTTGATTTACATGCACACTCCTGGGCTGCACTAAAAGTGTGAGGTAGCTGCACCTTTAAGACTGTAGTTTCTAGTAAATTGCTGACACTGAATTGCACCTCTTGGCATTGCTCTGTAAGAAAATGAATGAACACCAAAGCAAACTGTGTGGCTTTTATGGTATTATCAAGTGTTACTGGAGATGGAAGAAAACTCTCAGTAAGCTTTCTACGTGGTCTGTTTTATGCAAATGCATTGACTGAGGCGTGCAATGCATACATCACCACAGTTCAAAAGTTGTGAATTTCTATGTTATATAAATAAAGTTCTTGGACATAGATTTAGTATTTTTCAGAAATAATGGTGATCTGGAAGTTACCGGTGTTGTTTTGTCTGATCCTGCTGTAGTTCTGGCTTTGAATGGGTTATTGTCCAGAAAAAAAATCTACATTAAACTATTATTTTTCTTATAGAACTTCTGGGGAGCTTTGAGTACATAGATTGGTCCCTTCTGAGTGGGAAGAGACAGCTCTCTCTCATGTGTGTCTGTCCAAGGAATACTCTTAAGTCCTCATCAAGAGCAGCCTACCTGTACCCATGCAGTTCTGTCTTTCTTGGCAGGCAAGGTGCACATAGCTAGAGCAAGGAAGGAGGGAAATAAGGAGGGGTAGCCCAGAAAGTCAGCAGTCTGTTTGTTCTTCCCCATGACAAGGTGGATCGCTCTCCATAGATGTATTTTGGTTGCTCTTCTACCACTTCAGGCTGTTTTCCTCCCTGCTGCTTTTTGAGGTTAGAGTATGTGGGTGCAGTGTTGCTAAAATCATGGAGTGTGCATCATCTGCAAACAATTTAGCAAAAATCTAGCAGTTCAGTCTTCCAAGCTTTGGAAGTATTTGATCAAGTAAGACAAAACTTCACTTGCATGTGATTATAACATCATTTCTTCAGATAATTTTGTCAAAACTATGAGCTGTAAGCTATTCTTGCTTTGTTTTGTAAGATTTTTTTATCTTGCATGACAAATAAGATATTCACTGTGACCTTCAAAAGTGTGCTTTGAAATGACATGGAGCCATGTAGCACCTTGGTGTCTCACTCATTTCTGACAAAGAAAAGTTGTTCAGCTGGTGATTAAACATCATGTCTAATGGTCTCAACCTGTTCTGAGATTGCTTTCTGCTTCTTGTTCAAAGTATGTGTTAAGGAGATCTAAATTGGAAGGCATCAGATTGAAATGCACTGTCAATTGCAACATCAGAATTCTCAGTTAGATGAAATGTTTCCATTTTCTTGCTCCAAGCTTTCAAAAATAATTAACTTCCATAATACACAACTGGGTGATAGTAGTAGCAGACCTTTATTTGAATATTGAGGGATTTTAGTAATTTCTGAAATTGTATTTCTTTTAAGGCCATGAATGTGCTGTCAGCATTGAGGCAATGCTGGTTCAAAACTGGTTCAAACAAAAATATCATCAGAAAGTCCAGTTTTGTTTCTGGTGGATTTAGCTGTAATGTCAGTTCATTCCATAAAAGTAATTGTGTGGTTTTTCTTAGTATGTTACTGGGACACAGCTTTGCATCCCTTTATGGTTAAAAACTTCCTTTCTGAATATGTTACTTGTAAGTTACACATAGAACTGAGATTTTCAGCAGCTCTGGAAACTCTGCTTGTCCCAGAAGATGTAAATTATTAAGGTTGTGTGAAGTCATCATTGATATTATTCACTTGGATCCTGTAGAACAAAGTTGTTTCGATTTTGAGTAGTTTAATGGCTTGTAAGAGTCACCATAGAGAAGTGCTAATGATAAACTGCAGCATTTGTATCTGGGGATGGTGCAGGGCACAGGTTTCTGTGTGTTTTGGGATTTTTTTTTAATTGCTGAATTTAGAGGTAAACTGCTGGTAATGTATTCTATTCTGTAAATGCCCTGCCTTTATCTTTTTGTTCAGTGTTGTTGCATATAAAAATGATTGAGACATCTAGACATGTAAAGCTTGTATTTTCCATAAAAATGGGTTTTCTGCATTGTTGCCTATTAAATTTCTACTTGGATGTTGTCCAAGAATTTTTTTTCTTTCAATGTTGTCTCCTTTTTTCAAGACACAGAAGTGCTTTGGAATCTACCAATTTAAGTAGTTTTAAAGACACTTACTCTTAACTTTCCCTGACAATTCATTCATGTAGTACTTTCCTGATTTCTTTCAGGTTATCTTTTTCTTCTTTCTTGCTGTTTAGAAGAACATACAGCAGTAGGAAATTATTATGTTTGGGAACCCAAGGGAGCTGACAGTACTCAAAGTGCAGTAAAAAGGATAAAACAAGCAGTCTTGAGTTGGTTTGGTTTTGGGTTTTTTTCTGTCTGCAGCAGCAATAATGCTTCAGCTCTTTCTCTCTATACTTCTTGTGTCACTAATTCTTTAAAGGATGTATCCATAATAGTTTGATCTTCAAATTGCACAAGTAAAAAATGGTTTTGGTTGTTTTTTTTTCCCAAGTAGTTCTGTGTTTGATCTGTAATTCATTGAAAGGATTGACCAATTTCTTAGTGTAGAAGAGTGGGTAACCTGTACTGGTGGCCTTTGGTGCTTACAAAAGCTCTACATTTTATGGTGGTTCAAAATTCATCTCCTTTGCTGAAGTTCTAGGTATGTGCCCATGGTGGTATCTGACACAGCTACGTAATTGATCTAACATGGGATTTTGTAAACAACTTCCCAGTGGGCCTTTTACTACTTGACTGCTGTGGATTGATGTGGATATGATGACTGTAGTCATCATATTTGTCTGTAAAGCTGTGTAAAAAAAAAAATCGTAGAGGCAGCCCTAATTTCATTCTGTTGAATGATAAAGCTTTTATGCTCCATCTACAGTCATTTTACAATTAAGATAAACAAGGTTTTCTAATCAGATCTAGAGAAAACTGTAGCTTCAAGGGAGATATTTGGAGGTATCTGTGGTGCTATTTTAACTTTAGGTATGGGGTAAAATTTAAAAAATAAAATGAGAATTCAGCATATAAGATGTTCCTTAATTGGTTTGGTGCTTCTTGTGCTCTCAGCAGAGCCGGCAACAAAGAGTCTGTGATGCTGTTGCGCAGCTGAGCCAGTGAGAATGAGAGTGTAAGTGATAACAGAGGGGTTTGTTTTGTCTCTAAGAGTGGGTCTGATACACATTAATTTCCTCCTTTTATTCATTTTAATATCTGAAATGTTTTGGTCTTCCACAGAATCCTTGTGGGCTAACAAAATTCATGCAGCATATGAAAATCTGCAGGTTTGCTTTTGATTTGCTGCTTAGTCTTTGTGCTTTTCCTTAGCTAGCTGCTGTGGAGGTTACAAGTTTGCTTCTCTTTTGGTTTTTTTTTCCCTTGCAGTGTAAAATTGTTGGGTTTCACTAAATTATGAGGAGATTTGGGGTTTCTGGGTTTCTTTTGTTTATTGTTTGTATGTCAGTCTTGTTTGGATGTTACTAACTCTGTGTAAAAGTGATTTGTAAACAGTCTCACATACCTGATAATGTGTTGTACACATGGTATATGTTACAGCTATGCAAACAGTAACAGTTTAAAGTGGGATTGTGTATTCCTGGGCTCTCATCTGAGGATTTGCTTAAGTGCACATTTCCTAAATGACCTGGTTGCAGGCCTTGCAAACTGTTCTTACTGATGTCAAATGAACAGTGGGGTGAGAAGTGAAGAAGGTTCATATGCAGTCTCTGATAGATCTGAAACTCCTCCTTATCAGTGTTAATCTGGAAAATTTGTGGAAGAAACCAGACGATGCATAGGAGCTGTTGAAATAAAGTTGCTTGGCAATGCTTGTATGACTGCAGAGAGAAGGAAAAACTAAAGGGGTCTTGCCACATGGGCTGTAATTATGAAATGCTGCTGTCTCCAATACTGTAAAGTACTTTCACTTGTTGAAGGAAGCATTCAGTACTGATGAGAATATGAGAAGGCTGTGAAATAGCCTTATTGCACTGATATGGGTCGAATAGCTTCTCCTTTAAGGGACAATGATTGTTTATACCTACCCATAAAACTATTGCAAATGATTTTTTTTTTTGTGTGATTGATCAATGCTTTATTACGTTTTATTTATTTATTTAGCCTAAATTGGTTTTATCAAACTGATTTAGGCTAGCTTTTATATTCAGTAATCACCATTTCAAACTCAATGATTTCTGTAGTGTTCTTCTGTGGGATATAAATGCTGTGATGGGAGCATAAAAGAGTTTGTATGCCATTTAACTTTGTGACAGTCTAAGTCATATTATGAATTGCTTTACTGGATGTCTAGCAGTGGCTGCCAAAATGTTATACTACAAAAAAGTCTGTAAAATTTAATCCTACATGGAAGCCTCTTCCCATTTCCTATTAAGATTTAATAAAAATCTTACTCAATTCATGCATTTCTTTGAATTGATTTAAAACTTGAAATAGATGTGTTTTCCAGTCTGAGTCTACCTATCTATTGAATAAAAAGTATTTCTTCTGTCATGATGTAACTCGTGTGGCTTGCAGTTTCTGTTCTACTTCAGAATTTTCTATTTCTTCTTTAGTAGCCTTGCAGTTTCTATTCTACTTCAGAATTTTCTGTTTCTTCTTTAGAAGCCTTTCCACACTCCAAGCTAAGTCAGCAACATTCAAAACAAAGCAAAAAATTCAAATGTTGGCTTGTGTCTGTTGAGAATGGAGTTTTCATAGTTGAAGTACAGATTGAGGGGATCAGCCAATCAGTTGTTTTTTGCAGCTTACGATGGTGAAAGAACAAACTTCTTCTGTATATAAATTGTGTACTGTATTTGGAGATTATTTGTAGCTGACTTATATTTATTCTCACTTACATGGTACAGAGTTCCCATGCTGGAGGGCACTATTACTCCATGTAGTCAATATTTTTGGTCTTTGTGTTTTCTGGTTGAGTAATACTAGGTGCTTAATTAGAAAGCAGTTGTGTGAGTTTTTGGTTTTGTTTTAAAGGAAATAAAAATTAAACTAATTGTCTGCTGGAGAGATAGAGACTTAACTTATTACTGACTTAAGAATTTCATCAATCATGATGAGTTAGGCCTTTCATACACTTACCTCTCTTACCTACAAACAGATATGATCTGTAGACACCTTAATTTTCTGGAGGAATTGCAGACCTCTGTTTAATGACCTTAGATTAAAGGACAATAGCTGCTGTATCAGTTAAAAAAATAATGTGATTTTTAGTGCACTTGAGAGTACTAAACACCCTTGCCTTATCTGGCAATAGTCTGGAATTGTCTTGAGCAATGCATCCTGATGGTCAGTGAGGGCCTGCTTCCATTGCATAGTATGGGTGTTTGTCTCCAGTTAGGGCATCCCTCCATGTCATCCATAAGCTCCTTGGATGCCTTGAAGGAATGCTGTTAATGTACTGTCTGTTTCTACTCTTGTTTCTTATTGTTTATGCACTTCTGTATTATCCTTGCACTTCTTTCTTTAATAAAAGCAATGAAACCAGTGGCAATAGATGGTGTCACTGGGGAGCACATGTGAACATAACCATGTTTTGCAATCCATTTTCCCCCCATACCTTTCAGCTGCCACAGTTTTTGATTAACAATGTTCAGAGGTGCATTCCTGGTGGTACCTTTCAGTCTGGTGCTGTACAGTGGATTTGTAGAACTGTCAGCAATGTCTTGGGTAACTTAGTGATTTATGCTTGCTAGCTGCAAGCTCTGCTTTGTGAGGAAAGGTGCAGTTTAAGGCAACAGTCTTAGCTACACTAAATCTTACCTCTCGCTTTTTTGCTAGATCACTTGGTTTGGTATTCCCTTGCTTGTGTCTGGTACCTACCCAAAACATTTAGCATCACTGCATGCTTGGCTCTTCAGGTTGTCTTTGAAAATGCTGAATGAAGCCAGTCTCAGCACCAATCCCCCAGCAGGAGACCTTTCAGCTGCCTTTTCTCTGCCCTGAAGACTGGCCACTAGACCTTGCTTTTTGTACCCTGTTCATTAATTTTCTTTTTGTAAGACTTTTTCCTCCCATCTTGTGTTAAGTTAGTCACTTTAATAGCCTTTGGTATGAACCTTGTCAAAAGCTTTTTAAAAATTGTCAGGTCCCTGGTGGCATTTTCTTTGCAGCACTGGCTTATCTTCCTCACCTGAAGGTGTGCAGTTTTTAATATACATTTATTTCAACAGTCTCAGGTGATAGTTATGGTCCTGACTTATTAGTATGTAGTTTGCCTTTTTGGGGTAATATGTCTAATACATATTTCAAGTTGAATTCTCTTCTCTTGACCTGCAAGGAATACAATTGGTGTGAGAATCTCTTGAACATCTCCAACAGAGAAGATTCATTAAGTAAATTATGAAATTACTTGTCTGTCTGTAGCTTTGTTCCTAAATGAAACTTTTCATATTTTTCATCAAGCGGTCTCTAACATTTTGATTTTGATTACATCTGAAGAAATAAAAGGGTTTTGAAAATAAAATAAATTGACACTCTAGTTTGCTTGAACAAGTACAAAAGTCCTCAGTAACATGCTGGAAAGAAGTAGCAATGCATTTTCTTAGCTATGCATTCCATGAATTCTAATGGAACTGGCACAAAAATCCACCACGCTGCTGTTGTGGTTGTTTATTGTTAGAAGGAAGAATAGCTGCTGTTATGCCATTTTTCCTGTTTGATTAACTGCTCCACATGAATGATTGAGCACATTTTCATAGGAACCCAGGCTTTTAACTGAGATATCCATAGGGAGTTCAGGAACATATAATCTGCTTCTGGTCCCTTTGCTTTGGTTACTGGTCTCAACTCTGTAACATCAGTCATGGACAGTAGTTCTCTTTTCAGGCAGCAAGACAGAGGGTTTGGGCTTGTATTACTACTTGAGTTAAGACTTGAGCAGAGTTGGTTTGTGTTCTGTCATCCCTCCCCTCCCTCCTTTTTGACTCACTGTTCCTTTATACCATAGTAAATCTGTGAATTTATTATTTCTGCAGCAAAGTTCTTACTGTGATGTACTTAAGTATATTGTTTTGGAAACAATATTTTAATCCAGTTATTGTAATTCTGATGGTACCACTTACTTGCTATGTCTTTGCTTATTCCTACTGGTTTATGCAAGATTTTGGTATTGCATAAATCACAGTGAAGACTTCAATTTTGTGTTTTCTGTCAGGTGTTGGCATTGTGAGGAGAAACATGACAGGATTTTATGAAATACCCTCACTTCCAGAAGTTTTTAAAAGGTAGAGAATTGCTGAAATAACTTTTGCAGCAGGGAACTTGTTTGAAATAGAGGGGCTTTAATTGAACATACTAAAGCTAAAAGTTGTATCAGATAAAGGGTATTGAATTTCAAGTTTTCAGTACAGTTCTTTATTGTATAATCAATTTTCTTATTCTTCTAAATAGAGTTGATCTGTTTATTGTTCAGGGACATAATAAAGTCATAGTTCTAGGTCCTATTTAAAGGAATTAAACTCTGTCTCTAATCCTGTGCATTGCTTCCATGCTGTGCATGCACCTTCACTATCATCAAGAAATGAGAATTTATGGTAGACTGTGCTGTTTGCTAGCATCTGCATGTCTGATGTGGTACATTGAGAAGTCAAATTTGAAACACAAGGAAACAGTATCTAGAAAGAAGTGTGGGGTAATGAAAGATGAAATCAGACTGTTTTCTGGGAACAGTGGTTTTGTAGGTACAATGTACTGGGTGCAGAGTTTAGATGGAGATTTTGTAGCAGAGGTGTTGGTGGTAAATACTTCCTGTTTTAAATTCCATTTGGGATTGGCTCTTTAAGGCTGCAGTTTGTCTTAGTGTGACAGCAAATTGCAATGTATAGTTAGCTTTATCTTGATTTTTAGGTAAAACTAATATTTAATTCTCTCAGTCTCTGAAGGTGTATGTTTGAGTGGACTGTTTTTACATCCAAAATGTTTAGGTAATACTATATTCTCCAATAAAAAGGGATAGAGTTGGAGAGAAATACATTTGAATTGAAAATCATGCCCTAACAATAAAGTACTTTAATCTTGATATTTCCTATTTTAAATCTTGTTGTTTTAAAGTTTTCAGTACAAAACTTTTGTTAGCATTCATTTCATAATATCTGAAGTATAAAAAGTAAATTGGGACACCTGTTTAAAAAGTGCTCTTGCATAGGTTGCCATTGTGCATTGCAGAATGTTGACTTCCCTTGTAATGTATTTGTGAAAATAAACGCTGCTTAACATTGAATATGGATATCCACGTTTTCTTTCTAAGAAACATTCTTTCATTTGCTTTCTGTGTGTTTGACTTCCTCAAAGTTCAGATTTTTAACACAAAAAACCTTTGTTTTGAAAAGAAAATATGACTGGTATTTAGACAACTGTTAGCAGGGGCATATATCCTTAAATTTCTGACCGAAAGGAAGCAGAAGGCTGTAAAATGTGTCTTCACTTCTGGAATATGTAAGATGCGTTCCTGTAGCTTCTGGGGTCTTTTCTAACAGATTAACTCAAAGACACTGTCATTGAATTAATGGTATCCCATTATTATCAGGGTATTGGTTATCCTGTCTGCTGTCATGAGATATGAGAGCCTTACATGACAGCTGGTTAGACGTGATTGGATTGATACTATGGCCAGGAACGACAGTACTGGACTAGGTTGCTTTCTGAAATTGATTTCTCCGTCAAGATAGAATTGTATCTTGATCAAGTATTCAATATTTTGCAATTCAGCTAAGACAAATATACAAACTATTTCCCATTCCAGTTACAAGTGTAGAACTTGTCGTACAACCGAACACCCACCCCACCCCCAATTTACGCCGGGGTTGCTTGTGCAGTCTCAGTGTTTGGCTGCAAGGCTGAAAGGAGTGCATATATTGTAGTCATTGCCATGCTTCGCCTCAGTATGAGAGTCACAGCATAGTTTAGTAAGATTTTTTTTTTCTGTTCTTAAGGGGTAGCTTGCTGAGCCAGAGGTTCCTCTTGGACTCTCCATTGGCATTGGCAAAGGGTGGATGGATAAAAAGATTCACATATAAAAAAACTAGCACTGTTCCCTCTGACATGCTCCCCCCCTCCCCAATCTATTAGTGGATTTAGGCATGAAGGTGAGAATGCCTAAAAAGATGGAGTCTCGTATGAGTTGGCAGAGCTGAAAAATAACAAACTGTCATGATAAAAATCTATTGTTTGTCCAGTTAAATAGTGAAACCTGTAATGCCAGTTAAAGATGAGATGGTATGAAGTGGTGGTAAAAAGAAAAATTAAGACTCCATGAAGGACATTGATCTCTCAGATACTCTAAAATATGGAAAAATCCAATGAAATGCAGAAATTAACAGATCTTTCCCCCTCCTTCCCTGCTTAACTGTTGGGGTTTTTTTTGGTGTGGTTTTTTTTTTTTTTTTTGTGTGCGTGACAATTAATACAAAAGGCATTAGCTTGTGTGCTAGGCTATGGTAAGTGTAATGCAGGTAATTTTTCAATCTAGAAAAGGCTGTTCTGACTCTCAGCCCAAGGTGTGTGCTCTGGGATTTTGGTAGTAACAGATTCATATATTGGCAGTAGGTACCTTGGAAATAGGATTAGTTTTCCCAAAGATTCTGTCTTGCAATGACTTGGTTAAGGAAAAACATAATTGCAAGAGGTGAAATAATGCTCTAGATGAGCTGTACTAGTGTAAAATCTGTCAGTTACCCTGATGCACAGTGCAGGGTGGCACTCTGCTGAGGCCCAATGCTCTGGCAAGAGGAAGGAGAGCAGAAGAATAGAGTGAGCCAGCATGTGCTTGGAATAGCAAGCTACTCCAGGGAAGTTTCTTATGCTCAGTCTTGTTGGCTGCTTAACAGGCTTGAGGCCTTCTGTATTCAGTTTTTAAGATAATTACCTAATTGGTGATTTTAGCAAGAATTATTGCATGTGCTCTAATATTGTGTTTCTTTTCAAGCATCAGGAAAAGTGCTGCAGTTTCTAATATAGCCCAAGGAAAGGAGATAATCTTCAAGAGATTCATTGCTGATCTTTTGATGACATTTTGAAGTTGCATCTTGCTTATTATGCTGTCCTTTGTTTAAGTTGGACCTTGGTGGTTTTATTTGGATGAAGTGTGGACACCTATCCCATGTTCTGACAAAGCCTGGTGCAGATGATATTTTGGATGAGTTGATTTTAAATTTCTAGGCCACAGCCTTTCTTCTAGAGTCCCAATGATAGTAGCATCTTGACAGAGAAGAGCAAAGTCAAGTTTTCTTCTGCTACCACTAGGATAACACCTGTAGCCCCAGAAAGAAAGATGATGCTTCCTTGTCGACTTCCTGTGTATTTTGTTTTAGTTCAGCTTTGTTATGTTATTAACCCAGAAGAGATGCAAACAAAACTTCAAAATTACCTACACTTATAATTTTTCATTTCATCAGTCTCTTCATTTCTCTCTAGACATTGTAACAGATCTGCCTACAAGGACTTGATGTGCTAGATTAATATTTGGCAACAGGTTTACAGTTTTTGCTGCCATTAGCTTGCTGGACTTCCTGGTGGTTTTGTTGTTTTGATTTTATCCTCTTTTTTGTCATTTTCCCCCCAAATGAAATCCCTTTCTTCAAACTGTTAGTCCTAGAATAATGATGAAGTATGAGACAGTTAAGTAAATGGTTTCTTGTTCTTTGGTATGCCTAAAGCTGTTTTTCACCCAGCCAGTACTGAGGGTTTCATGAATGAGGGTGGTGTCCGGGGTCCCTGGTGGCCGCAGCTGAGAACTGCTGTGCTGTTCTGATGCTCCAGTGCTGTTACAGCTTTGTGAGTGCATCCCAGGAACCTTCTGCAATGCAGTTCTGGAGCCAATAATTGCTCTCTATTCTTTGAGGGTATTTTCCATGGCTTCTGTTCTAGTTGTTTTTTGGTTTTCTTTCGCTCTAATTTTTAGTGGCTGCAAGAATGAGCAGTCTGAGTCCTCTCTGTTCTGCTTGGGTTATACTGTACTTTGCCTTCTGAATTCTTTTCCCTTTTTATTTGTCCTCTCATTAAGAACTAGAATTATCAATCAGGGATACTTTACAGGCATATCTGTAACTTTTAAAGCACCCTTTCTCTGGTTACTTTTCTTATCAATGTGTTTGATTCTTCTGAGATGTCTGCAGTCAGTTCAAACTACATGTAATCATGTTTGGGAGGAAAAACTAAGGGTTTTAAAATTTCTTGTTAATGACCAATGTCTTCTGTTTGTCACTCCTAATCTTAAAGGTCATCTATTTTCTTTACTGTGTGTTTGGTTGGTTTGTTTTTAAATGTATTCCTGCTGCTATCAGATTTTACTGTGGCTTTCACTGCTCATCATAAATTCAGTCTGCCCTTTTAGCTTGGGAGCTAAAGTGGTTGCATGCACCCTGGTTAACTTACATTTCAATTACTTCAGGAACACCCGCTTTGTCTAATCCCTATGCTTTCTGTAACTGACTGTCTAAAATTGGGTTTGGCTTTTCAGTTGGACCTGGAGATGAATTGCCAAGCAACAGGCACTTAGTGTTGCCTTGATATTAAAGCTACATGTGGCTCTGGGCTGCACTTTACAGTTGCCCTATATATTCCCATTTCTATTTTAATCCTTACATAGTTTGGCATTGTTGGTAGTGCTTTTTTGTTTATTTGGTTTTTGTCTTTGTCAGTTCACTGATTTCTGTTCAGTTTTTAGTCTCTTCTTATTCATGTAATTCCTGAAGATCCGTTTTTACTTCTGCCTGCCAGAATCAGTTGTAGCCCTCCTTTTCCAACACTGTAGAAGAAATAATTGTCCTAAGTTTCCCAGTATATACTTTTATTATTTGTGGCTTTTAAAAGTTATTCTCAAATAAATACTTGATGTGTTCTAAATTTCAATATGTAGGTGTTATACCAATTATTATTCTGAAGGAGGATTTTTTACGACTGTGTTTGAAAATTTCTGGTCTAGAAATGAAGTGTCTTTGGATGAGCAGGCTGGGTTCCAGGGACAAGCAAACACAGAAGTCAGATCTTTCAGACTGACCTCTTCCAGCTGGAAAGTTTGACTGTCTGGAGGTTGCTTTTTAAATGGCACAGATTTATCAGACTGCCTTGTGTGAGCCTTCTTTTCAGCAGAGCTCGCTCTGCTCAGTTAGAAGTAGGTAAGTGGCCACCCAGTACTTACACAGATCAGGTTGAAACTGTGGACTGCAGGACAGAGGATTTGGTAGAAGTAAATCAATAGTTCTTTCTTTACCAATGAAGTAATGATAAGGCATAGAATATCTCTGCTATCAAAATTGTTGTTGGTTTTGGGGTTTTTTGCCTGTTCATTATTCCTCTTTCTGTTTTTAAATTTCTGTGACAGAAGTTGAATTCCTAAGCTCCATTGCATGTGCTGGTCACTATTCTGTCTAACAGGAAAACACCAAGAAGTCTTTGTACTTTATATTATGCTGTGGACAAAATACCCAATTGGAATGACTGCTGAAAAGAAAATGTAGTGAAATAAGATTGTGTGCCTGCAGGAGCACATAGAAACTCTTAGTGCAGTGACACTGGATATGCACTGGGAGGTTTATTGCAGTGCTATTCCTTGGTATTCCACCAAGGCCATGGTGGAGACCTTGTGGGCTTTCTGTAACTCAGAGCACTCTGTGTGGGAGAGATGGGCAGCCATGGGAGTAGTTGTACCATAACTCACTGAGGGTTGAAATTGAAATAATCAAAGTCTTGCAGCCTGGGTCCATTCTGCTGTTACTTTGTTAGTTCTTTTTCCTATTTATTTGATCTAGACAAACCCTCCCAGTTTTTTGGTGTGTTGTGTGCTTGTCTCCCAGTAGGTCACTTGTGATTGTAGAGCATTACATAATCTTCTCCTGACATAACAAATGTCCACAGTTGATTACAGCTGTGGAGCACAAAGAGACTGACATAGCTGCATACTTGCTGCATTAGACACTGCTGGAGAGATGAGCTGCTGTTTCACTCTTTCTTTTGAGATACTGCCAATAGGCAACACAAAGTCTGAGGAGATATTTGTGCTGTTCCTGCTAATTATGTTATGAAATTCTTCCTAATTGCCAAATTAAATATTATTAGTGTCAAGCATTACGTATATTATTCCTTTTAAAGAAATAAATTCTTTTATTGTGATGCCTTTCTTTTTCAAAATCGAGTGTTGGGGAATATGGATTTAGATTTTTATTCTGTGCAATTTGAAGTAAAAATAAAGCTTACAAAAAGAGATCTGAAACCATTGCTGAATTTATTGTGTGAGGCACTATAGTGCTGTGGAGTAGATATACCAGAACTTCAATGAGAAGAACCATAAAGATTGTCAGTATTCAGTAATTATAGTTATCTCTCTACCATACTGATCATTTAATCTGATGATTGAGATTTTACATTTTTAAGTTCAGTTTGGGTTTCTTACCACTTGATGGCAGTGAAGGAGCTAGTGTTGCCGGGCAAAGGTTCAGGGCAAGAACCATTATGAATAACAAAAGAGGAGGTACAAAGGAAGCCTCTGACATTTAATATTGTTCACATTTCTAGGTGATATTACATATACCACAAATGACAGTAGATTGAGAAAAGCCTCTAGATGGAGCTTCAGTACTTTCAATGGGGGAGAGATTTCTATACTCAAGTGGCTTCCTCCTATTTATAATAATTGTTTCTAACAACAACTTTTCCATTTAGACCTGGAATGATACCAGACGTTATCAATAAGTAATGTCAGTGCTTCTGCTGTTATAAGCATGCTACTTGAAGAACATGCAATTCTGGAATTTTTCTCACACCTTCTGTTCAAATCCTACAACTTCTCAAGATTCTTAATAATTCCCAGGTATTGTTAGAAACGTGTTTTGTAGATTAAGGATCGACATAATTATTCAAGATTTTTTAAAAAGAAGGTAGTTGGATTTCACTGGTAACCAAAAAGAGAAACTTGAAAAATACTGTTCACTGGAAACTGCCCTGCAGTATTTACTGTTGTGCATGGTCTAGTCCATTGAAGAGGTGTTTGTTGTAACATTAAATATTATAATGCATGGATGTGTGTTTGAGGCTCTTTATTAGTGAAGGTTCTTTTGCACTTCCTACACCCATGTACACCTCTTGCCAAGCTGGTATGGGGAAATGAACCATATAATGGCCCTGCTGTAGTAATTGGCTCCACATGGGTGGACTCTAGTCCACAGACAAAACCTTATTTGAAGTAATTGGTGCTTTGTGTAGGTACAAGGGTCTGTACACGCAGATTTATTTTGGATCCTGGGTCAAACCTTGGCATTAGTAAAGGTTTCAATTTCATGCAGTGTCTTTGACGTGTAAGTGATTTTGAATGAGTATCAAAAACATCCATGCAGATGCAACCTGACTGAACTTTTTTGTTAAATACGCATAGCTAATATTTTGCAGTTATATTTTTGATTGGATGATAAGTAAAGAACTTGGTTTGTTAAGTTTTCTATGTGAGCAGCCTGTTACTAATTTAAGAGAATGTCAAAAAGCAAACTCTAAATTTGCATAATTATCAAATATTTTAATCATTATCAGCATTATTCTAGTTCTCTAATAGTATTATATAAACTCAGAGTTAAAAATAAGTTAAAATTGCCAGAGCTATCAAATGTTTATTTTGGTTTCAGATGCCATTCTTATTTTTAAAAGGCTTTAAAGCATGTTATTCTTCATAATTAGTATTATTCCTCATATTAATGTTATTCCTCATATTAATGTTAGCAATTGAAATTGATGGACTGCTGTGCTGCTTAAGTGTAATGGCAGCCAGAGCAGACTTACCGGGGAAAATTCCAGTTTATTTTATCAAATAAATACCAAATAAAAATTCTGTCAAGTGGTGGAAAGAAAAGGTTAGAAGATGGAGTCAAAGTTAGTGAGTATTTAGAATGATGGTTTTAGTCAGGGGAGACTCATTTGCTGGAAATGCCCTTGTGAGACTGTAGCATTTCATCTCTGGCATTAGTTTGTTGTGTGGCATAAAATGGTGTTGGAATGGGTTTCTTCTCAATGCTGTTTTCAGTAAGATTTGTTAGAAAACAATGTAATTTTACTCCATTACATGGTACGGCTGCATCTATTTAATGTCATTGGAAAATCTTAGCTACTGTGGTGCAATACAATTTTATGATAAGGTGGTGCAAGCTTTTCTAGCTGCTACTGTTCAATTTGGGGGAATCTGAAATTTGAAAGATACAAGAAAATTATAGCAGCATTTGAAACATCAAATCTGTTTCAAGAAGTTAATGTTAACCTTACTGTGTTTTGCTTGCCAGGATGAACAGCATAAATGCCAAAAGTCAGATACGGAAAGAATACATCTATTTGTGCAAAATAAATTTTATATTTCTAGGTGATTGTTAAGAATTTTAGCAAATGTAACTTATAAAAAAAATCTGGTTGGTTGGTTTGGGGTTTTTTTGTCCTAGAGATAAACTTATCTAGCTGATGGGCAACTTATTCAGGGGTGCATGTTATATGACTGCATACAATTGTTAAATATTGTGTGGGAGAAATCACATTTTATAAAAGGGGGAAAAAAGGCTGTGAGTATAATGCAACTCTCGTGCTTCCTAGAGGGTAACTAGTTTGTGCTAAATAGTTTCTATATTAATCAGTGCAGTAGTAGCAAGTCCCCAGAAGCAATGTGTTACTTTTATTTCTCCTTATCTGGTAAAGAGTTGCCAATAATAGTAAAGGTCTCAATTTCTAGGTTTTATCTCTGTGGAAGTCAGCAAATTCATATTGATCTTTTTAAAATCCTCTGGCCTTTTTCTTTTACTGTGCTAACACTTGGGATAATTTTTGCCCTGAAACTGTCTCTTGGTTATATCTTTATATTAACTTTATCATTAAAACTTTGAGGTTTGTTGATGGCATTTTTATTTATCCTTGACTGCTGAGCAAATCCCAAATGGTCACTTCCTGTGTGGACAGAAGGAACAAGTCAGTTCTTGGAAAAGGCATAAAATGGAACAAATTACCAGCCAGTATCTGGAGTTAATAGCCTTGAATATTCCTATGTTTACTCTGATGTGTATTTTGAACAAAGAATGCCCTTTATGTAGGCAATACTTCACTTTGTAATTTAGAAATAAAAATGCCTTACCAGAACTGAAGACTATTGTGAAGTTCATTTTCACATTTACTTGCTTTTTAATAGTGATAGAGGAGATTCACTATTCAAAGCTACTGAATTACTGAAAATAAACAGAAGTTTCCCTTCAATGAAGAGACCTTCTAAACAATTCTAATTTATATTAACAATTACAGAATTCAGTAACAATTCTTTGTTATAATTGTAGAATAATAGAAAAAATTATAAATCTGGTTATAGAAAACTGTGTAATGATTAACATTTATTGAAGTGTTTAGTGAGAACAGAATAAATATGAAGAATTGAAAATTGCTCATATAATTAACTTTGTTTTATTTTGCCATAAGAGAGCCTTTCAGAATTTGAACTTCTGTTGCAATTTATTTATGTGGTGAACAGCAAGTTTTTTGTTTGTGTGCCCTTATTCAATACTCACTTATATTTCAGACTCAGCTAAAGATTTCTGCAGGCTCATTTCATAAAGAAAGCAAAATTTTTCAGTTTACAGATATGAGTCTGACTGGAGATCTGTAAATATTATCCAATTAAAGTTTAGCATGCTTGTCAGTTTGGGATTATAATTCCATCAGTATTTAGGCAGCAGTAGCATTTAACTCCCATGTAAGTATATGCATGAGTCCTAGTATTCCTGAAAACTTGTGTAGCTGGAATTTCAGTATTTAAAACAATGTTGGTTTAATTGCATACAAGTTTTGATTGCCCCATGTGGGAATAGTATGATTCTATATTTTAAGTTATTCTTTTATATAGTGCAGGGAAACTGCATCAATTATAAAATACAGGAAATATTTTATCAAAAATATTACTACAATACTTAGAGTGCTGTGGCTTTTTTAAGGAAAGGCTTGGATTAGTCATGTTTATTCAGCTTAATGGAATTTGTCTTCCAGGGTATATAAAGCTTTTCACTCTTAGTCAAATGTTTTGTGTTTAATGTGATAAATAGAGATAGAAGTGATATTATAAAGTATTGCAAGTATGTCTTGTATTGATACATGCTAACAATGCCATTCACATAAGTAAAATGGTTCTGGATTATTTATAACTTCTGAAAATGTGCCTCACAAATTATATTTCAGTAAGATTCCAAATAATTTGGTTAAAAATTGTTGCAGTTATTTGTGATCTAAAAGTAGACATCTCCATTTGTTTTTCTGAGTACCCTTTCATGTAGGGAACTTCTCTTGAATTATTAAGGAAGAACTTCGTTGTACCATAAGAGAATTAGTAATTAAAACACTTTACCACTTTCTCATGTGGCTGCCATTATTTTTAGAATCTCATTACTTTCATTATACTTGAGAGATTTTGGAAGGTGCTGGGCTGCTTTGTCATAGGTGATAAAAATACATAAGCCTTGCAGAAAGTGCTTGGTAAATACTTCTGAGTCTTTTGAGACAAAAAGTACATTTTCCTGTAAGAGAATCATCAGTTGCATGGACACTGTGTTTCAGACCTGTCCGTCTGCACCCAGGCTCATCTGCTTTAAATACATGCAGTCTCCTTTCCTTCCCTAATTGATGCACTTGCTTTACCAATTTCTCCAAACCCTTTTACAATGATATTCTGTGTCTGTGAAGACACCAGTACTACTGTACATCTCACAGAAATGTTACACTTATAAGGAAAAATCCATTTATGTTCTATTTGTGTTAAGATCTGTAATTTGAAATAGGCAAGTTGTTAACTAGCCAGATTGTTCTGCAGTTTAGTGGAGCCTGTTAGAATCAAAATGATGCTTCAGAGAGCTGGGGTTTATTTGAAGGGAGGGGGGAAAACACTGCTTGTGAGTTAGTATTATAAAGCAAGTCTGCATTGGATATGCAAATTTTTATTCCTTTCTGAATCTGCTTGTTTCTCTGTCTTTTTGTACTGCAGCCATGTACCTTAATATCACTTTTAAAAGAACTAGGAACAAATTTCTGGGGCTGCATGCTCTAAAATTAGGGAATGTCAGTTTTCAGAATGTTTCAAATCTTAATTTGGTTTCTTTGTGCTTGTTCATTGTGATGATTTTTAATTCACTACATTATATTCTACAGGGTCTTTACTTATTCAGGCTCAGGGAGAGATCTGGCCCCAGTGCAGCTTCAGGCTTATGTATTGAAAGAGACTGTTGTCTGTAAAAACTGTTTAACCTGTAGATGTTGAGGGTATGTAGAGAGTGGGGGAGAAGATTGCGGGGGGAAATGGTTTCATGGGTAAGCTAGTCAGACGAAAAGTGCCCTTGAGGATTGAATTCTGTTCCTCTCTCTGCCACAGAATTCCTATGTGATGCTCGGCAAGTCGTTTAAACGAAACTTTTCCCAAGTGGTGACTAATTGATTTGAGTGCTCTGCAATTCTGGTTGCATAATTTGAGGTACTAGGGCCTTATATGCAGAAATGCTGAGGGTTTGCAGCTGCAGCTGAAGTCGATTAAAGTCTGTGCCCTGAATGTATGAAATGTTGTTTGATACCAAGCACTTGGAAAAATCATATCTGAGATAAAATTAGCACCTGAGATTACTGATGATTTTACCTTAATCTGTGCCTCATTTTATGATATAATAAAAAAGGTAAGTAATGTCCACTTGTCTCTTAAGAGACTACAGTGGTGAATAGTATTGATGAACTGTGATGCCATCAAGATGGGCTTCAAAACAAATAGCCACAGCTTCCAAACATGTCTGAACAGCATGCAGCTATGAGCAGATGAGGCCACACATGAATAAATGCGTGGAGAAAAACCCTGAATAGCTGCTCGCTGGGTAAGCACTCATCTTCTGCGTGTGGCATAAAGACAGAGTGGCAGGAGTAACAACAGATTGTAGTTCCTTTTCAGGGAATCACTGAGTTCTTCCCAAATCCCCTTTACTTGTTCGGAATATTCATTATTGTTTGTAGCATGTATTATCTTTATCATATTTCTGTTATCTACTAATTTTTAAGTGGTAAGTTTACATTTTAGATGGAATTAAATTCAAATTAACCTCTTATCTTTTGGCAGTCTCATCATTTTCTTAACCATACATTCTCTTGCTACTTATAAAGTTTCATCCTTTCTCTTGATTCAAAGAACAAAAACAGAATTTGACCAAATATTTTTATCTTTTAGGTCTATTTGCTCTTTGTCGACATTGCCACAGGGTACTCAGCTTCCACTGCTGGCATCTGCTTCAAGTTGGCTCAGGGTCTGTGTGGTACTGATTGGAAGAGGGGAGCTAGATGAGGAAACAGATTAATTTTAGTACTTTCTTCCTTCTTCCTGGTTTCTTCACTTTGAAGTAAATATTTCTGTTATGTTGTCGAGTGGTACTTACTGGGATAGATTTTTTCAGAGCTAGTTTTGCAGTATTTCTGCCACCACTGTTTTGTGCTTGGGTTTTCTTCCTTCCTAAAAAGACAAGTTATGAGAAGAAGAAATTGCATCTGTTGGGAAAAAAACTCTCCATGTATTAGATTCCATGGCTGGTATTATGATGCAGAGGGAAATGCAGCTTGGGTGTATTATTGTTACTTGCAGGATTGTCAGTAACAGAATGCTTATTTCTGTGTAGGAGCTGTGTACTTGCAGTCCTTTCCCCTCCCCTGTGTGAAAAGTTACCTACTAATTATATTTTTACTTGTATGATGATTTTTCTTTTAGTCTTGACTTCATTACTTGAAAACTTGGATGAGAACCCATATTAAGATTTATCCTTGCTTCATTTAAACCTTATCTTATGCATTTGAAATATTCTACATTTCCCAGTGTTTCTACTTGAGGCAGCAGGACCACAGTTTTATCTCCCAACTTTCACTGTTATCTTTGATGCTGATAATCCTGTAATCCCATGTTGAGAGGCAAGTAATGAATTGGTAGTAGCCACTATCTTCTGCAGTCAGTTGGCTGAAACAGATTTCTGGTAGCACAGTTAATGGGATGCAACCTCTGCCAAGTTTTTATTGCTGCTCACTCAACTGCTGATTCTTCTTTTCCACAGGCATAGAAGAAGGCATACTTTTCCTCTTTATTTTGTTCTTTTTTGCCTTTTGCACTGTTTGTCTTGCTGCCAGCTCTGCTCACCCAACTTTGTAGATCCTGCAGTTGGCTCTCTTTCCTGCTCTGTAATCCTTCCAGTTTGAGGAGGTATCCTTGAAATACAGGTGTCAGAAGAAAATTCCTCCTATCTGTTACTTCTGTTTATGATGGCAGGGAAATGAAAATGGAGGAAGCAAGAGATTTCTTTAGTAGGTTAGTTTCAACTCTGCTTTTGTGATTTGAGGACAGGTCTCTATGGGTGGATGACCCATGATGGGAGGCAAATACAATCCACACAGCTGCCACCTGTGAATATCAGTGGCTGAAAAACTGACCTTACATTAGCTCCTTTACTTGTTTTTCTCTCAGGAAGCAGGGAGCATTTCCCAATCTGTTTCAGTCATGACTTCAGGGCCAGTATTGAGTATGGGCTGTTACTGTGCCTTTCTCAGTGCTCTGAGGGTGGTGATGAACTATCCAGTTTATCGGTACAAAAGGCTTGTTTTTGCTGAATTATTTTTGTGCATAAGGAGAGAAACAGGCACGTCCATGTGGTTGATACCCACTGCCTTTTGTAGTGGTGAGGCTGTTGGGTGTTGCACTCAGCTGACTGAAGAACACTTGAAGCAGATCAGAAGTGTTTCCTTCACTTATCTTCTCTGCTTCTCTTCCCTGTGCAGACCTGTGCTCTGTCTGTTGTCTTATCTCTGTTTCAGTGTCTGCTTTGGCTCTTGCAGACCAAAAGAGGAGGCAGTTTATGAATCAGCATGAATTACCCCCCTCCTTCCCTGATGCAGAAATGCCTCCAAAGTACTGGAAGACAAGAGCAATAACTGCTTGCAGTGAGTGGCTTTATGAAAAGCAGGGAGGGGATCTTTCTGCCCCTTGCTTGGACCTGTGTGGTTCAGTTAAAACATTTTGATTTGAAAAACACAGAGGGCAATTCAGGGAACAGCGTGCCACTGTGTGTAACAGTATCTGCCCACAGCTGCCATAAATCTTGAGAGGTAATTATCTTCCTTTAGGATTATTTGGCTCATTCTTGCTAGAAATAACGTCAGATAAGCATTTTTAGAGACCATAATACCAGTTTTCCTTACAAAATTGCTACTGAATGGGAAAGGCTGTCTTCAAGTCAGTCCCGTCGTAAGTCGTTGCATTTATGTGGCTTTTCACATATGTCCGCAATTTTTAAATTTTAACATTATTTAGGCTTCAGTTGCTTATAAATTAAACTTCTGTGTGAATTTTAATTGATGATTTCTAATGCTGAACTTGATTTCTTTATCTGTGTACCTTAGGACATCGGCTGCCTAATTTATGGCTCATAGAGATTCTGGCAGATTTTGCCAATAGCCCTTTGCGATGGTTGTTTCCCCTTCCTCCTACCCTGGCCCTTGATCAGATTTGCAATATTTTATGCCACCAAACTGTGAGCTGAAGTGTTCAGACAATGCTCATGATTTCAGCTCCTTTCATTAGGAAGGTGAAAACATTTAGCAACGTGGTGGGGCTACACTTACAGTAATCTGTTAAACTTATTGGAGTTTAACTGAGATGCTTTTAAAGTTTTAGGATGGGATGTGTCTTACATGCAAAAATCTTGCTGATGCTGGCATCTGAACGAAAGACAGTGATGGAGGGCATTCCTATATTCTTTCAAGGAGGCTATGTACTAACTCAGCAGTGAATTACTATATAGGTAGTGGCATGTTACAACCTCCCTGAGGTCTTCTGAGTCCCGAGGTAGTAATAGCTCATTAAAATGGTAGTTAATGAGTATAAAGGGATCATTATACGATCTCCTACACGACGAGTAGGGCTAAATCCTAACTAGCTCAGTAGAAAGTATTCTGAATAAAGAAGGAAAGAATTTGACAAATGCTGCTGGTAGTTCTTTATAAACCTAGCTATTTAAAACATGTTTTTGAGAAAAATATACATAGAAATAAAATTTTAATAAATTAATCCCTTTTTAGGAATGTATTTTAGGGCTTTAGAGGTATTAGTATCCTGTATAATCTCTAAGTTACCTTAACACAGTGTACTGAAGCATCTTTGATTAAAAATACACAGCATTTTGCCACTTCTGATCAGTTGGGTTTGAAGTTAAAAAAAAAGAGAAAAATTATTTTAGCTTATGACTGCTTACATTTGATGTTTTTTTAAGATCACAGAATATTCTGAGTTGGAAGGGACCTTCAAGGATCAAGTCCAACTCTTAAATAAATGGCCCATAGCTCAGGATTTGTAGACATTTTCTGTTTTATATGCCAAAAATAAAGAGTGAAACAATTTTGCCTTGTGGTAGGTGAGTGGCATTCCCCAAATATGGTTTTATTCATGGACAATATAACCACCTCACACATGAAGTGGTATCTTCTATTTTTTTCATTTAACAATGGTTATTTTCTGGAAAAATGTGCTAAGAATTTATTCAAACTGGACAATGTGGATTTTGCAGCCATGAGATGAAAAACTACTCGATCTCAGTAAATGCTTCATGTCTTCTTTCAGACTCTAGGAGGATAGACAAACAGATGAAAGACTGTGGACTCAGGTACACCTGGATCTCACAGCTCAGGTTCAGTGGACAGACCTATTGCTAAGTGTCCTTAACCTATTACTGAGCCCTTCAGTAATATTATAGGAAAAGTAGGGTGGAAGCAAATAGGAAATGTATTAAGTAAAAAAAAAATATATATTGTAAACATATATATATAAAAAAATATATACTATATAATATATGTATATAATATATATTATATGTATATAATATATAATATATATATTATATATACTATATATAATATAGTATGTATTTTTATATATATAATATAATATATATCACATATATATATTATACATAATATATATAATATATATAATATTGGAAGAGAGGTGCTCCTGCTTTCTGTCTTAAATGAATAAATTATGCCTGGTCTGCATGGATGTGGTTTACTACAGCAGCTCTACCCTATCCTAATTTATGTGTTTTTGTTGCAGCATTTAAGGATGTATTTATAATAAACCAGATACAGAACATTTTTAAAGGAACAGTTAAATTAATTTTTTTTTAAAGTTTTACTTGTGGAAATTTCTGCTTGTTTTTCTTGTTCAGCTTAGTCCTTATTTTCATCTGACATTGTCAAGCAATCTTGCTTATCATATCTGTTCTCTATTACCATCTTTCAAGGTTAAAGCTGGTAATGGATGGAAAAGTATTCTAAACTCAAATTATATGGATGCCTTACTTGTGATCATCTGCTACGGGATGACTTTCTTAGTTTGGAGCAGCTGCTGTGTAACAGGACAAATAAGCCTAATGCCTAGTGGTGCAAATCATGGAGTGGGGTCCCATGGGTTTTCATAGCAAAGAAGTGTTTCCTGCCACCCCTTTTTATTTGCCACTCCTTTCGAAGCCCTTTTAGGTTCTGTGAAATTTCATGGACTCTTCCGGCATGAACATCTGTCATCTTCAGTGTGACAAGAATATTGTCTTTCAGCTAGGACCTTTTAAACTACATAAACAGATGCAGTAAAGCCAGTTGGAATATTTTCAGAGTAATTATTAAATTGATCATCAAAAGGGTATTTAAATGCTAAAATAGAAGACTGTTAGTGACTTACTGTACCCTGCTGTGACAGAGCTGGTTAAATCGAAGTCCCGCCTGATAAATGTATGCAAGACTTGCTTGTGAAGGAGACTTCAGCAGTCTGTTCCAGTGATATGCTGGTGTTGCTTATGAGATGTTTTCCTGGTACCTGACTTGAATCTTCCTGTGCTGCCAGCTGACTGATAGTGCTTAGCCCCGGGTAGATCAGACAAAGCAATAATTAAAGTTTTCCTTTAAAGCTACCTTTTGCATATTTAAATATGTTATTTTCTTGTGTCAGCTGCCTTTTCTGTAAGCTTAAGTCACTCTTGTTCTTTTTGTTTCTCTGAACAAGTCACTGTTCTATTCTTCTAGACCTCTTGTTAGTAAGATTTCTTTGTTTATCATCTGAACATGTTCCTGGCTGTCTTTAATTGTATTGTTTGAACTGGGTGCAGCAATCTGCTGAGGTCTTACAATTGCTGTGTGACACGGCACGGCTGCTTGTTGCCATACTGCTCGTGTCACAGTGCTGTGCGGCACAGAAAGGCAGCATCGTGCCTCTGACTCACCCTCAGCTTGTGATTTACTGATCGTTTCTGCCTAACTGCTTTTTTCTATCCTATGTTTTTGTCGTTGATGAATTCCGTCCAGATGTAGACCATTAGTCTTTCATTCAGGAAATAATGTCATATTTTTTAACAGCGATTCTCCGATTTGTCCAGATCTTTTAAAACTCTAGTTCTCTTTGACTGCATCGTGTAGGTTTTTTGGGTTAGTGTTAACTACCTGATTAATCATGATTCTGTAATTCACCTACCAGTTAAAATACTGACTGTGAGCTTGGGACACAGGCTTCATAAAATCCTTTTTGATACACCTTTTCATTTTTTACTGTTAGGGCCTTTGAATATTTAAGGTATGATTTATTTTTATTTTCTTTCCATTTTGTTTTGCACTTGCAAGAGAAGCTGTATGATACCCATGTTTTTGTTTAAAATAAGGTTGTACATTAAAAGCATTACTAAAGTCAGTGTAGAGAAATGGTCACACTATTCTTTCCAAACTTATTTAACTCTGTTTTTAAAATGCTTCATGAAGTTGAGCAGCAATTACAAATATAAATTAGAGCATTGTGTAAACATTAAGGGCTGCTGGGGATGTAAGGTTTTTACACCTTTGTTTTTAAACTAGTATGTGTATATATGTGAAAATATATATGATGGATGTATCTGGGTGTATGGGCATATAAATTGTTGTCCTTCACTGCTGATAAGCTGAAGAAGTTGCCAATAAATAGTTAATGTTTATTCTATAAATTATTGCCTGCGGGGATTATTCACCTTGTAAGTGTTGTTGATGCATAAGATAATGGGTATATTTTTGAAAACTTCTGTGTTGAAGGTAATTGTGATTTGTTTGCTTCTTGTATGGCTTTATGTTTTCATTCATACCTCCTATATCCTGTCCCTCAAATGCTCTTTCTTCATTTTTTGGCCATCAGAAGGAGGGTAATAAACACCTTTCATAAAAATATGAAAAGTTTCAGCAATTGAAGTTGTAGACACAGAAGTGACAGTAACTGTTTAGGTGACACAGGAATTCAGTAATTAGAAGCTTAAACAATTTTAGGGGGGGTTATTATTTATTTTTTAAATAGGTATTTAGTTGTCATTAAGATCTTAGTCTGTAGTTGTTAGAAATCTCCCTGCAAAAAACTACCCTTGAACTGAAATCAGGGAAGAGTTTTTTTGGAAAGATGTCTAGGTGTGTCAAGTGTATGGGTCAGTTCTGGTGGAAGGGTGTCATGAGAACAGGAATAGCAAAAGGAGGAAGAGGTAAAGGTGTGGTATGGATGTAGCCTTGCTGATTTTCTAATTTTCTTTAATTCCTTACCCTAAGAAAAGAAGCTGGAAACGTTCTGAAGCAGAAATGTACCAAGAGGACTATATAAACAGTCAAATAGCAGCATATTTTTGGCATTACATCATGGGAAGGGTTGGAACTTGTCAGATGCAACACCCTAAAATCTTTGCTCATGCTCCACAGTGGTGAATGTGGACTGCGTGCAGCTGTCCTTGGGTCCAGTGTCACCTCTTGTCAATCAAGGGGCTGTGCTATCTGAGAGCAAAGGCATTGAGCATGAAATGCACTGCAGGAGACACCACATTTTGCTTTCCCTGCCAACCTGGGCTGCAAAAGCAATAGTCTTTCTTTGTAGCAACTTAGTTCCTCTGAAAGTGTTGCAGGATCAGGAATTTTGTAGGTAATGTTTTTATGTGAAAGCAGTAGGCTGGAAATCTCAGATGTAATAGGCAGATTTTTAAGACAACTCACTAGAAACAACTTCATTTAGACTATAAGGTATGTGCACACACAGATATATAAATATTTACAACTATCTATATTATAAAAATATGTAACATATGTAACTGTGTAAACAATAATTTCATGTATCAAATAGAATAAAAATAAATACGTAATAGTGTTCCTGGAAAAGCATGTGAAATAAAGATTATCTATGAATTCCTTCATTTTGAGCTATCAGAATAGAAAACTAAACGGAAATAAAATACAGCAGTAGGAAGAATTTTTTATTAGTTAATACTGGCTTGAGTTTTCCTCAGTTGTTGTTTGGTAGCCTCTATCCATTGTGAATTTGAAGAATAATTCTAAAGCTGTGGAGAGTTGATGAGTGTTCTCTGCATCTCAGAGACAAAGTCTGTATTAAAATATATACTTATGGTTGTACATGACACTGTTCTCTTGGACAGTGTAATTTTTTCTAAGTAATCAGTTTCTGAAAAAATGCAGAAGGTAAAACAGTTGAAAGGAAGAAAAGAATTATATATAAATACTGTTGTTCTAGTAGGTGAAGAAAACCTAAGCCCATACAATTGTGCACATATGCTGAGGAGAGCACTTTTTTTGGTTTCTCAAGCATGAGGCAGCAGAATTTTCATTCATTTGGCATGCTAGGCTGAAAACAGAGTCTTCTTTCATTTGACACACTCCCCTGGAAACAAACATGCCAGTGAAGGGATTGTGCCAGTTATCAGAAGCTTACAGGAATACATTGTGCTGGTTTGTATTCATTTTCATTTCATGAATTGCTTTAAAACTTAGCAGAATAAAAAAGCATTAAAACACCTTTTTAGCATTATTTTTAGTTCCTATGTATTTCCCTGCTGTGCTGTCATTCAGTTTAAATCAATGGAATGTTGTGAGACACATGGCTGAGTTTGCAGCAGAGCACATCTCTCCTCCTCCCTGCGTATGCTCCGAGTATTCATCTGTAGACAAGCAGCAAATTTGAGTTTTACTCATTTTGCATCCTTGGAAAAGATGAGTGTCTTAGAAAGAAGTTCAGTAAAAATAAAGGGTAATTGAACAAAGGTTATGCAGTGAGAAATTTAAGCCAAAACTCAGCTGGTATCTATTAACTATGAAAGTTCACAGATAATGCTTGGTCTTCTGGGAGACACTTGTTTTCCTTTCCTAGAGTTATATTCTTCAGGATTGCCAGCAGGTCCTTCCCACCTCTGGAATTTTCTACAAGATTCTATTTCCCTCATAAATGTTTTTCCACATGCAGACTTGGCAAATTCAGGTGTACTTCTTGGAACTAATCTGGTCACGGGAGCTTAAATTAAGACCAGGTTGCAGTAAGTATGTGTGAAGTAAATCTGGGAGTGGTATTGAGGGTCTGTGTCAGCCTGTGCTAAAGCAACGAGGGGGTAAAGAATAAGGAAAAAGGGTCTTAGCTATGTGGTTTCCATCCCATGAGTTACCTAGCGAGGGGTTGTGGAGTCTCAGCTGTCACTGTTCTGTCTCCATATGTTAATGAGGCACTAAGGAGGCAATCACCCATCCCGAGTTCCTTGATGCTGCTTAAGGAATGAGGACAGTGGATATTTAATCGTTGACCTGCAGTCACGTTTGTTTGTTCTCTGACACTTAGGGATACTCGTTTTCTATGGACTTCACACCAAGACGAACAAATAGATAGTATCAGTGTTGACACAACGTTTAATAGATGGTGGTAGCTTCTGTCCAGTTATCTATGCCTGCTTGTTTGTGAGTTTTGTGGGACAGGGTGTACATCCTGCAGTTTGACATCATAGCTGAAAAACAGGTGATTGTAAATTTACAAAGCGTACTTTGTTTCCTACTATTCTGCTTCAGCTTGTATGGCTGATGCTCACCGGAAGGAAAGTAGTGACTTATACCCTCTCTTCTACACAGAAGTACTGAATGAAATATTTTTATCAAAGAAACCCAATACATTTGAATTACTCTAGAATTAAAAAAAAAAAAGGAAAATTAGAAAATCCAAACACCAAAGCTTCATAGGTTTGATTTATAGTTTGGGAAGGCTGAAAAAGGCCTCATGAAAGCTTGCCTGCACTGATGTTGCTAACAAGTTCAGACTTGAAATACAGTCAGCTGGTGCTCTATACAGTTGTCACTTTTTGCCATGTAGCTTCAGTAACATGGCTGTGGAAAATTCTACACAGTCATTCAGCAGCAGTGCAATGAAATAGATATACTGATGTCATTTTCCTTTCACCCATTAACTAGTGATTGGACAAACTGCAGGTGAATAGAAATGTGATTTCTATCTGCATAGTTGGTTCTGGGACTATGTGCCCTTCCATTGCTAATAAAGATACTGCCACCTATTTGAAGACATTGGCAGACATATTTAAAACCCAAGATGAATTGAGCACATTTACTGCGTTAGAAGCAGTTGCTAAATTGTGAGTAACTAAGTCTTGTTGTATAACTGCATTGCACTCAAGGGAACAATTTAGGTTTTGAATTGTGTATGTTGGTAAGTGAAAACTATGTAGACATTGATTATTTTTTCCCCTTGACCTAATCACTGTTTGCCTATGGCAATATCTGATATGTCATGTGTTCACCAAGAATTGTCTTGGGAACACAATGAGGCTTTTTTTTTTAGCTTCATTAGTAATCATAGTTACATTAGGAATGGAAAGCAATGGAGTAATATGCTTGTACTGTGTACTGCGCCAGTTGTTTGATTTATTGTAAAGGTGGCCATGAACTCTGTGGGACTCTGAATTTGTATAGGCAGAGGAGGAGACCAGATTTAAAACTTGGTGCATCTTGAACGGGAATTTAATTTTAAAAGAATGGAAGGCAAATGTGCATTTATATATTTTATTTATTTTTTTGTTGTGAAAAATTCCTTTCTGTGTTCCTACTTATATATTTGTATATGAGAGAACTTTCCTTGGTAATACTAGTGAATTTGGACATGATGCTGAGTAAAATGAAATTTAGTAATGTGTTTTTCATTGTCAGAATTCAACAAGTTGCCAAAAGTACATCATAAACAGGAAGAAGAATGTTTCTTCTTCTGTCCAACTCTTTGAATCTGACATGTATTGCCCTTTAGACAAAAATGTGAAAGTCCAGCAGAAACCTTAAGAAATGTGTTTGACTTTTGACATTCTGTTGATTTATTTAAATGTTAATTTTGTTTCTATGCTAACATACTTGTTTGAAATATAAGGGATTATAAAAAAAATGTACAAGATTTAACTTTTAAGTTCTGCCTAGAGGTCATGTAACTAGGCATGTGGACATTCTGTTTGATGAAGTGTTGGGCATTAAAAAAGGAACACTTGCATATTTCCATGCATAAGAAGCCAGACTATGGCCTACCTAAGTGTAGACTTGCAGTTTTGTATTTCTGAGAACCAATTCTAGCACAAAACAAAGAGATGATCAACCTTGGAACTATGATGGGACAATATTGCTTTGAAAAGATATTTATCAGGAAATAAGGTGGTACTCATGATGTTTGTATCCACCTGAGGGTGACAGTGTGACAGGCTTCTTTGCACCAATTGGTGGCAAAACTTGCAAACCTGAAGCAGTGTTGGAGAAATCAGTGAATCAGCAGCACTTGCTGTCTGTGACATTACCAGCTCCTTCTGCTATTAATTGAGGTGCCTCTACAGGTTTTACTTTTCCCTCCTTAGATGTAACTGAGATTGAGATTTTGCTAGTAAACAAAGCAACCTAACATGTTGTTTCTTTTAAACAAGCAAAACCTTAGTGTGGTCATGGCTTTCTCTAGTCTCTAGACTTGTGTTGTAATATGTAAAATAATGTCTTAGTCTGCAGAAAACACCAACTCTTAACTCTTTGTTTAAAAGCGTTAGCTTTTATGGAAATGTTACTGAAGAAGGCCAGCAGAGTTAGGTCTCTCAGAGCAGCTGATGAGCAGCATCAGTGTGGGGGGTGTTTCTTTATTGGTTGGAAAGAATCATTCTTTATAGCTTATTTAGAGTCACACACTGGTAGGAAGGAACTTCTGCAGAGATGAGAGTCTTTTCTTAGAAACCAATGACTTCTGTTCAGGGCGGGTTCTAGAGGATCTGGAACGCTGCCTGAAGATGCCTAACAGTACCTATAGGTAGCATTAATTGGCAAAATATTTCAAATATACAATGGTCCTCTGTGTTGTGTTTGGGGGTATTGTTGAGAATGGGTTAGCAGGCAGGCTTACTGCTTTAGAAATTAATATGTGCCAGGTGTAATGGAATAATTGACAATAATATCCCATTATTTAATTTTTTGTTGATATTATAATACGCTCTTCAACCTTTTAGAGGCTTAATTACAATAAGCTGATATGTTGATAAAGATCACTTTCATGGTTTAGATAAAACCATGGCCAGTAAAATATTGCCTGTTTTTGATTTGCTATAGTAGTGTTTAAATAATTATATTTTGTTTGAAGACAAGCCCATGTTGTTTATGAAGTGGCTGACTGGGTTGGTAGATGAGGGGAAACAAAACAATCTCTACATTATTTCTGGTAACTAAGATGAACCATCTGGTTTTGCAAGTTTCTAAATTTGTAAGTTTATACATTTATTTCAACTTCTTAAGGTGAAACAACATAAATATTTAAGCAACTTTATCATTTCAGAGTTGTCTTGGGATCTTTTGCCTTGCTTAAGCATTGAACAGATAAAATACCTTTTATCTTGATCTCTTACACAAACAATCCTACTGCTCCCAAATAAAACTAAAATTTCAATTCTTCAGATACAACTGAAAACACTGTAACTTCTTTTTTGCTTGTTTGTTGTTTGAAATAATTGGAAGAATATTGCAGAACAGCCTTTAATATGTTTTATTAGGTTTTTAACTGATAAAGCATAATCATGAGCTGTTAATCATGGGTGCTCCAAAAGTAATACCCAGCATATCTAAATGTGTGGTAGAGAAGGAATAAGTTGTAGTTTATCCAAAATACAAATCTAGAGGTACTCATTTGTCAAGGTTATCATAGACTCAATCCCTAATTTTTAAAAGATATTTTTACATCTCATTTTCACATGTATTTCATATAATTCTATAAGTCCATATCTCAAGGATTTAATATTTCTTTGAGCTTAGAATAGATATTTAGTCACTGTCTCTTCCTTCCCTTTAGCTGAGAGTTAAAAATAAACCTGTGAAACAATGGTAATATGAAGCAACTCATTGGCAGTAATCAAGCTGGAAGCAAGTTGCTGTTTGAGCAGAGGAATTCTGCTTTGGTGTGCACATGCCTTAGAAGTAGCCTTTGAAAATGGAAAAATTTAAAAATGGATGTGTGGTATTTTCAGGAGAAATCTTCTTTCAGTAGTAAAAACATTTTCCTTTGACAGAGAAGAGACTATGGAAACTTTGGTCTTTTATTAGGGGAAAATACGAACTTCCTTAAAGATAGTTTCCATGCTGTATTTTCACAAATTCTACATTTCTCCTACTTTTCTCCCTCCCCTAGTTCAGTCTTTTTCTATTATTCACTCTGGGCCCAAACTTGTACACAGCATTTTAATAGCCTTATGTTATAAAACCAAAATTAAAGTAATGATATATAATAAAAAGCCTAGTAGACTAATTACAGTATTGAATTAATTATTATCTTATTTCACTTTGTTCTATACCTAATTCAGGTCTGGGTTTTTAATCCCTGTTTATACTGTAATTTTGAGAGAAAGAATCTACTTAGGAGTAAGAGAGATACTTAGGAATAGTATATATAAAATCAAGAAATAAAAATTGTCAGATAAGCAGTTGATTTCTAAAGTGTTGCCTTGGACATGTTAGCAGTAAAATGCAAATAGTTCTGTTTAAATGTTGTACTTTGTGTATCTTCTGGTGGGGATTACACCTATATGACAGAATACAGCTCTTGGTATCTTCATTTCTGGATATCTTTGCAGCATGTACTAAATAGCAGTCATTATTCAGAAATTTGCATTTGTGCAGCTTAGTTGGTACATAATTTTGTGTTTAATTTTATTTTTTCTTCCAAAATGCGTGCAATTCTTGTAATGGTTAAGGTATAGATTGATGTCAGTGCTACAGTATAGCTCCAAGACTGCAATTTAAAGCTACTTTAGAAAAATACAATTCTTTAGACATGGTGAAGCTGAAGTTGAATGGAAGTCCTATTAGGAGTGAATTGCATGTAAATATTAATAAGGGAAGAGTTCCTAGCAAGTCCTGAGTTTGGGAAATTGAGCATGATAATTTGCTGAAATTATGTCTGTCTTGAAGATATGCAGATGCAATAATTTTCAGTTTTCAGTTGAACTTTTAAATGGTGCAGAAGGTGCCTGGGCTAGGTTTTAAGCAAGAAAGTGTTTGCAAGTATTGGCAAATGTCATTGTAATGGATGTATGGTAATGAAAGGAGTTAAGATGAAAGATGAATTGAACTGAATGGCTGTTAAGTCATTTAGGCTGGGCTGGTTGCAGGTTTGGTTGTTAGATGTCTCAAATTACATTGCCTTAGTTCCTACACTTGGTTGGCTGCCTACAGATCTTCAAAAAGTTCAGGGAATGGTTTCTCACGATTTGCTTTGTTTTCCTCTTTTTCAGGATGCTTCATCTGCAGACATTCGGAAAGCATATCGAAAGCTTTCTCTGGTTCTACACCCAGACAAGAATAAAGATGAAAATGCAGAAATACAGTTTAGGCAAGTAAGTAAAATGTGTGGCAATAAAACTTTTAGGGGAAAACAGAATTTTTATGTCGATGTTGTTTTAGTAAGAACAGTGGTACACCTTTGAAATTAGTAAGTTAAACATTGAATTACAGTTTTGCTGATGTGGCTAGACTAAAACCAAGTACACTTTTTTGGAATTAGCTTTTTCAATAACTTGTATTTCATATTTACCTGTATATTAAAAATAATTTGAACACAGTGCTTATACACTTAGGAGGTAAATATGTTTTCCACTTGCAAAAGCAGTGGGGAAAATTTTTGATCAGTTCTCAACACAAGTCCTAGATAGGCATAATTTAATGAAAATAATTCATTTTAGTTATTTTTGAATATTTGTAGAGTGAAATAACATGACTCTGTAATTAGCTCTACCTTTAAAAATATACCTCGGGCTGAACTCAGCTTACTTGATTTTAGTAAGATCTTCAGGATTTTCTACCTGAGACAAGACTTGGTTTGACAGATGTGAGGATGGGAAGAAAGTCTTGTATAAGAGTTGCTTGTTTCTGTCTGATGACATTTGTATATTAATATATTACTGTTTCTTTTGCACACTGGGTTTGCCTCTTAGTGGTGTAGGGAAAAGTAAAAACTAGCAAAGGTCATTTGTTGGCAAATGTAAAAATGATACTACTGTTCAAAATTTATAAATTCAGTCATAAAGTAAAATTTTTCTGTGTTTTTTTTGGTGTTTTGTTTATTTGTTTTAGTTGGTGGCCATCTATGAGGTTTTAAAGGATGAAGAAAGGAGACAGAGGTGAGTTAAATTGCACAGGTTTTTAAATAAAGCATTCATACCAGTGCTATATTCAAGCTCTATTTGACTTAATTGTAACACTTCAGATTATTCTTTTGCATAATTTCAGTTAGTAAAATCTATGTAATTGTTTAATTAAAGATTGTATATGGCTTAAATGGCAAAGTGGTGTTTTTGCATGACATAGACATACTGTTTTTTCTCCTTTAAAATTAGTACTTGAAAACTTTGAAAACTAGCTGTTATTTCAAGCAATTTTAAAAAATACTTAACAGCTATATCAGCTTTTTTGTTCAGTTGTCAATTTTTAAAAACTGCGATTAAAAAATATTGGCCATTTATTCAAATGCCAGTAATACCTCCCTGTATCAGTAAAAGGCTTGTTGCATGATATTTAGGGATTATTTCCTTTGTATGCTGTCTTCAGCATTGTTTTCTGTTGCTTAGTTCATAGGGTTTTTTTTTTCTTTCAGATGTAATAGTGGAAGCTTTTAACTATTTTTTAATAAATGCTAGTTGTCCTTGCTGGTTCAGGAGCTGTTCCAGCAGTACCTGAAGGGTAGGATAAGGAACTGGAAACCTGGGGCTAATTTACTTTCTGGAAGATTATTTTGAACTTTTTTTCCTGTTTTTAAACAAATAGGAGTTTCAACCAATGATTATCAGAAAAACTGAGACACTGAAAGACTTTTGCTTTTGGGTTGGTGTTTTAGTAGATCATCTTTCGGCTTACAAGTCTTTAAACGGGGTTTTATGAGACATTTCTTGAAGGGATTTTGGCTTTGTAGATGTCTTGGCAGGAGTCCAGGGTTTATAGTACAGATTATCTACTTTTTTGATAATCCCCTTTTCAAGTGTCATGAAAATGTACTTCATGGAAGCACTTTTGGAAATTTGTGGGGTTTTTTATTTCATCCTTCTAAAGAGAATTTAATTGTGAAGTTACACTTAACAAAAGTTTAAAAAATGTTAGCTAAATGATTTCAGGCCACTTAAAGTGAATTATCCCCCAGATCTTCCCAACTTTTTGTTAGTAGCATTGTTTGCATGCACTTCAGAGTGTTGTTTCTCTGAAACTTAGTTCCATCGTGGAACTTGTAGGAATTTCCTTGCAGCTGTAATAGAAGTTTTTTGCACGAAACTGTGATACAGTAGCTTGCAAAAACTGTGGTTTATGCCTTGCATACATTACAAAGGTGACTAACTTACTCCAATATTGTTAATTACTGCATCAGTGATTCAATGAGAAGCTAAAGCAGGAGCAGATTGTTCTATCTTAGATTAGTGATTTAATTGTCACTAACTTATTTTTTACATAGGCAATGTCATATTTTTCTTGCACAATGTGGATGTATGTTTGATACTGATTTTATAGTTGAATTAATAGAAATGTGGTGGATTAAACAGTGTTTATTTTCGGAGGATTTTCTGGAGATAATATGCAGAGTTTAGAAATAACCTGTAGAGCAGAGCTGTATGGTCTCATTGCTTGCAAAGCCCTGTATTGATCAGGTTTATTGCACAGTGTAATGATAATCTCTCAGCTGAGCTCGTAAATGGAGGGTGGCCTGCAAGGCGTTGTTGTAGCACGTTTCTAATACAGGTCTTCAGTAAGTGTGATAGGAGCTGCTCTCCCTGTTCTATTGCTTCTGTTGTTAGGTAACTCGAGCCTTACTTGCAGCTGCACAGCAAAGGAAAGGGTGGGAGTTACTACTTTTTGGAATCTTTCTACTTTACATGTTGATATTTGGTTTGAATTGCGTGTGGCAAGGGACAGAGTGAAATAGGCTCAAAGCTGACTCAGTGCCCCTCCTGCACTGGGCAGAAACCACTGCAGCCTCCTGCTGGCAGTTGGGTGGGAATCCCTTCCCAGCACCTGAATGCTTTGGGGCAGGGTTTGTACCACTGAGAGGAGAGCGAGCTGCAGGCTCCTGCTCTGTGCAGTGAAGGCAGCTGTACCTGGCTCTTGCTGTTCCTCTCAAAAGTGATGTAATCATTCCTGGTATGTGTACAGAGAGTGGAGCCAGCAAGAGCGGGAATAAGGTCCTGCACTGTACGAGAGAGTGATGAACTCATTTTGAAACAATAAAATCCCTTTTCCGTGAATGTCATTCTTGGTGAATGTCAGAGGTGTTGTTCGTTTGTGTGAGTACAGAAACAGTGTTTAAAAAGGCAGATCTGTTGGCCAGCTACATGTAATTATTTTTCTAAAGCCTTTGCATTTTCTTATTTATCAGTGAATTTTTTACTTTATCTGATGGCAGAAGCCTTTGTTAAAATATTACAGTTACTCTACTGACAGTGATACAACTGGGCTTTAAAACATGATTTTCATTTTTGAGAAAGTCATATAGTTGCTCATGAAGTATACCAGTATCATTAGTAGTACTGCAGAATATGGTAGTTACTACCATGTTAGGACTTCTCTCCTACACGCTTTGGAGTGAAACATGATCAAAGCATTCAAATATTCTGACAATGAACATACATGCAGCATCATTTAATGTAGCACTGTTTAACATTAAATTATCAAATTAAACATTATTAAATTAAACATATATGCAGCAGAACACAATATTTTATGTTTTGTCTACACTCTCCAGTGTGAAATTCTACAGAAAATTTTCTCTTTAGGTTATGTAGAGATGGGTGCATTTCCTGCCATACACTTCACCTTTAGGGCATTTGTTGGTAAATCAATTTGACAGTGATAAATTTTATTAGCCTTTGATTATCTCAGTTTATGAAAAATAATTTTATGCACTTTGGTTAATTGTAATTAGACATAAAAGAAATCTTAGGTCTTAATTTCATTGTTTGTTACCTTTGTAAGGAGCTTTTTTTACCTACCAGGCCTATCCTCTGTAACAATGTTGGCTTGATTACAGGAAACAAAACATTTGCACAGGGATCAAAATACACTTGTGTAGAGTAAGAAAGGTGTCTATCTTAGTTCTCATTAATAATTAAATATCTGTATTTGTAGTATAATTGTTCTGGCTGATGTTGTGCTGGATGTCTTTGACAGCTTGAGGAAAATAGGCCTCCCAAAATAAAAACCACCAGGGCAATCTTTCTATAGTTCAGAATAGTCCTCATTAATTCAAGGTTATAGTATATAAACTATATCAGATCTCTGAAATTATTTGAAATATGAAATGCAGTGGCTCTCTTAAAGGGAAAAGTAAATTATAATTATATTAAGATGGATGATACTGTAATTAGTTACTACAGTTAATGGATTTTTTTACTTGCAATGTAATTGATTCACAAAGAACTCTAAAAAGTATTTTATGAAATAAAATAGAAAAAAAAGAAATGTTAATAATCTTGCAATTTGTTACTTTTAGTACAGGACTACCAAGTCTTTTATAGACTGCTGAGTTTTAAAATAAATACTCAGCATGGTTTTAAATGGGGAATGTTTTTGGCTTTCTATTTCTGTACCGGTGCTTTGGGGTTTTTGTAGCTTGTTGAGTGCTACATTTCAGAGACAACTGGTAGGCATGCTCATACGTGAAAAATTTGCTGTATTCTGTGTGCATATGTTTGTGGAAGAAATCCTGCAAATGTATCTTTTCTTTTCAGCTTGTTTTTTTTTCCTACATAGAGTTACAATTAATATAGGTCGCCAAAAGAATGCTTTGTAATTAAATTCCAAATGTAGTTCTTGATGCACACAGATTAACTGTCTTTCATAGTTAATATAAGTGTCTATACAGGAAATCTTTTATGAGAAACTTACCTTTAATTGAATCACATTTGAAATTTGAAAATTAAGATTTAAAATTATGGGAGCTACTGATTTTCAGTAGGATCATTTTCCAGTTGAAAACCTAAAAATCATTGATATCTTTATTTTTCAAATACAGAGCTTAATTACTATTGAAAGCAGTGATTTATCTTTTAACAGTATATATTCTAAAAAGTGGGTTATAATAGAAGTGATCTTTCCTTAAAATGGCCAGTCGTGTGAGCCATAATGCTCATTGATAGTAAAATCAATAGAGCATTGATTCCGAGCCTTAATCCGTGGGGGCTGTTGTTCAGAGCAGCGACGTAGCCTGGTAAATACCCAGGGCTGTTTAAAGCACTTAATGCAAGAGGCTCTGCTGTCTTCATTTATTTTTTTCTTAACAGATAATTTATAATAGAATGTGGTTGCCAAATGTTAGTTTGAAGCCTTGGTTTACATATTACTGCATTGTTACCATCAGTATATATGGACTTTATTTAATCGGTAGCCACTTTTTCAGCGCATCAATTAACAACCCTTAGTATATAAGAAGGCAACTGCTTAATAAATGTATATTAAATTAGGTTGTACGTGTATTTCTCTGAAGATTTCACAGGAAGAGCATCTTATGTAAAACCTTGTTATCAACCTAATTTGTTTTAAAGATGGTTCTGTTTCTAAAATATTCTCTTCTATTATCACTAAAATCTTGTAAATGTTGTAATATTTTTAAAGGCTAAAACATCTCCTTATTTCTTAAACAAAATTAAGTAGAAATTTTAATTTTAAAATAACATCATAAGCAAATTTTCTGAACAGAGTTTGTATTAAGGTGTCAGTAGTTAATTTGTTTTGACTTACTGGGAAAGGGAAGAAGTTATTAGTTCAAATTTTACAATAATAGATCTTAACTTTAGTATTCTCATAGTTTTAATGGAAGATAGAATTTTGTAATATGAATTTTACTTCTGGTATCATTCAGAACACAACAGAATCCTGAGGTGTTAAATCTTTTATGCAGACATAATGGTGCCAACTTGAACAAATGTTTTATCAGAAGTTAGCTTTTCAGATATGCACTATAGTAAGGTATATTTTTTTAATTGAAAACCACTGCTTCTTTTTCTGCTTAAAATGAATTTGCTTCTGGAAATAAATTTTTTCGTACATCTCCAAGGTATCAATTTAATAACTATCAAAGTAGCTAGTGCAGTTGTTGCATTTAAATTGATTTACATGTCAAGACTGGCAGTTTAGCAGCTGCGCTATTATTCCTGGATTGGTCAATTTACTTGAGAAAAACCTACTACTGAGTTCTACTGACCTGCATGACAATATAGGCCCTATTTCTATTCCTGTAATTAGGCCTGCGACTAACTCAGAATATTTTTAATTAAAATATTTTGGTCAATGTGTTGCACCAAATTAGGCCTTTCAGTGCAGATTTAATTCTGGAAATGGTGTGATTAGAATATGTAATGAGTTGTGTTCAATTTAAGATTAACAGGTTGTGCATCTTGAACATACAGATTTATGAGTTTACTGTAGAGATTTTTTGTTTGAAACTTTACTCTGAAGAGTTAATTTAAAAAAAATTTGGTTTGCATGTTTGTGGTTTGTTTATTTTTAAATTGTTAAAATACTGTAAATAAAAGACCTCAGACATTTTAAGATCCTTCAAGACATTTGTGTGAAGGAAAAGGGATTGTCATAAAATAGTTTCTGTGCAGTTGGTAGGGTTAGTAATTAAAAAGTTTTAAAATAGATTGATTTTCAAGACAGTGTTTCAAATAGAAAATCAAAAACTGGTGAACTTCATTTTCAAACATCAATATCAAGCCTCTAATTTAAGCTCTTATCTTACAAAGAAGGTATGATAAGTCTGGCATGTTTTTACCTAATGGATTTTGTGGTACTGAAGGACAAAAACAAAAAGCAGAGATGCTTCTCCCCTCCCCCCAGCACTTGTGCATTTAATTTGTAAAAGAAAAAAGGGTTTCTAGTGTTTGAGACATTTGTTCTTGGCTACATATTTAGTTCTTCATGGGCTGTTACTTACTTCGATCACGGAGACCTGCCCACTGATTACGGAGCACGTAGAACACATTTCTGGAAGTCTCTTACTTCAGAAGTGACTGAACTTGGGAGGGGAGGGGGGCAAGGGTTGCAGGAACATTTGAATTTTTTTTTTTCCCCCTGTGCCCCAGTGATTGGAGCCTGTTTGTTTCCACATGCAAGCCTATCTGCTGACAAAACAAGGCATTACTCTCTAAAAAAAAAAAATTACTAAATGATCTTTTGTGTGTGTATTATTCAAGCACTCTGTGGATTATCTTTTGTTTTATAATTGGATGGTTTGGCTTATTTCATTTTTAGCTCTCCATGAAAGCCTGTTATGTTTGCTACTGTAGGTATGATGATATTCTGATCAATGGACTACCAGATTGGCGACAGCCTGTGTTCTACTACAGGCGGGTGAGAAAAATGAGCAATGCTGAGCTGGCATTACTCTTGTTCATTATACTCACAGTGGGTCATTATGCTGTGGTTTGGTCAATCTACCTGGAAAAACAGCTGGTAAGTATTGGTAATAAATCAAACTTGCTTCAATTATTAGTACTGAATTTCCTGTAGAAGTTTGCGTATATAGATAGATAGATACCTCTGCCCCTGGTTTGAATTTGGACTTTTCATATTTTAAAAATATTATATTTAAAATGATGATAATTACAGAAGGAGATGTTCAGCATCTCAGAAATGGTAATCTAACAATGACTTAATTTTTCTAGAATTGGTAATAAATTGCAAGAGCTGGTCCTGGGTTTTTATCTGGAAGGAAGAAGAGAAAAAGTCTATCATTTGTTGATGAAGAATCATACGCTACTGTAGGCATATCTAAGGTTTAAAAATAAACAGGTTTTATTTGTTTAAAAGTGATACTTGATTTGCCTTTGTTCTAAGCTAAATGCTTTTTTGTTTTGTTTTTTTTTTTTTTTTTTTTTTTAACGGGGTGGGAATTGGTAAGCAGTATAAATCACATTATTTTTTGATAATTTTATACAAGTCTGTTGCAGTTAGTAGACTAAGAAAAAAAACTAACCATAACTTGAAAAATATTCATACATTAGCATCTATTTACTTTTTTATTTTCCACTGCATTATTGAAGTTGATGAATGAGAAAGGAGGCAAGTTGAATGCTTTCTCCTCTTAGAAAACTTTGATTGCTATGGAGATACACATGAGTGACAGAACTGGACTTCATGTGTGTTTAAAGACTGGATACCATGGCAACAGTTATTGTTAAGATAGATCATTTTACTTAATCATGTAGGACCCCAGATACATTTGCATAAATGCTACTCTAGTGTTTACCCTTCACAGTAGAGTCCCAGTAACATTTGTGGTTTACATGCTAATGATAACCTGTAACCGTAGTTCTTTCTACATCAAGGATGAACTGCTTAGCAGAAAAAAGAGGGAAAAGAAGAAAAAAACAGGCAGCAGGAGTACAGAGGAAGCCAAACTTGCTGCTCTAGACAAAAATGAAAGGTGGGAAAGAACTCTCTTGTTTTGTGCATTTTAAAACATTCTGTCAGCTACTGATTCAGTTATCTCGTTTTCTTTTTGCATCTTTGAAATATTCTGTGAGAAGAACAACTGTATTTGTAGTAACAGCCATTGCTGATATAAAGTGTGCCAGTGTGTGTTTTCAGGTTTGGATTTGTAAATAAACACGTGGTGTTTATTCAGCAGATCAATAATCATTGAAAGATTAAGGCTGAATTAAAGGCTTCTGTCTTATAAAAGGATATTATTTTTACAAGTTGATTTTAGGAGATTTTAGAACTTTTTCCCTCTTTAAGGGTTTTTGCCTTTGATTACAGTTAACAAATTTCAATTTATTTGAGCTTCAATTTATTCCTCTTCCAAGCAAGGAGTTCTTATGGGGTTTTAATGCTTGTCTGATTAAATGCTTTTTATCTGATTAACTTAAAAATGAGTGTGTTGGTGAAGGCTTCTAACACATTGTTTGTCAAGGAATACATAAGGAAATAGTGACTTTCAGGACACTCCAAAAGATACCACTATTTCTTCTATTGATTCATAGAAAGAAATAAAGGGTTTAAATAGTTCACACAGCAGGGGCATGAACTGGATCAATGAGGGATGGAGATCAGAGACCATTCTGCCTGTCGTCTTTCTTGATGACATCAGTGAGTAATGCTCCAGTGAACTGCAAATGACATTAATTTTTATGTATTGTTTTGTTTATGCTACAGTCTTCATATCTGGTTGTCAGCACTCGTGAACACTTGGTTGAAGCTTGAGTGGTTTTTTGGTTTGGTTTTTTATTTAAACTAAAGTGATTATGTGGCTTATGAATTTATTTTCTTGAAGAAAAGTCCTTTTAGAAGATCAAAATACAGAAATGATTCGAAGTTAGCTGTTAGATATTTTGAATTAAATGTTTAAAATGTATCTTTATTATTATGTAGTCAGACATTTTTATGGGAGTTGACAAGTGCTAATCATCTTAAAGGATAATGGGAAAGTTCTGGCTTTGAGATTGTGTGGCAATAATGAAAAACCTACCATTTTATTTGACTGCAGGGTACTGGACAAACCACAATGGCATGACTTACTTCCGTGCAAGCTGGGAATATGGTTCTGTCTCACAGTGAAAGCTTTACCTCAGTTATTCCAGGTAACAGTAATGATGTTAAATTGTGTTACCTAATTTTTCTTGACGGTGTTATTATGCATAATCAGATGTGTAACGCTTGTTCTTAATTAATTTTTTGGGTCAAACACATAGCACACATATACATATATATATATATATATATAAAGAAATTACTCTTTGGAGGCAAATTTGATATCAGAAGTTCATGGAAATATGAATGTATTTTAAATGCATATTAATCTTAACGAGCTAGGGAAGCAGTTTCTGTTAGGCAAAACTACAGAATAAATGATGGGAGAGGGTTGAGGGGAAGATGGATGTATATCCATCTAATTAGGAATACCAATGTTTAAGTGATTTTAACAAAAGTACTTTAATCTCAAATCAGCAAATGCTGTACTTTCATAACAAATTTTAATATGCCATTTAAATTTGGGATAGCAGTGAAATTACTTTTTTAAATGGAGTTTCTTTCTTTAATTCATTGGATAATGATACAAATTGATAGCTGAAATTGCTGAAGTAAAATAACAAAGGTATGGTTGTAATTTAGAAACATCAATGTGGCAGCCTTGCTCATGGTTATTGTGTTTTAATCAAATACTATCAACAGTAAAATCTAGCTGGCATTCAACCAATGGAAGTATTGTCAGATTAGTTACCAGAATAACTTTTTTAATATCACCTGCTCTTTCTTGGCATCTTCCTTAAATACAGTATTTTGTTTTTAATACCTTGGTCACTGGTAATATGGATCTGGCACTGTGAGATGAATTTTTCTTTGATTTACAGAAATATTGAGTATTCTTTTAAAAGTATAAGTAGTAAAATGGCATCAGTATTTGTGGTTTGTCTCTGTTCAAGCTAGAAAAAGACTATAGTTATAATTCCTACTCTCTTATTTAAACCCTTGTAAAAGTTATAAATACAATAATGCCTAGTCTTCCAGCATCCATTTTTATAGCTTTTAACTTTTCCTACAAACAGAGCCAAAGTTAATCTCTCTCTCTCTCTCTCTTAAAATTTTCATCAGAACATTGGGACTGTTTTATTAAAAAAACCTTTATTTTTACAAGTTTGTAAAGCAAGTTGATTATGCTTAATCAACTGTTGTGGCCAAATTAAGCTTTGATGTTCATTCCTCATCAAGGGGAGTCAGATAGAAAATAATTAGGATCAGCAAACTTTTTTTGCTGCATTTTTGAAACTTAATTTTAGTAAAATTAAGAAACGTAATTATAGTATTTTCCATTTTGCTTTCATTGCAAAATTTTTTAAATCACACAATATAGTAAGATTAGTGAATAATTGAAAATTTGGACTTCTTATGGCTTCTTATAATTTTTATGATATTAAAATAGTGTTATGTCAGTATGGGAGGTTTCAGGTTTGTTGTTCAAAAAGCGGCTCCTATGCCTGTCAGACTTGGCAGAAAAAAATTACAAAATAATGATGTTTCATGCTTTGTTGAACTTAGCCCTTGTTTGGATTCCTATTCCATTAAATTAATAGTAGTGGAAAAAGACCTGTCCAGTAACTCCTGGAATATTGGAGACCATCAACCAGGGGTTTGGTGGCAGGGGAAGCATGTTGTGGTGGAATTCAGAGCAGGAAGGCTTTGAAGCAAAGAGGAAGGAAAGAGACAGGGATTCTAGAATAAATTGGCCCATATAGAAATGACACTACTGCTTAACTGCAGGGTTTGTTTTGTTGTTGTTTATTGTGACCTGCTAGTTATATGAGTTAAAATGTACCAAACTATAAATAATCTCCAATGTTAAAACTATTCAGGACTTCAGGTGACTAAAATAAATTATTCTGGCTTATTATTTATTAATTAGTTAACAATACTTAAAGAAGTATCACCCCTTCTGAAGAGCATAAGAGCAGTTGGAGCTGTGTTCTGAAATGACAGTTGAAAAGATACCTGGTGTGTTGTAACTACCTTGACAGAGAGACCTCTGGGTTCTTTTTGATTTTGATGTATATTTAACATTTTGGCAAGATCTGCCTTAATGACCAACATGGAGCAAAAAGTTATCTGTACTTGTATGATTATACCCTGGTACAGAGGTCCTGTTTTAAATCTGAATGCTTTTTTCTTCAGTAATGCACAGGCTTGAGATTTCAGGATACTTAATGCTTTTAATAAAAGTGAAATCACTAAGGCAGAAGATGAAGGATCCTACAGATACTGAGTAGTGTCACGTGTCATATTGCAAGTGGTTGACATCAGGATGGATGCCACAGATTTTAGTTGTTTATTTGTTTTAATTTAAATTATTTCTCCAGGCATTTAAGAGCCAACAAATCGTTTTCAAAATCTGTTGTTCAGTTGCAACTAATCCAGTTGTAGGTGAACTTCTGGAAATGCATCCATGTTTAAAGGAACCACGATTGGGACAGGAAAGGGGAAAATTTAGCAGTGCTTTTAGGTGAATGTTGCTCTGCCACTGAGTATTTCAAAGCCCTGCAGTAAAACAGTTGAACTGTTCCCTCAAACTAACAAAATAGAAGCACATGCTTGTAACAGACACAAGTTCTTCCTCAGAGGAGACTTTATTAAAAAAATCCCAAAACTAATCAAACATAACAGCATAACAACAATAGCAACAAATAAAACTTTTTAGCCCTTCTTGTATTGATTTTTTTTTTTTTTTACCTAGCATCCATCTCTCCCCCTATTAGTTAATGTGAATATTCTTCTTGCAACAGCTGTGTCTGAGAATTCAGGTTGCTGAGCTTCTGCTCATGCCTGGCTCTCATTTATCCAATTGAGTGTCTTTCTCCTACTTCCCTTCCTCCTTCAAAATGTCAGATTTCAGAAGGAGGCACTTAAAATAATTAAGGTGGGCCTTCACTAAAGAAAAATGCTTTGTTTGCATGCCCTTGTGATGGCCTATGCCATTTTATTGTAGCCTGCATTTTATGTCAAGAAATTGGAAGAAAAATGTGTGAGGGGAGGATGAGAGAAACTAAGAAAAGAGCAGGTTTTTTAAACTGTTGACAATTGTATTTTGAGAGAAACTACATAGATTTTTATATCCACACACTGAGTTTAGTTACATTTAGGAGTGAAAACAGCATTTTAAAGTTTGTTTGAAGAACCAAAGGGAGAAAAATGCATAAAATGTATCATAAATCAAATATGTGTGCTGTGAGGGAAACATTAAGTGGAGTGTAAATTACATTGCCTATTACCAAGTTTAATTCTTATAATGTAGGATAAGAAAAAAATAGAAAAAGAATGAAAATTGTTTCTAAGGCCATTTTAGCTAATGCTTTCATGAGAACGACCTGGAAAAAGACAATGTATTTTAAAAAAAAGGAGATCAAAAACCTCCAAAAACTCAATTAAAATGCTTGTTGAAACAGAAATTTCTTCTTAGAATGAAATAAACCAGCTACATGTGGTGTGCAAGAATTTCAGTTCAAATTGTGTATGTAATACAGTTGTGTTAAGTGTACTTATGTTTTGAGGGAGAGCTGCCATAAGTAAATTGCAGTTTATTCCAAAAGCAGCTGACTAGAGGGTGGTTTTTTTGGATTTCTGGACATATAACTTAAGAAAAGTGGTCTTTTTGAAAAATGTTTTTAATTATTCTTCACAAAATTTTTCCTTCAGAAATCAGAAGATAGGCATGTTTCTTAGTGGTCCTGTCAACTTTACCTCCACACTGATGTGGTGAAGTTTAGCAGTGAATGTCTTTATTTTTACACTGACTGAATTGTGAGCCTGCTGTTGTCCTGAGGGTAATGGAGCAGAAAGCATTTTTGTTTGTTTCAACAGAAATGTTTTCTTGTTAAGAAAATAAAGTTTCCTTCTTCTATTGTAATCCTGTAGGTGTAGAGCACACACCCTCACAGTGAGCTGTTGGGAGAATTGGTGGCTCACCAGTAATGAGAAGCCAGTTTGAGCTCAATACATAGTTGCACTGGATATTATAACCTAGTGAGATTATCAACAAAGCTTTCAATTACAATTGAAACTTGTGTTTATAAAGACCTTTGTGTAGCACAAAGTGAATTAAAACAAAAAAGCCAGTAATTTATTTTTATGTAGACTACCAGATGGTAATTACTGTAGCAGATTTAGTAGTCTGGAATAGATTCAAACTAGTGACCCAGAGGTGTTTAATTTCTTGGCATTTTTTCCTCAGGTTTTCTTTTAATCCATGATCACAATTCAACACCTGTTTAGAGATGGTTCAGCTTTGGCCTTAAATGGATTGGCAGTGTGTCATTAAACTCAAGAAGCTTTGCCAGCAGGGCATCTCCTTTGGCAAGTTAGCTTCCAAGCAAGATTTGATTAGGTCAGCAAATGTATTTGTGAGTTGTTTCTGTCTTCACATGTGACTTTATATGAAATTGTGTGAGATTAAAACAAAATTTATTGCATTTAATAACATATGCCTTAAAAAAAAAGAATTACTCAAGTCAGTAAGGTTAAATATCTCTCTATTTCCCAGCTTTACAGGGTTTTGAGGGTTTTGACATGTTCCAATTTACTGTAGAGTACCAATGTTGGTATAATTTGTGGGGAGCGAGCAATTGCCGGATGTGTGGCACGAGTGATTGCCCATTTGCTCTGTTTCTTGCTATTTCACAGCTGTTGGGAGAACCAAAGTAAGGATGAAGCTCTTGACCCTGAGGTCAATTAGAAGCTTAGAAGCAGGTCAGAGGAGAGTGGATGATGAAACAAGTATTCTGGATGTATGCAAGTGAGCAAAAATAATTTGTGTCTAACAGGGTACTGCTTGAGGCTCTGGAGGAAGAATGTGCTGCAAAAATACTAAAAGTTTTAAATAAATGTAAGAGAGTGAAGAAATTTGCTTTTAATTGCCTGCTGTGCTGTGGCAGCTTCTTTGTATCACTGTAAGTCTACATATCCTACCACATGATCGTGAGTAGCTGGTGTAGGAGGCAATACTGGCTCTCAATTATTGCTGCTGGTCTGCTGTGGTATGAGGCTTCATGGGGTGTGAAATGGGTCCCAGAGAGGCCTTGCAGCACTGACCTCTGTTTCTCCTTCTGGCTGCCTTTGTCTCCCCACTGGGCACATGGAATTCCCAGCAGAGCCTGCAGTGGCACAGCCAGCTGCTGGTCACACGGTGCAGGGTTGGGAACCACACCACAACTGCCCACGGCTGTACACAGCTGAAGAGCCTCCCCACACCTGGGATTGTTCTACAGGCAAAGCATGATTTTTTGATTATAAAGGAGGAAGTCATGCAATTCCTATTTGTTTATTAGATTGCCTTTGGGCAAAAAGGTAAAAATGCCAAAGAAAAGTATAAATCATAATGTTCAACTCTTTTTAAAACATTATTTCTTACCATAACACATTGATATCACTAGTACAGAATCCTATCCAAAGAGTATTTTTGCTTTGGTGTAATGGCTGGAATTTTTATTGCTTAGAAATAGCAAATTGAAGGAGGGCTGGTGGAGTAAATTTAATTTAACTCTTTTTTTCTCTCTTTTCAATACAAATTGCTTATAATAATACTGTGCTCAAAAAGACAAAAAAAAATGGTTCAATAGCTCCATGAAAGTATTTTTATGTAATAAAAATTAGTCCAAAGAAAATTATTTCAGTATACTGACTTTAAGTATGCTTGTGAGAAATTTTTTTCAATTAAGTGTGCATTTTGTTTGTATCAGTCTCATATCCAAAGAACTAAAATGTGAACTATTTCTATCACAAAACCTGAAATTAAGATTCTCATACAGCAAATTGTTTCAAGTTGTTTGCTTTCTTTTTCCTAATCTCCAGTTTCTTTTGAGGTAGACCAGAAGGCCAGGAGGACTTAATATTTACTGGAGGGGAAAATACCCAAAGAATGAAAACCCAAAAACCACAAAGCAAACAAACAGCAAAGCCTCATCACCTCCCCAAAAATCAAGGAGAAACCAAAATGACTGAATCTTACTCAGAATGGAAGTTTTTATTTATAGAATTAGTACAGTTTGAATAAACACTGTATCTCTTGATTTAAAAACAACAAACAAAAAAACACCTAAAACCCCAACCAAGACCTCAAACCCTAAAACAAACAAATGAAAGAAACCCTTGACTGTTCAGTATCAGGGATTTCTGTATTTCTGCATAACTCAGGCTCAGCCTTAGACAATCTCAATTTAATAACATGAAATGATACTGATATAAAGAGAGAAACTATATTTTCAAGAATTTTTCAGTATTCTTCATTCTTATTTGTGATTAGATATGACGCTAATCACAGGATTTTCCTATATATAACAGTTTAAATATAAATAGCAGAATTTTGCATTTCAAATACATTCTTTTTTTCATTCTGTTCCTTTTTGGAAAGTATATATCTGAACTTATAATAAATCAGCATATATCAGCCCTTTTCTTTATTCTTCATGCTTAACTAATTACATGTTATACTGCTTTAGGTGAGAAGAAATAATATATTTGTTTTGGTGTTTTTTTTGAAAATGTCTTAAACTCCTGCAAATGAGAACATATTTCTGATTAGGTAAGGTGGAGTTAGTTAGAACTGTTCAAAGCTTTGTATTTGTTTCTCTTTTCTCTGTATCTTTACACCCAGAGGTATGAAAATATTACTTTTCTTACCTGTATTATGTCTTGAAGGTGAAGTATACATTAAGTATAGAATGTTGATGTTTTGAGATATAAAATTGTTACTGAATCATGGGGAAGGAACCTTAGATTGGAAGAGACTGTATCTGTCTTGTCAGTGTCTTTAGGGCCCTAAAATACTTGTATTGAGACAAAATGACTGCTTAAATTTATCACTTTGGAATAGTAAAAAATCTGAGCATAAATCTATTTTTAAATACTTACACTACCAAAACAGAATATTCTTGAAAATGAAAATTCCTGTTTAGACTGATTGAAAGCTAATGAAGAATGAATTGAAAGGGGCTTATTTACATTAAGGCAGAACTTTTCTTCAAAGAACTTCCTATGTTAAATGTTTTTCCAGTGGTTTTTCATTTTGACCTGTAAGGTCTAATTCACATAAAATTTGTGTCTGTGATTAAAGTCTTTACTCAGGTATGCCTTTTAATTTTTCTTTACAACCTGTAGAGCCATTCTTATTTGTTTATGAGATGGATTTGATTTTAAAATGTTCAAAATCCATTTGGTGTTAAGCTTTTTGTTATTTTTTTTCTTTGCTTTTCTTTATATGTATACATTTGTGTATGCTTCAAAGTGTGTCGTTTCCCCTTTTTTTGTTATTATGGTCACAGCCATAATAATCTTACTGATAAGATAAAAGACTGATGCTGCCTTTGTTACCTGCATATTACTCCATTTCTAGTGATAATCCATTCTATATCTATAAAGCAACAATTCTACCATATTTCATTTACGTGCTTCTGACTAGTTTTCTTTGTTGTTCAGCTATTGTGTCTCATTTTCATCTGAGCCACATTTCCAATTGTTCTGTGATTGACATGCTGGAGAGATTGACAGTTACCCCCTAGTGCCTGCTGTCTGGAGATCCCACAAGCAATAATGGATTTTACACCAGAATTTAGCATCAAATATTGGCTTTCAGTGTCAAATGGGTTAAATTCAAATGCCAGTTAATTGTAGCCATTTTGAAATCATAGCCTTAAACAGAAGTGGTTTTTGGATATCCATAAGTCTGAGTCCTGTGTATGCCACGCACCCAAACGTCTCAAACTCAGCAGAAGTGAACTATTGCATTTATGGCTGTTTCTGTTTCTTAATTTTTCAAGTAGGCCAAACCTCGAGAGTATAAGGAAAGTTTCCAGTGTGGTAGGGAATTCTTATTTCAGGTAAACCAAAAAGAGAACCAGTGCTGATTCTAATTTTGTGATTCAAATATGTCTCCTCAAAGCCTAGATATCTGCTGTTAATGCTAGTCCTGCTTTAACTACACTTTTTTTTAGCCACAACTCTACTTTAAAAAAACCCTTTTTCCCAATCCTAAAAGTACTAGCATGTGAAACAGTCTCTTCTGTTATGTTCCAGAAGCAAAAAGTTATGTAAACCCTTTGAAATTACTTTTGTGTGCAGAGATTTCCTACATAAAACTGGCAAAAAACTCCCCAAAACTTGCTATTTCCTGTACCCAGAAAAAAAAAAAAAGAAAAAAGAGTAAGTGGTGTTTTGGAAGGAGGTGGAACTTTACTGATCTTTTGTGGGAATTTGTCAGAGTTGTTCTTCAAGCATCCTGACCTTATCAATGAGATGTCTCCAAACCACTACAAAGTTCTGCTCAGAGCTTGGTCATGATTCCTGTCATGTGCTCTCCAGCCTCCTTCAAGTAGCTTTGAAAGGGTAGATGCAAGTGTAACATGAAGAACAACTTTGCAGGGAGAGTGGGATGATTTCTACCATTAGCTAGATTAGCTCAGATTTTTCTTTTCAAGGTTTCTTAAGGTGTCGTTTCATGTTGATGATACCAGGTTTTGTTTAAAAATAACTGAAATTATAAAAAATATTTACTACCATTCTACAATACATTCTGCATTCAAATTTAAGTTACCCTTTATCTGTAAAAAGTGGTACTGTTAGTGTAATAATACCAAAAATTATTTTTGGGTAGGAAGATCTAAGATTAGCTCTATCAAATACTATAATTAATTTTTGTGTAATACAATAGACATTCTGCGTGCTTGATAAAGATAAATAACAATTTCTCTATTTCAGCGTTTGTAGTATGGATTCCTTGTTTTTGAATGACTATAGAAATCTCTTAAACTGGTGAGACTAAGGAAACTTTTCAGCAATCTGGTTGTTCATATTGGGAAGCTTTCAACAGAAATCTATAATAACTCATTCATCAGATTTTGGAAGGGTGTACATTATTGTGGTGTATGTGTGACAGGACTTCTAGTTTTATGTGTACATTTGCTTTATAGATCTCAGATTAGAATCTAATCCTTGGAGAAAAAAAAAGTGTATTTTCAACACAGTAATAGCAATGTAGAAGTTGGTTTAAAAAAAAAAGGGGGGGGGGGGAACAAGCTGGCACATGCAGTTAGTGTTACCTTAATGAGTTCACATTGAGGTGATTGCTGCCTAGCACTTGCCTTTGTTTGTCCCTGCACACACTACTCTAATTAAAAACATCTTTTTCTCCCTTGAACTTCCAGATTGCTGATTTGAGCAAAGTGGGTGCATGCTCTCTGCAAAGCTGAGGTAGTTTCTCCAACCATTTTGCTTTTCAGGTTGTCAATGAGCATCAGAGTCTATAATATCAACGCTATTACATTTGAGTCTTTATTACACAAATTCTATGTTTTAGACTGAAAATTGCTGTAACTCAAGGAAACAAATATATCTTAATTATTTTTTTGGTGAGGTTAAGTGAGAACTTAAAACAGCCATTGCAATTACTTGTTTGTATAAGGATGCTAATGCCATTGCAACGTTTTCTTAAAGGATGCCAGACAATTATATGTAGAATATAAAGAAACAAAAATGAAGGAGAAAGAAGATGCCCTGGCTAAGGCTGAACTTGAAACACTTCAGAGTGAGTTTTTACCACTGTCTTAATAAACAAAGATGTAATACAATATACCTTCTACATTGGATGTATATGAACACTTTTCTAACCTTCTAAAATACATGCTTTATATATTTCTCTACTGCTGTTAAATTTAAATAAGCTTTTAATTTTGTGGCTAATTTTGCAGTAGGCTGCTGGTTTGCTCCTATAGAAACATACAACTCAGGTGATCAGTTAGATTATAGCAAGAAGAACATATCTTGCTAGAAATGTTGCTTTATGGGAGGGGAAGATCTCAAATGTACTGTACATTTTCAGAAGTGGCCTCTTGGGTTTTTGAGCATTTTGTATTCTCATTGTTTGTAATTTTTTTAATAATGTGTTTAATAATTGTTTTGTTCATTTTGAGTTGATTTTTGTGATAGAAAGTGACAATTATTTGAATTTCCAAAAGGATGGATGCAGACTTCAGAGGTGGATTTGTGCTGTTGTTCAAATAAATATTTAAACTTTTTTTATACTCTTATAAAATAAAAGACCAGAGAAGGCAATTAACATTTCCTTTAATAAAGCATTCAGAATAATTATAGGTGGCTTTTCCTTTCCTTCTTTCAGTTACTTGCTTTTGACAATGATTAAACCTACCCTCTTCTGAAGACAGTTTTAACAGTTTTTTGTCCGTGTTTGTATGTGCATGCTTGCTTTATTTACTGTACTTAAGTATTTGTTTAAGTATTATGTGCATGCTTTTAAGTTCCTTTATTCTGACAAGTGCATTGAGTGCTTTGTGATAATTTAGTAGCTTGGAGTAAGCATCAGCCTTTAGGTACTTAAAATACAGCTGCATTATTTATATTTACAAAGTAGCTAAATTTTGTAAAATCAGCAAAGAGATCCAGTTCCAGCAATAATTCCCGACTTATCACTAGCTGAATCTGTTTTGGGAAAATGGATAACATTCAGCATCTCAGTGAGCATCATGGACCCAGGCCAAATCTAGCAAAATAGTGCATATAATGCTTGTAAGGAAGGCCTGCCATTATGTTTGAGATACCTACCACAAAATGGGTCCTTGAAAAGGGTCTTGACTCGGGTTATTAAAAACTTGTTAAATTGTCAGATAGTAATGTATTACCATTGTTCAAAATAGCTGGCATGCATTCCTCATTGAAACCTGTGAACTACTGTGAGTTTAAAATGGACTAGTTTTTGAAAAAAGAAGTGCAAATGAAAGTGTAAAGTTATTAACATCATATTGTGCACGTTCCTGTGTGTCACTGAAAGGCCACATGTGAAGTTTTAAGTATTTCCCTGCTGCCAGGTGTATTGTGAGAGTCACTTTTTTTATTGTTACCTCCATTAGCAGTGCCCATCCCTGAGAGGTGCAAGTTTGGCCTTCCAAGTCACCCCTGACCTCTCCTAGAAGCACCACCCTGTCCCCTGTCACGTTGCTGGGTGCCCCACGGTGTAACTGCCCTGTCTGCCAGGTGACCCAGTGTCACTCGTGTGACTGCCATGTCCGGGTGACCCAGTGTCACTCGTGTGAGCAGGGGCCAGGCCTTACCAGGCTCACTGGCATCCTGCCCTTCCCTTGTAGGCTTGCTGGCAGGGAGCAGGCAGGATTGAGAATCACCACCTGTAATTAGCAGAGTTTGAGATTTGGCATGGAATTATTTGGTCAGCCATAGCAGTGCTATAGCTGGGCAGCAGAATGAGCTGTCAGTTACCTTTTTTTCTAATAAGTAAGACTCCCAAGAGAGAAACAAGAGATGCATCCATGTTACTGTAGGCAAAAAAAAAAATTATATCATTTTTAACTGAAGCTTGCATGCAAAGCATCTGCTAAATTTGCTTATTTCATTATGTTGCTCTGCATTGTCATATCACAATTAGCATAGAAAGGTTATAAATCACCAAATGTACATTTTGTTTGTTTGTCCCCATTCTTCTTAATTTTAGACACTATCTCTGGGATGCAAGGTCATAATAAAGGTTCTGTCTATTTAATTGAGTAAACATATATCTCATGCTGATTAGCAATAGCTGTTTTACAGTGCTTGTTTTTTTTCATGCCCTGACTGCTGGTTTGCCCCCTTGTCTGTCTGCTTTCCTGCTGAAACTGTGCAGTATTCTGTAGGCAGCTTGAACTAAAACCAGAGTAAGGTACTGAAGGAGGAAAATGTAGTTTGCTGAACAGGAAAGAGAGGACAGTATTGAGATGTCATTAGAGTTCTATTTTTGGGAAGGAATGTGAAGAAATAATTTCTTGGTAAGTTAATATTATGCACTTTTGATTTATTTTTCTGGCACTTTTGCAGTGTTTCTTATCACTTCTCAATCCATCCAAAATTGTCATTACTACCTTAATAAAATATAGCAACTTTACCTTACAAAAATAGAGCAATTTATAAGACAATCTTAGTTTTCTAGGAAATAGGGTTTTGTAGGAATTAAAGGGAGTTGTGTATTTTAGGCACAAAAGTAGAAATGGTTTGCATTACATTTTCTGATGCATTTTTCACATTTAGATGCAAGAACACAAAGTTTTATTTTTAAATGGAAGTGCTTTAATTAATAAACTTTCTTCCAACTTCTCCCTCTTCTGTCATGTCACATGTGTGATCCCCACATCAGGGAGTGGTTCTTTCCCAATGAATAGCCCTGTTCCTCATAGTCATGGGATGCAAAGTACAGTAGGTGTTAGCTGCACTGAATAGGCATTATTAAACTGAGATGATATAGGCATACAATCTGGATAGATCACTCAGTTTTTAAATTTAAATTGCAAGGTTTGAGTAGTTATCAGGACAAATTCTAGCAGCTCTCAAGCTGTTTATGCATGGAGTACTTCTTTCAATGATGTCCATTTTGGGGGAAACACATCTATTTTTCTTGCTTTATACTAAGCCTTGGCAGTTCTCTTACTTTCCATTCTTCTGAGTTTGTTTTCCCTGACATTCAGCAGGAAAACTTAAATTTGTTTTTAAAATATGTCTTTTTTAAAAAAAAAGGTCCTGCTAAGTATTGCAGGTGAACTCTTCACTGGCATCCCAGTTAGGAAATATATTTGCATTGTAAATCCATAATTCTTGCCATGATGTACAAGGCATCTGGAACAATCTATGGCAGGAAACTTTTTTTCTAGTTATAAACAATGTTGAATAGTATGTGGGGTTTTCTGCTTTTTCCTTACCCCCACCTGTCAAGCTTTAACTCAAGTAGGAAATTACAAGCCCTATGGCTGCTTGATGAGCTGCCTTTCTATGTCAGGCTTTTATGATGTGGTAGTCTCTTCACAGGGTCTTACAGCACTCTTACCCAAGTGCCTGCCACCAAACATCCAGAGCTGTAATGAAACCTTTAATGCATTTGATCAGGTTTGGTTAGGCTTGGTTGGTCACCCTTTCCTCACAGCTTGGAATACAGCATGCTGCTTGCATAGCTTTTTGTATTGTTTCATGAAACCTAGGGATAGGACACATCATTAGGTCATTTAGTACAATGGGTCTATTTCAGACTCTTACAGGTGAAAATCAGTGGAAAATACTGATTCTCCTGACTTGTCTTACTTGACTTGTACCAGTGGTGCACTTCAGCATTGCACTTCCTTGTTAAGATACAACACTGATCAATAAACCTTGAGATGCCTTCTGTTCTTCATGGTTTGTTCAGATAATTAATTTTGCTACTGTATAGTTATATCCTAATTTCAGTATGGATTTCTCCAGATTTGGCTTTCAGTTGTTCATTATTAGCATGTCTGTGCCTAAAAAAAAATCTATTTATCTGCAGTTTTCTTAACATAGAGCCTTTCTTGATCCCTTAATTTCTGTGGATCTTCTGTACTTGATTTAGTTTTGCAATGTATCTAGAAGTATTGGGCCTTGGGTTTGTATATAATGTTCTAAAGTTTGTTATCTTCTGATTATAAAATCATGTTTCTTCTGTGGTTATTACAGAATCACAGGTTATATTAGTTCCCGTTGCTCTGATAGCTCATTTTGGATTGCTTGTCCATCATAACTGCAAGCCCTGGTATCAAAGGTTCCTTGACCCCTAAGTCCCTTCTAAGTGCAGATGTGGCATAAGGCCCTCAACTGTGTAATTTTCAAAACCACTTTTGATTTGATTGGTCCCAGACTACCAGCCAGTCCATGTTCCTACTTCTTCTTGTGCTTTCCTCTTCACTGTGAACCATTTGGAATAAATTTGTAGAATCTAGCACTTTGCTGAAGGTTACTCTCCTTCCAAATAATTGATAAATATATTGGATAATTGTGTTTAGTATTAATCTCTGCCAAAATGCAGTGTTGACATGGCTGCTGAGTAATGATTTGCTGACACGCAGGTTCAGAGAAAATTAATTTATGCAATGCACGCTTTTTTGGTTGGTGTGGGTGTGAATGTTTTCTGATCACTTAATTGTTACCTCTGAAGCCTAATTATGGCAAACTATGTATCATCCATTTCACTGATTGTTTTGGCAGGCCTGCTGAAAGAATTTTGAACTTTCAAGCTTGTGTATTTCTCCCAGTTGTTTCAGCTAGGCTTGTGTGATACGTCTCCCCACAAAACTTGCTTTAGACTTTATTTTTGCAGAATATTTTCCATACAGTGCATGAGGCTCATTTGAGAGAGGCATGCATGCTTCATTATATGTTTGTTGGATGGCAAACTAATGCTCAAATATTGGAGCCTTGTTTCTAATCCTTTTATATTTTGGGGGAATTGGAAGTATTGGGAAGGGTAGATCTTCAGAAAAAAAGATGAAAGTCATCAAAAGCTGTAGCTTGTGAGTTTTTTGTAGCTGAGGATGCATTCATCCCTGAGCATGTCTTCAGTCAGTTTGCTCAAAAATAAACTAGCTTGTATGTCCCAGTACAGAAGATGTGTGTATCTGTCTGTAATTCTTGATATGTTCATGTAATCCCATTGACTTTGAGTATAGAAATGTGTACCTTTTTTTAAGCATATGTGTGTTTGCCCTGTATTTGCATTGATATTGAACATAATTTGCTCCATTTTCTCAGTAGACTGTCAAAACCTTAGTACAATTTTTTTTCCAGACTTCTGGGTTCTTTGTGTTCTGTCTGACTGTGTTACTGTATGTGTAAGTGAATTTTTCTCTTGTCATGTTTTCAACAAATTTTAGTACTACAAATGCTTTGGTTGTCTTTCATAGTTGCATAGGTAAGTGAACTGTGTTGAAAAAAGAGATCTCAGTGCAGTATCTTACTGATTTGCCCAAAAGATGTTTGCTGTCTACCTTTTTGTGTGGTCATATTTCTTGCTTTCTAATGCATGAGATATCAGGCAGTTTGTCCCTTTAATTTTCAAGATATCAATGTCTTTTTTTGACTGTATTTTCTGTGAAGTCTTTCTCATGCTTAAAGCTTAGAAACCTTGCAGAGAGAGAGAGCTACAACTTGATGTGTCAAAATTTCTTTGCAGAAGTTCAGTGCTTAGTTTTGGTTTTATTTCTTCCTCTGTGAAGCAGTTGCTTTTTTTTTTTGTGGAAAAATTCTCTGAGTTCTTTATTTTAAGATCAGCTAACATGTAAAATCAATATAATTTTTTCTGAAAACTTCAAAGTGCAGGACCTCTGATACTCGTTATGGAAAAAGCATCACTGTTTTACTACATGGCACTTGATCCATAAAGTCTAGCAGATTCCTTATCTGACAGTATCTTAATGCATGATGTATCTTAAAGCAAATAACCATTAGCTAGATACTATTAATTCTGCCAGTGATAAAATTGATGTAGTAACAAGGTGGAAGAACTAATGAGGAAGTGTCTGATTATGTGCAAGTGATTCATTAGACTTCAAAACTCTGATCATGGCACCATAAACTAGTAAAATGTAGAGCCATTAGAAGAATAGTATTGGAGGCCTTTAGAAACATATAATTTTGTGCTTTAGGGGAGTTAACTAATTGTTATCTGCAATGTCTGGGCATCCCAGTGATAGGTCTGTTTATATGCTGTTCAAACACAGGGGATGTAACTGCATCTCTCTTTTTTTAACTCTTAGTTAACAACTACACATTCGATTTTATTCTTCTGATAAAGAACTTGATAGTTCTAAAGGTGGAAAATACTTGTAGAAAATTAGACTTTTTGCAGTATGAATTCAGGAAATTATAAAACAAAATCCCTTCTGCTAAAAAAGACAAGAACTCTGTAAAAGTTATGAGTCGTGTAAAATACTGATCAATTGACATTGGACTGGTAGATATCAAACAATTTCCAGTGTGTTTAGGATCTTGGATTCCATATGCACAAAAACCAAATTCCATTTGTTTTTTAAATTCTATTTAATAGACTAAAAAAGTTACTACACTGTAATTTGGCAATTAAAATACATTATCTTCCCAAAAATAGTAATGAGAGTAAGTTTTTAATTTACCCTGTTGAAGTCAGACTCTGTTTTACCAAGATTGTTTTCTCTCCCCTTTATTTACTTGTATGAGTGCCAGTAACTCTGGTTATAGTGAAGATTTGCTGGATATTGGTGCCCGCTGTGGTCTGACTGTGTCTCCAGCAGATACTGAGCTCGCTGTCACAGAATTGAGAGGAATCTCCATTCTAGGAAATCTTTACTGTATGTTTCTCCTGCATTTTGGTTAGGTTTGTGTGTAACAATATTAAAACAATATTTGAGACCAGAGGAGAAAAATGTCTTTTTAAAGCCTGTTCTGTTATAGTAGATGGCCTAAAACCAGCAGCATTAGAAAATGACACTAAATATTAAGGGAACACTTGTATTTCAAAACTCTGAATCACAGCTGCAGTTGTCACTGCTGTCAGCACGATCAAACACATCCTTACTTTAGGTCCTGGTGGTGGGCAGCTGCACCAACTTCCTGGCTGTCTGTCAAGCCTCAGCAGATACAGGATTCAGCTGTCTAGGCATCATCCAGTATTTGGAAAACCTGATCCATATTCTCTTCAGGGCAAAGTGCCTGGTCAGGTCGGAAGTGTCTTTTAGGCTGCCAACTGAATTGCTGATAGTGAAGAGATAACATGAAGGAAGGAGGTTTTCTTCCTGAATATCTCCTGTGGACTTCTGTTTTTTGGCTGAAATAGTTCCAGTGGTCTGTTTTGCTTTCTCAGTATTCACCTGAAGGAGCGCCAGGGCTTGGCTGCCTTAATTTGAGGCTTCGTGCCGCTAAACATAACTTCTGAAATTCCTCTGTCTAAAATACTTTAAGATATTACCATTAAACTGCTTTTATGTGCTTTCATGTTCTAAAAAGTGGCTTTGAAAATTCTGAGGTGAAACTGTTCTTGGTAGGTTATTGGAAGCCCTGTGTCAAAGGTGCTGTGACTTCAATTTTATTTATTTATTTTTTTAATTCAATATGACAGCCATTGTGGTATCAAGAGATATGCTGAACTCCTTCATCTTTTTGTATATGCATGGGAGACAGTAGAGATAAGATTTTTTTAATTCTGGTTGAGTGCTTGTTTGAGGTTGTACAGCCATCTTCTCTAGGTGGGATTTCTCGTTCTTTTGATAGTCAGCAAACAGCAGGGTGTTAGGTCTTCCTCTGTCACTTAACAGCCTGAAGAAAGCCTAGATACTGTCTTTGATACCTCATTTTAAAGTGGAGCACAGTGTTCTCTGGAAATAGTTACTTCCAAATTACTTTCAAAACTACAGCAAGAGCGTAGATGACCTATTCCAGGCTATGCTCTTCATTTTTAAATGTTGGTCAGAAGATTTCAGGCTTTAACTATTTGCATATTTTGATGGGGAAAATTAATAAGCAATAGGTGATGGGGTGCAAGATTCAGGAAAAGCCAACTGTCATGGGGTGTCTCCACTGTTAAGTAATTCCAAGTGAACACACAGTGTGCTTGATTATTTTGAGGGATTGAAATAAAGTGGTGAAAAATGTCATTGAAGTTAACTTCCTAGAGTACTTTTGCTGGTATCAGTACTTTTGCAATGAAGAGATGGTAAAGCTATTGTTACTTATCCATACAAATCTTAACAGATTCTAGAATCTGTTAAGTAAAATGAGAGTATATTGGATTAAAATGAGATAATATTTAATATATGTGATTTGATTATAAAATTTACCTTTTGAAATAAACAAAAAATTGTACCTGTGTTGTCTTTACTAATATCTGCATAGTGAGACAAATGCTGCTATTACACTTTTGGATTTTCACTTAATTTTGAGGAGTATCTGTCATTTCATTATATTTTCTACACATCCCTACAGAAGGATGCTAAAAAAATCCAAATCCAAATTTTAACTTAATATTTCATTTACTGAAATTTGTCAGGCAAAGTTAAAGATTCTTTAGAAAAACAGGTTTCTGAAGAATGTACAGGGAAACTCTGAACAGTGAAAAGTTGAAAAGCTCATTTGTCATCCTGTTAACTTGCAAGATCTGTATGACTTTTCTGTTCATTTTGGGCTTGGAACAGTTCTCTATCCCTTTGTTGTTTTCTTAAATACTCAGTTCCTAGGGTTTGTCAAATCTGTGGAGTCTTTTCACTGTACTGTTTCTGCACATATATACTATTAGGAAAAGAAATTCTGCTTCAGAGTCTGCAGGGTCCTCTGTCCTCTTTAGGAATTTTTTAAAGGTTTCCATGAAAAACAGATTTTTCTCCTCTGAAGAATTAGGGCATGGTTACAAAGGCAGATAAGCTGATCAGACAAGTGTGGTTCTTCTTTTCCTTACTCGCCACCTTTAAATGACTTGGACCTTTTTCTATTTGTTTGAGTATTAAGAGCAGTTTTCTACTTGCTTAGTAAATTGAAGTAGCTTGCTGAGTGATTGGGTGATTGTAGAAACACAATAGGAGGGAGAGGAGCACAAAGTTATGCAGTGGAGAGTGAAAAGGTGGAATCAAGTGTAGAACTTCCTTCTTGGTTGCAGTGGAGTATTAGATCAGCTCTTTCAGTTTAGGAACATTCAGTCATTGTGAATACAGCATATTTTGAAAACAAGAGGAAAAACCAGAAGAGTCCCACTGGGTACACCTAAGGTTTCTGGACACTTTCTGAGTGTACAAGCATCTTTCTGCTCCTCATCTTGTTTTTCCTAAAGTTCTGTCAATTGTCCATTTTAAATCTTACTTTTCATCTTACATAGTGGAGGCATTTTTGGGTGCTGGGTTTAGGTTATTGTGGTCCTTCCTTCCTTTCTTTCCCATGAGTTTGCTGCTCCCATTTAATACCATTTGAAGGGCAGAGAGAGCAGAAAACAGTAATAATCAGTGTTAGAAATGAGGTCCAACATTTAAATCTTCTTAAATGTGTAAGTGCTAGAACAGAGCTATTTGTGGTTTGAGAAATCTGAGAATAGAGAAGCCATCTGTTGACTCAGAAGCTTCTACTTAGCATAGCTGACCATAAAGTAGTACAGAATTGTCTAAAATTCACCTTTCTAACTCTGCCAATTTCTCTGAAACTGGCTGGACTTCAGAATCTTTTAACAGCTCCTGTGCTTTTGCTTGTACTAATCTTCTTTGCCAAGTGGTGTAGCAGTAACGAGAGCTAACTCATCTGGCCCTTTCCAGCGTAGTTCAGATGGAAAAGCAACTAAATGGGTGCATTGCCATTTACTTCTAATAAAAATAAAATTATTATGCAAAACTCTGATTCTCTTTTTAACAAAGAAATTGAAGGCACTTCCTCAGTGGAAATTTTAAGATAGGATTAAGAAATGGGGAGCTAAACCTGCTTCTGAATTATGCATGCCTGCAGTACTAGTGGCATTACTTTTTCTTATTTTTTACTTTTGTATAGAAGAGAAGAAGCCAAAAGTCAAGAAACCAAAATTGGAATTCCCTGTATACACAGCCCTGGAATCAAGTGGGTATATACCATCTTATGATCATGGAGCTTCAATTGAAGAGATTGAGGAGCAGATGGATGATTGGTTGGGAGGCAGAAACAGAACCCAGAAAAAGAAGGTAGGTTCAAAATCTTTCATGTTGTTATATATCTTAAAAGTTGATTCATTTGCTTTCCTCTCAGGAAAACAGAATATTGTGTGTATACCACCACAATATTCATATACCATTACAGTGTAGAGAGGTATTAATTGTCTGACAGAGATATAACAGAAAAAATTATATTAATGTTCAGTGCAATTTGTGTAATGATACTGGAAATGTTGTTATAATAAGATGTCATTGATTAAGCCATATGAAAGCTCTCTATGGTTTCTAATATAAATACTATTCTTGTTCACTGGAAATTAGTAGAACATAATGCTGTCAAGTTGCATGAGTCTTGGTTCTTTCTCTTAATTGCAGTTAATAACATTTTGCTTGCAAGAATAGATTTTTCTCTGTTAAAAGAAAAGCGAAGGAAAAAGAGGAAACCTTCTCTTTGTAATATGCAGATGTATTGTCTTTTGATTGTAGAACTGATTGTGTACTTTGTGCATTTTATCTAATGCATGGAACAGTTCTAACAATTCAATTTAGGCCTATTGTTAAGGGTCTTTCTACTCAGAGATAAGGGTTCTTAGTGGCAGTTAGTATAATTGTGTTCTGGTAAATTTTATTGAATCATACTAGCTTGAAAATGTATAATCTTCACGTTGGAACTGAGAATAAACGTTGTAAATTAGTCTGCTGTCTTGAAAGTCTGCCTTCCTTGGAAAACAGGTGAGAAGGGTGTATTTGAAGCAAAGTTGGGTTGGTTACATGCTTGATCATCTAGATCCCTAGACTCATCCCCCAGTTTCTCCTCTGACAGAAACTGAGTCTGTCTTTGAATTTCCATGAAAATGCAGAAATTGAATAAGACTGGGCCTATTCCATCTATAAATTTGTACTTCCTCACAAAATATATAGAAGTTGTGTCTTCAGAGACACTGCTAGGAGAACTGGTTGTAGGTCCTTCCAGATGTCTTCCACAAAACTTGGTTTTCTACATTATAATCTGGATATGCAGTATTGCATCTCATTGCTTTGATAAATTAGTGTCTTTTTTAAAGCATTCTGTTACAAAAGGGGTTAACCTTTTAGGGACAAGCAGGCAGTTTGTAGGTATGCTGTCTGGGTAAGTGTTTGACCTGAACAAACTGTGATGAGTTCTGCTTCCTTTGCTTGACAGCTAATATGTTATCACAATGCAACATCAACATTTAATACAGTTGTGGAGGAAAACAGATTTATAAACTGCAAAAAGAAATGGAGAATATAAGTCACTGGCTCCAGAAGCCTATAGGAGCCATTTGTATCTAACAGGAGAAGGGCTGTGTCATATGATTTGTAATAAGCTCACTGGGAAAATGATTGTACCACAAGTGAATTGTTCCTAACTGTCATTTGACACATTTTCCATTTCAGAAATACATATTGTTCATCACATCATGGATGTGAACTGGGTCAGCATCCCTTTTCTGCCTCTAGCATGGATGTGAAACCAAGTGGTCTGTAACGTCCCCCTCTCAGTTCTGCTTGCTTTAAGAAAGTTACTCTGTCATAAATCATTTTGCTATCAGACCTTTTCTTGTGTCATTCTTCACTCATAAGGAAGCCTGTTAGCTTCTTTTTTCCCTTGTCTTCTGTGGTAGCTCAGGGATGTGGACTGTGTACCAGACAACATCAAAGTAGCTTGATAAAGTAGTACATTACTTTGTCATCCTTCCAGGAGTAAGGAGTGGAATTGCTTTCCCTGCTTTTGGCATCCCAAATGTAGACAATTGCAGTAATTTAATATTGCTCGTCAACTGCTCTGCACTGTTGATATTTGTACTTTAGAGGTGCCTATAATCCATGAACTAGTATTTTGGAAATGCTGTTCTAGGCAAAGTGCCTAATTTGGTAGAAAGATTAGATTATGTTCAGTTTTTAGATTGATTTATTCTTTTTGAATACTTTGAGTTCTTTTTTTCTTTGTGATTTATTCTTTTTGGTTACTGCTTCCATAGAATTTTAAGTATTGAAGTAAATAAAGAAAAGGCTATAGAAAATAACAGCTTCCTTCTTAGCCATTGTAAAATGATCTACCAAGGGAAGGAGAAAGAGAAATGTTTTCCTTTTGTTTCCATAAGGTTATTACATAGCTGGATGAAGACATGCTTATAGCATTGTAAAGTTATTCTTCTGCCCAAATTTCAGAATGCGCTGAGCTTATGTCTGTAAGGAGCTAATCTTGCCATGTTGTTACTCTTTAGTTAAAAACGAAAATTAAATGAAATAATAAAAGAAAGCAAGCTATTGAGAGATAGATAATATCAGTATTGCAGAACATAGAGGTAGTTTTTCTGTATTTCTGTGTAGCAGTGATCCATCCACCTTTAGTAACTTTTTTGTATGGTTTTAATTATACTTTAAAAAAAAAAAGAATACTTAACAGAAAGACTAGGTTAACAGTAAAAATAAATTTAGAAAATCATAAATATGAGGGAAGGTTAAATAGTTGGAATTTTAGATCACAGAAAAGGGGGGCTGTGTGGGAATAATGGGATACAATGTTTTTCCAGTCCATTCTAGTTTTGTTTTAGGTAAAATTATAATAATTTACTGCGACCTACTACCTTTCATAAATTCAGAGAGAAAGAAATACTCAATTTGCTTTGCAGCCAGGATGCTAAATTCTGGCTGATTTGGGAACACATGTAGGTGGAGGCATATGCCAAGAGCATGTTACCTATATCATTTATGAAACCTTTCCATCTATCCTGTTCTTGAACTCAATCTGTTGGAAATAGTGGGAGCTGACTCAGTTGTATTTGAGAGCATGGAAATGAAGTAATGGGGCTCTAGAGAGGATTTTTTTTTGCTATATAGGAAATCATATACTTGTCTAGGACTAAATTGCATATTCATATAATGCTGGCTATACTATTCATGCAAACTGCATATGACTAAGAACCTGGGAGGAATTGCTAAAAGCTCTTCTCATGCTGATCAACAAAACTCTTCAAAGCAAAACAAGTGAAGTTTATTTCTAAGATTCTTTTTATTTTGTGACTGAATGTTGGTGCTCTGTTTCTGAGAAGGAGATCTGCAAGATCTGACAGGTTGTTGAGATCTTAGTTCACTTAGCAAAAGTTTCTGATTTTTTTTTCCTGTATCTCACTAAAAGGTGACTGGAAAACTTCTTCCATATATTCTTATTAGTAATTAAGGGAAATTTAGAGGGAATGGACTTCCTTTGAGATGTACTATTTTGTAGCCTGAATAAGTTGTTAAGCCACTAGTTAGTAACCATTTAACCCTTTACTTCCCTGTTGAGCAACCTATTATGTGGAGCTGGAAGAAAGAAAAGGAACTTCTTAGAGGACAATATTTCATTACATCTGATCTTATTCAGTCATTTCTGCAAATATTCCTGCAAGAATATATGTCCTCACTGTTTTTGGAATCATGCTATTGATGAATCATTTCTCTCAGTGGGATTTCCCTCATACTTTGTTCTGATTTGATTTTATGTGATTCATAACACATGTTGTTTTCATGAGAGTTCATTGCTTATGTGAAGAATATTGTTGCATGAAAATCTTGGCCCTTAAGAAATCATTGGGAGATTTATCATTGTCTTCAGTGGGACCAGGATTATAATTCCTTTTAGTTTACAGATTCCTCATAGTCTCCACTGGAATCTCCATTTCATATCATTATTTCACTCATTCATCTGTGAAGATAGAGTTCCAAGTTCTGTCTCCATGACTGGTGAATACTTTTGACCTTTTGATATTTGCTTGCTCTGTAAAGAGGAGATAAAGGTGGAGAAAGACAGTGCCTGATCCCTTCCAGCTGGACCAGATGTATGGATAGAAAATGATGTTTCTCATTATTTTTGTTTTTCATGTTATCTGCAGCACTTCTTGGCATTTGGGTGTTTTTGATACTGCAGGAGCACCTGGCTTGATTTTACTAAAGCAGGAGTAGTAAAAACTTTTTGTGCACGGAGCATACAACACTTGCATTTGATATACTCTTAACCTTTAAATTAAGATTATTAAAAATACTGTGAAATAAAAGTATACATAAGTATACTTTTATTAAGTATACTTTTGTATAAGTATACTTTTATACATAACCAATTGTTTTTACACAGGTTATTGTAGATGCTGGAAACATGGTAGCTACCATTTTTTCTTAATTATTGAACTGTAGACTCTGATCATTCTGGTGCTGAGCTCCTTTCTGGTTAAAATGCATTTTGTGCTTTTGTTTTTCTCAGCCTGGGCCATCAAAGCACTGTGTTTCAGATATAGGGTATTGATAACTGAGTGAGCTTTTTAATCATGAAGGTTTTATTTGAAAGCTGGCTGTGGAACAGTGATATAACTTTAAATGCACAGAAGAGATCTCTCTGCTTCCTAACATTAAAAGGCAAAATTCTATACAAATACTAAATTAATATTAATTAATATCTAAAACGTATGGATTTGACAATTAAGTCTTAGTCATTTTATAACCTTGTACATTTTGTAATTGCCAGCTAGCCTGCCACCTGCTCTCTTCTGCCTTGGATCTTCCCACATCTGTGCTGCTTTGAAATTTGAGTATGCTTTTTCATTAGTAGCAAATAATGTGGTTCTTGTTCTAATCAGATGTCATATGACAGATTACCTGAATACAGTTTCCAGGCTTTTAAAAAATGTTAATTTCTTAAGCAAGCAGTTGTATCTTAGCAGGATTAAGGTGCTGTGTAAACCAGATGTTTTAATAAATTGGTCTTTGAGGGGAAGGGTTATTCTGTTCTGGTGTGCAGCCTGAGGTCATCTAGTTTTGAAATAATTTATTTTCTCTTTCTAAGCAGTGAAGCAAATATGCTACTTGAAAAGCGTGTCTGGGTTCCAATGTTCTTTTATTCTTGGGACAGGTACAAATAAGCAGCTAACAGTCTGAAATTCCTCAGAGTGGGAGCTACTGGGCCTTAATCCTGCCTCAGAAGGATTGCTGTAGGTCCAGAAAGTAAATCTCTCTGTGTTCCCAGTGAATTTAAGGCTCTGTGTTGAGACTGCCAGCAACCATACATGTTAGTGTCAGTTATGAAGCTATTCACTGGAGTAGTCTAAGTTCATAATACATTTTAACCTGAGCTCCAAATTCTCATCAAATGGTGATGACTTTGAGTTGCTATTGATCTGGGCCATATTGAATTTAGTCACCTTGAGGTGAAAATCTCAGTATTCTATTACCAAACTCTTAAAAATGTAGTGTTACTGAAAAAGTGCTTCATTTAAAAAAAAATAAAATCTGCATTAGAGTGTTACTGAAAGTGTTAAGAGTTCAGACTTTCCTGGGGTTTTTTGTGCTTAGTGTCACTGCAAATATTGCAGACTCAGCCTGAGCAGAATATTGGGGTTTGCATGTTAAAAAAACTCTACAGTTTGTTACATGGGATACTCCTGCAGCTGGCATATTTACATTAGCATTATTACTATTAATGAAAAATTATACACATGCTTTTAAAAATACTTGTTTAAATCTACCTGTTTTCTTTTGGCTCTTTGACCTATCCAGGTCAGTGGACAGGTATGGATCAATGTATTTTTCTTCTGTGCAACAGAAAACTAGTGATGAAATATTGATAAGTTAGGATGATAGAATCATTTAAGTTTGAAAAGACCTCTCAAGATCATCAAGTCCACGTCAGCACCACCATGTTCACCACTAAGCCACATCTAAGTGCCCCATCTCTAAGTCTTTAGAAAACTTTCAAGAACAGTGATTACACTGCTTTCCTGGGTAGCCTGATGCAATACTTGACCACTCTTTTAGTGAAGAAAGTTTTCCTAGTATCCAATCTAAAACTCTCCTGGTGCAATTTGAGGCCATTTTCTCTTGTCCTAGTGCTTGTTATCTCATCTACCCTGAGCCTCCTTTCTGCCAAGCTAAACATCCCCAGCTCCCTCAACTGTTTCTCATCAGACTTGTGCTGCAGACCCTTCTCCAGCTCCATTGCCCTTCTCTAGACTCTCTCCAGCACCTCAATGTCCTTCTTGTAGTGAGGGGCACAGAACTGAACCCAGAATTCAAGGTGTGGCCTCACCAGTGCTGAGTGAGGATGATCAGGGGGATGATCGCTGCCCTGGTCCTGCTGCCACTCCATTGCTGAGCCAGGCCAGGATGCCATTGGCCTCTTGGCCACCTGGGCTCTCTGTGGCTCATGTTCAGCTGCTGTTGAGCAGCACCCCCAGCACCTTTCCCTCCAGGCATCTTTGCAGCCACTCTGCCCCAGGCTGTAGCTGCAGGGGTTGTTGTGAGCAAGGGCAGGAGCAGGCCCAGGCACTCGGCCTTGTTGGACCTCAGAGCTCTGGGCTCTCCCCATCAGTGCAGCCTGTGCAGATGCCCCTGCAGAGCCTTCCTGCCCTCCAGCAGCTCAACACTGCCACCCAGCTCGCTGTGTCTGCAGGCTGCCTGAGGGTGCCCTGGATCCCCTCATGTGGATCATTGATAAAGACATTGAACAGAGCTGTGCCAGCACTGAGCCCTGGGCAGCGCTGCTGGCTGCAATTCCATTCACCAGCAGCCTCTGGGCCCGGCCGTGCCAACAGCTTCACACCCATGCAACGGAGCCCCAGCCAAGCCATGAGCAGCCAGTTCCTGCAGGAGATGCTGTGGGCAGTGGTGGCCAAGGCTTTCCTGAAGTCCAGGTAGGCACATCCACAGCCTTTCACCCATCCACTAAGTGGTCATCTTATCACAGAAAAGGAGACCAGGTCAGGCAAGCAGCACCTGCCTTTCACAAACCTGGGCTGGCTGGCCCTGATCCCCTGGTTGTCCTGCACATATGATGGCACTCAAGAGGATCTGCTCCATGACCTTCCCTGACACCCAGGGAAAGTGTGGAGAAGGCATCCTTTTGTTACACTTTATGTTGGTGATATAGAGAACAGGATATACCAATAAAATAGCTTGACACCTTGGTTATTCTAAAATGTTTATGTAATTACATATTAGTGATTCTATTCCTCTTTCTTTTCCTCTTTGCTAGCCTCCAACTCAGTCAGCCTAATGAACAGAAGAAAACAACCAGAAAGATTTTTTCAATTTTTCAAGCATTATAACTGCCAGCCAAGTTGTTGTTGGTTTTCTGGGGAATTTGTTTGTTCCTTTATGTGACTGTTGAACCAGAGCAGTCTATTTCTAGGAAATTAGTGTATTTAGCATATTTCTATGCAGTTGGTGTAGTTTTTTGTTTAGAAACAATAAATTTGTGTACTTTTATGTACTCCTTGAGTCATCTTTCCTTAAATGGGACACTAACCTTCTTTTCAGGCTTCTATCTTGAGTATTTAAGCCTCTAAGTACTTTACTTTGGACATGAAGAGCTTTAAGGAGAGAATAAGTGTGATTCTAAAAAAAATATAATTTTTAATTATTGAGCTTTCCTTGGAGAGGATGACCCATATATTTAAATCTAGAATAAGGCTTGTCTGCTTTTGAGCTGTGAATATCAAATCATTAGGGTCAGGAATCTAATTTAATCTGCAGTATTAAATATTCAAGGCTTTTTAGTCTTCAGGTTTTCTTAAGGAAGAATAACATGATAGGATGATATATTCTTTAACTAGCATCTCAAGTTGGTGATGTCAATGTTATGGCAAATATACATCAAAGAACAAATTATATTTGTAAAGATATAATGAAGTAATTAATTTCTCCTAGCATTGGATTCAGAGAAAATATTTTTTATGACTGAGACAAATGCGACAAGTAGTAAGCATTATACCAAGAGTTACAGAGTTTTGCCTGAAATAGGTCATGAATATGTAAAGACTATGAATAAACACAAACTGAATAGCTGCTGTGTAAGTATGTGTAATTTATGTATTGTCTTTTTTTGCCTTTCTCTCTTTGACCTTTAGTTAGGTTAGGTTAACAAAGCACAGGAATCTTTATTTCTTTATTTATTCTTGTATGTATAGAAAGTAATGGTGTGTTGTTAGACTGTACATAATTCAATAATATCCTGCTTTCAAATATACCATGCTCAGGCTAGCTGGAACTGCAAGCAAGAAAGTCATACTATGAACATTTAAAGATAATATTAAAATTTATCTAAATTATATAGAGAAATTCTTTTGTATGACAGCCAGAAAAAGAAGGAGGTTTGGAAATGATATGTTTCACAGCACAACCAAAATTCAGTCTAGATTGCAAAGGAAACAAAGAGCCAAAATATATATTTCCCTAAGGACATTTCCTAAAGATAGTAACAATGTGTTATATAAACACTTATGCACTAGTTAAAACATAAATCAGCCATGCATATGTGTTGAATTAAGGCCATACAGTTGACATTTGCCTGATATTTCCTGATTTTGATTGAGTTTTTAAACTTTCCTTCTAATTAAATATAGTAGCATGGGTTCTTGTCTTGTACAGACAAGAAGAGTAATACACTGATTTCAACACCGTGCTATAGATGTTGTGGTGTCAAATTTTAGCTTTCAGTAGTTTTCCAACTGAATCTCTGTTCCAGAAGAAGTGATTGATGTGACTTGCTGCCATAATTCAATCTGACTAGTTTCACACGTGTACTTTCCGTATGTAGTCCTCAGTTTTTTGAGTCTGTCAGTTGAAAACTACCAAAGAGCTCCAGTTAATTGTGCAAAGTATTAACCTGTGGGGGAAAAACACACAGTGTTTTTAAAATGCAACTCTGTTTCTGCACTGGGCAGTACTATAACCTCAGTTCAGGCACCTGCCTGGGTGAGGTTAGGGCTGTATAGCTTTTTACATTAACTTTTTTAGCTCTGGTTGAACTTATTAATCTGCCTCAGGTCTTGAATCCTGTTGCACTTCTGAAATTGATATGGTAGTTTTCTATCACAGAAAAGCATGGTAATTGGCACAAGAGAAACCTCATTCCTGTGAGGAGAAACTGGAAATTGATCTTGCCCAGTCAATTCTTGAAGATCTGACTTTAGTCACTGTAGGTGTCTCTTCTGTCCTGAAGGTCATATCCATTTTACATACATTTGCAAGCAATTGTGCGGTGGTTTTGTAATGAATACTTTTTTGTTTTCCTCTCAGCCTGGGAGAGATGTAGAAAAACATCTGATGGGATTGCTCTGATTTAACCCAGTTGGAGTCAGGGGGTGCTGGGCATCCTAGTTTTCTAGGCAGAGTTCCCTCACTACTTCCCAAAACAAAGCCACTCCTATCTCAACTGCAAAAGGAAGAGTAAAGAAGCAGAAAGGAGTAACTGCACATATCAGGGGTAGGAGCTGGAAAAAGATGTGAAAGCTGGTTAATCACTGTAACCTTGCCCCATTTGCCTGCCCATCCAAGAGAAAGGAGAGAACAATTCAACAATCCCAGTATCCTCACAATTTTGGCAACAAATGAGAAGCAAGGATGTTAAATATCCCTGAAATGGGATTTCACAGGAACCACAACTTAGAGATCAGAAAGAATTTGCAGTTTTTATAGCACTGACTTCTGTAGTTCAATTCACTGCTGCTCTTTTTGGCTTTTTAACATGAATTTGAAAAGTGCAAACTGTTGCAAAATGCTTACTTACTTTTCTTCATATGATTTTAACTATCTTTTAAGTTGGAGAAGGAAGTTAGCTTCAAATAAATCCATAGTGATGTTTGTATATAATATTTTCCAGACAAACCAATTAAAATCTGGTTTGATTCAGCATCTTACCTTCTTTCACAGTGTATAGGCTGCTGCTTTCCTTTCCTTTTCTTCCTGGGGCCATGACTATAATGAGGTTTGGTCAAATTTATTTATAGAAATTACCTAGAAACTATAATCTATGGTAAACTCCAATTACTAAAAATAAACTGAACAGTGGGAGAGATTTGGCTTTTGTTGTTGTTGTAAAGATAAATATGTAATCCTGCCTTGCTAAGGAGCAATTTAATGCTTCTGACATAAGCTTTTTGTCACTTCAGAATTTTCAGAGAATCTCAATCCAGTTAATTAGCCATTTTCTGTATGGGTTTTGTCAGACAGGATGCAGTCTTGAAAAGATCACCTTTAGTCTTCAGACTCTCAGTTCAGCACACTTGAGCATGCAATTGCATTCCATTTAAAGGAATGGGAGTTGTGTTCATAACCATTCTTCTAAAATGCTACTGCATAATATATTACTTCCCCAAACCTGCAGAAGAGGAGAGCACTTTTAAACTTGGCACAGTATGAGAAATGGTACACTGTAGTGAGGTTAGGTTATTATATTGATGGCATTTTCTGTCATTTCCAAAATGCAGATTCTTTTTCATACAGTGACTTGAGATGCAAATTGTGAAGGAGTGATGTTCTTGCATCATTTGCAGTTGAGTACTATGGAAAGCTTGTGGTTTTTTGCAGTCCTCAAACTTTCCCAAAGTAAGCATGCATTTACAATGTGCATTTACCTGATGTGTTGTATAGCATCAGATTTTTTTACACAAACCTCTTTAGGGAACATCAGCAGTCTGACCATCCAAAGTTCTCTTAGTGGTCTTCTTTCTAAGCATAAAGTTTACTGTGTGCCTGGGTTTGGTTTTTTTTTTTAAGAAACATACAAACAAGAACATTTAAAACATAATACTTTCATTTTTACTATTTACTCAGTGATATTTGTAATTCACATTGGAAATGTGGTTTGGAATAGGTCTAGAAAGAAAATATATCAGTAGAGGATCTAAGTTTGTAACTTCTATTGTATGAATGTGTTTGAGGTTTTTTTAATGATGCTGGTCTCAATGACTGGATATATACCAGTACCTACAATGTATCACTGCCTTGGACCTTTTTTTATTGTCCTTGGGTGGAAAATTTGCCTGGTAATGGGAAAGTGAGTGCAGGAAGAATGAGACTGACGTTAATGGTACGTTTTCAAGTGGCCACAAATTATGGGAAGGAAAATCTATCCTTATGAAAAAAAGGCTACCTTTGATTTTTAATTAGCCCAAACTTTGTGGTTATATTTGGGAATTTGACAGGCAGGTTCACTGTTTACATGTTTTAACTAGTTTTACTAGTGTTTCCCTTATTCTCAATTACATGTATTTCATGACAATTAACAATTTTGAATTTTGGGAGGTTTTTGGAAGTGCTCTGCTTGAGGTTGTTATCAAAGATCTTTGGATATCTTGTCTGTTTGTAGAAGGGTGCTGAATTTTTCCTTTGGGTTTTAGGATACCAATAGACTTGAGTCATACTTATATAGTACTGGATTCCACAGTATGTCTACACACTTCGGGGATGCAAGTACCTCGTGCATTTAAGTTAAAGAGATCAGAATATTCAGGCTGCTTAGGGCATTACAGTAAGATAGCACTGCTAGTAAAAGAATTTAGTTGCATTTTATGTGAAAGGAAGAACATTATTTAGACATTATCTGTGGTAGTGAAATACTTCAGAGGGAGACAGTTAAAACTATATTTGAAGGAAGTCAAGGGACACAAAACCCCCCTGATTTTGGATAAGCTATTTAAGATGAATGAAGGTAGGAGAAATATGTTGCCAGCAACAGACCAATGTAAAAAAACCCAGAAAACAAACAAATCCAAATGTTATTGAAGTAAGATCTTTATCTTTTGGTAAATTGTGCCAGGAAGCCTGACAGAAAAGCTGGACAAAGGATAGAAGAAGGAGAAGAGGACAGCACTGCAGAGCAGTCAGCAGGATTAGCTGTGTAATAGTATCTTGTTCATTATGACACCATCCCAGGACAGTTTAGTGTATTGAATGGTATTTAAATACCATTCAATGTTTTCAGAATACCCATAACATGCCATGTTGTACTGAAATTGATAAAATAAGAGTATACAGCCTGATGCTGTAAAATATTTGACACTTTTGTGAGTCAGATAATAACCTTGCAAGGAAAAACAGTCCTTATTAGTAAGTACTAATCATATGCTTTAATATATATGTGCATCCCCTTGGGCTTGTCTTCTCCAGTGAATTTAGCATGGCTAAAGACTTTTAATGTGTCAAGTAACTATGAAATAAGTTGCCACATGTGATCTGTTGAGACTTACTACCCTATGAACTTATTGAAGTTTATGAAATTTGCAAAATTCTCCTGAAGAATTCCTTGACCTATGTACTATAGAAGATTTTCAATTTCATGTTTTCTATCAAATGGAAATACTTTTCAAACTGCATTTAAGAATCCAAATAGAGTGGTGTTCGAGAGAGAATGAAATGAAAAACATTCTTCCTTTTTTTTGGAATTTGTCTCCACATTAATGTATCACAGGCCAAACCTAATTACCTATTCAACCTATATTTTATTTGATCTACATGCCTGAGTGTCCTACAATCAAATTTACTGAAGAGCTTCTCACTTTTTTCTGCATTAAAACAATTGCCTTGAAGCAGCTAACAATTAAAAAATAAATGAGTTAACACTTTCTGCTAAGTGCTACCATTTAAGTTGTAATATGCAATTAAAAACTACATTTTAATTTCTGTTCAATTACATTGACTTAAATAGTAATTTTAGTGTTATACTTATGAACCATTTAATTGTGACATTTTTCCTCTGGCATGCATGATGCAAAAGTAGATCTGATTTTGAGAATGTGGAAAGAAGTAACCTTTTCCCCCTCATGGTTGCTGTAATGACAAAAAGAAGAAGACAGAATTACCTGGGCATTGTGTAAATATGATGGAACAATTTTATTTCAAAAGCCATAAAAATATGTTGGAATTCGAAATTATTTTTCATGTTTTTAAAAACTATCTATATAATAGAAGGAATACTCAGATTGCTTTATGGTAATATAGATGGGTATTTGAAACATCCATGCATGTACTCGGTCATGTTAACAGCTATAGGTTAGAGGAAGCTTTGTGTTAAGTCTAAACCCAAAGCCTGCAAAAATTAACCCTGTTCTAGCCAGAACCAGAACAGTCTTTGAGTTCCAGTCCCAACCTCATAACTTAGTGTCTTCAAACAGCAGTGTCATCATGACTGGTGGATCTGCTTTAGAAAGGAGAAAGAGTACAATGTAAGAAAACTGTGTTGAATTTTAAGTATAACTTTGAAAAATATTTTATTTTTCTTAACAATTTCCTAATTGATAAATAACTTGCACCTTCACCCAAATTCAACTGTTCTAAGGGCTTTGTGGCTCAGGATACAAGAGTGGTTGCAAATGTGAGTGTCTTTCTGAACATCAGGAATGCTCTCTTATTGTGAGAGTGGTGGCCCAGAGAGGTTGTGGAGTCTCCCTCCTTGGAGACAGATATTAAAAAACTGTCTGGTCATGATCCATTGCAGCTGGCTCTAGTGGACCTGCTTGAGGCAAGTGTTGGACCTGATGACCTCCAGAGGTGCCTTCCAACCTCAGCTGCTTTGCAGTTCTGTACTGTATTAAGTGATGTGTATTTACTCATGGACTTTAATCCTAGTCTCAAACACTTCCAGGGTGATGCCAGTTTTAATTGACTGTAAGAAAGTATTTAGAGAGAAACATCTTATTCATCAGATATAAGTGATGTCTTGTATCTTCCTGATCAAGTAAAACTGAAATAGAAGTGATTCTTCCAAACACCTCTAGTTAAAGAAAACCAGGGGTAGAAAGTTCATTAGTTCGTTTAGGCTTCTGACACTATTTGAGGACTGTGTAGGGAGTAATTGTTCTCTAAATTAAGACATTTATAGTCTAGCAACTTCTTTTTTGGTTGTGTGTCCTTGTCATATGTGCTCATTTTATCTGCATTTTATAGAATTGTAATTTTTATCTGTAATTTCTTTGAACCTTTGTGATCATGCAAGGGCTTCAGCATTGAAGTGAAGTCAATTAGTATGTTCTGCCACTTAGAAGGGGTGACAATAACATTTTTAGGATATAGACATCCATGGAAGATTTTCCTTTTTTATAAGGTAGTAAAAAAAAGAAAAGAAAAATGTAGATAATTTTTTTTCAGAAGCACCTAAATCACTGAGGAATTAACTTTTTATTAAAAATATCATTAGTTGGTATAAGAAATTCAACCAGTTTGTTAGGCTATATCAATAAGTAATAATTTTTTTATATTTATTTCTTGCAGAGGTAGTTTTATTGCTAGGAGAGATTTACTTTAAAATCTGGTGTTTGTTCTGTTGCTACTAACAGCAGCAATTGTAGATGCTAGTAATCTCCTGTAGTTTTCAGGGGATATCACCAAAACCTTCTTCCCCAGAACTTCTCCTAGATACAAACCATTTATTTTGGTACTTCATAATTCTTTAGTGGGTGTTCTGAGGCTGCTGCCAGGTCCTTACCCAGCCACTCTTTTACTCCTTATTCTCAACACAACTGGCTGAGAAAATAAGATGAAAAAGTTCATGGGTTGAGGTAAAGGTATGGAGATCAAGTAATCCATTGGTGCCACGGACAAAATAGACTTGGGAAAAATTCAACTTATCACCAGAGTTGGATTGTGAGAAATCAAGACAAAACCTAGAACACCTTTCTCCCACTTCCCTTGAAGTCAGTGTCTCAACTTCACTCCTTTCCCAATTTTTCTCCCTCCTCCCTGCTCCCAGTGGCCCAGAGAGTTGGGGTAGGGAGCATTTGGTCAGTCTGTAGCAGTTCCTCTCTGTCACTCCTTCCTTCTCCCACTTTTTCCTGCTCAAGTGTGGGTCCTCCACAGTCAGCAGCATGGTGTATTCCACAGGCTGCCAGGGACTCTCTGCTCTCCTCTGACCTTGGTGCCTGGAGGGCTGTTCCTCACCCTTCCCCTCACTCTGCTGGGCAGCACTTTGCCCATTCCTGAATGTGGTGCCACCAGATGTTGCCAGAGGTGCCACCAGCTTGGCTCATGAGCTCAGCTCTGTCCTGCAGTGGGTCTGCAGTGCCCCAACACAGACCCACTGCTCACCTCCGTTCAGAAATGCTGCCTCAACTATCAAAATTCTGCCCATAGTCAGCTGATAAAAAGGTCTCAATTTTTCTGTCATATTTCTAAAGATTTTTGCAATGAAATACAAAGTATTTTCATTCTTTTACTTCCACTTTTTCCAAGGTGATGTAGCTTTAACCAGATTACTTCATATCAATAATTAGGCATTAACAAGTCATTGTTTGTGAGCACTTTCAGCTCTATTGACAAGAAAATATTTTTATTAAAGTAATATAAAGTAGTTTTTGAGGTATTCTTGTTCTGCAAAATCTAAGAATTACTGCTTAGCTGTGCCTTCCTCTACAGATTATTGATGAAGAACTGGAGCATTTTTAAAGTCAGTATTAAAAACTCCTCTTGGCTCTGAATTCTTGAAGTAGGAATAAATAATGAGTAGGAAAGGGGAAGGAAAATCAGCTCTGAATGGTTTTTTGTCATTTAGAGATTTACATTAAAAAAAGGTGTAAAATAGATGTAAAGAAAATCTAGGAATTACTGAAAGGTTGGAAATGGTGTCTACTGATACTTGGAGAGAGACCTTTATGGGAGGTTATTAAAGGTTTGCTTGGTCTGGGCGGAAGACAGAGAAAGGCCAGTGACTAGAAGGGAAAGCCAAAGATGTTGGAATGAATGTAGAATAATAGCATTCATCTTCTGAGTGTACAACACATCTTGTGCTTCTTTTTCAAGTCTGTTCGCCACCTTTTTGTAAGATGTTGGATTAATACTGGTTTTCAAGTATCTGCAACTTTCTGCAATATGTCATAAATTTAAAAAATTTAATTCTCCTCCTCCTCCCCAGATTTTTGTCTGTCTTTTTGAAAACAAATTCTTCAGTCTTAAGGTATGGCTTATTCCAAATCTAGGAATATCCTGGCAGCACCAAATAATACCACTGAAGGTGGTGGTGGGAGAATCTCTTATTCATTACAGCTTCCTGCTGAGGTTAAGTAAGATACATGTGGATATATATATAGAGAGAGAGGCAAATCTCAGGAATGAGAGCTGAATAGTAATTACTTTTTGACCTGCATTAGTTGTGAAGAGTACTTGAGAATAAATACTTTAGTTGTTGTTTCTGAATAGATGGCAACTGGTTTTGTTTTCCCAAAAATATATGGGATCTGTTGTATTGGCATTATGTGTTTATGGACATATTTGGTTTGTAGTATGCTTAAACTCTCAGAGTTGAATTTTGGTTTTGTTTTATTTTGGATGGGGGAGATTGGTTTTTTTGTTTTGCTTGTTTCAGTGCTTACAGATCATCTGTTGACGTGCAGTTAGGATGGGTTAACATATAGCTTGAAGGTAAAACAAAATTGTCAGAATTGTGAATAATTAATATGGTAGCCAGAGGAGGAATCACAAATACATTTTACTGGAATTAAGTTATTCTTGTCTCAGACTAAAAAGTGAAGATAGCTGCTTTGGGGGTCAGCGTGGTGAGGAACTTCAAAAAGGGAAAGGCTTATGTGAATCCAGAATAAGGTAAACCCAAGAACAAAAAATTACAGCTTTTTGTTTTCCCAAGAAACAGAGAAAGGAACACTATCAAGGACTTAGATGAAATATTGGATGATCAAAGTATAAAGCAGTTTCTAGAAGATGCTAGGGCCAGAAGTCCTTTTCCCCCATGTTTACTCCAAGGAAGTTTTAGAGACTTTTGACATCATGTATTGAAGACAAGTGAGAAGGGAATGTTTTAGATTGAAGTGTTCATCTGAGGATGATAAATAACAAATTGCTTGGAACAATGGTCTTCACCATTCGTTGACCTGAAAATAACTCTAATATCAAATCCATTTAATACTGCTGTTAATATTTTAGCAATTACTTAAATGAGCCTTGAAATGAAAGATAGAAATAGGATACCAATTTTTGAGCTTGCTTGAGGATTCTGGGAAGTACAGACTGGTTAGCATGAATTCCATACTAGGTAATTTTTTGAAGTTATGAAATGAATTGTACTATTAGGAGTGCCAATATAAAAATAATAGTAAGAAGTCAGTGTGATTTTAAAGAAAAGATATGCCTTACTGTTAGAGCTTTACAATGCACTTGGATTTTATAAAGGTTTTGACAGGTTCTGTCAGCAAGACTTCTTATAGTTACAAAGTAATGTTAAGATGGAAAGGAAAATCTTTAGAGTAATGCTTGTCAAGAACAGGAAACAGATACATTTTTGTTATTGCAAAGTGTCACTAGAGGAGTTTCATATAAATCTGCAAGATCTGTTCAGTGCTGGAAATTATCTATAGTGCAATGAATTGCAAGGGGTAACAGAGTTATTCAGGGCACCACTGATCGATATGTCTGTGAAATCCTCATTCTCAAACAGGCAAGATCTAAAAAATCTCTCCTAGGAGTACTGTCTTTTCCTATGCACTCCCTTCAGCTGTGGGTTTAGAAAGGAAATGGCTTCCTCGTAGTGGGGGTTTTGGTGGGTTTTATTTTTTAATGTGAGGGGTTTTTTCCTTCTCCCTCCTATATTATATCTCAAGCAGAAATATATGGGACAGAGAAATGAAAAGGCAGCAGGGTATGGTAAGAAGTGAGAAACTGAATATATAGAAAGCCAGCTTATGATGTTGGTTTAGAGCAAATATGGGATGACAAAAGTGAACAACTTCATCATTGGCTTTGTTAGCAAAATGGATTCAACTTCATGCTTAGGAAATCGCTAATCCATGTTGGGGACAGCTGTGAGGAAGGAAAGAATCTCTGTCCTAAAACATTTGTTTCTGCATGTGGTAGAAGACCTGAGACTGAGGCAGATGAAACTTTGTGCTTCTGTTCTTAGATTCTTGCTCTTCTCTAAGAGATGTTGTCTACTTATGTATATTGTTTAATATTTTAATGCTTTTAATGCCAAAGGCAGTCTTGTTTGAGGAATAGTATAAACAAAAAATGGTTATGATTAGGTTATTATTTTGACAACTTTATAAGAGAAGACAGTTACTTATATCTTCATGTTTACATGTAGTTGCTTTGAAAAATTCTAAAATTAATGTTCTTTTAAACCTCTGTAATATATTGTTTAAGATTAAATTATTTAAGTTACTGAGACCAGAGGATGTGCAACATGGAGATCAAAGAAAACTTAAGGATTAAATAATTCAAGTAACTGTTTATATTCGTGGATGCCCAGGGACTGAAATGGCAAATGTGTCATTCTGCGTATTTATTAAGTTGTCAGTGGAATTCAGGGACTTTTACAGGCCTGTACTTTCAACAACTCTTTAGAGAAAACTAACAAAAAACTGATAGAAAGAGAAGAATTCGTGAGCATCAAGTAAATATGACCTGCAGGGAGTCCTGAACATTGCTTCTATAATGGGAAGTCCTGCCTTAAACCCTCTGTGCTTCATAGAAAGATTAACAAATATGCAGGGAGAAGGTGATCTGATTGATAGTCTCTGCTTGATTTTCCAGAAAGGTCTAACAAGGCTCGTAGGTTTCTAAGGAAAGAAAACAGTCATGGAATAAGAGAAAGACTATTTCCCAAACAAATCATTAATTAAAAGATGGGAAGTGGAGGGTAGAAATAAATACCTCTTTCAATAGAGCAAGTTTAGCACTGTAGTTTGGCTGAATTTCTGCTAGGAATTTTGCTGTTCAGTGTATTCATATGATGAAGCTGGTAATATGGTAAAAAGATGATTCTTGAGGTGAGAAAATTTGTCAGTGGTGGCATTGTGTGGAACAGTGAACATGAGAGCAAACACTGAAGAACTGCAGAGTGATCTTAGGAGTTTGACTGCTTGGGCAATAAAGCAGCAGCAAAGTTTCCCAGTGTATAAATACAAAGTGATGCAAAGATTGATACAGTGCATGACTTCCAAATTTCATGTGCAAGATAATGAGCTCTGAGCTGACCTTGATCCTTAAGGAGTTATCAGTGCTGGCTTCATTGAGAATATCAGCTCAGGATCATGCCAAAAACCCATACAAATCGTTAGAAATTATTAAGAAAAGAATAGAGAGCAAAACAGAGGAATCCTTATTTCAGTGTTAACTTATGATTAATCCTGCTCTGTGCAGTTTGATACCTCTTTTAAAGAGGTTGGTTACAATGGAATTCCAGGTGGTTTAGAAAAACACATCATGGGAACTATTATGTGTAACATGGCTTTACAGCTGAGTAGATCAGAGCTCTTGAGCCAGAAGGAGAAAACTTACAGGGAAATAGTCTTGGGGGGTGTTTTGAACAAATTTGTAAGTGACATGGAAGTCACTAGATGCAGACTATTTGGAGGTGACTCTCTGAAAGCCAAGAGCCGGATGTCATCAAAGCTGATGGGAGCCAGGTTCAAACACAAAATAAGCTGAATTCTTGTATAGTGAGTAGCAGATATGTGCAGCTCCTCATGAACATGATGTTGCAAATCCAGAAAGTTTACATAGGTTCATGGGTAACTGGAAAAAATGGAAAAACAGATTAATTGAGATAAATAAATCTAAATAGATAAAATAAATCAGGCTAGAGAAGTTGCTTGAGATGAAAATAACTGGAGGTGGGAGAATATTAGGGGGATGGAAGGTAACCTATATGCTTGCCTTCATCTAATTTCTGTATGTGCATATGGTCCATGTTTTTTCAGAGCAGGGTGGGACTGAAAAGAATGAATGATAAACATAATCTTTCTTGTTATCACAAAGTTTTTTGCTGCTGCACTCCCTGAGCACAAATGATGTGCTTACTGACCTGCTCTGACCATTGCTCTGAAACAGCATAGCTGTCTTTGTTTTTGTTGGCTCACCTAATAAAAACAGTACTAGTGAAAGTTGGATGTGAGTAAGAGCCTTGAAGGACCAAAGGGTTATATATGAACATGTGGCTTTGAATATGATGAGTTCAGATGATTAATACCCTTTAGCTGATCTTGAGAGTTTCACAAGAGATCTTTAGAACTGGAGCAAGACCCTTTGTGTTCAGCAACAGCAAGATCACAATGCCAAATGTGTATTAGACTAGATAAAACAAGACTGACTTCAGACTTCTTGTAGGTAAAGCAAGAGATTGTGACAATGTAGAAGATTATTGTAATAAAAATAAGACATTATGAGCAAAAAATTAAATCTGAAAACTTTCACGTTCTGTTCCTTAGTTACTGAACCTAAACACCACTGTCTTGTAGGTTAAATGTTTTCTGATTTGCAGAATTGTCCACAGTTTTACTAGGACCCTTGGTCTAAAAATATTTGTACAGGTATTTTTAAACAGATGCTGCCACACACTTTATTTGCAAGATCTGGGACTAGATGTGCTCAAAATCAGTGAATCACCAAAATTAAATTAATTGTAGCGCAAGGTTCTAAGTAGATTGAAACTTTAGCCAAACTTCCATACAACAGTGATTTTAATTATACAGTGTATATATTTTTTTAATTATACAGAATATACAGTATATTGATGACAGGAAGAAATTATTTAAAGCTAAAATTTCATGTAGAAAAATCAAATTATTTCAATGTCAAGGTACTGTAAATGACTCTGAAAGTTTCCTTTAAAACTCTCAAATACCAGCCACTTTCCCATTTTATCAATAAAAGCATATGTAGTTTTATACTTATTAACAGGATTAAATGAGTCAGACTTATCTTGACAAGAAATGCTTTGTTGTCTAAAAACTTGCTTTTAATGTAATTGAAAATAGTGTTGCTCATATTTTAAAAAATCCTAATAGTGTTAAAGCTGTCATGCTGAAAGAGGTGGGATGGAATTGCCAAGTGCAGATGCCCATGTAAGAGTGATGCTGAACAATAAACCACATTCATATTTCTTTTCTATAGAAAGTGCATGGCGGTTTGGGTGAACTAATCCCTCAATATTGCCAGCTATGTACAATAAATCATGCTAAAGGATTATTATTTATGGGAATGCTATGAATTTTTTTGTATCTACACTTGTAGCTTATTTTCATTTTAAAGACTTTAGACCATAACTCTGTACTTTTAATTTTGTATTCAGTATGGGAAATTAATCCCAGAATGGGGCTTTTTGGATGCAAAATCTGAATGCTTGTGTAGTAACAACAGCTGTCCCCTCACCATGTGGTGTCTTCCATTGCTTTACTGTAGAGATGAATTTTGGCCCAGTGTTTCAGTAATATTGGACACACATGGTTTTAGGTGACAAAGCAGTATGTTTATGCATTCATTTGACTCTTGCAGTTACAGTTGGCTACAGATTAGAACAGGGAGAATACATTCACACCATGACCACCCTCGTAGCTGCTTGTAGTACTTGGATCACAGTAGGCGCTGTTGCATCTAAAGACACAATTAACTGTTGCTGAGGAATTGCAAATTCACAAAAGCTCCTTTACAGCTTTTGCTGTTGAGAGTGGATTTTCTAAAAAAAAAAACAAAAAACTTTTTCAGAGGTTTTCCAAATTTATAAATGTTTTAGGTCTTCACATTCTAAAATTATTGTCAGCTTGAAATAAGATTAAGAAGTTGATATTTTAATGTAGCTAATGAATTCATGTGCCCTGAATTAGCTATGTAATTAACTACAGATCTGCCAAATGATTGTAGTTTTGTCCATTATTTAGGAAGATAACCTCAAGAGTTCTGTCATATTTACAAGTGGTTAGTAAAACTGTGAGCACAAATCAAAGCTTACAGAAAAGTCTGAAAATAAAACTTAGCAGAAAGCTTCCGACATCTGTATATCACTGAAAAGATCATCTTGATTTCCATGTGTAATTGTTTAGATATGCTATGGATATGGTAAGAGAGACTAGCTGTGAATGTAGCTGTGAATCTATTATAAATACCCCACAAACAAACAAACCACCAAGTTTTAGTACAAATTAAATAGAAAATTACAGTAAAACCACATATTAACCCTAATTTTGAAGTATGAAATTTGATTTTTAAACAAAAGGCTTTTAACCAGAACTCTTTAGGAGAATTCATTATTTAGATTACAGCGATAAAATTTTTTATAAGTAGAACATTCAGCACTAGATATCTTTCTTTACAAAAATCCCTGAGAAATATTTTAATTTAAAATATCTATATGGAATATAATGTAATAAAGGTATATAGTATATTGACATGTTTAAACCAGTAAAAATAATCAGGCTATTTTGTAATGTGGAGATTTTTCCATGTATGTCATTTCTTCTGTAGGCTAGGGTGTAATTGTATAATGCAAGCAATGTATGTGTGAGATCTCTCACACACACACACACACACACACACACACACACACACACACACGTTACTTAAGCGTCTTGTGTTTGAATCATCAGAGATAATTCATTTTATTCTTGTATTAAAAACTATGAATGTTTGAGGCTTTCAGCATTGAATAAAGGACTACATGGATCCAAACCAGGACGATTGATAAAATCCTTGCTACTATTGGCTATTATTTACTGTCTTTTAAGTGGCAGGTTGTATTTATGCCAATTTATCTGCTTCAGGGAACACTCTTGATAGCAGAACAAAGTGAATAAAAGTAGTTTGCTTTGCAAATGAATGCAAATGGTGAAGCCTTTCGGGAAGCCCTTTAACGGGAGCAATGCACTTTGATTATGAGTGAAGCTGCCATTTGGACATGGTGAAAAGAGCACGCTTGAACCATTGATTGGGGGAGACAGTAAAAAGTCAGGAAGGGCCCCGTTAAGCTTGCAGTGCAGCGGGCGGATGTCAGTGTGGTTAGAGCACAGTGGGAGAATGACAGGCAGGATTAGTGTCAGGGAGAAGCTTTGCTGTAGTTGTGGAGATGGTCCCTGGGGTCACTCACCTCTGACTGTTGTTCTGTGCTGATGGCTCTGTAATGCAAACCGCTTGATATGTGCCTGTTCATTATCAGAAATGGTGATTAGAAGAGGTATGTCATAAAGAATTCCTTAAAAATAAATAAAATAGCAAGCCACTGATGATAACAAAGATTTGGCTCTGCAGTCGTTGCCAAAGATGCTGCAAACGTCAAAGACAGTTACTGCGTTTTGCCTTCTGAGGCAAACGCGATTTCATGCCTTAAACTGCTCTAATTGTGTGTTCCTTGCTTTGTTCACTTTTATTTGGCCGTTATGAACACAGTCATTGTTAACAGCTTGGCATGTAGTTAGAGTAAAACATTTTTATATCTTTTGGTTATTGAGTAGGGGAAGCATCCGGTCTGGTTTTGTGGCATAACTGCATTTTAAGGGAGGGGGAGGGATGTTGTTTAATCGTCTTGATGGAACATTAGAGTCAACAGATTTCATTCCTGGTTCATGCTAGAGTGCAAAAAGACAGGATGGTAACAATGACAAGCTAAGATGACTGTTTCATTTAGAGGCTTTTTTAATATGTCAAAATGGAGATACTCTTTGTGTCTTTACTGAAAAAATATTAGATAGGCAATTAAGTAAATGTTTAAAATCTTGTGTCTTAAACTGTGATTTAATCATGGAGTCATTTAGGTTGGGAAGGGCTGTTCAGATCATTGACTCTAACCATTAATCCAGCTCTATGAAGCCCACCAAGTGTCACATCCACACACGGTCTTTTAAATACCTGCAGGGATGGCAATTCCACCACTTCCCTGGGCAGCCTGTTGCAATGCTCAAAAACACTTCTGCTGAAGAAACTTTTCCTGATATGTAATCTAAAACTCCCCTGGCACTACTTGAGGCCATTTCCTCTTGTCCTAGATCTTATTAGCTGGGAAAGAGATCAGTCCCCACCTCGCCACAGCTTCCTATCTCAGGGAGCTGTAGAGAGCAATAAGATCTCCTCTGAGCCTCCCTTTCTCCAGGCTAAACACCCCCAGCTCCCTCAGCTGCTCCTCATCAGAGTTATGCTGCAGACCCTTCCCCAGCTCCATTGCCCTTCTCTGGACTCTCTCCAGCACCTCAATGTCCTTCTTGTAGTGAGGGGCACAGAACTGAACCCAGAATTCAAGGTGTGACCTCACCAGTGCTGAGTGAGGATGATCAGGGGGATGTTCTCTGCCCTGGTCCTGCTGCCACTCCATAGCTGAGCCAGGCCAGGATGCCATTGGCCTCTTGGCCACCTGGGCACTCTGTGGCTCATGTTCAGCTGCTGTTGAGCAGCACCCCCAGCACCTTTCCCTCCAGGCATCTTTGCAGCCACTCTGCCCCAGGCTGTAGCTGCAGGGGTTGTTGTGAGCAAGGGCAGGAGCAGGCCCAGGCACTCGGCCTTGTTGGACCTCAGAGCTCTGGGCTCTCCCCATCAGTGCAGCCTGTGCAGATGCCCCTGCAGAGCCTTCCTGCCCTCCAGCAGCTCAACACTGCCACCCAGCTCGCTGTGTCTGCAGGCTGCCTGAGGGTGCCCTGGATCCCCTCATGTGGGTCATTGATAAAGCCATTGAACAGAGCTGTGCCAGCACTGAGCCCTGGGCAGCGCTGCTGGCTGCAATTCCATTCACCAGCAGCCTCTGGGCCCGGCCGTGCCAACAGCTTCACACCCATGCAACGGAGCCCCAGCCAAGCCATGAGCAGCCAGTTCCTGCAGGAGATGCTGTGGGCAGTGGTGGCCAAGGCTTTCCTGAAGTCCAGGTAGGCACATCCACAGCCTTTCACCCATCCACTAAGTGGTCACCTTATCACAGAAAAGGAGACCAGGTCAGGCAAGCAGCACCTGCCTTTCACAAACCTGGGCTGGCTGGGCCTGATCCCCTGGCTGTCCTGCACATATGATGGCACTCAAGAGGATCTGCTCCATGGCCTTCCCTGGCACCAAGGTCAGACTGACAGACCTGTACTTCCCTGGATCTTCTTTCTAACTCCTCTTCTCAATGGGTATTGCATTTGGAAAGCTGTTGTGAACTGAGACCTCTCCAGTCAGCTGGGTTTGCTGGTAAATATTTGAAAGGGACTCAGTGAGCACTTTGTTCAGCTCCCTCAGTTCCTGTGGTTGGATCCCATCCAGCCCCATGGACTTGTGTGTGTCAGGTCACTGGCCATTTTTCCTTGGATTATGGGGACTTCACTGTGTTCTGTCTTCCAGGTCAGGGACTGGGTACATGGAGACCAGTGGATCTTTCCCTTAAAGGCTGAGGCAAAGGGGAAGTATGAAGTACCTCAACCTTTTCCTCATCCTGTGTCATTGTTTCTGCCTATGTCTAGTAAAAGATGGTGATTCTCCTTAGCTCTCCTTTTGTTGCTCATGGATTTGCAGAAACAGTTTTTGGCTTTTATGGCAGTAGTGAGATTAAGTTCTTATTGGACTTGGGCTCATCTAATTTTTGCATAACCTCATAATCTAATAAAAGTATTGTTGAGTATTATCTTTACTGCATTTTGTAGTGTTATGTATGTTGTATTAAATAATAGAAATTAAATGTGTTATTCTACATAATAGACAAAGTGCAATTTTTGAGTGTTCAGAATTTTTAGTGTCTTACTGTTGGTCAGTACTTACTTTTGTTTTTATCTATTTTCAGCAACAAGACACAGAGAAGATACCCAGATTTATTTTTTCTTTACCTTATTAGATTAATTTGTTTAAAGATTTTTTTTTTGTCCATATATTACCTTGCAAATAAATGTCCAATATTCCAGTGTAATGAATGTTTTACAAATGTTTTACAGGCACCTGAATGGACAGAGGAGGACCTGAGCCAGCTGACAAGAAGTATGGTTAAGTTCCCAGGGGGGACCCCCGGTCGATGGGAAAAGATTGCTCACGAATTGGGTCGATCAGTGGCAGATGTGAGTGCACTCAGATTTGCATTGTGTAGAGGATGACAAACCAGAACAAGACAGGCAGTGTAGAAGGCAGATATGGGGGCTGACATTGTCTTTTGAGAGAAGCTACAATCCTTTTAGGACCTGGAAGTGAACCATTAACTAACTATGCAAGAAGCAGATGTCAGCCAGTGTCGCCCTCCACAATTAACAGCTGTAACTGATCAGCTGGATGGGGGATTCTGGTGCTTACAAACTTCAGCTACTGTAACCCAATAACAGAAAAACAATGAACTGCAGGTTTTGTAGTAACCTTCTTTCACTGCAAGTGAATGTTTGTGTGACTTGGTTAAAGATTACATCTCTGTTTCAAGCCAGTCATTAAAAAATGCATATTAGCTAATGGTGTTTTGACAGGTGGTTTCCATTAATTAAGCAGAAATATCTTTACAAATTTTAAAACTATGTAATATGCATGATACAATTTCACTGCCTTTTTCAGTATTATAGCGTGCTTTAAAATTATATTATGTAAAATAATGTCTTTGTTAATCCATATTTTATAGTATATACCAGATACCAAAGCTTGTACTTACGTTTTTTAAGCGTTATGATCTTAAAACCCTTAGGGGCTAGGCTGTAAAAGATTTTGCCTTTTCAAGCAATAGATCACTAGAACATGTTGTAGTGTCTACTTAGGACCATTTGAAAGCCCTTTCAGCTGACCCTGTTTTATAGGCTCTGTAGGGGTTAATGAGAATAACATTTAAATCTGTTCATGTACATTTTGAGATTAGATGTTCTTTATTTATCATACTTCAGGAATTATCTTAAATAATGGAAAACAAAGCCACTGACTACAGTGAAATATTATATCCCTCTGGGAAATTTGTGTACTTCTTAATTTTTTTTCATTGTTAATATAATCACAAAAAGATGTTTTGAGAACTTAGTTTTCAAGTTTTAATGCACCTATACTGTTCTGATACATATACTAAAAAAAAAAGTCTTTTGCACTATTCTAATTTTAGAACAATAGATTATTTGCAAAATAGTGTACGTAAACAAGAAGTAACCAACTTGCTAATCAAATTAAATTAGGGTCTTTAAGGTTTATTGACTTCATACTTGAAGTATTCATACTACTGAACTGACTAAACTGAATAATACTAAATTTTAATAATAATAATAATAATAAACTTTATCATAATACTACTAATACTGAAATTTATTAAAAAGATGCTACATGTTACTGATCTTAACAGCAAAAATATTTCACATATGTTGGTAGTATACAGTGTTCATGGCAAAGAGCTTTTGAGATAGGTTTGGAAAATTTGATTATCTTGATACAGATAGTACAGACATGTGGAATGATTCTACATACATCCATCACAGAACTAACACTATCCTCAGATTGCCTTTTGCATCCACTGCCTGCTTTATTCCTTGACTTGGGTGTATTAAGAATCCTTTGCATTATATATTTGGCCATTGTACTTGGACACATCCAGTACTGGAAAGAAAAAATCAAACTTGTTTCTTCCATTAAATGAGAGGTCGTCAGCAACTTGCTGTTTTGTTTCAGTGAGTAGGAAAGAGAAATGAAAGACATGTGATTGTTCTAAGAGCTGTCATTTTCTTGTATGAAGAAAGGAATTTCCAGGATTTTTATGTGTGGAGAAAGGTCTGAGTGTAATCCTTTTTACTTCTAGTAACCTCCAACTATATGGTTAATGTAATTATTATCCACACAAGTTTTTACTTCTCTAAAAATTTTCAACTGCTGCTAGTGCTACGTCACTTTCCTGACACAAACTAATTATTAGAGTTTCTGCTACTTTTATCATTGCATTACACAGAATTGCAGCAATTAGGTATTATGAGGAAACAGAAACGAGTATTGTACAAAATGAATGTTTTAAACAAAAGCTTCATGGGAACTTCTTTGGGTCTCAGATTGTTACTGCATCAGTACTAGAAATGGTGAAACTGGAAACTACTTCAGATATATCTATTCAGTAAGATTTCAATATTCAATAAGAAGTAGAACTTATCCTTTCTATTTCTTGAAGATTACATAGAATCTAAATTCACAGCAAAGACTCATATTTTGTTTGGGCATCACCATAATTAGATAAAAAATGTTATGGTAAAGCTGCAGGAGAAACTTCTGGGTTGTTAACTTTGTGCTCAGTAAAAAGGTGCTTGCATGGGCAGGCAGCATCTGCTGCCCAAACAGCTGCTCCCTGTGTCTGCTGGGAGCAGGGCAAGGGGATAAGTTCTGGTGTACAAGGTGCTGCTTTGAAACAGCTTGTGTAGCAGAGGTTGGGGATGCCTTGCTTACAGCTGGTTTAACAGGAGCCAACCAGAGAGGGTTTGAAGTATGTATTATCTAGCAAATGTACTATGTCCTGAAAAACATTCAAGGATGAATTTGAATTTGGTTTTCTAACATTTTCTAGTACAGGAAGTACTTTGTAAGAACTTGAGATTAGTGTCTGCTTCTTTCTTCTCCTGCAAAGCATCAAGAGCAGTAAGGCTCAATTTTCCTTTCACAGTTAGAGAATTATGATAGAAAGGATTGATAAGGTACAGTGTGCTTGCTTCTGAGTGATTTTATGCATTCAGACCTTATTTAATAGTAGATTAGCTAAATAGGTATTCCTAAAGATAGCTCAGAGTAATCCAGTCCAAAATGCTGTCTCCATTGTTGCTTCTGTCTCAAAGCTTTCTTCCTTAGAAAAAAAAAGTTACAAAAAAATCTCAAAACTTTTTAAAGAATAAACTGAAACCATTCATGTATATTGGAAGAGCATCAGTGAAATTCAGTCCCTCTAATCACCCCAAATAAATTCTGTCTTAAATTTATTCCTTTTTTTTTAAGAAATAAATTCCTACTACGTCCAACTGTGTTTCCACTAGCAAGTTCTAGGCAGTGGAAAGCAGTGACTTGAGGAGAGTGTTCTTGACTTTTTTGAACTTTACAGCTTCATGGTGTTGCTGTAACTTACTGCATCCTTAGTTTGTGTCTAGTTTTCAGTATTGCACTTAAACATGTGGTTTGATAGCAAGAGTCCAGATGAGAATAATATGTTCCTAAAATGTTATCTACAAGGGAAGATTGTGAAGGAATTCATGTTGTTGAACTTAAAAAAAAAAAAATTAACTGAGAATGTAAGTATTCAACTGCATAAAAAGAAAACCATAATGAGGAAGGGTCTTGTCCACTGTAGTAGTCTTACAGGGCAAGTTTTTGCCTCAAATTTAATCAGAGGCTGCAGTTAGACACTGAAGGACAAAGAATTACAATGGAGGTGATAAAACAGTGGAATAAGCTGCTCCATATTTGTGGAGTCTCCATATTTGTGGGCCTTTTAAGAGTGGGTTACAGAAACATCTGCAAGAAACAACATCAATGCAGTGGTTCTGCCTGAGGTTAGGTCCTTCTCTTCCTATGGTCTGTGATTACACTAGCAAGTGCAAGCTATCTGGGAGGAAAAGGGAGTAAAAAAACCTTCCCTACAATTGGAAGCATGTGTGAATTCGCTTTTAAAAATGTAGAATTAAAGCCAGATAGTCACCATAGTTGGCCAGTAATCACTGCATATACCTTAGCTTGACTTACTTAATTCAGTAATTCCTAATAGTGTTCCTTCAATGTTTTTCTTGTCTACTGCTATTCAGGTTAGTGTTTTGTAGACATTTAGTTTGTTAATTGTTATTTCCCAAAGCACAGCCCAAATAAGGATTACTGTAAGGCCCATTATATGGGTATGTCTAGCAGATTCCCTGTGCAAACAAGTACATCCACCCTACAAGTGATGCAGGCTGCTGGGAAAGTGCCAGCCAAACTCCAGCAATAAACAGCTACAGCCATGCTGTAGTACCCCTGAGCTCATTCAGCTCCCCTGTTTCTGTTTATGCTGCCTCATGTGATACCAGAATAAATATCTTTGCAGCATATTCCTGTGCTTTTCACCTCAGAGCAAGGGCAGGCTTGAGGCTGTGGTACTGACATACTGGAGGAAGGGTTTCTACTTCACTTCTGGCATGGTAAATGTTTATCTTGTCTCTCTTTGGGAAGACATCTTTTAACAGCCAGTGAATGATCATCCCAAAATAGATGAGGTTAAGTTGTGCTCACTTTATCAGTATGTTTAATGATTTAAATTGCTAATTGTCACTTCAGTATGTGCATATAGGGAATTTAGCAATCTTTTCCTATAAAGATGGTTTTCAGCTGGCTTAGTATAATGAAATCTTATTGCTTTCACAACTGAAAGCTTCTGCAGCTTTTTAAGTCATTTTTATTGCAATTGACTGTTATTATAAATTAGGTTTTCAAGTATTTTGATTATGAAAGGGAAATGGAGTTCAGTTAACTCTAATCAGGATTCCTGCCTGCTGACCTGGTTACCTGTACCACTGCTCTCTGTCATCCTCCAAACATCTGTTCTTTGACCCATTTTCCTTGCTGAATTTGTTGCCCCAGGGTTAGTTCTCATTCCTGTCTGCCAATACTTAAGGAAATAATTGACCTTTTAAAACAAAATAAAAAAGTTATGTTTGAATTTCCTAAGCACTGTGAACACTCTACAACATAGTATAAATAATGAATGGAGTGGAGTTGCAATACTATTATTTCTGCAAAAATGATATTGTTTAATTTGACAAATGCTAAGCCTTATGAAGATTTGTAGTAATGATTGTCAGCTTTTGCTGAATTTAAAAATTGAGGAAAAGCACTTAGATGTGAAATTATAGAAGTATATTGTACTTGACAATACCAACCTTTATAGATAAAAAGTTTAAAAAAAATATTTGCTGAAAGGCATAAATTAATTTCAGTAACTACAAAGGACGTTCAAATTGTAAAAATAATAGAGGAAGTAAAAGCTGTCTGGCATGCCAAACAGACTTTAATGTGATTATTAGGTACAGGTTTTTTGAATTAAAGGCAAAGAGATCTCAGATTTCATACTTGTGAAGTAATATCATTCAGTTGTCTTACAGGATTTAAACTGATTCTGTTTGCTCCTGCAGTCACTAATCTCATGCATTTGTGTTGCAAAAACAGACTGATTGGGATTTGCTGCTTGTATAGAAGAACACTGAGGTAGACAGCAAAACAATAGCCAGGTGGCAGACATTCTGAATTACCATGAAACCTGAAAGCATAAGGTTTGGGGGGGTGGGTGCATATTTTGTGATATCTCTTGTATGCCCAAGCAGCAGTTTCAGCCTGTAAGTCTGACTGTGTGAGTTCATACTCATTACACTTCATATGCCGTTGTAAAGTAGATTTCTTATTTTTGACAAATGCAAGCTCATTACTTTGCTAACAAGAGAACATCTATATGAGAAGTGGTCCATATGTAAAAGCTCATGAATTTATTAGGTCTTTTGCTTCTGGAGATTAACTGTTTTCCTAAGACTGTTTTATATTTCATTTTGTGTACTGTGTCTGTGTTAACTCAGTTACAGTGCAATCCAGTTGTGGATATTCTGAAACACTCACCCTTAGCAGTTTGCATATATTTATGTAATCAATAGTTCTCCCAGTTGCTTATTGAAGTATAAAGACCTAGATCGAGGTCCAAGAGAGGTTATGAATATCTGAGATGGGGTTTAGATAATACATAGGCCATGCAGACCCCTCAGTCTGAGAGTGAAGTCTTCAAAACACCTGGCTAATCCCACAACACACCAGAGTGATTCTCTTGATACTTGGAGGCAGGAAAAGGTGGTTGCTGTTCACAGAACTCTCACTGTACAGTTTTATTCTGTGCACGCCTACAGTTGTCCCTGCCATTTTTACAAGATTGGGCAGAGCAATGCCCCTTATAAACAAAATGGATTTTCATCTCATAAAGCATGACCAGAGCATTCTTTCACTTGAAGGAAAAAGTTTTTTTACAGAAGGCAGTGGGACAGCAATTTTGGTCCAAATAGATGGTTTGTGAAGGGGTTAAGCCAGTGATGCTGCAGCTTTTTATAGAGTGGTGTAAATTAATGTAATGTCTCACAAAGCTCACAGTGAGCTGGGTTTGAATTTCTTTGCAGAATTCAAGTTTCTGACAGTCAAGAAAGGTAATGCATTTGGCATCATCAGTAACAAAATAAGATGTCCAAGTACTTGTTGCAGTGGGAATTTGAGTCAAACTCCTCTCCTGCATGAGTGCCCATAGGGTTGAGCTAAAGACTCTCTCATGGATTTTAACTGACAAAAAACAAGCACAGTATAAAGTCTCCAGCATTATCACAAGTCTAATTGCAAAGTTCTTCCTCTTGTGTTCTGAAAAAAGGAACAATTCTTTTGCTGCTTTAAATTAACTGGGGACTTAAACTGGAGAAAGTTCTACATCTGCTGATTTAGGTCAAATTTGCCTTTTTTGCGGGCCACATTTTAAACTGCCTCATAATAAAACTTATGGTTGTTTTGGGTATTTCTGTTGCTGTGGCAAAGTTCAGAATCACACATGGCTTCAAAGTCCATAAGCATAATAAAATTGCATTGTTGCTGGCAGCAACTCTTGGTTCTAAGCAAATTCATTTAAGTTCGTAACATGTTTTGTAGTTCTTTCAAGAATGTTATCCTTAAAATACTCATTTGCTGTGTTAGTATGAAATTTAACCTACACAGTGGCTAGAGATTAGTTGCATTACCAACTTTTGGGAAAGTTTGGAACACCCTACTAAGCTGTCTCAAGCAGTGCCAAAACAAAGGTACATCTGATTTGAAATACTTATTTCAAGTGGTCTTATAAGTAGCAAATGAGGATACTTGGAAAATGGAGAATGATTTGGCTCAATGTCTCAGGATTTGAAGTTTCCACAATCTGGTAAAACTGAAAGACCATTTTAGAAGCTCTTTTAGTGTCTAAAAGGGAAGTCAGTGTATAAAGCAACAAATTTTGAGTCACATGGAAATAAAAGAATGAGTCATTATTGTTGTCTGACTTGTGTCAAACAGTACTTGATACAGTTGTGACTAGTACGAGAAAAGCTGTTTAGGTCTAGGCTGGAAGAAAATTCACACAGCAGGTAGTTTTTTGGTTATAAGAGGAGAACTTTAAATTTGGCAAGTTACTCTGTGTGGTTCTGGAAGGTTAGATCTGTAAAAACCTACTACTTTGACAAAGCCACGAAGGCATTAAAATCCTTCTGTATCTGGCTTTCCCTTGTTAAGAAAAAATGTGATTACAACTCAAATTAGCCTTAAAGATTCAAGAAATTTCTTACTGCTTTATAGTAACCTCAAGTACTCACAGGCTGTCTCCACAATAATTTTTTCCATAATTACACAAATCTTGGCATTTTTTTCATGACATAACTAGATGGGGAGCATGCAGGAAGATAACTGGGTGCAGAAGACTGCTACTGGGAGTGCAGATTGGTTAGTTAATGCTAAGAAACCATTGCATCTTTAGTAAATACTTAGAGAACTTCTGCTCAGGAGGATGCTGGGAGTAACAAAAATGTTACCAGCCTCTCTGGTGTTCAGCAGCACCATAACACCATCCTTCTTTGCAAGAAGTTTATATATGTTTGGAAAGCCAAGAGATGTAGATTTTCTTCCTCTACAAATCCCACATTACTTTCTTAAAATCTCATTAGAACACAAGAGGTTTGTACTTCTGAGAGTCTCTGCTGCAGTCCTAATCAAAACACTCTCCTAGAGGAGGATAGAAGGTAGGTTGTTGCCCAGGAGATCCCCAGGAGACAGAGAATGGTGAAGGTTCAGTGGCACATTGGTGTGTGCCCTGCAGAGCCGGGCTGGGGGCGGTGCTGGAGGGCTCAGCTGAGCTGGTAGGCCAGTGGCTGCTGCTGTGGGAATGGGGAATTGCTCTTCATCTTCTGCCAAAGGGTTCTGTGTGTCTGTTTAGCACCAGTAGGATCACTGTACCTGACTTTACATGGTTTTCCCTCTAAGTGTGTCATAGTTCTGTGCTTTTTTTATGTCTGCCTTCCCTGCAGGGCGAAAAGTACCCTCTCATTCATGTGATAGCAAAATTTGCTTTTGCCTATGCATCTGAGAGTTTTTTAAGCTGATTCTGATTTTTTCCCCTATATATCTCTGAAGTATCAATTGTCCCATCTGAAAGAGGTGGCAGGTGTCCAGGGTAATAAGAGAGTTAACATCTGGATGGTCATGATGAGGAATGCTTTTACTGCTAGGTGTCTTGTTAAGTAGCAACTAGTCTTTGTGATCTGGACTAATTGTTAGCAGTACAGGAGGAAACCAGCTCTGTCTGGCTTTCATCACGTAAAATCGTCCCACTAATCCCACTTGCTTTTGATAGAATCTTTTTATAGCTGAAGAGCTATTGAAACTGAGTTCAGAAGGGAGTTCTCAGAAGCAAATTGTTCCTGTGGTTTCTTTCTGTACGTCCCATAGTAAGATAGTTTGATTTCTACTCCAGCAATTTGATTGCTTACATCCAGTTTTTTTTGTCATCTTTATCTGTCTAAGGAAATCTGTTTCACTGTGCATGATATTACCTGACTTTATTTGTGACTTCTGTTATCCCTGGTGGACTACAACATTTAAAGTTGATTCCTATAAAATAATGCAGTGTGTCTGTTCAGCAGTACAAATACTTACAGGAATATGAGATCTTCTGTCTTCTGTTTTAAATCAATTTCACAGTCTTAATCCTTATTATTTAAGGTGTCCCCAGATCCAGGATTTCTTAAGGGGGTTGGCTAATACTCTGGTGAAAGCTGTTGTCAGAAGCAGCAGGCTAAAAGCACACCTTCTCACAGTCAGGATAAAACTCATAATTTATTATACATGAAAACTGTAATTTTAAAGCATTATGCAGGAACAAATAGCAGTAATAACTACAAGAGTATTCTGCAACTGCTTCATACTTTGAATAAGTTTTTCCAAGTGTGTCATCTGTTAACTAATGAAAAAGCAATAATATCATATAAGCAAGCTATGATAAGTAATTAAGCAGAGAAAGAATGGAGCAACTTATGTTGCATAACTTAGTGAGTTTTTATGAATCAGCTAGGAACTAGCTAGTAAATAACACTATTCACCCCTGGAGAGGAAATTTAAATTGATATTAAGGATGTCAAAAAGCATGGAGTAATGGGCAACAGAAGAGTCTGCAGATTTGAGTGGCAAGAACAATGATTAAACTCCAACAGATCAAATTGCAATACAATTTCAGATGTTCCATAGGCTGGATTCCTAATAATCCTCAGCAGTTTAATACTGACATGTTAACGATTCTTGCCCTGTGTCAGCATCTGGAATGCCAATGACAGCTTTGGCTGATGGACACAAATCTGAAGGCTAAATAAGTGATACCTGAACTCTCAGTGAAAAGAGATGGAGTAAACCTGAACTGTACATAGCACCTGGAAAAGGACTGCTGTGTGAAGAAGAAAGCTGACAAAAATAATAATAGACAAATAATCTTCCCTTGTAACCTGTAAATGATGATAGTAAAGCTGTGGGAAGCTTGATGAGTTGTCAAACTTACATCAACTCAAAGTGCTTGTTCAATGTTTGAAATGGTAGATTTTCAGTATCTAAAGCATGCACACAGTTGTTATTTCCAGCTTACCTGGTGAATGTTCAAATTGAAAGTCCATCAAAACATGAACAAATATTCTAAAGCCTTCAAAAGATAAAGTCTTGGAAATATTAGATGTGATGAATGGAGTAACTTAATGCTTGGTTGCACCAAGCTGTAATGAGTGAAGTTGGCCAACATAAGATAACCTCTGGGAAGACTCCAGAATTTTCTGCATGTAAGGGGAAATATTAAATGCAATTGGGATCTGGGAATAAGCCAAAATCCTTCACTGGTCAAATGGAGAGGTATGGTTTAGATTTCAGTCCAAATAGATGTAATATGCAGCAAAATTTATATCTGTGATGGGATACATATACTAACTGAATCTGGGGACACCTGTCTTGTAAAGGAAACTGAAATTCAGTTGATTTGCACCTCTTCCAAAGCAAAGTTTGTGTTGCTTGTGTAGTCTCAGCTTGAAAGATAAAATGATAATTGCTGACCTCTGAAAACATCAGAGGTTCAGCAGAGAGAAAACTGAGCTCAGTTGGCACTGAGGCAGCAGCTCATGGTACTTGTCTTGGCTGGCAATTCATTCTGCTCTGTTTTATTCAGGGAATCTTTTCTGCTCTCTTTTTCCTACTTTAAAGATAGCAAAATGGTTTAGAGACAGTTTTCTGCAATCCACTGAGATAGATATGGCCTTGTCATATTTACAATGAATCTACTGCATCATTGCAGGAAGCTCTAAAAGCTACTTGTTTGCATGGCAAATTCTTCTCCCTCTTTTGAAAATAATCTATTATAATCCAGTTTATATAACATGGTTTCTATTTAAGAGATGCATAGCAGGACACCACTAGGGATCCATTCTGTTCAGCAGTCAAGAATGGTTTCTGCTCCTCTCAGCCTTTTAAATTATTAGTACTGTAGAGACACTGCTAAAGATGGAACACAAACATTTTAATTTTATTATTTTAGAGATTTTTTAGAATACAAATGTTTTTAAGGAAGGCAATTTCTGTTAATGGATCATATTTTTCAAGCAAGATCCCTTCTATTCTTTCAAAATTGAGATCACAGAGGTCCCAGAACTGTTAGTGCCACTTAAAATTATCTGTTCATATTACAGTATTCTGACATTTTTCTTTGAACAATTAAAACTTTATCATACTGCAAGAGTAGAAACTGGAGTTTTCTGTGCCAGATGTCTGCCTCTGGATAAAGGTTTTGGTTAATTAGAGTTGGGATTTCATTGTTCAGAGTTTTCATTTGAACTTAATCATCCCAGAAAATGAGGCTTAATTTGTAGGGAAAATAGACCACTTTGCCTTGTTAAGTCTTGCTGTCATTTCCTTAAGGAGATCCAGCACCAGCCTATTTTTACAGCAAACTGCTGCAATTTCGTGGGCAGAAAGGTGGGTGGGAGGAACCAAACAGACCAGACTAGAAGCAGATGGTACCAAGGTATTTTAACTATTGGGGTGCTCACTTATAAATCTTGTCATAGAACAAAAATCCTGAATCTTAATGTTTAATTCTTCTCACAGGAAATGGCTTTACAACCCTCTGGCAGGTTTGCTCTCTAGTGCTGCTCTGAGTAGGGAATAATTGTTATTGTTAACATTAGGTAGCTAAAACAGCAGAAGTCTGTGCTGTGGCTAAATGATTCCTATTGTGGCTAAATCCCACAAATCCCACACAGAGGAATTCCTGACTTTGTAAGTTATGTATTTTTTATTTTTGGTCTGAGCAGCACACTGCCACACACCTTATACTAAAGGGATGTTAACATCTGAGGTCCCAGGTTCAGAGAGCAGGGAGCACAGGGAACCCATCCCATGTAGTAGCAAGTTTGATTCACTGCCTTGCCTGTTCTCATTTTAAGTTTCATTTGAGTGGCTCAGACTACTGGATTTCAATTTCTGGCTTTTTAATAAAGTCCCCACGATCAAAAAGAAAAATAAGGAATTTATATATAGTATTTATAAATCATTTTCAGCAATTGAAAAGATTGTATAATTCTTTGAGTACTACATTTTAAGATTTTTTTTTTTTGTGATACCTGAATTTGGGGCTGTAGGCTGCCACCTAAAAGGAGCTACAAGAGGGCTGGAGAGGGATTTTTTGCAAGTGCCTGTAGTGATAGGACAAGGGGCAATGGCTTTAAACTGACAGGAAGTAGGTTTAGATGAGATATTAGGAAGAGATTTTTTTCTGTGACGGTGGTGGGGCACTGGAAAAGGTTCCCCAGAGAAGTCATGGATGCCTGGAAATATTCAAGGTTTGGTTGGTCCAGTGGAAGGTGTCTTCATTGCAGGAGAGTTGGAACCACATGATCCTTAAGGTCCCTTTCAACCCAAGCCATTCTATAATTCTGTGGTCATTTTATAACAAAGATAATAATTAAAGAATCTTTCTTAATCTTAAATGATGCCTGGCTTGTTACCTGAAGTCTAGAAATTTGGGATGAGGAAGCTCCTTGTTCTGGATTGGGAGAAAGGCTGTTGGTTTGCTTACAAACAGAACAGAATTTGAAACAATCACTTTTTACTCTAAAATATCCAAAAATGCTAAAATGAGTGTTATTTTTCTCCCAGGACAGAGATTTCATTATACACGGAGAAGTTGAATCAAGCAGCTCTCTATCCTCTGGACTATCAGTAATAACTTTTGCTGCAGTACCAGGACTTAGGAGGTGTCTTTGCTGATCTTTGGCAGTCAAACTGTTACCTTTCATTTGGGGACTGAATGCCTATCCACTTGTGTGCTCCACCATCTGGACCTGTGTGGGTCATTCTGTTCTTTTGTTGAGTATTGCAAAACTAACGTATAGAAGATAACTCATTTGGTTCTTTTCCTCCTATCCTTGTGGTATTTTTAGGCCAGAAAATTAGGGTTTAACAAGGAAAGAAAATAAAATTTAAGTATCAACTGTGGTGTTTTATGGTGATAGTAATAGAAATGTATAGCATTATTTATTTTATTTTAATGAGCCAGGAATGATTTAGAACAAAATCTGGAAGGTTACTTTAAGCCAGTTTGAACTCCACATATGAGCAAAGGCAGCTAAAGAGCAACAGCCTCACCATATTTATTGTGTCTTCAATGTAGGTGTTTTGTGGTAAGCTAAAAATGAATTCTTCAATAGCCTAAATATTAAATTTTTAATAGTCCTTCATTTTTGTTGTTTTCATGCAGGTTACCCTGAAAGCCAAACAGGTGAAGGATTCTGTTACATATACACCAGGTGTGTGCTGCTGAAAATGGCTGGGTTTGGGTGACAGCTGTGCCTTTCAGAGTCTGCTCTGCAGAGAGATTTTTGCAACCTTGCCTTACTTTGAGAAAAAAGAACTGCTGGGATTCTGAGGGAATATTTCCCTTTAGCTACATCCTCCTGGATTCCTTTCTTACTCCATTTATTGTGGGGTTTGGTCATTTGTTCAGCTTGCTCTCTTTGTTTCTATCAGTGTGGGAATTTAGTAGCACTTCCTGTAGATCAGATAAGCCCTAATTGTCAAAGTTCATCACCTTGATGATCAAGTGAATGCCTTGATTTCTCAGTTTTTCCTTAAGCTGTCAGTCCAGAAGAGCCTTTTTTCCATTCTGCACTATTCTGAGAACCTTTAATTTGTGGGCAGCTCCTTCTTGTTTGTGGGTTGTTTTGCTTTTTCAGAGTTGTAACAGCAGTGCTTCTAACAGGTATCATTCGGCTCTCGGAGCTTAAAATGCTGGCACACAATTCCAAAAATTACAAAGTCAACATGAATCTGCCAGATCACATAATCACCCAGAGAGAGAGGGAGGAGGAGGTGGAGGAGGGGAACTACAATCTTACATCAGAGCAAATGGATATCCAGGCAGATCCAAAGGAGATCCTAGCAATTGAAACTAGACACCGAAGACGGAAAATTGTCAAAGCACCTGAAACGGCTCTGCTGGCAACAAAAGAGGTACAGGAAGAGAAGGGCAGAGGGAGACGCCAGAAAGATTTTGATAACACTGAGCAAGAGGGAGAGAGTGATGATGAAAGCAGAAGAAGGGAGAAAAGCCGTGCACCAGAAGAACCGTGGACTCAAAATCAACAGAAACTTCTTGAAATGGCCTTGCAGCAGTATTCAAAGGGAACCTCAGATCGCTGGGATAAAATAGCAAAATGCGTTCCTGGAAAAAGCAAGGTATGACTTGTTTTGACAGAACTATAGTATAAACTAAGGGGAAACACATTTGCTACCAATTTATAATTATCTTAAGAATGAGGGTCCTTATAGAAAGGTGAGGCCTTTACGTGGTCTCAGTCCAGACTCAGGTGACCTAAAGAGTGTCACTGTCACGTTTGTTGCTTTATTTAAAATGTTTTTTTCATTTATGTCAGCTTGTTTGGTCTAACACAGAAAATGTTGAAATAACTCCTGTTTCATTTAAAATACCTACCTCTCCTCTGCCTTTCAGATCTTGAATTGCAGGACAAAATTAGATTTTAAAACTAATTTTGATTCAAAGTTAGTAACCAAACATTGATAAGCTGCTTTGCTTACATGTTCACAATGCCTTTCTCAACCCATCTTAATGAACAAACAAAATAAGTAATCCATCTGCAAGTGTTAAATGCTCAATAATCTATCTAATATTCTTTTTGTAAGTATAATTTTTAAAAATAGCATTAATTGTCATTGATATAGATGGTGTGTACTAGATTTCCTAATAGTTGTGATAGCTTAGTTTGCTTGCTTAGCCATTGTAGCTGCAGAAAAGCCCTGTAGCATTTGTGGCAAGCACAGTGAGGGAGCTTCCCCAGTGCCTGGGGAAGGATTTGGGTGTCTCTGGCTTGGGAGCTGTTCTGCAGTTTCTGCTGTCAGCAGGTGCTGAGTTAGTGACCTTGGTGTGCCTGCAATGTGGCTCACACCAGAGTAACTGTTCAAAGCAGACACTGCAATACAGCTGATCCACAACTGCTCTTGCAGTCACTGTCAAGAAGTACTGGGTTTGTGTGCTCTTCAAACAGATAAATGAGCCACTAAGAAATGTAAATTGCAAGTTCATTTTTCTAATCCCTTCTCAAATTCAGTATGCAACTTTAAAACAAGAAGAAAACAACCAACCAACCAAGAAAAAACCCAACAAAAACCCCACAACAAAAAAAACCCCACAAACAAAACCAGACCCAAGCAAAAAAAACCCCTAGACAACCCCCAGAACACAGCTCTTCTTCTAGAATGAAGTAACATGTATAGAGTTAAAAGAGTACTAAAATACCAACCTTTGAATAACACTTTGTGTTTCCTTTCAGGAGGAGTGTATAGCAAGATACAAGTTGCTTGTTGAACTGGTACAAAAGAAAAAAATGGCTAAAAGCTGAATGTTGAGAGCAAGAAGAGATGTAGTTCATCTTTGTCAAAATGGGGTTTTAAATCTCATATGCAGGAAACCGCATTTTTGTACCTCAGTATTTCTATATGTCATGTGCCTTAGTAAAAGAAAATATTAATAAATCTTATACCATCTTACCTGGTTTGTGTGGTGAAGAATGAAGGTGCATTTGTATTGAAGAGCTGCTTATGCAGATGTGTGATCACAGTGTCTAAAAGTGAGCAGAGCTGCAGGAAAACCCCCTCTGATAATCACATACTGAATCTGGTAGGTTTGCATCCAGTGGATGTACAAATAACTTGCATTTGTTTTGAAAGATAGAATTGACCTGAAACTGTTAAGCAAGCACAAGAGTAATGAAACACTGTACTCAAAATATATATCTTTCTTTTCTTTCTTGCACCTCTAAATCCAAGACCATATGCTTACAAATACCTTATTCTTAGAAATATCTAGTAATATTTTGAAATAAGTAGTCTTTCTAATATTAACTTCCACATATATTTATATGTGTCTGCAATATAATATCTTATTTTGCCAACCCTGCAGTGGTATTTGATAGCATGGTTGATTCAGTAAAGTTGAAATGGGTGAAAACACTAAAGGCCTTCATGTTTTAATTAGAAATTAAGAGATAAGGTACTTCAGGACTGCTTTTTAAGTACAGAATGGCTAACAGTCTTGGGCTAAGAGTTTTCATTTTGGGGTTGGCTGGTATACCCCGGATTCAATTTGAAGAATAGGTAATAAGGGTTGTATTATTCCATACTTGTAATTTTGTTTTGTATAACTTTTCCAAAATTGTGAAAAGCTTAAAATGCTGGAACAAAGGGTACTTAATGGGCTGTAAATGACAGCAATAAATCAGAGCAGTGATCAGAGTCTGGTGCAAGAAACATTAAAGACTTGCATTTTTTAAAGCACAATTTACCATTCAAATTGTGATTTAATACCAGGATTCTAAAAATTGTTTTAGCTTTAATACAAAATCAAAATGAAAACTCAGAAAATCATGTATCTGAACTCAGAATTGAAACTTGGTAGCTGAAAGTCTCTGTTAAGTTCCTGCTATTCCCACTGCTGATTTCCCCAGTAACTGGCAATTGTGCTCCTTCTGTCAGATCAGCACTTCACAACATTTCATCCCATTCCCATAAAGCTTTAAAGGCTAAGTATTTAAGGAATATAACAGCGTTCCATATGTGTTCCCCTTCCAGTTGGAGCTTTTTCTTTTTTTTTTTTTTTTTTGTCTCATATAAAAAAAATCTTAGTTGGTAGAAATAATGATATTATGGAAACATAGCCAGATACAAAATAATGCATTGAATTATTTTTTTTTTCACAGAGAACTTCACAGCTTAACTGTACCGGAAGTTAAAGATACTCACAAGCTGTGATCTGGGTGCTAATCAGTGGAACAGGAATTCTGTGCTACTTTGAAGGAAGAATCTTAGTGAGATCAAGTGAGGTATTTTCAAGAGGTATCAGGAAAACTAAACTTTTAAAAGCTTTTAGTCATCCAGAACACTCTCAATGAGAGATGACTAGATGTGTAAAGCAAGGTAGTTGAAATGGCTGCAAAGAAAAGCTCCTAAAATGGTGAAGTGAATTGGTGAAAATTAATGGGTGGAGCTGGGATAGAATAAGAGCAAATGGAGATGTACTGTTCATGAAAAAAATAGACTGGTAATGGGAATATTTCTGCAGTTTCTAAAAGAGAAAGCAAGTAATGGAAGAGTTTAGCCTGTGAGGAGAGAATCGTCTTTTCTTTTCCACTCTGGATTTACAGGACTTTACCTGGGATGGTATGCCTGGTTCAGTGTGTCACACTTGGAGATGCAGAGCATCCAGAAGAGAGCAGAGAGAATGATCCAGTGTTTGCACTGCCTGATTTGCTAGGAAGGTATTGTTGGTATTTGCTCTAGACTAGAGGGAAAGAAAAATCTTCCAGGTATGTAAAAGAGAGCTTTGCAGTTGTGTGATCTGCTTCCCTGATGTGATCCATATGGAACTGTTACAAATCTGCTGTGGCTGTGAAGAATAACAATGGGCTCAGTTTGGAGTGAGAAATAGCTTAGGTGTCAGGGCAAAAAAATCCAGTAGCAAGTGTAACAAGGACTTAGGAGGACTCTTGACACCTTTATTGCTGGGGGTGAGCTCCACTGGAGCCTGCCCACATCCCCAGAGGGTGAGGGGCAATAGTCACACCTCCCAACCCCTTCTGCTTCCCTCCACACAGCCTTTCTGCACAGGGTCAAAGGAGGAAGGACAAGCACTGCTGACTGGTAAGATTGTCTGTTTGTTTGTTTCTAAGACCATTCACAGCCAGAAACATAAAACAATGCTCTGACAAATCCAGTTTACCTGAAGGAAGATGTTTAAGGATGAGCAAAGGTTGAACATGCCACACTGTCACACGTGTCAGGTTGAGTACCTGAAGTGGTGCATGTCTGTCTAATCACAGGTGCTGCTTGTGCCTGGATGGAAGGGAATTGATGGGTTGCATCCTTACTGCTTGAAGGCTGAACCTTCCTGAAAGCAGGGGCAGGCTGGCTGTGTAGGAGAAATGCATTGGCCTCTTGCACACAGGCACTGCACCAGGGATTGGTGACAGGGCCAACTGTCTCAGCAGGAAGAACTGGAAGTGTAGCACTGGTGGGTCCTTTGGAACTGAAGGTCTGGGATGGGGAATGTGATTCAGTGCCCTACACCAGTGGATCCCATCCCAGATCCCAGCTGGGAGCCATTCCTCACAGAGCAGGGTAGTGAAGGCTTTGTCCAGGCTGCATCCAGTGAATGTTCATGTTCAATTCAAGGGCCAAGGGAGCTGCCCACCCTTAGCTTTAGCTCTAGTGTGTGGCCATAGGGAGGAAGGAGGCCTGGGTTAGAGTCCAACACCTTCAGAGCCTCTCAGGGTCCTCTCTGGGTTGCCAAGTGTTTTGTGGATGATGACACAGCCCGTTTATCAGTGCCTTTAGTCTGTGCTGACTGAGGTCAGACATGATGCTCATCAGAGGAAGACTGTAGCCAGGCTTTGTTTTCTCATGGGTCTGTTACCCCCCACCAGAGCTTGTTTTTCTAAAACTTTGTCCATGAAAACCAAGGTCACTCAAGACTTGGGATTTAACCAACTTCTTCCAACTTTTGTTCTAGCACAGAATCTAGCAGATTTCCTTTAAGTAAACATTTGCCTGCTAGCAAATTTTCTTTCCTGGGCAGTTTTGAGCTGTAGCTCAGCAGTGCTTTTGCACTGTAACTTTGTGTTCAGTCCTAGAAACAGTCTGTGCTGTAGGTTCTACATCCTGACTTGCACCTGAATTTGCCCAGTGTGAGCCCACTTTTAAGGTCTTTGCTCATCTCTGCTGATGGCATGGGCAGAACACTATGGAAAGGAAAGGAGTTGTTTGGTGCAGATGAGACAAGGAGGGCAATATTCTCTTACCATGCTGAGGATAAAGTCCAATGCCAAGCTAGAGGATCCTGACATCCATACACAAGTAGAATATGACTGAGTTGGTGGGAAGTGCTCTCATTTAGGCTGTTTAGTTCTAGAGGAAAGACCAGCAGATGCTCTTCTGCAGTGTTCTTTTGTAAATGTACATGTTTGGACTACATTACGCTCAACTTTATAGTTCTCAGTGTTTGAACTAATTTAAAAAAAGTTTCAGGAAAGATTTTGCAATGTGACTTTTTTGTGAGATGATGGGGCCTGAAAACAACAGGAATGGTGAAGAGTTCTCCTTTAGGCAGAGCCAACAGTAAGATTTCAGTGCAGCTTATGAAAAACAGGCATCAGAAAACTGGTCAGTTTAAATGTCACAACAGTGCTACTGCTGAAGGAGTTGCTCCTGCTAACACAGCTTGAATGGATAAAAGCAAGATTTCAAATGTAGGCTGTACAGAATTTTAGCTGCCTTCTGTAAGCCATAAGGTTTGTTGTCATTGTTGTGAGTAAAGTGGGGTTTTGGTAAAAAATCTTCTGAATACAGCACGTTTAGTCTGTGCTTGCTTTCATAGCACTGAGCCCAGGACAGTTCCCAACACTTGGAGAGCTCAGCAGCTTGGCTGCAGGGACCTGTGCAGGGGCCTGGGCTGCTTTGTCATCCAAGGCATTCCACAGGGACAGCACTGTGGGGTTTACTGAACTGGTGCCAAATCAGCCACAGACCATCATCTTTCATGTCAGGTCCTGAAAAGTCATTGAAACAAGGTTGGTTTTGACTGCATCTGGCCCTCATGTGAACTTGGCTTTGATGTGGTCTCGTTCTTTGAAGGGCTGGTGAATTCAATTTTTTGTTTGGATGTCAGAACTGTCCTTTTCATTATTTCCTTGCTGTTGCTGTTGGCACACCAAGACTGTGGTACTGTAAACCACCCATTGCTATTATGGGTTTCTGGCACCAATCTCTTTTGAAAATTTTAAAAGTATTTCACACTTCTCTTAGCAGGAGATGGGTACCAGAGTTTATGCCATCTCTCCAATAGGAGAAATACACAAGGAAAGGCAGGACTTAGCAATTTTACTGATTCCTATGGTATGCTCCAATTGGAACAAGGTGACTTATATTGCCTAAGGGTTTTTGGCTTTGGTTTAGGTCCATGAATAAATCAGCAGGCCATGGCTCCAGGAGAGGTGGCACTCAGGATTCCCTGGAGCCTTTGTGCTGGAGCAGGGGCAGTTTGGGCTTTTCTTCCCCCTCCTCTCCAGGTCTGGCAGTACCAAGTGTAACTTTGGGGCCTGGCCTTCCATGCTCTGTAATCTCATTCTCAGCACTGACCAACAGCCAGAGCTCAACAGGGCCAGAACACTGCCAGCTCCTGGCCCTTGTACAGGTTTCAGCAGTAGAAGTCTCCTGAACCTCTTCACTTTAAAGCATAAAACATTCATCAACTACCCCCAAAATGTCAGGAGGTTTTTCTAGTCCTGGGGAAGGTGGGAGCAAGTGCTGCCCTTTTGCTGTGCCAGGTGATGTTTCACATTTCCCTACTGTTAGTTCTGAGCTTCTTCATTTACCAGTCTTCTTTCAGGACTCCAGTTGTCCCCATTGGAAAATAAAACAAATCTATTCAATACAGGAGGTTTGAGCAGATGGAACATTCAAATGGCACAGGCAGTAGCAACCCCATCTTACTGCTGCTTGTCCCAGAAGCTGCCCTGAGCCTCAGGCTGCCTCTGACTAGAGAGGGGCTAAAAACTGAGGAAGCCACAATGCAGCTCTTGTCTGTCACCCCCTGATGAGCACAACCCCTCACATTTTATCTTCAAGTGACTGTGCAGGAGGGGTCACAGTCTCTGCTTCCTGGGAAATAAAAACCAGGAGTTCAGCTATTTACCAGCCTTCCTATGGACAGTGAACTAAATTCATGGAAAAAAGCACTGACCTGGTTTTACAGAAAGTGCAGTTCAAAGTTTGCAGCAACAACCTCAGGCTCCTCCCCTCAGCCCAGGCACAGGGCAGGGAAGGAACCGTCCCCTCCCCACTGAGAGCAAACGGGAGCAGCAGGACAACAGCCGCTGCTCCTGTGGGTCCAGTCATTGCTCTTGGAGGGGTGAAAGCAAAATCTGACATCAGGCCCAGGGCTGCAACAGGCAGAAATACCTGTCCAGTAAGCAGAAATACCCCTCAACAGTTTTTCAGCTACGTCACTGTCACTTGAAAGCAAAAACATACATGAAAAATACTTTTTGAACCTTTGTGTAATTAAATTTAGTAGCCATGTGCAAATCAAACCCTTCCTGTCATGTGATGTTAACAGAAATATTCCTTTCTTCTACAAGATTCACATTCACACAAGTCATATACAATGATAAACATTATTAAAGTTTATTAACAAAAGCTTTGTACATATCTTTTCATACACTTGGAATTTTACATCTAGTCAAAATAACAGCACATTTCCATCTTACCTTTTGTACAAATTGTTACAGAATATCCACCAGTGGGGCGAGTAAGTAAAATAAACCACTGGTTTACTTTTGTAAAGTATCTACAAAAGTGATTTGTGACATTTTTAAAAATTCCCCCGAACATATAAAAATAAATTATTTTTTACTTTTTCAATTAAATCTACTAATTAGAAATATTACAAATCAAAATATCAATGTTTTCTTATGAATTCTTCACAATACAAAACAGATTCACAAAACTTTATTTACAGAAATGAGGTAAGAACTGTGCAATGTTTAACTAAGAAACATATTGCAGAATTAACATGTTCTTCCAAATAAGTACACAGTGGAGGTCTAATTACAGCTGGGTCTTTTCTGCTAATAATTCCCACCTCATTCTTGATTAGTGGTCATTACCCCCATTTAAACTGTCCTTCACCACCCTGCATAGACTCACCACGAGATCAGCAACTGCCCAAAGTGTTGGAACACAAGTTCACCCGTTTCACCCACTGGGAAATTTTAGTGGGAAATGGTAATTCACTTTTTTGGTAATTTATTAGTGAAAAGTGACCCAGGTAACAATCTGCCTGAGCTCTCTACAGTGGTATAAACACCTCTAGGAAAGGCAGAACAAGGCTGCTGGTGCAAGACAGAGAATTCCTGCTGCTAACAAGGACGCGTCTAGTGCATGATCAGCTGTTTGCAGCCATTTCAACAAAATGGAGGTAGCAACAGGCACTTGGTTTAGGCCAAACACTACACAAACTTCTACCAGTGTGGCCTTCTCATCTGGTAAGAAAACTTTGTCACTAGAACCAATCTGGTTCCTTTAAAAAACCTCAAAACTCTAAAACCTACACCAAAATTAATAAACTTTGGATTCCATATCATAATTCTTATTCAAGAAAAACTCCGACTGTACAACAATAGGAATTTAAAGGAATAAAAAGTTCAGAAGTCAATTCCCTTATGAGTCAGGTTCCAAAACAGGTGTGTAAAAAAAGAAACTACAAACAGCAAGTCCCAGCTGCCATTACAAGCTCAGTCTAAAAGGATCAAGTCTAACTGCAGCAGCAGTTCAGATGGGCTGGGGTTGGACTGTTAAAACTACTGCTCTGAAACCAAAGCAATGCATCACTGCAAACAGTTTATAGCCTTTAAATCTGTGAGATCAGGACTGAAGAGTAAAGTCTATGTTCTTCCATTGTTGAATCTGTACTTAGTACCATCATATTGACAAAATAATTATGATTTGCAGAGTTTTATCTACGTCACAGTCTGAGACATTAGAAAGTATATCCATTTTAGTGCAACAAGAAAGCAAATGAAAGCCTAGCAAAAATATCCTTATGAAAATTATTAACCTCTTGCTGTGCAGTAAGAGTTCCTTGTTGCTCTTTTTCAATCTGCAGAAAGGGAACCCAGGGTTTGCAGCCACAGGAAGTGCTAGAACAGCAGGACGTGCAGGGCTCAAGTGTCATTCAAATGTCAACTCTTCTCTGACGCAACTGGTCCAGTTTTATCATTGAGCCTCTGTGTAAGAGAAAATACTTCTAAAAATCAGATTATAACATACAAAGCTAAGTAAAATTCAATTCATAAAGATGACAAAGCAGTGAGGTACATTCAATAGAGCCATCTATATAGTAACTGCTGTATTGTAAAAAATAACCATGTACTGCAGAATGGAAAGTGGGAAAGGAAAAAATAATTAAAGGAGCAGTCCTGTACTGAAGCAACTAATGCTAAGGTCATGAGAGGCAGCATTAGAAAACACCAACTCTCCTTCTACTTTCCTTCCAACAAGAGTGGCTGTTCCTGGCTGTGGGTCTCTCTGAAATTGCAAGATGGCCAAGAGAAACACCAGGTGACCTCTGGTACATGTGCCCACTGGAGAGGGCTGAAATCTACACTTCTCCATCAGAAGAAATACAATTTCTAATTTGCCCCCTCACAATTCTTTCTTTCATATATTGCTACAAAGACATTTCCTGCAAGTATTGAACAGGACTGAGCAAAAATCTCATCTCATTCACTGAGCATTCAGAAATTTCTGAAAACCTGTTTCAACTGCAAATGAGATTAAAACAGTTGAACTCTGGCAAATAGAGAAATTGTTAAGAACAGTTCAACAATCTATGCAACTTGTCTCAATTCCAGCCTTAAAAAATATAAAATCAGTTTCAAAAGAAGTTTTCGGTAAGGGCTTTTGTTCAAAAGATGTTCTGAGATTTCTTGGATTTATTTACAGCTGTTAACATAAAAACTAATGGCATGTTTGTAAAAATACACTGCACTGTACAGACCTAGTAATGGCCATTTTAAAAAATCTAAGTAAGATCACACAGAATATTTTGCTTGGATGTACACCAAGTATAGGGTCTCAATTCCATTCACTACTAATTTTTGGAAAATAAGGGGAGATCAGTTTTAAACATGAGAACAAACTGCGAACATTTCTGAATGGAGGCAAGGCCTGGAGGCAAGCCCTGTGTGACCATTCATTCACAGCTCTGATGTCCCAATTGCCCAAAGGACAAAGCTGAACAAAAGGCAGTGCTCACAATTTTGAATGGAAGGGAGCTGTTTCAGGAAAAATCATCTTGAAAACTCATCATTTCTGTGGTTTGTGTCTGGAAGTGAGTACTACCTGGAAGTAGCCCGAGCTATGCAGAAGCCCAGCCCGAGTCCTCCACCACAGTGCTCCTAAAGTAGCCAGAGGATTTGGGAGTGGGGAGCAGAGAGGGGACTCTTATTTAGCCCAAACTCTCCCTACCTGCTCTTGCAGACAAGCTGCTCTTTCTTCTCTACCACTATCACTTGCTGTCGTCTCCAAGGAATGCTGAAACTTTATGTCTTCCTGCTCTATTCATCCTTTGTTTTTCCAAGTTTCATGTACTCCTTCCTTTATCCTTTTATCTTAATTGTAGGACCCTTAAAGAATGAAGCCTGTTCTCTGAATTCTTGAAATAAAGAATTCTTGTCTTGGGGATGGAGATTATGGGCAACTACTGAAGATAATGGAACATCTTTGCCAGAAAAATGTGTCTTGTTTCTTTATCTGTCCAGGAAAGGTTTTATTACTCGATGAAGCAGAAGAGCCTCTCAGCCCCCCAGTGCACAGCCTCATTCTCCAGGCCAGCAGCAAGATGTACAGAGCACATTCTCCTAGCACAGGTTCCACCTTCCCAGCAATGGGCTCCTCAGCTAATCCCCACAGCTCCACAGGGCCTGAGGCCTGGCCAAGGCAGTAAGGTGGTAAAAGGAATGATCCACAACCCAGTGGGCACAACACTGGGGAAGAAGTAGGGTGAGGAGGACTAGAGCTGCAGTTGTAATTACAAGAGGAAAGCAAGGGTCACTGGATTGGTGTTCTGATCCAGAGAAGCAACAATGTCCAGCAGACATGTTTGGTGTGACTACAAGTTCACACATTTCTGAGCCTCATTTAAGTGCAGTCCAAGACTCAAGAAGAATAAAAGAAAGAAAGACAAAAAAATCCACCACCTTTGATTTGTGAATACAGGCACAGAACCTGTTTCTTATCTTTTAGTTACCTCCTGGAGGTACTGCATGGAAAGTGAGGTGAGAAGGATACTTACTGTCACCTTCTGAGCTGCATTATCTCCATGAATTGAAAGGAATGGGTTGGTACCAGCTGCATTCAGTGGTGAGGCCTGTGTGCCTGAAAGTAAGTTGTTTATGGGTATCTGTGCTCCTCCAGTAATCTGCAATTGCTGTACTTCAGACTGATGGTGTTGGTGATGGTGATGTTGTTGCTGTACTAATTGATACAAAAGGGCCTGATGCTGTTCCTTGAGTAATATGGGGAGAGGGAGGAGGAAGAAAAAAAAATCAGTAATTAGTTGCTGAAAAATAGCTCCTCCCTGGGTTCCTGCTTATCCAGATCTTCAGTTAGAGCAACCCTTAAACTAATCCCAGCTAATTTAGGTTACACTAATGAAGTTCCATGAGACTGTGGGAAAGAAAGTTCCTGTCAGACTTCCTGAAACCAGTAGCTCAGTAGAAGTTCAGCTAAGCCTGCTGGCTTCATCAGGCCTCTGTCAGAACAAACATACCTGGGAAGACTGTACTAAAACTATACAATTAACAATACAAATAGTTAAACCAGTTACCTACTGCCCTATATGAATACTGCAAGCAGAGCAAAGACAGCTCATGAGATGATATCCAAAATTCTTTTGCTGGTGTTCCAGTGGAATCAAAGACAGGTCACAGTCCTGTTAGAATCCACACATGCTCCCAAGCTCTGCTGCCCACAGCTGATGCTGAGAGAGACAAGCCTCCATGTCCACACAGGACAAAATGGAACTCAAGGCACGAGGGAATTATTATTCTAGCCATACACACAGCCCAATAATATCCTAACATTTTACATGACTATCATCCAAAAAGGCTGAAGCAACTGAAAGACTAAAATATTATTATCAAAGCCTTTAATATCAAGTTTAATGCATTACTACTATTTATATTAAGCTGAGGAGTTCATCCATGTCTTAGAATACAATACAGTAATAAATCAGAATTAACTGAAAAACTTACTGATGTGAGTTGCTGGGTGCTTAGTAACTGCTGAAATTGCTGGTGCTGTTGATGAAGTAGTAGTTGTCTCTGTTGGTCAGAAAGCAATCCTAGTCCCGAGGCACTGTAGGGTTGACAGAGTAATACTGTGGTTTATATGGAAGTATGGGAACTTCTTATTTCAGCTTTCCATTAAAAAAAAGATGTATACAAACAGGCAGACCCTATTTAGCATTTGATTTCATACTGCAAATATTGTCCAAGTGTCCAGTTGCAATTTCTGACACCATCCCCAAGTCTCATTTATGCTGAGCAACAGCAACGTCTTGCCTGTAACATGTCTAGACCATGGACATTATTTGAAACTCAGATAATAATTATCAATCCTAAAGTACTTTTCAAATACTTTATACCAACAGGCCAGATCTTCTATTACAAGACAGCTCTTACCAAACTTTAACACCTAGTTACCAAGCATTTACTTTATCCTGGTTTCCTTCTAATTCCCATCTTCTGTGCCATTCAAACCACTCATATTGCCCACACCTTTCTGTAATTCAGCAAACACCTTCAGCCTTGCAAGGGGCCAAGGGATGCTGCTGTGGAATGAAGCTGCCTCTGCTTTTGCCAACTACTTCACTCCCAGTCTCTATTTTCATACCTACATAAAACTGTCTGCAATATTTAGGAAACTGGGCAGGAACAGATCCAGCTGACAAGTAGGCTGTAAATAAAGGGTTTCTTCAGCTATACCAGTTTACTGCAAGACCAACAAACAGCATGAACAAGGGTGTGTTGGGAATAGCAGACCAGGAAGACAGCTGGATTTACTCTTTCAGTACAGTCTTAGCTTTTACTAGTTTTAAACACCCATTAAAATATTAAGGTGTTGTTTCATGATAGGTTTATCCTGCTGTTGAAAAATTAAGTATTTCCCTTTCAGCTGTACAACTTCTGTCCCCTCCCCTCATACTGGGTCTTGCACAATGGGCTGCAACCTGTGGGAACTGAGCTGAAACTTCAACCAATACAGAACACACGGACAGATTCTCTGTTAATGTAGATAAGGTCGCTGTGTGATGCAGAAGTTCTAGTAAGAAGGTGTGCACAGGATGAAAGGATTGCTTGTTGGGATTGGTAGTAAGGAATTATTCATCTACATCAGTCACAAATCCACACCATTAGGCTACAATCATGTAGCTCCTCAGGGCATAATATTTATCTTGTGTTTTTACAGCAGCCAGCAATCTGTAGCCCAACTCTGCTGTAATTTGACTTTGTCCTAACTAGCCAGTATGCAAATACCCAAAGCACCACCATTCTCTCCTACTGGGACAGGGCAAGCCATGTATGAACTTTGTCTCATACTTTGTTGCATGGTCTCAGCACTACAGGACACACCTGCTGGGCTGCACTTAGGATTTCCTACGGGGAAAGGAAAGCCTGTGTCAATTGAAGTTTATGGGGCTGGATGGAATCCACCCAAGGATACTGAGGGAGCTGATGGAAGTGCACACTATCAACCAATTTCCAGCAGCCCTGGCTGACTGGGATCTTGAGATCCCAGCTGACTCCAAGATAGCAAATGTAATGCCTGTCTAGAAAAGGGCTGGAAGCAGGATCTCAGCATCAGGCCTTGTCAGTCTGACCTTGGTGCCAGGGAAGGTCATGGAGCAGATCCTCTTGAGTGCCATCACACAGCACACACAGGACAGCAGGGGATCAGGCCCAGCCAGCACAGGTTTGTGAAAGGCAGGTCCTGCTTGCCTGACCTGATGGCCTGTGACAAGATGACCTGTTTGGTGGGTGAGGGAAAGGCTGAGAATGCTTCTGCCTGGACTTAGGTAAAGCCTTTCATACTATTTCCCACAGTATTCTGACTAATATTACCATAATTTCCTTCTCTTTTTACCTCACTTTTTCTGTATTCTTCTATACTGGAATGAATCTTCTCCGCTGTTTTTGTTCATTCTTTTATCCCATTCTTTCTTTTTCCCAGATCATGTTTTACCTTTGCACTTCTTTTTTCTGCTGTTGCTCTCCCTTCTCTTTAATCGCTCTGCCTGCCTCTCTTGCTCTGCATTGGCACTTGAAAGAAAATACCCTCAGTCAGCAGCTGAGATCTCAGTGTCTAGAAACAAAATCGAACTGCAGAGGACAAAATGCTGCGGCTCCCAAGCTTCCCAGAAGAGACAGTTCACTAAATTTCATCACAGAGCTTTCTTTACACCAGATCAGCCTGGAATGTAAATTTAATCCTTTCTAGCTTCTCATTAAAAGGTACATGATCAGTCTGAAACTCTCCATCCTACACTCCTCTCTGGTTGTGAGAATGTAAAGAAACAATCCTATCTCTTTCCTCCAATCACTTAATCTCCCACTTGCTGGCAATCTGTACTAAGCCATCTTTTTTCCCAGAAAAGGATCAAGTATTTTTTCTCCATCGAATGAATGTGGGTTCTTTTACCTACAACTTGAAACTCTCTCCAACAACAGTGTGCAAATCAGTGTTTTCTCACCTCCTTGTGTGCCACAGTTAGAGAGTTCATATAAGGCCAATATGCATACAGAAGTCTTCATGTACTGGTGAACACTTTGCCTATTTTTCACATTAAACTGTTGGAACAGATTCTGAAGTCTGTGAAGTTACTGTAACAAGCAACTTCCAGCAACATCTGGCAAGTCTTTTAAAATTACAGAACAATACCCTAAAGTTAGAAAGCAGGGCTGAATTCTCATGTAGCTTTCCAACACCTTGCCAATACTGATTTAAACCACCTCCAACCTTGACCCCAGCCCACAATCTAACCAGGGTCAGAGAGCTCACATCACCACAGCACCAAACCTTTGAGCTTGGTACCATTCAACCTTCCCACCAGGGCCATTCAAAGCAGAGGGGTACCCTGGGAAATTTAACATTAAAGAAACAGTCAACCAATTGTCACTGAAGCAGCATCAAACTCCAGCCTGGCAGGTGTCCCATTCTAGAGTTCCAGAACCAAAAATTTCAATCAGTAGAAAGTATTTTTTGTCTATTTTTTTCTTTCCTTCAAAATCATCCCAGAGCCTCTTTTTGCAACTTAGTTCCCATAACAAAACTTAGTTCCCATATATTTTTTCATATATTTCACTAAAGCATTTCTGATGGGACAAAGAGGAACAAGGAATGCACATGTCATTACCAGAATCATATTAGCACTTACTGAACTTTTCCCTTCTAAACATACAACCAGAAATACTGAAAAGTCACAGAAAATGAGGTTAATTGTGAAACACCTCAAAAGGAAGAGGGCCTGGGAAATAGTATGGACATGCCCAAATAAACCAGAGAATTGTGTGAAAAGTGCACTTTTAAATTGAATATAAACATTAATTTTAAATTAGTATTATTGAGGGAGCAGTGCAGAAAGAGATCATGCCATAATAAAAGCAGAGAAGTGGAAGTGCTGACAGACTTGTACAGCAAAAGCTTGTTGTAGCAGAAAATAGGGAGTCATGGGAGTATTCCAGACTCTGCTAACAGTTAGAATGAAGGCTTAAAAACAGGATACTGGCTGCAGTATTTTGCATGAATTGGAACATTCTGCTACTGGGCTACACAATGAAGAGTTTCAGCACTTAAAATGGATATTAAAAAAGAAACAAAAGAACTTCTGCAATACAAAGAGAAAGAAATCATCTGTGTATAAACAAAATCATTTGAGAAAACAGTGGCATGACTGGTGTTTAGCATAACTGATGTATTATGGCAGTACCTGAAAGTGGAAAGCAGCATGAAACTGGTTAATATAATTGATCTTCTCTAGTATTTCTCACTCTTTCTCACACTTTTGGGGAGAGAATGCAAAATTTTTGTGGTTTTCACAAACCTCTGATGCTCAAGAAAGACAAAAACTTTTCACGAACAGAATGTCTTTGGTTATCCTATGAAACCTCAAGTTTACAAAGGATATAAACTATGAAAAATACAAGCTCCTCAGGAAAAACCTAGTGACACATCCAAACAACAGGATACACTTGAAAGTATCAGATTTTATGAGCCTACTGAAGCAGTACCACACAATGATACAGTACACAAATATTCAGGAGCTGCCAAACTTCTATACAGAAGTGCTGTTCTCCTTCCTAAGGGAAGGACAGGACAAGGGCTGTGGGGAAGGGGAGCAGTGAGAAAGAGTTGGCCCAGCCTCTGCTCTATCTAAAAACACTTCCAGACCAAGAAGTCCATTCCTCCTCCTGGAAAGCAGCTGTCTCCTTTTGTTACCCATTTGCCTTGCAGCTCAAGCAGCAGCAGTTTATGCTACTGAGAGTACCTGGCTTTGGTGAAAGGCTGCTAGGAATACTCACAAATGAATCTTTTTATGCATTTAGAAATCCGTAAGAACACTGCTTGAAAAGCTAATTTTGTTGGAGTCAGTGCAGGCAACTGAAAACCATGTGACTGTATTACAACTCTGGTTAGTTATGCCTATTACATCTTGAATTACACGACCATACACCCTTCTCTCCCTCCCCCCTCCTTACTGCAACAAATGGTAGTTTTTCCAGTGCTCCTTTAATCCTGGAAGAAAAACTGGCAGGACAAGGAATATTGTTTTCTGAACTGAAAAAAGGAGCTGAAGCACATTTACATAATTACATTTGTTTGGGAATGTGACTTGATTAAAAAACAGGAATTCACTAGGATTCCCAAAAGCTCCAGAGAAAACTTCTTTAACTTGACTATTTGTGCTTCCATTAAATGCCTCCTAACTTTCATTCACAGAGCAGGAGCAGAAGTTGTTTTGACAATTATAGGTGAAGGAATAAACAGTATATTTGGAGTAAGACAAAAAAAACCCAGCTAAGCTGAAGAACAGCAGGCACTATGAGGAAAAACATAAAATCAACAAATTCTTACCTGTTATTTAGCGTGGTTGGCAGAGGATGCGTTGCATTGGGTGGCACGGTTGCATGAGTGAGAGAAGGGTTCTGTGATATTGTTGCTGGGGTCTGAATTACCCCATTTAAAGCCCCTACAATTCCATTGATTGCCAGCTGGCTGGCTGGCAGTGCTCCAATTATTCCACCCACAGCCGGCACTGCAGGAATGGTGGAGGTTACAGTCTGCATACCAGTGGCCAGTGCCCCCACTGTCACACCATTGACCTGCTGAACTCCGGGCACTGCCGAGCCTGGCTGGGCCGGACTCTGCCCGGCAGGGGGTGGAGTGGAAAGCGCTGATGAACTGCTGGTGCTTTGTCCGCTGGAGGTTATCTCCTGGTGTCAAAACAAACAACAAAGCCCCCTCAGCTGCATAAAATTTCACCTAACACCACAATGCAAGGACTGGGATGAGTTAACTTGTAACAAGTTTAGGTTTAAAAGAATGAAATAAAAATTACCTGATTTAATACAGGAAGAGAATTGTCCGGTAAAAAACTGTTTCCCAGATGAGGGCTTTTACTGCTGTTCAAGGAATCAGTGCTAGGTGCTAAAGTAATTATTTCAAAAAACACACAGTGGTTAAATTTCTGGAACATGTAAAAAGATTCAGAATAATTATTTCAAAACTATGACAAAGCTAAACATAGAAAATGTAAAGTCAACTTTAAAATCATTGCTGAATAGTAAAATATTAACTAAGTAATTGGTGAATCAATAGATTCCAACAGATGTGCTCCAAACTGAAGTAAAAGAGAAACTGCACTGAAACAAGTAGTCCCAGTTCAGAAAAATAAACCAATTGATGTTTAAACATTTAACACATCAGCAAATACTTGGTCTATATTCATCCTACATTTATATTCATCTCCCATCAACTGCATGCGTGGATGAAATAGATATTTCATATAAATACATGTTCAAATTACTCTGACACTTTAATAATCCCCTCTACTTACGTGCTTGTACTGGAAAGGCATGTACTTGATGAGAAGGGCTGGGGTTTGAAGTTATTGTTGGAAAGGGCACTGAAAGCTGTGCATTGAGAAGCTGCAGTCGCTCCTTCTTGGCAGTCAGATTCTTTATCTGTTCTTCCAACCGCCTATTTTCAACTTGAAGCTGGTGTAATGATTTCAGCATTCCTAAAACTAAGGCAAAAATGCACACATTCTATTCCACAGCCACATTCAATGAACAAATAACACCTTCATTCAGTTTTAAATTCTGCATTGCATTAAGACTAGCATATATGTGAAAATATAAAATTATTACAGATGTCTGAATTTTAGTGGAAAGATTTAAGATTAATTTTGAGTCATTTAAATTGCAGAAAAAAGTTCACAGTGTTTTGTGGTAGTAATTTTGGAATACCACTACACCCTGGCTTCAGTACTGATAGAGCAGCATCATTAGGACCAGCATACATTTTAAGCAAACAGTAGTATGTGATAACTTAGCCCCAAGAATATGAAAGTAGTAGTATTTTAGTAGCACATGTTAACTGCACAGTTGGGATAAATCCAGTTCAGCTGCAGTATTAGGAATTGCAAGCCTTATAAAACAGAGAAGTTTGACAAGAATATGCTCATATTCAACTAATAGCACAGGCAACCAACAAGGTTTACATAAAAAAAGTTTATGAAAAGGGAGTTTTTCTGATTTACCGACTTGTGCAGTGAATCATGGATGTATGGGAGCAAGGAACAACCCAGCAGTGCCCGGAGCCAGGGAAGCTGTCCCGGCGGGAGCTGCGGGCGGCGATGTCGGCATCCCCCAGCAGGGAGCACTCTGCGAGCACCGCACTCACCCCCCGCGCTGCCCGAGCCAGGCAGCACAGCACCTTCCCCACCGACCTGCCTTTGACCAGCACAGCCTTCTCAAACTCCCACTTGGCTTCAGAACTTGCATTTCCCAGCCAGGACTAGAGTGTGACTGTAAAGCCACAGGGATAGCCTCCTTTTTTTTTTTTTTTTTTTTTTTCTTTCTTTATTTTTTTTCTTTTTTTGGTTTTTTTTAAAATTCTAAATTGTATTTGTTTAACATGACCTCTGGAGCTACTACAGACATAAGTCTACTGGTATAGGCACATCTGGTCATTTCCCAAGGATTTAGCTTTTATCCCTCCTCTTCAAGAACATACAAAGGAACCCTCAGTGAGCTCAAATGAGATGCAATAAGACTTAGCTAAACCTGTCCTCCAGCTATCATGTTTAAAGGATTATCCCTGCATGAATTTCCTCACAATTAGCATTTTTGTCAGGATACCATTCATAAAAATACTAACTAGATACCTCTTTACACTACCAATGAGAAGAATAATACGTTCAATAAAATATAACACAAACCATAACCTGGAATAAAATAAAATTTTTAACATATTCAGTGATTTGTCTTTGAACTGATACATTACTGATCACTTATGCATTTAACATATTCATTCTTGGACTATTCCACTCTATTAAACATAACTTGAGAAAATAATAATTTGCTTGCTTTAGGAACTCAAAAGAAAGGCAGAACATAATAAAGACATGAAAACCCAGTAGGACACCTGCCTAACATTTGTAAATATTTTCTTTTCAAACGGCAACAGAAGTAGAAAAGTCAGGTTTAACAATAAAAAATTATTATGCCAATTTAGATCACAGAGGACAAAGAAAAATGGGGAACTGTACTACAATATTTACAGTAGTGGATCTAAGAGTTCAGAATTCTTTTCCAAACTCTGCAACTGGACCTGCAAGTAACTTCCTCTTGCAGGACACAACTTCCCCATCTATAAAAAGATAATTATAGAGAAGTCTTTTGTAATCTACTGATGCCATGCACTAAGAACTATGCTAGAACTGTACACCACAGTTATATTTCAATTCACAACAGAAAGTAAATTTTTTTAAAATTCTTGGACAAGCAGAGAATAGCAGTTCTGAGTAACAGTTGGCAAAAGTCATAATAAACAGATTGTGAGTACTTACTGTCACTGGGGGTGCCTTGCTCTAATAAAAACTGTTGTCCTTCACTCCACTGCCTCTCGAGAAGCTGTTCTATGCTGGCTGCTACTGGGGGCAAATTTTCCCCACAACCATTCCCTGATTGATCATAGCGAATCTGCAAGCTGCTCACAGGGGATCTGTTGAAAATATTGCAATTTATTGTTTAAAGAAAAGGATGAAAGGAAATGTATTAGAAAAAGGCTGTTGAAATTTCTTATCTTATATCAGCTCTTAGCACCTACATATCTTATGCTTCCAAGACTAAGTTAATTCATCAAAATCACTAAGAACTCCTGGTTCTCACTGCCAGGGCTTTAATAAAAGAAAGACATATTATTACAGTGTGAGGATTTATACTGAGAAAGCACATAACCTCTTCTTGCATACACACTAACAAGACAGTAACTGACAAACAGCACTGAATTAAATTATACAACACACACTCCTACAGCAGGAAACCATGATATTATGGATACAACGGGGCACCAACTTCAGGGGCAAAAAAAAACAACCCAACCAAACTTCAAATCTTTCCCTGAGAAAACTGGGGAAAATAAAACCAATTTGTTAAAATTATCATATAGAAAGGCCATATATAATTCCACTAACTTGTTCTAAAAACAGTCATGTAAATCTGGATTTTTGAAGGACTACATGAAAGTATTATTTCACAGGGATTAGAAGTTATCCTCTGCCTGCACTGTGAACACTTAATATACCTCCTTTTTTACTCATGATCACACACAGTTCCAAGAATAATCCCCTTGCCACATGTCTTTTCTCATTCAGGAGAAAATTAAATATTCAGCACAAAGAAAGCTGGCTACCTCTCTCAGGCCCTAGGAGAAGGCTTCTTTTGCAGTGGATGGGGCACAATGTAACTGGTGAGCAAAGCCAGATGTTCAGTGTATTTCTGACTCAGGTTTCTGCTCTCGTGTATGCAAGGTCCCATTCTTCCTATAGGACCAACACCAAAGCCACTAAAAGCTGGTTCTTGGTTTTGTTGTTGGTTGTGGGGGGAAAGGGAGAGGGGTGGTTTTATTCAATTCCAGGGAGCTCAGATTCCCAGATAGCAGTTATCACTGCAAGCAACTGGTCCATCATGGGATCACAGCTGCACTGTTCCACCCCTAGTGCAAACCTACCAACAAGACCACCACAGTCCCGGTACAGGACAACACAGAGAGCTCAGGAAATCAGTGTGTTAATTATGATTACCGTAATAAGCAGTGGTCACAGCACATTAGCTACCTAATGACTGTCGAGCATTTTGTAGGCACCAGAGCAAAGCGATTTTTTACGAGAAAAGGTTTTAAGTAGGTGACTTAAGAGCTCTGTTAAGTATTTATAAATAGTTCGTCTTTTGCATACAGGAAGAAAGGAAAGCACTTGTTAAAACAAAAAGCCCTGACGAATGGGTAACCAAGGTAGTGTTTTTTGACAAGAGATGACAAATCAACACCATGCAACAGTTCAGCACAGAGACAGCAAAAGCAGTTTCAAAACATACTGTTTACACGATGTGCTGAAGCAGCAAGAAGAAGTTTATGCAGAAACATTCTACACAGAGGTACTACACTTACACTTCACACAAACAACCCACTTTAAAAAAACAAAACAAAACAATAAAAAACCAGAAAACAAATACATAAAACCACTGAACAACTCCCCCAGAAACTTCTCTCTCTTTCTGCATGTTCCTGAGCAGGACATAATGCTGCCCTAACAGATTGTGCCTTTTGAATTATAAATCACCAACAAAATTCTTGTTGGGCTTTGGACTGCTTCCTATCAATTTTGAAAAGGCAGAAACAAAGCAGTACATGATGGTATAACCTCTGCAATCCTTCACTGGAAGCTCGTACAAGAGAAGGAAAAAAAAAATCTAGATTTCTGTGTATTGCAACATTACTCAATCTCTCCTCTTCCAGCTGCTCATCCTTTAGACAGGATATGGTTCCTGCATGCTAGGGTTGAATCCTTATTCCAAATAGTATTTGATCAGAGTTTCCAAGGATTATAAATGTGCTGTGTGGACTGGTCCAATCCTGCCACGGAGATGAGAACCCTGTTTCACAGCTTGCCTGCTTTCACAACTGTTTTTTGATTAAGTTTGGGACAGTTACCTATACTATAGAGCATTAATTAGAAGCAATACTGCATTTAGATATAAGCATACATGGAGATTTCGCTCCAGGTATTACATAACACATTTTTAAATCTAAGGTTAAGTATGGGGTAAAAAAAGTTTAAGTGCTACCTTGGGAAAAGCAGCAATTCCTTTGCAAAATGGAAACAGCTCACATATCCCAGGTATATTTATATTTCTCATATATGTATTAAAAGTTAAAATACGACAGCTTAAACATCAAACGCTGTGGTTATATTGGGGTACAAAGATATAACAATATGAATTGGAAATGACCATACAACCTCATGAGTCACATATGTCCTCCCCAAGAGCTGCAATCAGCTGCGTCATCAACAGCAAACAAATGTTCTGCAAGTGTTTTTATTTTAAGCAACTCGCTGAAAATCACATGGTTCTCTCGGAGAACTGTGTTATTTATGTATCTCATAAGCTTCAAAGGGAGCAGAGTCAGAACTAGCAGCTAAATAATTTTAATAGATAAACCAGGTAACATTTGGAGTTGCAAAGTTTCCAGATAGCAGATTTTTTTAAGTTAGCTTTTTATTCACTATAAACCGTACTTTAAGTAACCAGAGTTACTTATTTACTGAAGTGGGGAAAGTGGGGAGTTTCCTACACATTTCAGAACCCCTGACATACGTGTAATCTTTTTTGTTGTGCAAACCAGAGGTGAAATTCGCTGACTACTGAACTTAACTGAATGAGTAGGTTTTCTACATTTTTTCCGTGCTAGGTATTTCAAACTAAAGTTTTTCATCTTTCAATTCTGTTACTACAGCACCGATTTCTCCCCCTTGCTTTCTCTCACCCCACCCCCCTTTCTGGCTTGTTTTTGAACAACCCTGCCAAGCAAAATCTCTCTCCTCTTTGCAAAGTGCTGCAGCTTCCGTACACTGCAGGAAGCTTTTCAGCTGAGCACTGAGGTGGCCTTTGTATCATCCAGATCTCCTTCAAGATCCCCATCAAAACCAGTTGGTATTTTACCATGCTGCAAGTACTGGACTGTATATGCCCTGAACATACACACACTCTGTAGAAGCATCACATTTAAGAAGTTTACCTTCCCAAGTATTTGACCAGAAGACAGACTGAACACAGCTATGACCAATGCACATAGTGCAAAGATCAGGTCTCTGCATATTAACTAAAAAGGCATTAAAACTTGTAATTACCACATTATGTATGCATAAGAGGACTGCTTAATATAAAATCAAAAGTTCTGTAATTTCCTAATTGTTGAGCATTTCCCTTTGCAAAATTCTCTGAAATTCCTTGTCTGTATAGATCAATTTATATGCTAATGTAAGTATACATATTTATGCTAAGAATACCATCTAATTTGTAAATTCTCTATTTATTATTTTAGAAGCAACACTGGAAAACTTAAAAACAAGTTCATGACTAGGTAATAACACCTAAGTATTATACCAGATAATCTCATCCCATCCAGCAAGACATCTTTTGATTAATTAAGAAATATAATACAAGATCAACAACACCAGGCATGTACATTAAATTACCCAATTTGGAGATATTTATTATAAATTTCCATAATAAACACATGCTATAGCAATAAAATTCATTATTATAATGCTATTTCTGTGTAACTAGCATTTTTTACTGATCGTAAAATTTTTTTCATGATAAATCTTTTTTTTCAGATAAATCTCTCTCATGGTTAGTCCCTAAGTAAAAAACACAGTAATAACACAATAAAATCTACCTCATATTGGATCCAGTAAGGAAAATAAAGCTCTCTAAACAAGGATTTGCTTAAAATACACAGAAAATATTACTGAAATATTTAAAACACAATATTGAAATTTTAACAGTAAATATTTTAAAACAAAATAACATGATACAGTTTCAGCAGAATTCTTATCTCAAAGTTTTCTAGCAAATGTGAATTGCAGCAGAACAAAAAAATACTTTTTTCTAGAGGGAATCGCTATAAATTTTGAAGTTTTGAGGGAAAAGGAAGAAAATATTTGCTTGGAATTTTTACTGATATTTAATGTTTCTTATTCTTGTGATCATTGTTAAGTATATGGGATTCTAGAATTTTTGTAATTACTAAACTAGGATTGTGGTGACAAATCTGAGGAGATAAGCAATACATATGGATTAAATGATAGATAAATCCCTCTAAAGCAAGACTCCATTTCTTAAGTAAGGGAGTAAACTAATTTACCTACAAACCTTAATTTGTAAACCTAATTTCAGTTGATAGAAAAGTAAACTTCAGTACAATTTTAGCTCTCTGGATGTATTAGGGATTTTTTAGAAGGATATATAGATACAAAAATACATATATTTATACACGTGTGTTTATATTTATATATATAGATGGGCTTTTAAAACACTTTGGTATTGCTGGTAAAAAGACAGTGAAGTTTGCAAATCTTAAAACATTTCCTCTGCCTGCACTCTCCAATGTAAATAACACTTACCGTGGTGAGAGACTTCCTCTGGGTGATCCTCCTCTCCCAACAAGGCTTCGGCTGTTATCTCCGAGATCTTGATCTGCAGTGTAAATATTTCACAGCTGATAAATCGCCTTTTCTTAGATAAGAGTTTTAATATCTGATGTAGAGATTTTTAAAATACCTTCAATCTCAACTTCTATCTGTAGTTACTGCCGAAGAGTGAATAAGTAACTAGTTTAAGATTGCTGAACTGTAGCATGTAAGGTGTTGTCCTTACACATTTCTGAGGCTGTACCAGGCCATGGATTATGTTCACTTCTTTCATTCCTTTCAGTTTTACAGCACAGAAGCGTGGTTTGCATTTGCAGTACCCTCCCCTCAGCCACTTTTAATTTGTACGGTGAAAGTAATGAATCACAGCTGTGGACAGCTAATCTGTATGCTTATCACAGCAAATCCTGATGCTCTGTATTTTTTTAACACTTTGCATCCCAAAACAACTCATAAAATATATAACGTATTAAACTTACCGCTGCCATCTAACAAGCACGCATTATTCTGCAAATTTACTGAAAACTTTATGAAAGCGTATAATTCACTAATTCCTATTTATAAGCAAAGCATAGGAAAGCCCCTTGCTAAAAAGGTAGTAAAACAAACAAAAAAGGCCTCATTAAATATACGAAAACGTTTTGCTTGGAAGGACTCAAAAGGGTTATTTTCCCTATGGCCTCTCAATAAAATAACCCTATCTGCCCCCTTCAAGGTTGCCCTCCCCCTATTCTGAGTCAAGCGACCTCCGACCCCTTGGAGGGCAAAGACATGACTGATCCATTCTTGGTAAACTGCTAAACTCATTCCCTTCCCCCAAACAGGCATGACTACTACGACATGTCAACAAATCCTTACGGAGGGAATGAAACAAAGCAAAGCCAGCGGCTCATTAAAACCGCGGCGGAGAGCCCGCGGTACCAAATGCCAATCGGTAAATATTCACAAGATTATTAAATGCTGCACAAGTTCTCTAACGGGATCTCTTTCACACGAACTTGTATGTAATGCAATTTCATGAATTATGCAAATAAAGGTTTCAACTATTCACGACAAAACCCAGAGCTGTGTCACTCTGGCTGCAAAGAGCTGGGAACTGAGCGCATCAATCACAGGAGTCACAAGAGACACTGGTGCATTCCTGCCTGCTGATGGCTCTGCTTAAACATTTACATTTCACACACCGAGGGAAAAAAGGGGGAAGAAAACCCGCGCTGTTCCACAGAACCGAGAATTTACTTCCAACACAGAACAACTTTGTACAGACATTTAATAACCAAAAGTTGAGCAGAAATCAAAAACACAATTTAACAACGTTTTTAAAAACAAGGAGTTCTGTGAAGCTGCACATTTGCACCGGCAGAGGAAGCTTACCTGCTTGGCTGTTTTCTGACTGAGCTATAAGTGCTGCCATGGCTGAATTTGGATTCAGCCTATTGCCGTACATGTGGGATGGAGGCAGACTGAGAGAAGATCCAGGTAGGGTGTTTGCCTGCAAGAAACCAAATAAAACTTGAATTGTTTTTTATAATGGGAAGAAATGCTAAATGTATTTTAAAGAAGTCTTCTTAATGCACTTTAATTATTTTTGCACGTTGAATGCTTTTTAAAACAATGTATTTCAAAGAAAAATGTTTTCCATTTGTGAGTATAGAAACAGAATTGCAGTACTTCGAAAAACAGATCAGGTTTTAAAGTGTGTTGTATTTGTGGCTGGCAAGATCTTCTAATTAAAGAAAACCCTTCTAATAAAAAAGTACTGTAGCAAATACTAAAAATACCTAGAGTGCATTTTAAAACAACCACAGTTTGCAGGACAGGCAGACTTCCTTGCAATCCTGAAGTATGCGCTCAATGCTAGGACTTAGTAGCACGGCGACCATGTGGTTATCCTACTAATTATTTAATCTTATTAAACCATTTACAAAATAAGGGCAGGTAGACAACAGATGTCTCACAAATGCTTGGGTTCCTTACATCACAAGCCGGCTGTGGAGGTCAAAAGGTCCAACTTTCAGCTCTATAGTTTAACTACACAGAGCCATATTTCCTTTGCTCGACTCCGTCATTAGTAAAACGTGCACAGTATTTTGTTACTTCCTATTTTGATAGACTTGGAAGCCTGGTGTTTTTTTGTTTTGTTTTGTTTTTATTTTAAAGAACGCAAACAGCCATTACAAGTATGTTTTCTATACAATAGGGGGCTCCGGGAACCACAGCTTTGCCCTGACCCCATATAAGGAACTGTATTTTTGGCAGTTGGCCAGCTCTACTTATTGAAGAGCTCCCAAAGTTTGTGTTCATTCATGTTGCTAACCACAATTCTGAAGGTCTCTGCTGGGACTTGTGCCAAACAAGCGAAAATGAACCCTTAAACAGATGAAGCTAAGGAGGCTGGCCAAAATCTTGCATAATCCAATGCAATAAAAATACCTTCTTCCTTGGCTGCTTATGCTTTTTCCCTTTCGAAGAAAAAAAGATTTGTGTCAAATGCTAAGTTGCAGAGACAAGCAATCAAAGAAATAAAAGCATGGCTGCTTATTTTAAAGGCATTTTCCTACCTGATAAAAATTATTTCAGAACAAAGTAAAGACTGGGGTGGGGGGTGGGAGCGGAGGGTAGAATCACAGTTACACAAACCTGTGTGATCACTGATTTTAAAATCAATCTTCTAAGAAAATGTAAACAACCTTTACAAATGAAACTTTTTTTGAAAAACAAAAAAAGAAGGTGAACAGTAAGGAACTCAATTTGTGGGACACTTTGACATGCATAACTGCACACAAGAGACAGGGGAAACATACTGGTTATTACAGCAAAATATTACAGAGTATAAACTATGTCTCTGGAAAGAATCACACACTACCATTAACTTTTGGCTTTCTGCCAACATATTAAACTTGATGAATGGACTTTTATGAATTCACACAACTGTTTTCAATGATGCTTTATTTACTATATACTGGTGAGAAATTGTGCCTGATATTTACATTCTTCTACTGTCACAAAGTTAGAAAAAGCCACAAGTAATTGCTTACAATGATCAGGGCTTCATTCACTTTTCAGTTTATAGGTACATGCAAGATTGCTAGACATGGAACCACAGCGTCACTTCAAATCTGGCTGTTACTTCTTCTGGTTGTTTGCTGGGGGTTTTTTTAAGAATTGCATATCCTTAGTAGAATTAATCTGAATTATTTCTAAGTCTTAAAAATAATGCAGGCATTTCCATCAACCCAGGTACAACAGCTTCCAAAATACAATACAAATTATACTGTGACACTGACGAAGGCACCAACACTGCACAGCTCCTGCTATTTTTCTCTAAAAAATGCCCATAGGGCAGTTTCAACTTAACTGCTGCTGTTCCTAGCAACCTTCAGCTGTTTTCCCCTCAAAACCGAACAAACCTCAGTCAAATCCTTTCACTGATAAAACCTTGCAGAATGGACTATTAAGAGATTCAACCAGTATTATCACTCAACCATATCTAAAAGGTCAGACTAGGAAAACAGAAGTTTATATGATGGTATGAGGTCTACTCATGGTTTTGGGGGTTGGGTGGGGGCAGGTTTTAAATTCCAAACACCAGGTTTTAGTTCTGCTTTGTTTCAGCATTTTTCCTTAAAATATTTAGTTTTATTCCAGTAAGTGTATGTACTGCTCACATTTTTATATAGAAGCTTCTATACTTAGCTCTCAGTCCATGTAATTCACTGCAAGGCTGCTTAAAACTGTGCAATGGCAGCTATATATTGATTTATGATGGTATGGTAGCTATAATAAGCAAGGGGAATACACATCTATTTGACTGAAACTTGCACAAATAGCTTTAAGAATGTTCTGAAAGTACCTAAGTATCTTGAAGGGAGTTGCTAAAGTTTGTTGAGTTAACTATGACACCACAAAACAGAAGACATCAAAGGAATTAAACGTTTGCTAAGTGGGTTGATATAACAGATCAAAAGACTTAGCAGGATTTAAACAATATCTCAGAACTTTAGTTTTCTCACAAGTAGTGGTTTCAGCCTAAACATTACCCTTGTTTGCATTTTAAAATAATAGTAAAGGTATCTTACAAGTTGGAACTACACAATTTCCAATGCCATCCTGCATATGCAACTTTTAAAGCAAAAAGACACAAATTTTTCAAGTAAGTTGAAGGCACATAAAAAACCTCTGAAAATACTTTTTTAAAACAGCAATGTAAAATGACAAGAGTAACGATTTGTGAAGCTTTCTTATATATGTGATGACTTCATCTGACAAGGAAGTAGAGAAGGTGGAGGAGTGCTACATTATTTAAAGGTGAAACAGGAGCTTCATGTTTCACTCACAGTCGAAACAAGCTGTAGCAAGCATTTATTAAAAATGCGCAATCATCCTGTCAATACATATTAAGGTCACAGGACTGACACATGTTCTAAAATGCTGAACTTTTAGGGCTGTATTATTCTTTATTTCAACTGTTTCTATTTAAACACTCAACACAATACATGATCAAAATGTATGAACTAATAAAAACCCAAGACTACTAAGTATTTATTTTGAAAAGGCAGCAAATTTTCCTGAAAATATTTTAGCAGAAGGATTTAAGCCCATCTATAGCTATACAACACACTGCTTTCCTTTATGGTATGTTCAAGAAATCAGTAAAGTCATAAGCAGCAGAGCAGCACAGAAGGACAATGCACAGTAATTCAGAGAATGCCCATGTGCAGTAAGAAATGATTGATATTTGACTGATGTTTAAAAACACTTCCTCTACAGCAAGAAAGAAAGTACAAGCATATTCTTCTAATTAAAAAACAAGATTTGCACGTTAACAACATTTAACTCATATATATATATATAAATGTCCTCCGAAATATTTATAATAGTTTTATATTTGTTTGCATGACTCCAGGACAGTATTTAACAGCATGACTATAAAGTTTCCAGAGCATTTATATCTGAACATTTACTCCTATCTGAAATTTCCAGGGAAAGCAGTCCCTTCAATCAAAAGTTACATGTTCTTTCAGCAGAAAAAAACAAAGGGGAGAAAAATGAGACAATACTTAACTGTATGCAATCAGATTGAGTCTCAAAATTTTGAGACTCTTTGAACATGCCTTTTCCCCCATTCCTTTCAAGTTTTATGCTATGAAATATTTTCTGATAACAGGCCTCATTTCTGTCTCAGCTCCACACCAGTAAGGTTTTAATACTCAGCGTGTGATGAGAGATGAAACCAAGTGTGAACAACTTTTGGGTCCCATGAGTAGGCTGACTGTTGAAGCTGTCAGGTTCAATTGCATCATTCCACATTATTCAATGCCCCAAACTGCTCCCTAATTGTTAGAGGCTTAACATATTCAAAACCATTGTTTAGGCTAATGCTGAAATGCCTACAGTTGAGTTTCCACAAAGAAAGGGGAGGGATTTAATTGTAGTTAAACCATTACTGAACTCTCTTCCTTTCGTGATAGGACAACAAGGATGGCCAGAACAACCAATTCCAAGACAGCTTCTTAATCAGTTTATATCCAATCAACAGCCCTTTTCCCCTCTGCTGTAAAAACTGTCATTGCTATATTGTAGCTTTGTGTTATATCATATAATACTTTACAATTAGTGACACATTACCTAATTACCTATTTCCGCCAGTATTTTTTTTGTCAAAAATAATTTGGAAAGTTAATTTTACTTTTTGTTTAACATTAAAACATATCATTGTTCCTGTGGTTGGGGTCACACCATTTACCAATCATACCAGGTTATTCATCACAGCACGATGCTGTGATATGAAGTGCAGAACTACCCTTGCTCCTACTAATACAAAATCAAGAAATAAAGAGCATTAGAGATACCACTAACTACTATGGCCAACTACTACTGAAATCATACAAAAAATTTCTATGCAAATAATATTTAAAGTTCAATTTTCTGCAAGATGTTCTGCTACCCTTCTGAGATGTTACAAGCATTTTCCATACATGTCTAGTTTCATGAAATATGGAAGGAAATTCAAGCACAGGACCAAGTGTTAGCATCAGTTTACTTCATCTAGAAGACATCTTAAGCTGATGCATTTTGGTCTATGGCTAGCAACATTTATCTGAACAATTAATTAATTCAAGCCTGCACTGAAATTAAATGAGATTAAATATGAACACATACTAATTCTAGGTACATAATTATAATAAACATTTATAGTGTGCATATATAAAAATTATTTTATTTCCTTGAGAGGTGAAAAGAGCTGCCCATCAAGTGACAGCAGCAGAAGCAACCTTGCCTTGTGTTTCCTACCTTAACCTGGGCAAGTGAAGAAATACTATTTTTATCCCTAGAATTTTTAAGGCTTTTGTTTGGGTGTTGAAGGCAATGGGAAGAACATGCTATAGCTTCCTTTTGTTCTTTCAGTCCTCATGGTGCAAGATCTAACTGCATTTAGGAGAGGTGAGGGACCCACCAATGCCCCCCATCAGTCCCTCCTGTGAATTGCCAGCTGCCCCTTGGCAAAGCACCCCCAGCCAAGGGTGGTCACAGCACAGCAGCACAGAGGAGCCCTCTCACATGGACACCTTCTCATGCAACCCCTCCTGCAACACAACCCTTGAAGACTTTCACCACAAATACAGAATTTGCTAAGAAATCTTAGAATGCTTATCCATCACCTTGTTTCCAATGGAAAATCAAAGATCTAAATACCTGTTTATTTTCCTATATGCAAAGAAACACAGATGGAAGACAACACAGAAAATCCTTAATAAAATACAGTTCCCACATTCCTTCTGAAAATTATCATCAGACTTTTCAAATCAACTAGCACAACACAAAACAATATAAATCTGTAGTATGATAATTACTATTCATATATTTTAATTAACCTGATACTGTGATTTACATATTTTAATACATGTTTTGGCTGTCTTAAATTGAACATAACTAAATTTAAAATAAACAATATTGACCACTTGTAAATAATATAAACAATATTGACTAAACCTACAGCACTACTGATGACTGGAATCAAAGTGAATTTTTACAGCAAACTTCACCTCACCTGCTTTCACAATCACCAATGCAAGTCAAACCCAAACATCCACTGCAGTTTTTTTACACATTCATTCTATGAAAGCACCACTGAGATTGAAAAGATAGCCCTCACATACTGCCACCATTACCATGCAAGCACTCTGAAGCCTTTAAAGTTTGGGGATTTTTAAAAACAGATAATCAAGGTCCAATTGCACAAAAAAGGTTTTCGCCACCTGGCTGAAATAAAATAATTAACTGGAGAGTATAATTAGGAGGTTGGAAATGTTAAAATAAAATCAGGAAAATGGTTTGTGATGTCTCAGAAGAAAAGATCAACTTTTTATTCAAAAAGAACATTAATTACAAGTGTACAGATTGTCATAATTTAAATCTGTCAGGAAAACTGTATTTGTGACATCATTCTGTGCATACATTATTCACATCACTAGTAGTTTTTCTGTCTGTAGCAAAAATAAATCCTTTGAACTTCTAGCTGTAATGAAGACTCTAGCTTATGAAGAAGCTAATAATCAAATACTGTCTTTGAGAATCAATTGTTTTGATTAAACATACAAATAAATCCTTCAATTAAATGAAACCATCTAACCTTCAAACACCAGCAGTCAAGTATTTTCCAAGAAAGGCATGAATGAATACAACTGGGAAACACAGTGGGATTTGAAAGGCAAAATGAAAAATTAATGGCACACCTACAGAAACTAATTTATACCTCTGCCCAGTGTTCAACAAGGGCACATAAAGTCATTAAAAAACCACATGGATAGAAGGCCTATCTTCCAGTAATGTGAAAACACTATAACCTCAACTGTACTACCACTTTGCTCCTCTCTTTCATGTTGACTAACTAGATATTATATAAATTTTAAAGCAAATAAGATCTATTTATTTATATACCAGACATTAAAAAGAGACTTACAAAAACTTACTAGAATGCTACCTCATTAAGAGGTCTTTTTTGTTTTGTTAGGTTTTTTTTGTTTGGGGGTTTTGTTTTGTTTCAGGTTTTAGTTTGTTTTTTAAAGGAGGCTTTGTAGAGATAAGACCCTGGGATTCCTCCACAGGCCTAACTGAAAACAGAGCCATCATTTCAACACAAAGCCCTTTCACCTTGTTGGTTGCTCTATCGTTTCCATCTCCCTCTGTCTTCACAGCACTTAAACTCTATGTGCTCTACATGGACATGGGAGCAGTATCTTGCCCACGAATCTGTTTTACCTAAAAACTTGAATCTATGTACGGGGAATCTCAACTTCACTCTCATGTTGACTAGTAGAGAAATTACTTTCTTAGGAGACAAACTCAGTATATCCATAGAGGAATCTATTTTCTTCATACCAGTATTCCAAAGAAAGTAAGACACATGCAATATGGCAAATAATTCTGAAATCTGAGAGAAAAGTAACTACTTTCAATATAATCTATAATTTCAAAAAGAGCAATAATAAAGAATCAGGTACTTATTCACAAGCATGGACATTTTAACTATCTAATTTCTATATCAACAGTCTTTGCTATTTAAGTGATGAAGCAAACACCTTCAGCAGCAGAATTGCTGCTGTGCAAAAATGCTTGGAAGATTCTCAACATTTACACAAGGCCTATAAGCCACCGCCTCATCAACCAACTCTGCAGCTTGCAACACACACACCATGCACAACTGAAATTTTTCTCAAGTAAGGCCTAAACATTGTTTCATCTAAATTGTTTTATTATTTCCATTGCATACAAACTAGAAAATTTCACACTTTTTACATTCACCACCATTATTATTGTCTCAGGCAGCTAAATTGAAGTAGTGCTACACTCAGTTCAACGAAGAGGTCAATGTGCCTCAGTTGCCTGGAGACTGATGGTTGCTACAGCAGCACCAGATAAGCCAAGCTAAATAAGCTTCAGCTTGAAGGCAGAAAACATTTATTGCTAGAGCGAAACATTGATGCAGTTGTCTCAGCATGTGGCACTGTGCAAAACCCTGCACTGCCTTTCAGACTACCTCCACACTGCACAAGTCCACATGAAGACAAGCTTTCTGAAGCAAGAGGAAAACAAGATTTTCATTGGGCTAAACACTAGATTACTTGCAACTATGATTCCTTTGTTCTTCTGGTTGAGTCACATGTTAGAAGGAATTTTCCCTCTGGCTGTAAATTCTTCCTCCTTGCTACTCTCCTCCTCCCCCACCCCAAAAATCCTCAGACTGCATGAAAAGAAAATTAGCTTTTTACCCATTTTGCCCAGAAGTAGATAAAAATTAAAACAGCTTTTAAGTGAGAAACAAGAGAATTTTGATGGAAAAACTTTTACTACTACAGTTCTTCCCCATTTTCATTTTGCAAGACTGAAATTTAAGTGGCTGTGACACAAATATGATTGAGTAGGTTTGGAAGGAAAGCCTCTGTTTTGCACTGACATCCTACACCACAATATCAAACCCCTCTGTCTACAACGTACTGAAGGATGCATTTAGCACACTTTCCAAATCACGAAGCACTGGCAATTTCCTGTGGCAATGAGTCCCAAAGACAAGCAACATACTGTTAAAAATTATTTCTTTTTGTTCTGGATGTGCTGAAACTTCCTTTTTTATCTTTTGGGTAAGTTATAAAGAAAACCAAATAATTTCAGAATCCAAAGAGCCTGTGATCCATGTTGATATTTTACCTTTGAAGTAGGTAGGAGCCTCTTTCAAGAGACTTTAACATCAAGAAGTGTTTTGATAGGAACATAAAATATGTTAATTGGTTTTCATGCATCCAGCATTTCTATTGATTAGAGAATTCTAGTACCACAGTAAGGATCTAATTTCCTTTTTCTGGAAGCATGCTGCTTAAACCATGCAACATCATTATCTCCAGATGTTTTATTAGTCTCTTTTTAATTATCACTCATATTAAACGTAATACAAACAAAACAAAAAAACCCTAAAACACCCAAAAAATCACCAAACCCGCAGCAAACAACATCCCCTCTGCAAATCAACAACATACATTGTATGACAATGTATAAACTCAACTTAAGAAATGAACTAACTTACTTGGAGACACCTGGGAATATATTAGCATATTGTCATAATTGCTGTCTATGCTTTACCTTAATGACTGATTACTAAGAGGTGAGAGGTTTCCCAACAAGGGACCCACCACATAAGCAGCAGAAATCTATACTATCTGCACTCTGGACTTCCTAAGAGCTCTTATGGCATTCAGTATCTCAATGATTTCTATGTTAAGGAACATACTTCAGAAAGTGTTCTGAAAAATATGTAAAGAGAGTAAAGTTCTTCTTAAGTTCTAAAAATCATCTGATTACATGTGTAATGCAGTTTAATATAATTACACTAAGTTACTTTGCACTGCAAAAAAAAGGATTATTGCTTAAATTAGTTTGTTGATGTCATGTCAAAGTCTCCAGTTTTAAGATGTTCTGATCCTGACTCCAGGAGCATTACACCAACTCTTAGCTTACATATGGTTGAGATGTGCATCTTTGGGAGCAGAGCAGGAAACTCCAGCAGCCAACCACCTAATGCAGGTCACATCTGTCACACACTGAAGTCCTAGAACTCAGGGCAGCTTGGCTTTCTTTCTTCTCCATGTATTTATTCTACTCCCCAAAGAAAATTTGATTAAACACTGATAGCTGATAGATCAGCCATTTTCTAGAGTATCCACAGGCAGGATGGCCCAGAACCATCCCTTAAAACACTGCAGATCTGCCCAGCTCTAGCAAACTCCAGATGCTTAACCTGAAACTTTCCTTCTTTCCTTCCTCACATTTACTTTGTGCTGTATATTGAATTTTTAAAGAACCACAAATCCAAACCAGCAGGAAACAGGGTGTTTCTCTGAACAAGAATAGGAAACAGAAGTGGACAAAGGAGTATCTTCCTTGGCCATCCTGAATTTAAGAATGCAGCATCCCTAATTTGAGTTTACAACTGAAAACTTGGAAGCAATATCAATCAGGTAGGTGCATTTTACTGTCCCATGAAAATGCCCAAACCCCCCTCCTGCAGACCTGAAAAAACCCCTCTCAACTTGAGTTTTCAGCAAAGGAACATCTACTTGTTTAAGATGTACTATTAAGTTCCTTCATAATTCCACTCCTATTGTGGAAGGTATAAAAGAGATTGCTCCCAAAACTGTTCCTAACTTCTCTGTTGAAAGGAACAAAAACTAAGAATAGAGCTCCTATTTCCTGTCTTTTCATTTATTTTCCCACGAGTGCTAGAATATAAAACAAAAAGGACAAGAAAGTTCCCTTGACAGCATGCAAAATGATGAGCAGACTTAAACTATGACAAGGAAAAAAACCACTAAAAAAGGAAGCCAAAAATAGTATAGACTAGTAATTTGGAGAATGAGCAGGGGAATACAGAGATCCAAAATTAGGGACTAGATTAATTCAGAAAATGAGAAAATAAAAACCACAGGGCAGATGCATCTGAAACATCACATGCCCTACATTCAGAAAAGATCTCAGGATTCCTTAGCTTTCACATTCCTCTGTTGTTAACAAGTAACTCCAAATCTACCTAAAAAAATAAGCCTTATCTCCCCCTAGAAGCTGGATCAGACAAAGGAGGATAACCACCTCCATTCCTTCATTTATATGAATGCTAAAGAAAATCCTGGGGGCTTTTGTACTGCTCCTAATGGAAGTAAAGCCAAAGGAACTTCAGAAGGGACAATGGACATGATAAAAATGTTCTATGGGAACATTATTTTTTCCAAAGACTTTCTCTTTAGAATTTCTTAACATCCTTTAAAACAAGAGACGTGCAAAAATTTCCTTCCAAAATTGACAAATTTATGATGTTCCCCAAAATAATAATTACAAATGCCCAACAGGGATCTAAAAAGCAGCTGAAGTCTTAGAGGATGCACCTTAGTAGCACATCTTTGAGGCTATTCCAAGTTTTAGCACTATTTCAAGAGCCCATCTGTTAACATGACTGAATAAGTGAGCAGACAAGATTTGGTCATACTTGCTCTCTTAACTAATAGTTTAAGTAAAACCTAACTTTTAGTCTATTATTTTTTACCTGCTACAGAGGTACAAGCTTACCTTAGCTTATAACCTCGGATGATGGTTTTCTTTTAATCAGAACACTACACAAGAAACATACCAGCACACTCTTATTTGAAGACTTCCATGGTCAAGAGCTGGGCAAACAGAGACTACATCCACAAGAGCCCAGCAAGCAGACAGCACTCTGATGGAACTTTGCAGAACTAAGTGGGTAAACCCTAACCCTTGACATTTAATCAGTCATTTACGCTAAATGGGAAGGGGATGAGGGGTAGGGGAAGATTTAAAAAAAAAAAAAAAAAAAAAAAAAAAAAGGTAGGATCTCCTGACTGAATCTCTCCAAGGCAGAGAGATTATGCACTGAAAGTAGACTCACTGAAGTAGTGGAGGACTTTGTTAATTCAAATACAGGAGCTCACTTTTACAGCTGTCAACCAAAATTCACTATTTCAATCTCCCTGTGTATCTCAAACCCAAGACTCTTTAAATGGTAACACCTGTGAATAAGATCTTGACAAGTAAATCTATGACCACTTGAAAACAAGTTTGGTAGTGAGGCAAGTTACACAACTCCTTTGCTTCTTTGGGGATGAAAAAGAAAAAAGCCCCCAAGGCAACTCACAAGAAACAAAGGCGAAGGAAGGACAGGAATTTTAAGCAGTTAACCTATGGAGGGCTCTCTAGTTCAGCTAAACAGTAAGGGAAGGTCCATCTTCTAGGGTATACTTCTCTTTTTTTGTGACAACATGAGGGGAAAAAAACACTATGATCTTTCTCTTCCTAACTCATAAAATACAGGTTTTGTCCAATTGCTTTTTCAATGTGTTTTTCTTCTGACAGAGGTTAACAAACAGAAGTGGTGGTGCACAACTCTTGCTTATTTAACTTCTCCATGTCAGTTGATTTTACAGACCTTTGTCGTATCCCATCTCAGTGTCTCTTTTTGAGGCCACGAGTCCCTCACTATTTACTCACTGCTTATAAAGCTGTTCTTTGCCATTGTTCACTGCCATGGCTCTTCTTGTACCTCTTTTGGCATGTACCATATCTGCTTTGAATAGAAACTGTCCTTTCCCTTTAACATTGATTTTATTTGCCCTCTTACCACCTTGTCAACACAGGCTGGTGAGGTCTTTCAGCAATTTGTGACAGCTGATCTTCATAATGGCCCACTGCATAACCCAGCATAATCAGCAAACTTGGTGTGTGTTCCTCCTCCTCCTTTTTTCCCCAGACCATTTCTGAATATGTTGAGCTCTACAAAAGGCCAAGTCTTCCTAAGACTCTGATGACAAACCTCTCCTCTGTGAAAACTGACCATTGACTTATTTGGGTTTTTTTAAAACTTTTAACCTGCTACTAAACTATGACACAACCCCTCCCCCAAACTCCAAACTGTTCAAATTAAATGTTGTCAGTGAGTCAGAGTGTGAAACGATCTTTGGAAATGAAAAATAAAAATGGGAACTTCCGAAAGTACCAAGTTTTTAATTAACTTCTTTAAAGTAGTTTCTATCAATTTGTGCAAAAGAGATACCACTCAATTTTGGGTGAAACCACCCTATTTCTTTAGAAAACCAGTCCAGAAGAATTCTGTAAAAATATGAACTGCCACCTATAAGAACAAATTGCTATTTGATATTGCAATGTAATCTCTGTTGGTCTTCACATAGCATTTCTGCTATCCATGCACTATAAACACCTGCTTGTGCACACATACACACATTAAGCTTGATTTTTTCATGTTTATATCCACTATCTTAGACCACTGTTCATTGCTTATAAGTACACAAAAAAATATATATTTGATACATTCATTCTAAGAGAGATCCCCATCAGGAAATGAAAAATGCAAGAAACAAGGAGTATAAAATCACCATGTATATTGTAGTATTCCTTTGTACTTCAACAGTAATCATTGTGATTTTCTGCAACTATAACTTCGTATTCTCTTAGCTTGATAAATGTAATCTTGTCCAACTTAAATTCATACAAAAAACTATCATAAAGGTGTTTTTTCTGGTTCATTACTTCAACTATGCCACCCTTCTGCGCTTCTCCCATGCCTCCCTTATTCCTTCACCGTCAAACATGAACTACTGATCTTCATTTGCATGACTTTTCAAATACAAAATTATAACATATATGTCAACATTCATTTGTTACCAAGATGTCAGCCTTGGCCATCTCTTTGCCAGGGCTAGCCTAGCTGTTAAATTTGTTAAATCTTCCAAACAAAGCACTCTTTAACTGATACCATCATTTCTGCATAAAAAACTGAAAACTTTACATATTTTACTTATCAAAATCCTTTCTTATGTTCTGATTAAACATTGGTTAGAATACTGATGAACTGCAACCAGCATTTATGCTACTAGTCATAATATAGTTATTATTAATAAGCACTTCCTCAGACTACATTTTAAAAAATCTCTGTGCTCTACAAATTAAGACTATGTGATACTACGGGGAACTTCCAGCCACTACAACATTTCATAACACATATAATGTTTATTAACCTATTTTCCAAATATATTACTGTTTCTTTTGACATTGAAATTAAGCAGGTCAGTAAAATGGTTTTCTATCTTAAACTCTTGTGATGGTTTACCTGAGTTGCAGCAACAACAGTAGTTATAGAAGGCGCAGTTGAAGGTGATAGAGCTCCCACTTGCTGCAAGTGGCCTGAAGCCTGCTGAGGTAAATGAGAACTGGAAACGGGAGTGCTAGATCCTGAGCCAGATACTGCATTTGGAAATGATACTGCTACATCATTGCTGCTAAAAATACCTGAAAAAAATTACAAAAACGATTACATGCATCTCTCTCTCTCCCCCTCCCTCTGTTTACTAGTAACCATGTAAATATGCAGTAGAAAATTAATCAAGACAAACAAGATCACTTAATACGTAATGCAGAAATCTCCTGTGTAGAAATTCTAACCATGCTGATTAATAAAAGTGCTCTCATCATTTAACATTCTACAGTTCAGGGAACACAGATTGATTCACTTTTAAGCTTTTTGTAAAACATATGTGATAAATCAAATATTTATGTGTGTTACAAACTGCTCAAATATTAACAGTGGCAAAATTTTTTGCTAAAATGCCTGTCTTCAACTGAGTCTGCTATCAGAGTTTGTTCTTTCAATGTATTACTGTTAACTAAATAATGAAGTATTGGGCTATATAACTGAACACACACCGTACAAATAGAAAAAATACTTTTTAACTTTAAAGTAAATGTTACTAAACAACATACATTTGTTCAAAACTGTAATTTTGGCAACTAAGGATTGCTTGTGCTTTTTCAGAAAAATATTGACAGCAAGTCTGAGGACAAGGTACTCAGATTTGCCAATAGAACTGGTGGTATTTCATTTATTCACGAACTGTAATTCCATCCATGATCTATACGAATGCTTGAGTAACATTTCTGCTAGAACAGCCAACAAATAAATGACTAAACACGTTAACATTAGTCAGAGTTGTAAGTTAGCAATTTAAATAGGAAGAGTTCACACCCCTCTGTGAAGCCATTACTTCTGTTCATCTACATGCAGGGTAAAGTTCATTATAGAGGTTTGGAAAAAAAACCCTACTGACCAGAAGCCCAGGACAAGAAGTAGTACCTGTCTATGAAACCGTTAGGCTCCACGTGCATTAGATAAGTGAGCTGTCAGCTGGCCAAGGAATATCAAGCATGGTAGCACTGAACTGCAGTTAGAGGAAGAGTGCCACAGGGAGTAAACAGAAGTAGAATGAACATGGTTAGATCAAAAAAAGCAACAGAACTGAAATGCCAGTTAGAAGGCAAAGGGTGGAGCTAGTTTGTCACTCATACAAATAATGATTTGAAGAAGGCAGTGACAATAAGAAGATACTCAATGTTAAAACACCACTCGCCACCCAGATATCCCTCTGAGCACAGGCAGTCAAGGAAGACTAACATCATCCAAACCCACACATAATATGCAAACACTGATGCATCTTAAATTCCCTGACTCTATTATAAACTGTCAAGAAAAATGGAAGAGAAAATCAGCCAGACCCACTAGAGAAAGAAGATATGAAAAAGCACCTGAAGACACATCGCGACAACACTTCTTTCCTGCCTAACCAAGGCAGGACTTCTCTTCTCCCCAGTCTCTTCATCATAGAGAAACTCCATACCTGCTCTGCATTCCTACTGACCTTCCTATCTGTTTCCATTTAGCACACCTCCCCTCTCCTTGGCTTTTTTTGCTCACCATCCCAAAGCCTACAGTTCCAGCCTTATTAGCAGTTAAGATCCTTGAAGTGTTCCCTTTGCTACAATCCTTTTCCAGTTCTAGCTGGATCATCTAACTACACAGCACATTTCATGGATCCTGCTCCAATTCATCCCTACACACCACCAAAATGACCACGATTAACAAACAGCCTTGCTACTGAGTCTACTCTTAAATGTGACATAACTACAACCACAAAAACTGAAATATAACCCAGGTCCTCAAAAGATTTTTCAATTTGCTTTTAATCAGTAATTTCAAACTAATAAAAAGGATGAGATTTAACCCTTTGTTTCTTGAATGCAGTAAAACAATTAAATATACAAACCTTCTTGAAAATACAAGATTCTCATAAATTACCAGGCTTAAGGAACCATAAAATTTAAAAATAATGAAATATCACAGCACCTTTGACTAAACCTTAAGAGCTCATCACCACAAACACTATCACTCTCATAAAACATCAACGGCAATGAGAGGAGAAAACAAAATTTTTGGTGAGAGACAAGTACTAAAAATTAAGAATATTTTGCCAGAAAGGGAAAACAACTCCAAAATTTTAAAGCTATTATAAATTTTTTTTTAATTCTTAATTTTTAAAAATCTTACATATTTAATAACTGCAGTGCTTCTGCTGCTTCTATTTTAATAATAAGGTTTATTCTTCCTCTTAAAAATAAAATTCAGGAATACAAGCAGATAGTTATGAAATCACAGGCAAAAGAATATTTCAAAAGAAAGAAAAGCAGCAAACTAGTTTGCCAGTGGAATGAGATAAGCTAATATTTGTTGCCAGTTGTTGTAGTAATATTAAAACCACTATTTGTTGCTGTTGCAACATACAAGACAAATATGACCTATCAGCACACTCTTTTTGGGATAAGTATTTCCATTTAGCAATCCCTTACTAAACACATAAAGTACATGCACCTTCTGAAACTAGTCATGCAACCAAGATACTACTCCATGCAGCATTCAAATAAGACCTTTATGATGAACATTGAAATAAATTATTGATTTTCACACCATTTCAAAAATACCTGTATAAAAACTATGTGTATATTATATTAGAAAGCCAAGACAATACACATTTGAAATGTCTCTAACATATTAAGTTTGGGGTTTGGGGAGAGATAAATCACTTTCTGGATCAGGAAGGAATGATAACGAAAACCTGAGCAAATCTCTGTAAACTACATTCATTTTTAAAACAAACAAACCACCTTGAAGTCCTTCCCATACTACTGAAAAGCCAAAGAGCTGTAACTTGTGATGAATGGCATTGTGTAATTTGCCAGCAGCATAAACAGCATGGTCAAATACCATCTTCAGCATTAACCAGAACACAGTTCTTCAGCTCCAGGTGGAAATGGACAACTCACAGTGTTCAGGTAAAGTCTGACTGTGTGTCACACCACTAACACAGCTGCAGAACATGGACTGCAAGTTCTAACAGATAAAATGCACATGTAGCCTGCACTGCTGGCTCGAAAGGCTTAACAGAAAGGCAACTGCGAAAAATAAAGTATTTCTGGCCAACAAATGACTGCCTGCTTAGCACAGAAAGGTAGTACTATAGAGGAGGGAACATATCAGATAATGCAGACTCAAAAATATGCTTTTTTTTATGCACCATCAGTAAAAAACTCAGTAACAGAGGATACAAAAGCACTTCAAGAATAGTGAAAAACAAAATAGCCTCAGATCAAAACTAGCAATATACACCAGGTAGCACACAGAACAATTTTAGTGAATTTCTTCAAAATCTCAAAAGTAAATAGTTCCATGAACAGAGAAGTTAACAAAACTGAGTAAATCCTGGATTTCCACAATGTTGCATCTCACAGATGACATCAATACACTAAATCTTCCCACCACAATTTCAGCATCTAGCTATGAAATCCTCACTTCTTATTTTCTAGTACTACAGCCCCCCCTCCATTATCCAGCTCTCTTACATTCCCTTCTTATGCTGGTGACTGCCTAGTTCAGCAAGAGAGAAAAAACAGGCAGTATTTGGTTACTTTTGTCCCATACACCATCCATTCCTATTACAGGAACATACATGTTTTAGACTTTTTTTCTGTAAACTGGACAAGAGACTTAAAGCTTACTGGGAGCTGAAACCAAGAGCGACAACATCTCGACTGCTTCCTTAGGAAGCTCATAAAATGGCCTCCCTAAAGCTGTATTTTCTTTTGTAGGTCAGAAATTTGAAACTATTACAACAATTCTGAAAATAGGAAGTTATCTGAGATATCTGTCATAGGTGGCTCATCTTAGCTTTTCTGTCAAAACTTCAGGAATAAGAAGAATATGGCCAAAGAGGCCATTATTTTTCAAATGTAAACTTGCAGGCCCACAGAAGTTGCAAAGAACTACAAAACCTTCATACTTGGGGGAGGACAGGTGGGCACAGGGTTGGGACAACAGCCTCAAGGGAACTCACAGTTGAAATTGCAGAAATAAAAGGAAATTTTGAGTTATAAGAACAAGAACTTCATTACACAAACTGAAGCTACAAATACCTTCACTTTGTGTGGTAATCCCAGAAAGTCTCTCCTAAACCCATGGCAACTTCCAATACAGTGCAAAATGAAAAAGTGTCTTTGCATGAAGCAGTCCATTCATTACTAAGCATGTACAAAAACCAGATTAAGTTCCATTACACAAGAAAGAACATGTACTGTTCCAGTACAATGTTAACAGTGGATGAAGTACCCCACTATGTTATTTTGTAATATGATCATAAACTGAAGTGAATTTAATGGAAAACAGAAGCAAATAAAAATGGGTAATTTTTTACAGTTGTCAAAGGAGAAGAAAGTTGCACTTTAACTGCCAAGGCAGCAACAATATTCACTTAAATTTATGAGATAATGAGCTTGGAGGCTAGGCCAATCTGTTTCCTTCATGAAGAAAGCTGAAATCTAAGTATCAAATAATCACACTACTTCCCTGCTGGTGATGAGGGAAGTGGCACAGTTCACTTTCAGATAGGTTGCAACAAGACTCTGCAGTAACAGTTCTAGAGGTGCACGGAAATGAAAGTTACTGATCTGCAGCTGGATAACAAGCTACACTTCCCTCCCTTTCAGTGACTGGGCATCCTTTGTTGATGGAGGCACAGCAGCCTGTCCCAGATCAACAGCCAATGGCTTCCTTTCACAAAGGGCATTCTGAGTACTCTCCAGAACTGAGGCAGAAGTTAAAAAACCCCACAGACTCAAAATACCCAAAGAATGCACACTGCTGAGGGTGGAGGGGAGAGGGAAGATACAAAGTACAAGTGTATGTGTTTTCAAAAACTGATTTTCTAACTGTTTTGAAACAGTTGGTCCAGTTTCATACCTATTGACAGAAGGCAGACTGCCACAATTATTCCCTTTGAGAATACTCTGTAGAGTGGGTTTATAGTCAAAGGCCAAAATACTTGACAAGAACCTTGACACAACTGAGGAACACAATCCAGCACAGTAATATGACATATATATGGTGAATCTGTGATCATATAACCTACATATACAGCAAAGACCTGAGGTTTGCTATCAAACTCCATTACAATTAACCCCAAATCCTTGGCAGCTCAGCCAGCAAAAGATACTCAGGTAATCTCTTCTGTCTACTCCCATTCCTATGGTCAAGCCACTGATTGTACAATTATCTAGAATCAATCAGAAATGTGTTCAACAACAGGGTGGGGTGAAGGATCTGAACCAATCCATGTGCTACTGGAATGGTCTGCTGTGTTAGGCTAGTCCCACCTGCTAGAGTGTACAGTGGTATTTTACACTTGATTCCATGTCCATTGGTGGCCACTCTTGTCAGCTGTCATGTTCCCACTTGGAATTAATCCAAGCTGATACAGGTCTTACACTGCAGCCCTCCACTGCAGAAGGGCTCAAACCCACATTTTTCATAGCCCACCCAAGATAAACTGAGAGAAAAGGTCTGAATGTGACACAAGGAGACAGATGACGTGCTAGACTAGGAAGACAGGGAGAACTGAACTGTTTTTCTAGCTCACTATATCCATCTCTAACAGTGAACAGCCACACAAGGAAAAGTAACAAAAAAAGGGCAAGATGTAGTAATACTTTCCTCAAATGCTCTCCCAGCCTCTAGAAATCTATAATATATGAATTTTGAGTGTGAGGAATGGTCTTTGTAATTATTAGCCTTAAATATGCTCCCAGCCTTGCCCCAATGAATATCTTCCAATCCCTTCTGAACAGCTGAAGCTTTTCATAACATATCTCATGGCAAAGTTACACCTTAGTTAAACTGTGCAGTTTTTTGGGGTGGAAGATGGCCAACACAGGGACAAAACACCTTTCACTTGTTTCCTCCATATGTTCTGACTTCTCACAATAATCTTTGAAATGCTTTATAACTGCCTGTTTACATTTCACAATTAACTCAGCTTTATGAAATAGGACATGCAAAGAATTTCAAGCTTGTTCCACCACGAGTCAAAAAGTTTTCAAGTACTCTTCTAGAATACAATACTAAGATAAAGAGCACCATGATCATATCTCAGACACATATGCTCATAACCACAAAAAAGACCTGTACTTCAAATGTGCCACAGCACAGAAAGATCTTTGTAAAAGAAAAAGTTAAACAGGTAAGAACAATTGATAAAGACCTTAACTTTTTAAGGTTTAAAAGTTTTAAATGCTCACTTTTGTAACAGTGAGCCAATACAAGCCTCAGTTACTTAAATACAGCAAACTAAAAGCAAAGCAGTTTTAGGCTCACTTAATGAGTATTCATGAATAGGAGCATGACTTGTGATGTACATTTCTTAATGATTTCAGAAACATTTACTGTGTTTGCTTAAGATCTCTGAATACAGATCTCTCAAACCATTCTGACAGCAATCTACCTCGGTGCTGGAAGGTGAGTCACTGGAAGTATGAGACTCCTCTTCACTGTGAACATAATCCAGTCTTTTATGGGAGTTTCTCCCTTTTGGATTCCAGGGATCTGAGGCTGGTGTCTTTGAAGGACAGGGCAGGGGGGAAGATGGGACAGCTTTTTCCCAGATTTCTGAAGACCTACAAATAGCTGTCATGAGCAACAGTTACAGCTTTCAAGTGGTATTCCAGAACCTCATGGTCAGATAGTTACACTTATGACTGCAATATCTGACAACCAAACAGTAATTACTCAGTACTTTGAAATATGCATAACAGAACTACTTCAGGCTTTTTAATTCACCCTTCTCTTGTTCTTCTTTTTTATCAATTTAGATGGTTTAGCTGAGCACTAATATCTCCATTCTTCAATACAGGCAGATGACTTTTCATCAATACTGAAAAACTCTGCCCAAGGTGGGCTACATTCAAAAAATTTCATTCACACTCAGTACAGATTCTGCTTAGTTTATCTTGTTAAAAAAATCATACTATAAATACTGAATTATGCCTGCATTGATGGAAAGGCCAAGGCTACAGAACTGAAGTTTCTTTGGAAACATGTTGTCTTCTACAAACAATCACAGGACTGAGACTGTCACAATGGATGTCTGTTCTGTATTATGACTATCCTCACTGCAACTCAAAAATCAGCATAAGACAGAACAATCAATAACAAAGACCTAAAAACAGCAACAGGAGTATGAAATAACACAGAAGACAGAACAAGCAAGAACTGAAGTTACCACAGAAAGGCAACAAGCAAATATTACAATTTACAGCTATTTCTAATGTAAAATAATCATGTCATTGCTTCTCCTAGTCTTTTTTTAATGTATGCACTAAAACTGCCAAGAGATATGTATGCTCTATATGTGTGTGTATATATATGCATGCATGTACAGATATGTGCATCCCTCTTGCTCCTTTTCAGTGGTAGACTCATAGAGGAAGAGATGAGACTGCAAGGTCAACTCAAAAAAGTTTGACTGTAAGATCCAGAGTGACTTGGGAGGACAAAGCACATTGTTATCACACAGTGAATAGCAGTGACAACTTTACATCTCTCAGCTGCAAATTTTGTGGTTTTTAGAAAAAGGTTTCAAAAAAGCAAAGATATAAGAAGATGACTATACAACTGCAAAACACAGCACTGAGTATACCATGTCTCTTACTGGCAAACTGCAGTGTGCCACTCTCTGCCTTCAAGTGTCTTGACTCCTTTCTATTAAGGCAGGCACCTTAATGGAACAGCTTTCATGGCTCCATTTTCTAGTCCTCTTCTTTAGGACTAGATTCTCTGAAATCAGTTCAACATTTTAGCTATTATCTTTCCTCCTTCAGAGTTTGTCAGCACCAAATTTCAACTGACAGGGTTTGGCCACCTTTATAACAAAACTATTCATAATAAACCTCTCTGCTCCAAACTTGTATTTGTTTCCACTCAAAATAAAACTCGCAGGTTTTCTTTTTGATACTTGTTGCTGATGTGCAGCCAGCTTAAACTCAGTGCAATGAAAAAACAAGCTCCTCACACAGACTCCATCAAAACTCTTACCGACAGTGACATTTACAATCCTCAGCATTACCTGACACATAATCTGAATATGCTGTTGGAGTAAATGATCTTCCTTTATTTAAATATTTCTCTCAAGTTTTAATAATTACTTTTCATCCTATATAAACATACACTACAACATCTCTTCTTGCTGTTCATATTATCAAAATTTCTACCTCCCCTTGCTGATTTCACCCAGATACATGCTTCTGCAAAACAAGAGCCCTACAATACCAGGATGGCGGGAGGGAGGGAAGGAAAGGCAATACTGGAGGGGAAAAAGTAACCAACTTAACCTCAGAAGGTTTCATGAAACATCACCACCACCCCACAATAAGGTAATTAGATGATAAATCCTGTCCAAACACCATTCTAAAACAAACATGTAGCCACCATTATGCTGTTCCACAACAGTAAGTTATATAAAACATTACTATTGTCTGGCAATATATGCCCTTCCAACTATCTGTGCCACTCGTTTAAAAAACAAAAAGTGCAATGTGGAAAGAAGTCACAAATGGCATTCCATCGATTTCTGTTCTGCACCCTCTTGCCAATCTATATCTCTTCAACATTAAACAGCAAAAAGGCTCTGCTTATAAAACAGCAGAAACTCACCAAGTCCAAATTCAGCACACTTTGTCAGATACCCTTCAGGTGTTTTATTTTTGTTCAGAAAAATGGTGAGCTTGCTTTCCTTCATCTCAAAGCTGGTTCAGACCATTGTATACCTGGGAGAGTGAGAGGGAAACCCTATATCAAAAGGAAAAAAAGCTAAACCTATTTTACTAAAGTAAAGCAAATCTAGAGAAATTTCAGTATTTCTCACCACACATAGACTATGAAACATAAAGTTAATGTAATATTAAAATTTTTATTATTTAAGAGATCCACCACTCTAGACATCTGCCTGACAGGTTTAATTCATGGTTCTAACAGTGCAAAAAAGCAAAAGTTCTATAAAACCATAATGACTGCCACCTTTAAATGGAAAAAACTTGACCATGCAAAGTTTCAAACATGTAAATTCTTTTGCATTCACTGAATTTCAAGTCAATACAATTAGTAATGCACACAGCACTGCTCTCCTAACATATGTGCACAGCAGTAAGAAAATTTCTAATTTAGGCTGAGACAAATGGATAAAAATTTCCAATTTTTATTAACAGATCATCTGACATCAATTAAATACCAAACTGAGAAATAAATTTGATAGTCTTCAAAATTAGCCTCATGAGAGAGTTTTAAATCTTCCAGTAACTTGTGAATACAGCTATGATTGTTTCGTACAAACTAACAACAGCCTTGAAAAAGTAAACCAAGTTCTAATTTAATAAGATATTTCATTTCCACTGGCTATGAGTGAATACAGAAACAGGGGTAAAAAGCCAGTGCTGAATACTAAAAGGAAACAGCCATTAGATGCATTAAAGATTCAATATTGCTCCCTCTGAAATTGATAGTTCTGTTATCAGTGACACAAATGAGCAGCATCAGGCTGTCAGAACAAAGAATGGACAAAACAAGGCTACCTTCACATGCATTACTTGTAGTAATTTAAGTAGTCAGGAAGGGAAGTGGGAGAATGCCTGAGGTAGACATCACTATAACACACCTATGAATGGAGCACAGAAGAAGGACTAGAAAACACTATTCACAAAATTAAAGAAAAGAATCTCAGAACTGGAATAAAACTGTTATCATTTTACTTCACACATACAAAAAGATCATAAAGAGAGAACTGAGGAACTATTGACCTATCAGGCTCCTGCAGACAATCTACAAAGTTTTCACTCAAGTACTGAACAATTGACGCACTGCAGACCTGTATTTCACCCAATCCATAGAATATGCAGACCTTCAATCAGGCTTCTCCACAAAAGGCTACCCTTTGTGATAAATGAACCTCTGAAAAAGATTCTAATATAACTTACCATTATGTATGGCATTCATCAACTTCACGAAAGCTTTTGAGTTAGGAGAAAAAGGGCTTCATGTTAAGATCATGTTTAACAGACGCACAAAAGAATGTATGTATAGACAGGAATTTCAGTGAACAATAATATACCTGAATACATCTTTCTTGTATTAGAGCTCTGATCATTTACAGTAGCACAAATTGTAAAATGGATTTATTTCTATCCACTATAATGTTTTACTTATATTTCTTTTATCAGTGTTGGTTAGATATTAAATGTCAATTATAAGAACATTCCAGCACATGCCAATTAGCTGTATTCTAAAGCTAGTATTACAAATAAAAATTCAAATTCTTTCCAGTGGCAATCAGTCCCCCCAAGAAAAGACTGATTTTAATTTCATTGTCTGTAACAAATTTAGAAGCTGAAAGGGAAGTTGCCTTGCTAATTTTAATCACAAGGCATCTGTTTTGCTTCACTGATAGATTGAGATGAACTCAAGCAATCAAGTCTAACAGGAAACGGTTGTGTCTCCTGGACTTCAGAGAGCTCAGTTCAAGAAGAACTCAGATACACAGAAAGAACATCCAACAATGGTACACCAAAGGAGATGCTCACATGAACTTCCTTTCCTTCATGGGCTGGGGTGTTTAGAGAGTATTGATCTCTGATCCTGAAGTGCCAGACCACACTCACATCCTCTGCTGTGCAGCTGAAATCTCCAGTGCAGCCACCACAGCACTGTAATGCCCAGCTGCAGAGTGGTGGCAGCCATGCAGATGCCAGCCCTCTTGCACTTAACCCACCAGCTTATTCCTCCTTAGGACAATGACCTCATGGCTACAGAATTATTTTAGTTTCAGTCTGTTCGTTCACTCTGTCACACTACTAGGGAACAAAGCCCTCAGTTTACACATCTGGTTTGACTTGGTAATCAAATGATTTTATAGACCACAGTGAAGTGAACACCTCTGTCACACTCCCATGGGGGAATTTTATACCTGCATCAGCCTCTGAGATCTGACTGCAGTAACTATTTGGGGTCCAACAGGGCAACTACCTTTAATGCTTTTTTTTCTCTTTTTACTCTTGCCACAACTGGAAGCTACTAAACATTGCTGCCATAAGCCAGTCTTTAACTCTTCTGAAGGGCCCTTTGAACATCATAATTTCAAAAAAATGAATGAACAAAAACATCTTAAACTTCTGTCATTCATACTCAAAGATTACAAAACTAACTAAGAAGCAATTTTAAAAAATTTTAAAGCTTTTACTTTTATCTACTGACTAAAACTGAATAACTAGCCAGAGGTACATCAATGGAAATACTTGTAAAATTTGGAATATTTTAATTAAAGCATTCATTTACAAAGTCCGTTCTCTAAAAAACATAAATACTAATGTTCGGGGACTTAAATTTTGTGGTACAGAAAAAACACACAATGTACAAAATGCTGTATGATATTTGACAGAAGTGCATTAATCTGAAATAAATGAAACTGATAATTTTAATTAACCTTCTTAACAGTTTTCAGAGAACTAACAAAATACAAAAATACATTCATAGCTTAGAAGGAAAAAAATTACTAAAATGCAGAGAGATGATATGACTGGAATCACATCATACTATACAGACAGATTCTTTCTCAGGTGCAGAGGACACAATGCAACTGCAGTCTGCCACTCTTAAGTGCAGAATCATTTCACCCACTTACTCTCCACAGCCTTTATTTGATTATAATTGTATCCATTCTCTCCAGTTATGCTCAATTTTTTGTGCACAAGAAACAGCAGCCATTTTGATCCATCATTGCTTTCAACACTAAAGAAAGTCCCTTTCAAATTTAAGGAACCATTGGGTAGGTTTGGAAAGGAAACTTAGGGTGGTGGTGGGTTTTTTTCTTTCCTCTTCTTTATTTTTTTATTTTATTCCAACAAGCTCTGCCCTGGACTGCCAAAGCTATACTTTTTGATTTTGTTTCTTTAAAACTGTGCCAAACAGGAGCCACCACTAATCCATGCAATCACATACAATGCATTCCCAACCATCACTCAAGAGGTATGAGAAAGTTTCCAAGCAGAATAGACTAGATATGTCCCAATGCAAAATTTACTACTCTGAGATAACACTTCATAGATAAAGGAGGAAGAGATGCAGTTAAAGGGCTAACAAAACCCTAGCTGTTCTACCACAGACCTCATCCAATTACACAAGGAAGGGCCAACACTAGATCAGCCCTGCTTGTGACTGATGGAGCTAATTCTAGACTCCCCCCAAGCCTCTCCACAGAACAGAAGGAGAACTGTTCCCCTACCAGCACTCCCTTCCACACTCCATAAATTAGTAGAAGGCAGATGAAAAAAGGTGTTTTATTCTGGAAGGAAAAAAGAGCTACTGTCTTGGTTCCTGTGTAACTGCCTTTATTGGCAGCTAGGTCTTTCCCCTCCCAGCCACCCAGTTTTCTGCTACAATGTAAAGCCAAATTGAAATTCAACATGCTAAGGTGTGGAGAAAGGAAGGTTAGGGACAGTGAATGGTAACTATATATATGTGTGTGTGTGTATATGTGTGTGTGTATATATATATGCTGTAATATCTGGACTTCACTTCTCATTGTTTTCGTTAATTTGCCATCTCTGGTGCCTCCCGCACTTTCAGTCCTGGCTAAATCTTTCTCCTCTCTTCATCCAATCCTTACAGCAGCTGTTGCTGTTTGCTTTACTTAGAATCTTACAATTATTCCTCCTTAAAATCAATTCTGCTCAGAAAAATCTTTAATGCTTCCAGCTCATTCATTTCAATTTCTGAAATGACTCAGTATTAATACCTACATCCAAGTCACCACCCCCTGGCTGTTCATTACTTGTTTTTAAGGGAATTGGTTATGCATTAAGTTCCTTAAGTTCCATTCTAAGCTTACCACTACTCCACAACAGAAAAAAAGGCTAGTGACTTTGTCCCTAGGAAGGATGTTATTTGCTGTAACCAAGCCCTAAATCCATCAGATTAGGCATTTGCCCATGACAGTTATCGTGCTTTAAGGAAAAAAAAAAAGTGAAAAAACCCAAGCAAAACAAATTCCAACAATTTGCATTTGACATTCTTATGTGAAAGCTAACTATATTGACAGCTTATGAGCCACTTTTTCATTTGGAGGAATGAGGGGTGTGTTTGGGGTTTGGTTTTTTATTTGTTTGCTGGGGGAGGGTCTGTTAAGACTTTTTTTAAATTTACTTGGAATGTCTACTCATTCTTATTTCACAGATGTTCAAAACAAATAAACAATGGGAAACAGAAATAAAACCAAGTCAAGTATGTAGGATCTAACAGGATTACTCATGCAGAAGTCCCAGTTGCATGTTCATATTCTTCACTTCCATTACCAGCTTCCACAAATCCTTCTCGACTCAGATTTCTAGAGCTATACTGGTCCAAAGAACATAGATGCTCACTCACTTTTCTAATGACCAAAATTTTCCCTTTTTTCCTGTTAGTGAGGACCCTTTTCTGAACCTTCTACCACTATAGGAAATTCTCTCTCACAAAAACACATGCAGCAAGCTAGATCACTGTCAAAATGAACAGTTTTATTCCTGTTATACTTATGGCCTTCTCACATATCTACCAAATCTGACACTGAAAGATGAAGACTTCTATTTAAAAGCTGAATAAAAAGTATATAAAGAGCAATATGAAGCAATAAGTTTGCATCTAAACTAGGTGTTAAATCCCAGTTTGGTTCAAATGGACAAAAAATGGCTTTACATTCAGGATCAGATAAGAAGTAGCTTTTCTAACAATAGAAAATAGTTTATTTCACTTACTATTTCCAGCATTACCAGCACAAAAGCTCTTGCAAGAACTGTCCTGCTAAGAATTTTAACAGCACACTTTGTGTATATGGCATACCTGTATATCAATTTCCTACAACAGCTTTTCAGGTATGCCTAATATTCTTGAAAGAAAGTTTTATTTGAGTAACCTTCTTGAAATCCATCATTGGCTTACTGCTGCCAATTTTCTGTGTTTTAATCATGCTGGGGAGATTTATCAGAAATGAGCTCCCATTCAGATGAACATGCAGATCACGCAGGTACAGTAATGTTTGTACATTTGTTTGTACAGTACCAGAACACCATACAGTGCAAAGGCACTGGCACACACACTGTCACTTACTGTCCCCAAGGACACTTCTGGATGCACATGGAGCCACCAGGGGCCCACCTGGCTGCACAGGCTCCACTACAGAGCCAGAACTGCAGGGGTGCATGTGCTGCAGCACTGTGCCAAGTGACACGCTGCAGCACCACAGGCAACCTGGAGCTTCAGAAAGCTGCTGTGCTTGGTCCTATCACACCCATATAACCTGCTTGAGGAAAAAAATAAATTACTCACATATGAAGGCAGCAGAGGGACTTGATAATCAGACACTTAGCCCTATTATATTTGTTTTTAAAAGCAGTATAGCTCCTATATGAATGTGAGTGTCATCGTATCTGAGTGTCACATGAATCTCTCCATTCTCATCTTAATGGATTTGTCCCTGAGCAACATCTTTCACTGAAAAGCTCAATTATTTTAAGGTAACTAGCCTTTTTTATGCCACTGTATTATGTTAGCGTTTCTAGGTTTTTTTTCTTTTCTTTTGAAACTTTGCAAGGGAATTGCAGAAATTATTATGATAATCAACAACATCTCTAGACATCACAGCCTCTCCCCCAGATATAATCCTGAGACAACCTTCAGTCAGTTTAACTTCTGGTACTGCAGCTCTTCACATCAAATAAATAGAATATTTAAATGCTAAGTACACTTCCTTCTGATTTTAAAAACCTGACTGCAGTGTTGTCACCTCTGACTGACAACAACAACAAAAAAAAATTTACCATATGAATTGGACAATCTTCAGAAGGACAAAAAAGTTTCAAGAACTATCAACACATACACATCACTCTTTTTTCAGATATATTTGATTTCTGAAAGACTTGAAAGTCTGTAAGATCTGAAAAGTACAATTTTCAAGGAAGGGTAAAAAACCCTACTGCTCCTTTTATAGTCAAGCCTCTTCTCCACCCTCCCCCACACACACTTTTTTATGTTCCCATGTCACCTTTAACAGATTTTATGGAGTTAAAAGACTGATTGCTATCTCACATTTGACTTACAAAGAATGCCATACTCTAGTAATTGACTGCAGATGCTGAAAAATGTTCACACTCAAGAAGATGAATATTTTCATTCTAAAATACGTATACATGTATACACACAAACAACCTCTTAATTTGATACCATTCTGAAAGTCCTTTTTTTAAGTTAAGTCATTTTAAAGGAGGTTCTGGGAACTAAACAGTTACAAGTAAGCTAACTCTTGTATCTCCCTTTATTTTCCAAGCAGCAATACAATTAAGGAAAATATCCTCGATCTTCAGAAAAGGGATACACTTCTAAAGCAAATATCAAGCTTTTCAACAAAGACATCTGATAGGATAGAAATCCTAACTGCTTCACAGTGTCTCCTTACTCCCCTGCTCTATTTAAAATTAAAATTCTTATTTTTATAATAAGAGTTAAAGAACTAACATAATCTAAGCACACACCTGGAAATTTCAGTACCTTTTCTCTTTCTGCCCTTATTTTTTTAAATGTAATAATGATAATACCACATACTTTTACTCCATGTATCTGCAAAGACCATCAGCCACTGGAAAAGCAGGCAATTTATTTTCTTCCCTATGCAGACAACAACAGTAGCAAAGCTGTCAGCCAGATCTCGTTCATGCAGCACAGTTTATGCAGATTACCCAGGCCTAAAGTAAGTTAGTTTTTATCAGGAGTTCAAACCTAACACCAAATATATACAAGGCACTTTGTAGGCTTATGAGCAAATATAATATAAAAGCAAGCAGTTTACAAAAAGGTCATGAACTTCTCTGAAAACCTCCCCTTACCACACAAAACAGATTTATAGCTAAATTTGGAAAGTAGTAAGCACAGAAACTTAAGTAGCCTTTAAGCCATTCCCAGTTCATTTTCTTCTCTGCCAGTACAGATACAACTAATAAACAGTCAGTGTAATCATAAAGATACTTATTATGTTTCCAAGAGTTTGTATTTAGATGTTAGTTCCACAAATAATTCTGTATGGGCAAAAATCTAGACCTGCAGAATTTCTTGTATTTTTCATTTAATTAATATTTGGGTAGAAGACTCACAAAGCTTGAATAAAACCAGTATTTCAAACAGTTTAGAAATATTTACATCTTTTTGCTAAGCTGTTTAGAACTATGTCTTTCTCCCATAGTTAGTAACTACCAAAATTTTCTTTATTTTGTTATTAAATGAAAGACCTAAAAGGGAAGTCAAGAAAATACACTTTACAATTCCCTTTCCCATATTGATTTTTTCACTTTGTTGTAGGTTTTTTAGCATCTGAAATGTATTACAAGTTTGTAATTTAAATATACTATTTCCTGTTGACTGTCGGAGTGTAATAAATAAATAAATAATGACATATTTTGAAATTTAAATAGAAGCTAATGCCCAGACTCACCATAATTTGGGAATCTGGTTTAAAGATAAAATCTTAAAAGTTTCTATTTTAACCTGACAAACACATTCTCATACAACAATTAACTAGTTATGTAATTTCCACAGCTGCCAAGATCTTCTCTGAAATTAGCATGCCTTAGCAGCTTGACATGGAAGCTCTATCCCAGTTATTAGAGCTTCCCTTCCCTGGGCCATTATTTTTTCCCTTCAGAAAGCACTCCCATCTGTTTTCACTCAAAACCAAAAACTTTACAATTTTATGAGAAAGGAAAACTTTGCCTTGTTTTAAATCAAGTTTTGTTTCAAAGTGATTTTCCAAGAGTTTCTGGTCTTGCAACACTCACAGGGCAGTTTATTTGCAGCTCATGCACAGAACACTGCTTCCATGGCAAGTCAGGCAGCTTGGAGACTTCAAGAGTGGAACAGGCTGAACACTTCTTGTTTTCAGCAGCCCATCCAATTAAGCACTATACTGTACTTTTCTATTAACTTTAAAAAAAAGAAATCCCCCCCTCCCCTCCAAAACAAACAAAACTAAAAACCAAGAAACCAGAAAACGGCAATTACCATGACACAATTACCAAAAAAATCTTGACCAGGAAGAGTACTTATTTTTGCATAATAATTACAATCCTGCTTCTACACATTTTTGTACGTTTAAATATTTTAAAATTAAAGATATTTCAGTCTATCAAAGAGCTTCAGACTCTTTGAAAAGCATGTTTTAAATATATCAATCATGATATGCCTCTTCTCAACTTTCATATTCATAGTCATATTTTAGGAGGAAATTAGCACCATAAATATAGTACTTTGCTACCTGCAACATGTATGGAGTAATTTCAATTAATTGTGATGTAATTTTTCCATCCCTTCTTGAAATGAGTGCCACAGTGATGATAATAGCCTTTTTTTCCCCCTGAAGTATCATAACGTTCAGTTCTCCATCATTATGCAGAAGTTGTTCAGAACTGTTTTTAAAACACATCTCTGTTAGAAGTTTCATTGTTCAGTATTTTTTTCCCACAACCTTCTTAATGAAGGAATTCTTATTTATTACATCCAGGCACATTTTTTACAACATACATTTTTAGAAACCACCCTGAACCCACAGAGCGAGCAGCAAAGATGACTTAACTTCTCAATCTCTGATAAAAGCATAGAACATACCATTCTGGGAACTAATTCTAGCAGACCCATGCTACCTGAAAATTTACTACTAACTACTGTATTTTGAAATGCATTATTTGCCCAGTTACAAACTATTTCATATGCTAAACTGATGCACCATGCTACATTTTCATTTAAAAATCAAAGAGAAAATACAGCACAGAATTAGGTTCATAGATAAGGACCAAACAAGAATCTTTGCAAGCACATTGACTTCTTAGTTCTAAAACTCCTGCACCTGCAAATCAAATAAATATGTTTGACTAAAGTGTATCTTCTAGAAAATACATTTTCAAAACTGAGATTTGTTCAACTATTACTTTCTCTCACTTGATGATGTTCTACTTCTTTGTTAGGTTGAGGATCATTGTACCAGTTTTCAGTTCCTCATATGATATCCATGTCTGATAAACTCACTCCTTAGCTATTCTCCAATAATGTGCTTTTTCCAGTCACTGATATCCTTCTTGTAGCTCTTTTCTTTACACAGAGCAAATTGCAGAACCATACACAGTATTCAAAGACCAGACACACTCTGAATGCAGAGCTGCCTTTCTCATTAGCTTGCTGTTTATGCATTAAAACATTTTTTAAACACAGCTCAGCACTGCAAACTCAGACACAACTGATTAATCACCTTTATCCTTTTTCTCTACAGTCCTTCTTTCCCCAGAAGGCCATCCTTATCCTACAAGTATACATCCATCTTTCTAAGATAATCTTCTACTTTAGCTCTACCAACATAACTCTTAGTTTGTACTGCTGACCAAGAGATTCATTTTACCCTGCCCTCATAACCAGACTTTTTAAAAAATTTCAGCATTTTCCAATAGATTTTACAGACTATTCTGAATTGGAAGAGACTCACAAAGACTGCTAAGTCCAACCCTTTGGTGGCTTGAGGATCATAGCTGTGACCTTGGTGTTAAGAGCATCATGCTCTGACCAACTGAGCATAAGGAGAAATAACAAAATGAAGTAAAATTATTGGTTTAATAATTCTGTGAACAAAATAAAATTGAAACTTACCTATTAATTACAGTGAATGGAAGGATTTGCTGACTTCCTAGCATTACAAGTCTTTATTTAAAATGTCATGCTATATCAATTGAAATGTAGACACTTAGTATGCCACTTCTATTAAAAAATTAGGAAATAAAATAAAATCAGTCAAGTAAGTTATTTTCCATAACTCTCAATTTCCACCATTAGTCATTACACCTCTGTATGTCTTAAAATCTTCCTTTCTTCTGCCAGATACATCCTAATTGCATAACATTAACTACTTGTCAGTCTCTCTTAAAACTTCTTGAGTTTTAAAGACTCACTGAAATTTAACATTGACAGTCTAAAAGCATGGAAGTACGAGGTATTCATCATCAGGAAATGTCAATACTTCTGGCTGTAGCTGCTGATAACAACTGTTTTACTTAAGAACTTTGATGCATTTCATGATAATCCCCATTTTCATAAACTATTTCCTCATGTGGTTTCCTCCCTGTTACCTGATGAACATCTCCGTGTTTCCCACACCAACAATCATCAATTTTAACATTTTAATCTTGTACACCATTCACCAATCTCAACACCACTTCTGTTCAGCCTCAAATATGAAGAATGAAATTCTCCATGCATTGATTTTGCTTTGTATGCTTTCTATACCATTTGCTTAGTCCTCAAATACCATTAGTATCAATTAGTATCAATTTCTTCTTTATATTCTATCTCCTCTGAATACAAACTGGCTTTAACACAGCAAGACTTCTGCTTTATGTGCTATTATGTTTATCTGCACTTTGCAGATAAAAACATAATAGCACAAACTGTTTCAGAATAATTTTTCCTAAAATCTTTCTCCCGAGAGAAGCTACTAAGTCAAACTTTAAACACAGCATCCTGAAGATTCAACAAAAGAACAAAAGTATTGAGGGATTTGTATCCAAATGAGAATAATTTCAAGTTACTCTTCTACTTTGAAACTCAGAGTTCCCTTATGTCATCAGTGCAACAATGAGCTTAACAGTACCATGATCTTGCACAGCATAACCTGTGTAACACTGACAAAGGTTTCAGCACAGCTTGAATCAGATCGGAAAGGAGAAAAAATATACATGGAACTAATCTGAAGCATTTGAAACTTGACTGCACAGGATAGGATCAACTCAGAATTTGAAATACTGCTTTAATAAAATACAATACTGGGTTTGGATGAGTCTTTTATTCCAAGAAGTGTCTAGTGTTACCAACCAGACCATACTGAAGATTGGCTAAGGGCAGAATATATATGGTGCAGAGATAAAAATGTAGAAAGACAAATTCTAATTTCACCTGAATCAGGACAAGGGAATTCCGGAAGATGGACACATAAGGGTGCTGAAACAATGGGCTAGACATTTCCAGGCCCACTTGGTAATTTAATCTTTTCCAATCTTCTTAAAGAAAAAAATTATAATATTTTTTTAGGGTTTACAGTACACATAACGGCATAAAATCAATTTTACAAAAATTAAAATATTGAAGCAAATAATCCCCTGAAGTCCTTAGCTACTGAAGTTGATACAATACAATTTGTTGTACATTTGAAATCAAGAGCAGAACCGAGAAAGACAGAGAAGTGCCTGAAGCACTGTAAGAATTCCAGCAGCAAGTATCCATGCTGAATTTGGAAGACAACTGCACAAGAACTTTATCTACCATGAAACAAAAATGTCAGATAACTTCTGATACTTGATTCTTTCCATTTTACATTGCTACATTATTCCAAAAAAGTCAGAAGGTACTGTACATCACACAAAATGTTCTTTTTCCTGTTGCTGAGAGACATAAGCTCTCAATGCTTTACAATACTAGACTAGAAATTTTTAAACATTATTCCCTAAAAGGATGGTGAGAATAAACTTAATCCTGAGAATACAGCTGGGGCAGCTTTGACGTGGAAAGTTAGATAGCTCTGTAAAATAGTTGAGTTTAGATTAAATCAATACACACTTTCCCCTATTAAAAGATTCAGATCCTGAAATCACTCAAAGACCAACCATATTTGAGGTGAACCATTATCAGCTTTATACAACTCCTCCAATAACTTAGGCCTTTCTAGACAATAAACTTAAAATGCTAGTGAATTCTCAAAAAAAGAGAAGTATGGTTTGTAAATGAGCTGGTATCTAAAGAACTTTGGTGGGGTTTTTTAAAGAGAGTATTAGTAAAATGTTAATTTACTGCAAAAATTCCCTATCACCCTACCAATTTAAATTTTATTTCATTTTTTAACAGTTAACTTTTCTCCTTTGAATACAGTGTTAAAGTAATGCATAAAATGCTTCCTGTCAGGTTATAAATATATTTCAGAAAAAATAACAGAGAGCATAAAGATTGAACATTCAAGTTTAACCTTGAACACATCAGACCTGTTGCATGGCAAACACAACCTGAGTGTATGTGTTGTAACAGCTTCTAATAACATGTCCTTATACTATACCAACATTCATGGTACATTTCTGTTATTAAGCAGGAAAAGAGAAGCCTTTTGGACTAGATAACTTTGGAAATGAAAACTATTTCTACAAAATTAGCTGAATATACTCACTCTGAATAAAACTTTTTGGGAAGACACCTAATTACATATAAATAGCACCTGATGAATCTGTGTTACCTTTTAAAGTAGGCTTCCCTTCACACTTCATCTCATTTGAACATTAATTATGAACACAATTATCATACATCTGTGAAGTCGTATTTTTCATAATTTTTATGGATCTCTACAAGTACTCTTCAGAAAACTGAAAGAGAATGATAGCTTTGCATAGCTGCTGTTAGGAAAACTATTAAAAAAAGGAGGAGTAGATTCCTGCAGAAGTGCCTCAGCAGCTTTGTCTAGTATGGTCTAGCTCATTCCTGATTTGGCTTCCTTGAGGTATCAAGGTATTTCCAAGTAAGAGGCAATAAAAAGTTTTTGATTTGAGTACTCTATGTTTTCACTCACTACATTTAGATGCACAAAATCTTATCTGGGAGCTTGGATCAAATAACTGAGATTCCCTTGTCGGATCTTGTTACTCAACTAAGTAGTGGGCACATTGAAAAGAGAAACATTAGAATATTACTCCTGAGAAAATACATGTTTCTGATCATACTGGTAATACTCATATGTCCTTTTTCCCTGCAACATAAAAAATTGTTGTAAATTGGGTTATTTTGGGTCGCTAAACCAAAAAATGCTTATGATGAAGCAAGGAGAGCAGCACTACAACCATAAGAAAAACAGGAGATGAGGGAGAAGATTACATTACAAAAATAAGCTGTGATTCAAGCAGAAGTTTCTGGACAAATTTAGAGCTCGTGCTCAAAGATATCCCATTTGTTTTTGTATCTCTGAGTTTTCTTCGTTTTGTTAGGATGATTTTGTTTATGAATTTTGTTTGTTCATTTATTCATATCCATGTTCTTTGGCATCCTCAGAAAATATCACTGTTTTAGAGGTCTAATGCTGGCCACCAAGAATCTAAGTATACTTAATAGATGTAAAACTATAGGCTGAGTATCATGATAAACGTAATAAACCAGACACGGTATTTCCATCCATGTATTTATTTACAAAGAGTTTAACATTATCACTGGCATCTTCTAAATAGAAGAGTGAGAAGTCATGAAGAGGACAAAGGAAGCAAGAATGGACCTGGACAGGGAAAGGCCTGTTCAAGGAGCTAATGAGAGCAGAATATTCTATGATAAATATAAGAGGGAAACTATAAATATAAGTGGGTCATTCACTTCAAACCAAGACCTTGTACTTCTATCTCCTACCCCAACTACAGCAATACATAATCCCCCTCAAAGAATCATAAAGGAGTAAGAAAGTTCATACTATAATAATCAGAACACTGATATGAATCTGTTAGATGCTCACTGTTCTTAACAGGTAAGAGGTAAACATGTTCTTAAAACTGTATTTGAAACAGAAAGATAAGTAGTGAACTATGAAGTTTTGTCATATGCCATTTCTCTCCACTGATTTTAATATAGGAAAAGTATTTTTTAATATAGCTGCTACTGCTATTGCCTTTATTACACATCATAAAAATGATCATTTGTATCAAACTGCTTCAAAACAATGTGGCTTTGACATCAAGTTTTTAAGTACCTGCCTTGTTCTGAAAGAAATACAGGGTTTTTTTCCTTGAACTATGTATATTTTAAAAATATCTCTTGCTTATAGAGTGAAAGTGTACAATACAAATAGCATAAAACCCTCCCCAGAAGCAAGTATTCAAGCTCCATTTCTCTCTTCCCCCAAATCAGAAAAATGAAGAAAAAGAAAATTTAAGAAAAATAAAATTAAAAAAAAAAAGGACAAAACTTTGAAGTTTCAGAAGTGAGGTAATTTGTTATTTTTTACATCACAAAAGCTTTGAAAGAAACTTCAGAGCAACAAAGACTTTGGTAGATAAGAGTATCCTGCCAGGCCATTCCACACACAGGTTCACTGGAAACAGAAAGCCTCTCACAGCCCCAGATGTGCAGAACATTTAGAACAGAGGAAGAACAAACCAGCCAATTTCAATTGCTAAACAGCACACGAGAATATGAAAATGTCATCCAGCTGCACAGGAGTCCAGACTCAGAATATAATTTTACATGTTTAAACTGGTCATTCTCCATGTAGACATTTTGATTTTCAGTTAAGCTGAATTGAGAAAATGGAACTGAGGGACACATTCAGCAAAGCTGACATACCTGAGTACCAATTTTGTTTTCTCTGTGTAACTGAACACACAGACAATCAAGTCAATACTAACTATCACTTTTTTTTTTTTTTTTTTTTAGCTAAACCTGTCACACATAATTTTCAAAGAACCTCTTTACATGCAACTTTTCCCCCTACAGCTTCAAAACCTGCATTTATATAGCCTCTAGGTCAATACAAGGTCCACCTACTACAGCCACCTACAGCACAGTGGCACCTATACATGGAACAAAACTTACTTTTCCAACAGTCCTGTTTCCCCCAGTGTGATTTTCATGATACTTTAAATGATACTATGTTCCTGAAAAGCATACTCAGATTATAGCTAAAATAATAAAAACATATTTTAAAGGTAAAAAAACAAATCTAATAGATGCCTACCTGAACCCACTGGAGATGAACCAACACTAAGACTTTGTAAACTTCCATTCCTGAGCAAAGTTGGAGATTTTTGAAGACCAGAGCTTGTCACACTTCCTGCAGCAGATGCCACAGATGAAGTTGGGGAAGCAGAAGAAACTGAAAGATGGGAAAGACTTTCTTGACTTTTATTTCCTTTAGGTCTACCAGGCCCATGTTTACTTTGCTTATTTCCTTTCCGTTTCTTCTCTGTTACAGTTTCTTCTTCTAGTCCAGAAGTTTGAGCTCGTTTGTATGCTGTAGGAGTAAGGCTTGAATTACTTATGTCTCCAGGTGAGCTGTCAAAGTTTTTAGACTGGGGAACAGCTGCTGACGATGTAGGGAGACCAATTAAGGAAGTGAAACAATTGACTCCACCCTCCTGGCTCCCAGCCTCTCCTTTATGTACATCTTTGGTTGACGAAGCCTGTTGAGAATGTGTGAAACTGTCACTTCGTAGATCTGTGTCTGTAAAACTCAAAAAGTCTTGGGGAGACTGAACTGAACTTCCAGAAGATGACTTTATGCTCCCAGGAGTGCCCAAAAAGCTTCCTAAAAAGAGAAAGAAGTACAATTATGTTTTTCCCTGTAGTTGATGAAAACCGATGGGAAGTATTATGGTCTTGGAATAAAAAAAAATTAATGTGAAAGACTATGAAAAGCTTTACCAAGAGCTAAAGAATTCTTTAAATAACTCATTGGATTGGTTCTCCTGCTGATCTTCACTTTGCTGGCTATGAGTCTCAGATTCCTGTCTGAGATCCAAATTTGCATCTGGGGCACAAACAGGTGAAAATGAATAAAAGAAGAATAACAATTTTGTTGCTTAGGCACCTTTAACATCCATCATGTTTTGAAGCCATATCAAACACTTGGTGCAAATTGGAGCAGTTTTTTTTTGAACATACAGCTATATAAAAAGCAAGCTGATAGAAATGTGCTATGTTCACATATACACTATGCCCGCAATCTTCCTTTACCACTCTACCTAAAATCAAGAGTCTGACAGAGGTCAAGGGAACAACAACAATTGGGCTTAATTCTCCTCAGCTGAGGAGAAGTTCCATAGAAGACATTTTTCAAAAGTGCAAGAGAGAAAGTGAAAAACAGTGTATGAAATTGGCATTTTAAGACTTCTTTAGCACTGTCACAGAACCATAAAGATCTTTTGTGTAATAGAATTACATTCCTTCTTCAGTACTTGGAATGCAGTCATTTCATCACCATATTACTGTATTCAAGGCAGAAAATGAAGCACTCTTGGGAAATACAAACATCTACATGCACTAAAATTCACTGTTTTATCCAGGTGAGTGTCTGTGGGTACTGTTTCACAGAATTCAGACTGATGACAAACATCAAGAAAATATTCCTAACTATGACACTAGGTATAAAAAACCCATGTCCTTTAAAAACGAGTGTTTTATCTTTAGTACTCCACTCAACATTGTTAAGAATTCCCCTTATAATAAAATTTATTTAAAATAAAATTACATATACAGTTAACTAAAAGAATTTAAATATCATTGTTTTGTATTTTAAATAAGTTATATCAACTTCCCTTAATGCAGCCCAGAAGAAAATGCATGCACATAATTAAGATCTATTTTGCAATCTGCAGTAAGATTTTTCTTTAAATGAGGAATTATAGATAGCAATTTTCAAAGTTGTGAGAATTTAAACAAAAAAACCCTTCCTCTTCTTTCAAGTAAAAAAAACTGACATATTGAAAAAGTCTTGTAAATTTACAAGGGTTCACTGCATAAATAAACTCAAAAGGAAAATCACCATCACAAAGCATCAACAACAGTCAACTACTAGACACCACAGTGAAAATTACTAAAAATTACTTTACAGAAGACCTAGTGTGTTGTGTTTACAAATAACATGTTTTACTAAGTAAGGAATTTGAAAAAAAAACTTTTAATTTTTTTGATCATTTTTCAACTCTGATAAAGATGCCATAATAAAATTTGCTTTTAAGAAGTGTTCATAGTGCATGTAGTGGGTTTTAGCAAGCTCAAAAAGTAACAGATTTTGTACTACCTAAAGTAAATAAACCTTGCATACTTTTAACATACTCGACTTCTGTTCATGTATTTCAATGACAAAACAATTAAGTAGAAAGGTCTTTCACTCTGAAGGAAATTGTACACTTTCAATATCTGCATCTTGAAAAATTACTGAGGGGCCAATGCATCCTATGCATTAGGTAGTCCGGTTCTGTTCTTTACCCAGTGCACTGACTAAAAAACATCAGTATTACTCTCTCAAAGAGCTAAGACCTCTAGACTCAAATTCTTATTAAAGTTTACCCCAGACTAACTTTCTGGCACATAAAGACACTTCTGTTTGCAGCTAAAGAGAAAACCTTAACAGTCTGAACAAAAGCATCACTTCTGCCTTTTTAAAATGTACAACCTTCTTTTTCATGTTATAGCAACAAACATTTTTACCCTGCAAATGTTAGGTTTTAAGTGAAATAACCTCAGTACTGAGGATAAAACATTAACTACTTTTCAAGTTCTGCATACAAAAAATTTCTAATTCATGTCAAAGCAGAAGTTGTGTTACAGCTTAACAATCAGTACCTTGCTGAAAAGGGCTAGCTGCAGTCACAGTTGTTCCTGGATTTCTTCCAGCACCAGGCTTTCTTCCCCTCTGACCTGAGCTGTGACCTGCAGATTTCTTCCCTTTGCTCTCTGACCCTCTAGCCTCTGAAGAATCTTTTCCACTTGAAACATGTGTAGGAACTTCCTGGAAATTTGCATTTGTAAATCGAGCTGAGGTATCTTCCAACCGCTTCAAGGAGCCTGACATGGAGTTGTTGCTAGTGCTTGTGTATGTCTGGCATTTTAAAAGAGAGAAGAAATTAAAGAAACAAGTCACACAAAAAACTCTCACAACTGTTTACAAGGACCTCATTCTTTCAAAGAAACACAGAACTGTTCAAATACTACTGTAACTAGAAACAACAGGAATTACAGCAGCTGAACTCTGAAGATTCTCAGCAAACAACTGAAGTACATAAAACATCATTTTGTGCAAAAAAATGCATAATGGCTTTGACTGAAATTTTTACTTCCTTGAGGTAAATGGAAAAATCTCATGGGTATGGTCTTTATAGTCTATTTAAATAGGATATTGTTATTTTATGCTTAAAATTAAAAAGTAGAAAATTAACTTTTAATGCTTTTCTGAACATACAATTTTATGCCTTTTTTTGTTAAACTGGAAATGTTCTTCCATCAGCAATGAAACTGTTCAAGGTGTCAAAACCTAAGAACTTGGATTTTTAAGACTTTACAGCCTCAACACCAAACCAAAATCAGCTCGCTGGCATGTGAACCATCCCCCATTCATCCAATTCCTTAAGAATCACCAAGTAAAGAAGACACATGAGACAGCTGACCGAGACACACTTACTTCAAACTCACTCTCTGACAGGTAAAAAAACACTCTTGAGCTCCCAATGCAAATTGCTGCCTCAACCCCCATCCACCCCCAAGATTTCCAGCCCTTTTCCTACACTCATACACTCTCCATAGGGCTTTCAAAAATTTCATCTTTATGTCCATTATTTTTCTGTTAAATTTTACCAGAATTGTTCCTATTGGTGAACAATAATCAAAAGAGGTTTCACAGAAAGTAATTAGGTGGGAAGGGAAACTGCATGCACAATATCAGGAAACCATACAAGGGAATATTATTGTTCTCATGATTGAAAAAAATGTGGAATTGTGGTAACAGAATTTTAATAATGTAAGAAAGAAAATGAAAGCAAAATCAGGAAAAAGAAAAAAAAATCTACTCTTATTTATACTCAAGACACCTAGTAAAACAGCTTCTTTTAAAAATATATACATCAAACCTAGAAATTACTTATCTGTTCAAAAAGAGCTTGTCTGTTTTTCAGTTCTTTACAGAATAGAATTTAAAATAGTGTCTACAGTTATATCTCCATTAAAGACCACACAAACACATGCCTCTTAAAATTGAGCATACACACATGTTTTCCCTGCCCCCAGTGAGATGCTTGCTGAATTTAGGCCTACAACAGAATGTTTCTTCATCTTTACAGAAAGCTTTGTATAGCAGCTGTACAAAGTTTTCCATATTTTACTAAAATAGATAAGACATTTACATAAACCTTACTTTTCAGTTGCAAATGACAGAAGACAACTAAATATACAAGCTTTGAGGAAAGCAAATACTTCAATCTATTTGCATACCAGGCCAGGCAATGACGAGTAGGCATTAATTTGCAAACACTGTGCTGTGATTTGGTTTGACTGCAAGTCTGAATCCCACTCCTGGCAGATTTTGAAGAATATGCATGCACAACACAGTTCTGCTTTGGAAAATTCTGCTCCCACAGCTATTTGCGTTTCAGAAGGTGCTGTAAGGTGTACTGAAATCTACATGCTTACTCAGAGAATCATAACACAAACATGATGAAATATACCCTAAGCACAGAGAGCTACTGTCATTTTTACATTCTCCATCTATCACTGTGCACCCTGAAGAGCAACACCATCCATCTGCAGCAAGTCTTAAAACTTCTGGGGATTTATGGCAAACATGCAATAATCAGTCTTGGTACACACAGTACGTGCCAAGGTTTGAGTGGCCTTTAGCCCTGTACAGATCAGTACAGAGCTGTAACCTTGCACAGAGAGGGGAATTACACAGCAGGTAATTCTCCACAAAAATGACAGGTGGTAAGGGCAGAGTCTGAGCAAAAACCAACCAACCCAAAAAAACCCCCAAAACCAACACTGGGTTTGCATGGCCGGGTTTTTCGGGGGGGGGGGGGCTATAGGGGAGGCTTCTGTGAGAAGCTGCCAGAGGCATCCTCCATGTCCAGGAGAGCCAAGTCCAGCTGGCCTCAGGACTGACCCAACACTGGCCAGGGCTGAGCCCATCAGAAATTGTGGTAACACCTCTGTGAGAAAATACTGAAGAAAGAAAAACCAGAAAGGGTAATTGGGAAGATGTAACTGCAGCCAGAGAAGGACCAAGAACATGTGAGAGAATCAACTCTGCAGACATCAAGGGTAGTGAAGAAAGAGAAGGAGGAGATGCTCCAGGCACCAGAGCCGAGATTCCCCTGAATCCCATGAAGACCATGGTGAAGCAGCTGTGCCCCTGTAGCCCATGGGGATGCAGAGATCGACCTGCAGCCCTGGAATAAACCCACACCAGAACAAGTGGATGCCTGAGAGGAGGCTGTGACCCCATGGATCAGGCTCCTGGCAGGACCTGGAGACCCATGGAGAAAGGAGTCCATGATGGAGCAGGTTTCCTCACAGGACTTGTAACCCTGTGGGGGATCCACACTGGACTGCATCCTGTGGAGAAGTGATCCATGTTGCAGCAGTCAATGGAGAAGTGCAGCCCATGGGATGGACTCAGGATGGAGGAGTTTGTGAAGCACTGTCTCCCATGGGAGGGATGCTGGAGCTGGGGAGGACTCTTCTCCTTAAGCAGCTACAGGAGCAACCAGTGACAAACTGACCACATCCCTCACTCCCCATCTCCCCACACTGCTGGAGGGAGCCAAAGCTCAAAACATGAGACAGAAACTTTTTACCAGGAGTAAATATGGGGCTGATGGCTCCTCCCAACTAAGAAGGCAGGCAGAAGAGGCAGTAAAGAATTCAAATTCCTAAGTCATTGTAGCTCCTCTTCACACATTCTATATCTATGTCCCAAAAGTGGAAAAAATGTAGTGCTAATACATTAATCAAAGAGTAGTCAGGCATTTCTTATTTCAAACTTTTTCAAACTTAACTGATTCAGACTGAACAACATTTGCTATGACATTACAGGGATACACAAAAGTGCCTCTCAAAATAGCAGGGGCTGGAATCTCAGTAAAATTTCTTGGAATTAAATTCTGCAGAACCAACAGGCAATTCAACCTCACTAACAGAAGGTAAATTCAGTTTATCGTGCAGTTTTTCATGATTCTATCTAAAGAAACCACTCATCCAGATAAAAACATGCTTTAAGACATCACCTGAATAAACGGTCATTACCACTGGATTTAAAAGGTTTAACGTCTTTAAAAAGGAAAAACAAATTTCATTTCAAATTTCAGTTTCCTCCACAGGAACATTATGGTAGCAGAAGTGATTATATACCACAATAAAGTCATGCATTCAATACAAAGAAAGACTGCTGTGAAATAGAGATCAGGTTCAAAACAATTCTAGCAATTCCAGTTAAAAGGACACATAAAAGGAATACATTAATGCAACATTCTGAACCAAATATTCATCTTAGAAAAAAATAAAGCTTGTTTCATTACTAAAATTTCAGTTTTGAGGAACACTTTACAAGTTTATAATCAAGAAAAGCAAATTCCTGTAAATGGTGTTAAAAGGACTTGAAAAAATCAACTGAAGGAACTAGCCACAGCAAAAAAAAAAAAATCACTTCTATATATCCAGTAGATACTTTTTAAAAATACATGATCGCACTTAGGAACCTCTGAACAGCAATTTTCCAATAAAAACACCAATAAAAAGCTGAACACCAATTTTCCTGATGATTTGAACCACTATAAAAAATGTCAATAAACAAAGCAAACAGGTTAGGTAAAGAAAATCCACATGCAAAAGATTAAATTAAAAACGAAAAGGGCATGACTATATTCAAATTCCAGAATTAATATTCTGTTTTAGTTTAATGAAGTTATAATTAAAGTTCTAGAATTAGAGATTTTCTGTTCACTTTAGTGTTTGCCCTAGCTCATCCCTGTGACTATCCATAGCAGTAAACCTTGTAATTAGGGAAAAGATAGGGCAAACAAAGTAATTAGAAATAAGCTTAGCAGGAAAACAGGAACCAACTATGTCTTTGGCATTAAAAGCAAATTCCCATAGGCAGGATGCAAAAGATAATCAATATTTCTATATATTTTTTTAACTTTTACAGAAATACACAATAATATCACTTCTTGTAAAAACTTATGATGATTAGATAATCAAAGTACAAGAGGGATATAATTGAAGAAAGGTAGGATCATACACAGTATAAAAACTAAACAAAGGTTGTAAAATTTAAAGAAGTTTCCATACAAGTTCCCACATAGCCTCTCTTACAGGCTATGAATTTTAGAAGTTGTCTCAGACTCAAAAGGAAAATGTTTAGGGCAAATTAATAAAATGAAATAACCAATCATGTGGACCAGTCAATAGTATAACCTAATTTCAACAGAAACTGTCACACTCACTGATTGCAATCTCTAATTGCTCTTAAATCAAACCAGCAAAGTGGTAAATTGATTCTACCTTTTCTTCTATTTTTTTTAACAGAGAGTTATTGAGAGTTTCAGAAAACCACTGACTACTAAGTCTCACTTGACACAAGAGCATCAAAGAGAATACAGCAGAACAAGAAACAAGACTCTCAACAGAAGTGTGAGCTCCTAATGATGGGATGTTAGCAGTTATGAATTCTCAAGTTAATAATCTTACTACGGAGAATAAAGAAATATGTGAAGCATAGTAAAAATCTAACTTTCTTGGAGATTATTCTTGAAATTGATACCACTAGTTGAGAGAATAATTCCAGAGACCAGAGAAAGTTGGTATTTCAATTGTTTCAGCCTGTCCTGATGAGGTCTTGGTGTACCATATGCAAACACACATTTGTTGAATGCAACACCTCAGCAACCAAACCACACACGGTTAACACAAGCCTCAACACCTTACAGGATGATCTCTGCATATTAAGCACAATCCAACTCAAACCATCGTTCCCTGACTCGGATGTCAAACATCTCCACATGAATGGGACACATTCTTTCCAAGTCTGAAATCAGAAAACCTATTTCTCAATAGCACTGCCCACTCTGTAACACCAACATTAGTGTCATTTTATTGGTGGATAGTAGAAGTGATTCTTGCTGAGTACAATGAGAACTGTCATTCTTTAACCCTGTATGTTGCTGCTCGGATTAGGTATTTTCTAACACATAACAGAAAGGGAAGGTTAGAGACCATAACAGAACAACCTGCTAATAAGGCAAATTTTCAGTGTATGAAGCGGGAGCTATAATTTCATAACTACCAGTTTTAAATGCTTACAGGTTCAGTGTCAGCTCAGCATACACAAGTGAATTTTGAAGGGAAGGCTTTCTAAAACTTCTCAAGTTGTTAAATATACCTCAGTTAAGGAAAATTTACTGGAGCATCACTGGCACCTGAATCAAAATTTAAGTACAAAACTCTAAGCCTTTCTCCATATGAAAACCTTCAAGTATTTTAGGATTTTACATTACAGGAAAAAATACAAAGAATGCTTGATAATTATAGAATTTATACCATTATAAAGCTCCTGTATATATAGTAGAATGATTACATCATGAAATTTTGACATAAGTAACTGAAGTGGAAGAGAAAAAACACATTGACTTACTTTTTCTGTAGTTACAGTAAGAGATGGAACCAAAGATGGGGAGGACTCCGACTGCTTCTTGTATTTTTGCTTGTGTTTATCTTTCTCTTTATATTTCTGTAAGTTGTAAAGACAATAAAAGCTAAGTTCAGCTTCACCTTTCACATAACCCAATCTATATTGCATCAAGTGTTATCAAAACTGAAGAGATGTGGCAATAATGTCCTGTGCTTTGGAAAACACATTAATGCTCTGAATGTTTTATAATGTAATTTTATAAAGTGCATCAACTGAAATTGTTCAATAATAACCAGCATTTATGAATGCACTGTTGTTAGTATAACCCATCTTTACAATAATCACTTAATCAACAAAAGAAACTGAACTAAAACCAGAGAAATGGCTTCTGTTTCAAAGATCTTCGTTCATTTTCCATCAAAGATTTCTATCTATCTGCATCTCTGCACCCGCACAGTATTTTTTGTTGGGATACTAATGTAAATTAATGCAAGGTTTTAGCTTTGGCTCCCCTACTGACATCTCCATGCATAAGAATGGGAAATCTGATTTAGATTTCATTTCCAAAAAAGGGACATACATTTTACAGACTAAATAAGTATTTTCCATGGTAAACTGAATAAAATATCAAAGCTATACAAATCAAATGTGCTTTCTAAAAGAGCTGAGAATGTAATCAGTTTTTTAATTTTTATTTCTTAAACATGAATGAAGCACTGGCAGTGTGAATAAAATTGTGCCAACGGAGAGAAAATAACTTCTTATCCCAGAGCCTTTATAGTATAACAGAAGTCTTTCATACTGGCAGAAATCAATTTTTGCAGGATTACAGAATCAGACATAAATTGTATTTGTTTGAATAGTTTAGACAAATACTTTACAAAAACAGTGAGTCTGACAAAACTAACAATTAAACTTAGAACACAGAAGTTCAGTATTTTTTCCAGTCTAATCATAAACAAGTAATTTTTTCTTAGCAATGCAATATGGTTTCCTTAGACAGTCAGTGTTAGAAGATGCAAGGAAACTGCAGCTGGGAAAGAAAGTTACTTAAAGCTAGTGGCACTCAAGTATTTAATTTCTTTAATTATATATTTGTGGAATTTTTGTGAACTAACACAAAACTCTGCAGAACAGCACAATGCACAGCTATTAGTTCAGACTGCTTCTACAGAGAGCTAGTAAAAAACGTGCAACCATATGGATTGACACAAGGAGTTCAAAAATCCCACTGAGCAGCTTGGGAAGATGTGTAAGTCTAAACAGCCATATAAAAACTCAGTAACTGTTCTGAATCTTAAAAACTACCCATGCTGATCTTTCTCTATCAAAATGATTGTCCAAACTTTCAAAAGAACATCATTTGTTCAACAGCAACTGCCCAACCACTCTCACCAAGCACCAGGACAAGATGCAATATGTGGATGCTCTATTAAGGTATGACCAAGTATCACCTTTCTATTTCTGTCACAATGGAAGAAATATCAGAAACTTTTTTCATGGAATCAGCCTGAGAGAGTAAAAGAATGAATTTTTAATTTCTCCAGTAAAGTAAAATTGGTTAACTGACAACCTAGATGCAAAGCTGAAAGCAAAACACTTTTATCTCTACCTTTATGAACTGTAAATACCAGGTGACTGACTTAGTGATCACCTTGTTTCTAACCAGCCCAAATCCTTTTAACTAAACTAATTTTGCCAGGAATGAAATACAGTTTAACCAAGAAAGTTAATAAATCAAGTAAAAAAACTATAAGCACCAAGATATTATGTAGAACTATACTTGCTAGATACAATACATTAAGTCCTTTTAATCCTTGTACACTTCTTAAAACACAAAGACAAGTACACTTTAAAAAGCTGATAGGCATTTCTAGGTCTGGGGTTTTTACACACTCAAGTGAACTTGGTTTTTTTTTTTTTCCACTCTGCCATATGCATAGAAATATGGAGTTTTCCCCTTCATAATAAAGTGAGCAGGGGTCATAATTACAATGGCATACACCACAAGGTAGGTTTTAAATTTTTTCAATCTAATATAGGCTTGTTGAAGGAGCTTTAGATCAGGGAGGCTGTGTTTGTTTTCTTTTGTGTTTTTCTCAAGGAGAGATTGTTTGTTTGTCTCTTTTTGCACCTGGAAAACATATTAGAAAGGAAAAAAAACTACTATGGAGAGGAAGGATTCAAATGCACTGCACAGTCTTTTCAATAACATCTTAAATGTAACAATCCCTAAAGTGCTACACACACTAGCAGAAAAGCAAGCAGGAATCAAGGAAAAACAGAAGCATCTACACCAAGACTGCCATGTTATCCACTGGTTCTGTTGATACAAAGACTTGCAACAGTGCTAAGCTACCAAACTTACTACATCATCAGTGGATGTGTTTAGAAAAACTTGATTAACGATTTCATTGAATCCCAGACAAGCTTCAAGAAGGAAGCTATGGAATGGCTAACCAATGTCTGAGTTTCTTTGGCTTTTATCATTCTACTGGGAAATTCAAATCATCCTAAAGAATTTTTTTATTTATAATTTTGGAGCCAAGGGGCAATGACTTTAATACACTTTAGGATGAAACTTCACAACAATAACAGCAAACAATAAGAAAACTTGTAAATGAACATGTTTTACAATCTTTTCTGTTGAATTTTCTAGTGTTCTTTTACTTCCCATGTTAATTTCATCTAAAAGGCAAAGAACAATAAAATTCTGACCAAAGGAACACTTAAGAGGACTTCAAATTACATTTTGTAACACACCGAAATCAACATCAGTCCCTACACATAAGGAGGTGTCAGGAAGGACAAGGGACACAAGAACAGCAAGAAAGAAAAGGACATAACTCAGTGTCTGGAAAGAATATACTTGATTTCTGTAAGGTGAAGCATCAGCAACCACATCAAATTCCTCCCCCAGATCCAAACCACCAAGACAAAGTTTGCCAGGACAGCTTACCAAGGTTACAGCTTTCCACTGAAAGCTACTGCAGGGGTAACCCATTCAAAGGCCTTCTGCATCCAAATATCTCAAACACAAGACATCTGCTGTCCTTAACTCTACATTTCCTCCTTCTTTTATGTTATACCTCCTCTCACAATTTTTTCCTTTTTTCCTTTTCTTTTATTATCTTTTTTCTTCCCAAGGAAAGTTGAGAAGCATTACTTTTGAATGTGAATTGACTTCAAATGCATACCACATCAAAGAACTGGAGAACAGTGCAGGAAAATCTCTGAAAGAAATGCTCAGCCTTTACACTGATAAGAATAAAAATTTCAACAAGCTGCTGAGACTGCTGAAGAGACATAGCTCCTGCAAAATGACTTGCGGTTGCACCCTCTTCTACCACAAAGATGCATAAAAAGTCTAAGAAGAGTTCTGAAATATCCACTTTGGAATTCAGAAAAAGATTAACAGAGGGACATGAATTCCCACAATATTTAACAAATATGACAGCTTTCAATCAAGTCTGTCTCAAAGGCCACACAAACTAGCCATCTTCCCTACTTTCACAAAACCAACAAACTGTTAGCTCCCAATAGACAACTCTGCATGCTTCACTTTTTTAAGATCTCTATTCAGTCACAGCTCTAAAAAACCTCCAAAAAAAGGTAGCAACAACTCACCAAGATAAACATTCATACATAAAACCACATGAGAGTTCTCCATTCTAAGGAAGGTAATGATATCAAATGTCTAATCTTTTACAAGCTTTATTGTAAGGAAAATAAAGGACAGGAAAAAAAATTACTCTTAACAAGGAATGAAAATAATATTGCCAGTGAGTGAAAGCTAAGGGAGCATTAAAGGCAGGCAAAACACACATATCCCATTTATATACTTAGGAATGAGTTCAGATGTTCCAAACTCCTGTGCAAAGCTGATAAATGCAATCTGTACATTCTGTAAAACAGAAGACACAATTCCAAGGAAGAACATATGAAAAAATAAAGGGCCAACAACAAAATTGCCAAAAGAAACTTTAATCTTGGTTCACAAGACCAGATTCAGGCAGCTCCTGAAATCTTTCTTACTGTAACAAAAATAAGGCATGATTGCCATGTGGCCCTTGGGTAAGCACCTGTAACAATGCTGGTCCTGAACAACTTGAAGAGCCTGGATTTATGGTGCAGCTAAATACCAATACAGAATGCCTCAAGTTCATGCATCATGATTAATCAGAAAGCTTTATTTCTCACCAGGGATCTCATTTTTGGCTTTTGTTTCTTACCTAAAAAATTATGCAATCCCATCTTAACTCCAACAGTTACATGTTTCTAGATAACAAAACAAATATGGTGCAAAATTTCTGGAATTCTACAGCACCTGCTGTGCATTACTTTCTTGTAGAGGAGGGGGTAGGTGAATGAAGAAGGGGATGGAAATGTATTCTGATTGCTTCTGTTTCTCTCACAAAGATTCAATCTACAAAATTATTACATAATATGACTTCACAAATACACTTTGGTTCCAATTCTTCATTTTTTAAGCTCATTTACTTGTTTTATCACTCTAAATATCAACACTTGCTCATTCATTTTCTTTAACTTACTTTCAGAGAAACATTTGTCAGACCAGTGAAAAAGACCAGCATCTCATCAAAATATCAAATTAAGGATGCATGTGTAACTACATTTTAGCTGGGATCTGTTACCAGCAAAAGAGATATAATAAAATGTATCTTTTCAAACTTTGGACTTCAATGTTTGGAAAAAATGAATAACACAAGTGAACAATAAATAGTTCACTTCTAATGAACGAGAATTTCTTCTAATACAGAAGAAATGAATGAGTTCAGCTTTTCCTTTAAATGGCATTAATAATTCATAACATTTCCACATGGAAGTATCATTTAACTTGTTAAAGGTATTTACACCTATTTGCAATTCATTTTTGTCTCAGGAATGCATAGCCCTCTTGAAAGGGGTTTCTACAGGAGTTTATTTGATTAAAATACATTCCAAAGTTGGGCATTTAACAGTTCACTGTTACAAAAGAACAAAAAGGTTTTCTGACCCCACTCTCACCTTTCTCAGAGTGCTTAGTGTCAGACCTCCTGTCTGCCCACTCAAACTGCTGAACAGCAGCAACAAAAAAATAAGTGGAGAGTCTTCTGTTGTTTTAGTGAGCCACATTATTTTTGTGAAGAACATGAAAGATGGACAGTAACAGGAATAGACAGATGCAGAACAGAGAAGCAAGAGCTCATGAGTTCAGGGAACAGGAGACTAACTTCTCTTTTGGAAGAATTAAAACACATGCACACTATCAGCAACTACCAGTGCTTACTCCTTCCAAACCAAACTGCTTGGATTGACCTTGACTTACTGCATTTTTATGCCTTCTCTATTACAGAAATCCTTATCCTCCACTACCTTTGGCTGTTTCAAGTTTTTAAACCTCAACAACATTTTAAAATCTACTTTTCTTACTGATTATTAAACAAAATCATCTGAATGCCTAAATCCCTCATTTTTCAGCTGCTTTTGACATCCTCAAATAATGTTAATGTATCAGAATGCTCTATTAGCACAGAGTACTCATATCAGTTCTTTGTAATTTATAGATTTTCTGCACTTTGTGTCACCAAACACTGCAAATCCTGAGCTGTCACATCACAACTAGCATCCTCAATGGAAAGCTGTGCTTAGTTCTTGCTCATCCCAAATAAGAGGCCAGATCTGCTTGGCCTCCTATGTAGGACTAGTAGCTATTAGCAATATAATCATAATGACCACAATCCCCAAGTTTCAAACTCAAATCCTAATATCTCTTATTTTTATAAGAACAGCCCTTTCTCAGGCATCCATCTACCTAGCATTTTAAACAGTAGAATCCACAGCAGAAAAATTCAGTGCAGTAGCAGTGCTGCTGCAGTCACAGTAACAAAAGGATACAGGTAAGAGATAGTTTATAGAGAGAAGTAGGACACTACTGCCAGCATTATTCATATACATATAACTCTAAGCATAATTTGTTTTTAAGAACAGTTCTTGATTCAATTACTTAAATACTCAAAAGCTTCACTTAAATGAATAATGGTCATAATTTTAACCATCAATGGTAAAAAGACTCAAGAATCAATAATAAAAATGCCATCCAAAGCTTCTATGAGGTGCAAGACTACCAACACTTATCCAGAATGAATTAGTCCTTAGATATTTCATACTAAAATACACTGCTTTTGTTATTTGCAGTTTAATATTAATTGTTAGTAATAGATATGCAGTGCCAAACACTTGAGTAGCACTTTCTAACTTCAAAAATGGTGCAATATTACCTAACCAATGCAACTATGCATTGTCAGTGCTCACCTTCATTCCTTCCTATAAAAATTACAAGTTTGAATTACGTATTATATTACATGCTGTGAAATGCTCCACTGTATGCAAGGTAACCTAAAGATATCTGTCACATACATATCATGAAATAGGCAAACAGAAGGAATCCATTCAATTTTCCTGTCTCTGTCAGCTTAACATCATAGATCATCTTTAACTGCATATACTCTACCAGAACCCAAGACACGGTATGGGTGAAATATACAACTTCATAAAAAAGTATCAACATCACCTTCTAGAAACTGTTACAAAGCACTAGTAATCTTGTATTAATCCAGAATCCAAAGCCAAGAAAAAGAACTTTCAAAGCACCTTCTACTTCTGCATCTCTCACAGTACTAGCTACAGAATTGAAATCATGCTGATTGTGAATGGTATAGAGTTAATTTACTTCACCTAGTTGGTGTGGGGCTGTGTTTTGGACTTGTGCTGAAAACAGTGTTGATAATGCAGGAATGTTTTCATTTTTGCTGAGCAGCCCTTATACAGGGCCAAGGCCCTTTCTGCTTCTCACCCCACCAGCATGTGGGCTGGAGGTGCACCAAAACCTGGGAAGGGACACAGCTAATGACCAAAGATATCCCTCCCACACCGTAGGACATCACACTCAGCAGATAAAAGTCAGGGAAGAAGAAGAAAGGTGGGATGTTCAGAGTGATAGCATTTATCTTCCCAAGTAACAGTTACAACTAATGGAGCCCTGCATTCCTGGGGATGCCTGAACACCTGCCTGCCCATGGGAAGTGGTGAATGAATTCCTTCTTCTTGCTTGCATGCACATTTCTGCTTTATCTATTAAACTGTCTTTATGTCAACCCACCAGTTTTTTCACTTTTACCCTTCTGATTCTCTCCCCCATCCCATAAGGGAGGAGAATGAGCAAGTGGCTGTGTGAGGGTGAGCTGCTGGCTAGGGGTTTTATTTTCTTTCACAGTAAAAGACTAAAATGTGTACTTTGAGATGGAAAAAGATAGTTGTAACCTAAGCAGCCTTACAAAATTCTACATCTTGCAGACTACTTTTTAGGTATACCTGAGGTGGTATGCTTGTCATTTTGATCTTATAATAATTAACTAATCCCAGCTGACAAGCTTAATGCTACTGAGGTGTTTGCTGTGCTAATGTATACTAAAAGCATTACTCTTTTTTCAGTAATATATATAATGTGTTACTGTAAGGTTAAAAAAATATGAGGGAGTCAAATCAGTAACTCCATTATAATCTTGAGAATTGAGACAGGAAGTTCCTACTTTTTCTCTTACTAAAATAAAAGAAAATATAAATTGAGCTTATATTCTTAAGTATTTTTTCTTGACCTCAACAAGAGATCATTGTGCTGGTGCCAGCTCCAGTAAATGTCATGCAGTTGATTATCAGGATGACAGTTGTATACACAGAACACTGCACAAATTGACAGAGAATTTTAGTGAGCAACAAGTCAAACCAGACTGTCACTCTTCCTCTTAATCCTGCAGATAAAAATATCTATTACTAAATACACTCAGATAGAGTAGCTTTCTAATGAAATTTTGTTTACATGGCCACATGCTGTCAGTATTCCCAAACAGTTAGACTTCCAACAGAATTTGACATGAAGAGATGTATTAAAAAAGAAAAGACTACACTCCTATGAAAGTCAATACAGAACAGGTGTCCAGAAAGAGAAACCCTCTTCACTGGCAACAACAGTAGAGACGGAAGGATGAAAGTATCTCTCTTTTCAAACCCATGGAACCCAAAAATTCAGTTTTAGGAAACAGGAACTGGGTTCTGCATCTTAGATAGATATTAGTGTGTCTATACACTGAAATACATGTGGTTTATATTTACTGATCAGCTTTTAGAGGTGTTTCAGAGGCATGCTTCTTTCCCTCTGACTGAACAGAATTTAGAGTAAGTTAACACGGACACACATCACCATTTGCATCTATACCACACAGTTCTTATTCAAATAATATTTATCCAGTATTACTTCAATTACTAAAATTGAAATAATTTCAAAGTGGTTGCAAACCACTTTTCTTCTAGTTATCTTTAGCATTCTTACAATTTTGCTTCAGACATCAAAAGCAGTTGAAAGGATTAAACAGTCAAATATATTAAACTGATTAACAAAACTTACAAATTTAATAAAAATGCAATGGGATACTACATTACTGAGATGAGTTTGGAGCTTTTTCCCCCTAAAAAGTTACATAAAACCCCCAATGTTCAAGTAGCATCATTTAGTTTATGAAATGAGGCAATTCAGAGGAATGACACAATTAGAATCATCTTTAAAACACTCTATACAGCACTATAAAGTGACTCCTTGGGACTAAAATAAGATTTTTTTGTTGTTGTTTTTCAAGAGAAAAAAGAAGCCACTGCTTATGCACTGAATGATAACCCAAAAACCTGCAATCTGATCCAATTTTTACCACAGAATCTTCTGTGATGCACAGCAGGTCCATTTTACCTTTTCTCAGTCAGTTGTGCAGACAGTGAAGAAATGCCCCAGGAACACTTGATCTGAGCATTTACAACGCGCCTTGTAACAGCTCACACAGCTCATTAAACTCATTAAAAAGCATCCAGCACCTTTCTCCCAAATGAAATTCACTACCCTGACACATGAGCACAGGCTCCAGCACAGCACACAGGCGAAGTCTGGGCAGTTCCAAGCCCAGTTCCAAACCAGCACACAGCCTATGGGAACTCTCAATGCAGAGACATGGTTTAAATCTCCCCCTCCCATGGGCCTAACAACCAAACTCCCAGCCACGGTGGAACACAGTGAGTGTGACACACAGCCACAACCTGTTCTGAGGTGTTCCAGTTTCTACCCACAGAATCAGAAAAGCTGTAATGTTTCTTTAAGAACAAAAGCAGCAAAAGGATGCCCACCATGCATTAGTAGCTCAGTGTTTAGGACACTTATCCTGGCTCCTGCATTTTAGGTTCTCCTCTGATGCTCTCCAACTTCTGTGATAGTGACAAGAGGCCCTTTGTTACTATTTTATGCTTTCTGCCTCTTCAATCACTTCTTAGACATCTGCAGTCTTGAGTCACAAGCCCATTTTTGTTTAATTTACACTATATGAGCCACTACAGCAGAGTTTTAAATTCTCTCTTCCTGCTCAGTTCAGACCAAAGCACTTCTAGTAGAAAAGGCACCTGTATCATTCAGCTGCTATACAGTAGTTTTTTATTATTACAGTAGTTTTATATTATTACTACATAATATATTCACATTTTTCCAAAGTCATAAACACACAAAGTTAGTAATGTTGCCTATTTTTTTCATGTTAGTGGCAAAAAAAGACTTTAATTATACAAAGGTCAATTCCAGATATGTTTAGTTCCTTCTTTAGTCCTTCCAAATATAAGACTGCCAGTAACATTAAAGCAAGGCATTCTTCCACAGCCTCATGGTGGCCTAAGTTTTCCCAAGAAAGCCTGAGTGAGTACCTGGGCCCTGAAGAAAAGGGATATTTTAATGGAATGTCAAGTGACATACTACTAATTCTCTTTAGAAGGGACACAGCCTCATCACTAAATCATTTCAAGGTAGCATCTCTGCCACAGAAACTAACAATGCTTAGGCAGTAGTAATCAGAATATAATGAAGCTATTTGTTCTGTAGCTTCAACATCATCATGAAAATTAAATCATACCTAAGGTTTGGTTAGAATTGTTCAGGGTTTTTTTTATTATTATACCCTTACATATTAGTTACCAATTTTGTTGGCAGCATGCCCAGAAGAGACTAAATACACTATGGAAGGGAAACACAGGCTTTCAGCTGAGCCTGTTTGTAAAAATGACAGTTACCTATATTAACATTTCAGACCAACTGCTTCTTACTGCAGTGTAATACTTCACATGCACAAATGGACAGGTTTTGAGGTCTTAGGAAGAAAAGTAGTTCCAAACCACAACTCATACAGCTACCGCTTGGCAAAACAGAAAGCTTTAATGATGCCTACAGATCAGATCATCCCAATTTCCAAAGAATGAAGATGAAAGATACAGCAGAAACTACAGTGGTCTTGAGGGGGATTTGGGTGCCACACACACACACAAACACTACTGTATCAGTGAAGAAAGATATAAATATTTACTATAATATGACAAAAATCTAGATTCTCCCGTGATTTACAAAAGAGGAAATAAGGAAAGCCACCCTAAAAAACTGCCCTACTCCTCCAAGATATTTAATACAGTTTATCAAATACACAGCATAAGATGAAAAAATAGCTGACACCATTGACTGAACACACTCCCTTTGAAAGTCCCTCCAAGTGTACCCTCTAGATCACACAGGTATGACCTGGGAAGCATAGTATCTTTAGTCAAATTCATTTAAAGAAAGACAGAAAGTAAAACCCAAAATAAAACAAAATCCACAAACCCACCAACTTAGATGTTTTGTGAGTAAAAAATTCATGCATGCACTTTGATAAAACATGACCTAAAATATGACAGTAGTGAAAAACTAAGAAGAAAACATGGCAAATATTAGTAAGGGTTTATCATGCAACTAATTCTGTAGTGTGTAATCAAAATTGGTTTTTCTACCGACACGTTACTAAGAAAAAAGAAGTCTGCCAAAACCCCATACTTTTATTATTTTAGCCCTAAATTTAGATTTAGAGGTACAACCAGATAAAGACACAACCAGATATCTGCATTACCAGATAAAGACAGAATGATTCACGTACACCATTAAACAAGTCTAAAGATTAGATTTTTTCTACGATTATCCAAGAACAACTGGCAATCAATATCCATCCAAAATGGAAGGGATCTTAAAATCCAAATCAAATATTAAGGAGACTAAGAGTCTAAAGAGTGACATTTGCTATTCAATTTCCCATTTCTATAAATATAGTTCCTTTGTATAATACACATTTGGTCAAAAGATTCTTTGATTCCAATTTTTATGTAATGATTTTTAATAATGGAAAACTAAGTTTACCCACATCCACACAAAATCCTATTAAGCTACTTGTATAGGATATGTGCTAGTGAGCAGCTTTGTATGTATTCTTAGAGGCCTAAAAAAAGTGCCAAAGCATATTTGAATTATTGTGTCTGTTATCACCCTCTGTTTAGACGACAAACTTCCTACAGACAACTGTTAATGCAGCAGTAATAAAGACCTAAAAATAGTAATCATGATAGATTTCAAATTAGTTTCTAATAATATGCAAAGTCAGATCATTAAAAGAGTATGGCAACATTAGAAATCAGCAGTTATGTCCTTTGTACACTCACAGCAAGATTTCCCAGGTGAGTAAGAAGGTATTTTGCCAGTACAGTGGGCTTGACCACTGGTACCAGTAAAATGTGTCAAGAAGAGATGTCAGGTCTTTGATGAGAGGAAGATATAACAGGTTGAAACATAAGGAATTAGATGCACGTGTTTATCCACACAGTTGCTAAAATCTGTACTGCTGGTTTTCTTCTTTGTGTAGTCACAAAGGGTACACAAGAAAAGCTCTAACAGAAAATTAAAGCAAAGTAAGTTGCATGGAACAGCCTTCCCAATGGATATGTTTCAGTATCACAAAACTGAATGCAAACAGAAATAGAGAAGTGCACGTACAAATGCACCTGAAGAGATTTCCTAATTGGATGCCAGTACCTATGGTTTATCACGTGTTATTTACTATTCAGTGGTTCAGAACAAGATTTTCTTCACGCTTTTCAGCCAAAATTAAATTTACCAGAAAGGGCTACTTTTAAGCAGATGTGCCACATAATTAGCAACGACAAATCCACTTACTTTTTTCTCCTTCTCATGATGTTTATCCTGAGAGTGAGAGGAAGAATCACTTAAACTTTGATCATATGACCTATTAGATCCCCGTTTGCTCTTTTTCTAAAAAGAGAAAATATATTTATGGACAGAGAAAAGGAACCATTTGAATAAATAAAAAGTATAAAGCATTTCCACTGACAAGATGCTTTATTGCTTGAGGAAACAAACTTCAGTGCTTCAGTTACTGGAAAGCTGACTAATTACTGACACTAAAATTCACAAGACTACTGAATACATACCAGGAAAAAAGCCTGTCCCTGTATCAACTTTTACACCTCCCACAAATTTGCAAGATATGCTTTCCACAGAGAAATGAAATATGCCACTTTTTAAAGGTTAAAAGATGCTAGACACATTTTCAAGTTTTCATAACATAAAACAAAAAAGATGCTGCTCAAATGAGTATCACATGAAACCACAGTAATGCCCTGACACATGCTTGAAATGCATTGTAAGGTGACTTCATGATTTATTTATTATTCAAGCGATCTGTCTGGTATATTTTCATTAAAATGGATTAAAAACCAGGATAAAGAATGCTACAGTCATGTCTGTGATTATAACTGGCAGATGTAATTGCCTGTATTTCTGTAATGTCTGAGAACCTAATTCAGGACTGCAAATACTTTATGCTAGGCCAGTGTTCTAAATGTTGGTTTTCTTGTAACTGAGGAAGCATTTAAAGACACTTCAGGGCACTCTTTTGTCAACAAGTTTTCAGTGGAATAGTAGATGTAGAACACCCACCATCTTCAGCAGTAAATACTATGCACCTGTATTTACCAGGCATTAACAGTCATAACAATCCTAAAGAAAAATTGAAACACTTAAAACAATCTTGCCAGTCTTTACTGTTCTTACCACTACAGCTTTGTAATGGAAAGCTAACTAACTGTATGTCAAATATAGAGTTATGTCTTTATCATAAAACTTGGGTTTTAAATAAACATACCTGTTCTCAATCATAGCAGCACTGCTACATTCAAATCAAAGGCATAACAGTGTAAAGGTTTGCCTTTGCCACTAAATAAGAGACCGTTTTCACTTTTTTTTGTAAATACTTAGCTCAAAATAGCAAAAAAAAAAAAAATCTTAGCCTAGTAAGGGCCTAGAAAGCCCTGATTTGTCTTCATTATGAAGCAAATTCATCAGTATTCACAAAGGCACAAAACTAACCTCACCAAGCTAATCTTGTAGAAACTAAATTGTTGACTGGTCCTGTGTTTTTACCCTGCTGCAACCTAAAAGTCACACCAAGTACTCAACTTTTTTAACAGTGAAAAATAATCTGCACGTTAAACTATATTTACAAGCGTATCTGAACATAAGTCTGCATATTTTATTATTAATGAATAACATTTCTTCAACATCGGTAAGCCCCTCAAGTCCACACACTCGCACATGTACACAGAAACAGATATCTGGAACTGTCAAACTATTAAAAAGTGAAAGGAAAGACTCCAGAGGTCTGATCCAAAACCTTCTGCATTAACTAAGAAATTTCAATGTTTTTCTTTTCTTGTTTGTTTTTTAAAAATTAAACCTCAGGTCACGGTCACTTCCTTAAGGTTGTGTTTCAGAGAACCTACAAGAAGGGAATACTCACTGGCTACACAGTGAGAGACAGAACAAAAGAGGTTGGGCAGAAGAGTAATAGAAGCAGAAAAATATGGAGTGCTTCTTTATTCTCTAGAAGTAGTATTTTCTAGTTTACTCCAAAATGGACTGAATTCCTAGAAGGCACCTAAACAAATAGCAAAAGAAAACATTCCAGGAACTCAATGAAAAAAACCCACTAAATGTGCATGCTATTTCTGGCAGAGGGGGAAAACCCACACATCTATAAAGTAACCACTTATAAAAACATTTCCAGCTAGCACTTCTGGAACTGTGATTAAAACATTGTTTTAATGAAATACAACCTACTTTTTGAACTACATGAAAATATTATTTCTAATGCTAATGGCAACTCAGAATAAAAAATAAGTCAGTAACATTTATTTATAGAATTTAATAAATACATACCAGTTTATTAAAATGGTATTTACAGTAGCCGCAGTATTGGACGTTATCTGCACCATTGCCTTCCTCTTCACAAAGAAGTCCTGCAAACTGTGCACTAAAAATAAACCAGACAACATTCAAGGAAAGCCATTTTACACCAGTTTGTACCACAATATCACAGCTGATAACATATGGTTCCTTATATCTGCAATTAGTAAGAGATTTCCACACAAATAACTTCCAGTGGCATGTGAACACACAACCAACCTTTGTAGCCCAGGGAAAAACATATATAATTCATATTTTGGCCTGTTGCCTTTTGTCAGAATCTTTAAGTCACTCACACAAGCTTACAGCTAGCACATCTACATTTACTATGCAGCTACTTGCACAAAGAAATAAACAAAGCAATCTACAATGACTCTTAGCTCAAATTCAAGCAAAAAATTATCTAAGGAAAGAACAGCTTTTAACAAAACCATACTGTAGTTCCAAAGAAGAGTTTTTCAGAACTTGCATACATGCGTCTGTGATTCGCAATGAAAATTACTGGGGTTTTTTTTAATCTAACTTGAATTACATAGTAAATCAAACTGTTTTTACTAGTTTAAAATACTGTGGCAGGGTAATCTCTTTTAAAAAGATCAACAACTACAAGTTGCATTGACTAGACCAATTATTACCTTATTCTAGTATAATTTTTACAAAACAATTTTGGTTTTCACCATTTGTAATGTTGATATATCTTCTTTATCAAAACCAACTTAGATATTGACAAACCAAATATTGTTAAATTTTCCATATCATTTTCATTCCCACACGTCAGAGTTTAGGATTTTTCCTTTTGTTTCTTTCCCTTAGGGAATCTTCTCCCATATGTTGCTAGGAGACAACAACGACTGGTTACTTAAGAGAGAAAAAAGAAGTTGCCAAACTCGGGGGAGGAGGGCACCTGGCTGCGTTTCTCTTATCTGAGGGTTTCTCTGGGAAGGGCAGAGATAGCAGAGAATGGGGCTGGGGAAAAGGGGGCTGGGGAAAAGGGGACTGGGGAAAAGGGGACTGGGGAAAAGGGGGCTGGGGCAGCTGCCAGCTCTAGAGAGCTCTCGCACAGGGAGGGGAGAGAGGCTGCAGTCGCTGTGGGGAGAACTGGTCACCACTGCGGGGTTCAGCCTCCTGCTGCCTTTCTGCTGCCGTGAGCCGCCCGCAGGAGCGGCTGCTGCTCTGGGCCCTTACTGGCATCATAACTCACCAAACAGGGGACCCTCCTTCACATCTGGTACTGCCGAGGGGAAGCCCCGCGAGTCTCCCCCATCCCTCCCCCAAGGGAATCACTCCCTGCCCTGTTCGAGAGGCCGATGCCACTGCCCTGCCGCCCGCCCATCTTCTGTGCCACCTCTCGGTTTTTGCTGCACTGCAGCCCCACAGCCTCTGCATGCGCAGGTTCCACATGCGCAGGTTCCAGCTACAGCTGCGGAGTTTCTGATACATATCGAGAAGAATAGTGGATTTGTCTTTACAAACAAGCTGTGGGTCTGCTGGTAGATAAAACTAGCACTGGGAGATAAAAGAAACAATGGGAAGGACTCCACTGATTGATGAATGGAAAAAAGATATTTGCTTTTACAAAAAAACTTTAGGTTTGCTGATAAATCAAATTAGACATTGAAAGGTGAAAGAAACAATGGAGAAGAAAAACCCCTAAATTCCATAAGAATTAAAAATTAAAAGGGAGGGTTATACATTAGAGGGGAATCTCTTGGTATATCAGGCATTCCGGGAAGTCTGTACTTTTCAAGTACCTCAGCCAATGGGGAATGAGAGAAGGGAAATGCAGCCGGGAAATGGGGATAAAAAGGAGGCTGCGTCCTCCAAAAAATTGAGAGATCCCAGGGGAATGTCCCATGGCCTCTCCCTTTATTCGAATAAAGTAAAAGGACTTCTCTGTCTCCTTTTTGGACATAAACCTCTGGTGATTGTGGATTAATTTTCCTAATAATCTCATCTACCACTCCAGGACTGTGTCCGTCCCTGCCGTTCCAGCTCGCTGCTTCCGAGGGTCCCGCTGGAGCACCAGGATCGACTGCCCCAAGGGGTTTCCAAGGCAAAGCCTCTCTTGCATCCCTTCCCGTCTGGGCCAAGCCGCCATTACCGCGCCACGCTCCCCGAGCTGAGCACAGCGCCCCCGGGCAGGAGCCAGCAGCGCCCCTGCCGGCCGGGCCCGGAACTGCGCGCACGGGGAAATGGTGCGAGGAGCGAGGCGGGACTGACCGAGCGCTCCTGGGGCTGCCGGCTGGCTTGTCCTTTGGTTTGTGCTTTGGTTTGTTGTGGCTGCCACTGTTTTTGTTTGTTTGTTATACACATACAGACTGGTAAATAACTGTTATTCCTTTTCACGCATCCTTGCCTGAAAGATCCTTAATTCCAAAGTTACAATAATTCGGAGGGAGGGGGTCAATACTCTCCATTCTAAGGCAGGCTCCTGCCTTCCTTGGCAGACGCCTGTCTTTCAAACAAAGACATCATAATAATGCAATGGTACAGTCAAAATATACACGGGAGTACTTAAATTAAAGATTATATTATGTGGTTCATTTTCACAGATTTTTAAAAATATGTTCCTGGAAAACCCAGAAATACTAAATACATGCAAATCTGCAGCTGATACCAACTAGAAAAAAATAATTAAGAGGATGTCTTTAAGCAAAGATGTATTGTTTCTAAGTTTCACTTGCAAAAAACATGCACTGAAGCTCATTTTTCATTAGACAATCATTCTGATAATCCCAATTTGATACACCTTGCCCTGGATTTCTGGTAGTCTTCACAATTTTCTTCCATTTTTTTTTAACATTACAGAAACCTCTAATTATCTCCAGCCATACTACTACTCTCCAGCTAGATATAATTTTGTAGTATAGACCATGTTTCTGAACCAAAACATTCTAAAAAGTGGCAAGATAGCTGTTTTAATTTTCAATTTAAGGTCTCATGCTCTTCACAGCATTCAGGGTTTTAGAAAAAAGTAAGAAGATGAAAAGGACTCTTGTATGTACCCAAGGGTTTGAAAGGAAAGAGACCTTTTCATACAAGCACTTGGATGTACACATTTTTTCACATCTCTAAGTAATACCTTTACATGGTATGCATGCTTTGAGGAACACAATCCATTTTCACCATAAAAAGAAACTTGACATTGATCACATCCAATGAAAAATCAGATGCTTATGAAAGAATAAAACCTGCAAAGTAGTCAAACAATTTTTAAAAAAATGAAGAGTTGCCAAGATTATCAGCACCAAAACAATGGAATTAAACCTTTCAAGATCTCCACAAGACATACAAATTATCACTTGGGTACACTGAAGAAAATACATTTAACTGGTCATGAAGCAGCATACTGGGGCAGTCATAAAACAGGTAAATCCACAGATTATGTAGCTAGACAGCCTAGATAAATCTGCCTGCTACTGTAAAATAACTCCTGCTGAAATTGAAGAAACAAATAATGCCTGCAAATTTTGGAGTGGAACTCTTTTTGCTTCCTTTTACCTGTTGACATGTCGTTTAATCTAATTATCCAGCCTCTTTTAGAAGTTCATAAAGTGAAACAAATATCTCCTGAACGCAAGGAAAACTAAGTATCTTAAAGTGGAATGAATCAGATGGTGGAGGACACAGCTTTTTTTCCTCCAGCAGTAACACATGAAATCTGAATAGTTCAGGATGATCTGTACCATTTAGATAAAACCAGTGAAGTGAGTTACTCCCAAATGTCTGGAAATCCATACTGGAAAGGGTGAGTTTAGTGCTGTTTTACATACAGCTCAGTAATTTTCCCACTGATTTACCAAAAGTAAACATCAAAATCAGTTAGCAGGCAATGCTAAAAAACAATGCCCTCATACTCCCATATCCTATTAAACATCCTCTAAGAAAAATAAGCTAAGACCAAGAAAAAACTCCAAACTCCCCTATACTTATTCACAGGAGTCCACACCATTTGATACCACCCAAGGGAGTATTATCAGACTGTTTCTGCAGCTCACAGCAAAATCTATGCTGCCACTGCCATATTGTTAGTAAACACTATTATAAAAACAAACCATTTTGCTGTATTTCTTTACTCAAAAGATGTACTAAATAAGGAGCTTATTCATTACACCATGTGAATTGATTCTTTCTGGAACATCAGAGATATTAAATAATAAAATATACTTACCATGTTACATGAAAAGCTTGTCGACATCCATGTTTATTACATGTCATACAAGCACCAGTGGCTGCTTTACTTTCTCTGCCTTGTTCATCACAAATATAGCATGTCTATCAAAGAGAAAATACTTAATTTCATAAGAAGTATACAAAACAAATTCTGTTACAGGAGATCCTAGGCTGAGAACTACTGGATTTTGCAGCTAAGGTGGTTTAAGAACTTCTTTATGAAAGTCTAATCATGCTTGTTAGCAGAAGGAGATCACCTGGTAGACTCTTGGGATTTGTGTAACACTTCACCAACGTTAAGGCAGTACAATTACTAATTTGCTTACATTTCATACCATTGTCAACAAGCCAAAGGGTTAAACAGACAAGGGTTAGTAGCATTAGGCTTCCCAACTGTCCTTGCTTTCAAGTTTGCATTGATGTCCTTTTAAGTCTCAATCATTTTCATATTCATTTAATATAACCTGTATTTGTGGAATTCAGAAACATCAGACTGAGTGCCTAATAGTGTAATATGCCATATGGTGTGTGTGTGTGTGTGTGTGTGTATATCTACACAATTACAAAAAGCCTGCAAACTTGAAATTTTATTTGTACATTTGGTGCAAAGAATTTTGCAAGTGTCATAGCATGTTTCAATATTCGTATGATGCTCAGCTACTTTTAATTAAATTGGTGTTTAACCAAACTCTGCTTTGTTTGGATGACTATTTCAGTATGACTTTGACACCCCTAAAAACATATTGTAAATTAATCAATCAAGAACTTTCTGTAAAAAAGCTTGATTGAGTATACCAAACACATTCCAACCTCCAAAACAAGCTATTTAGTACCTGGAAATCTCTTCATAGCATTTCTATCAATTTATTTCTTTTACTGGGATGCCATGGCAATTTTTAATCTTTTCAAAAACATTCTTAGTAAAACAGAAGAAAGACATTTTAAAAATCCAAATTCTTCCTCACTATTCAATACTTTTTCTTTTTTTAACAAGTGGCTGATAAATATGGATACATACTGTATGGAAGCTCACTACTGTAATAGGTGTCACTACAATCTCTCACCAGCATTCCATGGAAAAAATCAGGCAAAACTAAATCTCTTTTCACTTTTTCCTGTCCTAATTACTGAAAGAGCATTTAGAGAGATTCTATATAATATCACATTCATGTGTAAAATTTAACAATTTTAGAAGAGATTCTTAATGAAAGTATCACCCAGTACTGAGGTGGATTAAATGTTTGTTTTTATATGAGAGAACTTTACTGAGTATTAAACATTAAGGGCACTCCTACCTCTGTAGAAACCTCATTGTAAGATACTTAATGAGAAAAGAGAAACTTCTTTATGCCAAAAAATAAAATTGCCTCTATTTTATCTGACTAACAATTTTATCACAACCTCCTTTTAGTGAGACAGAGAATGAGTAGAATAATAAATGCAAACAACAACAATCATGGGTAGCAGAAAACATAGTGGGAAAAATGGACCAGGAGACCACTGAATTTTTTTTTTTAAATTATATAATGCAAAACCAGTCTTAGACAGGAAAATGAGTGAAATTCTGAGATCAGAATAGCCTGTTACAGAGGTTTTAAGAACAACATTTAACAGGAGGTGTCAGCTAACTAAAGCATTTTTGTTAATATGCAAGACTTGAAGGTAGGAGAGTAATTCTTGTACAGTTTCCACACTACTTTAAAAGCTAATATATCCTAAAATCATACCCTATAACCTAACATTTAAAAGATCAGAAAGGGGATAATCCTACTTAATTCTTTGCCTTGCTTCTTTTGTACCTCAAGGTGGTGAACACTGATAATTCAGTTGTTTGACAGGGTCTGAGACTGGCTGCTTTTTAGCTTTCCATACCATGACCTGACACATTTAGATTTTAGGAATGAACAAGGTCATGATCTATCAACCTCATCTGAGTCACTATATTAAGTGTAAGCAACTTCAAAGTAAGATACCTCTATAAACAGAGAGTTCAATAAACCCCATAAAACTCAATCTCCAATTACTTTCTGTTTTTTTCAAAGTTTTGTTTCAAGTTCTTACAGTTTTTTTCATCACTGAAGAAAAGCAATACAAGCATTCCACTTAGTAGAGACGTTGACTCCCATTTTTCAGTATTTACACTACATGTAGGATCTCTGTTTTGGGACCTCTTGGAGCAATTTACAGTAAAATGACTGAAAAATGACTACATTATTAACAAGTTTAAATGCAACATGGTGGACTGACTACTCATTTTAAGAAGCTCAAAGAACTTTCCTACAATAGTCATGAGAAGCATTAAACCTGTTTCCTAGTATTCCATATGAAACAGGGACAAAGAAGGTTCCAACAGACAGTAAGTTCTCTACAGATGAGCTTCTCATATTTGTACCTTCTCTTAGACACGTAACAATTCCAGAAGCCTGAAAACCTTTGCCTTTCTTTCACAAAGGAAGATTTGCATGGATTTGCAAATCCATACAAATGCCACACCTCTGAAGCCTCTGAAATGTGGAAGTTTAAAACTGTGTCCTACCACCTACAACTGCACTCTTCTTCAAAGCTCTTAAGAGAAGAGAGCACTCTCCCAAATTCACTGGAAAAGAAGCAAAAGCTTTTGATTCAGCAAGGAAATTTTACTCAGAAACCAAACAAATATCTTACTTCCTTTAAAGGCAAAATATATATTTTGCACAGCTGTCTTTATGTTACTGTCAGTATTTTCCCTTCAAAGATTCAAAGTGTAAACCTTCTTTGCAAAAGCAAAGACAGAAGGGAAGATGACACAAAAAAATTATAAGGCAAAAAGTAATTTCAGAAATAGTTTACACATAACAGCTACCCAATGGCATTCTCTGATCACAAAATCAAACCTAGGAACTGTACAGAAATTTCTCATTGTTGCAGCAAGTCCTGAAAGAAAAGTTTGCCAGCTGCATTCACTACAAGGCGAATGAAGAAACTCCAAATGCACTTATCTTTAAATCAGTTCTTAAAAGACATTCCTAAAAGCAGTAATTACATAAAATTATCACATAGTTTCAAATGAACCTGAAAGAGGCAAAAGAAGCTGACATAAAATAAATATATCTTATCCACGCATAACCACCCAAGGAATCAGAAAAACCAATTTCTGGAAAGAAGAGCAACTAATAGCTCATTTCTTTTTTGGAAGCAACAGTGTTAGAAGAGCTGTCCTGATAGCTAACTCATTAATCAAATCATTCCGTGGATTCATTCTGTAATTTGATGGTTTTTATCCCTGAAACAGGCAAACTTCAGGGAAAGAGCAGCCAAATATCTCTATATGGACAAGTCCCATGCTTTGGTATCTACAGCATTTCTTCTTGTGTTTAAGATTATTGTACTTGGAAATACTGCATATTATAATATAAATATATTTGCACAGTATTATAATAATATTATAATATTATTATAATACTGTGCAAACAAGTGCACAGGGAAAATTCCAAACATTAAATTAAGTACTATGTCCTAGCAAAACTTAAAAAATATTCACTTTAAAGTCTACAGTATAATACAGTATAATTTCTCCCTCATGGTAATTTTATTTGGCCTCTATTTTCCCCCAATTCTATATGCTAGTGTTCTATACATATCCAGCCATGCACAGAGAATTATTCAGAACTTCACAGGAAATAATATCATACTTAAAATCTCCTATTCCAACCTGAGCTGACAAACAGAATTAAATTATCACCAAGGCTCTCTAAGAAAAGAAACAACTCCAGTCATTTTTTCCTAATTACATGTTTACATTTGTTCTCAATGTGCAACAAATGTTTCAAGAACTGTTTGGCATACCTATTTCTCAAAAAAACAGCTTTTCTTTCAATTTTTATGCAAATTAATAAAGTCCGAGTGAAATGCTGTACAAAATTTCTGATCTAAAAAAGTATCATTTAAATAAACAAAATTTATCTTGAATAGCAATAGGAGTAGAAGGTGAAATTACTGCAAGCTACATGAAAAGGGAACTAATAGTTTTACTGGGTTTGGGGGGTATTGCTCAAGAATAGCCTACTTGGGAACCCATGGCAGTTTAACCACAGCAGTGCTAAACTCAGCAGCAGCTACAGACTTAGCCACAGTTGGGAGTTCCCTGCCAGCCAATACTTCTCTAAATTCAGTGCTGACACAACCAGACTGCTGCTGGCACTGCAGTTTGATTGCTTTCAGAAGGTTTGCTGGAGCAACTGCAGTATAGCCATTTCTTGGATTCCCCTGACATCCACAGCTGCTATCTCCCTGACCCAAAAAGACCAAATAATGACAGTGAAATCTGAGTTCTGTAAAAACAGAGAACAAAAATAATATAATTTGCAGGCTAGGGGTGTGACCCCAAACTTTGGCATTTCTGACACTGATCTCATTGTACTTCACAATAAACTGTATTACTGATGAAAAGTAGTTTTAGGCTGACTGCTAACATGGAAAATAGACCTCAATCAGAACACCTGCCCAGAGCACAGAGAACGAAGAGCTGGACAGCACCAGGAACTCTCTCTATATTAACTGTGTGGTGCTAGTAACTATCTTGTGAGAAAGAAAAACACACTAAGTATAGACAACAAAAATGGAAACTAGAATTTTAGTAGCAAAACACAACTGTATCATCATACATTTAGAACAAGAACTGTTTGAGAAAGAAGAAACTTTCGTTATGATGAAAAGGAATTAAGACTAAAGAGAGAGACAAACGATGGACTTTGTCAACAAGTAATAATAAAAGATGCAGAGTACATTTTTTGAAGTTACAAGGATTTACTCATCCAATATCCAATTACCATCAATGGAAATAGTGCAAGATAAAACAAAATTCAAAGTGTTCCATGAAATTTCTGAAGGACATTAAGGGAGAAACACTACCAATTAAAAAAAAATTATGACTGACTGCTATTCAAGGAAAAAGAAAACAGATGTTCTGCTTCCTCAGAATTGAGGAGAGAGGGGAAATAAACTCATCTGTTATAGAAAATCTTTACTGCTTTGTGCCCAAACAGAAACATTTTACTAGCTCTGTACTGAATCTCGTTGTTGCATGTTCTTGCAAATGCAGAGGGAAGCAAAGAGTGAGATGCCAATAGAGATGCTCAGACAGTAACGAGAAAGCTTAAGAAAAACTTAGACTTTGACTCCTGGTTTTTCAGCTACACTGGTAAATAAGATGGACAAAACGCATTGACAGCAACTGGAGAAAGTGAACTGAAAAGGAAAAGACCAAAGAAAGAAAAAAGGAAAAAGGCTAGAAACATTGAGGGGGAGCCCATAAATCAAAGATGGAAACTTGGAAAGGGGATGTTGGAGGTGTGAGAAGTCACAGAGGCAACGTGAACAGGGACTGGTCTCCCTGTAGGAAGAACACAAGAGGAGATGTATGCCTTTTTCTTCTTTCTCTTTTTTATAACACAGTCTATTCCTACTTTATTCCATTGTCCACAAACTACCATAAAATAAAGTAAAAAAAAGAAACTAGAGGTTAAAAGAACAACACAAGAAAAATATGTAACACAACTAATCAGAAATTCAGACAGTTTGCATCTGCAGAAGGAAACATAGAAAAGCCAATGTAGTTAAGTGAGGAGAAAGTAACACAAGTGAAATAAGAAAAATGTAACTATCAATAAACAACACTAACAACCTACTGGTTTATTGCTCTGCCTTTTTGGGCTTTTTTTTAATTTGAAGTCTCACACTTTATAAAACATTCCATCTCACTGACAATTACTTACAAGCATTCTCCTATAAGCAAATAATGCTACTAAAGTGAATGTTGTTTGCAAAGGGAAAATTCTGCAAGTATTTGCCTTAATATATTAGCATACCTCTCTGTGCTAAAAGAAATGTTTATAAACATATTTATGTTAATATCAACACTTAAAACACTAGGACTTTGTGGTAATCAATAATAAAATCTCATATAAGCTGCAATAGTATTTTAACTTATAGAAAATATTTCAAGATTCCTTTCAAAATAAACTGTTATTCAAAGATCATGGCATTTTCAAATACCGAAACAGTCCCTAATCTAAAGACTAATAAGAGATGGCAGATAACCTTACAGCTAAATTTAATAATACGGCTTTCTTAATTCTTCAATTTATCATAAAGACATTGCAGAAAACTTACAGCATTACTGCAGACGTTTAGGAATTTTATATAAAGTGCATTCTAAGAAGCATACTTTAATACCATAAAATTTCAGAAGTTTAAAAATAAATACATTAAATATAAAAAGACATAGAATTATACCTTATTGTAACGATCATGAGGAACAGACTGCAACACGATAGGCTCCATTGTAGAAACATTTGCAAACTGCACCTCGGGAATGTACAGAGCACAAACCACATGAGCCCAACCTACAAAAAGTTATAATTGTATTTAATGTTTTCTAGAAGCTTAAAGGAAATTTCAATGTAGTACAATTACAGTACAAAGAACCTTTTACAACACTTTTTTTTCCACAGACTACTTTAACTGTTTAGAATATTAAGGACATAAATTACACTTAAGTCATGTTTACATTTCATTTCTGTTATCCAAAGTTTAGATGATCAGTAATACATTTTTTAATGTAGTCAGAGAGAATTTATATGTGTAATACTCCATGAAATTCAAATACTAATGATTTATACAAACAGTGACACACAAACAGAAAAATGATTATTTTGTTTAATTTCTTGGATTAATACAGTCATTGCATAAAAGCTACTCCAAGTCCTGCAAAAAGGAAGCAGCATCTGACCAAACTGGTATTCTTACAAGAATAGCATCATAGAAGACTCCTGTGTATAATTTTTATTTTAAAAACATCATTCTGATTTGAATAGACTCCTGTTTCTTTCTGTAGATAGAAATTTCAACACATATGCACACCCTCACATCCCCTCTATGAAATTTCTTGCTTTTCCATTTATAAAGTTGTGGCCAACTCATTTTTTCATAGGAATACAAATACCTATAACCAGTCCTATTCTAATTCATTAAATTGGGATCAATAAATGATTAGTTATTTACCATACTGTGCTTTAACAACATTTTAAGAAAGCCAATATTCTTAATTGTCTGACATTTGGTTGGATGGAGGTGGGGGAAAATTCCAAGTGAGAAACAAACCTACGAATTGGAAGCCTTTTTTTGACAGAGATCCTGAGAGCTATTGGTTTGTTTCAGAGGAGGACCATATGCCATAACTGTAGATTTGCTGCTACATAGCTAATCCAACATATTGCTACACTGACATTAACAGTAGAATTATTACAAGTATCATCATCTCATCCAGAAGTGAATTTGGTGCAGCTAATCACCTGCTACAAATTCTGTTCTTCCCCAAGAAGAAAACTAAAGTCTATTGTCACAAGACCCTCAGTAAACTTTAAAAATAATTCTTCTTTCCTCCTACCCAGGCTTACTTGTATGCAAACATTAAGGACATAAAATGACAGACTTAAATAATTAGATAATCTAGCAGGTTATTAGATTAGGCAAGCAAAGTAAATTATCATTGTGCAAATGCATGCTATAATAAAAATAAAAACAACAACAATAATAAACCCCCCCCAAAAAAAACAGAAAGAAAATTAAACACAAACCCCACCATATACTGTCTCACTGCAGATCATTCTGAGCTTTCATCTTGGATTTTCTCTTTTCAACTACTCTACAGAATCTAAAAGGTCTTCATTTCTTCACCAAACTGTACTGACTCTTAAATGGTGCTAAACACAAAGCTGTGCTTGCTCACAGTAGTATTGTTGAGACTCTGGAATGGTATTTAGAAGAAAAAGCAATTAAGCAATTCCTGATACTTTTCTTAAAGCACCAGTCTTCTCCAGCTTCTGCCAAGGGACCTGGTGTTTCCCCTCTCTATTTACTAAACTGGTAGTTACAATTTCTATGAAAAATGGAAAGTGCACACACACACAACAGTTACAAAAACACCACACATATCCTTCTAGTGTTTCAACTGCTACTAAATACAGTATCTGTGCTGCTCCCTGTCTTTATTCACAAACAGTCTTTAGAATTATTCTGTAAAGAAGACATGAGACAAATAAAAGTGCAGGGTAAAAAACTGTATAAACAGACAACTTCAGCTGCTTTTAAAACCTGTTCCAAGAGACCATTTTAAAATTATCATTAACAGACAGATTGAGGGGAAAAAAAAACTATAAAAACCACAACCTTTTTTGTTCACTTGTCTACTTGAAGTATCTTCAGGGAAAGAGTATTTATAAGGGCTTTTCTAAGAATTGCAAACTGCCTTAAGCCAGAATCATCTTACTAAAGACAAATAAATGTTAATATGGTGTTAATGATGAATATTTATCTTTAAATGTTCTCTCAAAAAATTAACTCAAATAGAAACACCATTTATCTAATAAAGCCATTAAACCAATAAAAAAGTGACACTGAAATTTTGAAAAAAAATAAACCTTCTTCAGTTGGCTACACATAATCAGATGGCAAAAGCTTTTACCTCATATGTAATTAAGTCTGTACTCTAGTTACAGTTACATATAATGGAAAATTATTATGTAAACATACAAAATATACCAGAGACATTAGGGGGAAAAAAATCACTTACTAAGTGAACTGAAATTTAGGTAGGTAAAGAATTTTTACTATAAGGAATCAGTTTCAGGAACAACTTTAACTGAATAGTGCTCCACCACTATCCAAAAAAAAAAAAAAAAAACCAACCACAATATATTCCTATTTACAAATAGGAAGTACATATCCAAGACAGCTGTGGCCAGTAACAGGCTTTTAACTTTCATGAGACCAAAGCCAGGATCTATATAATGAAACAAATGAAGCACCACAGCACCAAAACACTTTTTGAGCATATGTTAATAAGTGCCCACGGAATTGAGGACAAGGGACATTTTCCACTGGTTTCCATCTGGCACCTTCAGATGCCAGATAATCTGGCCTTGTTGGAAAATCACAATAATATAATAAATCACAATGATGCCCAACAATAATTTAACCAGAGGGGTGGTTGCAGCACCCTTATGTTACCAGCCTGAAATGCCTACACCAAAAAAAAAGCCTAACTCCAGCACCAGCATCCACTTGGATTCAAGACACCCTGTACACAAGTTCTTAAATATTCTTTTGTCGAAAGTTTAACTGGTGAAGAAATACAGAATTGTGAGAGAGCAGCACTCAGCTGACCTGGAAGTGTCAAGGAGAGTTCCCTTTAGGAAGAGTAAGGAAGATACTTTTCCATAACAAATGTGGTTAAGGACTGGTTGTCTAAAGGTCCTGCGCAATCTCCACAGTTAACTCAAGGTCTGTAGACTCCTCCACAAAACTTTCATACTTAAGGGAGGTCAAGAAGATTCCATTTTGCCATGTAAGAACCAGAGAGTAGGAGAAAAACAGAAAAAAAGCAAACAAGAACCATTTTCCCAAGCATCAAGAGAGTAGCCACCATAGCTACAACGCATAAGCACAGAAGTAAGGACGCCTACAGCCCACGTGTGAGAGATGTCCTTGGTCCCACTGATGAGAGAATCAGCTACTAACCTATAAACAGTTTTACTTGTCATGTTTTGTTCAACTGAGAGCGTTCCTGACTATATAACACAGTGCAAAAACACCTTCCTGATCCTCTGCTGACATTTCCTTCTCTTTCAGACAACTACTCAGGCTGAGCACAGGGATCAGAGTTCCAGCAGAATAAAGGACCTATTGCCACGTTCAAAGTTGAATGCTTTTGTCTTCTGTTTTCTACTGGATGATAACTGCTTTCTTTGTCTGCAGGGACAAAGAAACATTCTAAAGACACCCATCCAAACTGTACATAGAAGCCTGTATGAGAAGTAAGCATTTAAAAGGATGTGTGGTATTTAAGACTACCTTAAAATACATATTTTTCCATTTACTCCATCTAAGCCGTAAAGTTTGCACTATAAACTTCCTATTCAAATCACTTACTACATTATTCTAGGGCAATTAAAATTTCATCAGCAACTATACACCTTTCCCCTCCTTCTCATCCAGGAATAAAAAAAACATCGCTAAATCCAGTCCTTTTAAGCTTTACCAATGTTTAAGTGTGAAAAATACCATTGTATACCCATGTTTTAAATTATAAAATAAAAACTCCAACAGCACTGTTATACGCATTCAAAAACATCCAAAACATTCTCCCTAGTTTCTGTTGCAACTGAAACTATTTTATCAGCTTTCCTCTTCACCCAAACATTGCACAGAAATAACAGCAAGATATTCCTATTTTTTCTTAACTGTTTTTCAAATTTAGCCAGGAACCCATGAGATTTTTGAGATCACTTTTGTTCCAAATGTGTTCATTAAACCCATCTCCATAAACGATATAATTTACTCTTTAAATCAATGATAAGCTTCCATTCACTTCAGTTGTGTATGATTTGAATCCAGACAAATGGCCACGGACTAGTACTTGCTTTTTAAATTTTACTTATGAAACTTGCAGTAATTGCTAACAAACTCTTACTATCCCCACTGAACTCCTTATATCCAATGTACTTTTGGTTTCATCTCACTTTCAGGACAACTTTAACTGGAAGAGAGGGCAGGACACATGTTTTTGCAAATAGAGATACTGTCAGCTTGCAAAATGTTGTTAAAATTTTTCCTTATATTCAGATTTTTTAAATTTTATTTATTTTTCAATCTTCAAAACTGTGGCCTTTTGACATATGTGCCTTCTCAATAGTAGTATTTTTACCAGATGATATTGCTTGCCTTGCTTGCTTTAAAATGAACTTAATTTCTTGGTTTTCAACTAGAAAGCCTAAGAAACATATCATAAGGATTCAAATTAGCCATCAAGTTTGCCTATTTCTGTGCATTCTTACTAGAATTGTTTTCTCTGAAACTGCGAAAGAAAACCCCTCAGGCTACGATGGAGCTGACACATTCACTGCCTCTTTTGCTTCCAAAAAACCCAAGATTCTACAACAATCAGTGTCTCCATCCAGAAAGTGTAAAACATAGTTTTTAGTTTTTATTTATTGGTGATAGACTAAGTTAAAAATACTTACTTCAACTGCACTTTCAAGATCAGTAACTTTGGGAAATGCTGCTTACCTTTTACAAAAAAATCCAGTGTGCTTTCTAAGAAAACATCATACAAATATAACTAAGGCATTTTCCTTTGGAAATATCTTAGAAAAAAAAATTCTACCAACTTTCAAACAACATGAAAAACCACATATAAAGCAACTCTGAGATCTGCTTTGATAACACTAATGAAACTAATTTTTTCCAATATCAAAAACTGGAAATTCATGCTGAAAAGTCTTCAAAGTTTAAATACACCATATGAGACTTGCAACATTTCACTTAAATGTATTTTTACCACCACAGAATCTATCCAAATGTTACCAATCATCACTCAGATTTTTATTTATTGTGCCTTACTGATTTTTAACTCAGTGCAAGCCTAGCAGTACATACTTAGCAGGCAGAATTTTATTCACTAATGTTCAGAGTAACAAAGCTCAGACTTCAGACCCCTAGCTGAAAATAAATAGTTGATCTGTTATCCCAATGTGACAGAGAAAAGTAATTCCTAGCAATTCTACCATCAGCAAACACAAGACTGTTGCCAACAGAGAGCTCTACAAGTAGAAGTAAACTCTACCAAAGTAAATTAACAAAGAAAACCCAGGAACATAAATAATACACAGTATGTTACCCATCTAAACTGCCTTCCAGTGCAAGTTTTCAAGCCTTGTTTTCATCGTCTTTGACTTCACAATAAAATAACAGCAACAAACATATAACCCATCCTACCATCCACAAGAGGGGAAGCTCATGTCTTGCTGATGAGCTAAGAGGCACAGAGCAGGGACTCCCTACGAGCCACAGACATTGCTGAAGCTGTGCAGCAGAGCAGTAAGGCACTGTGGAGACCAGCATTGTGAAGCCACACTGAACTCCAGCCACAGAACCAGCCTGGTAGCACAAGAGCTCTGGGATATTATCACTGTCCCCAAACCATGCAGCAATGTCAGAGCAAAATTTGTTTATGTATTCTAAGTTCCTAAAGAGTCCATCACATTTCATTAAAGAAATCTTACTTTGTTTGTAACTACAGCTCACTCCCAAACCAAGAGAATGTATGTATTATTCTAGCATGGAAAAAATCTTTATTGCAATGTTAGTTTCTTATGGGGGTTGCTTTAAGTTGTCCATTAGGATAATTAGGATATACCTCAATCCATTTCAGCTGTAGATTGTCACTGAAAAGCAGGATCTCACTGTTCACTTTCAACTGTACATCCTTGTCCTCTCCTTGCAGTATGAGTTTGCTGTGTAGCAGGGCAAATAATTTTTTTCATTAATCTTATTACTGAATTTGTGGGAAACTTAATGGTTTACCTTTGAGCAAGATGAGTCAATGGTTTGAAGCAATCCACACTGAGGTCACATGATTATCATATACAAAACCATCAGTGCAGAAACACCCAGTCAGGGGAAAACCACAGTCCCCTCCTTTCAGCAGAGGTCAACAGCTATCCTAGATTACATGAAATTGCACCCTCCATTTCCACAACTATCAGATCTGCTGACTGACCCAAAGGCTGAGCTCTATCCAACTCTGCTGGATTCACCTTTCAAACATGTACTTAAGACCATTACTGTTACTCTTTGCCAAAGGAAAAGATTAAGCACTATTTTAAACCTTTAGTTAAGTGTCTCCTCATTAAGACATTCCATGTATTTTTAACCCTGCTCTTCCTTTCCTGTTAAAACAAGAAAACTTGCAGATAAGAAATCTGTCAGCTGAAGTTACTGTCTTTTCTTTATTCTACTGAATAAAGATTTAGAGTTTGCTACAGTTAATACGGCATTATTCATATTATATTGTTTGATCCACTCTTTGAAGACAGGTAAAAAGAAGGTGCCACACTAACCACTACAGCTCTCACTGTTGTAGTTGGTAGCCAACCTCCTCATTGGTATAGAATGGACAATTTGTTTAAAAGGTAAAAAAAATACTATTTGTCTATGAAGAAAAAGGCTTCATCCTACAAAGTCCTACTACTGAATTTCACAAAATACTCCATTTAGAAAAATCTGGACCTCAAGTAAAGAATTGATTTGTTTTGAATAATAACTCTGCAGCACAACAAATAGTTTGTTTTCAAAACAGCTACAGATGAAATTCCATAGGTCCACTGAGTAAGCTAATAGCTTTCATATTATCTGGCATGCTATGGAATTATTGAGTTTCTTCCACCTCTCTCAAGAAATCCTTTCATACAACAAAAGGAAGAAATATGTAAATAGGCACCTAAAACTCTATTTAAAATTTTTCTACATATACACTGTGATTATCAGTAATATAAATGATAAATACACAATACTTTATATGGTAATACATTAATTTCTATTAATGCAGTATTTTAAATTTATTATCTTTTTTCCTCTTTCCCAGTAAAAAAAAATTACACACTGCTGTAAATCTGCTCAAAAAGGCCAGAACATTTGTAGGTAAGCACTTCCAAAATGCATACATCTCAGTGTGTACATATAACATTATACCATCCACATTCTTAGACATTAACACCAAGAAAACTCATCAGAACAGTAAACCAGACAGTGAGATTCTAATAATAACAACAGCAACAGGAAAGCCTAGCATATAATGTTTTTATAGACTTGGGAGATCCTGCCACTAAGCCAGGGGGTGGGAAGAGGGTCTGGACCATGACATAAAACCACCACATTGTTCGCTGGCCTTTCCCCAAGCAGCTGCATGAAAGAAGTCTTGGTGAAAAGTCATACAAAGAATGCTGTTACACAGCATTCCTGATCATCATCCACTGGAATCAGATTTCAAAGTAACAACTTGTATAGCAAAATCCAACCTTTTAAGCTTGCAGAAAATTGTGGAAAAAGATTACTGCAAGAAAACTATTTAAATGCGAGATGCACTATATTAGATACAAGTGAACAATTTGCTTAAAAAACAGAATGCATACTCAGTACTATGAGAAGATAAAAGAACTGGGATTCAAAAAGCTATAATCAGTCCAAATGGTCATGATTTTATTTCCTCCTCACTGAGTGTCAAAAATCCAAAGGAAATTACTGCAACAGTTTAGGAAATATTATGAACTGAAAGGCCCAAAACTGTCAAATGCCAATAGTTCTCAAGTGTTTTCAAACAAATGCTCACTTGTTACATCTCTGTTTTTCCAAAAATGTGTTTATATTTTATCCAACTACTAATCCACTTACCAATCCACCAAGCTAAAGGAAAATTAATCTTTCAATAGCCTTCTTACATGTAAGACAGCAAATCAATAAGCAACTCATATACGCATCAGGTTTTCTCATTTTAAAAAACTTTTATATTTAGTCATGTTTAAAACCACAACATGAACATGAAAACCAAATTCATCAAGGAATTCTGTCAACAAAAATATTCAGAAAGAAAAGTTGCTTTTTCAAGTCAATCTTCCTTTTCTACTTTTAATATCAATAAGGAAAGAATAAATAAAAATAAAAAAATAAAATAAAATAAAATAAAATAAACACACAGGTAATAGCCTAATGGAGTTTATGTAATTTCAGTCTCTGAACACAGGAAAAGTCCTCATGTTTATGTAAAAACAAAGTCCATATGCAGGAAGGATTATTTTTTGCTCACAAAACTTAACCATAGCCCTAAGACAGTCATAGGTATTAGGCAAACAAAGTATTAAAACTTATTCAAAGCTTATTCCTAAAGTTTCTGACAAACATCCTGCTCATAACTATGCAATGTCCTATTACTCTTAAAACTTAATTAAATCAAATGTATAGCTAAATACACTCAACTCTTAACAATCCTTAGGACAGATAAGCCCATTGACAGATAAGCCACACCACAGATAGTAGTCAGACTCCACTCAGCTAAATCTAAGAGTATTGTTTCTAGGATCTGTGTAAGTGCAGGAGCAGAATAGCCATTCTCACACAGTGCAGAGACTGAACAAGCACCTGCAAACAGACCTTAGCTGTTCCTGCCCAAGGTCACTTTAAGTCTCTGACAATGGAAAGCATAGGAGGGACACTGAAGCAGACTAGGACATACCCCACACAAATCCAGACTCCATTATCTCTATGGGATCACTTCAGGTTCTGATAACATCACCAGTAGCCACCATCACCAAGCCAAGAACAGGCAGTCATCTGTGTACTCTCCAGCATACCCAAAAAGGTTATGGGAAGAGCTATTGGAAAGGTGAGCACAGAATAACTGACCCTTGCCATCCCAGTTTGCAAATACCAAGTATCAAATTTGATCAAATAAAACCATGAGGTACCAGGTTCAAAAGAAACTCGTGGACACATCCTACTGATCAGCCTTGCCACGCATGGACACTAAACTTATACTTTATACAGAAGGGAACACTTCAGTAGTGTGATGGACTCATCTTCCATCAAATACAAAAATACCATGTCTGGAGCAAGAAGTCCCAAAGCATAAATGCTTGTAGGTTAGGAAACTATTCTGAGAGGGCAAAGAAGAGCCTTCTCAAGAATCTAGTTCATAGTGTCAAAGAGAGCAGGACAAATGTTGTTTGGCCTCCATGACATGTTCCTCTCCTATTACTATCTCAAGCTGTCACTTTCAAGTTCTCTGTAAAATCCATGACAGCACTCTCCAATAATGCTGTATTTCAGAAATCACTGAAAACTGTAACTCTGTATTTGCCATAGATGACACTAGAGGACCCACATTAACCTGATAAGCACAACTAAGGCAGAGCCAAACTCCAAACAGAAATATAAAATCTAAAAAAACGGTGATCTCTAAAAGGTCAGATAAGCAGGAACAGGCCAATAAAAGGAGGGGCAGCAGGAGGAAGAATGCATACAAAGGAACCTTGCACTGTGTGGGGAGGTGGGAGAGAGGGACAAAAAACTCACAAAATACCAACACAACCACACCATATGCTACCATAATATATAGTCAATTAATTATAGTTATAGTCAGTTAATAATACTTCTAAACAACACGAGTTTGATTCCCAGACTACTGCCATACATGCAGTGCCCCAGAGTTCTTAAAGGCAAGACAACACCATTACAGAAGAGCCCTAAGATTAGGCTGCCTTCAGTTAAAGCTGTGCAACTGACTTAAGACAGATCATATACAGGTTGCTGCTAAAAGAACCCTCCTGGCCATTCCTCCTATCAGCATTAGCATGGGCAGCTAGGTCAGGGAAGTTTTCATGCAGCTGAAAAAGAATGTAGGGCAGAAAAAAAAAGGAAAAGTTTTAAAAACAAGTACCATCACAAAGGAGGAGGAAACAATGTATAGCAAGGACCCCCACTGCAGTAACAGCATCTTACTGCAGGTTATGAAAATCACAGAGCACTACAGTAAAAGCTCAGTAGCCCATTAATCTTCCAAACATAAAAGAAAATATGGTACCTTCAATGCCCAAAACACAGTCCTTCACCTTATTATAAAGCAAATATCTAGAAGACTTAAAAAAAAAAAAAACCTACAGGAGCAGCAGGCCATGTGTGGGCTAAACTATCTGCATATTCAAAATAAAAAGCACACTGGTTTTTTTTGGCTACAAAATGAAGTTATTTGTTGCCAGAAGGCAGAAAGAAGAAAAACCTTCTATCACTGACTTAAAATCAGCAATTTCTTCTCTTGTCCTGAAAAGTTAAAACCATTTAATTATCTCTATACTTTGGGAAAGACTGCATAATTACAAATTTATAAAGCTAGATCCTTACAAGATTTTACCAAAAATGTTTGTTTCCAAGTTTCTTCTCAAATACCTGCATCTTTTTATGATTCACTTGGCAACAAAAGGTCTTAACAGCATTAAAAAAAATAAGTATTAACCTACTTAAAACGCCATTTCAACTGGCAAGCCCATTATCTGATCTTCAACAGTATTTCTTTAAGTCTAAAAATCTTCTAGTACAATCTTGTTAGGCAACTTTATGAAAGGAAAATTTCAGGTAAGAATTCAGATTTCTGAAATGCAACACCAGTCAAAGTATTTTCCAAGGTGCACATCCTCCTGTAAAGCTATTATTTAAAAAACATTTGGTCCATAAAGTAGAATTTGCTGTTTCAACACCATGGACAAGAGGCTGGGTGTTTTCAGAAGAAAATATAAATTCCTATGCATCTCAACTATGAAATATTCAGTATGAAATTTTCACTGATGAAAACACTTGGGTATTAAAATTATAGTACAGTGTTATATCTTTGCTATTGAAACTTAAAGCATTTCAATCTTATAGAGTAATTCACTTTCAGCCAAGAACTAATAATTACAATTAATAGAGCCATAAGAGAGATAACTAACAGGATGCTCACATCATTGATGCACGCTATCAAAGTAAGTTCTCAAGACTTCATGCTAAGAAAGTTTCAAGACCACCACAGCATAATAGCAAAGCATTCCCAAATACTACTTTAAGTATAAAACTAGAACACACCTCAGCTACTTCATACTTCACAAATTTTCCTGTATATTTCAAGACGTTTGAGGCTTTCTTATTACTATTTCCTAAAAGTAAAGTGCCCAGCTGCCATTTCTAAAGAAATTAATTCAACATTGCATGTATTGACATGAGAGGAATAATAAAGAAGAGGAATAAGACTTAAGTACTGGGTATTAAATTGAGTGATGTGTTTGAGTCAGTTGACACTAAAATGGTAAACCTAGAGCATAGATAGATAGATAGATATGAACAGAGCAGTCAAAGGTACACAAGGGAAAGGATAGATCAGCACAAACATGAGCAGGCCCTGTGTTCCTGCAATTCAACTGCAACAGAAATAGCAAAGCTGCATCAACACTATGTTAAGATACAAATTAGCTAGAATATCATGTACACAGCATAGAATCTGCAGAATACAATTTCCATAGACTGTCCAAGTGAATTCCAGAATACAGATCATACTTTCTCCTCTCACAAGAGAAAAGGCTCAGTATCAAAGTAACCAGGCTATTTACAGATACATGATGGATGGGAATTTAGAAGTATCTACCAGAGAGAGAAGGCAGCATTCCAAAAGTGATTCAAAAGTTAATTGAAATTTTACACTCATATCACCCAGCTATTAGTATAAATATAATCAAGCCAGGATATTCAGTGGAGACTTTGTCTAGCAGTTCTACTCAGCAGGAGCAGAACTGATGATAACCTGAACAGTGAAATTAGGAAGATGCAAGGGAGAGGTAATCACTACTGCAACTTTCCAGCTCTAACTTCTTTGTTACAGAACCTATTAGTAAATCAGGCATGAAAGAGTCAACCTTTGAAAATGCACTGGTGCATTCAGTCTGGGCTATAGACATAAAAATTCCACTTTCCTCCATGAATGGTGCACTTTCAACAGCTTTCTGTAATGCTCAGGCTCCAACTAAATACACATAAAATTCATCCATTTTACCCATTAAATCTTACGTTAAAATGCAGTTTTTCTATTGTAACTTTTTTCGTAAAAACAAAACCAAGAATAATGACAGATGTCCTCAAAGTAAATTGAACCTGAAGTGGACAAATAAGGGTTACTCTAAAACAGTTATCTCTTTCCCAAGCAGTCAGTGTTTTCTTTTATGTTTAGGATCCCTATAATTTTTTTCCACAGATTTACTTCCCTCATACAAAATAAGAGAGTTCACAAAAAGCAAGAATAAAACTTACCCCCATTATCTGTTCTCTTTAAAGCACCATCCTTATGAGGGCATAATTCACATCTCTAGGAAAAAAAGCAAAAGTAAAATAAAAAAATGGAATGATCACAGAGGCATTGAAAAAGAAACCACACACATTAAAACTGTTATCTGATATTAAGGAAGCAACCATTCTTTACAAGTGAATGGGTGTGTTTTCCCTTAACCTTTACTTGAATATTAATGTTATTTTGTGAAAAATAAAGCTTTCTCCTCCAGATCTTGAAACTATGACACACATTAAAGCTACTTGCAGTTCTACCTCCAATTTTCTTCCTGGGTTTCACACCCTGGAATTCTGGAGACAAGCCTCCAAAAACTACAGCACAGGGTAGACTTAAATGCCAATTTGCTTGGACATAGTCCAAAAGTCTTTACTGTATTTCCTTGTCCTAGGCTCTCTGTATTGACCAAGATGGTCAATCATGAAGAAGTGCTGTGGATATGACCAGCACAGGTGCACATAGCTTTGGCTGGCTACAGTCTCTGCTGGCTGCCACTTATCCTGAGAGACAAAAACCAACCACACTTTCTGTCTAAGAAAAAGGAGGTCAGAAGTTGACAACTGTAGCAAAAACACGTGTCTAGAAATAAGCAGTTTGATCACAAAATGACAGAATAAGCTGAGTTGCAAGGGACCCACAAGGTTCATCAAGGCCCAACTCTTAACCCTGCATACCACCACCCCAAGAGTCGCCTCAATGTGCCTGAGAGTATTGTACAAATGCTTCTGGAATTCTGTCAGCACTCCTGGAGCTGTGACCACTTCCCTGGGGAGCCTATTAAGTGTATAACCACAGTCAAGGTGAAGAACATTTATCTAATATCCAACCTAAACTTCTCCTGACACAACCTCAGGCCATTCCTTCAGGTCCTGTCACTGGTCACCACAAAGAAGAGATCAGTGCCTGACCCTCCTCTTCCCCTGGAGGAAGTTGTAGGCTCCAATCATGTTCTCCCTTAGTCTCCTCCAAGGTGAACAACCCAAGAGACCTCTGCTGCTCCTCACAGGCTTCCCCTCAATGCCCTTCACCATCCTCATGGCCCTCCTTTGGGCACTCTAACAGTTAAGTGTCTTTTTATATTGTGACACCCAGAACTGCCCCCAGCACTCGAGGTGAGGCCGCCCCAGCTCAGAGCAGAGCAGGACAATCCCTCCCTTGCCCTGCTGGCCATGCTGTGCCTGATGCCCCCCAGGTCAGGGTTGGCCCTCCTGGCTGCCAGGGCACTGCTGGCTCAGGTTCAACTTGCCACGGACCAGGACGCCCAGGTCCCTCTCCACAGGGCTGGCTCTCCAGCCTCTCATTGCCCAGTCTGGCTGTACACCCAGGGTTACCCCATCCCAGGTGCAGAGTCTGGCATTTGCCCTTCTTAAACTTCATACTGTTATGGACTGCCCACTCCTCTAATTTATTAAGTTCTCTCTGCAGGGCCTCCCTGCCTCCAAGGGATTCAACAGCTCCTGCGAGTTTTTTATCACTTGCAAACTTGGATAGTGTCCCTTCTAGTCCTGGGTCAAAGTCACCTATGATGTAATATTCTTCCAACATACACCAGGATCACAACAGAACAGTTTTTCTGCTATCACTGCCTCCTATCAAGCTCCTAATATCATGTTTATCTTTGTGTCCTAGAGCATGCAAAGAGATGACAGAAATTACTAGATTTGACCCACACTCCAAGTGCTCCACATTACAAGCACAGGAACACCACTATAGGGGATCCCAAACCTAGGAATGACCATATTATAACCTTTATATATTTCCAGATTAGGGACAACTCAGAGCATAGAAACCTAATAATCTTAAGCAAATCAAGATCATCAGATGCAAACTTAACACCATATCCTTCAAACAGAGTGGGACACCTGCTCTCACTGTTCCCTGAACAGAGCTATTTTCCATTACCAGCTAACTGACAGCAGATAAAGGAGCCTATGATGCTAGCAGTACCTCAGAAACAGATTGTGCAAACTTATTTGAGGAACTAGAAATTCCATTCCTGAAATTCATATGGCTAAAGTATATCTTGAGGACTGTCTTAACCTGTAAGAAATTTGCAGTACTATCTTTCTTAACCTGTAAAAAAATTATATTAGAGCAAAGAGGCTTTCATAGAGGATAAAATAGAAAAAAACTTATTTTTTCTCAGTGCACTGGTATGAGAGCTGCACACTGAAAGAAGAATCTTTAGAATTGTAGCCTTTTGTCTTTTGCTTCACTCATCTCTCTCACACTTTCACAAAAATGATCAGCAATTTATTGAAAGTCAGCATTAAGTCTATGTGAAATTTAGATACAAAAGTGGCTGAAAACATCTTAATCATTCTGCAAGTTGCCTGCAAACTTGGATCATTACTTCTTCTTGTTTTTGTTTTTTTTTTTTAGTCAAGACACTGAAATGAACTGCTCAGTTCATTTTAAACAAAATCCTACATATTCAGTATATTTGTGAGCTGTATCTTAACACTTCAGCTCTCCAAATATTAAATACTGAAGTGCTGAGAGACACACAGTAACAACAGTTTCATTTCAGCGAATGTCTCATACACTGAACTAGATTCCTAAAGAAAGAAGCCTGGTATGCATTGATGGTCACAGTGCAATAAAGTTGGTTCCCAACCCAAAGCTGCAAGCTGGCAGCTTAAAGCCAATGAGAGGAGATGATATAACTGAGAGAAGAGAAGCTGTTAACAGATTCTGCCTTGCCCCACCTCTGCAAGCCTATGGAAGTCTGACATACATTTTCAGTAGTGGCAAAACCAGTTTAGGAGGTTCTATTCTCCCTTTCACCTCCCCCTCATTAATTTCTCCCTCCACCACTCCCTCAGCTACTGACACAACTATCTGCTGGGCTGCCCCTTAGTACAGATCAGTGAAATAGAATGAAATAAACTTTTTAACCTTTTAATTAATTTCATATCAGTGATGCAATTTAAGTACAATTCCACAAACAGTTGCATCAGCAAAACTGAAGGCAGGGAGCCACAGCACTGCAGCACCAGGAATTAAAGAATTAGCAAGCTTCTTGTGCAAACTTTACCACAAAATAAATCAAAACGATCACAGGACACTAAGATGCAATGACTTGAGCCAGTCCTTTATGCCGAAGAGTTAAGCATGCTCCATTCAGTCTCATCAGCTTCATCTGATTTATTTGTCTTTGTCTGCAAGGACTCAGGTCTCTCATTAATCCTCTGCAGTCCTGGCTGCAACAAGTCAGAGAAGATGCAAGACAGAAAACTGAAGTGGAGGTGGAAGTTTTGACAGTGGAAGAAAACTTGAGCGCAAAACTTGAGTGCAGAATCACACTCATCTCTCGTGGCGCTGAGAGCTGGTAACTCTGCAGAGATATTCGCAGTTCGACGACACAGAGCACTTCTGGTGCCATGAAATCTGGCTACAATCTGCAATAAAGTAGCACCCTAGTAAGCTAACAGGGCACATAGCTACCCCAAGCCCTTCTATTGCCTTTCTCTGCATCAGGAACCTAACTCCTTCCCAGCCTCCACACTCTCAGATTCTGTTACCCATTTCCACTCTGCCAAGCTTCAATACACACCATGTAGTAAAACCAGGAGCTTTGCCAGGTGGGAAACAGTGAATCTCTTGCCTTGAGACAAGTAACTAGCAGAGAATTTTTTTTTCTTTAAACTAACACTTTATTACTAGCTCTAAAATGGATGGAATAGTATTTTGATCCTTTTATCATGCAGGTTGATGATGCAACACAGTATATAGAATACTCTGATGATCCATACAGACAGTCTCTAATATTTGAGCACATGGCCATGACACAGCTCTTTTCTCCAGTTGTGTGTTATAAGTCTTATCTCTGGCAAAGATTTATGACACAGACTTATTGTCTGAGCATTCAGAAACACTGTGGGGAACTTCTAAACCAGCTGTGCAGGGCAGAGGGAGTAGGTAGCAGGGGCAGATACAACATCTACAAGACACCACAGCACAAATAAGGCAAGCTGCTACAACTGATCAACAATTCAGATAAACATCATCAGGTTAAGCAGCACAAATGTGAACACTACAGAGGCTGATTGTGACCCTAGAGAATAACCATGTCCTTTGGTGTGCTAAAGGGCACCAGTCCAACACAGGGAGATGCAGCAGCACACATGGTGCTGTAGGTACAGGCAGCTGAATTAGATCTGAAGAGAGTGAAGAGACAAACACTGGCTGAAGGAACACAATGAAGTTGTAGAAAATGACATCATCCTTTTCCTTCCTGTCCTTAGAGAGTGTAAGGACATCTCATTTTTGCAGCTCTTCAGTGGAAGAGACTAAGTTCATGGAGACTAAGTTCTGACCATGCAGAATTGGGGTGAACTCTCAGCAGGAATGGCTTTAGACTATGAGGTCTCCTGTAGAGGACTAAAGTGAAACCAATCTCAGAGCTGTGAAGCTGGAAGAGTCTGACAGCGTGACTGTCACAACTCACTTCTGAGCTACATAAACAGCAACTTAATTAAGTAAACAAAGACTGATCCTATACTTTAGCATTCAGGCAAACTGAGATTGCCTGGGTCTGATGAAAAACCCACTGCCTCCTGAGGAGTCCAGTCTTTAAAACATCACCCAGCAGAGAACTAAAATCAGAAGCATACAAGATCCATGCAGAAAAAGAAACTTTTTATCCCCTCAACGTTATTAAAAAGGAACAATAATCAAGAAGAAATAAAAAACTGAAATAATTGAAAAAAAAACCAAAAAAAAAACCAAAAAAAACCCCACTAAAGATATCCATCAGAAAAAAGTCGCAAGAATGGAAGACCAAAGTAAAACAAGGAGCTAAATAATTCCAGCTTCCCATACTGAATCAGTTACAGTCCAACTTGGCTCCACTGCATTGTGGTATAAAGTGCTCTTCCTCTGTTCTAGATAAATATGCTTTTCCATTTTAACCAGGACTAAGAGCTACCTTAACCAGCATTAGGTAACATTATACAAATATCATTTTTCAAGTCTTTTTGGTAAACCTAGCTCTACCAATTTTTCAACTGGAAAGGCACAGAGAAACTGGTTCAATCCAAGAGACTACCTTATTCATGTTGAAATTAAGGGAAAGAGAAAAAGGCAACAGTAAATAGGGAAGATAAAAGAGAGATGGGGACAAGACTATACATGCAGGAGAGAAGAAAAATAGTAATAGGAATATAACATTGTTCTTCCCTCAGGGTTCTGAAAATTTGGAGCACATTCATAAAGCATCATCTGCAGACACCCATTATATGCTGTCTCTTGTTATAAGAAAATAAAGGTCAAAGAATTCTTGCGCACGTAATTTACTGAATTGTGGCCCAAGCTAGGCCATTGGAACCATTCACCTGAATAATGACTGTCAACCAAGTAAAATCCTGCAGGACTGAATTCCCAGCATTGCAATGAGGCAATAAAACGTTTCTTTCAATGTGACCTGTTAACCTAAATAACACAAGATCTACAGCAGATTAAACGGACCACAGTTCCTTAAAGCCAGCCAAGACACCAAGCTGCAGTTCCAGCTGACTTTACTACAGGCTCACTTTAAGGTAGCGTAATTGCACTGTGCTGCCAGAAGAAGATCACTGACCATCCCCTGCTGTGTCCTTTCTACTGTCTTCCTTGCTCTGGGAAAAGCATTCAATAGACTATATGGAAATCCTAGCCAGCAACATAATTTTTTTTTTTCAGTCAGATAATTTCTTTGAGCCACCTTTCCAGAAGACTACACAACCAATGTCAGATAACAAATGCAATAGGAACACGGACAGGTGGTCAGGAAAGGATATAAAGGGTATAAATACCTTATCTGGGAGGTGGCATTATCTACACTGGCTACAAATCAGAGTGGAAGTCCAACTGAAGGCCTTACTTCAAAAAGGACGGAAGGAAGGACAGAAGGAAAGAAAGCATACACTTGAAACAGACTAATTTTATGTTGGTAGTAATGCAGGCAGATTTCTTGCTCAAGTTTGTTTTGATACTTCCCTGACATTCATGTATTTCAAGATTTTCAACAGGCATCAGCCACATATGCAAAATGTTGTGTTTGGAAGCTTGAATTCCCTGTCAAGGTGCATATACCCAGCATGACACACTACCAGAGCCATTTTTATTCTCCAAAGTACATTTTGATCACAGAATTACTGTTTCATACTGCTTGACAACAGGAGAAAAAAAAAAAAAAAACAACAAAACCCCAAACCCCAACAGTATTTAACTGAAAGAAACAACTCCTTGAGATTACAATGCATGATCCATGAAGTCACAAATTACAAAAATAGCGAGTTACATACAATCAACATAACAGTTCTAAAAATCTGACACTCAACCTCTTTCAATTTTTTTCATCAACAGGAGGTAAAAGTTATCACACAAAACATTTTATTTTGCTGCTCTTGTTAACCATTAAACAAACAGAAGAATGGTTAAATCCACTTGTTGCAATTTTAGTTCATATTTTAGTGAAAACATGAGCTGGAAGACAGAAGCAGAGAACAGAATGGAGTCCCCACAATCCAGGAGGAAAAGTGTCAGTGACCTGCCATGCCACTGAGACAGCCACAAGTCTATGGGGCTGGATGGGATCCACCCAAGGCTACTGAGGGAGCTGGCAGAAGAGCTTGACAACGCACTTTCAAACATTTACCAGCAGCCCTGGCTAACCAGGGAGGTCTCAGTTGACTGGAGATTAGCAACTGAAACACCTATGTACAAGGAAGGCTGAAAGGAAGATCCAGGGAATTGCAGGACTATCATCCTGACCTCACTGCTGGGGAGGTCATGAGCAGATCACCTTGAGTTCCATCACAGGGCATATGCTGAACAACCAGGGAAATCAGTCCCAGCCAGCATGGGCAGGTCCTGACTGACCAACTTGATCTCCTTTTTTGACAAAGTGACTCACTTAGTGGATGGGTGAAAGGCTGTGGATGTGCCTACCTGGACTTCAGGAAAGCCTTGGCCACCACTGCCCACAGCATCTCCTGCAGGAACTGGCTGCTCATGGCTTGGCTGGGGCTCCGTTGCATGGGTGTGAAGCTGTTGGCACGGCCGGGCCCAGAGGCTGCTGGTGAATGGAATTGCAGCCAGCAGCGCTGCCCAGGGCTCAGTGCTGGCACAGCTCTGTTCAATGTCTTTATCAATGACCCACATGAGGGCATCCAGGGCACCCTCAGGCAGCCTGCAGACACAGCGAGCTGGGTGGCAGTGTTGAGCTGCTGGAGGGCAGGAAGGCTCTGCAGGGGCATCTGCACAGGCTGCACTGATGGGGAGAGCCCAGAGCTCTGAGGTCCAACAAGGCCGAGTGCCTGGGCCTGCTCCTGCCCTTGCTCACAACAACCCCTGCAGCTACAGCCTGGGGCAGAGTGGCTGCAAAGATGCCTGGAGGGAAAGGTGCTGGGGGTGCTGCTCAACAGCAGCTGAACATGAGCCACAGAGTGCCCAGGTGGCCAAGAGGCCAATGGCATCCTGGCCTGGCTCAGCAATGGAGTGGCAGCAGGGCCAGGGCAGAGATCATCCATCCCCTGTACTTGGCACTGGTGAGGCCACACCTCAAATCCGGGTTCAGTTCTGTGCCCCTCACTACAAGAAGGACATTGAGGTGCTGGAGAGAGTCTAGAGAAGGGCAATGGAACTGGGGGAAGGGTCTGGAGCAAAAGTCTGATGAGGAGCAGCTGAGGGAGATGGGGTTGTTTAGCCTGGAGAAGGTCAGGAAATAGCTTATCTACAACTCCACATCTCTGTGCTCTCTGAAAAAGGGTGAAGCAAGATGAATGCCAATCTCTTCTCCCAGCTAACAAATGACAGGACAAGAGGAAATGACCTCAAGTTGCACCAGAATTAGGAAAAATCCTGAATTAGGAAAGGAATTAGGAAAAATCCTGAAAAGGTGATCAGGCTGATTGGAACAGGCTGCCCAGGGAAGTGGCAAAATCACCATCCCTGAGGTACTCAAAAGGCATGTGGATGTGGCACTTAGAGACACAGTTCAGTGGTGAATACAGTGGTGCTGAGTTAACAGCTGGATTCAATCATCACAGAATTTTTTTCCAACCTTAACCATTAGATGATTCTATGAATCCTTCAAATTCTTATGACTTTTTTAAATTAACCTAGGAGGAAAGAGTCAATTGCCAAGCCTTTTATTGCTTTACTTCTGAATTTGTTTCAAATACATCTATTTTATAGCATTCCATGCTACTAGGTATTTCTGTGCATAACAAAATGCACTAACTCAACACACTTTCCCAAGGCACATGGATAGATTTACAAGAAAGCAAAGCAGCTGATCAGAAGATCAGTTTCTAATTGATGCATTTCCAGCTGGCAGCCCATGATGCTCTCAGCAGCCCTGATTCTCACCTATCAGTAGTTGCAGAAGCTTGCAGCACAACTGACTGTGTCCAGATACTCGTATCCCAAGTTCTGTGGTACAGCTTCACCTGCCTTCACCAGTATTCTGTAACATTTTGTCTCACTCTTGGGTGTTACCAGAAAAAGACACCTGTAGAAGTCAGCCATAATATTGTTTATTATATGTAAGATGATCTTTCCCAATCCTTCAGACTTCAAATATGCTAGGTAGTCTTAAATACTACTACTTCAAATAATACCATCATATTAGTAGTAGTAGTAGTAGTAGTAGTAGTAATAATAATAATAATAATATCTTAATATTGATTTTAAAACTGGTTTAGAAGGGTACAGATCTTGATGTGGGTAGTTATTTTAGTTAAAGCAAAACAATTTAATGCTGGCAGACACATACCTATTACTGTCAAAAATGTAAATATTCTGAGAAAAAGACTATTTAGAAAACCACTCTGAACAATAAGTTTATTAAAAATCACATCTAGAGCTTCAGTTATGCCAATGCTGTACATACTTCATCTAACCTATACATAACTATTTGAAGTTCATTCAAGTCTTTCAATGAAAAATTATCTTCTAAGCTCAAAATGTTCTTGTTATTTATTTTCCTTCTCCCCTAAAGGATCTGAAATTAGTATTTCATTTCCTCCAGGGGAAAGAATCCTATATTTTCTAATTTCCTTTTATACTTTCTATGTTCCTCTTACCCTAGTGTGTTTTCTTCAATAGGAAAAAAAAATTCAAGTAGAAATACAACAACACGTACATTGGAATGAAAACACTGAAGACAGAAAAAATTCTCTTTTCCCCCAAATAAGCCTGGGAAATTTTGGGGTAATTTGTGTCAGATTCAGAAAAATATGGTACTGAACAACCAATATAAACACAGCTCTGTCTATAATGAGATACCATATTCTAAAGACACTTCAGTGAAAGTGTGCTAATTGAAATTGAGAACCACAGACAACTAGACTATAATTATTAGAAAACCTAACTCAAATTCAGCTAATCAGAGACTATCTACAGAAAAACAAGTATCTTAAAGCCTACAAAGGAAGAGCTTTTTGCAAGACTAGACAACAAAAGAAAAACCCATGGACAACTTGCCGAGTAGTGCAAACCAGTACAGTGCTGCCAAGACACTTCATCTGGAAATTTAGATCTTCACATAAATTCTATCAATAGATGTGAATTTACAGGCAGCCAGCACAGAACAGACCCAGCAACAGGATATGCACCAGACTGACCACATCTACATCTGCAGGCAACAGCTTACCCCCACCCTCAGCAGTGACATCTCATGTTTCTATTCCCTGCTTCAAGCCATCTTCAATGAAGCAAGATCACTACTGCCAACATACAAAGAATAACCAGGAAAGATCAACATCTCAGCCCATGAAGTCTCCAGAAAGTCCAGTAAAACTCACAAGCATTTCCAGCAGCTGCTGAAAATTACTGAACCTCTACTTACACCAAACTTAGGCTATCTATTCATACCAAATGTTTTTATTCTGATATTTTACTGATCATTGCTTTTGTGCTTTTCCTTTAAAACCAATTACGTACTATGAAAATTCCCATTAGAGTTTCTTTCTATTTTAATATCCATGCTTTGTAATACTTGCCAGAGTCAGAAGTTCATTTTTCCTCTGCTCAGTATAGCAGAAAGGATGAGCTGCTTTAGGAACACATGGCCCAGCCAAAGAGACTTCTATCTACAAAACCAAACCCACACTTCTTTATCAGTTTCTAAACTACAGTGGGATAGCAATACACTTTATCAATATTCTCAACCTACAGTATCTTCAGACCTTATAAACCTTACAGAAACCTTATAAACTCACAATATACCCACCTTCACTATTTTGATCTAAATTACTCTATAAATGATAGCTTACAACCATGGCAGGATTTGAAGCAGAAGTCAGCAAGGAGCTAACTACATAATTTTTCAAATATCCAAAAAGAGACAAATTAAAGTTGCGATGTTTCACTGTGATTCACATCAGACTCCAGTGTTCATAAACCACAATGGAGAACCAACAGGAATCGAAGCATCTTCTGCCACATCCAAGAATCCCCAACTGGCTGACATCACTAATAGAGCAAACGAATGCCTGCTGTCAGCACTTCTCTTCCAAAGTGCTATGTTCTGCAACTTGACAACTTAAGAAATTAAGTCATCTTCATCTTCAAATAACCATTTCTCGATGCTGACAAATTTGCCAAATCTCTGCCCCATCTCTATTCAGTCATCTGTCCCAGGAGAAAGAAAGAACTTTTTCTTAAAGCAGACAGTTGACAGGTAAAAGAAAAACAGACTGACTACCTGAAGCATTTTGGGGTTTATACCTGGATAAATTAAAGAGACTCAACTTAGTTCTTTTTATCAAGGCGTCATATAAAAATATATGCAGATTCGGTTAGCTCTGTCAAAAACATCTACTACTGATAATAAATTTGTAGAATATGACAAGAAGATTAGAAGCACTCAGTATGCAAATCAGCATTCTTAAAGACCATCCACTCAGTAAGTACTACAGGTCATACTTAGTCATAATTTCACTCACTGTATGGAAGTGAGATAATGTACAGTACAATGTAACATAGTGATGACACACAAGGTGTAGCATGGTCTGGCTACTCCAACTTTGGAAGTCCAAAACCATAAATCTCCTACCATTTACTCAAGATTAGTAAGTCCTGCTAGATGTTGCAAAAATCCAAATTATAAACATATATAAAGTTTTAGTTTCACACATTGATCTTCAAGATAAAGCATCAGAAGGCTATGAGAAACACCTCTCACATTTGGCTGCACATCCAACTAAACATTCAATTTTTTTAATCAGCCTGAAAGTATGCAACTGACCCAATTCAATCTACATTAAGAAAATACAACATGCAATGGTTCATTTCAGTGTTCTTCTGCAACATCACAGCTTTATCCTAAAAATTCCCAGCTATAAAATGTTAGCATCAATTCTAAGCAAGGCTTCTCACAAGCTGAGGAACTCCTTGCTTACTTTAGAGACTTCTTCTGCCAGTGAATACAATGAAACAAACATTCATAAAACATTTTTGCATAAGGATTATGCAATTCCTGTAAGGGAAAATGTTTTGTTCTAGCCTCACTTTGGTTAGTAATTTTGCCAAAGAACCTTTAGACTATTTACTGAAGTACCTGTTATATTGACATCTATGCTAAAAAATTTTTGATCAAGTAGTACTTGAGTGATGCAACACTGTTTTAAAGCCTGAATACTCTATGTAACCATGATTTGCATAATGTAATTATAAACTACTGCACAAATTACATGTACATTTCAGTAAACTAGCTAATCAAAAGAAAAAGTAGCAGACCTTTTCTCTGCTGTGGGAAAGTGCTTCAGATAAGTTTATGAACTCATCTGTGTATTTACAAACCAAGTAACAAGTACACATACAAGCAGGGAAAAATACAGCACACACACAAAAAAAGGAAGAAAACAAAAAAGCATGAAGGAAGTACAATCAGAAGTGGCACTTATACTCCCACTTTGATATGTTGGAGAAGTACACAGAAAGTACACTGCACTTCTGCAGCACCTTCTGCACTTCTTGTACTCCTAACCTTGAAGGCCAGCCACTGTAATGCTAAACAATTCTGTCATCTTTTAAGTTGCAATACAACAAGGTTTTAGGTCTGTATTCATTACATACACCAACAAAACAGGAAAGAATATTTTCTTAGACTCATGAAATGCAAAGCAAACAACAGTCACCTATAAATGTAATGGACAAGAAACACACATCACTCAATCAATAGTACTACAAAATAAAAATTTTCACCTTCACCACAATCAGAACAACACAAAGTTTCCACAATCATTCCACTTTTGTCCCTAATTCTGTTCAGTCCAAGTTTTTCCTGGTACCTCCCCAATTGTTCTCCTTATCCTTACTTCCTTATGCTCCATCTGTGGCACCAAGACACACCATGGTGAGTTGAACCTGGCTGGATACCAGGTGCTCACCAACACTCTCTGTCATTCCCTTCCTCAGCAGGACAGGGGACAGAAATTGAAAAAAAGGCTCCTAGGTCAACATGAAGACAGAGAGAGATCACAGGTAAAGCAAATTCAAGTTGGGGGAAAAAAAACCTATTACCAAGCAAGTCAGAGTAGTGTAATGAGAAAATAAAAACTGAATCTTAAAATACCTTCTCCCCACCCTTCCATTCTTCCTAGGCTCAACTTCACCCCCCATTTCACTACCTCCTCTCACCCAACAGCACAGAGGAATGGGGGCTGTGATAAGCTCATCACATGCTGTTTCCTCTTCCTTCTCAGGGGCAGAAATCCTCACTCTTCCCCAGTTCTAGCATGGGGTCCCTCCCACAGGAGACAGTCCTCCACCAACTTCTCCAACCTCTTTCTCACAGGCTCCATTTCTTCATAAGCTGCTCCAGCATGTCCCCCCTTCCCTGGGGAGCAGTCCCATGGGATGACTGCTCCAGTACAGAACTCCAAGTCCTGCCAGCAAACCTGCTCCAGCCTGGGCCTCTCTCTACTGAAGTCCTGCCAGGAGCCTGCTCTAGCATGGGCTTCCCATGGGGTCACAACCCTCTTCAGGTGCATCTACCTGCTCCAGCATGGGGTCCTCCACAGGCTGCAGGGGGGTTTCTGCTCCCTGGCTGGCTTCCATGGACTTCAGGGGTTCAGCCTGCCTTCCCACAGTCTTCACCACCAGCTGCAAGGGAATCACTGTTCCAGCACCTGGAGCACCTCCTCCCCCTCCTTCTTCACCGACCTTGGTGTCTGCAGAATTGTCTCTCTCACATGTTCTCACTCCTCTCTCCAGCTGCAGTTTCTATTCAGCAGGGTTTTTTTATCTGTTCTTAAATATGTTATCTCAGGGGCACTGCCACAGCTGCTGATTGGCTCAGCCTTGGCCAGCAGCAGGTCTGTCTTGGAGCTGGGCAGGCACTGGCTTCGTCAGCCATGGGATGTTTCTGGCAGCTTCTCAGAGAAATCCCTCCTGTAGCCCCCTTAGTAACAAAACCTTGTCCCACAAACCCAATACAATATGTTCTCCCTAAGTATCCTTAGGCAGGCTTTTGATTCAAGATAGCCAGCTACAAACTAATATTCAATGCCTTCTAGACCGCACAGTCATTCATAAAAGCCAGACAAATAACAAAAGCACACAGATCAATTTTTTCTGTAGTGTGCTCAAAACTAAAGCAGTTCTTCTAGTAATATTTGTTACAATATTCTTAAAGTAGCTGTAGTAATATTCTTACCTAAAGTACCCTTTAAGGAAAAATATGGATACACATTAAAGAAACATTCATTTCAACATTTCTTTAAGAATTATTTCAAGGGATATCTTCAAAGAAACTACACAGTATATTAGTCCTTATTAGGGGGCTGTGGTAAGTTTTCAAATTGAAAAAGTAATTCAAATTGAAAAAAAAAAAAGCAAGTCTTCTTCTTCTAAAATAAGGTTAATAAAGTTTCATTCACCTGTATTGTGACCATATTTATCAACATTCATTCTAGTTTACAGATACAGGTGTTAATAAATACAGATTCCACTCCCCTGCAGGCAGCCTGTTCAGCCAGAGGTATAAGAGCTCTGATCACAAACGTGTCTGCATACTGAAAGGCTGCACTCCTAGTTCCTCCTTCTTTGCCTTTTTCTGTTTAGGTCAAAGGCAAGTAATACTGCATCTATGCTTATTTTTACACTACATAAATGCTGGGGGTGAGAAGTGAAAATATGGATACATCAAACAATTCTTATGAGCAGCTCTACAAAAAAAACTCGTAGATGAATGTGATGAAACATTTTTTGAAAATATAATTTGGAGAGAGCTCCAACTCTTATTATATCGACAATTTTTTAAAAAAATTAAAATTCAAGTGTTCAGACTCTGGATGATGTGTGCAGCAGATGCAGGTGCAGCTCAGGTCTCAGAGGATAACCAGCAAGAACCTATCACTGTGAGCATACAGCGTACCCGAACTGGGTAAACAGTATAGTGGCACTTTTACTGCTCTGAACCCTCAAGCACTGACCACTGTATGGTCTAAACTTACTCTGCAATGACAGAGAAAGTCTCTTTCTGTCTCCACACCAAGTTCCAAGAAACACATGTGCAAGCACAGCGACTCCAGCCAGACTGAGCTGTGATCCAGATGGATGCTATCTCAAGTCTTTATGTGGCTAGCTCCACAGGGAGTCTGAGCCCCCTCAGCACATTTCCCAGGACTAAAACCCAGGTGGCTTATTAGACAAGCTGTAGTGTCACACAAATGTGCTGACTCAGTTCTGGACTATGACTGCATTTAACTTCATAAACCACCCCACCAAAAACAACCAAAAAACACAGAAATGCCAAGCAAAGAAAACACCGCTGTTATGACATTAATTTGTACCAAGTCCAAACTGATTCTTCCAGATGCAAGGACAGGCCTAAAATATTCAAATTCCCATGAAACAGATCAACAGCAGAGTGATTCACCTGCAGTGCAAGCAATCCAACCTCACATTTAGCACCTGAGCTACACTTTGAGGTAGTAAAGCTTCCTGGTATTCTTAAGAAAAACTTAAATTCAGTACAGAGATCTCCTGGTCTCTCTGAATCAAACTGGATTCAGAAGAACAGGACCTACACATAGCTAAAAAGCCTGACCAAGCTATCTGCACAAATGGTGAACTCCTGCCTCTATCACACAGATTACTGCAGCTTTGTGATGAGTATGAAGAGTAATTAATAGCTGGTAGTAAACCATAAATACATTATCTATTTTTACCCCACTATATACTATATTTAAATTACTCTTCACATAAGATCATCAAGGAAGATGTTTGACACATAACAGGATTATGGGCTAAAAAGTCTTTTCAAACAACAGTTGTGCTACAAATCCTAAGCTTAGCTCTTTCTTTGGGTACCAATTATCAGCCCTTGGACAACACACATGCACCATCCAATTTCTTAAGCCAGGACCCAAAGTCCCTTATGTAGCAGTCCATATATATACAACCTCACACAGACCTCAAAATTATTTTTTTCTACATCAATATGTACTTGCCCTGCTTTTTGACTCAGAAGTTCAGGTACATCTGAAGACACCAAAAGGGCCCACTATGCAGGGAAGTAGCAGCTGGTGCTGACACAAGTAAAGCTGGGAGCAGTCACCACCCATTTTGAAGAGACTTGAATTTCAAGCTCACCATAGGTCAGCTAAGATAAATGAGCTGACTTAGAGAAAACATAAGATTTTTCAAGCAATAGTTAAAAACTTACACAGTGATGTAAAAAGTGTGTACTGGGATTACAACCTTCAATTATGTACTACACAGGCATGATTAAAAAGTACGCCAAAGAAATTCCAGCCACCTCAATATATCCATTATCCAAACAGTTCAGGTTTATGAAAAGGCACACTTTCTCTCACACACAGAGAAAAACATGACCCTGCTGGAACCAAAACTCAGTATGATTTGTCCGGCATGGAGCAGTGCTTTCCAGCTAGTAACTGACCATTCAGCAGCCAGGACACTGGCTCCCAGCTGACCAACAAAAACATAGAAGTCAACCAGCCACTACTTTGGCTCCTACCCAGCACATATCAGCCTAGAGGCAGCACACAAAAGGAACCAGTACACATTGGTGCATAAACTTCATAGTACATGGGAAGCCACCTGTCCCAGTCTGCGGTTAAGTGAACTTCTCTGGTGACCCACCAACTTGCATTATCCTGACTTAGTCCATTTCTCTTCATTGTTAAAGCAAGACTAACTTTAGTGTGAGCAATTAAACACAGCTGCTTATCAGAATGAATATATTTGCCCAGCAACTGAAGCTTAAAAAAGAAAAACAGCCAAGAAACACACCCTGAAAACACACAACACAGACAGCATCAACATGGAAAAATATGCCTTGAGCACAATACTGAGGTCTTTTTAAAGATTAAAAGTAAGCAAGCAGAAGCATAGTCAATGTAATATGGTTAATTTAATTCTGGTTTTGTTTATAGGCAAGAAGGCCACGAGAAAAACTAAAATTCAGTCTCATACAGTGATGACAAGGATGTTTGCTTTTCTAAGCAAGTGTGTTAAAACTTTTGGGTCTGGTAAACTGCTTACTGTAAAGCTCCAGTTTCCATAGTGAGGTCAGGGCTTGAGTTTAGTTTCTGAATGTCAAGAGTTGCTCCAAGACACCTCAGAAACAGCCACCATGTTTCTTACTCACTAACATATAAATAGCTGTTAAAACTTCAGCTAACTCACATGCATTTGGTTTCACCTGAGAACCATTTAAACCTACACTACATTACAAATGGAATTTCTTTTTTCAAAACAAAATCAGTAATCAACCTGTTGAACTAAACAGACACTGTTTGGTGGAAACAAGAACAGAATACACCAAGCAGAAAATTCAGCTAGCACTGCTCCTTCTCCACTTCAAATAGCAAAGTAAAGTAGTCCATCAAAGCTATTCTCTTGGTAAACTCAAGAAATTATCATAATGCAGTGAGACACTGTTTATTATAGAACTCTGGACAGTTCTCTTACACTCCTCATGTCACAAGAAGCCAGGATTAACTACATCCCAAATCACAAGGATTCCCTATGGTACTCTTGGAAAATCCTCTTGCAGTCACCAGCTCTCTCCTCTGTATTTTTAACTTTGCTATCAACCTGTACACATCAAACTCAGCAACACTAAAAAATGCTACCCTTTAAACTTCACACAGCTGATGGTCTCCCCATGAAAAGAAATAGCCTTTCTTTAGAAAGGGTTTTGATTTTCTATTGACAAATACTTGAAGAGCATACAAAAAGCAATCCCTTCTTGCTCCCACCAACAGGTCTGCTTTGGAAGAACTAAGTCAGTCTCAATTACTCTTGGCATTATGAACACATTAGTGGCAAAAAGTGGGAAAAAACAGATGAATGAGATTCTTTAGACCTGTGCCAAAAATTCATTCAACAGTAAGTCTCGCCACCTTCTAGCACTTTCTATTAGAAAAGGAAATAGGTACAGCAAACAGGTCATGTAAACACGCTGATAGTCACTGACAGTAACTGAAAATTTGGTCTCTGACTCCTCATTTGTTTTTAGATATGAACATTAGAAACAGTTTACACACTGCTCTAAGATGCTGCACCACCTTCTCCTCCAATGAATTTTTTTTAGAGGCAAAGGAAAGCTTAGTCTTTCTAAATACTCACCTCTCTCAGTTTATCTTTTGTTGGAAGACAAACTAAGAAGTGCCAAGTAGGGAGAAATGGGATTCTCTTTTTCTAAAATTGTCTGACATCACCCTGTTTCATCTAACAAACATACAAGTCTGACCAAAACAAAACCTCATGTAACCATGGTAAAAAAAAAGAAAAGCATTATCTGAATCCCCAATATCTACCACAAAAGAACCAGAAAAAGCAGAAAGAAAATACTTCTTTAATTCTAAGTATCACAATCCAAGTAAGCATTAGTTTTTGAAATTAACATCACTTCTTCCTGGGAGTGTTCCTAGACTGAAGCTTTTAACTGGCAATTAAGGTTGCTGTAAAAGAAAACTGGATATAGATTTTATTTACTTCCTGTACCTAGCTATGTAAGTGTTAAACTGACAAAATTAACCAAAACCTACACCATGAACCAAAAAAAAAGGATTAACACCAACCAACCAAATTAACTAAAAAAACCCCCAACACCTAAAAAATAAAAACCCCACAACCTGACACTGTCAGAATACTTCAGAGACAGTTACATATTTCCACTTTAAAAAAATAAGAAGAATAGTAGTCTTTCTGAAAAGCATTTAGAGGAATTACAACAGAAAGCAAAGTTCTCTTCTGCTATTACTGTAACACTTGGGTAAATACTATCCACACAAGGATTGTAACTAGCATTACTTAATAAACAAAACACATACCACTCTGGCTGCTCTTTCCTGAGATTCACACTTTCTGCAAAACCATGGTCCAGTGGGTACTTGAACAATTCCATAGCAAGCTGTTTTGAACAAGACAAAACATTTCAGCAAACATAAACAGCACAACAATACTAATAATATGTTCTAAAAGAAGCTTACTATTAGCCGATCTCACATAATTTTAATTATCAAGAAAGCCAAATTGACAGCTATACATTGCACATTAAATCCTATTACAAAATTACAAGAAACTAAGTGCAGCAAGCTTAGATTTTAAAAATTATGCAGGATTTGTTCAATGAAAAAAGAACACATTCACTTGAAAAGTAACACAACCATTCAAAAGCAGCAACATTTCATGTGACCTGCAAAACAGGTGAGACACTTCACTGTAAATGTTGGATGCTTGTTACGAGGGATTTTTTTATGAGAACACTAGAAGTACCTAACAAACCTGAGCTCTTCCTAAGGCACTTATTCATACACTTACTATCCAGTTTTCTTACTCTTGTAAGAACATGAACTGGTCTTAAGCAGACAATCCACAGTGAACTGAACAAAGGGAAAGTTTGTTTTTTTACCCCAAAAAATTAACAGGGATGTAAATACAAACTGAACTCAGCATCAGGACTTGGATCAGTTGCAACTTGAGCCAGGCTACAACATAAATCCTTAGGGAAGAGATTTTGAGACAAGAAGATTTATCTGCAAGACAGTCATCTATATTTTTACAGTATATAAGAGCAACCCCAAGAGTTTGCTACAAAATTCCACAGAAAAAAAGAGTTTAGCAATTTGGTAATACTGCTCATGCTTGAAATGCACACATCAAGCAACCTTAGGAACTACAGAGGGAATGAAAACAAAAGAATACAAGTGCTGTGAGTATACTCTTATTTGTATGGGTGTAGCAAGTAACAAAGAACCAAAAAGCCAAACATTTTGCTCAAAGATAATCCCAAAGTATTAAAGATAAGTCAGACTCAATTCTCAACAATCATATGTTACTTAAATACAAAAATCAGGTTTAACTGCGTAAGTAGAAAAAAATATGATTAATTTAAAGTTATGAAGAAAGCTGAGATTAAATTAGTAACTTGTAGTTACACTATACAAATATATTGATTTTGTGATAGCTCAGAGATGAAAAATAGTAATGCAATAGTAATATAAAAACATCTGGCTAATATACCTTCATTTTCATGAAGGAAAGTCAATGAAATCATTTCCTATTATATACATACATGTAATCATATTAAGACCCATTGTCAGATTTTCAAATACTTTATTCAAGTATCTACAGGCCAAACTATTCTGGTAAGCCCTTTCTACTGTACAACAAAATTCTTTAACATGAGAAAAAAAAAATTGTTCTCGTTGCATCTATAATAACCACGGATGGGGGGACTCTGAATTTCTCTTTAGATATTGAAAGGGAGATTTTAAATGTGCAATCATACATTTAGGTTAGCAAGTGACAGTGCAGAATAGGAAACAAGTATAAAATGCAACTCAGAAACAAGGCTGGCAAGTAGATCCAAAGGCAACCTGGGCTGGGCAACGACCAAAGTTGAAGGGAAGTACTTCTGTATCTGCCAGGGTAACAGAGCACACCTGGAGCCTAGAAGAGTCCATCACCCAATCATGCTCTGATATACAGTGATACCATTTTCAGAGTTTTGTTTATACTTCCACTACTATGCAAAGCTTCTTTAAACACATGAAGAGATCTTGTCCTTCACAACTTGCCAATAACTTCACAATTGAAGCTTCCTCAGAACTAAGAATAATTATAATTATTATAGCAGTTAATAAAGCTTTATGGATAATACTGCTGCTTGTACTTCAAATACAGACCACCAGCTTTGACCACGAGGACTACTACATTTACTGCAGAGAGGAGTGGACATGCCTCCTCTACCACCTTTGTTCACATGATGTATCAAATCCAAAATGTAAAGCATCAATGGTACAGTAAATCAAAACACAGAGTTCTTCTTTTCTTAAGATCTCTGTAACAGCTTCTGGATTTAGACTAAGCAGTATTTTCCACACTTCCTGACAGATTCCAACTTAGGGTTGGATATGACTTTAACAAAAAAAATTCATTTTCTTGTACCTGCTGAAGTGTGTTTCTCTATATTAGGAATACTTTCTATAACTGACTTTTGTTCCTGCTATTTCAGGTCCAACTGCTGCTATCATCCAATTCTTTCACTGAAAATATCAGCAAGGTTCTAGATACAAAGGAAGATGTCCAAGATAATGCAAAAGGAATAGCTGTTTCAGCTATGACTTCTAGAAGTAGTCATGTTTTAGTGTTCTTCTTCATGATCCTAAGATCCCACAAGTGCAGTCAACCTACTGGTTAACATTACTCAGCTCTTAAGATGACAGGAAAGCAGTTCAAAACCAGATTAACTTCAGAGATCCTGTCAGGTCCCTTCTGTGTTCAATCTAATGTTAACAAAAATAACTTAATTATTTTGTATATCTCCTTAAATTACAACTATTTCTCACTATTTGTCAAATCACAAGGGAACACATACTTGGAACAACCAACTACTATATTACATCATCTTCAGCATAATTTAAGACTAAGCATGAGACACACATTAGTAGCATTTTCACATGCACTAGGCATTCAGATTAATGAATTGGATTTAGGATTTTCTGTCTCCTCCAATTTGTCCACCACCTGTAAGTAGCCAAAAAGGCAGTCACTGAGTTCACATGACTGCTCAGGAGTTGGTACAGAAAAACTACCATCTTATTCCTTACTTCTGCTACCATAAAGGAAAAGTTATGATGGCTTCCTTTCTTACAATGTAAGCAGCAGAATTGTCTCTTCCTCTGCTCTCACACGAAGGGTCAACTCACTGACAGAAAAAAAAACAATCACACATGCCAGCTCCTGAACTGAGCTGGAAACCAACCAACCAGCCTCCACTAAGCCAAACAAATCCAGCATCAGCCATTCCAAACAGCACCCTCCCCTTGCAGAACCACAACAGGAAGTCTCTTCATCTACCAGGAAACATCGGCCAAATAACATTCAAGGAAAGGCAGAGATGAAATCACATGACAGCTAAGTCTTTCCTATGCACCCTTCTCTTCCAATCCTAAACCCTCCCTGTCTCCTGGCTGCCGCTCAAATAAAATTTTCAAACTTGGGAAAAGCAGGGACAACAGGGATCGATCGCATAGGGGAAAAAAGAAATACAGCAAAATAGCAGAATATAGTACAGTAACAAGTTCTGCAAAGACCAAAAGCAATTTTAGAGAGTCTCTGAAACGTTGCAGCTGAGGTTGTTACAGGGTGCAGAGGCACGCTGAGGAGCACAGACACAAAAAACATGCAGGAGAAGAGGAAAGGGTAAAAAAATGGACAGGGGAGTTCTTCCTCTCTCACAGGCTTAATGCAGGAGAACACACTATACTAAGTTTCACGTGAGGGAAAAGACAGACGGGAAGGAGAGAAGATGACAGAGCAAGTCAAACCAGAAAGCACGTGGCCTTAGAAACAGGCAAACAGGCTTCATGGGTAAAAAGAAGGAGCTGGGAGGGGGAGGGAAAAAAGGGGGGAAAAACGGCCGGGGGGTGGGGAGGAGAAGGAAGCAGGCCCAAGGGAAGAAGCCGGGGAGCACCGAGAAGGAAGTGGCGAGGCCGAAGGCCGGAGCGGGTGCGCTGCCCTCGCCTGCCCGCTCACCTTGATGCACTGCGACATTGCAGCCGTGCCCGTCGCAGTAGACGAGCGGGTTCTCGGCCCAGCCCCGCTCGTCGGAGCACACGCAGCAGCCGCCGATCATCTCCTTCATGCTACTGGAGAACTCACCCTCCAGTGACACCGGCAGCAGCAGCGGCTCGCTGGAGACCATCTAAGGGTTAAAAACACCGTCGTCAACACCGCGCACGCCACACGCGCCTCGCCCTCCGCCTGCCCCCTCCCCCGGCGGGGTCTCCCCTCAGTCACTCAGCCGCAGCCGCCGCCACCGCCGCCGCGGCAGCGCTTCGGGACCCATGACCGCCGGCTGAGCGCCTCGTCTCGCCCCCGCCCGACCAACCGGCCAGGCTGTGTCGGTCGGGCCGCAGCGGCTCCCGAGGCGGACGCGGCTCCGCGGGCGGGCACGGCGGCGGCGCCGGCGCGCAGGCGCACTACGCGCGCGCCCGCGGGGCGGGCAGGCCTCGGCCCGGGGCCTCCTCGCGAGGGTTCGCGCGCCGCCCGCGGAACGTGAGCGCCGCCGCGGCGCCCCGAGCGCGCGCCCCCGCCGCCCCCTCCGAGAGAGCGTGCGCGGGAGCGCGCCCGCCCTTCGCCGCGCCCGCGCGCACCTGACGGCCCGCGCGCGCACCCACCTCGGCGCGCGGCCACGGCCCGTCCCCCGCGCGGGACATGGCGGGGCCCCCCCGCGCGCCGGGGCCGCGGGACAGCCCGCGCGGCGCCGCGTCCCGCCCGGCCTCCCCGCCCCCGCCAGCGCCGCACGCGCTGCGCGCTGCCCCCCGCCCGCCCCTCGGCCGCGGGGGCGGGGAGGCGGCGGACATGCGCCCCGCTCCCACCCGCGCCGCCGCTCCGCGGGGCCCCCGCGCCAAGGCCGCAGGACGCGCCCCGTGCCCGCCCCCTCCCCACCCCCCCGAAATCATTTTTACTATCTTGTTTATTTTCCCCCTGATGTGACTGCAGGACTAATGCATTCCCGCTCCCAACTTTTATTATCCTGTTTATATCCCCTCGGTGTGCCTGCAGGACTAATGCGTTCTCGCTATTACGCCACTTGCCTGCCCTCACCGCAACTTTTACTATTTTGTTTATTTTCCCTGCGATGGGGCTGCAAAGCTAATGCATTATTAATCCCGCTCTTTCCTCTTCCCTCAAAACTCATGGCGCGGATGCAGCGCTGCCTGGCTATCCCTGCCACGGCAGCGAAAGTGATGCTGAACGGGAGATGTGACAAATAGAGAAACCAGGGAGGCTGCAGACACACAAAAACAAACATGTTCTTCGACACAGCTGCTCTCTACTTTTACTCAGAGGTGGACATGTCTTGCTCGAAGTTGGGCGATTGGGTTCTTTTTTAATAAAATAACTCTGTAATTCTGTTGTCTCTCTAAATCAAAGGTGGGGGGGGGCAAAAGAAAAAAAACCTGAGGGGAGTGAGCTGAGGTGGTCAGCAGAGAGGAAAATCTCAGGCTATTCAATTCTCCATTGTAAGCAGGTATGCCTGTAGCAGAAGGAACTAATTGTGGTGATTGTTAGGAGCATAAAGAAATTAAATGCAGCCTTGCAAAATCCTGGCCACTCACTTGCCCCCGGCCTAGCATTTCTTTATTTGTTTGTTTGTTTATTTTATTTTGTCTTGGGCAAGGAAGATATCATTGATTCATCTTCATTATCATGCTAAAAGGCAGAGAAGCAGAATTTGTGTGTGGGCTGTATTTTTCACGATGATTTTGCAAGGGCAGCTGAGCTGGTATCTGTAGAAATCACTACTGAATTATGTACATTCCTGGACACAGCACTACCTAGACCCACACGTATGCAGATTCTATTTTATACATTGTCATAGTCCTGTACACAAGTGCAGATGTTTTATTAGTTAACAAACTGCTGCATGGAAGGGAGAGGTGGGATGTGCACAACTCTACCCCCTGCAGACACCCGAGGCTGCAGTTTGTATTCAGGATATCTTAGGTCAAGCTCTTTTCTCTCCTTCAAGTTTTAAGTGAAATTATTTTGATAGAGGAAGAATGGCAGGCAGGCAAAAAAGAATCATGGAGGTAGTTTCCTACATGCAAGGCCCAACCAAACGTGAGATTATTGCAGCCATTTCGGGCGCATCCTAAGCATTTCTCTATAAATATATGCTCCAAATAGCCATAAGAGTTTAGAAATTTTTAAGATACGTGAAAAAATGGAGGGGGAGGAGACTGGAATGTAGTATGGTTCAGTTGTGTAAAATCAAAGACCGCTCTCAAAAAAAAAAAACACCCTGCACCAAATGTCCTATCAACACTGAAGAATACAAATTTCAACATAAAACTATTTGTTATTAAACATACTTAAAACACTATTTTTATTACTTTAAAAGCTCATAAAAATACCCTGAAAATTGCAGGTGCAAGCAATTACTTTGTAAGAAAATAAAGCAATTAATATATCCTGGTGTTTGAAAAAAACGCAAATTATTTGAAGCTGATAGATACAGTGTCGCAGCCCTTCTTCATTCTTGTCAAGAAAATGACATCTAATTTAAAAAGCATTCTCAATGATTCTGCTAACCCTAACCAAAAAAAGAAAAAAAAAAAAAAAAAGTCACAGTACAGCAGCAAATCTATCCTTTATTTCCCTGACAGATAAATATAATTTTTAAATGAAAATATATAAAATATATTTTGTTGGATGAATTTATTCATTTAGTAAAATGTGCATTGTAACAAACAATTGTAAATTTTTCTCACCACTTTTTTTTTTTGAGGTCTTCCTGCAATTTCTTGTCTGAAAAGCAACTAGTACAATCAATTCCCAAGCGTCTTTTTTTATGTTAGCTATTTTAAAGCTCAATCTTTAGTTTTATAAAGAAGCATCACCAAAGAAAAAACTAATTACTTTGCAACAATTTGATTAAAGCTGCATCATAGCAACAACAGTATATTAGTGAAGAACCTACTGTATAGTTTTCAAGTAAAAATATTCTAATCTTACACTATGTAACACACCAGTCCAGTATTGAACATCCCGAAATTTTGCTTTGGTTAAAATTCAGTCAAGCCTAATACATTCAGTTATTTAATGAAACATTTGTTGTCTTCTTACAGATTTCTATTTAATTCTTTCTATAGAAAGAGTGTACATGGACTGGAAGAAACTCCATGACTACCACTTTATGGTATTGTGTAATATTTGATTGAAAAATTTAGATAACCTCTTGATAGTTCTGTAAAACAATCATTTAGAGAAGACCTTTGAAATGCAAAATAGGAAAAGAAATGCATTACCACTAAATAAATACTGCAAACACTAAGCCTATAACAGCTATGGAATCAGAACATAAAATCTTGTAGCATATATGTTGTTATAATTGTAGTATTTAATAAGCACTGACATGACACAGAAGGCCAATTTTCTTTTTCTAAAAAAGGAAGCCTGTCCTTCTTATAGTGATATATAAGAGATTAAAATAATTAGAGGAAAATATAATTCAGTGAATAAGAGTGAATAATTTTATTGTTAATCTAAATGCAAGGAGAAAATCCAATTCGCTTAAAGGAACCTACAAAATCTAGAAGCTAAACAAGTTAGAATATAAGAAACTTATAAGAAGATTTAGTGTTTCAATTTTTCTTACTTTCACAAACAGAATGAATGTGTAAGTAAAAGAAAATTACACTCTCCAATTGCAAATTGTTTTTAAAAGTTTAAGGTATTCAAGAAAACATTAGCATATATGAGTGAATAGCACTTCAGTTCTATAAACAAAAATAAAGACGTACTCACAAATTTTTACTACAAAATAATCAGTTGCAACAGTAAAACTAAGATTTTTGAATGTCTGGTTGACATGTCACCTTCTTTCCCTAAAATGTGCAAAATCATATTGTAATTTTAGTGAATAAAACAAAGCATTGAACAAGAAAGTCTTTAATTTACAAAGCCACATTACCAGTTGAATATAATCATCAGAAGAATCTTCCAAAAACAACAGAAAAAGCATAAACTTGATATAAAATGCATACTATATTGGAAAGCATAAATTTATCCTGGGACTTGGAGCTGTAGAGCAGGAAAACTCACTTCCTTCCAGAAAGCAAACTTCTCACAGTAATTTTTACTCCATTTTCAGACTGGGTCTTTATTGAGAAAGCTGTGATCTTTACCTATGTTGAAAAAGATACATACTGCAGCTAAACAGATGCAACTGAAAACAGAAAATTGCAGTAGCTTAGTGATGTTCAATAGGTAGAATGATCTATCTCTTGATTATCCATTTAAAATACATTGATGCTTGTCTGCCTTTTGTTTATGTGGTTTTAAATCATTAACAGCATTCACTGAAATACCTTCTAATCGAGGGTATTGGCTTCATTTCTGGGAAGGCAGCAGTGAAATGGTCACTTTGCACAAAATAAAATGCAACTCTTACATGTTGACCCTTGCACGCAGTGCATTTTAAACGGCAGTCTGCCTTAGATCCAACAAATTCTTTCTATCTTTGTTCAGTTAGGAAGGATATAGCATGTCAACAGAACCCACATTAATAAAGTAAATGTATCTTTACATGCTTACTCTTAAATTGTATTGAGAAAGAATAAAGTTTTCCTTTTCCTCTTCTTTAATATACTGCTAAAATCTGTATTTAACACCTATCCAAATGCAATGTACTCAATAATTTAGACGTCTCAACATTTAACATGCAGTCACTTGGTGATGAAGAATTTGCAATGCTCTGTATATTTACATGCCATGCAAGTACAGGTAGCAACATTGGAGGTCATGTCAGTGCATCTCCTGGACACCATGCCTCTTCTTATGTTGTGCCATTTTCTTTTATGCGAACATGTTTACAAATTTTGTAACTATTTTGACTACAAAAAAGGGGAAAATAATTCCACCAACTATTGCATTCATTTTCTTGCTTTTAATTGTATTATCATCTTTCGAGAGTTTGGTGAATTCCACTTAGCTAGCAGCAATGGATAAAATTGGTGGTTTTCAAGTACTGCTTCTGTTACTAGTGTTGGCATTTAAATGTTAATTTCAGACTGAGGTTTACAGTAAACATGAAACAAGGGATTTTCTTTGAATGAACAATCTCAAACCAAAATTCTAAATAAAGGAAACCTAGCACAGGATGTTTTTAAGTGCAGTGATTATTTCCTTTTAAAGATTTAACATTCCCTAAGTGATAGAAGTTAAAGAAGTTAAATGTGACAGTTAATTTATAATTCTCTGCATTAAAAAAGCATTTAAATGCTAACCACATTTTTATATGAGTTAAGTCAAAGTAATGATAATTACAGTATGATACAAAAGAACCTGAAATAAACTTCTAGCAAACCATATTGAATATTAATACCATATTAAGCCCTGAGAAGCTGGGTTAGTAAACTCTGGAATGTAGATTATATGCAATTTAAATGTAACACAGGGCTTTTCTTCAAAGAAGAATCCTTCGTTTCAAAGTTTGGATTTTTATGAGGTATGTATTAATTCATTGGATTTATATTAAATACATTTACATAGCATCACTCCAAGACCAAGCCTCGGATTACTTCTATTGGCATATTTCTATGCACGATTTGCTAAATTAACATTCCATATAAATTAATAGCCTTCTTTACATGTTTGTTGTGTTACGATCGTCATTGTGATACTGTGTTGTGTCACAGGTCACATTTATTTCATTTCAATTCAGGAACAGTACCTATACTATATATTACATATGAGAAACAACATGCTGAATTTCCCATCAAATCTCTTAAATTCAGAGCTATTTTAGATGGGTTTATATAAACAAAACACATATATCTAATATAAGCGTGGGAAAGGAAAAGCTGGTTTGTTATATGCTAAAGCAAATTGGAGTAAATCAACCGCATCCGTGGGCTGGATAAGCAATACTACTCTGCTTTTCCCACTACCATTTGGACAAGACAATGTTACTTTTTTATTTAAAGTGTTTTCTTCTCAACAAGGGGCCACCACTTCCCAATCTCAAAAACACGCCCCAGAATATGTTAATTAATTGTATTGTGTCTCTGAAAGAAAGAGGTTGCCAAATGCAATAAAAAAAAAGAAAAGGTCTTTCGATCAGTGAGCTGCATTCCCACTGCTTGTTACCATCTCATTTCAATTCCATATAGATATACATGGATACATTTCCTCCAGGTACAACTTTGACCATTAAAAGCTGTTTAAGAGCGAAAGTCTAACTTGACCACATAGGGTGTATATGGGAAGCTTAACATTCCTGCTGAATTAAGCGCACAAGCCTCGGATCATTTTTTGTCAATCCTACTACGGTACTTCAGAGTCGGGAATGTGGGTAATTTCTAGAACATGGTACTTCCCAATTAAAAGTAACAACAATGCTCCTCTGTACAAAAAAATTCATACATCAAATATGCCAACAACACATTCCACAAAAATACAAAATAAGGAGTAATGAAGAATGGCAACAAAAGATCTCTTCCCATTTTTTTTTTAATCTTCCATTTCAATGAGATAGTTTTCAAATAAAGATATATTGTTTTAGCAAATACAAGAGTATTAAATGTCCTTTTGAATGATGCCTTCTAAATTTGCAGTAACCCTCTGAAAATTCCCAAGCAGCAATCAAGAGCAAATGCATCTCCGGAATACTCAAGCAGGACAAGTAAAACAAAACAAAAATCTTTCTTTCCTCGATCTTCAGCTAATGCCTTTAAATATTACCAGGGTAGTGTTTTCTATATATTATTGCATCTTCAGCTTTTGAATAATATGCATGCTTTTAACCATCTAAACTGAACTGAGTTTTTATTTGGAGGAGTCCAACAAAAGCCTGCAAGTTTTCCAAGAGTGAAAGAAAAGTCCCAAACGGTATTATCTTAAACAATGACTGCAAGCATGCAACTTCCCAAGTGTGCATGGGGGAAGAAAAGTCACTTCAGAATTATTTTCTACTAGGTGATATACATAAACATCAACCTTTAATTTCTTTTTTTTTACTGATCACCATCTATGACAAATGTTAATTTTTTTGGCATATATATTTAATTTTTTTAAAAAAGTCTAGGCACCACTTCTAATATTTTAAAATAAATTCACAAGCACTCGGCAATAACTTGCTAAAAACAATCACAATTCTCCTAGGAAGGATTTTCTTAAAATAACCAGTTCTCTAGAAACTCTTTAGTCATCACAAATATGAGTCCCTACAGGTTTTAATTTTATCTTCCAGAAATAATGTGCAAATACGGTTTTGGTTTTTTTTTTTCTTAGATGATTAAGGGCACTTGTTGGAAATTTTCAAAATTTTCTTGAACATCAAGCTAGTTAATTCTTCCCCTATGGAAATACATTAGAAAGTTCCGTTTGAAATGGTGTACTGAAAAAAATTTAATTTCTAATTATTTTCAGGGGGAAAAATGCAACAAACACTTTTCCTATAAACCAAATATTTTAAAATCTCAAACCAACATAAAACAATCACTTGGGGGGGGGGGGGGGGAATCCATCATGGTGCTTATATGAAAAACAGGATAAGATTAATATCTTCGTTTTTATAGACTGACTTAAGCATAGTTCCTTCCAAATTTCTCTTTGGCTACATTTATTAATCCAAATCCAGTGGGTCGGAGCAGTTTTTCCCAATTTCTTCAACAAGTCCTGCTCTAAAATCCACCCAGAAACAGATGTTACTTTATGTACAATTCCGCTGCGGTAGTTGGGGGGTTTTTACCTTTCAAGGAACACGTGAGCTACAGCCTCACGGAGCTCCCTCAGCGGATGGCACTTCTAAAGGCTCCTCTCTACTCATGAACCCGATTTCGCGGCGGGTCCCCCCACGCCGCTGCCGGCGAGCACACACAGCGTGCGGGGCCCGGGGCTCTCCCTCCTCCCCGCCGGCGGAAAGCGGCGCGAAAAGAGGCGGCCGGGGAACAATGGGGAGCGCCGGGAGCAGGGGGAGCCCCGGCCGCGCTTCCTCCGGCCCCGCCGCCGCTTCCTGCGGGCTCGCGCGCCGCTCCGGTCCCTAGGGCGGCCTGCCCGGAGCCCGCCCCGCTGACGGGAGACCCCCGCTCACCCTTGGAATCCCCCGTGCCCGCGCCGCGCCGCCGAGGGCACCCACGAGTTTACTCTCGCAGCCACTCGCTCGCCCCCGAGCTCTCCCGCCCCCGCACGGCGAGCGGGGCTACCCGGCTGGCGCGGCGCCAGCCCCGCTCCTGAGCCTATCCCGGGGTCGGGCGGGCGGCCTATGGGAGCCCTGATCCCGCTGCCCCGGGCTCCTGCCCCGCATGCCGCGAGCACTGCCCGCAGGAGAGCGGCAGCACTACAGAGGCGCCGCGGCCCCGCTGCACTGCGCGCTCCCTCCCTTCAGGGGACGGTGCTGCGCACAAAGGGCGGCTCAGCATTGTTCTCCTCCCTGACCCCCAAATCCCCTCTTCCCCGCCGGGAAAGGCGAACGGGAAGGGCCGGGACGAAGGGCGAAGACGGGGAGAGGCCAACTGCCCGCGGCGCCGGCCGCTTCCCAGCGTATCCTGCCTGCCATCTTCGCCTTTCCCCTAACTTGCCTTCGTGCTGTGCCTGCCGTCGAAGCCCCCCTGCCTACTGTCCCTTGTTCCCTCATCGCAATGTAGTAGGTCTTTCACATGTCACCTCGCCTAAAAATCCCACTGAGGCGGCAAAGGAACCTCTGCCCCATCGCAGCCACCCAGGCATCCTTGTCGAGCTTGTCCACGGGATCACCTGCTTCACATACCCACATGGCAGAAAAAAAAAACCCTCAACTGCACCAATGCAAGGTATTATTTGAGGATTTTGTCCTCAAATTCACAAAGGCGTCCTTCTTTGTAACCCTGATGGGCCTGGTTAGGTGACCAGGCGATATTTAAGCTACAGTCCTTTGCCACCTGCAGCCCAGCGCATTCCCATCCCCACGCTCAGAACTCCATGGAGCGGACACCAAGACACCCGGGATCCAGCAGAAAACTCAAAGCTTGTGAGGAAGAGAGTGGGAGCTACAACATGACACTGAGGAAAAACCACGGCTCGATTTAAATAATTGCATAATATTAGGATTTAACTTATAAATGTTTACATTTGTGTGATTTGATTAATGTCACGTTTGATTTCCTTAAAGCCACTGACAAGGTACTTTAAAACACGAGATTAACGTCTACCAGCGATGAAATTCAACAGGCAAATCCTCTTCCCAGCGCCCCGGCTCCCACAGCACGCGGGCAGGAAGGGATCTCAGACCCCCCCCTTTCTGCCCCGTGCAGCCCTCGGCCGAGGGAGCTCCCCGCACATCCCGTGGCCAGCGATCCCGCCCCGCAGGTGACAGGATTCCCGGCCGGTCCCTGCTCCGGCACCGCGCTACGGTGCGCGGGGCTCCGCCGGCGCTCCCGTTCAAACGCGGCCGAGCCCGCCTCTGCCCCGCCCCCACCCGGCCGTTACCGCCGCCGCCACAGGGACACCCCGATCCCGCCCCGGCGCTTCCCGAGGGAGGCGCCGCCGCTCCCGGGTTTTCCCGGAATGCCGGGGGGAACGGAGCGGGGGGAGGGGGAGCAGCGGCGGGAGGCTCGAGCACGGCACGAGCGCGGCCGGCGCGGGGGATTATGGGTAGGAAGGTGGTCGGGGCAGCAAAGGAAGCGGCGGGCGGGGGTGGGGGGGTGAAAGGTCAGCGGCCGAGAGCCCCCGCGCCAATGGCGGGCGGGCGGGCCGGGCTGGTCCCGCTCGGCGAGTCGGCGTTGTGCCGCTCTCCGCGCCTGTAAACACCGAGCGTGTCCGCCCGCGTGTGTCCGTGCGTGTCCGTGTGTCCCGGGCCGTCGCCGCCGCCCCTTGTAACGGTCTGCGCGAGGCCCCGCGCGCGCGGTATTTGTTCGCCCCCCGCCCCTCCCCCACCGCTCTTCCACGCGATTTATGGGATTTGCAAATAATTCCAGGGGGGTTTTCTCCCTCCGCACCCCCTCCTACCTCGGCTCCTAACCTCCGCTTCCTCTCCCGCCGCCTCGGCAGTCACCGGGGAGCTCCGTCGTTGCCGGCAGCGCGGGGCCGGGCAGACCCCGCACACAAAGGTCCCGGCCCCGATCCCTCTCCCGCCGGCCGCGGCTCGCGGGGACGGTCCGGTGAGTGCAGAGCCATGAAACCTGCAGCTCCTGCTCGCGGCGGGCTCCGGCCACCAACGGGGGGTGACTTGAACCGCCCCGCAACTTTCTCCCCGTGCCCCGCACCCCCGACCCGCCGCCAAAGGTAAAGCTGGAGCGAGTCCCCTCGCCAGCCCCTCGCAGTGAGGCTCAAACGGAGGAGGAAAATGGGAAATGTTCACACGGAGAAGTGGTTCCCTTTGTTCTTTCATTGTTTCTACCCGAACTGGCGGATACAAGGGAATAAACACTTACCTTCTCTCCTTTTTGCTCCAAAACACACACGTTCCCATCAGCTTTAAAATGCACGGTCCACTTTGGAAGCGACTACAAATGTCGGGAGAGTTTGTATTCCATTCTTTTACACTCTGCTCTTTTTAGTGTAAGATTAAGTTGCCGAGCACGTTGTTACAAGCCCCCCGCCTTAGTGAATGGTCACGTTTAGGACCCTCCAAGTCCATCCTAATTCTGCCAGTAGAATTGAGGGTATTGGAAGTCTAAACTTTAAAAAGGAAAAGGGCCTGCATCTATCGAGCAGACCTGAAAATGCACTCAGTTCCTCACTCACTTCCACAAAATGGATATAAACACCTCGCCCCGGACAACTCAATGAAATATACATTTTAAAGCTTGAATGTAGAAAAGCTGTTGCCTCGGCTGAGATAAGCTAAAAGCAAATTGGCATGAAGAAAATCTACCTCAGTGTATTCCACAGCGGGAATAGTCTCTGTAGTTTAAAACAAGTAAATAAGAGCATCATATAGAAATGCTAAGCCTAAAGTTAAAAGGAAAACAACCTCTGAGAGGAATATGCTACCCGGGGAGGAATGGGGAAAATTGCAATTTTTTTAAGTGTCCCTTTTTTGCAAAAATTACTGTTTTTCTTTTTTCTCCCCATGCAACCAAGGCGGGGGGGAGAGGAACCCATTTTCTGCTCTCTTTGTAGTCCAGTCGGCATTTTGCACCCAGAAACACGGGCAGTTCCTCCCCAAACCTTGCTTTAATCTGATTACGACAAGATTTGCTGATACAATGAATATTTGAAATGATCCTTGTGTCTTAGTGAGTGGGAAGCATTTCCAGGCTCCCGTTTCCAAGGCTCCCTGCTGCAGAGGGAAGAGGAGCGGTGGGGAGACCCCGCTCCCTGAGGCCCCGGTGGGGTGGCAGCCAGGGGTGAGGGGGACAGCCCCCTCCTCCAGTGCCCAAGGGCGCTGGATTAATTTAGCCCAACTCCCTCGGCCGGTGGTTGGAGCAGGATCTTTAAGTGCCTTTTCCCCCTGCATCATCACGCCTTTGCCAATTGAAAAATAAACAAATAATAGCAAAATAAATTTTAAGAAAGAGTGAGGATGCAGGCGACCCAAAGTAATTGTGGGACCTGGAGCACATGTTGTTGTCTCACACCCCCTCTCCTCCTCTTCCTCCCCCTCCTCCCGATGTGGCCTTAATGGCAAACTGGAAGGCCGGTTTATTTCATAGGGCCATATTACAACCAACAAGGTAAATAGGGAGTCGTGGGGGAGAGAGAGGGAGGGGGGAGGGAGCAAAAGGGGCTTTTCTTTGATAGCGTTTAATTGGAATTGAAACATTCTGGGGCTGTAAACATTCTTTATTTATTCAGCACACATAAGCGGGCATTGTTTTATCACCATCATAATTACGGTGTCCTTTAAACTGACTGATAGCAAAGGAGATAAGGGAATGCGCCTGTAGCTCCAGATCAAATCGCTGGCTCGCCCCTCTCCCCGGGTCACCAGGATCCACACGGTCCTTGGAGATGAGGAGCGCCGGAAGATTGTGGCCTGGCTATCCCTTACGTCATGAAAGTGATTTGTACCACATTGCTAATTTGGTGCAATTCATAACCTCCTGATCTCCTTCGTTTGCAACTGCTTTTCAGTTTGCACGGTACGATTTTTAAGATGTGGTTTCCCACCGTAGAAATTAAGAGTGATCACCTATGTGCAAGAGAGGATCTTGTTTCCCAATGTTTGTTGCTTTACCTTTGTCTAATTAAAAATGCAAACTTTTAGGATCCTTTCAGAACAAAGCCTCACCAAATCCCCTTTACGTCCAAGGATTTGCAAATTTATAAAGGCTGCATTGAATTCAGCATGGGTCAAGGGGCAAAAAAAGGGTAGAAGGTCACTGCATTTTGATTATGGGTCAGTAAACAACATGGCATGTAGTATGTGTCCAGAAACTCCTGCTAAAAAGTATTTTAAAACTACCATGGGTATTAAATTCAAGAAATAGTCTTAGTCCGTAGTGATTATAAATTGCACAAAATTCTAGTGTGCAAGAAACACTCCAGCTCCCATGAAAAAAATAAAACAAAGCCCCCACAAACTTAAAAAGCACTTAGTAGAATTCTACATTGCATCTCTGCTAAAAAAAAAAAAAAAAAAAAAAAAAGAGAGAGAGAGAAGAAGAAGAAAAAATGGAGAAAAGAAAAAACAACCCTGAAACTTTGAGGTATAAGAGTGTTAACCAGATTATGATTTTTTTTTTCCCAGACTGATGGCTGGTGTTTCTTTGTCCTGCACATTTAGGAGATTTAGTTATACATTCTGATACGTTGTCTGACTAGAATTTAGGGCAAATTTTAGTTACTGCAGCCACATTTCACTGACTTTAAAATAGCAGAAGGATCCTATTATACTATTCCTTGACCCTATTATATTTACATTACTGGACTCTTTGTGATAGCCTCTAGCTGCTTTCTATCTGTGTCCTCCTCGAGCAAAATATGCCCAACAGTAACTAGAAGCAGGGTGTAGTGTTAGAAATCAAGTTCTCATGTGACATATGTATTTCCGCACAGCATCATGAAAGCAAAAGGTTTATTTAATACTTGTCAATACCTGAAGACATAGTCCAGCATTAGCAAATAATAATAAATAATAATAATACTCTAATAATGTGGCAATCCTATTGTGAAAACGCACATGACCCTTAGGTTTTCCTGAAGATTTTCAGAGTTCTCCCCATTAGTACAACCGGTGGTGGACATTGCTGTTGCATTTCCCAATGAAACGTTTAAAAGACTGTAAATGGTGTGTGCATTACTACCTTGCAGAAGGAAGAGGTCAGGCTAAATTGCACTGGTATTTAAACATAATCATACTATGAAAATAAATCAAAACATCACGTAAAAGGAGTATTTTAAATGTTACACACGTTTTCTTTCTGGAATGACATGGCTAAGCAGTTCCCTTTGAGCATATATATTTTAACACAAGTTTACAAAAATAAAAGTATATGATTTTCAACAAATGGGAATAGGTCTACAGCAAAGTATTATGAATATTATTTTGCTCTTTCTTTCCTAATGAGGTTTATCCTTCAGCCAGACAGTTTTAAGACTGAAATACTACTGGCTATAGAGTGTAGATTGCAAATTGCATGCTACTCAACGTGAAAAGGAGCACGTTTGATTGATCGCCTCTGTGTGTGTATGCGCCCATACACACAACTCTCTGTAGTTGCATGTGTATGTATTTGGCAAAACCGGGCATCTCTGGCGTCCTTATCTTAAGAAATGTGAGACAAACATCCATTCCTTTAATCGTGTTCATCTTTGATCACCAGTGAGGGTGACACAGTCCACAAAATTAACAAAGAAATTCCCTTGCTTTTGAGACATAGCTACATATACATCTGGGTCTGCACACACATGCACATGGACACACAATCAGGCAGGCATACATCCCAATAAGTAAATTATGGCATAACTTTTCATGTAATTGACACCAGACACCTTTTATTTTTCATTTTCATTCTTTTGACCAGCCTTCACATTAACAATCTAAGCCATAAATGTTGGTGGCTATTGATCGCAATCCCCTGTGTGCGTGCAAATCCATTTTCAAGTCCTCTGCCTTTAATGTGCGTGTGCGTGTGCAAGGGGCCTCTGACGGCTGTTTATCAGGATCTCCCCCAGCCTGCTTCAAGACGACCCCGGATACACAACGTGTGCCGATGGCCAAGGGAAAGCGCGCACACACACTCACACACACGCATACACACACAAAAAGAGCCAAACCAAATGATGGAGAAGTAAAGAAACAAAGCTCTCTTGTGTGAGATGCGGAGAAAGATATGCAACCGAAAGTGTGTGTAAGTATACGTTGAGGATGTGTAGGTTGGGCGCCTGACATTTCCCAAGACTTCTCGTGGGTTTCTCCCTGCCGACATCTGGCGCTGCCTCGACCCCGGTGCTCATGGCCGCACCTTTCGGGAACCCGAGGTTTGCTGAAAAGCCGTCACTAGTTTTAAACGTTTGGTAGCACCGGAATTAAAAAAAAATAAAAATAAAAATAAATTTTAAAAGGGACATTTTTTAAACAGTTGCCGAATCCCACTGCCAGGCTATCACCGGCAGCGCGTGGGTGCCGGTCTGGATGCCCGTGGCTCCCTCCGTGCGAGTGCACGCGTGGATTTGCACGGGAATCTGACCCAGCTGAACTACCTGACAAATAAAGGACTTTTCAGCCCATCGAGCTTTTGGGTAACGTCGTCTGAGCAGCTTTCTCGGAGTTTACTGTTCCTTTACTGTTGACTCCATAGCCTTAACCTTAAAGCAGGGGGAGGAGAGCAGTAGGGAGGGGGTGGGGGTGTTCGCAGCATATAAGTACATCAGGAGGAATTTTTAAACGACCTTATTGTCTCTAGCTCTAGAAAGACCACGATGATTTCTCTTTAGCGCCAGCAGCTGTTTTCTTTCGAAACTTTGCTTTTTTTGCCTCTCACACGAGCGAGCAGGAGAACGGCGAGGCTGGGAGATCCAGATGCGAGGAGAGAGAAGGAGAACTCCGCGGATGGTCTGAGCTGTGCCGAGGCATTGTTCACTGCTGCCTCTCGGTTACGTTTAAAGGCTGAAATATCACGAGATCCACTCAATGATCCTTTTCTAATTCGAGGGACAAAATGTAATTTACTGTAGCTCTGCTTTCTAGAATGGGAATACTATCCCTAGGTTTCAGAGGGAAGAAGTAGGCATCGCGGTTCGCACACACATGGATTAAGTTGAACAGCGGCGATTACATCTGCGCTGAGAGCAACAGTAGTCCAGGGCTGACTTTTCAAATCTCAGCCCTCCGAGTTGGAGGCTCCCTTGAATAGACTTCCTCCATTCCCGGATGCACTTCTCCAAATTCCCACTTCTCTCTCGAATTCCTGGGAAATTGGGGGCTTGCCTGCATTTCGCCTTGTCATGCAAAACGGCGTTTTCACAGAGTGATTATGCGCTTTCTTTTAGCTGTACCTGACGGGGTAACACGAACTCCACGCACCATATTGCCAACACGCGGAGTGGATATTGACGTTTGCGATTGAAGATTTTTTTTTTTTCCTCCGTCGATTTTTTTGCCAAGTCACAGCAGTATGAGATGTCTCATTAATCTCGCGGATGTGTCTAATTCTGGATGTGCAGTGATACATAAAAGTGCTGGTGTTTGTATCCAGCGGAACACTGGATGCACGGCAGAGATTGGTGATTTTTTTTTTTTTTCGCAGCGCCTAACGTGCAAACCGCAAGCATCACTTTAACGTGACAAGGGAGAGGCATGCAGCTATCGCAACATTTGCGAGATCCTCGTTCTTGACACTCGAATAATTTAACGTTCCTAAGAAGAGGTTAAACCTTCATGCTGCTTCTTCAAATTGATTTTAAGGGGCTGCTATAAATGGAGCATCAAAAATCTTCGGCAGGGCTACTCCGTGCGGAATATGCAAACTGCGAGCCAGAAGCATCCTAGCCCGATGTAATATCGTACATTGTGTGTTCCAGCACTTTTTTTGTTATTACGTAAAGGCTCCTGGAAACACCTTGGATATTTTACATTCTCCTTTCTCTGCTGGAAGCAATCAGCACGCAGGAATCCTGACGTGGGCTCTGGGACTATAGGACATTCCAGCTCGTGATCCAGCACGGTTAATCGTGAAAAGTGTATACATTTCTGGCTTATCTATGCTTTGTTATGGGTCTGACGTGAGCTCACGTCCTCCTCCCCCCTCCTGCAATATTACTGGCAGAATTTCAGTTAAAAGTGTTATAGTATCACGGTGCGGGAACCCGTGATATTCAGACAGCAAAAATAACCTTAGTACCCGGCTATAAAAAGCTAATTAAGCAGAAGAGGAAAATCAAGAGAAACTCGAAAATGTAAGTACTCCCTCTCGTTAACAACCGAACATTTAACTTTGGAGCCTCAGAAGGGGAAATACCAAGCTGTTCTGCACGTTTTCGCTAAGCTTCATTTTCCACACAATGCAGAATAAAACGCTAGTTTAAAGCGGCTACGTTACCGAAGGATTTTCCATCGCTACGATCAGACTTATGTCCTTTAAATTCACGGCATGCACAAAAGAGCAACGTTTGTCCAAAACAGGCTGAAAATATACGGAACGATAGGGGGAAAAAGCATACAAATCCTTCCTCCGAAGCTAGCGACGTGGAAGTCTGAGAGGGCTGAGTGTGTTTGAGCTCGGATTGTTTAATAGAAAGATTTATATACTAACTGTATTATTTACTTTGGGAGGGGAGGTGGCAGTATAAGGGTATGCTAATTAGTGGGAGATTTTTTGGGGGAAGGGGTGGAATATCAATTTTTATTGCATCACCTGTCAGGAGTGTCCAATCAGCGTTGGCTTTAGGGGAATTAATTGATGAAGGTGTCTCCGGACGAGCTCACTTCACTCTGTCATTTTATTTGTAGCTAAAGCAGCGGCGGGAATAGCAGCTGCATTTCTTTTCTCTTCCTCCCTTCACATTCCATTATCATAGTTTCCAATGGAAAAGCAGGGAATGAAAGGGAACAGGTACTGATCTTCAGCAACAACTTAGAGAAACACTTTGGCAAACCTGATTTTTAAGATTATATATTGATTGTAGTCTCACAGTATTTTTTAATTTATTTTTTTAAATTTTGTCTAAAGTTTGGCACTTCATTCACCAGGAATAACAGCCTTTGTTATATTTTATTAGCAGGATGCCTTGAGACAAATACAGCATCTGGCTGAGGATTGTGTGTGTGTGGCTTTTTCTTTTTTTTTTTTTTTTTTTTTTCATCTGTCTCTCTCTCTGCAAATGCTGGGAATAATTTAATTCACGAAATGGGAGACCTGAAGTCGGGTTTTGAAGAGGTGGATGGCGTGAGGCTCGGCTACCTCATCATTAAAGGAAAGCAAATGTTTGCACTCTCCCAGGTTTTTACAGACCTGCTCAAAAACATCCCGCGAACTACCGTGCACAAGCGAATGGATCATTTAAAAGTAAAAAAACATCACTGCGACTTGGAGGAGTTGAGGAAACTCAAAGCCATCAACTCCATCGCTTTCCACGCTGCCAAATGCACCCTGATCTCCAGAGAGGACGTGGAAGCCCTATACACATCCTGCAAAACCGAACGGGTTCTTAAAACGAAACGAAGGAAACTAAGCCGGGCGCTGTCTGCCACCGATCTCCGGCCGGAGCTCGCTCCCCCCGACCCCTTCTCCGGCTTCTGGAAGGAGAACAAACTTTGGCTGGGTCTGAGCGACTCTCCTCGGCCGCTGCTGCCCGTCCGGAGGAAAGCTCTGCGCCCGGGGGACACAGCCTTGCTACCGGCCGCTCATCTACCTCACATTTTTAGTAAATACACTGGCCACAGCTACCCAGAAATCGCTCGGGCGCCTTGCAAATCCCCCGTAAACTATGAAACGGCGCCGGCGGTGGGCGGCTGCGTGCCCCTGCGCTCCCGTCGCCCGCTCGCCGCCGCGGCGCGGCCCCGGCTCCCGACCGCCGGTCCCCCGCCCCTGCCCGCCCGCTGCCGCCGCCGCCGCCACGGGGCGGCCGCCGCCGCCGTCACGCTGGGCCCCCCCGGCGGCGCCCGCCGGCCCCTGGCCCTGCCCCGGCCCTGCCGGCCCCGTGGCGCCCCGCGGCTGCCGCTGCCGCTGCCCCGCGGCTTCGGGCCGCCCGCCTTCCCCGAGAGCGGCAGCAGCGACTCGGAGTCCAGCTGCTGCTCGGGCCGCGCCGCCCACGACTCGGACTGCGGCTCCAGCCTCTCCAGCTCCAGCGAGGGCAGCTCGGAGGAGGAGGACGAGGAGGAGGAGGAGGACGAGGAGGGCAGCGGCGCCTCGGACTCTAGCGAGGGCAGCTCGGAGGAGGAGGAGGAGGAGGAAGAGGAGGAGGAAGAGGAGGAGGAGGAGGACAGCACCTCGGACTCCGACTCCAGCTCGGTCTCCAGCCAGGTTTCGGTGCAGAGCATCCGCTTCAGGCGCACCAGCTTTTGCAGCCCGCCCGGCGTGGTCCACGCCAACTTCTTGTACCATCTGGCGGCCGCCGCCGCCTCCCGGCCCCCGGCCCCGGCGGAGCCCGGCGGGCTGCCCGCCCTCCGCGGCGCTCCCGGCGGAGTCAAGCCGGAGCTGCCGGAGGAGTGGGGCTGCCCCGGCTGGGCTCCCGCCGCCCCGGCGCTGCGCTGCTCCGGCGGCCTGGGGAGCTGCTTCGCGGAGATAAGAGATGATAGGGTATCCGAACTCACATTCCCACACTCTGAATTTTCCAATAATGCCAAGAGTACTGACCTAACAATTAACTGTGTTGCAAAGGGGGCCTCTTCACCTAGCCCAAAGACAAACAATGCATTTCCACAACAAAGAATACTCAGAGAGGCAAGGAAATGCCTTCAAGCAACTACTACACACCGTGCAGATAACAATACAATAGCTGCTAGGTTCTTAAATAATGATTCTTCATCAGCGGCAGCAAATTCAGAGAAAGATTCCAAAATCCCTCATTGTATTGAATTTGCCACGGATTTGCCCTCTTTACAAACTGATCCTGCGGAGGATGCTGCTTCTCCAGGGGCAGCAGCAGCAGCTGAGCTCCAGTGCACTGATACAGGCAATAAGGCATTGCCATTCCTGCACAGCATTAAAATCAAAATAGAGGACAGCAGTGCGAACGACGAGTATGAGCCTGATCTTACAACACATAAGCTAAAGTGTGAGTGCAATGATACTAAGGATGAGTTTTACGGTGTGACTGAGACTAATAACCAGGACGCTTTATTGACAGCCAAGGAAGATTCTGCATGCACTGAGAAAGAAACCACTTCCTTAAACCCACTGACTCAGAGTCAGGTCCTCTCATGCACTTTAGGTACTCCAAAACCTGAGGATGGGGAGTATAAATTTGGAGCAAGGGTGAGAAAAAATTACAGGACACTGGTTTTGGGAAAGCGACCTGTACTGCAGACTCCTCCAGTCAAACCAAATTTGAAATCAGCTCGAAGCCCACGTCCTACAGGTAAAATTGAGACACATGAAGGAACACTGGATGATTTTACAGTTAACAATAGACGCAAAAGGGTAGCCAGCAATGTAGCATCAGCAGTGAAAAGGCCATTTAATTTCATGGCAAATTTTCCCTGTCCACCATCACTAATTATTGGCAATGATGGGGATTTGTTGCCAGCTTATTCCTTAAACACCACTAAGGATTCCCAACCACCTCACAAGGCCCATCCTGTATGGAAATGGCAGCTGGGCGGTTCTGCAATACCTCTTCCACCTAGCCACAAATTCAGGAAATTTAATTAATAAAGTAGTTTGGAAAATATTTTCTTGAACCACCTTTAACTTTCTTACCTTTTTTTTTTTTAAACTCTGCAGCATGGTTTGTACAAACCCATTAATGCTATACACTATTGGAATCCTGTTTTATCACATTGTGAAGACAGAATCTGGATAACTATTTTATTTACCATTACAACAGTGGGGGGTTTTTTCCTTATTTTGGGATCTTGGTGGGTTTTTTTTTTTTTGTTGTTGTTGGTTTGGGCCTTTTTGTTTGTTTGTTTGTTCTGTTGAATTGTTTTTGTTTTTTGTTTTTGTTTTTGGGGGTTTTTTTATTATGTTACATTCCACAGAGTACTTCAGGCTAAAGACTCAAGTTAAACTCAGTTATTATGGTAGAGCTGGAACACTTTACTGTTTAAATGCTAATAATGCACCAGTACCTCAATTCAACTGCTGCAAATAAATGTCAAAAGGTTGAATAATAAATATTAGAATGAGCCATTAAATTTATGCACTAGATTTTGAAAATGGAAGTCTAACTGTTAATTCAGTTAAACTTTGTTAAGTTACATGGTTGCACAGTAAGGGTTCACTATAATTCAATGTGGCAGCAGTATACTTTTTGGGAGCTTTGTTTTCGGGTGCAGGGGTGTCTTTTTTGAAGGGCAGTTGCACTTACTCCTTCTTCTCCGGTTTGGAAAAGACTGGGGTCCGCCTGCGACCCCAGCGCTGGGAAAAGCTGCCTCATTTGAAACCAGTAAATAAATGTGGAATTCTATTTTTGGTAAAAGGGTGTCTTTTTACTTGTACAGCCACTCTTTGCAATTGGGAAGCCTTTTTGTTTCACCCAGAGGTCTTAAATAAGGTTACTGTTATCCACTAATGTCATACTTAAGTTGTGGTCTGAACATGCCCCTTACAAACTTGCAAAGCAACTAAAATATTTGCCTGGCCAGCAGTACAATTTATGGTCCAACCCCTCATGCTGGCTGGAGGAAATAGCAAAGCAGTAAATACAACACAGAAAGTGAAATGAGAGGCCGTAAGTGGAAAGATTACACAAAATGAGAAGACCATGTTGTTCATAGCTTTTTGGCAACAAAACTCAGGCAATTCAACCATGTTACACTTCCCGGTTCTATCCTCATCTCTTGAAATTTGCTGTCGTGGGTTTTTTTGCCATGCCATCCTCTCTATGTAGCAGAAACATTTTTACTGCACGTGACAATCAGAGGCAATTACCTATATTTGCACTTAATATCAAAATAGTCAAACAGGCAGACTTCTAGAGTCTAGCCCTCGGTAAGACATGCTGGTATAATATATTGTGATGATGGAAGCAGTAAATCAAAATTATGGAAATTTGCACTGTTGAAAAGCATGCTTTAGCTTTATTTTCAATTAAAAACACTGTTTTAAAAAAATCCTGATTCCAAACACTTTGAATTATTGCAGAGTTATCCGTGGTTTCCTCTCCATTTGTAAGTTCACTGTTTTTATTTGGAGGAAATACGCTTCAAGAGGTTAACTGTTTCACTCCCTCCCTCCCCCCCCCCCCCCCCCCAACCTCTGCAAAAGAAAGGGAAGGAGGAAAAAAAAAAAGTGGAGGCCGAGGTGGAGGCAGAGCTGAGGACGGGGGAAGGTATCTCTTGTGGGGGAAGGACGGATACAGCAACTCTGAAAACAGCCTGAAAAGTTTGCAGCTTGAGAAAGGCAATAATAATTGAGTTGCTGAATCAGCAGAGTTTAGGATGAATAATTGCTGGTTTCTTTCTTTGGATTAGCATTTTATTTATACTAGATCATTCACAAATTAAATTTTAAGGATTCCACTCATCGATCAATCCCGGGAGAATAATTTATCGCAAATCAAAAAAGGAAAACAAAGCAACAATGTAATGTTTACTGTGTGACTCAAAGTCAACATTTCTGCTGGCAATCCACTGCCTGGGTTTCAGTTTTTTAATTCCTGCCTTTTGTGATGCCCTGTCCCAACCCCTCGTGTCTCCAAATATTCCAAGCAGTCACTAACTGATTTCAGCTCTGTTTACTATATCCACACCGAAGTTTTCCCCTCATTGTAAAAGGCCTAGTCTAAGAATACCTGCAGCCAAATATATTTAGAAAGAGTAAACAATTGCCTTTCAGTGGAGTTACCCTTCCCCCCTGCATGCACACGCACACACACATGCACACACATCACTTTAAGCTGCCAATTGCAAAAGGTGCATTGCATACTTAACCGCTCTGCTGAAATTACGATGGTCATGAAAAATATGCTTACTGGAGTTGTTCTGAGATGAATGTTTACATTCGTGTGTTTAGAGCTGCACAGATTACAGCCTTATTTCCAGAGAACTGTAAGTACGTACAAAATGTACTGCTCAGGAAAGCCCCCCCACTCTGTTAGAAACCGTGTCTGCCTGACAAAGGTCGTCCCTTGACCAAAAAAATAAAAAAAAAAAAAAGAAAGGAAAAAAAAAAAAAAGGAAAAAAAAAAGAGCCAAAAGACGCAAAAGTGCAATATGCAAACTTGAAACCTAAAATTTCGCCTTGTCAGTTAAACAACATATCACTTTCAAAGTAACTCTGTCCCCTGACCTGTTTACTTCCAATTAGAGATATGCTGATTTGGCCAGGAATTGTAAATTACAGAGGTGCCTTTTCAGGTTCTGAAATAATCCAGGGTGGGGGGCTGGGGGTTGGAGGGGGAGGTATAAGCATAAATTTATACCAAATAGGCTCTGCAGAGTTGAGGACGTGAAATATGGCGCCCAGCCTTGCCAGCGGCCCGGGAGCTCCAGGCACCCCCGGGCATCCCCGGCAGGCTGCTCCGCTGGGCTCCCCTCCATCCAGGCAGCAGCAAACGGCAAGGAGTTAAACAGCCACATAATTTTCACACGTGCACACCTCAGTTTAGTACAAGTCACTAGCAGGGACATTCGTGGTTTTACTACCGTTGGAGAAATTAGCCAGGTACAATAACTCACCAGGAGAAAAAAAAAAAGGGGGGGAGGGGGATGGTATTCTGTTCAATTCTGGTAGTTTGGTAATTGTTTCTGACGACATTGTAATTATTATTGCGATCAGAGTTCATTATCATTTCAGCCTTAAACATGTAAAGTCTTATCATTGAATTACATAAAAATAACCAAATTTCTCCCATAAAGGTAAGTTCTAATAATGAGGAAACCCCAAGGTTTTCCAAGGGAGACAGGCTACCATTTTGTTGTGATGTTTACATGAGATAAAACTTACAATGTGTTAGTAATTGCCACTATTTTCCAATTCCTGGTGTACACAAAAATCATCAGAATTTTCTAGAGGAAAAAGCAGTTGAGGAAGTGCATGTGCTGTAAGGACTATACTCTGTAGGTATTTGCCACAAATAGAGTTCACTGGGAAATTTATTGTGAATATTTCTGCTGCCAGATGGAAGACAAAAGAAAGTTTTGGACTCTGTTTAATTCTCTAGAACATTAAAAAGGGAACACGTGTAATGCCTTCAGCAATGAGGTATATTGCCTTAAAAGATGTAACTTGCCGTTTACAGCAATTTACTTTAAGAAGTGATTGTTCTATAAGCTACACTTACTTGACTACAGTGGGATAATCTCTTTACTGGTTGTTTATTTAAAAAGCCACTACTAGCAATAATGCAAAATAGTGGTAGCTGTTGTATGAAGTTTGCTGTTTAATCAATTCATATGGTGATTTTTTACATGGTCTCTGATCCCTTTTACTCTAACAGATTTAGTTGCCAATAAATTAAAGTTTCTGCAGAAATGAGAGCAATGTTACCATGTTTGTGTTTGTCACTGTTCACACGTGCGAGTGGTTGAGACAGAAAAGGGTAAAAAAAGTGGCATTTTTGACACACGGCGGTAATCTGGAGGAAAATATTCTACATATGCAGTATGTTAGAGAACATGAAACACGGATAACCTTGTTAATTGTGGTTTTTATGGTTAAGAGGATTGCTGGGAAGAATATGTAATGGTTCATCCTGGGATCTATTTGGTCAGCTTGGAAGCACAAAAGGAGGGCGAGCGCCTGAAAATGAAAAGCCCTGGCTAGCAAAATCAGGAGGGAGGCTTTGGGATCTACCTTCCCCAAGTCACGCTGGCAGACATTACCCATTCCCTCGGTACCTGGCCCTGCAAGCCGCGGTCTAACAGCTCCGGCCTGACCAAAAACCTTTCGGCAAGGGACAGCGAGCCGGGTTTAGGCCTTACACGTTGCATTTTTTCACTGCGCTGATATAATTATTTCCCGTGCCCTAGGCCCCTCTCTCTCCCCCTCTCCCTTTCTCTCCTAGGCGGCCTCACAAGCCCCCGCTTTAAAAGGCCCGAGATGTTTTGCATGAGGCGCTCACAATAGGGGTTGAGGGAATTGACAGTTTCAAAAACAAGGCGCCCTGTCCTTTCCAGATGCCGAGGACCCCTCTCCCGCACCATCTCTCGTTTGCTCCTCGCTGCTGGTGGCTTTACCCCTAGCATTGCAAATACACGGCAACAGCTGTGTTTGTAAACAGGGGGGAGTACGGCGGGAGCACCGCCGGCCCCACTCCCGCACCGCGCTCCCGCCGCCTGGAAATCACAAAAAGGAAAAAAAAAAAAGAAAAAAAAAGGAGAAAAAAAAAAAAAAAGAGAGAGGAGGGAGGTCAAAAAAATGCGGGAGCGTAGCCGGGGCCCCCGAGCGGCGGGGCTGCCCAAGCGCGGCGGGCCCGGGGCATAGCGCTCCTCGGGCCGCCATCTTGCCCAGCGCGGCGGAGCCTCCTCGGCTGCCCGGCCCAGCTCCACGGGCCGGCTCCCTCGCTCCCGGCCAGGGTCCCTGGCCTGGCTCCCCTGCTCCTGGAGCGGCTCCCGCGGGCGGCGGGGGCGGCGCGGCCGTCCCCGGGGGTTCCCGCTCTTCAAAGCGGGGCCGTGGCTCCCACCCCGCTCCCCCTCCGGCTCATCCGCCGGGGCGTCCATCTTCCCGGGCTCTCCCGTGGCGCGGCCCCGCCGCCTCCCGCCCTGCCCGCTCCGCGCTGGGGGCGAGCCAGGGGGCAAGCCCGTGGTGGTTCCGCGGGGCCCTCGGGGCAGATGCCGGGCTCCGGGCCAGGAAGCGGCCGGGGGAGGCCCGGGGCTCCGGGCTCGGCCGTTCGCCGTCCGCCCCCGCGGAGTCGGCCCGGGAGGGGACGGAGAGCGGGGTCAGCGCAGAAGGTCCAACAGGGCTGTTTGCTCTTGCGTCTAAAATGTAGCCGGGGCTGTAAAGCGTGTGAAATTACGCACCGGTCTCTTAAAGAGTGGCTAATTTATAGTAAATAGCGAGGGCTTTGTAAATGGATTTATTATGTTGTTTCTTGTTAATTGTTGAGAAAATCCCCATTGTTGAGTGTGAATGGCTTTATGGGCTAACCCGGGCCGCGCTGCAATCCCGGGGCAGTAAATGGCCGCTCCGCTAATGTGGCCCGTAGCGAGAAGCCGGACCAGCCGCGGTGACCTTTGGGCGGTAGGGCCGGACATGGACGTCCCGCAGGCAGACCCTGCTGCAGCCTCGTCCTTCGGCGAGGGACGCGCCGGGACCCCGGCCCGGAGCGAGCCCTTCTCCGTCCCCGACAGTCCGGGGAGCAGCGGCGCGGCCGGACCCTCCCAGCGCAGGGCCGAGGCCGCCGGCCCCGCCGCGGCAGCGCACACGTGCAGGAGCCGCTCCCGGCCTTTGTTCGCGGCCGCGCTGCCCCGGGTGCCCGTGCCCCGCATCGCCCCGGCCCGCAGGCCCGGTGTCCCTGCCCGCAGGCCGGGTGTCCCTGCCCGCCGAACGGCACGTCCGCATGGCGAGGGGGGCTCCGAGGCGGCCCTCGGCCTCCCACGCCGCCGTTCCCCTTAGACAAATAAACAGGAGCCAGCACCTCCTGTCCCTTCTCCCTCGTTCCGGAGGGGCGGGGGAGGGGATGGCAATAGGGGTATCGCAATGAACTTCCCCAAACTCCGCACCGTGGCCCCCCTTCCCGGCCGCGGGTAGAGGCACGCCGATGCTCTCGGCGGTCAGAAGGACCGGGACGCGGGGACTCCCCGCCGCTGGCACCTAAACCCCTCCCGCGTGCACGTGTCTGCATATTGTAACATACAAATCACGATGAAATGTAAATTCTACTCTAGAAACTTATATTGGGCTATTCTCTTTCCTGAAATCTCTCCCTCTCTGATTTCGCTATTAGGAGAAATCCCCCTGGGTTTAGAGCACTTGTTCCACGGATTTCTGTACAGCCCACATCTGTTGCCTTCCCCTCTGCGGCTCGGGGCTCTGCCCCTGCTGCAGGCAGAGGAAGGAGCGGGTCTCCCGGCGGGCCGAGCCGCGGAGGGGCCTGCGCAGCCCGGCTCTGCCGCTCAGAGCTCAGCGATTTTCTAAACTGCCTTTCAGGATCGGGATTGAATTGCAATCGTGTCAGATGCGCGGCTCCCTCTTCCCTGAGACTTGTGCTCGCAGCGCTTTTCCAGGCTGATTAGTAGTGTCGGAGCTGCTAGATAGGGCTGTACAGTCCATTTCCCTCAAAACAGGATGTTTCCATCAACCTGCGTTTGGTTTTCCCCGAAGAGCAGCGGAGAGTTTAGCTGGGAAACACGTCCCAGCTAAGACCTCGTCTTCAGCTGCCACTCGGGTCACTTCACATCTCTGTATTATATTTCATCTTGTCATTCCCCTTTCTCTACCTTCCTGGGGAAAAAAATAAATAAACTAACAAACAAACAGCCTTGGAAAAGCATCTGGTGACGGTGAAGCGCGGGGACACCGCAGCGGCAGCGCCCGGCGCAGCGGCAGGGCCGACCACCAGCCCCTGTCCGAGGCCGAGGCACGGCTCTGTGCCGGACACACCCTCCCCGACCTCCCGGGTGTTTGCTGTAGATTGGTGCTGCTCCCGGAGCAAAAAACCCTGTTCTCCTGGAGCACCTCTCGCCTGGCTGCCCCGGGAGCAACGCTTTTGCTGGGATTTCTAGGGTCTTTGTGCATTTGTGGAGATGCGTGTGAATGGGACTGCGAGTGTTAAAGCTGCCACATAACCTGTGCGAACATATGTTTTATATTTACCCGCGATGCTTTTGTCTTTCCGAGATTCAAGGGTAAACTGCCCGGGATAATCACAAACGTAGAATTATTATCTAGTAAAGTGCATGGGGAAAAAAAAAAAAATTATTCAATTAAAAAAAAAAAAAACAACCCAACTCACCAAACCAAAAAAAAGGAAACCTAAACAACAATAACAACAACGGTTTGTTCCCTTTTGGAAAATCTCATTTCCATTTTCGTGGACATGACGTTTTGGTAAGGGTAAATAGCAATAGCGTGCTATTCCTTGTACAGTTTTCCAGGGCGTTTGAAAAACTTTACTAGGTCTGTTGGGGATGTTTGAAGTAGTACATTATAACCAGAAGAAGGATTTTTAGGATTTTTCAGGATTTCTATGACAAAATCGTCCCCGTCAAAATCTGGCAAAGTTCGCCTGAGGGAAAAAGATGTTCGTGCTAAATGATGTAGTAGAAGAAAAGAGCGAACGGCGTTTAATATGCCATATAAAATAATGTCAGATCTCCCCGGCTGTGATCTCGCAGTCTCTCTCACATTTCAGAGTAAGTTTGTAAATGGTTACCTGGGGTTTACAAATTTTTGCTAATAAAATCTCATTAATTCCATTATGATTTCTGTATCCTTCTCCCGTAAAGGGGCCTGTAAAGCATAGCCATTCTACACAAGCCCTGCCATTCATCAAGTCCGTGAACATTCGTATTTCCCTATCTAGCTGCGTAGAGGCCGATAAATAGAAAGGCTCTCCAGATAATCGCTGATATCTCTTGCCCTCCACGCAGAGTACTTGGCGGTGTTTGTTCCGTCCCGGAAAGCCGGGCTTCTGGGACAGGCATGAAAGTAGGTGAACTTCTTAAAACACACATGAAAGTTGGGAATCTTTCTATACGTGTTTGCATTGCTCGTGGGGCAAAGAGGAGTATACCCGGCAGCAATTCCTCATCAGCGGACTTAAAAGAGTCTCCTGCCTTTCCCGAGGCCTTTCTGCCTCCCTCTCTCCCTCCCCTCTGTAAACACCCGCGCACAGATGCGGCGAGGCTTCCCGGGAATGCTCCGGCCCGGAGCCCTGCTCCTCTGCCAGCTCCTGCCGTGCTGCTGCATTTGTTCCTCCCGTTTTCCGCAGGAGACGGATGACATCGGGTTTAGGAAAAAGCTCCAGAGGGTAACTGAGAGTTCAGCGACTCCCAGCCCCAAGGCCGGCACAAAAGTACAGGATGATTTTGCTGCGGCTTCGTGCGAGCTGCTCCGTCTTCACAAAACCTGCGAGCCGGAGCCGCCCTCCACGCAGAATTTACTGCTTGTGTTTGGTTTATCAACGCCGATGGCGTCTGATCATTAAGAAAGACGAACTGCATAAACATCTGATAGTTTGTATTAGAATCATGCACAGTGACAATTGCACAGAACTGGTTTTAATTTTATTTTAAAGTGTTTACACATCGACATATGGTGAATTTGTCTTCGCTCAGAAAGTTAAGAATCAATAGCGCTAATAGCTTTGCATAGGTATGATAGCGATTAACATTTTTGCTCCCACCAGCCCCAGGTTTCTGAAGAGGAAGGCTTGCGTGCTGAAAGAAAAGGAGTTTTCCAATGAGACTAACTGGCTCTGTCCGCTAAGGTGCTCAGGATTTCCTCGCAGGCATCACCGAATTCATCGGGACTCGCTGTGTCTCCCCTCACGGACATGGAGAAGCAGCAGCTCCCTTGCTCCTTGTTTATCTTTGTTTTGCAACGACTTCGCTCGCCAATACCTGCAAAGCTCAGCCTGAAAAAACAGCTCGCTGATTCCCGGCGAGGAGAGCTGGTCCCTGATAAAGGGCTGGAGCCTAGTCCCCCCGAGCTCCGGCTGCGATGACAGCATTTTCTAGGAGCCTCTCTCCCTCTCAGGGAAGCGGGAAAAGCAAAGTTCCCGAGCCCGCTCCCTATTCCACACTTTCTATCAAGGTGCTGCAGATCCTTTGGCGAACTCCCTGGTTTTCCCAAGGGCAGTCCAACGAATCCAGTCATAGCAAACTGGGGTGGCAAAAGTTTGGTTGTGCTGGGACATATGCTAAAAATGAGGATGTGGTCTCAAAGAGATCATTAAACTATGTATTTCTGTGAACTGAAAAAAAGAAAACTCATACGCGAGAGTCATTGACATTTACAAACACTGCTAATTTTCCCAAACGTCGAAGGACTATTATTTTTACTTTTCAGGTGTTGCTTTACAAAGATCATGAAATCACGTAGAAACTATAAGCCTAACCCAATCCACAGATGTCTATGCACGTCTCTAAGTCAAACAGGTCAAATATTTTTTAAAGACGCATTTACCAAGAGAAAAAAAAAAAGGCATCTAAGCTGGAAACCTGTGGGGGCATAACAAAAGGAAAGAGGCCACAAAGAAATATCCCACAGTGGATTACAAGGTTATGGGACAGGTCACTACAGGAAAGTTAAACAAAAAATGAAGGGTACATTATATAAACCTCACATAATTAAAAAATAGTTAGTTCCAATGTTGTAGTTTTACCTTCAGATATTTGTTGAGTTTGTTGTTCAAGTGCCTGTGAATTTATTGGGAGATTATTCTGTTAATATAGCTTTATTTACCCGGCATTTGCTTTTCCACATAATTAGAAAACTGACCGCAGCCTTTAATGACTGTGTATTTAATGAAGACTACGATTATTTTACACCGCAGACAGATGTACAGAATGTGCTATTATAGGAGGGGACGTAGTCAGACAAGAAATAAACCCAGCCTTACAGAGAGAGAGGACTCTAAGACAGTAATATATTAAATATTGCAGCGATCGATTTCAATACCCTGAGTGGACACGGAAATAAAAATCCACCCCCAAGATGAAATGATTAGGAATTCTTTGTTGTGAGAAAAAAAAAAAAAAAAAAGAAAGAAAGAAAGAAAAAAAAAAAAAAAAAAGAGGGGGAAAGAAAGAAAGAAAACAGCTATTTTATTTTCCCCCCAGATCCTTTTTGTTCAGGTTAGAAGAGGGCCGGGCAAGCATCTTTCAAGCTCTTAGGTCGCGGTTTGGGATAACCTAGAGGTTAGCCGCATCTCAGTGGCGTTTCTCCATGGTAAAAAGATGGGTCTTTGTCCGAAGAGAGATGGATTAAATATCAAGCCCGGCTCCGGTGCGCGGGACAGGAGCGGCCCCCGGCAGCGGCTGCCACCCGCGGCAGGGCTGCGCACCGGGGCGCCCGGCGGGGCACGGCGAGGGGGTCCCGCAGCCGGGAGCCCGGGACGGGCGCGGACGGGGCGGGCGGCGGGAGGGGAGCGGGTCCGGGCGGCCCCGCCGCAGCCCCTCTGTGGCCAGGCCAATTAGGGCGGCACACAAAGCTGCGCTCCAACCACCGTCCGCTCCCAGCGCTGCCCCCAGCCCGCTCTTGCCTTTCTTTCCTGCATACCTTCCCCCTCCCCAGCCACAGCCCTTCTCGGCTTTAATTAATAATTAAAAGGCGGAATGAAAATTAAAGAGGGGTCAAAGGAGGAGCGAGAGCCCGCGGGAGCCCGCCTGAGCACTGGACTTGGGAGAGAAGGTGGCCGGGCGCCATGCGGGGGTGCCAGGCGGGGGTCCTCCCACACCCTCCAGGCCGCCTCCTTCCCCCTGTTCCAGTGGGATGCGGCCGGGGTGGCCGCCCGGCGCAAGGCTCTTTGCCATAGCTGCGCCCGAGGCTTGGCAGGGCAGCGGCCGCCGGCTCGGGTTTGCTCCGCTGCCGTTCGGCTGCGGGGAACAGGAATTACATCCCAGAAAATGCGAACCTGTTGACTGCCACGTCCCGAGTGAAAGGGCCGGTAGTCTTTTACATTTCCAAACCTATGAAGTTGGGACGCCATCGCTGGGCCCCTGGATTCACCTGTCACTGCAATCACTGCCCCGGAGCACTGACAAATATTCACAATAAAAGAGTGAAAGGGTCTCTTAAGGTTCACTGATTTGTGTGTAGAACTTTGGAAAACTGCAAACAAGCGAGAAAAATTGTCCATTCTTGTGAAGGGAAATACAAGTTTGCACTTAACCGTTCAGCGACAAAACCCTAGGACTGGCCAAAGAGCCGGTGACATACACTGTAATCTCCATAACAATTTCATTTCCTCTCTTCCCTCTCTCTCTCTTTACTGGTTAGCAAAGGGGAAAATCTAAGGGTTTAATCCCGAGGAAGGCTTTCCATTTATTCCCACTACAGGGAGAAGGGGATATTGAGAAAAACCAACAGATCCCGAACAAAATGGAGAGGGAAGTCCTCAGGCTCCGCGCTGGGAGAGGCGGGTTGGGAGCATCCAGCCAGAGGACACATGCGAGTCAGAGTGAAATAGAAACTGGAGCTATTAAATTTCCTTTTAAGTGTGCCTTTGGATTAGTTGTACACGGAATCTAATAATTAAGGGCCTTCTCTTTAGAGAAAACCTTTTCGGTTTCGTATTCCAGTGTCGGGCGTGATTGCTGCGTGCTCGAGAGAAAAAACATAAAGGGCCAGTTTTTCCTTTGAGAGCCAAAAAAGTTGCTGCCACATAAGTGGTTTTTACTAAAGACGACATAAAATTGTAGGGTATCAGCAGTTATCACCGAGGGATCTGTTTTGTGCCATTTCAGGCCTCAGAATCTGCTGTTCCCGTCTTGCTGGGACCGGGGAAAAGCGCTTCCCGATTAAATTCTGCATTAATAGAACTTGGCAACCGGCAACAAAAACCTTGCTTAAGTGAAATGAAGAGACAAAAGGCACTTTAAATGCTGAGGCTGGGGGCTGGGGAGCTTATGCCACTAATTTTAAATGAAGACGACGTTCACGCCTTGCGGCCAGCGGCGAGCCCGTGCTCGGGCTGGGTGAGGGATAGCACTAATTCTCCTCCGTGGGCTCGCTGCAAGGCTCCGGGAAGCTCTCGCCGCCCTCCGCGTCCTCCCTCGCCTCCCGAGGACACACGGTTGGGATCGGGAGCTGGGAGATCCCCAAAAACAACACCGTCGGCTCCGCTCCTAGGAGGGACCTCGGCTCTGCCGGCAGCGGGGAGCGTCGGGGGCTGGCGGGAGGTGGCTGGGGGGTGTCCCCACGCACTGCGGAAGCGTCCGAAATGGGGCATTTCCACGCCCTGCTCTGGGGAAGGTTGTTTCACCCCCATCTGAGCGAGGATGGCGTTTCCCACGGGGACACGCGACCCCAGATCCCCTTCCCGATGTCCGTGAGCTCTGTGCTGGGTGCGGAGGGCTGGGGGCAGCTCCCACGCGTGTCCGGCGCGGCGGCACGCCCGGCCCCTCGGGGGGGACACGGAGCCCGCTCCGGCGGGGACTGCGCGGAGCGCGGAGCGGGGCCGCAGCCCGTGCCGGGGCCGGCTCTGGGCGCGGAAATAGAAATGTAACATCTCCTCAGACAAATTAATTTTTGACGGATTTATGGCACGGTTTGCTTTCAGGATATTCATTGGCTCCTCCGAGCTGTAATAAAGTCCAGGGTGCAGAAGTATAAACACGCACCGTCTGCTCGGCGGAAACCCTCCAGCAGTATCTGCCAGCCAAAGATCAAGACACTTTGTGCATTTTCCACAGATAATGCCCATATTCCGAATGAGTGATCAGAGAACTCCGGTATTGTTAGGTAAAATGAGAGGAAGGCGAGTGACGTAGGAGTCGAACAATGGCATTTCTGAATCAGTTTGGTTGATTGACATTTGGGGGCTTCATGACCCGAGGGAATAGGACTCATTACCGTGAATACACCAAAACATCAACCGAGATTAGAACTCTGGATCTTTTAAAAATCCCATTTCATTCTAAATTATAGTGGGAAAATACCAATTCTAAGGAAAAAATCAAGAGAGAGGGAAGAAATTACTCCTTTATGCCCCTTTAATTGCTCAAAGCCCCCAAATAGAGTAAGAAATAGCGTAAAGATTTTTAGGTAGCATTTAAGAAGAGAAAATTATCCTTACAGACTAAAAGTCTGGCCGCTGACGGAACACCGATTACGAGAAAATAGGTATTTTTAGGACCTGCAGATCTTGCGCCGAGCCGGGGTGGGAATGGGTGCTTGGTGCAGGAATAACTTAATAAGAAGGATATTTGACAGATTGGTATGAATAACTAATTAGATATTATTCCATTCTCCTTTGTTACGCGTTTTATATCCAAAATTCTCCGGAAAAGCACCGTAAGGCTGAGAGAAAAAAAGGGGACAAGTAAAAGGGTAAGGAAAAATGTGTTCAAATCAGCCTGAAGAGTCAGGAGAGGGGTCTGGATATGGAGAGTCAGGATATGGGAGTCTGTTCGGAAGGAAGACCAACTGTTTCTGAGCAAAGTCTCGCAAAATTGGGAGAAAAAGGAAAAGTAGGCAGGATATGTGGCAAAGTAGGGCAAAGAGCCGCTGACCGACCTTTCCCGGCGGAGCAGCACGAGTCGGTGGCCATCACAATTTGGCCATCTTCAAACGCACGGATATCTCCGTGTCCCGACACCGAAAACACAGTCCCCGGGTCCAGCACAGGGCCAGCGTGCCTTAGAGCTGTGTGGGCTCCTTCCTATCTTTGGGAAAATAAATGCTCACGGAGTTGCGGTACAGGATGAGACAGTCAACTAATGCCACTCTCAATGTGGCTGCAAGGGGAGGCTGCCCTATTATCAAATTTTCGAGCAATTATCAAAGTTGTGGATTGTCGAGGAGGTATTGCTCTGCACAACAGGACGGATTTATTTATTTGTTCGTTGACCAGAAATACAAATAATTAGGACCCTGGCAATCCCGCCAAATGAATGTAGTGTTTTCAGGTTAAAACACAGACACACAAGCAAACCCAATGATTATCTAAATGTTCAATTATACATTTGCTAATACGGCCAGTGACTCGCAGCCTCCGCACATCCAGATATCTTCTTTATATAGAGGCATCTTGGCTTTAATTAATGACTGATTTTTTCTCACTATTCTTGGGAAAAAATAGGCGTCTCGTTGCATTAAAATTACGATTATTTTAATTTATTTAGGCTCCTAGGCAAAAACCATTCTAATTGTATTTCGAATTACGAGGGAGAGGCAATTGAACGGGTCGGGGGGTCCGAACAAAGGCAGGGCGCCGGTAACGTGCAACGCCGAGCTGGAGCTGGGGGAGCCTCCCCGCTTCTCCCGTGTCCTCCTTCGGTGCTCCCCGGAGGAAGGAGGCGGACGGAGCGCCCGGGAGGCCCCACGGAGCCGCAAACCCGGGCCCGGCCAAGCCCCGCGTGTCCCGCAGATCGGCCGGGAGAAGGGAAACACGAGGCGCTCCCGTCCGCCCGCGCATCCCCGGGCACGGCGGGGACAGACCGGGGCTGCGGGCAGTGGGCGCGCTGTGCTCGGCCGGGAGACGGCGGCGGTGCCGGCCCCGCACCTGCGCGGGGGCCCCGCGGGAGCTCCCGGTGCAGCGCAGCGTCCCCGGCCGCAGAGGGAACAAAGGCGGCGGCGAGGGGCGGCCGGGGGTGCCGGGCGGGCTGGGCCGCGGGGCCGGGATGGGCCGGGATGGGCCGGGAAGGGCCGGGAAGGGCCGGGAAGGGCCGGGATGGGCCGGGAAGGGCCGGGATGGGCCGCCCCGCCGAGCCCGGGCCCGGCCCCGCCAAACGCGGGCCGGCAGCGCCCCCTGCAGGGCCACGGCGGCGCGGCGGGGCCTCGGCGGCGGCACCGCCCCTTAAAGGGCCAGGGGCTCTTAAGGTGGAACGGCGGCGGCGGAGCCCCTGCCCGGAGCCCCGGCCCGCCCGACGGGACTGCCCCGGGCCGCATCCCGAAACAGCCTCCGTGCTGCCGCCGTGTCAGTCCGTGGCTCCGCTCCCGTAAAGGCACCGCTGTGTTTGCGGCGCTGTCAGTAAAGCGCGCAGTGCTCCCGAGGCCGTGATTTTCCGCGCGGGACACGCGGCCCGTACCGCGCTGAGCGGGTCTGCCGTGGGCAGTGCTGTCGGGGCATCCTCCTAGGAGGCACGGGTGGATCTACCCGGGCCAAACCGGTCACCCCGACGGCCGCGGCGCTGCTAACGGGCCGACCCTCGGTCGCCACGGCCCCCGGCGCTTCGTGCTTTACTTTGCTGGCGGGGAGCACCCTGCTCCTCCCGGGGTACTGACGGGCTTCGCTGCCCACGCATCATCCCACGGGACCGGCGGCTGCACTGGGTTCCCCATGCGCCTGTGAGCACTGGCCCCGAGTGGGGGCCGGAGGAAAAAAAAAAAAAAAAGGGAAAGAAGGAAAAGAGAAGTAGCGCCCATTCAAGTGGTCCTGCCCTGCCGGTGAGACGTTCAGAGTTCCTGCCAACCCCGAGCAGTTTTAGCGAAGGATTCCTCGGCTGCCAGGGAAGATGCTCTCCCAAGGCTCCGTGCTCCCCTCGTGCATACGGGCAGGGTGGCAGCTCCATCGCGTGGGAGGCGGAGTGGAGCTGGGTGGGACGCCGGACGGGACGTCCGCGGCAAGCTGTTGCCGTGGAGCATCCTCTCCATGCCCTAAGACACTCGTCCTTAGAGCAAACCAAATAAACTTAATTTAGAAAGAAAAAAAAAAAAATCTTGGGTGTCAATTCTTCCTTTTTCTCCCTTTACACGGTGTTTTGCAGCTCCCCACAAAGACCCTGCATCTCCGTCTCGCCACCCCCGGAGCAGCGGGGAACGGAGGCACCGGCATGCTTCTCTGTGGACCCCTCCCCATCCACGAGCCTCACCGAACAATGATTTTGTTCTGGCTCTTGAGGTTAGCGAGAAGGCGCGGTGACAGCGCGGAGGGTCCTCCCAGAGGAGCGTGGGCGCTGAGCCCCCGAGGGGCCGCATCGTGCGGAGCGCGGTGCCCGCGGCGGGGCCGGCCGAGCCTCGCAGCTCCGCGGGGGACGGGGGACCCCGGCGAACGTCTCCGGGGACCCCCATCCGAACCTCTTTTACTGTCCGAAATGAAGCCTAAACGGCAGGGGCGGTGCCGGGGGATGCCTCTCCGTTGCGTGAGAGCGCGATCGTTCTGCTGAAAATTCAGGGCTGAATTACTGACGTTTCCAGACCTGGATGGGTTTTTTGGGGGTGATGGCAACTAATGAAGACAAATCTGCACTAGAGCTACTCCACACAGGCCATTAAGCACGACGAGGTTTCCCTCTCGTGTTTTTAAGCGATGATTTGTGAGCTCCGCGCCCGGCGGTAGCGGCGGGGTGGCTCCACCGCACGGCGTCCGCGTCCTCACGGAGGCTGGAGACACCGAGCCTGCACCGAGCCGGCCGGAATAGCAGTGAAATGTTTTCAGAATCAAATCAGTTTCCTGCAGCCCCTTCCCTCCCCGCTGCCCGCGCAGAGGAGCTGAGGCTGGCGGCTGGCGCTGCTCGATGTGCCCCGCTGGCCCCTCGGAGCGCGATAGCCCAGCCGAGCTCTGGAACACGGCGAGGAAGGGACTGCCAGGTCCTCCACGCTTCGCCGCCTGAGTTTTTGGTTTTGCGCTTGAAGTTTCCGCGGGCTAGCCAAGAAATTAGCGCCGGGGCTCGCTTGGCCAGAGAAGAGCCCCACAATTTAGCATTTAGGTGTTTAGCTTGCTGGTAGGCTTTAATGAAGGGTAAAGCTGGAGGCAAAATTCTGCACTCCGCGAAATTACCCCAGACAACCAAATGCTGGAGGGGGAAAGCAGCATTTCACCCTGTGCTTCACACAACTCATCAAAAATAGTACACGGCGAGTTATTGATCAATCTAATGTTGCGGCGGGTGCATGGTAGGGGTATGATGTACCATGAGAAAGCAACAACCCCATGGACTTCAGCGGACTGTGTCACAATAAGCCATAATAACCGCGATTAAAGCGGCAGCAGCAAATCAGGTACCTTATCTCCCCTTTTTATCTAGGGCATCGGCATATTCTGTCTTCCCTTGACAAAGAAGCCCTCGTCCAAAGCATTTTGTTCCCCTTGACAGAATGAAACACATTTTCCTCCCCAAAGTAAACATAATGCATGTGACTAACACACTGGCAGGGCCAACAGCAGGAAATTTAACTTTTAAAGAAACCGATCTCTGCCCGTGATTGATGCTGTGTCGCTCTGACAACAGAGAGTGTGTAGCTAATTGCCTCTATAAACGAAAAAGATATTGCCCTCATTTTATCAAACACATTCTTTGTCCGGGGCTAAAACAAGTGTCACAGTAAATGGACATGACTGTAGAGATTAATAGTTTCCCAGCAGTGAAATCTGAATAAGAACCACACGCTGGCAACCAATGTCTGGTTTAAACTGGGAAGGAGGTTTACATTAATTTTTCAGGTGCAATTCCCCTTCCAAAGATCCACGTATGGAGCTACGATCACTTGGGTGCTGCTGAGTAGGTTAACCCACAGCTCCCACAGGTTAATTCAGAGTCACCAGGATCTCAAGGAACTCCTGGAGGCCCCTCTAGTTCTGGGGACCTCTCTGTCCCTTGGAAATTCTCAGCTTTGACCACAGCTGCCCAGGGCAGGCTGGTCTACAGGCTGCAGTCTCCCACTCACCATCCACAAGAGGGTCTGCAGTAGGTTTCTTTTGTGTCTCACTAAAAGACAGGACACTCCTGACTTTCTTGCAAAGGGACTTCGGAAATTTTCTTTGCTCTTTAAGAATATTTTATTTTCTTTACATCTTGAAAGCCAGATTAGGAAGAAAACGAGAAAGCTTTACAGCAGTATATATTCAAAGAGGTAACAACAAATTCTGTGTGAGATCCAACAAAATAAAATTTCGTCTTCAGTCAACAGACTTTTGGGATCTTTCTCTCGCAGCTGCTCAGTTTATACTTTTACTCCTATTTTTCCCATACAAGCCATTCTCTCAACTTTACATCCAGGCAGAATAATGATATCCTGTTGCACTTTCATTTTTCAAGGGATATTGAAATTCTGAAGAACATGGAAAGGAAACTGTCCCCTCCCAGCCTTATGGTTTGAGAACCAAAAATGTTGTATAAGATGCTCTTGGAGCATATAATTTCTTAGGGGACTGGGTTACAACAGGAAATACCCACAAGAGGTGGAAAATATGAAGTATAGAACCTCTCTTTAACCTACTGGGGAAAGAAATAGTCTAAACAAATAGCTAGAAACTAGAGCAAGACAAATTCACATGTGAGGAAAGCACACATTTGTAGAATGCTGCCCAGGGAAATGGCTAATTCACTGTTATTGAAGGTTTTAAGCCTTCCTGGAAATTATGCTTTTGTCAGACACAAGATTTTGGGTGAAATCTAATGGCCAGTCTTGAACAAAATGTATTTTTATAGATTCATATATTTTAACACTGAGGGTCACAGTTTCTTCTGCTTAGTCCCAACTCAGTGACCGGTCAAGAAGCATGTGAAGGAAGGAACATGGGTACCTTCCCCTGAAGCTGCTGTTGATTTTTTTGTTTTCCTTCAGTGTATCTGGAGTTACTGTCAAAGTACCTCTGGAGTAAAGCTTCTTTGCATTATTAGTTACATTCAGGTTTAAAGCCTCAAATTCATGCCCTTGTATTTTTTTTTTTTTAATTTCTTTAAAAAATTTTTTTTCCTTTTAAATTTTTTTTTTCTTTTTCCCTTGAAGAGTTTGCCCCTTATTTGTGGAATAACAAGCACATTCTTGGTGCTGATATTTTCCCTGCTGAACCTGCCCTACAGATAGCATGAACAGTGCAGTTATGCCTATTAGTCACAGTGCTTGGCCTTGGTGTTAGACTAATTTGGAAAGACTTCCTGCATAGCAAGAAACAGCAGGATTTGATCATAGTCAGAGGTGCATTACAACATGCAGCAAGGCTCTTTAAGGAGCCCTTATCACCTGGGACATTTAAAAATTATGCTCATGAGACATCAGTAAAAAACACAGAAAGAAACAGTACACTCAAAGGAAGGATGATTGCTCGATCTGCTGGACCTTTTCCATCACTGAATTCTAGGACAGTCATTTGATTAAATAGTAATAATAAAAAAAATCTAGGAAAACAGGGGGAGAATGGACAGCAAATATTGACTCTTTAACTGCGCTGTTTTGTGGAATATTAAATTAATGTTCCCACATGATGTCCAGGCATCAATCCTGATCTCCCTGGAGTAAATGGTGACATTTCTATTGCCTTCCGTGGAAGAGGACTATTTATCTGAGGGCATCTTGATCAAAATAAACACAATGAAATAGATTGTACTCGAAAATATTTTGAGCTTCCTTTTGCTTGATTTGAACAATTGCTTTGGTCCTAGGTTATTAAATCTTGACTTTACCCCAAGAGAGGTTGCTGTTGTATTACTATCCTCTTTCCTTTGCTGCAGGGATAATCAAACATTTCAATAGCTTTCTGTTGACTGTGAGACTATAGTTACTTTTAACCCTTTTTCAGCCTAGTCAAACAAAAAATGTTAATGAAAATATCTCCAGACTGCTCTTGGTCAATCTAAATATCAATTAGACTTTTAAAAAACCTTAGCTCCAGGTACCGCAGGTATTTTACAGAGAGGGAAACAAATTGATGCACTTTGTACTGAAAAGAAAATTACCTTGTGAAATTTGAGTGCCAGGACCTGGCAAATACACAGATCACATCTTCTGTTTTGAAATGCCACCCTGGACCTCACATGTTGGGCTCACAGCAAGTGACATCTCATTTTTTAAGAAATGAAACATACTGATTTTCAGATGAGCACTACAGGGGGGATAAAGTGCATCTCGACTGGTTTACACGGGACAGGTTTTTTCCCCTGCCTTCTTGTAATCCTTTTTGGTTTTGCCCCATAAAACATCCCACAGTAAGATTCACAGCTGTTTATATGAATGTCTAACTCCATTAGCTGCAAAGGGGGACAACTCTACACTTACCCAGTTATTCTTTCGTTTTAACTGGTGTAGCTGCCACTGAATTTTTCCTTAAGTTCCCAGGACAAAAGTAAGTGGTACTGGGAAAATGTGGTTGATTTTCCAAATGTCTTTTTGTAGGATCCTTTAAATAATAGTAGTTAGAAGCATGCAACATGTGAGTCCTGTTATACTATGAGACCTCTCAGGTATTAACGATGTGCATTTATATACTCTTGTTTAGGCAGTCAAGTTACCAATAAATACAGATCAACACAACAAATTCAGAGCAAGATTTTTTCATTTGTGTTTTAGTATAAAACCCTTCCCCGATGAGTGGATAATTTACTTTCCTCATTCGGTGGTATAACTAAGCTGGGTGATTAGCGGCCCTGGTATTTCATTAAAGTTTCCAGGGGTGGAGAAGGCAGGGAAGGGTTAAGCCACCCGCCTCCCAACCTCTTCCGAGGGGGTGGGTGCAGGGGAAGGAGCCGCGGCCTTTTTCTAAGCCGAGAGGGGTGCGAAGGGAAAGCCCACTGGCTGTGTCGACTGTTTGGTCAGAGGAAAAAGCTTTGTTTGGTGTTACTTTGTGTATTAATGAACCATGCCTTAAGGGAAGGGCCTACAAGAGATTTGGGAGTTTCTCGGGCAGGCAGGAGTCTCCCCGGGCTGCGAGGGAGCCCGGCATGCCGGGGGGATGCTCCGGAGGGATGCCGAGACCCCCGCGGTAGGCGGGCACAAAGCGGGCAGGACACTGTTCTGTGGTTATCCTTCGGGAACAGAGGTTATCCCATCAGGACGCCCCCATACTCGATCCTTCCCCAGAGCAGGCTCCTTACGAGCCCGCCCGCCGTGCCCGCTCCATCCCCGGCTCTCCCGGCCCTGCCCAGCCCCTCGCGGGGCGACACCGGGAGCGGCAGCGGCTGCCCCTGCCCCGGGGCAGCCGAGCCCCGGCTTTCTCCCGTCTCTCTCAGGAACACCGTGTCCTTACGGCTGCGTTTCCCGAGGGCGGAGCCGCCCACGCGTGGGAGCCCCGGGAGAGGCGGCTCGGCTCCTTTCCCGTGGAAAAGCGGGCTGGAACCGCGAACACCGGCTTCGAAGGTCGGGGAGGCTGCGGCGGCTCAGAGGCGACTCCTGCGGGGACCGCGCCGTCGGTTCGACCCGCGGGCTTGAAACACACGTGCGGGAGCTTCGCGTCCCGTCCCCGCCTGACCCCGAGCAGCCCGGGCTCCCGAAGATGCTTGCGGGCAGTTTTTGGGGTCTCCGGCAGGAGCTGGCTCAGGTCAGCTGCCCCCCACCCGCTTTCCCTCTCTCGCTTTTCTGCGGGTCCTCCCCAAACCCACCCTTCGCTCCTTCCACGCACCCAGTGTCCTGAATGCAACGAATGAACCAGCAGTACCAGGTTGTGGGATTCACCACGAGTTCAGAAAACTCCTTTTGGGAAGCTAAGGATGACAGAAAACTGGGAGTTACCTACCCAGAGCTATATCTAACGCGGAGTCTCATGAGATAAATATTTCCCTGATAATATTTATTATCAGGGAAATAATAACCTAATTCATTACACAAACCTGATTAATGCTTTAGGTGTTTAATGACTACCGAATCAAGCCTTGTGGAAAAAGAAAAAAAAACAACCCAACGACCCAACAAATCCTATTCGTGATTGCGCAATTAAAGACTGTCTTACAGGGTGCGCACATGAACAGCTAAATGAAAACCACGCTAGCAGTTGTATTCCAGCATCCTAACTCTTCGGTACCTTTCATTGTAGGCTGGGTTTTCTAAAGGTAAAAGCAATCTCCCTCCCTCTCTCTCTCTCTCTCTCTCCACCCCCCTCAAGAGGAATTCCCAGCGACGGCAGCAGCAGCATTCCTCGTTAGCAGGATCTGAAACCCGAACCACAGCCTGAGCTCCAGGGCTGACCGCGCCGTCCCAGCCCGGACCGCGGCGTTCTCTGGGGTGGGGACAAGGGCGTCCTGGTGTCCGGCCGGGCTGGGCACCCCCTGTCCCCCTGCCACCCTCCCGGTTCCCTTCACCCCCGGCGCAGGGTGCGCTCCAGCTGCTCCCATAGGAGTCTCTTGGCCTGGCCTTTGGTCGAAATGTGGAGTTATTTTTGGTGTGTCGCCACCATTTTTGTTGAGAATATGACTGATGTGAATGTTTGTTGCTTTGTGTCTTGGTCAAATCATAACGTAAAGTTATGAGACTGAGAAAAGTTTTTTTTCTGGTTCTAAGTCTTTCCTTTTGTTAAAATTCCAAAATCTTTTGCAAGCAAGTTAAAGGTCTTATAAATTCCCTTAAAGTATCTTATAAAGCAAAATGTTTGGCAGCACAAATACTGAGGTGACCACTTAATTAGTTTACCAGTACTTTAATTTAATTGTATAAATTCCAAGGGACAATTGACAAGGTGTTTGCTGCTTGTGGGCTCCATCTTCATTTAAAAATTGTTACCATTGATAAAGGACCGATTTTATTATTGTTGTGTGTGTCTACATGTGAAAATCTACCACTAGACCGATTCTTCTTTTTAGAGAAGCAAATAGGGAAGATTGTTTCTATGTGCTCTTTGCAAGAGGTCTCCTTTTTCCTGACAGATTTCTGCAGGCTAGTGCTGATTTTACTAAAACTGAAGTGCTTACTTTGGCTTTGCATTGTGCATTATTTTAATGGCAGAAGATGGCATATAAACACCTTTTATCTACTTTCCCTCCTACTGGGCTTGCAACATCAAAGACAGTCCCATTCATCTTTGTTTCAAGGCGGGCTGTAAGTTTTCATCTGGCAGGGTTGTTGAAAATCAAACTGACTGTACTTGATCACAGTGGGATCTGCATGAAAATCCATCTACAAGTTGAGCTGTAATACTTACCTGTCTAGGTCAATTTGAGAACAACAAGGTTGATAAGCACATAAAACTGAAATACTGTTGTTTCACAGTAGGACTGTTCCACCACCAGTGTAGCAGCTAAGGCTTATTTAGGTAACTGTGGAGCCATGTGCAAAGCCACGTGATTTTATCCCAGAGGTTCTTAGATGCAATTCCTTGTGATAATTTGTCTTTCCGCTTGTCCTGACTTTGTATTCCATCTTGCCTGGGAATTATCCCAGATAAGGAAGGAGGATTAAGGTATGTGAAGGAATATTGTGGAAGTGTCAATAGAGGTTTCTTTTAAACAAGGGAAGAGCAAAAAAATCCATGCATGTATCTTGATGTCATGTGAGGAAAAACTGCTGGTTTCCAGTGGGGCTTAAAGTGTCACTGGAAGGGTGATGGGTGCTGGGTACAGCCAGCACAGGCAGGAACAAGCTGGAAGTTCAGCTTCAGCCTGTGGCTGGGGAGTCCTGTGAATTGATGTCTCATTGTTGGTTGTAACAGCGGACCCAGAAGCAGATCATACATTTATTTATACCTTATTATTCTATCAACTGTATCATTTATATATGCAGAACAGTGAAAAAAAAAGAGAGAAATGCACTCCCCTTGCAAAATGAAATGCAGTATGCTATGATGTTTTGCCACATTTGTGCACTTTAATTTATCAAATAACCTAAATATATTAAGCAAACAAATAGGCACAACAATTCTTTTTTCCCCCAAGTGTTAGCCTTGCTTTAAAAAAAATTTCTTTTGACTTAGATATGCTGACACTGCATAGACATGAGTAATGCTAAAGAAGCTACTCCCATGAGTAAGTTTTGGACATCATGTATTTATTTGGAAATTCAGTCATTGGCTATGCATCTTCCATAATTGAGAAAGTTTGCCAGATATATGAGTGTTTATACATGTTTTAGTGGCTGAGCTAGTCTTATTGCCTATAACTTAAGCTTTCTGAATCTTTCCATTATGTGGCCATGCTTATACCTCAGCCAAACTTTAACAACTGGGACTGAAACTTTCCAAAGAAATATTAAGCCTGAGGCAGAATTTGTGATGGAAAACTTCAGCTAAAAGACTTCAGATTTTTCTAAAAAGAAGAGAAAGAAATTTGTTTGGCTCATGTTAAGAAGCAAGCAAAAGAAAAAAAATTCCAAACCTTACAGAAAAGCTGATTTTTTTTCTGTAGCAGTGTCACAATCCAGTATTTGGGAGAACAACAGTATCTGGAAAGAGATTTCTAGCTGCTCCTGGGAAAATGTGTGGGAGTTTAGTCGAGCCATGATCCTCAGGGCAGTTACAGCTTGTGTGTGCTTGGGCTTTTGTGCTCCATTCCCCTGAGGATTTGACCTGATTGTCGTCCCTGTTCTTCCCAGCCTCAGAGAATGCCATGGAGCTGAGGTCTCTGGACAGGCTGGGACAGCACCCCAGAGCATTCCATGTTTTTGGGCCAGGTGGGTTGGGAAGAGAGGGGTTGTGGGATATTGCCTATCCTTTCCATGAAGGAAATTTCCATTAGCAAATTACATACAAAAATAAATGGGGGTTGTAAAGTCAAGTGCTCAGGAATTAGGAAATGCCAGAGTGATGTTTCCTGTGCTATCTTCCCTCTTTGTCCCCTTTCTGTGTAACCGTTATGATGCAACTTTTGGGCACTCAAACTGCTTTTACAGGGTTCTTGTTTAAGTTCTGCTTAAATTCTTTTCTTCTGAAAATTAATAATAACTGAAAAATTGTTTAGCAGTGATGGGTGTGCATATTACAGAGTAAAAATTGATTTCTTTTCTTGAGCAAAATGTGACTTTTAAAATCAAGTTTTAATGCTGTTGAAATGGAGTGTCCTGTGACCCGAACAAAAATAGATGTCAGTAAAAGTACTGGATCTCTCAGAGCTGTTGTCTCTCTTCCTTGTCTTTTGTTTGTTGCTGTCTTGTCATTTTTGATTGGTCTTGGTCCTTATCTTCATGTTATAGCAAGGAGATCAGTATTCAGCAAAACAAAAAAATGCTAGCTGAAATGGAGCAGTTTATGTTGCTCTAAAGAGGAAGGAAGGATGCCTTTCCTGCCTAACCGATGGCGTGCTCTGCAAGGCGTTACTTATTGCTCTGCTTTCCCCTGTCTGTTTCCTGGAGGAGGCAGAAAGCAAATGATAAACGTCCTTGGCTGAAACTTGCACAAATTAAGTTACAGAGACAAATTACTCCCCAGATCTTCTTATTATACATCCTTGTCAGATTTTTTTCTAAAATTAAAAAAATAGGAATTCTGTATATTCCTGCTCAATTATTGCCTGCAAATATATAAATTAAACACATCCAAGCAGAATAGCTTTTAATTGTGTCAGAAACACAAGTTATACTTTTTTCCAAAAAGAAAGAAGTGTGGTGAAGTTCCTACTTTCATATTGTATCTCCAAAGATGCAGCATCATGGGCTGAAGCACAGCAACATGGATTTCATCAACATGTCTGTAACAGTCTCAAATTCCTTTTCATGCTTCAGCAGCTCTGCTGTCACCTATTTTCAGACAAGTCATACACAAGAAAAAGGTGATTTCCAGATTTTTAAGTCCTTGAAATTAATCTCTATGAACTCCAGGTGGTTACTCTCTTGTACTATATTTGAACTGGGGTCTCTTTTGATAGACATTGTTGTACATAAGAAGTAAATAGGATCCTCAGGTCAGTCTTGTCCAGTGCAGGGAAACCAGAGGGAGCCTGTGCACACTTGTGCCCTGCAAACAGCAGTCACGTTTTCCTTTTGTTTTCTGAGCTGAGAATGTTTATCTGGCTAGTTTGTGAATCCAGCTCCATGGATGTCTCACTAGGCTGTGCTTGATAAAGGGTTGCTACAGGCTGTAGTGAGCCTGTGTACACTGAATTCCTTATTGAGTAAATGTAAATGAGAGGATTTGAGGACTTCCGCAACAATTGAACTCTTCAGTTCTGTAGCAACGCTCATTTAATCTGTGTGAAACTCATCAAAGAACACCTACCAGCCTCCCCAGTTTTGGATGTCACCAGGAGATTTTAGGGCATTGCAAACTCCTGAAAATTGAGGGGTGGTTTTGAAATCCCGAACAAAACATTTCTCAGAACTGTTCATTTGTTTTACTCATCAGCTTTTCTTCTTCCTTTTTTTAGCCTTCCACAGGCTACTTTTTTTTTTTCTTAAATAACAAGATGGTGCTGTTGGTTTTGATAATGTGTTCAAAGGTTTTGTAGATGTGGTGTCTTCTGTGCAGAAGCCTGTGGTTTTGCTACTTTCTTTCTTTGTTTTGTCCTCTTTCTGGTGATGCTCTGAAACTCTTAGTTGTTCTTCACTGATGTTATGCTCAGGATACAGCTCCTTACAGGCTACTCTTTGTTTCTTGAGGTTTAAGTCTTTAAAAGCTTACAGATCTTTGCCATTCTTGATGTGTCTTATGAAATACATGATGGCTTTTTTAGTACTCAGAAACAATACTTTGAACTGAACCTCCTTCGTTCTTTAATTTAAAAAAACTCTTTAGATCCTTCCATTCAGTTTAGATCCTAAATTGTGCCTGATTTGTTCCAGGTTCAGAAGGACTGAAGTGATCCAAAGATGCAGTTTATTTTCTTGGTCCTTTGATTCCCTCCTTACCTGAGATTATACAAATTAAAACTGCTGAAATGTCTTGCTCCTCAAATACTTTATCCATTTGACTTGCTTGTGCATTATATCTCATGGAGTCAATGCATGTTTTCATGTCTCTTTTGGGCTTTTGAGGGTGTGCAGGTAGGGGTGTCCTAGGACTACGCATGTTGTCCAGCTAAACTAAGCTTGAGAACATTACTTCGCTTCACTGTCACCTGGTATTCAGGGAATTAAAACTGGAGATTGCCTGCCAGGAGCTCTGCTTAGTTTAGCAGCAATCTGAAGTTGCACTTGCTCATACCTTGGCAAGCTCCCCTTTATTCCCTGAGGATGCTCTGTCGGTGTTCCTGCAGCTGTGCTAACTGCTTCCTTTCACTACCCTGCACCAAGGCTTCTCTAGAGTCAATCTCTGGCTGTACTGGTCAGGCTGCCTCAACACCTTCCTCCTCTGCTGCTGTCAGAGGTTTTGAGAGGCTGTCTCCACATCTGATTATTTGCTAGCTGCACCTCCTGCACAGCCTTAGTGATGGTTCCTGCACACAGCTCATGCCTTGCTTCAGCCTGTAACATTCTAGTGCTGAACAGCAATCTTGTTCTTGTACAGGAACCCAGATAGCATCATGTTCAGAAAGAGCTCTATTTTCACTGTTGCCAGCACTGGGTACTCAGCAATAGCTATTATTTTCATTTGTATAATTCATTCTTTCTTTCCTGCCAGCACACCAGTGTATCTAAGAGTTGGAGTAATTTCAGATGTCTGAGCCATCGCTGTGGTATGCTGGCTATTGATGTCCCCAAATCCAAAGGAGCATGCAGAGCTCTTTGCATGGATCCTACCAGAAGTGGCTCTTCTGGCAGTGGCTCTTGTCTACCAGCAGCTTTGCCTCCGGACAGTGCAAAGTGCTTAGTGCCTGCCAAGTATGGCCTGTGGGCACAACCTGGCCTGGGACCCAGTGGGAAAAAGTTTATTTTGTCCACTGCAGGTCAGAGCTTCTGGTCGATTGCCTCTGTAATGGGGTAATTGCTCCGCTAGCCACTATTTCTCCAAATGTATAAAAGTTTGACAAAGGAGCCCTCCTCTGGCAGAGAATTAACAACAAATCCCTCTAAAGCAACTGCATTTCTGCTTTTACACTTCTAATTCTCCAGCAGTAACCTGGACCAGGATCTGTGGCTGCAGTAAGTCAGCAATTGCCAGGGTACTAAACTACTGAAGACTTGCAAAATGGTCAAAGATTTGCAGCCTGCTCTGCTGTGGTGATTTGACACCAGCAGGAAATGAAGTTCCAAATAAGCCACTCTCCTTTCCTACCACCCCTTGTGGTGAGGGAGAGACAAAAGCAGAGACCGGGTATGAGGGGCTGATCCTGAGAGCCTCCTGCTGCAGAGGGGGAGGCAAAATGGCGCCCTTCCAGTGGGGGGCTCAGTGTCACCTCCTGAAACCTTGTCCCCAGGGATGATGGGAAAGGGACACAAGAACATCCGGCCCACACGGCGCTAAGCCCTGGCTCCTCTGTGAGCAGGCCATTTGCTTATGCCAAGACAGGGGACTCCAGGCTGGTTTCTCTTCCTAAGGGAAAGCACAGGGGCTCAGCTTGGGCAGGATGGCTGCTCCTCCCTGCTGGGTGTCAGCAATCCAGGATCTGGGCTGTTCTCCTGGCTGTTCCAGTCAGCTCTGCCCCTTTCCAGTAGTCTCTTGTTGTAGCAGGATCCTTGCTGGGCTGAGCTGGGTTCCTTGTTCCCATAGTGCAGAAGTTGTCACCTCCCTTGTGCCAAGCACCCAGCTGGCTGTGACCTGCTGCAGACACTGCCCTGGGCCCCTGTCCTCCTGTGCCAGGGGTGGTGCAGACCCCTCAGCATTAGGGGCTCTCCTCTGTGAGGTTCTTGTGGGCCAAGGCCGCTCCTGCCATCCCCTCTCTGTGCCCAGCAGAGCCCAGGGGGGCTGGCTGTGCTGCCTATCTCTGGCCATTCTGTGTCACCTGGCAGGGCCACCCCCTGTTTGCCGCTGGCTGTCTCGGAGGGAAGGGCACCCGTGTGTGCTAAACTGTCTGAAGGTGATGAAGAGCAGCTGGGTGGATATTTTAAACAGAACATTAGTTACATCTGTAAATCTGTAAAAAACAAATGCCAAGACAAACCTTCACTGAGTTTATAGCCCTGTTTCTTTTGTTTCTGGCCCTTCAGCTCCAGCTTTCTCCGCTCCACAGAGGGGGATGCTGGTGGTACAGGCATTTGGGCCCTCAGATATGGTCTTCAGCCAATGGTCCAAATCCATATGATATAACTTTAAGATTAGTTTTCTTTTTTAGTTTGGGTGACTCATCTTTCTTCTTGTGACTCAGAGATTATGTTTTTGTCTTTTTTGTGTGAGAAGAAATGCAACCTGTACATTAGTGGAGTGCAGTGTTCATTGTCCACTGCACCCACTGTTGACCTCCTGGATATTCTGGGACCATGGCTCTTTTGAGAGCCTGCATTACTCCAGACCATGTCATCATGTTGAAATGCATGTATTCAATCTGCTGATCAATAGCAGGGAAGTGGAAGGTGTGTCCAAGTCACAAAAGCTTTCCAATATATTCCTCACAACTCCTGGCTCCCAAAATACTGTTCTTCCCTTTTTCCATTGCAATTCAGCTTTCCAAAGCTCTTTGCCTTAGCCATCACTTCAAGTGTTTTCAACAAGATCTATTTACTGTCAAATTCTGTTAATTCCTGGATAGGGATTATTTCTGTTTCATGCCTAATAAACATGTTACACTGTGATTTTGGCTAGTGAAGAAATGAGAACTGTGGTCAGAGCCTTGGTGAACAGCTTGTTGCAGGCAGGACAGGGCAGAAGAAGAGTTTTCCCTCCTTTTTACGTTGGCTTTTTCTCCCACTGGCTGGTCAGGAGATGATAGAACCTGGCTTTCCCTCTGTCACAGACACAGTTAACATCTGTGAGGGGTTTGGAGACAAATGCCAGAGGAAGAAGAGCTATTTAAGATAACAGAGGGTGTTGGGTCAAATGGGGTACGGACTGCCAATGAATAAATCTTACGTAGAAATTAAAAGGTGTCCCACCGTTAGAAGAGCGTGGTTTTGGAGGCTAGATGGTTCTTCCTGAGGTTGTGTGATATGATGTGTGCTGCACTTGGGAACTCTGATTAATTTAAACTGTATCTTCATTCTTGACCTCTAGTTATAACCTAGGAACTGTGCTTTCAGGAGTCTGCAGATTTAATAGGCTGCCTCTTTTGATGTCAGAATAATGTATTTTCCATTAGGTTAAAATTGAGGAAGGAGAGGAATTTTTATGTATTTGTCTGTTTTTGCACTCATATGTCATTATGTCAATAAATATGGCATAGGAATAGGTTATAAATATTAAGTACATTTTATACCTTTGTTATATTTAGTGTATTACTTGGAAAGTTGAAGCTGCTATCTAGTATGGATGAGAGTTTATAGTATGAGCTTCCAGCAAAGCAAAGAGGTGAGGTTTTCTGGTAGTCTGCTGAAAAAGGAGACCCAGAGCCGAGCCCCTGCAAGCTGATTCCCCCCTCCACGCTCCTATCTTTCTCTTTAAGGTAAGAAGATGTCAGATGTCTGAGACTGGTTTCCATAGGTAGGCTGAGGACAGTCAACCATGAATTATAATTTGTATGGTGGGAGTCCCTAACTCCTACACTGAATCCACTTAAATGCTTGGTAATGTTAAGCTAATAAAGTTGCAGGCTGCCACTGAAATCCATCCCAGAGTCTGTCTTCAATAGCCTCCTTGTAGTGATTAATGACAGCGAGCCCGTTGCTGCTTGCAGTGAGGGATTTGCTTGTACCTGTCTGCGTTTGCAGATAGTGAAGTTTCAGATAACGGATTGCAGTTCCTGTGGTTCTTTGTTGCCTAGAACACGGCACAGAAATTTTACACCCCTGTAAATTGTTGTCAAATGCTGCTATTCTGGTTTAGTCAGCCACATGTTCACTTTGCATAGCTGTAACCAAGGAGTTATGGTGTAATGGTGGAAGGAGAATTGAGTCCTTTGATTCCAGTGGTGTATCAGTAGTTCAGGCAGTTTTTCTCCTTCCATTTCTGGGTAGATGTATACTAGAATATTTTCATAGGTGCTGGCAGCTCAGGGAAGAAGAATTAGCACGATGATGCCTAGCAATTTGACACTGATGGCTTGTTTTATTTACAAAATATCTGTTCTTACCAAGTTCTCTTATTTTAGTTTTTTTATCATGCTTACACTCATGACATTAAAATTTTCAATTTTTTTCCTTAATATAACATTTACATGGAAGTTTCTCAAGTATAAGTGAAACAAACTCTAGGCATCATGAAGTAATAAAATGTTTTCTATGTTAGTACTAATATTCATTCTACAATTTTATTGAACTAACATTTTAAATGCTCTTCAGTTCTTGGTAGAAAGAAGAGAAGAAGAGATAGAAATGCAAAAGAAAAAAAAATCAAGTGATCAAAAAATCTGACTCCTCAGGACCATGTCTTGGCTATTGCCAATGTTCTTGATGCTTTGAGAATGTCTTGTTTCTTATGGTCAAACCTCAAAGAAATGGACTTGATGAAGTTCCCTCCTGCCCTCCTGCTAAAGCTCACTCGTTTTTAGATTTCTTCAGTGCTTTGTGCAATAGCCTCAGGCATTATCTACCTCTCAATTAGAAGCATAATGTTAAATGTTTTGACTGTAATTTACAGTATGGCTGTGAGGTCCAACTTACACATATGTGCTTGCAAATTCAAAGTTGCTTTCTGTTTGGTTTGGTACCAGTCACAGTGCATACAAGCACACAGATTTAGTGTGTTCAGCCATAGGAATTTTTTGTTTACTTTGTTAAAGAAAATACCTCCTGTTAGACTTGGGTGAGTGAATTAAAAAAAAAATCAGATTTCTGCAAACAGATTTCATCTGTTTCATCTGATAGATTTCACTTGACTTTGAGTGGTCAAACCCCACTTATATTACAATTTTCTTCACTTTCTTTCTAATTTAATGCTGCATTTATAGATATTTCTTACATTGTATCCTTCCCTTTGGATGCTTCCATTATTCCTCCCATCAAAATCAATTTTGCCTTACTGGAGGAAGGGAGGGAGGGGCAGGAGAGCAATGGTGAAATTCTCATTCATTGGTTCAGCAGTATTGAGGGAGCTGAATGAAATCTTTCCACTCATCCAGCCTCTATGGCCTAATATGCACAACCTTGTGACTCCTTGGCTTGTGCTCATGGCACACTGAATGCCCAGATGGTCTCCACATGAAATGCTGGCCAGGCCTGGGACTGTTCAGCTTCCAAGGCAAGGCAAAACTGGGTGCATTGAGTCTAGCATGGCAGAAAGCCAACCTGCACCTAACCATGTAATAATTTACAGATCCATACAAATCCTTCATATTCTGGAAGATATTTTTCATTTGGTGTAAATATATATGTCCCATTAAACTGAGTAGCAGTTATAGCAGTTATTTGTGTTCTCAGAGAGGAGAATAACTACTGTGTTTTCCTTCTTACAAGGCATATGCTGTTACGATATATATTTTTAATTGATTAAGAGGTGGGAACAGTAACAGTGTATCTGATCCAAGTTTTTAGCAAAAAGACTCTTTATTGGCCTCCATACTGTGAAACATTATTCTAGGCATGATCCCAAAGGCATTTTTAATCATCAGGATAGATGAAAAGAATATATATTTCTAAGTATCCTGGAAGTACTAGTAATTTAAATAACAAGTTTATCTTGTTAACATTTTGTTTGGTGGGCAATAAGCCACAATTCAGAAAAGTTAAACAAAATCCTATCTTTTTTAGAAAAATACATTTCAGGGCTTTGGAAGCCTCTCCTTTCTCAGTCCTTTGCCATTTTCATGGCAGGATCTCGATCACTTACCGTGAATAATCTCCTTGTCACTAGCAGAGGGGTTGGCCTTGCCACAGAGACTGGGGTGGCTGCAATAACCTCAGGTTATTGTCCAGCACCTATTGACCTTTCTGGTATTTGCAAGGCAAGTGGGTGCTGTGGCTGGCACCACAGCTGCAGCTCATACTCACAGGTAATTGTGGGGCTGCCATGTGCATGTGTAATTGCTCTGCTGGGGACTGTTTCCCTCACTTCTCTGGTCCTCCATAGCCACAGTATACCCTTGGCAGAGCTTCCCTGAAAAGTGGTCTCTGGAATTCCCCCTATCATTGTATTTTTATGTTTTAAATAATGCTTAAACATTTTAATATGAAAGGCCAATGTAAATATTTATATATACTTAAATAACCTAAATGAATATGCATTTCTATAGACTCTTTTCTTAGAACCCCCCCACAATATTATTCCTTTCCTTTGCAAATGATTTATAGTATGAGATTCTATCACTATTTTCATAAGCTCATACCATATGAAAGTATAGCATGGACTATCTCAGAGCTATTAAAATAGGCGATGAAAACCATAAAGTTATGAAAGTACACAATTTTATGATAACTATTCATATGTCCACTTTGAAATAAGAATATGCCACGTAAAAGTTAAGTTTTATGAGCAGACATGTTAGCACGACCTCTTATTAAGGTCTTTACTAAAAGACTTGGTTCTCAGTTGTTTATAACTCTACCATCTGTTATCTGCTTAGACTGAAATTTCCCTTAGCATGAACCTGGCTTGTGCTGTATTAGTTTGGAAAACTTCAGCCAGAATTTTCCATCCAGTAAGGGGAAATGGCTTTAGCCATGGTAAAATATTTTTTTGAATAGTAAACAAACTTCTTACTTTGAAAGAGGTTTCTTAATAAGGGGATGGGGAAGGAGGGTTTCAGAGTAGATTTTTTTGTCTTATTCTGAAACTGAAAATCTGTCAAAGGGAGTTTATAAAACAAAGCCATATTATACAGCTGCCCTGTACAAATACTGTAGATTCATCTCTATACTTCCAACCAGAATTCTCATGCATGGAGAACATCTCAAATCCCTGAGAGCTCATGTGTGTGATTAGAAACCATGTTTCTGACAGCAGAGGAGGGTGACAGTGTGTCCCAGCTTTGGAAGGTATTGGCCTGTGGGCAGCCTTGCAGGGTGCTGCCATTCCCAAGCAGGACAGAGTTTGATGAGAAAAGCATGGACCTATCTGAGCAATCATTTTGTGAGGAAGAGATGGCAGGCAATGCCAATATTCCAGAGAGTTCATCTTATCACATTTGGTAGCAGCATTGTGACCCCATAGGCTGCCACAGTGCCTTAACATGGCAAGACACAGGAGTTTTCCATCCTTCAGTGGTCTTACTCCTGAATGTCTTCCCAGAGCAGTAAAATAAAAAACAAGTGACATCAACTTTTTGGTAACAAAATCTCACTGCAAAACTCACTTTACTTGGGCCAGGGAAGCACTGCAGGCTGAACCGGTTATTCTCTGCCTTGCTTTGGTTTCTGGTCTATCTGTTCTGGCTGGAGACTTGAACTAGATGGTGACTCCAGATTTGAGGGAACTATCTTTATGAAGCAATCTCCAGGTTTTACCAAAGATTTTCTACCCCATATCTCAAGTTTTGTTCATCTTGAAAAAACTTTTATGTTGAGCTTTTTAATGCACAGTGAAATTATTGAAGGGAGTAACAGATTGACTGAAATTAACAATTTCAGTCCAAGTTCAATTAAGTTAACCCAAATACTCCTTGCTACAGAACAGCAATCAGAGATACTCCCAAACAAAGGGCTAAAATATCCTAGTGAATGGATGTGACATTGGTCAAAACCCTACTCCTTGCAGAGGACTAGATATACAAAGAAGAGACTTTCTTGGTGTTTGGGTAGGGAAATAAATACAAGTTACCTGAGGTTCTCCAGTCAGGGAAGGTGAGAGCCTGGTCTGGATACTTGTGTCCCAGCCCCAGATATGTGATGTTTGCTAAAAACAGAGGCCAGTCCTGAGAACTGATATGAGGTACCAGAAGTGACGATCTGCTTCAAAAACTCTTACTTTTTTACAAAACAAGAAATGGGCACTCATAAAAGGAGGGACTCCTGGAGGGCAGCTCAGACTGTGCTTGATCTGGGCTGAAGACCAGAGAGCTGCAGAGAAGCTCATAATCATTTATCTGATATGAACTTTGAATTATGAAGACACTTAGAAATAAATCTGTGGAAGGATGAAGACTCAGAAAGACAGAAGATAGTCTCTAGCTTAAAACATCTGTAAGGCATTTACAGAAAGCACAGCTATAAAATACAGCTTGTAGGGTCCTGTTAATCTGTACAGCCTGGCAAGGAAGGGTATTTCACACAGTCTAGCAACTGGGCAGCAAGTCTTCAGACAGAAATGGTGAAGAAAGCTTTGATTGATGTGATCAAAATAAAAGGCATCAACTTTCATATGGATGTGTTCTTGCACATTAGTAAATAAAAATGTTTAAAGATAATTACTGTAAACAGGGAATTTGCTGAATTTGAAAAATGATGTTACATGGGAATTATTTTTTATGAAGATTATTAAGATGCAGTTATTTCATTTATGCATCATGTTACCTTAGGTTAATTGGCATTTATTTCAAAAGAAGAATTCACTGAGATAATATGATAATCGTGTAGTCAGTTTTGCTAGGAATGATTGTATTGAATATCAATATGAGGATCATGACAGGAATAACTATTAAATTGAAAGAAAAATAGAGATGTATGAGAAATTAATTACTGGCATGAAAATGTAAAATTATCTTTCTTCAAGCTCATCTGTAAACTCAGAATTTGCAGTCCTACACTAGACTTCATAATGAAAAAGTGTTGTTTTCATTTATATTATTTAAAATTTCATATAAACCAGCAGTTCTTAATGACATTGGGATTTTAAAAATCATTTTCAGTTACTTTATTCTTTTAGGAGACTTCTAAATTTTTAGTGTTTATTTTGTTTATGAATGTAATATGCATTGAAAAAAGATTGAATCTCATTATAAGATTTTCTTCAGCTATTAACTTTCTAACCAGTCTCAAATTCTGGGTTTTCTTTGCCAATTTTGCGGTAGGGCAATATTTAGGCAACATGTATTTTTTTAGGGGTGGAGTAGAAGAACATCTAGGAACAAAGCTCCTCTTTTATCTACCTTTTGCTTCTTATCCCCAACATTTGAGTCACGTCAGGTTGAATTGAATCTGCCCTTAGCCAAGAGGAACAGTCAGTTAGTGGGACTGGAGAGGGGACACATTCCTGGAACGTCCCTTTACTCTTGCCTGAAAAGCTAAGCCCACATGCTCTCATTGTGTTTCTAAGTAAGTTGGAACCTGGCACTTGTTTCCTCCTAACCTGGCTATTAGGCCCTTTTTCCATTGGCACAAGACAGACAACTTGGTGTGTTTGCTCAGCTCAGAGCCCCATTTATACTGACAAATTTACTGTGCCAGAAGTTACATTAAAGAGTCATACTGCCCTAGTTGTTTTAGAACAGGATTCTGTAACATGGTAAACTTTCCTACATAAACATTTACCTATGCAGAATTTATGTCTCTACAGTTTTACCTTTTTAAAAAAATAAAAATCACATTTTTCATTCTTGAAGTGGTGAAGACAACTTTCACATATATAATGCTACATTACCTTTTCCTGTTTCCAGAGAAAAAAATGGTCTACTCTGAAGGCTAGACCTTTCCTTTAGATTTACAGCATTATCTGCACACTACTCAGCTGAAAAGGTTGAAGAGGTAGCAATCAAATAAATGGACACTCCTGGGCTTACCAGTCCAGAAAATAATAATGAAGGAAAGCAGCCTCAACATATTTTATTTCCCACTTAATAAATGATCATAAACATAACATAAATTAGCTCTCCTAATGACGCTGAGTGTCATATGTGAGTATCTGGTACTCCAGCATGGTTGCAATGCAGCCTGTTGCAGCTCCTTGCAACTTTGCAATGTTTTGGGTATAGAGTTGTGTACATGTTGATGTAAAGTACCTGGGTGAGAAGCAAGCCTTAAAGACAAGGCTTTAGAAAGCTCTTCATCAGAGTGATTAGTCTATGAGTAACTGAGTAGGTGTGCTGAGGAAGTCGAGAAATTTGAGCATTACTATGAAGTATAGCTATGAAAATTTGCTGAAATAAACAATTGAATATCTATAACAACTACACTCTGAATTGTAGAGGTGTTTGATTGTGCGGGAACTTTGAAGTTACTACCTGAAGAAAACTTTTGAAACACTGTTGTTGCAATGTTTGTAATGAAAATGGGTATGTTGCATGTGTGTTGAAGTGGGATTGGTGCTGGACACACTAAGTCATTGGGAACCCTTTCTTCCTTTCACTGACTTTGGCCTGCAAGTCATCACCCAAGCTGTGAAAACTTTAACCTCATGTTTATTTGGTATTAATACACACTAACATTCTTTAATTGATATAATATCATAATTATAGTAGTGTTTCTCCTTTATGGTGTTTTGACTGTATCTAATGTTGGGAAATCCCCTGGGGAGTGGATCTAGGGGCTGGGTGGTCCTCTCGCCACTGCTGGTCCAGCGCTGTGGTCCAGCACAGGCTGTGTGGGTTTGGGCAGGAGTCCTGGCTGAGCAGGAGGGTGTTTGTGTGACAAGGGCTGCCTCTTCTGCAATGTCTGTCCTGGATAATTGCCTGGGAGATGCAGCTCTACAGCTGCTGGAACTAGCTGGGTTGAAGCAAGCTTAAATCTCTCTGCACCAGGCTCCACTGCGAGGTGTAAGAGTGGCCTTGAAAAGCCTTGGGATAATTAAGTTTTACTTTAGAAATCTTTCCCCACTGAGCTCCATGGAAAAACTGCAATTGACTTCACAGGGATAAAACCCGTCTCTTATTCTTGCTAGATTTGGACTGGAAATCTCAGCTTCCACTACAGTTAATGGAAGTCACATGCACGTTCCAGGAGGAGAGCAGATCTCTTTCATCTCTTGAGTACCATGCCCCTCTGTGGCACTTCCAAGGCTGCATCAGTTATCGCAGGTCCGTTTATTTTAATGATGCAGCAGGAGTGTCCTAACTTCCTATGAAGGTACTTTGTTGTAATTATCTTGTATGTCTAGGGGCACCACAAGGGGTTACATTTATTTTACTGCCAAAGAACTGTTGTTTCAGCTGCAGTTCTATGAAGAAACAATCACATCTCCAGCAGTTTGTTAGATTAATCACAGGTGTGTAATCCCAGCGCATACCCTAGAGGGTATATCCTTTGACCCGCTTCCTTTTTTAAAGGGGAAACTCTGAATTAATATCACTTGCATTGCTTATCACCATTCACATTGGGTTTCTGCAGGATGCTGCAAAAAAAAACAAACTAAAAGCTTCTATGACTTTTATTTTACTTGTATACAAGTGAGGATTGTAATTTAACAAACCTGAATTGGTCATTGGCAGAATTCCCTGGAATACTGAAAGCTAATGATAAAAGCTTGAATGTAGAAGTAGTTCAAGAACTAAATAAAGCCTTTTGAAGCAAAGAATTTGTCCACCCTTAGCACATAGCTATGCTCCAGTGTTTAGAATAATTAGTTCATTGACTCATCATTTATTACTTCACAGTAAGCAATAGGATCTCACCACACTGTGTAGTGATTTAAAATATCACAGGTTTAAATTAGGATCAGGTTTTGCACAGGTTTAAACTAGGATCACCTTTGGTATTAACTTAGTAATTATTCTTTCGGGTTAACAGTAGCATAAGGATGCACTATTTCCCATCTTAATTTCATGTCTTGTGCTACAAACCAATATCAAGTAAAGGTTAAGAGACTTCAGAGACAAAGCAGAAGGTTTTCTGGACTTTTACATTTCAATCATGTTACCATGTAATGTGGAAACAAGTAAATATCTAAGAACTTGAGCTTTTGTTGACTATAGTATGTTTAAAAGCCTCATCTGGGGAAAATCAAATGAATATGTGAGAAAGGATATGCATTTACTTTTGTTATAAGTTGAATTCTTACAATAAAACAGCCCTAGGAATAGAATCTCTGTAGGGGAACGAATTTCTGTACATTAAAAAGAAATACAGCCAATGATTCATAGAAACATATGAACTGTTTTACCCGGGAGTATATTCTTAAGTAATTTTGGCTGCTTAGTCCTCTGGTTTATTTTTTTTGAAATGAGATTTTTTGTTTTACCTGAAGCAATGGGTTGGTATCAGTGTCTAACACAGCACTCCAGAGACGTGTGTGCTGTGAGAAAGTGGGATGAATTATTAGGGCTTCATAATAACTGTATCTGTATTTCTGAACTTCCATGTTGAGCCCTATCCTGAAACAAATTCAGACTCAAGAAAAAAACACTGCTGAAGGGTTTTTCCAAGACCCAGCTTCACAGCAAAATGTAACACTATGTGAATCAATGAACATGCATCCAAATAGGTATTTAATTAAGGTGATGAATGCAAATGATGAATGACTATTGGCATGGACTTTGCAAGGGCTCTTGCAGGAATGGGGCTCTTCCCAAGCACAGAACCCTGTGCACTGCAAGTCTGTGGCAGTGCAGATGTGCAGAACTTGTAAAGCAGTGAGGATGTTAGTGGAAAAACGCCATTCGGGAAAGGGTTAAACCTGATTTTTCCTGTTGTCTGTATTCTTTACTCATATTTCCTGAAAATCTAGAGTGACTCTTGAATATTTAAGAGCTGGATTGAATATAAGTCTTTTGTATGCCTTAAGGATCTGTTCAATATGCACAGCACATTCTTACTTCCCAGATTTATCACTAAGCACAGAAAAGCAAGCTTGCTATTGTTTTAGAAGTCTCTCTAGGAAAGGAGTGGTCTGGTGGGTCGTGCAGAATAAAGCATAACTGCAGTTCTTCAAGATATTTATATGAAATGCATCCAAAGGGGATTCAAATTCCTTCTGGGATTTCTTTCTGGGATTTCTTTCTGGGATAGGGTATTGCAAGTAATAACCTTTAACTGCTATTAATAATCTATTAACTCCTTTGATGGCTCTAGTGAACACAGCTGTGTGACAGGAAATCTTGTTTTGGGAGAATGGATGTGCAGAGTCCACCCTGAAAAAGATATTTGTGGGAAGAAGAGAAGGGATAAAAACCCCAAGTACCTTGTCTCAGCTGAGTGTTTGCTTCTCATACTATTGTGCTTTATAATAGAACCAACTTCAAAGCCTGATTAACACTTTTATGAACACAGTATGACTGGCGAAATTGTTCACATGTTTTTTGCTAAAAACAAGGTTGTTTTCTGCTAGGGTGAATTCATATGAAGGCTGTCTCCAAACAGACTTGACTTGAAACTTAATTGAAAATGACACATAATTCTGCAGGAAATGCAAAAATGAACATTAGTTTCGTTTTTATGTAAGGTTTTTAGTCACTGTGATTGGGCTACTGACAAATGTCTGCGCTGCTTCCTACATAAGGCTGCTCTGTTGCAGTAGTAGAAGATCAATCAGAGAAAATGACTAATACTGGAAATATAATACTTCATTTTTCAGGCACTGCTAATTTGTTAGATTTGGCCTGCAATGATCTAAACTATTAACAACCAGTGTGTTGCAAGAGGAGCAAGAAACCCTGTTTGTTCCTATGGAATAATTTCATGTGCTATCTTTGCTTTGAGAGCTGTCAAAAGAGTATGAACAGTAAGAAGGAAGCATATTAACTTTATAAAAATAAATAAGCCTCCTACCTCCATTGCTTCCATTGAATGTTTAGTGATGTAATTTTACCAAAGGACCACATAAGAACTGAATAAAGTCTTCAGGATTTCTCTATGTGGTGATAACCTGGACTTGTACCAAATGCTTCTTTTGCCAAATCCTGGGAGTACTTTCACTCTGTGTAAGTCTTGGCAGGAGAAAACTGTAGCAATTGCCACCAACAGCCTGTGGAGTAAGTTTATTAGTATTTACAGAAAGAGGAAATGCAATGCTCATATAACCTAGTCCAATGGGGCATTTTATGCTGTTATTTGAATTTTAAATTGGGAAACTATAACATTTGAAAATCTGATTTTACTGAAATCAAAGGGGAAAACCTGCAGTGACTTTAATTAAGCAGAATTTTATTCAAGATCCCTATTCAATTTTTTTTTAAATGAGGACAGTAAACATTGAATACTTTGTAGGGGTATTGTACAAGCTTCTCCACTTTCATGTGTGGTTTAATTAAGATTCACGGCTCCTCTGGATGGGGAGGTAAAGTTGTTCCATTTCGAAGGAATTAGATCACTTAAAACAGGATGGAATATTGGGAAATGCATGCAAAGACTGGGCCAGATATGTCTGATTTTTATATGTACTTATGTAGACATAACATAAAGCTGTATATTACTAACTGACAATCTCACTTGACCCCAATGAATGCCTTAGTGCTGTAAATAAGTTGTCTTACTGCTGGTCAACACTCCCAGGGCTGATTGACCATGGCCCTCTGTAGCAAAGTGAGTATTAAAAGCTGGATCTCAGGGGTTAAACCCAGTGCATTATCCATAGGCAACCATTTCTCTGACTTTCAAGGACAGCCCAATACCAGAACATATTAATACAATAAATCTTTTTTCCCCCCTTTCCTTTCTCCCCAACCTCCCTCCCCCTTTTTTTTTTTCTTTCTTTCTGATTTAAAACCCACCAGGTGTAAGGAATAGTGTTAAGATTTAAAGTTTTGAAACTCCATGAAACCACGTTCCGCACGCCCCCGCGTTCTGCAGCCGCTGCCAGCCCCGCTCGGCCGGGCCGGGCACGGAGGTGGAGGAGCCCCGCACGCCCGGCCCCGAGCGCTGCCTGCCGGGCCGGTCCCGTTCTGAGCCTGCCGGGCCGGTCCCGCTCTGAGCCTGCCGGGCCGGTCCCGCTCTGAGCTCTGCCTACAGGGCCGGTCCCGCTCTGAGCCTGACGGGCCGGTCCCGTTCTGAGCCTGCCGGGCCGGTCCCGTTCTGAGCCTGCCGGGCCGGTCCCGTTCTGAGCCTGCCGGGCCGGTCCCGCTCTGAGCTCTGCCTACAGGGCCGGTCCCGTTCTGAGCCTGCCGGGCCGGTCCCGTTCTGAGCTCTGCCTACAGGGCCGGTCCCGTTCTGAGCTCTGCCGGGCCGGTCCCGCTCTGAGCTCTGCCGGGCCGGCCCCGTTCTGAGCTCTGCCTACAGGGCCGGTCCCGTTCTGAGCTCTGCCGGGCCGGTCCCATTCTGAGCTCTGCCTACAGGGCCGGTCCCGTTCTGAGCTCTGCCGGGCCGGTCCCGCTCTGAGCTCTGCCGGGCCGGCCCCGTTCTGAGCTCTGCCGGGCCGGTCCCGTTCTGAGCTCTGCCTGCCGGGCCGGTCCCGCTCTGAGCTCTGCCGGGCCGGCCCCGTTCTGAGCTCTGCCGGGCCGGTCCCGTTCTGAGCTCTGCCTGCCGGGCCGGTCCCGCTCTGAGCTCTGCCGGGCCGGTCCCGTTCTGAGCTCTGCCTGCCGGGCCGGTCCCGCTCTGAGCTCTGCCGGGCCGGCCCCGTTCTGAGCTTGCCGGGCCGGTCCCGCTTGGAGCGCTGATCCCGCTCTGAGCCTGCCTGCCGGGAGCACCGGGCACACGGAGGATGGGGCTGGAGACTCCCGGGCTGATTGATACGGGCTGGAGGCCGGGCTGGCCAGGAGCCAACGCCTCCACCACTTTGAAAGATTTCTTTGAACTACATCTGGCTTTTCCAGCAACTGAAGACGAGTCAGTGCTAATCCAAAGATTGGCCCTGCTAACAGTGAAGAAGTAAAAATTAGTTGTTTGTTGACAGGGTTCTTTTTTTTTTTTTTAAATTTTAGAGGATTTTTTCATCTTAGCTGTGTGCTCCAGCATGTAATGCATATCCGTTTGAGAATAAAGATTCTTGTACATTTAGGTGAATGATACTGTGTTTTGTAGGTGCTTCTCTAAGCAGTGAAGTGTGGAAATGGAAATGATTAATTTAACTCTTGCAATTTAGGATAGATACCTAACGGGAAGGCAAGGCAAAGCAAGGCAAGGCAAGGCAAGGCAAGAGAAAAGGTCTACCAATACAAAATGTTGCAATTTTACAATTTATTTTCACACAGTCTGCAGTATCTTGTATATGTCTAGTTTTGGTTTCTAGTATTTGACGTGCATGTGTTTATTCAATGTAACCAATGGTAATCTCTCTGAAATGAACTGTATACTAATAACACCTGTTTGTTGGTTTTATATGCAATTGCTCTGGAATTTAACACTTCCTAGGAAAACAGCCTTCTGCTTCAGAAAAGATTTAAAGTGGTAAGGAGATGTAGCAGAATAACAGAGGACATTGATTCAGTGCCCCTCTTCTGTATCATAATTTTTTAAAATCTAAAAGCCTAATCTGTTTCCCAGCAGAAGGAAGAGCTTTTACTCATAGAATGAAGACTTAAGATATACTTTAATTTCTCATCACTCACTCTTTGCTGTATATAAATTAGTTAATTCAAAGACATCTGAATAAAAAAATAGTGTTCAGGTCTTTGCTAAGACACTGTATCACAGAGTCAGTGTTTTATAAAAATGATTTGTCTTCATACCACACAATTGTCTGAATTTACTGTTATTATAAATGCCTCAGTGCTGGGGAGCTGCAACTCAGGAACATTATTATAAAAACTATGGGAACCTTTATGAGATTCCAGGACCTAATTTTTCAGAGAATCCAGAGAACAGACACATTTTCATATTCAGAGGCCAACTCTGATTGACTTTGGCTGAAGGCGGGAGAGTCCAGGACCCCTGCAAGCTCCCCAGCCCAGGGCGTGGGTTCAGTTTGGCAGGAAAGAGGAACTTAGGGTTGGTGTCAGTGTGTGAACCCTGGGCTTTAGGCGAGCTCTGAAGGAGCCTGTGGCACAGGGGGGGCTGGAATTGAAAGGCAAAGCTCAACTGTCTTAACCACAGCCCCGGTTCTCTCTCCTTGCAGCTCACCAGTGGGGTCGAAGGCTGCAGACTGAGCGCCCGGATCGCTGCTGCTGCACGTAACAGAATCACTGCTCTCTGCAGCAGGGCTCATCTTCCTTGCACTGGGGCTGTCCTCCTGTGCCAGGGCTTCCAGAACTGCAGGAGTGGGAATGGCAGCCCATACTGCCCTGCAGTTCCCTGGAGCCCTTTTCTTGGGCTTTGCTTTCTTCAGCCTGTTGCCTCACACCTATTTCACACTTATTCCACATCACTGCCAGGCTCCTGCCCCAAAGTCCTCTCTAGGGCTCTTTATCCCAGGCATCCTGCTGAGCTGGCCAGAGCTGCCACTGGGCCATAGCCCAGCCTGGGACTGCTGCTCCTGCCCAGCTCCTCGCCCCAGCCCCATCATCCTGCTCCCTGTGTGAGTCCCTGCACTCTGTCACTGCCAGGCCCCAAGGTCTCTTATCTCCCCCCTGAAGCAGAGCTCTGTCTTGTCCCCATTCTCAAAACCAGTCTTTACTGCAAATACAGAATTAGTTATTATTTCTAACAAATTATGGGCTACAGGTTTTTATTTTGAGGTACACCGTTCCAGTGTTTTCCTTGCTTCTGCCTCTTCCCAGAATAGCAAGAGACAAAGCCAGGACACTTAGATAACTGCCTGCACAAGTTTCTAATTCTCTACCCAGAACTACAAAGGCTCTTCCAAAGCAGATCCAGATTTTTGGATCTGTTTTCTCCTTCGTTTTTGTCTTTGAATATGGCTGAGCTCTTTTCCCCAAAGTTTTCAAGTAAGTCAAGTGGAGGCAAACACTCTGAATGAAAATTTTAGCCTGGAAGTTCAAGTGAAAACAGAATCTTGTAATAGAAAGTGCCAAGACCACCTTCACTCAGGCAGAACGATCAGCTTATCCTGTAATTCTCCTTTATTCTTTCCATACCTTCCTACTGTTGGTCCCCATTATGAACTGCTAATCAAAAAAGTTTGCAGAATGAGTTCCAGGAGAAAAACCTCAAAGTGTTCCAAAGGACTGATTTTGAGAGAACTTTACCAGGAGAATTAACAATAGAGTACAGCAAATAAGGCAAATTAGTTTTAAATGAATATCACATGGAAGATATACATAATTAGTATAATACAGTGAAAAGAGAATAACCTTAAGACAGAAGTTCTCAAAAATGTATGAGAACACTTGTAGAAGTAAAGTGGTCAGGCACAGCAACAGGTAACATGCACACAGTCAGTGAGGGCTAAACCTGGCCCAGGCAGGGGGGTCCAGCTGGGGGGGTCTCACTGCACCTATGGGCAGAGAGCAGTGCTGCAGCAGAGCTCAGAGCTGGAGGAACCAGCTGCAGGGCAAAGCCCACCTTTTACATCTAATTGCCAATGTAAAGCTGCATTACTGTCAATAAGTACATATTGCATCAAGAATGATGTGGCCAGCAGGACCAGGGCAGTGATCATCCCCTGTACCCGGCACTGGTGAGGCCACACCTCAAACCCTGGGTTCAGTTCTGGGCCCCTCACTACAAGAAGGACATTGAGGTGCTGGAGAGAGTCCAGAGAAGGGCAATGCAGCTGGGGAAGGCTCTGGAGCACAGTCTGATGAGGGGCAGCTGAGGGAGATGGAATTGTTTAGCCTGGAGAACAGGAAGATCAGGGAGGACCTTATTGCTCTCTACAACTATCCCAAAGGAGATTGTAGCCAGGTAGCAGTCAGCTTCTTTTTCTGAGTACAAATAATGGGACAAGAGGAAGTGGCCTAAAGTTTTTCCAGGGGATGTTTAGATTGGATATTTGGAAAAAATTTGTTCACTGGAAGGGCTGTCCATTCCTGGAATTGCCTGCCCAGAGAGTGATTAAATCACCGTCCTTGGAGGGATTTAAAACACGTGTTAAGAAGTGTAGATGTGGCACTTAGAGACATGGTTTAGTGATGAATATGGCAGTGTTGGATTAATGGTTGGACTTGATCTCAGAAGTCTTTCCCACCAGAATGATTCTATTATTCAATGGAAAGTGGTATATGTACTCAGTGTACCACTTTGGTTTTGGAGAGCCTAGATTTAATCCTTAGCCTGTTTTTAATGGCCTGTGTTTACTCAGGCAAGCCTGATCTGGTCCTGGTAACTCCTGTGACTATTTTTCTTATTGCAGCTGCTTCTTTTGCCTTCTCTTTTGAGCTTAGGCCAAAAGCTTAAGTGACAGAAAAATAGTAAAGCTGTCAAATTTCAGTAGACCTGTGTGCCTACTACCATCTTCATCAATATTTCCTGCTTGTCTTTCACCCTGTAAGTGGGCTCTGGATGCTGCCTGTACTGTGCCACATCTGGCAGAGCTGTGGGGCAGAGCTGTGGAGCAGGGCTGGTCTCCCAGGGGCTGCTCAGGGGCTGCATGTGATACTGGGGACAGGGCAAAGGTATCTGGCTTGTCCCAGATATGCTGAAATGTTCCAGCATGCAGTAGTAATAGCCTGAGTTAGTACAGTTATAAAACTTTATCACGTGTCAAAAAGATGCTGTATCATCCTCTGGACTGGGTTTTTATGAGGGGAAATGCTGCCTGCTCTTTCGTGTTGCTGAAGATGTTTTACTAATCCTTTCCTACTTCTTCATTTGCCAGAGGGAGGAATAGTGTAAATGAAAGGAGTGGAGAGAATTCAGGTTTTGGCAGTATTTCAGTTAGAGGAGGTAAAGGAGCCAGAGCTCTGTTAAAAGATGCTTCAGAAAAGCAATTTCTCTTTACAGCTGGCTGGAAAACTGCTGCAGTCCTGTTAAAACTCAGGACTGAGCTGGGATCCAGCTGCAATTGTTAATTCCCAAGTAAATTTCATAAGAGTTTGGACCATGTTCATCTGTGTCTGATGCAGAGTTTCTGCTTTAGGCAACCTCATTCTTCTTGAAAATGGTGTTAAATAATACCTAAGTCAAAAATCCCTTCTGGTGACACCATACAAAAGAGACTAAGATATATTCTGACATAATAGATACTAATCACTGCTAAAATATTGTACCTAAGCTTCAATGTTTTAGTGAAATGAAAACATGAGTAATATTTACATTTGCCTCAAAAGTAGATCCAAGTACCTATGTCTGCAACCAGAATCTCTTCTGAGAAATTGTTTCAGTCAGAGAGCAGCCTTATGAGTGCTGAATTGGAGTCCCAAACTTGCAGGATTTCTCCCAACGTTTGGCTGTGACATAACAGTTAAACAAAACTTGAAATTTGTACTAGGAGTGCCTTCTAGCCATTTATAGTAATATTACTCCTTTCAGTTAATATTTGGTGTCTTGTGTGGCATATTGTGATTGACTTGTGGATGAGGAGTGAAATAAGTGGAAGTAGAAGATTTCCTTGGGGTGGTGGCTTCTCAGAAGAGAGGCAGAAAAAACTCAGCACCTTTTAAGATACTAAGTAATTATTTGGGAATAGAACAGTTAAAATTAGGATTAAATACATTTTGATAAGTTGCTTCATTAGTGGTTCAGATTCAATAAATGTTTGGTTTGATTGGTTTACTGTCACTGGAAAAGTTACCGATCTGAATAGTTTAATTAAACACTTGCCTATCACTTCAAGTCACTCACAGGCTGATTTTCAGCAATTAAATACAGTCAAAGCCTGTCAGCAGGTAGCTGGTAGTCCCTTGTAGTCACTGCCAAAGCAAATAACAACAGGTCAAAACTTATCCTTTTCTGGGCTTTCATTTTTTTTTTTAAGAGACTAAAATGAAGACACAAGATTCACTCAGAGTTATCTCCCCAGGGCTGGCTGAATTCCAGGCTTCACTCAGATCAGACCCCTGATCCCCCTGTAACAGTCCTAAAGGTAAGGGTTGTAACGAACATGGAGAGCCACCACTGCTGTCTCTGGTGTGGATGGAAGGTGTGCTACCAGGACCTGTCTTGTCCATCCTGGAGATTTCCCCCAAACCAAGGCAGCAGTCCAGCTGGGATGTGACACGTGGGCCATGCTTGGGAAGGGCCCCAGCTGGAAGCGGCCTCTGGCTCTGCATTTGGGAAAGGATGGTGGCTGACAGGCACAAACAGCTGCTTTGGGCATGGTGGGGTGAAAGCTGCACTACTCTGCACCCTGCCCAGCAGGCAGGGCTGGGACTGTGGGGATCAGAAGTGTCTTCAGCATTCTTCCTCTCTAGGTAATGTTTTAGTGGTCAGATCAGCTTGTACCTCTTAACAGGGTGCACAGAAAGGGTTTCCAGTGAATCCAGCTATTGGAAGAGGTTTTTCATACAAATGAAAATAGTTTGTGTACCTGGTTGAAGAGAAGAAATTTTTGCCCTTTTTGGAGTATCAAGATGTGTCAGTTTTTCTTGGTTGTCATGGTTAACCTTTGGTGATGTCCACACAGAGGCTGATGCTCTCTAATTCAGACCCTCAGAGCTCTCGTTTCACCTCAGAACTACTCACAAACACAAAAGCAAACACAGGCCAAAGTATCTGTATGACTGAAGGAGATGAAACACCTGGAAATGTTGCAGGGTTTTTAGCCCAATACCACTTCAAAATGATAAACTGAAATAATAAAATAAATTTGTGTAACTGTGGTCACTTTACTTGTAAAATTTCAATGTGGCAAATCCAGGTCAGGAAGACCTTGCTAACAGGAGATTGCATCTAGGAAAGAAAGAAAAGAAAGAAAGAAAGAAAGAAAGAAAGAAAGAAAGAAAGAAAGAAAGAAAGAAAGAAAGAAAGAAAGAAAGAAAGAAAGAAAAAGAATGAAAAAGAATACCATTTTTGCCATGTAACCATCTTCTGTTAATTTTTAACTTTGCTTTGGTGCAGAAACCTACTCTCAGCCAGAGCTTTGTATCAGGATATAATCACCCATCTTTGCTTCCAATTCTAAAGCAAATTTAAGAAGATAAGAGGAGAAATTAGACAAGCGCTTTCCTTCCCCCTGGAGGCTGAAGGTGACACTTCTGAGCTGTAGCTGGTCTCTTCTAAATCCTGGCCCTTGCAGATCAAGACTTTAAAAGAGTGAGGGTGTGTCACTGCAGCTGCTGCATCAAACAAAATCAAAGAGATTTGATTAATATAAACTTCAAAATCAGTGCCATCTTTCCTTCACAAAATACTTCAAACACAGCAAGAAATGTCATCTCCCAGATGATGGAGGTTAATCTACCTAATCTCTTTTCCTTCCATCTGAATGCAAACTACTGGAATATACCCAATTACCTCTCACCAGTCAGAAGAAATTCCTCATTCCAGCAATGTCAATCAGATTTTAAGAGGAGATTTACAGTCCTTTTGTAATATCAACATGACTTCTGAACCTGCAAAGCAAAGCAGGACAGACAAAACAGCAAGCTCTAACTCCCACTTGCCACTCTGTCAGAGTGGGTGTGTAAAAGATTCTGGGTGAAATTTGCACTTTGATTTGAGACCTCTGTTCAGTGGCAGGGTCTGGAATCAGCGGGATTTGACCAACTGTCTGTAGTGACAGTATGACTATATTATTTCAGACAGTAAATTTTCACAACACCATCAGCTTTTTAATCTAGGAATTCCTTACAATTACAAATGAAAGGCTTTTTTTCTAGTGTTGGTATTTGTTGCTTACAGGAGCTTAGTGCAGTCAATGAATTTTAAGACTGAAGCATATACATATGTGTACAACAAGCTTAAACTTTTTTCTTCACAGAATTATACTGTTTACTGTGTAAAATTACTGATACCATAGAAAGTTAATTTTTTTTTGCCATGGTAAGAGATTTCCAATACCAATCACTCAGTAAATAATACCTCTTTGTGGACTAAACACATTTTTTGTTTCATGTTTTCTAGTGTTATTTTACTCTTCTCCTGTTTGTCTTCTACTTATTATTTTGAATCAGACATTCAGACTATCTGAGTATTCAGTGAAACTGCACATTTTTCTCAGTAGTCTGAAAGTGCAGATGTGTTAATTCTGTCCCTCAGTGCCTGTGAAACATTAAGCAACCAAACACATGAATAGGATTCTACATGTGGTCTGCTTCATAATGCAGTACAAGATTATACATTAAATGTTTGGCTTTAAGCTTGGAAAAAAGGAACAATTTTAAATCCCTCTGTGAGGTTATGTAGCAATTTGAATTAAATTGAAACAAAACAATCCTTTCCCCCTTCTGTTTGTACTTGCATCATGCCTGGAGATCAGTGCAGTAGTACACAAAAAATTCATGTGTCACAGTGTAATGTAGTCATATTTTCAAATTCAGCTGACACCATTTAAAAACTTGTTACAAGTTGATAGTCATCCTAAGATAATGAGTGAAAGTATTACCCCTTGTAGAATTAATTAGCTTGATGTACATATGAAATGAGAGACAAATATAATAATTTAATGTTTCAGTTAGCATTATATTAACTTGATGATTTATACTTCTAAAAAATTACGTTGCCTATAGAAAATTTTTATGAGTCTAACTTGAGTGGTTATTTTACAAAAGTAAAATTTAGGCTCTTATATTCCTTAGTGCTTTCCTGTATTCAAATCACCCCTTGGAACCAGTCATGGTGAGATCGCTGCCAACTTTCCAACTGCTAGTGAATTAAACCTAAATAAAGTAACTAGTTGCCAGACAGAGCAATGGTCTGATGCTTTTGGCATTAAGAAATATGCATATGAAGTTTTGGTATTGGGTTAGTCAGCTGTGGTGATTGAATGGAAATGGAATTGAAGACCTCAATGGAATTGTTTCAACTTCAGCAGTAACCCCCTGCTGTCCCTGCAGGCACCTCCTGGTGAGCCATGCTGGGACATAATGAAGGGGGAAACAAAGGACAACTCCTGAAAAACACTACTTAAATAAACTTTTAACTCCTGTCCATAATCCCGGGGTCTGAGGAAAGTCAGCTGGAGGGCTGCATTTTGGCTGAAGGGTATAGGAGGGCAGGGCAGAAATAAATTCAGTAAGGTTACACTGTCCTTTTTCAAGAAGGAAAGCAGGTGAGGAAGAAGATTGGGCTGGGAGTCCCCCATGGTCTGAGCAGCTGCACTGAGGTCAAGGCATGGAGCACTGGCAGCTGTGCTGGGGTGCCTGGGGACCCTGCAGCTCCTGCTTCACTGGCCCTGGGTGAGCAGAGAGAGGGCTGGATGCAGACCAAGCCAGCTCTGCTCCCTACCTGCTTTTCTGAATCTTTCCTGTGGGACTGGGTGGTACCAAGAATGGCTCATGAAGTCCAGCTGTGCCTCAAATGGAAATACAAATGTTCAGAATCCATATTGTGGCATTATTAGGTTACTTGGGTGAACTTTTTAACATCAGGATTTCCTGTATTTCATAATGCATCCAACAGTTATATTGGCCAGTTGACAGCAACCAATGAAAGCAGTGAAAAATCAACTCCCATCATGGCAAAATTAACAGCAGGATGCTTTTAGATGCCATGCAAACTCATCTGCTGTTTCATGTATTTGTTTGTAATCTGGAAAGAAGAGAAACAAAGGGAGAGAGAGGACTTTGAAGACAAAGTTATGTAGATTAACTGCTATGAAAAAAACCTGTAAGGGAAGTTGCCTAAGATTTAAACCAACTAGAGAAACAACAAAAAGATGATAAATTAACTTCAGTGTTGGTAAATACAAAGAACTATACCTTGGATGGAAAAATACAGAATGTTTCTATTCCTTTGAAAGACCCTTGACTGTAAGAGCTTTATGGTGTTAGATTGCACATGCACAGAAGAGAGATTAATATTGTAATACCTTTGCAGAAACACAGGTGAGTTCCCCCCTGGGAGAGCAAGTACCTTCTGCTTCAAAAGGGTATTCCTGAATTAGAACACTGCTGTGCAGGACTGAATTACCCACATCTAATCCCATATGTAATCTATTCTGAAGACAAATTCAGTTACTTAAACATAGGTGGTGGTTTAATTTTGGATGCAGTAGGAATTCTTCCCTAGTGTACTGCTGCATCCCAGAAGCACATGAATCTCATAAAAGGCCTTTGATATACATTACAGCTTCACATCATAGTCCTGGAAATGCAAACCAATTGAAATGGCCTTGTGTTTAGGCAGATTAATTTACTTTTTAAAGTTCTCTTCCTTTTTCCTTTTTTTTTTTTTCCAGTGCCCTGTTTATCTTCCAAAAATCTCACTCATGGCTAGAGAAAATGTTTCTCTCTTTGGTGCACAGCTGAAGAAAATATTTATGGTGCTATTTCCTGTTCTTACTGGGGAGCTGTGAACACCATCTTTCAGTTGATCACCATGCAGTAACTCCTTACCCAGTGTTTGTATGGTCTGTTTGCTAGAGCACTATTAAGAGAGTTCATGATCTTGTCCTTATGGCATGTTTGAACTGTCTGTTTCATTTGACATCCCCGACAAATAGAACAACCTCTCAGTATAATGTCATGTGTCTGCCCAGCTGGCAACAGTGGAATGACAATGAGTGTGGAAATTCATGTAGAAAATTATAGAAACAAGCAAGACGATAATTTTTTTTTTTTGGTTTCTTTGTACTTTTCATTGCTAGGTGACAGTAGAACCGAGCAGATCTTTGATATAACTACAGTAGTTCACATTCAGGGAGCCATTTTCACAACTGTGAGGGCTGGATTTTCCCTTTTATCCTTAAAAGAGAGCTTAAATTCTGATTAAATTGCTCGGGGTCACCTACAGTGCACACGATGTGGCATTAGTAAGTAAGCATTAGTTAGTTAAATATAAGCACTGTTAGCTTTGTCTGGCCCTGCATTCAATCACTTGTCGAGGAACTGCACTGACCAACTTCTTTCTAATCCTTTGTATAGTTATAGGGAATTAATCTAATACACCTGACATCCTCTCCCTTTAATGCAGTTAGTGGTATTTTCCATATTTACCTCGGGGTTTTCATTCTATTTATAGCACAGAAATACCCACCATGCACTGGGCAGTCTGGCACGTAGCTGACCATGCTCAATTAACTGGAGAACAGACATCCTAACTGTGGGACAGACACCCTCACTGTGGGACAGACATCCTCAGTGTGGGCATGACCTGACCGAGTGCGAGGAGATGAATTAACGAGACAAAGAAGTCTAATGATTATTAAGATGTTATACAGATTTCTCAACCTTTCCAAATTCCTTTCTGAAGTAAAGTGCCTCCTTAAATTATGACCAACTTCATCTCTACAGCCTCACATACACAAGGTGTCGCCTTCTCTTCTCATTCTGCCCTCCTTCACCAGCCAGCAGCTCAGCCATGCTCTGTGCTGATGTCCTGCCCCACTGCCCATCCACCTTGCCCTGCTGTGGCTGGACCAGGCCCATCTGCCAGCAGCAGCCTCCTCTCTCAGCATGACCCCTCTCCTTTTTTACTGTTCTGTGTTGGATGTTTCCAGGCCTGCTTTTCCCATTCCTGCTGCCTTTCCCAGCCCAAATTGCATGAACAGACCTCCCTCACTCCAGGGAGCATTCCCATGCACTCTGGCTGGGGTACTCCTGGGAAAGGAGTGCTGGGATTGAGCACTCCATGGATCCCTCAGTTATGGCTGACTCTTGCTCCCTCTGTAACATACTCTATTTGAAGGTCACAAGTTGGGAAGAGCCAGCAGCTCTGGCTGGATTCATCTTCTCCTTATCTGGTTGGCACAAGCCCTACCACTACCCAGTGCAGTTCCTACTTTAGAGACCTTGAAAAAACAAAATTTTTCTCTTATCACCCAGTGTTTATCTTTTGTAGACTTGCAGGGTATGAAATTTTTCTTTGATGAAGCAGATGGCTCACTCTGTCCTCCCATTTGTTTATGATATCTTGACACCTGGTTCTTTCATTTGTATTTATGGTGAGATGCTTTTTTCCCTGTGAGTGATCAGAATCCAGATTCCTTTTTAAAATCTCCATTTATCCACTTAAAAACCTGACTGGGGAAACTTTTTCTTTAATTTTCTTGCTTAATGGTGAGATTTCCCTTACAGAAAAGCTACAATATTTTCTTACATTGTAGTGAATCACTACAAGGGATGAGCTGGGCCATGGCAAAATGTGGAAATGTTTTTGTGTACATATACATTATCTACAAGTGGTTTTAGTGTGCTTCAATATGTATTAGTAGTTTCCAAAACTGACTATTAATGATTTGTTTCTGTGAAGAAGCAAATCACAATACAAAAGTTTGAGCCTGCCATATGTATCCATGTGTCTCTCATTTTAGTAGTCCAATGACATGTTTGCCAGTGTAAAGCTGAAGTTAATTTGTTGTCAGTTTTATTATTTGTTTTTCTTTATATTCTTTCATTTATTGCTGTTTTTGTATTCTGTCTACTTTCACTTTCTTTCCTCTTCTCTACTTCCATTTCCTTTTCCCAAGGTAAATATGTTCCTAATATTTAGTTCATGCCTTTGGCAGCTACATTAAAGCCTCATCTGGCCCAATTTAATGTCATACATCAAGGCCAGCTTTAGAGAAAAACTAGAGGCTGCACAGTTACCTTTCAGTTTCCTGAACCTCATCAGTCTAATTCCCTGAAGAACAAGGGTTTATAGCTTCATTCTTTTAAAAAAAATTTTTCCTCCTAGTTTGTGAATTATTCCTACTGCATTCACGCATTACTCCTAAGCAATTTTTTTTTCAGTTCCTCCTGAGCAATTTACCTTGTGAATTAATTCCACAAACTGGTAATATATGACATTCTTCTGAGTAAAAAAGTGTTTTCTTTCATCAAATCCATGTTTGTTGCTGTCTCCTTGCTCTTGTACTAAAAGAATTATGCTTGTTTCCTCTGTGTATTTTTCATTTCTCTCATGTTCCCTCTCAGGTGAATTGTCCCAATCTCTGAAAGCTTTTCCTGTGCTTCTCTTCCTTTGCCATCTATCTCTGAAGCCATTCTGCAGCTCCTTTGTTTTTTCTGAGATAGGCTGACCAAAGGACATCAGTTCAAGTGCAAGTCTTGATTCATACAACACTATTTCCAGTTCTTTCTATCCACCTCCATAGGTGCTGTGTTTGCTTGTTTGTCTACCACTGTAAGTTAATCAGAGCCACAAATACACACCAGAGGTCCACAGGGCCAGTAAAAAGGGACATTACTGTGGTATCCCTGTGGTTAGAGCACTTGCTAGGCAGTAAGTCCATTTTCTCATGCGAGAAATCTGAATCTGAACAGAAAGTGCTTTAAGTGCTCCTGACAGAATTTCATAATGCTCTTCCTCCATTAACCTCCTGTTGCAGCAAGTTGCAGCTTAATTATAGGCATTGTTCATTAGGAATGTATTTTTTGCTTTGCAGTATCTCATTGTCCCATCAAATGTTCCTTTATTGTATTTGATGGATAGATCAGAAATCCCATCTCTGCACTGCTCTTCTGAATCTACATCTTTTTACATTCTATCTTTTTTATTCTCTTTGTAAAACTTTTGAAATTTTTGCCATTTCCATGTAAGAGGTTCCTATCCTCTTGATCATTCCTGTTTTAGATAAAAAACCCCAAATGAGCCCAAAGGAGGCATTGCTGAGAAGTAAGTACTCCTGCTGTATTTAAATAAATGAAAGGACAATTATCTTAAGTAAATATGTATATGGTATAGGTTATCTTCCTTCTGAATTAGAGAAATAGTAATTATAGTATGGAAGCTATGGTGTTTTGCAAATCAATGTTCCACAAAGCAGTGAAGGCCTGACAGAAGTAGACAGCTCTGCATGAGCTACTGATGGTCAGATGTGGCCAGGATATAGAAAAAAAATATGTGGCTTGGGAGACATCCAGGTACAGCCCCCACAGTAACAGGGCTTAGGCAACAACTGCACGTGCAATGCTAATGACTGGAATGTGATTATGCACTTAGTGTCTGGATAAAGTAATTAAGCAATTGAGAAATGTATGATGGGCATGCAATAAAAGATAATAACTAACACGTGATACAGCATAATGGACATAATCAAATACTTGTAAGGGGAAACCAGGGTCACTATTGAGGCCAGTTCATCATTTGGAGTGTTCCAAACCTTTGGGTGGATGGGATCACACAAAATACAGCTGGGGCACCTGTCAGTGCTGTCTTGTCAGCTCCAGAAAGGAGCCTGAGGGTCGAGTGCTCAGCTGAGTCTTGTGGCTGTTCAGCAGGTGGTGGAGCTTAGTGTTTGGAATAGATGGGCAAGAAATGAGCTGTGGGGCAGCCTGAGCCCTGGAGAGCTGACAGTCCCTGCCCAGGTGACAGGGGGCCATCGTAGGACAGAGTGGCCTAAGGGACAAGTGAGACGGCCCAAGGGACAGGCAAGTTACACATTTGATTTTACATAAGAACATGCAAGACCTGGAAGCTTTGGAAAACATGTGCAGCTGTCTCAGTATATGGCTTTGAAACTTTGGGAAGGCAGGTAGTGACTCCTACCTCTCTTCATTTCTGCAGGACAGTGAAGTACTGGTTTCATTTGTTTATTCTACAGTGATGTTTGGAAACTTTTGCTCCTTTATTTCATCCTCGGGTTCATCATCAGACTGATCTGGAGCTCAGTTTCAGCACTGAGCTGTGCTTCACTGCAGTAAGTGCTGTCCTTACATTAACTTTTATGGGTTGATTGAGAATTGATTGAGAACATTATAGCAAATGCATTTAAGGAACAATTGTGTTTCAAGGGTTATTGAAAAATGTTCTGAGGTAGAAGAAATATGTACATTTATGAGGCTTAACACACAGGCTAAAAGACTAAAAATTCTACTGAGTCCTAAAACTCTCCAAAAATTGCCTCTAGCCAGTACAGTGTAAGGCATCCTGCATAAGGTATCTTTTTAATAACTTCAATGAAAAAAAAGCATAAAACCATCAAGAAGCATATACTTTTCATTTATGCTTGGGATTGATTTCTAGATCAGTATGAGAAAAGAGCTAAGTGAAAGGCATGTGATTGCATGAGTGAAATAGCAACAGCACTGATATGTTAAGTCATGAGGTTGTTCATCTAAATTCTTCAAACAGTTGGCTCAAAGCCTAAAGAGAACCTACAAGCTTAGGTACAGATGAGTTGTCTCGAAATCTCTGTTGCCTCTAGCGCAGATTGTGTAGATAAGAGGATAAGAAAGAAAAAAAAGGAAAGAAAAAAAGGGAGTCCAGTAATATTTCTGGTTTTGATGGTGAGAATTTATTTCACTCCTTTGGACTGAATGCATAGAGCAAGATATTCTCCACAACTCTCTAGTATTTTTTCTTAACTTTAACAGTTTTCTATTTTACTTAGAAGTATTATCAGGAAATTTCAAGATTGATGATATTTTTCAGAAATGCAAAATTCTTGGAATCAAAGGCCTCGTGACAATCTCAGTATTCTATCTCTGAAAATTTCTGAAATAATGATTGAGAAGAAAAGCTTGTGACTACAAGAAGAAGTAGAAAAAGGAGTAATAAAACCTCAATGTTAACAAAAGAGAACTTCAAACAGTAGAATTCTACTTCAGACTCTTCCCCCTCATTGTTAGCTTGCTTTAGTAAGGTGTATTATAACATCTCTAATAATCTACCTTCAATGTAGTATCCTGTAATTCTGCAGCTCTACAGAGAGTCAATGAGAGACACACATGGAAACACTGCCCTCTAATTAAATAGGTTAACAGCAGAAAACTGCATTTTTGACAAACTCAGACCTATTTAACTCTGACTTGCAAACTGATATAAAACATACAGAGGAGGGACACCAAGTTGATTAGAGGGCTGGAGTATCTCTGCTATGAGGAAAGACTAAAACAATTGGGATTGTTCAGCCTGGAGAAGAAAAGGCTGTGTGGAGTTGGTGAGCATTTTCTAGTACCTAAGGGGAGCCTGCAAGAGAGCTGGAGAAGGACTTTTTACAGTGGCATGAAGTGATAGGACAAGGGGAATGGCTTTAGACTGAAACAAGGTAGGTTTAAATGAGATATTAGGGAGAAATTCTATACTGTGGGGGTGGTGAGGCACTGGAACAGGTTGCCCAGAGAAGCTGTGGATTCCTCATCCCTGAAAGTGTTCAAGGCCAGGTTGGGTGGAACTTTGAGTGACCTGGTGTAGTGGAAGATGTCCCTGCCCATGGCCGGGGGGGTTGGAACTGGGTGATATTTAAGGTCTCTTCCCATCCAAACTGTTCCACCATTCTATTGTCCTGTGATCCAGCACGGCATCTGTATGAACTCGGGCAGAAAGCAGAGGAACGTTCTAACAATATTTGTCCTTATTGCTGTGACATCGCAGGTCTGCAGCAGCAGCAGGTCGTGCCTGTGGTGACAGCGGGTAAAACCGGCCCGGGGGACAGCGGGTGACACCGGCCTGAGGGGACAGCGGGTGCCACCGGCTCGGAGGACAGCGGGTGATACCGGCCTGAGGGGACAGCGGGTGCCACCGGCCCACGGTGCCACCGGCCCGAGGGGACAGCGGGTGCCACCGGCCCGAGGGGACAGCAGCCCGAGGGGACAGCGGGTGCCACCGGCCCGAGGGGACAGCGGGTGCCACCGGCCCGAGGGGACAGCAGCCCGAGGGGACAGCGGGTGCCACCGGCCCGAGGGGACAGCGGGTGCCACCGGCCCACGGTGCCACCGGCCCGAGGGGACAGCGGGTGCCACCGGCCCGAGGGGACAGCGGCCCGAGGGGACAGCGGGTGCCACCGGCCCGAGGGGACAGCGGGTGCCACCGGCCCGAGGGGACAGCGGCCCGAGGGGACAGCGGGTGCCACCGGCCCGAGGGGACAGCGGGTGCCACCGGCCCGAGGGGACAGCGGCCCGAGGGGACAGCGGGTGCCACCGGCCCGAGGGGACAGCGGGTGCCACCGGCTGCCCGAAGCGACAGCGGGTGCCACCGGCCCGAGGGGACAGCGGGTGCCACCGGCCCACGGTGACACCGGCCGGCGGGGACAGCAACGCCCGCAGCGCCCAGCAGATGGCGCCGCCGTGCAGCGCAACCCGCTCCGCGCGGCCGGGGGGAACGCGCCCGGTTCTGCTCTCTGAGGAGAGGAACGCGCCCGGTTCTGCTCTCCGAGGAGAGGAACGCGCCCGGTTCTGCTCTCTGAGGAGAGGAACGCGCCCGGTTCTGCTCTCTGAGGGGAGGAACGCGCCCGGTTGTGCTCTCCGAGGAGAGGAGCACTCCTGGTTCTGCACTCTGAGGAGAGGAGCACTCCTGGTTCTGCTCTCCGAGGAGAGAAACGCTCCTGGTTTGCTCTCCGAGGAGAGGAACACTCCTGGTTCTGCTCTCCGAGGGGAGGAACACTCCTCTTCCCCATCCCTGCTATCCGAGGAAAGAAAAGTTTTCTCTTTTCCATCTGTGCCCACCAAGGAAAGAGAGGTTTCTCCCTTTTCCCAGCAGCAGAGTTCAGGTTCTCAGATGCACCTTGCAGTCTATGACATACCTTATTTGTGTGACAATCCACAGTAGCCTGGTTTTACACTTTTTTTCTCCCTCTCCCTGAGTTATCTAAAGTAATTTTCCTGCTATATGGGAGCTGAAGAGAGCAAGAGCCTTAAAAAAATTGCAGAGCTCTGTTACACAAGCTGCCTTCAAAAGTGCTGTCTCCATCAAGCAGTTGATACTTTATTCTACTTTCCACCTACATTTACCATTGATATAATCTTTCACTTTAAAAATAATATGCACACTACTGGATATGCAAATGCATTCAGTGCTTCCATAAAGAGCAGAAAACTCTTCAGTTATATTCAACACCAAGAAGTCAGAGCTTGGGTAGGGTGGGCCTTCATAGTGAACCGATACTTCCATTATCTGTGTTTGTGAAAAAAAGATAGGAACTGGTAAAATCCCAAAGAACTGTACATGGATGATTTTTCTAGTTTTTGAAACTCTATTTTTAAAAATTATCTGTCTTGGCTAGACAAATCTGTTCAGTTTTCCTGTACAGTGTGGCTACTTTTTCCAGCACAGCACAATTCTCTCTTGTGAGTCAAAAAAGGACATTTAGTTGTGAGCATGATCTTGTAGGGAGACCCTGTGTCCCTTGCACGCTGTGTGAGTCAGCACATGTCTGCTCCCTCCTCACAGTGCTCCTTCAAGGCATGGGAGAACGTCTGGGTTACAGGAAAAGCTGTGTCTGGAGCAGCCCCATTGCTCTCCATCCTTCAGAGCACAGCAATGCCTGGGGCATGGATAACCCCTCACTGCTCTTCCACCTCCAGCACTCCCTGCAACAGCTTCAGAGCAAACTGCTGATAGACTACACTGACTGTGAGGGAGGGCTGAGGGAATTGGGAGTGCTCAGCCTGGAAAAGAGAAGGCTTTGGGGTGATCTTATTGATGCCTTTTTGTACCTAAAGGAAGCTTACAACAAAGATGGAGAAAGACTGGAGAAAGACTAAGGGGAATGGAGATTTAAGCTTTTTTTTTTGTTTGTTTTATGTCCAGGGGAACCAGATCTTCAACACAGAAGAGGTAGCTGAAGCTGTGCTAAAAAGAGAGTAGATTTAGATTAGAAATTAGTAAGAAATTCTTTACTGTGAGGTGGTTGAGGCACTGGACCAGGTTGCTCAGGGAAGTTGTGGCTATCCCAGCCCTGGAAGTGTTCAAGGACAGGTTGAATGGGGCTCTGAGCAGCCTGGTCTAGTGGAAAGTGTCCATGCCCAAGGCAAGGCAGTTGGAACTAGATGGTCTTTAAGGTCCTTTCCAACCCAGGCTATTCTATGATTCTATGATCCCATGACTAACAGCAGGATTAGAGCATTTTAAAGGAAAGCTGACCTCTTCCTGACTTCCTTCTTCCTGACCTCTACTTCTACTTGATATTGGGTGGAACAAAGTGAAAAAGAAATATTTATTTCACTTAAAAGGGAATACATATCATAGCTAAATATATGTGTGAAGGAACACCAGATCTTTTAACTTTAATGCTCTTGCAGTTTCTCTCTCCCAATAGCTGGAGTCCTGAATTAGTCATACTTGCTTCAAGCAGGCATCAAGATATTTGCTTTTGACAGTAAAGACAGCAGCTTAAAAAGGCTTGCACAGGCTCTCAGTGCTGTGCACCATATTTACCAAAAGACTGGGACAGCCAAGCTACAAAAGAATGATCTGCCAATGACCAATGCCCAATGAGCAGCCTTTTTTTATTCATAAAAAATGTCTGCAAATTAGTCCCTCTATCATTTTAATCACCTCTCTGATTAAATATATTTTTAAAATTCACATGTACTTCCCTCCACATCATTCTGCTGGAAATGAGATAGCTTGTAAACCTCTCAAAGCTGCAGTCTGTGCATTTCCCAAAGCTGGCCCAGCATTGACAGGAAAACATCTCCAGTGATTATTTCTGCATGTCACGATCTGTTCCACTGATTCCAAGAGCCAAAAATTCAGTAACACATCTCCTCTGGGTGACTTACAGGCAAACCCATCTTAAATAAGTAGTAAATGTGGATAGTTTGGAACACATTTGTAATTCCATTTGTTATTGAAAGGTCAACACAGAGAAGTAGGTATTGCTAGCGTTCAACAAAATTACATTTTATCTGATTTTCTAAATCTTAATCAGCTGATGTTGACTTTGATCAGACTCAGCCAGACTCATGACTGTCCTTTTATTCTCTTCCAAAACTTACTGGATGTTCTGCTTTAAAGACCACTGCTGTGATCTGAGGAGTAGTAGGCCATAGCTGCCTGAAGGTGCTGCTTGATCAAAGTCAGGAGACTGCATGTTTACCTTTCTGCTTTAGCCCTGAACCTGGATAGGCACATTCTTAAGCTTCCACACAAACTCTGGGCTTGGTTTCTTTCCTTCAAAAGGCTCACTATTTATAATGCAGTGCAATGTTGTAACAAACATTCCATAGCATGGAATGTATTTGAATATAAAGGCATATGCCCCGGGCTAATAGGTGCTATGAATGTTTCTATTTGCTTTTGAACTACTACAATTTTTTTAATGCATTATTTTAGAAATACTACATGTAAGGTGTGCACACACAGTTCCTTTTTTTACTGCAGAAAAGATATTATGTGGTATTTGCTTTAGAGAAGTAGCTGAGGTATTCTGCAAAATTAAAGTACTGTAACTTTTGTACTTATTTGAGATAAAACATATTTTTTGCTTCAGTGTAGAAAGCTTTGCATGTTCAAAATGTTTAATTCTGATTTGAATTTGAGTTGACGCTTTCCCCAGCTATTTATCCTGATCCTCATGAGCTGTCAGGGATGAATCACTCTGCCAAGAAGCCATCCTCCTGGAGGATATAAGCAAGGTTTTCCTCTGAGCCAAGAGCTCCAGGGTGCACAGGAATGAAGCAGGCTCTGTTTTCCCTTTGCAGACTCACAATGCTCCTGGATGCCACTGACCCAGTGAGAAAAAGTCATGGACTCAATCCAGAATCCTGAGACACCTGACCAGCTCCTTCAGCCTTTTCAGTGGGGCCCTTTAAGTTAAAGAATTTGTTTATAGTAATATTTATCCCTTGCAGACATTTTCCTGGGGCGGTCTCTCTCATACTTCTGCTCATTTGATTAGTTTCCATAGTGACACTTATTTGTAGAGTTTAGAGTTGCTCATAGCAGGTTTCTGCAAATGCCAGCCACATGCATGCCATGTTAATAAGACAAAGTCAGTTCTGTTTCTTTCCCTTTGTGCTCTGATTTTGCTTTACAGTTAGGAGCATCCTTGGGGGGAAAAAAAAATAAAAGGGTGGTTGGGGGCTGCTTTGGACACAGGATGCAGGGCCTGTTAGTTTACTACTCTGGATGGTGTTTTTGACTGGACTTGTTCTGTCTGAATTGCAGTAGCAGCCTCTGAAGGACTGTCTGTCTGAGTGAGCTATTATGTAAGCTGGGGAAACCTTCCATTACTGCAAGGCCTCTAGACTGCTCCTTTATTTGAAATGCAGAATTATGAGAAAAAGCAATTCACTTGAGTGGTGCCTTGTAGGTTGCCTTTTATCCCAGACTGAAGCAAGACTTTGCTTTTCTTGTAGAGGAGTTGCTACTATCCTAAAAATAGAAGGCTAAAATCAAATACAAGTTCATGTAAACACACACACACATCTTACCAGTATGCCTGTCTGTGGAAGGGATAAAAAAATCATCTGCAATAAGTGAATGAAAGGAGATTTACACTGACAATTAACAGGCAATTTCAGGAGTATGGTTACATAAAAACATGCTGATTCTCTGTAAATTCATAGCAGAACAGAAGCAAGCTAGGAAGAAAAGGAGTTACTGTTTATGAGCCATGGATAGGTATCTCCACTATACAGGCACCCCCAAAGGACAAATTCCAGAATTCAGATATTAGATCATTGCATATATTTTTTTCTCTAATTCTAAGGAAGAATAAAAAGTAGAGAGAATACTAGATTTGACAAGAATTTTGTCACACTGAGTATTAGCTCTCTTAGGTTTCTTGCAGAGTCTGTGAGGCCTCTCAGGTTAGTTTGATGCATTTCTTTCTGCAAGACACTGGAAGATTGTTAGAGCCATGGATATTTATCCATAAAATAAGGCAGCAAACAATTGCTGGAGTTCACAATAGCACATGGCTGGAGGAAAGGCAAGGAAAAACACTCCTGGGAGACCAGAGGAATGATTCTGCTCTTGTGCAACGCAGAAAACAAAGAACTCTCTGAAGGCACAGAAATTAACCTGGGGTAAATGTGATGTGAGTCCTGCAGGACTCTGCCCTGGAGTTCACAGCAATATTGAATGCACTGCTGAGGTGGAGCCAGAGGAAAGCAGGCTGTGCTGAAAGGACTCTCCTGCCCTACACAAGGGGAAGTGCCAACCTCCATAGCACATCCCACAGCAGCCTTTAACTCTCAGTAATGTAAAAGAGGATTTATAAATTTTATTAATATAAATCAATAAAAAATACTACAAAATAATTGTTAAAACTGGTTGATTATTACATGAAAAATGAAAATAAGAGAAAAAAAATTTCCTCAAGAGAATTTTAAGGTAAAAAGCTATAACTGTAGAATGAGAGCTAAGATTTTAAAGACTGAATTTCCTCCCCCTCTAGTCTTTGAAAAGCTATTCAGTGGAGGAAGAGAAGAAATCAGGTTTATGAAAGTAAACCTTCCTGATATCACATCAGTGTGTGATAATTTTCAACAGCTAGGCAGCCATGCCCTGTAGCAGTTCCAGCATCAGAAAGGAGCCATCAGATTATGAGTTCTGTGTGATGCAGTCAGCCTTCAGGAACGCTGCAAAGAGGAGGAGAAAATGTCCTCAAATCATCCCATGCTACTCAATAGGATTAATAGGATTTACTGGGGAAACTCTTCAACTTTGTCTCGGTTAGTCAGATGGTGGCTGCAGGTGAAATCTTTCCAAGAAATCAAATTAAATCTCCTTTGATATGATTACTGGTCTAAGAACAGCTCTCTCTCTATTTAGGTTGCCTAATTCTCCATTTAAAAAATATTTATGAATTGTTTTGGTTTGTAGAAGCCCTTAGAAGTTTGAGAGGGAGAAAGTCCTGTGATTATATAAGCACATTGTCTTTCCATTTAGATTTGATTGAGAGATTAAGCCTGACAGGAAGGAAATGATGGTTTTTTTTTTAGTTGCACAGTGAACAAAATAATGGCAGCTTATCAAAAAAACAATAGGGTAAGATGGAAAATCTTGTCTTGGACTGAATCTGTGCAAGCATGAAGCAAAGAGGCACTGAGAAGAACAGATGGTCTCTCTGGAAGCAGGGAGGGAGAGCATGGCCAAGCTCCTTGGACTCATCCAGATAAGGTGTGTGCATCCAGACCCAGTGGCAGAGGCTGTGCTGGGGTAGAGGCTGCTGCATGGTAGCTTTGGCAGACAGACAGTGTGCTGCAGAGCAAAACACTGGCTTGCAATTCAGGAGGCATTCACTTGAAATCTCATCTCTAAATCAGGTTGTAACTACAGACATTCAGCTCATTTTACCCATTTGTGCCATCAAACCTGTAATGTTCTTCTCTTGTGATGGAGATTATATGTTTGTGAGGCACAAAGAAATGTGAGTAGTGTAAGAAAGGTCTTGAGGAAACAAGTAACTGTTTTAATTGCTGGCACTGGGTGGATCACTGGAAAGAAATATGCTCTACTAATTAAAAGATAAAGGATAAAAATATCAAATGCCTTCCTCATTATATGAGCATCAGTCAGAGAGACGAGTGGAGGCAGGGAGCAGTAATGATACACACATGTAGGCTGACAGTGCCTATAACTGTAGGTTTTGAATCTGTTCCTATTTACCTTGGTTTCCCAAGGAAGTGAGACTTGTGGAAGTGCACTGTCAGTCTGTCCATCCATCACTGTTTCTATGGTTTCCTTCCAGTAGTTTCTGAACCTGGCTAAATTCCATCAGTTCTGACAGGAAATCATGAAGCCTTGAAAATCAGCATGTGGGCAAACCCCAGAGTGTTTCTGACTGTCCTGCCTCTGGCAAGGACTGCAGTGGGAACTTGGGAGCTGCATTTTCAGTGTGGTTTGCCAGGTAGCTCATCAGCACAGGCACTGTCTGGCCAGTCAGCATGGGTGTGCCTCAGACACTGTGTGAGCTGCCTCTTGGTGAGCAGGGATTTTACAGACAAGAGAAAAATACAAAATTAATGGACATGGGGCATTTTCTGAGTTTGAAGGAGAACTGGAAGCACTGCAGAGAGGTCATAGCTATGTTGATCTGCTGAGGCAGGACACACATCTCTGGAAGACCAGACATCACTGGGTCTTGGACTGTCCACTGATTTCCAATCAGCAGGTGCATCTCCATAAAGAATACAGATTTAGGAGAAGGTTTTATTATCATCCAAAATTGAAAAGACAACATTATTATTTTTCAAAGTATTTTGGCATTTGTATCTATTGACTCATGGCTGTTGACTGATTCATGGTTGTTGACAGATTCAATGGGCTAAGCCTGCATTTACTCTACTGCAGTGAAGAAATTATTTAAACTGCTCAAGCCTATCATGGTCAAAAGCTTGTTCTTTTATGAAACATTTACAAATTGAAAATCTGAATTTGTATATGGATGTTTGAAAATATTCCTTTCTGAGTCTGATCTCATACAGATTGAAGACACATTAAGGGTTCCTAATGACTTCAGAGACAGGTAGATATGTTGCTTTACAGTAAAATATACTAAACATAAAAAGATATCTGACAGTAACCAAAAAGTTAAATTGTCAAGTTGGTGTAGAACTCCCATGATGGCAGAAGATATCACTGCTCTAGTAGTCCTGGCAGTAGTAAATAAATCTCCAGAACTGGCAGACAGGCCTCAGCTAATGCTGGTACAGGTTAAGACTTGGTTAGGACTGCTGGTGACAAAGGTGTTTTCCCTCTTTTCTATTTTTTAAGAAAAGTGATAACGAGCAAACAGAAACTCATAAAATAATTTTGATAGCATTTATGTATTGTGTGCCACTGATCTTACAAACATCCCTTAAAACCAGTCTGCTACCTGATTTTTTAAAAATATAAATTGAATTCTGCACCAGCTCTTGCAAACAAGTCAGAACTCTTATCTTCACAGGTCACTTATTGTAAGACATGGTCTAGAAACCCATCTCAGGAACCACTATTTATTGGGTATTCTGTAAATACTCCATATTTGTAAAGGAGTTACTGGCTTAATTTTTTTTTTTGTAACACAATTGTCTCAGATAATATATTTGTGTTTGAATTATCACTTTGTTTTCCTCGTAAGCAATTAGACACTGCAAAAATGGACAATTACTTATCTTTCATATGTTAAAGCCACAGACACACATGTTTATCACAAGATGGGTCAATATCCAAAAAACCTAGAGTTGATTCTCACAAAATTTAATGTCATATTTCATAACAGGTCCAGAAATATCCAGGGGGTTTTGACTTTGAGGTCTGTCTTGTCTCTTGCCATCTATACAATACCAGATGACTAATTTCTTGTAAGTCCTGGTTGTTTCTTACCTGCTCCTTGTGTTATAATAATTTATTATAACCTATAATGAAGGTCATCATCTTCCTTAATAATTAAGTAGGAATTTACTCCATCACCGTGACCTGGATTAAAAAATGCATTCTAATGCATGTTGGCACTCAAAATGACATTTTGAAAGAAGAGTAAGCTGAGGAGTTTATTAAAACCAAACTCAGTGCTTGGCACTGTACCACTTATCCACACTGCTAGGGGGAGAATCTGAAGGCACACTACAGACCTGAGATAGGTCCCAAGAAGTGCCCATCACATGGGTTCACACCTCCAAGCCTCCTAGTTTCATTACCCCCAGCTTCTTTCTGACTCTCTAGAGCAGCAAACAGACCATCCTTCCTCTTTTCTGAGCCTGAGCTGATCAGCTGATGCTGTGCCTAAAGATCTGAGTGCAGGGTACCTGCCAACACCATGCAGAGATGTGAGAGCTACCTCTGAACCCTACTGGGGTAGCAAAATGAACTGTCCCAAGCCATCCCCTCAGAGCTTTTCCTGGCTTTGCCTTTCCTCTCTGAAGGAGCTGCCCAGGTACAGCTGCTGTGTGTTGTGATGGGCACCCAGGTTACCCCTGCACTGCCCTGCTCAATCCTCACCCCTGCTCAGTACAGAGCCTGAGACGTTTCTTCCCTGCAACCTAAAAATCAAGCACAAATTCTGAAAATGGTTTCTCTCTATAACTCCAACATCTCTAGTTCTCATGCCATGATTGACAGTGCTGGACCTTTTTTTCTAAATGTGCATTAAATTTTCAGTGTAACACTGTGTAACATTTAAGAATTTTAGTTTATCTTAATAATTTTCTTCTGTATGGAACTCACAGTAATTTTCCAGGTTATTTTTACCCTCCAGAGGAAAAGAAGCATCAACATTCAAAGTATTTATTTTCCTCCTCCGAAAACTTAAATTACACTTCCAGTTGTAGGATCTCCAAATCTAGAATAAGTTTTGTCCTTGGCCATTTAAATTGTGGAAACGTTTTATTCAAGGATAAAAGCTGTTAACTACTTTTGGCTTATCTAGCAATTGACAAATCAGTAGTAAACCAGCCAGAGTGACAAAATCAAGCTCTGGGGCTTAGAAGGCTATTGAAACAACATCAGAAACAACACCAAAAGGAAACCCATTAAAAATGCATGTAAGCAGAAAACCTTATTATAAAGCATAGTAAGTTTGGAATATTTTTTCCTTGATTCTTCTCAAATGAAGTAATTTCTTCTCATAGTAAACTGTTTCAGAAAAAAGATTTATACTGATGCATGCACTGCACTCATATAATATTCATAGTAATATTCACCTGGGCTTTATCACACTTTGCAGTGTTGATGCCTACAAATGCAGGCATAGATGATAAAACCTAATATCTGACTAAAAAGCTGGTCAGGATTGACTGAAGTTGTTGATGACTCTAGATTTCATAACAATTAGAGAAAGGATTAAGGGATTAATATGTGCTAATCTTGTTATCTATGAGGTCCTGAAGCTGAAAATTTTATATTGAAGCTAAACTGGGATAATGTGTGAGGTTGAACTCACACTTTGTAAGAAACTCTGGGTGATGGCAGCATAACACTTAGTTTTGTCACCTTCATTTTGATGATTAATTACAAATCTGTCAAAGAAAAGAATGTATCATGCAGTGTATAACACAAGGCATGGACTTCCAGATCCCTGTGCTGTGCAGTATTTCCCCTGCAGTTACTGTCTGCTGCAAGGATAGCCTTGTTTAGAATCCGAAAACATAAATCATGGAAAAGAAGCAGGTTCTGTGGAAATATGAAAACCTAGAATGGAAGTTTGAAATAAGTTCAGAATAAGAAAGACTGCTTTATACTTGATTTAAAATTTTTCTATTATATTTATGCAATTCATATAGTTATTATTCCTAAGAATTATTGTAGAATTCTCAGTATTCCAAAGTCATGAATCAGAGCATGAGATGAATATGCCAGAAATACAAAAAATTGCTGATTTTTACTTTCTATTTTTAATATCTCCATAACACAAATATTCAGTGTAGAGGACTAGAAATTAATCACAAATTTAATATGAAATCAAATGGAAATTATTGCCATCTAGCCATCTCTGGATTGCAGTGTCTGGAGTTTTAATAAAGAAGACACTAGCATGTTACTTCAAAAGGGGTTTTCTCCTTAAGAAATAAAAGCATTGCCTTTAATTCCAACTATATTACTGGTATTCCCCAGCTATGGACTATCCATAAACAATTATTTTGTGTTGCAGAGGTGCTGTCCTTTCTTATAAATTTGATCTCTATTATCCTGTGAGTGACAAATAAACTGTTGTGACCCAATCAAATGCCCAGTGAACGGAGGTGGCACACACAGTATTGCCAGTCCCTTTGTGACAGCCTCCTGCTGGCATCCTGCATCAGACAGGAAGGCGACTTCCCTGCGATGAGGGCAGGGCCAGGAGGCATTTTAGGAGTCCTGTGAAGAACACAGTCCTCTGGATGCAGTGGTGGCCAACGCTGGCTTCCCCTCGTGTCCCAGTTTTGGGTAGGATGTGTGGGAGGAATATGGAAGCAGGGCTGCTGATTTGGAATTGGATCACCACTTTCTGCTATATTGTGCTTCTCTGTACGAACACCTGCTTTAAATTCTAAAGGGACATTTAGTCCTTAGCATTTTTAAAGTGTGCCACACAATGATTTGCTTGCTTCAGCGAGACTTCACTCACAGCTATTTTGCACAGTCAGAGCAATTTAGAGTAACACTGATGAAAAAAAGAAATCTCTTGGGGGATGGGGGTGCATCCTTTTTTCCTCATTAGATGCATTATTTATTATGGCATAGACTATTCAATTTTGCAATAAATCCTTAAAATTCCTAATCTCATTTTCTATTGATTCAGTTTAAAACTGGTTCCTTTTATAAGTAAATTTCAAAGAAACGTCTTCCTGTTCCTTTCTGGACTTTTATACCATTATTATTTTCTTTTTCTATCAGTGATGGTAATGTTACCAATGTGTGCAAGTGAAAAATGGATCCTGTATCTCAGCATTTTTGTGTAGTGGCTGACCTGGACACCAGGTGCCCACCAAGCACCTCTATCACTACACTTCCCAGTGGGACATGGGAGAGGAAAATCAGATGGAAAACAACTATTGGATGAGAGAAGACACTGTACTAATGCAAGAAAAAAGCAAAAGTTTGTGTGCACATAAACAATGGAAAAAAATCTTAATCTCTACTTCCCATCGGCAGCTCAGCCACTTGCTGGGAAATGGTTTCAGCACTGATAGCAGTTGCTGCAGAAGGCAAACACTGTAAAAAATGAATGCCCCCCACAAAAACCAAAATAACATTTTCACAACACAAATCAAAAAATGGACAATTTATAAAAAAATCCACCCCTTGACCCATCACCACAATTACAACAAAGATTACCCATGAACGTTCTATTCTCTAACATTGTTCAGGACTTGTTTTGCCCATTACCTCTCCCAATTACTACCTTTATTTCAAAATCCTCATGGTTTGCCCACATTCTCCACCAAAAAGACTGCAGTGGGTTGCTGTTGGTTGGATTCCAGGCACCCACCAAAGCCTCTCGATTGCTCCCCTCCACAACTGGACTGGTGATAGAAAAATATAATGAAGGGTTCATGAGTTCATAAGGACTGGGTGAGATCACTCAGCGGATACCATCATGGGGAAAGCAGGCTAAAATTAGAGATATTAATTGAATTTATTGCCAAAAAAATCAGAGCAGGTTAATGAGAAATAAAATAAAGTCTTAGAAACATCTTCTTCCCACCCCTCCCTCCTTCCCAGCACGGTAGGGAGACAGAGAATGGAGGTTATGGTCAGTTCATCACATGTTGTTTCTCCCACTGCTCAGAGAGAGGAGCCTTTCCCCTGCTCCACCCTTGGGTCCCACCCATGGCAGACAGCTCTCCATGAACTCCTCTAACATGTTCTTACATTGGTATTCATGTTTGTCTTCAAGTTATCTGGATTCTGGGATTCCTCAGCCAAACTGCAGGCCCATGCAGAGCACTCTCTGTGGCCCTGCCATCTCTGGGGCAGAACTGGGATCTCTCCAGAATCTCCTTTTGGAGCAGGTGATCCACCCTGAGCAAGCAGCTGGGTACAGCCATGAGCCCTGAACATCTGTGATCAGCAAAGGGCAAACCTTGCCAGCTACTGAGCTGAGGAGCAGACTTTTGTTGTGCTATTTGTATTTATGATTGCTCTCCATAATTTATAAGACCAGAGTAACATATACTTTAGGCTTTCAGTCTGGGGATAAGATATTTATTTAAAGCCTTCTTTAAAAAAGGGTTTATGGCTTGCTGTAGTAGTGTTTATGTCCAGTACAGTATCTTATCAAGCCTTGATGAATACCCCTGGCTCTCCACACGCTGACTAATGAGAAAGATTTACTCAACTTTTAAGAGCGTGTGCTGCTGATTTGTTAGGACTGGGCAGGATCTAGGCATTGTACCACTGCCTGGGTGCCTGTAATTATATGGTTTTTGAAAAAGCATTAGCAGTGACATTCTGAAAGCCTGCAGCTGCTACCAAAAATGAAGCATTTGCATTACTTTCAGTCCAGTACTCTGAAACTAGCACTAACCCTCTCAATCCCACTCCTTGCTGAGCACACATGCAGCTCCTAGTGAAAGGATGTGCTCTCGTGTTCAGGGTGATCTCAGCCCTGGTGTTGGGGCACTGCATTTGTATTGGCCCACAAGAAAGAGATCCTAACAGTCAGGAGAGGAAAGAGAACACAAAGATGCACATTCCCCTGGCTGCAGCACAGCACTGTAGCTTCCCTTTGGCCATGGAAGTGTTAGGGAGAAGCTGCAGGACTGTTCAGCACTATGGGAACCAGCAGTGTTGCAGTGGGGTAGGTGAAAAGGAGTCAGTGGCAGGGGCTAAGGTCTTTCCAGCCTCCCCTTGGAAATTGTGCTTATATTTCACTCTTTAGAAAATGTACAATAGCACACATTTATTTACATGGAGATTCAGCATGGGCACTATTATGTAAGCATGTGCTGTCTTCCCTCTAACCTAAATTTCACTTACAGAGAAAATGCAGAAGGATTGCAGATGCACATGAATAAAAACATCCAAGTGTCTTCAGCCAGATGGCTATCTAGGCACTACCCCAGGTTTTTGCCAGCCTTCTTAGACTCTTGATTTCATCTTCCTTTCCATTCTTTGGCTATCCTTTGGCTGTTCTCCTTCCATCCTGTTTGCTGAGGCACAGTTACTCAGAACAGACCTTATTCTGCTACAAATTCCTACTCCTTTTTCATCGTCCTTACAGCTTCCCCTAAGGATTACTGAGATTTAATGAATTTTTGAAATTTACTATCAACTTGACATACAGACTCAAAAATGTGATTCTTGCAGCTTAACCACCCCTTGTAGTCAACTTCAACAGACTGTGAAGGAAGAGTCTCCTTCACAGTTTAAGAGTTGATAATTCTGTGATATGGCTTCTGTGCAGTATGTGACAGCTCCTCTAGGCACATGGCTGATCCAGTCTATGTGGAAGCATTCAGTATTACAGAACCCTTAAAAACAATAGTATTTTTTGGCTGATAGATAGATAGATCTCCTCCTGTCAAAAAACACTAAGAAAAGGATAGCCATTTTCTTACAGATTTATTCAGGAGATAAAGGTTTTAAACAATTATTTACAGACAGGTTCTATGAGGCATTTAAAGCTCATTGTTTTTTCAAATACTTCCAATAAGTATGAGAGACCATGACAGTAGAAGCTGATATATCACACTCTGAGTCAGTCTTTGAGCAGTCAATCCAGCATTCTATTTGGACCATGTTCCATGGCCATTTTGCACCCCTCAAAAAATATATTAGCTAGGTTGCAAATCAATTGATCAGCTAGGATGACCAGTTCAAATTCTTGCCATAAAAAGTTGTTTCTGCATCCACTATGATATTTTTTTTGTGAAAAAGTCCTTTTTCAAATTTTGTATTATTACTTTCTTAGAACAAATCTAGTTCAATAAAAGGATAGGATCAGCAGTTTTTTTACTCTCTCCCTAAATTGTCTACACTGGTCTGTAGTGTTTACTGCATTTTAGAGGAAGGCATTTGCATATTATATAAATTGTCCCAATCTCTGTGGACTGATGAAGTGAGTTCCTTTATCCAGCAGACAAAAGAAAAGAAGAAAAAATTTCCTCCCTCACTTTTACTTTATTTTCATGAATTTTTAAATTTATTAAGGAGAAGAGCTTTATATGTCACAGTAAAATCAAACCATAAGTGAAATCTAATGGCCACACATTTTCTGATCAGCAAATATTTAGTGTACTTCAATTTATGTGTCTTTTCCAGTTTATTCAGGACATCTTATGCAGGTAAATAAATTCATTCAAGCTCCATTATGGACCTTCAATGCAGAGTAATACTATTACTACCATTTCTCCTAATCTAGGGAGGATGCTCAATTAATGTTCTCTTCTACCAGCATTTCCTTTGGGTAAATGCTTTCTGTTAAAAAGCAATCAAAAATATTAACCATCCTTGAGATGTTAAGTAGGAGTGTTCCAATCTGTCACTAAAATGGCAACATTGGGCATTAGTAAACCTGCAATTTTCAAAGCTAGATAGTGCAAAGAACAAAGTCATGTGAAATCCTAAATTATCAGTAGTCATTCATTACCTTCAGTGAACCTTGGAAGATGCTGGAGTACTGTAAACATAAATCATTATAGTTATAACGGAAAAAACAACATTTAAAATATTTTCACTCTCTGAATAAAACATTTTCATTTTTTCCAGGAAGATGCACATTTTAAAAGTCTCATTATGCTTGCTAAAGCTTCCAGAAGTGTAAATATACCTTTAAGAGCACCTAAGTAACTTTGCTACTGCCTCCACACAACTAAAGAACTCCAACAAAATATAGGAATAAAAAAACCCCAGCAGCCTGCTAGTCCTCTCCTCAAAAAACTGATATCTTCACTGCTTCAGTGACTTGGAAAATTGTGAAGCTATCTAGCTGAACCTCTACACATCTTGTTTGCAGACCCGTTGGGTTTAGGCTCTTCTAGTATTTAGATTGGATTTCACTTGCCCTTTATATATAGTAGAGCCAAATACTGATGTAATCTTATGCAATTAGGTGAAGTCTTCTAAAGAGAAGACAATAATGTAGCAATTTCATTAAATAAGGGATATTCACATTCTTCATTCCAATGTAGACCATTTTTTCTTCAGAAATCCCTTTTTCCAACACCAGAATTGCTCATCATTAAAGGTAAGTTTTGCAAGGCAGGATCCTGCTTCAGCCCAGTTTTCCTTTCCTGCGTCCTCAGACTCTTGTCCTGCTGTTGGGGCTCTTTGCTCTCCCCTGGGGATGGCCCAGGCTCACCCTGGCTCACTTCCAGCAGAGAGGCAGGTGAAATGCCAAGGAAAATCCCTCCCATGTGGCTCACTTCCAGCAGAGAGGCAGGTGAAATGCCAAGGAAAATCCCTCCCATGGAAGGCTGACATAGCTGACATGAGGAGCCACCCAGCCAAAGCACCGGGCTGGAACATAATTCAAAAGATGGACCAGCCCCAGGTTCCTGTCTTAAGGCAGGATCAGTACTATCTGCATTTTTCTTGATACAGTTTGAAAACAATGTAGGTTGGAAGGAACCCTACTCAGACTCATGTCTGAGGTGTGCTGACTTCAGCACTGGCTAAAAATTTGTAATTCCTGGCAAAGACAGCAACTCCATCATGACAGTTTATGCCAGGGTTTTATTGTCCCCACTTGTACACATTCTTCTTAACAACTAACCTGGATTTAATTAATTAATAAAAACTTTAAGAAGTTTATGACCTTTTCTGCCTTGATCCAAGAAATCACTATTGACAGGAGAGGGGAAAAAAAAAAAATCTGTTTTCAGTGCTATAAGAACAGTCAGTTCCACACAACGTAGCCCAAGCTTGCCAGGCTTACACATTTCTTAATCTGCTGTACTCATGAGGGCTGGATATCAGTGGAGATTTCATTATAATTAGTTCTTGTTATTTTGTGAATTTGTATGAAACAAATATGTTTTAGTTTCATACATATTTATAGGCTGGAACTTTCTCTTATTCTCTAATAGCATCATAGATGTATATTTTAGCTCTATAAGTTACCTTTAAATATTATTATCATTTTTGGGATTAAGTTGCTCAAAGTAAATATCTGATTTGTATTTCAAGCAGTTCAGTAGGCTAGCAGAAGATTTTGACTTACATTTGGAACAGTTTGCAGGTTAGTTTGTAGGAATAGCAAAAAGAATAGAAGAAATTTCACATGACAGTTATTACATGTAATTATGAGGATACACTTGACAAATTTTGGTGTAATTTTAAAATCTGACAGCTTGTGGGTTTTCTGAGCTATCATTATTTGAGTGGCTTAATAGTTACAACCACAACTCACATGCACCTGTATTCTTCCCTTAAAGATTTTGCAATATTATTTTCCTTTCCAGGACCATAAAGAACTTTGCAGAGTGCTGTGTTAGAAAAATTATGCCTAGTAAGATGAACATATTTGAACTGAAAACAAATTAATTATAACAAATTTCCAAATATGGATTCCCTGATTTTTCTTTCCATTATTCTTGCAGTTGGATTGTGTTTTTATATTTTCTTCTAAAAATAGGGTTGTGATCTCTTACTGAGTAGGACTGCAGAATAATAAGTAATATGCTGGATCCATCATGCCAGTCACCCTCCCACTGCAGAGGCACTCAGAAGTTACAAAAGGGAGCACAAAGACATGAGCTAAAAATACTTTATGGACTAAATGACTGATTTGGTGTCAAGATGATTGTGATGCTAGGGTTGGCCCTGCAGCCTCACCAGTGCAGATACACAGGTGCAATTTCAGTTTTACTTATGAGGAAAGTTTTCTGATAGGATATAACTTTTGATCTGCAGTGCAATCCTGCCTTATTTAACTGGATTTATGGAGAGTAGATGCACTGTAGCTGTAGCAGTTATCCATCATGATATTTATATATTGACCTCAATATTTACCCCAATTGGAATACATGCTGAGCAAAGGAAATCTGCCAAGTGCCAATCCAGAAAAGTCTACAAAATGTGGCTTTCACTTAACTTTTGGAGAGCCAGACACAGCAGGTGTTGTGGTCCTAAGTACATGGATTGAGACAACCTTTCTGAATGATAATTGGAGGGGCATGCTTTTTTTACTCCAAAAAGTGTAACTGTTGTGTTGTCATTTTCCTCTTCAAGTAATTTGATAACATCAAATTGGGGAAGTTTACTATTGTCTGTGTTTTGTTTAAAAGCGTTCCCATAGTACAATTTCAAGGTGTTGCACTATTAAGTTTTCTGCAATCATGAATATTTTTTTTTTACTAAGACCCTCTTTGAAAGCTGACTTGGAGTGGGTAACATCTATTTATTAGGATCTTATGGATATACAGTTCTAAAGTTCTTCTAAAGTAAATCAGTACAATAGCATTCAAAATGGTCCCCAGAAACAACAGAATCATAGAATCCTAGAATGGTTTGGATTGCAGTGGGCCATAAAGATCATCAAGTTCCATAGGCAGGAACACTTTCCACTACACCAGGTTGCTCTGAGCCCCACCCATCCTGGCCTTGAACACTTTCAGGGATGAGGAATCCACAGCTTCTCTGGGCAACCTGTTCCAGTGCCTCACCACCCTCATAGCAAAGAGTTTCTTACTAGCATCTCATCTAAAGCTGCCCTGTTTCAGCCTAAAGCCACTCCCCTTGTCCTATCACTACATGCCACTGTAAAAAGTCCCTCTCCAGCTTCCCTGCAGGCTCCCTTCAGGCACTAGAAAATTCTCACCAACCCCCCACAGCCTTTTCTTCTCCAGGCTGAACAGCCCCATCTCTCAGACTGCCTCACAGGAGAGGTGCTCCAGCTCTCTGATCATCTTCATGGCCTCCTCTGGACTTGCTCTATGGTTCATATCTCTCTTATGTTGGGTGCCTCACAGCTGGATGCAGCTCTCCAGGTGGGGTCTCACAAGCAGTGGGGTCTCACAAGAGCAGTGGGGGAGAGTCCCCTCCCTTGACTTGTTGCTCACACTTCTTTTGATGCAGCTGAATATTGTCTTTCTGGGCTGCAAGCACATGCTGCTGGGTCATATCAGGCTTTTTATCCACCAACACTCCCAAGTTCTCCTCAGGGCTGCTCTCAATCCAGTCTCTACTCAGGCTGTACTTCTGCTTGGGAATGCTCTAACTCAGTTGCAGGATCTTACACCTGGCCTTGTTGAATTTCATGAGGCTGGCACAGGCTCACCTCTTAAGCTTGTCAAGGTCTCTCTGGATGTCAACCCTTCCCTAGAGTTTGTCAAGGGCACTGCACAGCTCTGTGTCATTGCAGAGTGCACACTCAATCACACTGTCCATGCTACCAGCAAAGATGTCAAACAGTGCTGGTCCCAATGCCACCCCCTGAAGAGCACCAGCTGTCACTGGTCTCCACTGGACATTGAGGCATTGACCTCAACTCTTTGAGTTAGCACAGCATTATCTACTGAGTGTCCATCTGTCAAATACACCTCTCCAGTTTAGAGAGAAGGATATAATGTAGGACAGTGCCAAGTGCTTTGCACAGTTCCAGGTGTCAATAACTCTTCCCTCACTCACCAACACTGTAATCCCATCACAGAAGGTCACCAGATTGGTCAGGTATAATTTGTTCTTAGTCAAGTCATGTCAGCTATCATGAATCATCTCCTTATTTTCCATGTGTTTTAACACAACTTCTAGGAAAATCTGTTCCATCATCTTTCCACAAACTGGTGAAATTAACTGACCTGTAGTCTTCTTTTTTTTCCTGCTTTTAAAAATGAGGGTTATGTTTCCTCTTTTCCAGTCAGTGGGAACTTGACCAGACTATGATGACATCTCACATATAATGGATAGTGGCTTAGCCAATTCCTTCACCAGTTGCCTCAGGACCCCTGGATGAATCTCATCAGGTCCCACAGAGACTGGGAGCTTGTGCATCCTCAAGTTCCTTAGACAGTCTCAAACTTGGTCTATGATGGGCCTACAATCCCTGCCTTTCCCCTCTGTGACACAGGTAATGTGGCTGAAGCACTTGCTAGTGAAGACTGAGACAAAAATGTTGTTGAATACCTCAGTCTTCCCCATGTCCTCTGTTACCAAGACTCCCGTTTCCTTTCAGAGAGGGTCCACATTTTCCCTAGTTTTCCTTTTATCACCAGTGTACCAGAAGACTTTCTTGTTGGCCTTGATGTCCTTGGCCAGGTTTAGTTCTGTCAGGGCTTTAGCTTTCCTAACCTGATCTTTGGCTGTTTGGACAATCTATCTGTACTCCTCCTGGGCTACCTGCCCCTGCTTTCACCCTCTTCTTTTTTGTGTTTGAGTTTGTCCAGGAGCTCCTGACATTTTTTCTGAACTTCCTTTTTGTCACGATGCATTGCTCCTGAGCTTGGAGAAGGTGATCTTTGAAATCAATGAGCTTTTCTGGGATCTTCTTCTCTCCAGGTCTTTATATCCCATGGTACTTTATCAAGCAGATTCCTGAGGAGGCCAAAGTCGGCTCTCCTGAAGACCCAAGTAGCGAGCTTGCTGTGAGCCCTCCCTGCTGCCCCAAGGATCTCGATCACTTCATGGCCCCTGCAGCCCAGTCTGCCCTTGAGCTTCACCTTCTGCACCAGCCCCTCTGGCCTCTCTTTCATCAGAGTTAACTGTGATGAAGAGAAAGATAATACTTATGCAAAACTCCATCTCAGTAGCTTCCTGTCCACTTGCATCAACTGGTGTGTGAAAGGAGCTCATGGCATTCAAAGGTGGTGTATGGTTCACGTAACCAACTACACAGTTTTCTGTTCATGCTGAAACCTCTCCTTTGTGAAAATTAAATGATGTATTGTATTTAAACTCTAATCTAGCACACACAGGTGTTAGGAAAATGTTTCAGTTAGTTTCAACATGGTCAAACCCCAGCAGCCCAGGGACACCAGGTGCTCTAGGCACACTGGTTAATTTGGGAAGCTCTCTTAGAAAGACTGGGCTGGTAAATTCAGGGCTGTGGTGCTAATCCTTCATAAGAGAGTTCTCTGCTCTGAGGCAGGAGATATGACATGCTGCCTCAGACAATCACTGCTGCAGGAGCAGGGTGCTCTGGCTGCCTGACAGTCACACCAGCAGAGGCTCTCAAAAAAAGATCTCGAGTTTTCCCCCCTTCCCTTGATGGACCAAGTATGTCACTCTTATGATAATGTGACATGTACTCTGCAAGCAAGCCAGCCTGGTTTGGGTTGACTGTTTGGTCTGCAGTTTACAGCAGGGAAGGGGTGGATACAGCAGAATCCACCACAGGACTTTTATAAGGCGAATCAAATGAATGAAATATTCTGTACAGAGTAACTTCACAATAATTCCCCCTGGATCATGTTCCAAAACTGTATCCTTCACATGGCAACTCACTTGCTGCTTGCCACTATGTAACTTTAGAACCATTTGGCTATGCTGCTTTCCTTTTTTTATGCTTCAGTAGTCAAAAGAAAATTAACTGGTGTCTCTGCAGTGTACCAATATTTGTGCTCTGCTTAATGCTCCATATAATAATTGCATTTCCTGAGATAACATTTAAGATAATTCATAGAAAGCTGTCAGGGAAAAATGGGAACTTCACACTGAAAATACTCAATTACATGTTAGAATATTTAATTTATGTCAAATGCTGCTCTCCATTTACTTTTTGAGTCTGAAGTTAATGCGCTAGCTGCAATTCTAGAGGTAGAAGGAAAAGAAGTTACGTTGTCCCTTTTCAAAGTTCCTCTTTGTTTTGTGTGTGCCTTTGTATCATATCTAAAAAAGCTCTCCTCCAAAATGCAACATTTTTGAGAGCCTTCCGTAAGATTAGACTACTCAGATGAACAATTGGCTGAACAATTAGTTTTTTTTCTTGTCTTCTAACTTTTTATTCATGAGCAAGTGCAAACATATGATGGAAAGAACGGCACATGCATCTTTTCCTTGACAGTAACATTGGGTCTGCTATTTCCTATGTTGTGTCATGCAAAGAGGAAAGAAATAAAAATAATAGGTTCAGATTAAAAAGATGAAATATATTTAATAAAATATGCACAACAATTTCTAGTCATTGCACAACCATATCAGTTAAAACAGTCAAGATATTTGAAAACCTTCCATGGATTATTAATTTTCTACTGCAGTTTTACTTAATTTAAAACAAACAACAGAAGTAAATTGTGTAGTTCCCTATTTCAGGCTTATATAACCCCATATGATAGTTCTGTGTTTAGGAAGATGTTTAAAATAAGAACTTGTTCTGTGCCCAGTAAAGAAGCCTATGAAAGTACAACCCAAAAGATGTTGGAGAGACGACACTTTGCTTCCAAGTTATTTTTCATGGCTTTTCAGTGAAAACAGCAGAGCCACAAAAGGTGCCCTTCGGGTCACAGAGAGCCACAGAGTGGTGAGGGTGAAGGCTGGGTCTCTGTCCTGGCTGTTTGTTCCCATTCTTTCTATCATTTGAAGATCTGTTTATAAAAATTCAGGTATAAGGAAAAATTTAGTCACATCTTCAAAATGTCTGATCTAAGCTCAAAATGAGATGAGCTTTCCTAAAGGTACTATTGTTGTGCTTTTAGCAGTTTACGTCCAGGTATGTTCAGGAAGGTGAATCCATCTTTTCTCTTACTCTATTAGCATATTCTGCAAGCCCAGCACCAGGAATGGTGCTACAGAAGCCAAGTTATTGCTGGGAGAAGAATATCACCACTCGTCCTCCTGAGTGTGTGATTTGTATAACCTTTAGTGTGTCTGATTTGTATTTTTAAAATTTGTTTATTTATAGATTATAATTTTAAAAGTTTGTAATACATTATTTAATAGCCTTAGAACTTGTAGTCACTGTGTTCAAAACAGAAAACTTAAAAGATTAACACATATGGAAAAATGCTTACATTGAGCTATGAGGAGATTTTACTTCTTACTTTCTCGAAAGGGATTTTGCCGGTATTTCCAGGAATTCTCCTGGAATCCATTGTTCTTTTCAGCAATGCAGCCATGCTGCATGGTGCATCCTGCTCCTCTTTGCTGATGGTTTCCCAATACCCCCAAAAGCTGGGACTGTTTGGCTGGCTGCTGCCGGGGCCACCCAGCTGTGCCTGGCAGAATGGGACAGCAGCCGTGGCACAGGGCTGCAAATGAGTGTGAAACAGGGCGAGCTGCAGGGGAGGGAGTTTGGGAGCTAAACGTGTGAGGCTCCCTCTTGATGTGTGAGATTTGTCAGGTCTGCACTGGGAAGGCAGAATTTAAAAATCTTTCTAGAAGGGTTGGAAACTCAGATTCCTCTGAAGGCCAGAGCCAAGCTTGTTAATGATTATGTATCTTTATTACAAGAGGCTATTTCTCCTGGCAGCGGTGGGAGCGTGTTCTCTGTGACCCTTCCAGGCCATGCACAGAGTGAGTGCATTTAGTTATTCTGAGCTGGTCACGTAACCTTCTAAAACATTAACTTAAAGAATCCAGTCCAATCACAGCCCAACCCTTCCTGTATTTCACTATGTTGTTCAGCTTCAAATAAAGGAAACCTTATTTTAAAAAGCTTTACAGCCCAAGTTCTATCTACGTGAACTGTTTATTTAGGCAGGAAGCTACTCAACTACTATTTTTGGAAATAATGGGAAAGTGGTTGCATAGACAAGAGTATGAATGATGGCATTGTTTTCTTTTATTCAAAGCCACCAGAACCCTCTCATTAGGTTTTAAAATTGTTTAGGACCCTAACTCTATCTCTAAATTCCGGTTTTATTCTCAGGCTAAACATAGAGCAATGAACAATATCTGCAATTAATAACATTTTCGTTCTGTTTAATCTTCATAAGCAAAACCAAGTAGCTTTAGTAATAGTAATAGCTATTAAAACAGAATGAATAATTAATATTCTGTCCTTCCTTAGCCTTAGTTTGACATAGAGACTTTTGCCTCTTTTGGATTTGTTGTCTGTAGTGATAAAGTTTTTGAAAATCTCTTTGAATTGAGATAAAGCAACTACTTTTAATTCTTGGCACAGAATATAGGGCTGACAGAAGACAATTTCTTCAGCTTCTCCACGAGCTCTTATGATAGCTTTTCATTCCTGTACAAATTACTTGATGACAAATAGTTAATTTATCAAGCAAAATATGTAGACTTTAAATCCCCCCTAATTCTTATTTTTTTAAAATTTGTTTTTATTCTTGCAAAACATGGTAGCATTATGTTTTTCTGAATAGGAAGGGACATAACAACAGAGCTGATAAAAAAATTCTTAACACATTCAATGCAATATACATAAACCAAAGATATTTATTTATGTGTCTAGAAAATCCTCTGAGCTGTAACTGGGTTGAAAAAATACAGTGACTGTAACAAAGAAGAGGGGATTATAAAAATAAAATAATTCTAATAATGTATATATATTTTAAGCTCTGTCACTGAATGTGGAAATTTGATTTGGAGGCTTCCAGATTTCAGACTGCTCTCTATGCAAGCACTGTTTTGGATCTGTTAAGTGGAATGATGGACCGAATGGCTGCCCTGAGGCACTGGGACCAGCCCAGCCCTGGCAGTCAGGAGCACTCTGGGACATGCAGGTTTAATGTGAAGGGTGTGCAGCACCCCAGCCTCTGATGTTAGAATACATTACTGAACCCTGAACAGCCTGAAGGGTCAGGCTGACTGTTTCTACATTCCCAAGTCACTGAAGACACAACCCACAGGGTATTGGATGGATGGTGACAGCTTTCTCTGTGTGTTGACGTGCCTCCCTCTCTGGGTATGCCTGCCAGAGCAGCTGACACTCAAGCATGCACTGCCAAATTCTCAAAACACCTTGTGTATTGCTGTCCACAGAACTCCACCTGCTTTGTGCACCTGAATTACAGGGACTATATGCTTAATTAATGCCAGATGCTTTTTAAAAACACATACATATGACCAAAGGTAACAAGACTTGCACCTGAATGAAGTCCTCAATTTACTTTTTGCCCATAAATCAGCTATTCTAAGGTCCAACAAAACCAAATGAGCTAAGTAACAACTTTCTGCTCAGCATAATTCAAGTAACTGGCCCATTTTTACTAAGTTTTTTTTCATAACATGAAGTAAAATTATAATTCAGGAATCCTGAAACTTCCAACTGATAAGGCAAAATCTTGCCCCCATACATAAAAGAATAGAAATTTCCACTGCAACATTAACATTAAGAGAATAAGAGCCCCTTCTTCCAGGCAATTCTGTAGTCCATCCAGAGGGTGGTTGAGCACTGAAACAGGGTTCCCAGGGAAGTGGTGACAACACCAAACCTATTTGAGCTGAAGTGTTTGGCCAATGCTCTCAGGCACATGGTGGGATCCTTGGGGTGTCCTGCACAGGGCCAGGAGTTGAATTTGATCATCCTGATGGGTCCCTTCCACACATTCCATGATCCTATAAATCACACTGACTTGTCATTATCATGTTTTTATATATTTGTTAAGCATACAGCTGCCGTGGGATGCAGCATTCAGTTTGCATGATTCTTGAGCGAAGCAAGAAGAGTCTGAGAACAGAAAACACTGTTGCTGATTGAAAGACCACTTTTGTTCCAGTATTTCATTGCCCTATTAGATTAATCTGAGCAGCTAAGGATTGAGTAATTCTGAAAATGCACATTGAGATTCCACTGCAGAGTGAATTTTGGATCATATTGCACAAAATAACAAAGTCTAACCATTGTTGGGTTTGTTTTGGTTTTGGTAGGAAGCTTTTCTATGGCTGAAGTCGAAAACAGACTTCCACCAGTCCTTGCATGGGAAAGCATAAATTGCCCTTTCACAGCAGACAATTTAAAAGCGCGTTTCTCTAACAGCACCCTGGGCAGCTCTAAACAAGGTCACATTAAAGTTACATTGTTTCTATTTGAAACGTAACCATGCAGTTTCCTCTTCGAAGTGGCTAAACCTAAGCTCAAGCAGAAAAGGACAAAAATTTGACTGCCAATTCCTGCGCCAACCAACGTTTTGGTTTAATGTTTTCCCTTCCTACATAATATAGGACAGCCACAGAATTTCACAAAACCTCTCCCAGTATTATTTATCTGTACAGCAGTACTGCTTAGAGACTTCATCTGCAATTCTCCATGCAGGGAGATCTGTGAGATCATCCTTCCACTTAAACATGACACAATGCCTATCATCTGCTAGAACTAGTACCCAAATGTTACAACAGCTTATTACAACAATAAGATAGTATTTTAGTACATTATCTTCATTTGCCAGTTATGCCACCTTTTATACATGTTTAAAGAACAGACCAACTATGAAAAATCAGTGAAATACACCAAACACTATTTTTAAAACAGTCCAGTGGGGTCTATGTACATATTGGCAAATTTATTCCAGAAAAATGACTGAATGATAACACTGTATGGGGGGCATCAAATGTTAATGTTAACAGCTTTATTTTTTCTCCAAAAATGTAAATTCAAAAATATGTTTCTCAATGAAAAGAAAGTCACATTCTTTGCCATGGAAAGAAGATATATCACTATATTTACATGAACTCCTATTTTGTTCAATAGGGTTTTATACAACCATAACTTCATGAGGAGACTCAGTTTGTAGAAATTTGGGTGAAAAGACCATGTCTTCATGTGATCATCAAAGTAGTAAACACTTTCTCTGAGCTTTTATGTATGGCTTATGAAATTCATGGTGACTTGCAAGACAGAGGGCTTTGTTTTCATGCTTTAAGCTCACTTGATTGCTCCAACAAATCTAGACTCCAGCTGTGGGAGATGTACTATAAGGAATCTATTTTGTGGGAAAGAAAGCTGAGGAAGCTCCAAGAAAGCTTTTAGAAGAACTAGAGAAACCTCAGATACCTACAAGCCTCTATGGGTTGTCTCTTTCAAGATGTTGCCAAGTCACCTCCAATAACACAGGGTAACTTTCTAGTTTAACAGGTTTTTGAAGCCTTCCCATCTCAGGTAAAATTCAGTATCAACATGTGAAAATACCTCTCACTACAATGATTTAGGTGTTTTTCTGCAGCACACATGGGTATGTTTATCGACCAAACAAACTAATTGGAACACTGAAAACCTTCCTCTCAAACCAACAAATAGAAAATGCAATTGATGAGGGCATTATGCCATAGAAATAGGAACTTTTGTAATCACCATTTTACCTAGTCATAATATTTCTAATTCTATAACACAGCTGCCCTAGAAGGTATTTTGCACTTGGCCACTGTAGGCATGCTGAAAAAGCATCTATTTGCAAGTGTTGGTAATTTGTAAACACACACTTATCTAGGCTAGATAACAGCCCTGAAATGCACCAGATGAGAGAAGTAAAATAGCCTGAAATCTTGGGATGCCACTGACAACTTGGCAACAGATACCAGCTGGGAATCAATGCCTGAACCTGCCTAGAGGTCCACCACTTACCACAGGCTTCCTGCTGGCAGCAGCAGCTCTTTAGAGTGCAAGGTCTTTGTCCCTCTGTGCTTCACAGCCTTTGGTTTACACCCGTAGTCAGTGGCATAGCTGGGCTGTTGTATTTTGCTTTGCTGGACTTTACCATTGCACCATTACCTACCCAGAAAAAGGAAAGTCTATTGATGAGTAACATTTCCTGCTTTCTCACTATCATGGATGAAGCAGATTTTTCTTTCTTACTGGTTTGTATGGAGCAAAAGAACCCATTTTTCACTACAGTAGGAGCAGAAAAAAGTTGTGATGATGAGGAAAGAGATGCATACTGTGGAAATGAAAACCGTGATTCAGACACTAATTTCACTCCTTTCTGAACAAAACTAAAAAAAGTTAATAAAAGGATCCTGAAACAATGAGAAATATTGGAATGTTTTCATACTGTTGAAACACTCAATTCAGATCCAACTGCAGGTATTTTATTGATGTTACAATTCCATTTTAGTGTTGATATTTTGGTTAATAGAAGTTTGTCCTTCAAGAGTAAGGTGAGGGATTTCACTGTAACATTGAGAGTGAGAGTAATATCCAAATAATTTTTGTCTGCATGAGAAGGCTCTAACTGGGATGTTAATAACCTGGAACTTCCAGGAATGAAGCCTCTATCTCAAAGATTCCATATGTGCTGATGCCTCTCGTAAACTGTATGCCTCTAGATATTTCCAATGGGCTATGGAGTATTTTCACATACAATTGGTAGAATCTAAGCTAGGAAAGAATTAAGTCATCTAAGAAGATTTTTTTTCTTAGAAGTAAATATATATATTCATTGCTTTCTATTTGAGATTAATTTAAATCAGTCTCCATCCCAGTCCCCAGTACAGACTTGCTACTCCTCCATACTGTGTAGGCTTTGCAGAATGGAGATTGCTTACCTATGTGTTGGGCCTAATTCAACTCAGATGGGATTTTAGATCCCCAAACAACAGTTCCCACAGAAAGCACTGAGTAACCATGTATTCGAGTTTCCTTTATCAGCATACTCAGACGCCTAGCGTTCAGAGTTCCTGAATAAAAGCCATTGTTCACAGCCAGTCAGACTGCCCAAGAGAGAGTGTAAGGTAATCTGTACAGCACAGAGGTAGCAAAGGATGAGAATCACTGCACTGCCACTGCAGGGTGTTTGTGCACCTATTTCTGTCTGGGAAATCTCAGACTGAGGCCAACTTGGCCTCGCAGTATTTGTGAAAAATTATCATGCTATTGTCAATGAGGAACAGTGAGAAGACAGATCTTAAATTCCATATCAAAGGTAATTTGGTTAACAACAACAATAAGAAAAAGATCTGCTTCAGGATTTTTTTGAGAACTGCAGGTTGCTAGCACTGGCTGTGAAAAGGACCAGCATGTAGATCACAGGAACAGAAACGGGGCTGGTCAGCACATTGTCTATTTGCTACTGCAGAAGATAGCCACAGGAGGCAACAAACATTTACAGGACTACCTGCAAATCTGCTTTCCTGTTGCTTGCAGCGCAGCCAGCATCTCAACATTGAGTTTCATCGGGTGCCAGATGTTTCAGGCTAGATGAGGCAGAGGCAGCTTTACAACTTCCATCATGTAATATTTAAAGCCTGATTAGGTGTTTCTCATTTAATCACATATATTATTAATTTCAACGAAATTACTGTTTCTCCCTGTGCCTTTAAACAGCCAGTGAATAAAAGTTGGGTTGCTAAGGCAGAATTATAGCCAACTATTCCAGTTTAGCTGACTGCATTCTGATTACTTAATAACACCCAAGTATGTGCAGAATTTGTCCTTGCTGTGAGCCACACAGAGTGTTGCACTACTGAAAAAAACCCTCAGAAAAGGCTGCGCTGCATTGACTTAAGTGCTTTTCACAGCGTGGTTTATATTCCAGGTAGTTGAAGAAGTCCTCAGCGAAGAAAACCCGCATGAATTCTATCTGTACCGCTCCACAGTGCTGCAGAGCAAGTCAGAAATGACTGCCCAAAGCCTGCTCCGAGGAGCGTCATTTGCCATTCCGGCAGCGATTCGGCTGCCCCTCGGGATCGCTGGTGAGACCCGGCGAGACCCAGCCCCGGCCAGGCTGCAACGCCGCTCCCGAGAACCCATCGGGCCGCAGGGCTGGGGAGCGCACGGGCGTTCCGCACCCGCTGGAGGCTGCGGGGCTGAGGGGGGCGGGAGGGAGGCCGCGGCCGGCAGGTGCCCACGGGCGCACGGCCAGGCCTCGGGCCTCACTTCGGGGAGCTCCCCGCGGCCCCGGCAGCGCCGTCGCTGCTCTCGCTCTCCATCTCCATCTCCATGCTCATGTCCATCTCCCTCTCCCTCGCAGGGGCCGGCCCCGCCCCGGCGAGTCCCGGGCAGGTGCTCCCAGAGGCGCAGCGGGTCCCCCCCCGCAGCCATCTCGCCCCGCTCGGGGCGGCTGCGGCGCGGGGCTCGCCCTCCCCTTCTGCCCTCCCCTCGCTGCGGGCCGCGCCGGTGGGCTTGGCTTGGCTTGCGGCTGCAGCGCGGGGCTCGGCGTGAGTCACGGAGCCCGCGGCGCGGCGAGCCGAGCGCGCAGGCACACGGGGGAGGCGGCGGGGGCGGGCGGCGAGCGGCGGGGGCGGCAGCGCCGGCTCCCCGCCCGCCCACTCGCACATGCTGCCGAGCCGCAGTCAGCTGGAGCGCCGCTTCCTCCACAGCCGCCGCCGATGACCTCCTCGCCCGCCCGCAGTCGCTGAGGACCCCCGGCGTCCCCGGCAGGGCAGGGGATGATAGATCGGCCTCCCGCAGCCCCGTCCAGTGCAGCCCGCCGCACCGCAACCTCGGCCGCCGCCGCCCGCCGGAGCCGCCGCCCCAGAGGAGCCGCAAAATGAACCCCCAGTGCGCCCGCTGTGGCAAAGTGGTCTATCCCACCGAGAAAGTCAACTGCCTGGACAAGGTGCTGGGGCGCGGGGGAGGGCAGGGACGGCGCCTCCCGGGCGTGCCCGTCCCGCTCCCCGCGGCTCCGGCGGGGCGGGCAGGGCAGGGCCGAGCCGGCGGGGCATCGGGGCGAGCCGGCAGGTGGCAAATGCAGCGTTTCGGGGGCCGCCGCTGCGCCGGCCCCCGCGCTGTCACCGCCGGCGGGGGCAGCCGCCCGTGTCACCGCTGCCGCGGGGCGAGCGGGGCCCGCAGCGGCCGGGGCGCCCTGCGGTGCCCGCCCGGGAATGACGGTGCCCGGCTCCCGCGGCCCCCCCGGCTCCCCGAGGGATGAAGTTGTAGGCGGCCCTTTCCCGGGTGTAGTTGTCGGTGCCTCCCCGAGCTGGGGGGTTTCGGGTGCCCCTGGCGCCATGGGCGGCTCGGCGCGGGCAGCGGGCGGCGGCAGCCCCGTCCCGCGGGGGTGGCCCCGGTAGCACCGGTTCCAGCCCAGCGCGGTCGGTCCGTAAATAACAACAGCGAGGCTGTGAGAGATGCGCCAAATTACTGTCCCCGGAAAGGCAAGGCGAGGCAGGAGAAGCCACAGGAGGAAAATGCCGTATTATGTGCTAAATTTAGTGTCTGTGCGGCGTACCTAAAAGCCAGCCGTCACATTAGTTAGTGATTGCACTCGCGTAGTATTGCATTCTTAGCAAGCGGCATGGGTTTTTTTGTTTGTTTGTTTTTTTTTTTGAGCAAGGAAAACGTCAAACTCCTGCTTTAGTTATCTTTAAAATTATCCTGGCAAGGTCAGCATGCAGGGGTCTTGGCATTCACCTTAGCAGAGAATTTACATTTCTGACAGTGTTTCAGAAGTACCTTTGGTTTCCTGTGAAAGTAGTTATTTTGATTTAGTTGAGAGACCTATAATGCATGGCCAAAATACTGACAAGTAATTGTGTTTTTATGTTTACAGTACCCTAACACTGCTTTCAAAATATCAGTACCATAAGTAATTCTACTTTACATTTATTTACAGTACTGGCATAAAGGATGTTTCCACTGTGAAGTTTGCAAAATGGCTCTGAACATGAATAACTACAAAGGATATGAAAAGAAACCTTATTGCAATGCGTAAGTATTGTAAATGTCAAGTCTTGCAGAAATGTACATGAAAAGAAAACCTGGCTGTGGATATTGTCAAATAGGTATTGTCGTGCTGTAAAAACTTAATCTAGAGAGAGCAGTGCAGTCTAGAGCAGTTCAGTATCTTTTCAGATGGGGTATTCTACTTGCATTGGTGTGATAGAAGATGAAACTATTTGATTATGATGTGTTTAGGCAGTGTTTTCATATCAGATCTGAGGATACAGGGTTTTTTTTCTCCCAGAAAGTGTTGGATCTAGTACTGACTCCTGCTACATTCATTATTGGCAGTGCTGGATTACAGTTGTCCATTATGCAGCTCTCTATTCAGGGTTATGGACCTGATCAGCATTTTGTAATAAGAAAACAAAGTGCTTCTCGGTTGTGTAGTTTACCAGAGACAATACCCTGTTAGAAATCATGACAGCCTGTTTTTAAAACTGTTAGTTTTTCCACATATCTCATATTTCTAAGCTAGGAATTTACAAAACTCTTGCTTCTACTGCTTCATGCTATTTTGCTATTCTCTTAGATTTTGATTAAGAACATGGATTAATTTTGGTTTGATTATACTATAGTATACTCATGTTGCATTCAACTTTTAGATTTTATTGTTGTGTGGATTTTGAAGTGTGCTTTGATATTTAGTTTGCAAATACTGCAGAAGAGCATTTAATAAACTGAGAAAAAAAGTTGCTTATTGTTATTTGTACCATGCTTCTAAAATTTGCTAACTGCATTTCACTGTGTTTTAATCTTTAGAAACCATTATAATATGCTGTTTTAGAAGGATAGCTCTTAAGATTTTGGGCTCAAATGTGATCTTATATGTTACTTGTATGTTGTTGTTATTTTCACCTTTATGTATTTAAAACATGTTTTAAGAGACAGAGTTTTGAAGCTATGGACATGTTTTATTTTTCTTTAGAAATATTCTCCTATATTTGACTTAAAATATTTGTTTGATGTTGAGGTAGACAGTCTATGGCTGGCCATGACAGAAAAGTTTAACAGCCTACAGTCATTTCTTTCAGGCTAAAATTGAATCCAGTCAGTGTCTAAAATACAAATTATGCTATAAATCTGCTGTGCTGCCAAAACTTGAAACACCTGTTTCAGTGTGCACAGTTGTACTTGGATTGCTTTAGGAACATATGGAGTTACATATGTAACTTCCTAGCTTTCCTCCAGGGCTCCACAGAGTATAGAGGGTGACATTAGACCTCTGCTAACAGAGTGTGGTCTGCTGCCAGTGCCACGGGCTGGGAGAGCCGTGCAGGAGGGGAGCCCTGCTCCAGCAGGTGGGATGCTGCAAGCTGAGACTGACCCAGAGTGTTGGCCCTGGATGGGACCCTGCATGTGGTACTGTCTGAGCTCAAGTACAGGCTTACATCCTTTACAGTAATTACAACTCTGACAGGTGCCTTTTACCTACATTTTGGTGGTTGGATTTCAGTGATGATACTTTGGTTGCTCAATCTTTCTCATCTAATCAGATACTTGTACTTAATAAGACTGTTTGTTTATAAAATCTCCTCCATGCTGATACATGGGGGTTTCCAAGCTGTGCACATTTAACTTCTGTTGCAGGAGAGTTTTTCATATATGCAGTTATGGCTTGTGTGTGTCCTGCTGTTGATGGATGAGGGGGAGTAAGGATAATGGATGGATCTGTTATGTACCATTCAGGTGCTATTCTTCCTGGCAGTTGCTTTAATGAGCTTTGTAAGAGTGAGCCTTGAAAAAATAATCTTTACTTTTGAAATGTCTCTCAAACCTAATGTATGAAATAGCAAGCAGCAATGTAAAACTATTTAAAGAACGGGGGACTTTTTTCCATTAAGAGAGAGAAAATATAATGTGTAATATCAACAATGTGCATTTTGGTCTTAACTTTTAGTAAACTAATGTTTGGTGGGGTTTTATGTCCCCCCCCCCCTTTTTTTAAATGAGAAACATTAATCATATAATGTAAATAATTTCAAGTGTTCTGTGGAACCATGAAGGGAAGACTAAGGTCTGCTTTGTGGTTTCAACAAATCTTAATATTTTTCAAAGGACAGCTAAGATGTTTTTGCAAAATTGCATTTTTAAAATACATCTGGTTTAAATTTTGAGATATTCTTTGCATCTCAAAGGTAACTAATTTGCAAGGCGGACACCATTACAGTATTTCAAATTATGTGTCTTATTCTGTTTTTATTAGTAAGAAGCAAATCCGTTTTTATGTTAAATGCTGCTTGATCATAAAATCTGCAAAGAAAAGAATGTAAATTTACTCATACAAACACCTACAAACACTTGACAAACAGTAATTACTACTAAACTGTTTATTGAGGCCATCCATTGATAAGAGCTATTTGTAGATAAAAGTGAAGAAGTATGCACTAATCTGAATGGGAGAGGAATACCATGAAGTTGTTCAACAGGTTTGGAAACCATAGTTAGTTTTTCATAAGGACAAGTTGGAAAGCATGTATCTTTAATAATATCTGTATGTGCTTTGATAATTCACAGGTCAGATAAGTTTATTGAATATGTTTTGACCTTTGGTCTTAAAATCGTCCATTCTTTTGTTTATTCAGGGGCTGAAATGAATGAATTTTGTTACTTTACTGGTAAAGATAAGAAAATATTTAATTGTAAAACATAATTGGTTTTGTGTTAATATAGCAGAATGCTCACCTGTGATTGTTCAAACTATATTTTTGGTGGAGAGAGTCAGGTCAGACATAATAACAGGAACTAGCAAACCACGAAGGAATATATTGCAAAGTACTTTAATTCAGTGACCATTAGAAAAGGGCAGAAATATTTGTAAATGCAGGATCCTGCATTTTTTAAAGGCAAGTTTTTTGTTGGACATTTTGCCACATTTGCATCTAAATGATTGTGTACCTTCCTTGTGATAAAGAGACACTGATACCAAAAGTAATGACTGGGCTACGGACATAGCTTCTGTAAGTTGTAGATCTATGTAAGATTTTACAGCAAGGTTAAAGGGAAAACTTCATCTCTGTGTGTATGTGTACAGTATGGCTTTGAATCATGGAATTTTTACTATTTGTCTCCTTTAAACCTTTCAGTTCTCTCACTTGTAGAGAAAAGGTTGAACAACTTTGTTCACTCTTCCCTCTCTTTTTTATTATTTACATAATTTGTGAGCTGTTTGAGTCAAGATAGTTACTTCTGCTTGTTTGTGCAGTGCTTATGGTATGGTGCTTTTATCTCAGCTGGGACCTCTGAGTGGTACAGCGCTGTATAATAACTTACAGTATTATGTTTCTCACTTCACTTGCATTAACATTTCATCTGAAAGGCCTCATGTACAACATCTTGAGGCTTGTAGATAGATGCACATGGACACTGTGGGGTTTGCCTTAATGACTTAAATGTTGCCTTTTCTTTGCAGTCTGATTTAGATATGCCATGATTGTGGATTGCTGCCTGATTTGTGAAATAATGTTGATGAAACAAAGGGCTCAGACAATTTTGCAGTTCAGCCAGGTGCTATGCATTGACTGAGGCAGGTGAATGAGCCATTCTTTGATGCAGATCTGAATCCCTATTATACCTTAATATCTGCAGATAGATATTAAATACTTAAACAAGTTATTAAATACTTGTTTAATATACATGGAAATGTCAAGAAGAAAAGTTGATATTACTGTCTTTTGCAAACTCAGAGCTGACCCTTCCCATCTGCAAATAACCAACATGATGCAAGGAAAGGAATGGCATTTTGGCAACTTACCATTTGTGTTCTCAAGCTTGTTAAATGATTGAATCATGTAGGATGATTTATGGTAACTTATTCTTACGGATGTTCATATAAATTCTCCTTTTGACAGATTCACTAGACCAAAACACAAAACTACTTTTTATGCAAAATGTAGAAGCTAAAATGCATATTTTTGGAATATGCTCTCTGCATTAGCTTTACCTGCTGATGCAGACAGACTTTCCTGTGTGTGTGAACACATCCAACAGAGATGTACTTTTTAATTTCTGCAAAAATAGTAGCTTCAAGTTCCATAAATCTGATATACCCTCTTGCCAAAACAACCTCACTATTCCAATAAATTTTTCTGAAATACTTAGTATCTAAAATTTTGCTAATTGCCTGCACACAGGGTATTTTCTTTCAAGTTTTTATATATGACAGCCACCATATGGAATGGTTACATAACTTAAAATTTAAATCAACTGTCATCAGTCTTAGTGTGGATTGTTGACATGAAGAAAAACTTATAATCACTTATTTTTTCTCCTAGATTTAATTTCTTTGTAACTGGTGCCAGTAGGAAATAGATATTCACATACATTTGAAATATTGTGATGTTGTTAGAAGTACTACAGCTTTAATGTGCAAGTGCAGTCAAACCCTACATTTTAGGATACTCTAGGGGAGAGGTAAAAAAATGTAAAAGTGATTTTATATCAGCTTGGAAATGATAAGAACATGGTAGAACTTTCTGGAGAGTCACATGGTCTGGAAAATAGAAGCAGTTGCTTTTAATCAGTGGATGAATGTGGTCATTAAGTGGAATCCATCATCTTGAAAGGCAAACTTATGTTTAGAACTTTGATTTTAGCTGTGAAACATGAGTGCTTTTTAGTTTTTTTTTCTCTACCAGTGAGAAGATTTCAAGATGATGACAAGGAGTGTGATGATATTTTTCTTACTAAAAATAGCTAGCATTATCTTAGTTTTCAGTATTGATTTCAGCAGGTCGTTATTTCTCAATTTAAATATGTCAGGAAGAAAGAAATTTATGTAGGAAGCAGAGAGAATAAGCCTGAAATCTGATGGGGCAACTTCTAAGAGTTGCAGTAAAGAGAGTGCACAGAATAAACAGGCTTTTCAAATTCTTCATCTTGTTTGGAAAAGGAACAACCCATAAACTCCCTTGCAAACCTTCCTAGAAAGCAAGGATTGCACTTCATCACTTTATTAGCTTTGTGTATTGAAGACTTTCCTGTTAAAATGAATTATTAAATGGGTAATGGAAATAACAGAATTGGTAGAAAGACAGCTGGGAAGGGTCTCAACTCAGAGCCAATTACACTTGTATCTTTAAAGTCCATTACTTCTTGTTCAGCATTGTACGAGTATGAAGCCCAGTATTTAAAAACATTTGTCCCTCCTCAGCAATCTCTTCTTTAAACAAAACAGCTCTAACTCTATCCTCATCCTGATGGATTGTATTTTATATTAATTATTGTTTCTTTACCTTTAATTCTTTCCAAAGCGTATATATCTCATTTCAGTGCCCAGTGGGACATTACCAGAGCTGGTACAACAATAAGAGTACTTGTACATAATTTTTCTCTTAAATCCCAGTACAGTCTTTGCCTTTTAATTTTTTCTGTTGTAAAACCTGAACTATTGTTAAATTATATTTGGATTCTTGTGGGCTATGTTTTTATGCAGAATTGCAACCTCAGCAGTGGTTATTATCCATTATCTGAGCAGTTAATTGTTCTTGGCTAAACACAGAATCTTCCACTTGGTTCTCATTGGGCTTTTTTTCCCTAGGCTGCTTCTCCAATTTGTCAAGTTCATTTTATATTCTAATTTTGTTCTCTAATGTGCTTACAGCCCCCTCCTATCAACCTGTCAACCCTCCCACCAGAAAGCCTGGAAGCAGATCGCAAATTTAATAAGTATAATCTTTATTTCATCACCCAGATTGCTACCTGAGGGCCTGGAAGGATACTGGGAGTAATATGTACCACCATGGTCTGATGCAGCCTTCCCTTCTGTGGGGAGCAGAGATCAATAAGAGAATTACTTCATCTTCTCTACCTATTCATGGGGTGCTAGATCAAGCATTGAGTTCTGTGTGAGAAAAAGTAAAATTGTGAAATAGCATAATCATGGATATTTATGTAGACTCTGCTTAAATATAAGGGACAACTATAGTTAGAAGAAACATACATTCCTGCTGCTCAGTTCTGTGTAATTCAGCATTCTGTCCAAATTACTATTGGTGGTATCCAATAATGTAAAGTAAAGCTGAGTCTATTTGCTAGAGCAGTTGAAGGAGCTTCTTAGGCAAAATATATTTAAGTCTCTTAAAGGTGTTTGATGCATATATTTAAACTGTTCCAAGAAGACACATAAGAACACTTTGTCAGAGTTGCTGAATAATGTGCATAAGGCAGATGGTGGTTAGTTGCAAAGTAATTACTAAAGAATAATCATCACAGACACTCAGATCTTGGGAAGGGTTGGGCTGTTTTTTATTGCTATGACTGCATCTGATTAATGGGATACAAACCCATTTCTTGGGTTCTGTTTCAACATGTTTAATTGGCCATGTCCTGATTTCACGTTTGGTCAAGATCTGCATCTATTAATTGCATGGTGGGCGTGCAGGGAGAGGCTGTCAGCTCCAGCAGGTCCCTTGGTTTTCATCATGGAAAACTGTGGAGAGCAGCATGGTGACCTACAGCTTAGTGCAGCCAAACCTGCTTCCCTGCTGGTCCTAGTGGAGTAGAAAAACAACCCCAAGGGAGATGAATTGTTACCTTTTCTCTCAGAGCAGGTGAATTCTCAGATTTCATTGAGCCAGTTTGGTCATGTCTAGATCCTGATGTGAGTATAGGGTCTGTGTTTGGAATTCACGTTTTAATATTCTACCTGTAGGTAAAATATTGTTGTTGCCCCTGTTGTTGCTTCAAAGCACAATCAGAATTTAGTATTACTTATGGTGTTGATGGGACAAGTAAATAGAAAATAGGCAGATGAATATAATACATTTAATTTTCTTTAATTTTATTTGACTGAAGACTGCACTAAGCATAGATAACTTTGCTGTGTGGAATCCTGACCTGTTACCTGTTGATGTCTTGACTCAATTGTGTTTTTAATATCTATAATATTGGTCATTGTAGATAGTAGATAATTTCTCCAAGGAAGAACTTATGCATATCCTCAGCACTTTTAGTCATAAAATATACTAAATATATTCTCAGGGGATTGTGTTTTTTTATTCAGTAAGAAGGTTTTCCTTTGCTTGCTAGTCTTTTAGCAACTGCTGATGCTTAAGATAGTCTTCAGTTTTCTTGCTGTTGCTTTCTGTACTCAGTCTTAAAGGTCGATGAAGTTAATTTCATTATATTTATTAAAATACTAAGGCAACAGAACAAGAGCCATAGGTTAAATTTTGTGATTCCACATAATTTGCTTCTTTTCATTGCATGGCTTAAGTTTTGGAACCAGTTGTAACAAGCCTGTGAAGTCTTGATGGCATGGTTTGATAACAGCTTTGTGGTTTAACTGTTTGGGGTTTTAAATGTTCTAAACCATAGAAATTCCCATCATATTTGCCAAAGAATTTAAGTGTTTTCACTTGGCTGAATTTGAAGTTCTGTGCCGCTCTGCTAATGTTGCTGGTGGTAGCAGATAAACCTGCTGTCCTGAAATGCTCTCTCTACTTTATAAAGCTTGAAGAAAAATAAGTATGTTGAAATCTTTCATACAATTTTGAATTTTTTAGAGCTGGTGGTTGCCAGTTGAGAAAGACAGCATCATGTCAGTCAGCTCAGTGTCAAGCAGCATGTGTTGCTGTTTACATACAATGTCAGTGAAAGCTTACTGTAATTATCCAGACAATAAACTATCTTGGCTGAGTAGTCAAGTACTTTTATTTTAATAATTTTGAATACTGTGGTGTGCTTATAGAAACTTGCTAAATTTAGGGATTGTAGAAGTTACAGTGAAGGCAGTGTTTGGCTGTGTGGTGTTGAAGTCCCTTGAAAAGGAGACAGTAGGCAGGACTCACAAGGGAAAAGTTTTCCCTAAGAGGAGGTGGGAGAAGTATTTGTTGAATAACTGGTCTCTTGTTATAAATGACACCAGCCAGTTCATGCTGCCTTCAGTTATGCCATCTCATATTGCAACTTTTTGGAAAACAAAACCCCTGCAATTAATTCTGCTTAATTTGCAGATCAATCAATTTCTTCTCTCTCTGCCTCCCTCTGTCTTCTGATGTTGGAGTAGATGTTACATCAGAGTTGGCCAAGCTGTTTTCCCTTGCTTTCTCTTCGTGTTGCCTCTCTAATTTTCATTTGTATTACGGGCAAAAGTCTGGCTGATAAGTAGTGCAGAGTTTTTAGTCTCTTGTATTTCCTCCTCCCCATGTCTCCTGTTTTCCTTCTCCAAAAACTTCTGTTCTTGGTTGTGCAGCACTTGTGTGGTGGTAACTGATCCCATCACATCTTCGTAGGAGCAGGGCACAAAAATGTGTCATCAGTGTCACACTTGAGACAACAGCAGCTTAAAAATGAAAAACTAATTGTAATTTGACCAGTTGTCATTTAAGCATATATTGCAAAGGCTTTTCTGGGAAGTGCATAGTTACTCTTTAAAGAGGATTTCTAAAAATGTAGAACTATATGGATACTGGACAAATTTCCTTTCATGCTTCACAGTTTCAAAAATTCACACTATGTTTTTTTTCCCTCTTAGGAGAGAAAATGTGTGGAGGTAGTCCATCATGTTCTTTCTCTCTAAATAGTAGGTTTTTTTCATGCAGGTGTATTGGTATAATGCCAGTTTCACAGATTTAAAAATAAAGTTGTGCTGCATTTTAATTTAGTTATACCTCAGGTATTCTTTTTAAACCTGGCAAACTAGTGGTAAAAAGTGGTAAAAGCTGTTTTTGTTTTGTTCTGTTCCAGTTTTACTCTGGAAGAATCCAATACTTGTAATGCAATTCCTTTTGACACGAGAAAACTGTATATAGAAATACTTAGGGAAAAATTATAAAGAAAAAAAAGATGCTGAGTTCAGACTTAATTAAAATGCAAGTGGCTAAGTTTGTGGAGGGGAAAAGTGGCAAGAGGAAATAAATTGACTGAATAAGAAAGCATGGACTATTTCTGCTGAACAGTGTAGAATGGCACACATTCAACACAGTAGGGTGTTATGTTGCATAGTATTGGTTGTGTGTATCTGCAGATGCAGAAGGGAAGACATTTCTGACTGGATTTGCTCAGTCATGCAAAAAGAAAAAGGACCAGTATGAGGATTTGTAGCAGCAGAAGTGCTCAATAAGTGTTTGATCAGGAGATGATTAACATTGTTAGAACTGGCAGCATGCTTGGTGTGTTGCTGCTGTAAGGGAGGTGCCAATACATGTTTTAAAGAACCTGCCTGGAAATAGGTTGAAAAGCAAAGCTTCTTAGAGGGCTTGGAGCTACAATTATGCTGTAACAGAGGAAGGTCTGAAGTAGTAGTATATTTTGAAGTAGTTGGTAGGAATTTGTCAGGTGATGAAAAAAGAGATGAAGCTTGTTAGAACAGTTATTAGCATATTGTTCAAACACAGTCTCATTAGCTTGAAAGTGTTAGGAGTTATGGAGAAAGTCTGGAAATAACAATGTATCAAAATATATATTTAGAAGAATAATATTGTCTGAAATATGACACCTCTAGTAATTTCCCCAGAATTTAGCTCATTTAATGGTGATGTCTGCTTAGACTAGGGGAAAAGAGGAGGGTGCATCCAGAGAGAACAAGGATAGATGGGAAAGAGAAATAATTTATAAAAATGTTGGCTGAACTTTTCAGTTTAGCAATAGCAAACTTTCTGAGATATTTGCACTTTTGAGTGCTTGATTAGGAATGGGCTGCTATCATCACGAATCCTGTCATGAGCTTTTGGATTATTTTGATCTGAAGATTAAAATGGAGATTAAACAGACATTTCCAGGTACCTCACTATTGATACTGCTTTGTTGCTTCTGTTATAGTTGTGTTAGAAATGTTAGAAATCCATATTAACAAGAAGGAAAGAAGCTGGAAGGATAAAAAGGAAGACCAAGTAGATGAGCTTGGATTGAGTTAATGGTCAGTCTACTCCATGCCATGCTTGACACAGTCAGGTCTCAGTTCTTGCAGAATAATTGGTCAATCTGAGTTCCTCTAATTCTACCATTATTTTAATGATAAATGGATATTCAGAATAGGAGGTACTGTTATATGAAATGTTGATTAGGTTTATTGCCAGTGCAGGCACTAATGGCTTCATCTGGGTTTGAGGAGCATGCAGTGAAGTGATTGTTGTGAAGTAAGGAATTAATGAGAAATATCGTGACAATTGGGGAAAAAAGTTTCTCAGTTTTATACCTCCTGAAAAATATTTCTGTACACTGAGCTAGGCTACCAAATATTTCTCCTAGAAAGATGAAAATCTTGAGGGGAAGCTATAAAGTGCAGTGAGAGTCATGTGAAAATGAAAACAGTGTGTGCCTTGTTTTTTTGGTAGTCTAATTCAGCAAGGGTAGATTGTAAATATTATTTTCTTTTTCCACTGAGATGAAGGTGGATATTCTGAGCGGTGATAATTTAGATTGGTGCTGTTGATATTTTGCATTTATTAATTATGAGCAATTTAGCATAACCAAATATTTATTTTTGAAATTTGTCTTGAAATGTAAGAGATCTACAAAGATATTTGATTCTATAGGCGACCAAGCTGCTTCAGTACCTATGGATATTTTTGTAAAAATTGAAAAAAGTAGCCTTATTTATAAATAATTATTTTCTCCACTAGTTGTTTCAGGAAGTTTGGATAGACATTCTAAAGTCTGAATACAATCTGGTCAAGCTGTGTACTTATTCCTGTGTTAAAGAGCTTTCAGGATGACTCCTGTCTTTGTGGAGCTGAGACTTGAAAGAGCAGCATTCAATTTTTTATACTGATTAAATGCTTAACTTTCATGACCATGCTACTGCTGCTGTTTCAAGCCTCATTTGGGTCAGCAGCAGGAGTCTCTCTTACTGCCCAAAAGGCAATGACATATTATCTATCTTATGCAAAATAATGCTGCATATACAATATATTAAATGGAAAATTTAAGCTTGTTAGGCTGGGTGTGGATGATTAATTTTTTGCTAAGTGTTTTTGAGAGAAACCTTTAAGAAAAGAGGAACTCTTATTTACACAGTTATTTTTCATTACCCAACATAGAGATTATTTAAAAATTTTATTATGTTACCAGAAACATCTATATCCCTTATATACAACAAGAACAACAACAAAGGATACTGCTTTGACTAGTTTATTGATAGTTTTAGTGTAGACTCTTACAGTTGTGGTTATTTTAGATTTATGTCCTTGATGTTTTGTTGTTATCACAGTAACACGACCAGTAATGTCTTTACTGGTTTTACATATTCCTATGCAACATAATTGCATAGGAACTGTTAAAGTTAAAATGATTCTTTTACTTTTCCTCCCAACTGTATACATGCCTGCCTTCACATGAACCAATTAAAGAAAAATCTGGATCTGAAAAGGTGCAACTGTAAGTGCAAAGCAAAAATCAATAAACTGTGTTGTTCCCCCATCTTTATTGCATATTAGTTGAAATGTGGTTATTCTGGAAAGAGCTACATTGGTCATTTCAGTATATATATTGCTTGCAATTTTTATTTTGGCAGTTTAGGTCAATGAGACAATTTAACAGTAACAGATTTTTTTCTGTCCCAATGTAACTTGGAGAATGGTTATTTGTAGTTGCCCCCAGAAAGTCACACCTTAAAATAGGAATGCACTGAACACTTGAAAGGAAAAGATCCTGCAGAATCAGAATGTCATTTCTGCTGTCATTTTAAAAGTGAAATACTTGAAGAGTACTATCATCCATTATATAGTTTGTTTGTGGAGTGGCTGTTATTGTTGTAGTTGAATACTTTTTTACCCAGGGGATGTCAGTTATGTAAAGCTGATGGGCCAGTGTGTTGTGAAACAATACATGTCTCTGAGGGGGGGCTGGAATTCTTCATGTCCTGGAACATCCTTTCGAGGACTGACTAGTAAAAGTGAAGACAAGTAACTGAAACAGCCTTGCCATAAGTGTAGACTATTGAAGGAGATTTGAAAGAATTAAATACTCAAAAAGTGCCATGTGAATGGTAGCTTTTACCATATGGTGGTAGTTTTTTTCAGACGCAGTATTTAAGGGGACCTTTTAAACATTAAAGGCAATTTTTGAATGTGAGTGCAACTAGTCATCTTAGAACTGTTGCTTGTATCTCCTAAACATTGTAACTCCTAAACATTACTGGAAAACAGAAGTGTAGACAAAGTCTCTGAAAAGTAATTGAAAAAATTAATTGAAGTAGGCCACTAACTACTCTACATTCTTTTTTCTCAATGGGTGGAATTAAGAAATACAACCTTTTGTACGTTTTCGAATGTTCAATTTGTCGCCCTTCTCCTAGCAGGAGAGATGTGCTCAGTGGCATGTCTTGTGGTTTGATTTCAATTGTGTTGTAAGCAGAGCAGCTTTTGTTGACTTTACAAGAAGATGCACACATTAGTATAGTGGATGATGTTGTTAATTTATATTTTGACTGACATAAAATATAAGTCATAAAAGACTCATAACCTTTTCTCTAGGACAAGAAGTATGTAGAGCAATGGGGAGAGAAGTACTTACTGTGTGGTACCACTGGCACAGAGCAGTGGTAAATTAAAGTGCACTCTTGGTGAAAGATGAATGGGGAAGTAGAGAAATGTGCCATTCCAGCAAGGCTGGGGTATGGACAAAGCTGTCACTGCAGGAGAATTTACAAGAGAAAGAGCTCTACACGTATTATATGTTCTTTAAATGTTTAAAAGATGCAGAAGAACTTAAAAGCCATGAGTGAATAAAGCAGGCAAGTTTTCCTTTCTGCTCCATCCACATTTTGTTAAATGATTCTCCTTGCTCTGGTAGCAGAGAGCCTGCCAGGAGTGCATTAAGCATCATGATTAATATCTGTCACATGTTTGTTCTCTCATCTTCTCCCCAGCAGGTGGTGTGTATATGCAGTGCACTTTTTTTTTAGGTTTAAAGAAAAAACTCTTTGCAAAGATGCATATATGTGTAAAATGAGGCAATGTTAATTAAGTGGAACATGTGCTTGGAGCCAAAAGGGCTTGTAGTATTCCTGAATTCCTGAAAATTGGGCTGAACAAGGAACAAAGTATCTCCAGGAAGATTCTGTCTCCATTGCAGCTGATCTCTTGTTCTAGGGATGGCTTGTGAGGTAATACTGAAATAACAATGTTTGTCTCAAGATTGAGTTAACACAGCCTGGACTGTAGCGACCATACCCTGATGAGTCTGGGATCTCAAGGAGCAAAGTCATGATCCTGAATTTTGGAAAAGTGAACTTCCAGTTGTTGAAGGAGTTGGTGAATGAGATCCCCTGGAAAGTTGTACTTAGGGAAAAGGAACTGACCAGAGCTGGCAACTCTTTAAGGCCACTTTCCTTAGAGCACAGGAGTTCTCCATCTCAGTGTATAGGAAATCAGGCTGGAAACTGGCATGGCTGAGCAAGGATCTGCTCCTCTCACTGAGGAGTAAGGAGGGAATGCAAAGCTCATGAAAGAAGATCAGGTGACCTTTGGAGAGTATAGAGGTGTGGTTTGACTGTGTAGGGATGGGGTCTGGAAAGCCAAGGCACAGAAGGAACTGGGCTTAGCAAGGGATGTGAAGAATAGTAAGAGGGGATTCTGTAAGTCAGAAAAGAAAGGGCAAGGACAGTACACCCCTCCTGAAAAATGAGAAGGGAGAACTGACATGGATATGGAGAAGGCTGAGGTAGTCAATGACTTTGCCTCAGTCTTTGCTGGCAGCCAGACCTTCCATATCACTCAAGGCTCTGAGCCTCCAGGCCAACTGTGTCCTGGGCTGCATCAGAACTGGAATGACCAGCAGGTCAAGAGAGTTGATTCTCCCTCTCTCCACCCCACCTGGAGTGCTGCATCCAGCTCTGGGGTCCCCAGGACAAGAAGGACATGGACCTGTTGGAACTAGTCCAGAGCAGACTATGAAGATGATCAGAGGGGTGGAGCACTTCTCCTGTGATGCCAGGCTGAGAGACTTGGGGTCATTCAGCCAGGAGAAGAGAAGGCTCTGGGGTGACCTCATTGGGGCCTTCCAGTACTTCAAAGGGATTTACAAATAAAAGTGAAAATTATTTTTAAATGGATACATGGAGAGAGAACAACAAGGGAATGGTTTTATAGGAGATATTTAGATCAGGTGTTAGGGTGAGATTCTTTATTTATGGTGGTGAGGCACTGGAACAAGTTGTCCAGAGAAGATGTGGATTCCCCCTCCTTGGAAGTGTTCAAGGCCAGGCTGGATGGCCCACTGGGTCAGCAGCCTGATCTGGTGGGTGGCCTTCCTGTCTGTGGTGGGTGGAGGTTGCAATTATATGATCTATAAGGTTCCTTCCAACCCAAAACATTCTGTGATTCTATGTTTAAGTTTTAGTTGGGTTTTAAAACATTTAGTCACATTTGTTATGAGGTCACGTAACTTGAACTTTGAAACTCTGTGGGAAGGCAGGACTGACAGTGGCAGGAAAATGTTACATGCTTACAACAATCTCTTTTGCTTAGAGAGTATTCTGGTCCACTCTGTTGGAATTGGAGCTTCCTCATGTTCCTTGATAAGCCCATAGAATGTCTGAGTGCTGGAGTGATAGAGAGATGCCTGGCAAGTACAGCCAGTCATTAGAAAGGTGCTTATACTTCTGTATTTCTGACTGGAAAAAAGTAGTTTTTTCCATATTGGAAGTGCAACAAAAAATTAAATCATTGCATTACAGTATTCTTCTTTCACACTGTGTATATGAGTATGATATCTTCTCTTAAAAGTTGTAGTAATGACTATTAATAGATTATTTAGAGTAGTATATTTTTGTATAGTTTGGATACTGTTAAATGGCAGAATGAATTGCATATGATGAATAATGAAATTATTTTGAAAAAATTTTTAGTGATTTTGTCTGAAAAATACACTATGGTTGTTAGATCTTTGCAGGGTTCATTGTATGGTAGAAATGCCTACAACTGATATAAAATAGATTTACATTTTCTGTATATCTGAACTATTTGAACAAACATAAAACTAAGCAGTCATTCTTCCTTTAATATGAACACATTCTACTCTCTTTGGCTGGGCAATGTGAGGTTGTATTTGGGTACTGTTACCTTGGAATTTTAATCTTATTTACTCAAGGTCTTGGTTACAGTTGCTTAGTAACATGCTGTGGAAAATGGATTTGTTGATTTATGATATCTACAATATCCTTATAATTAAAGATGTTGAAAGGAAAGCAAGTGCACAATATGGGTGTGTATTCCAGCTGTGTGTACGTTTCTAATAGCTCCTGTTTTCACTATGTATCTTACAATAAGTGTCTTTGTAGGGCCTGGTGTTTTATGTAACTCACCCCACTCACACCTTTGTGCCAGGTTTTGTGCTAGCTTTGGATAATGCTGTTTTACAGCATTTTTAGGTGAATCTGAAATCCTGAGATTTAGCAGGTAACTCCACTGGACTGCAGTTCCACCATGGCAACTATTTTCTCAGACTTGCATTGATATCAGGAATAAATCAATAACTGTGTGTGTGTAAGAGAGGCTCATATGCATAGTGTTACACTCACATTCCTGGGAGAGAGAAGTGTGTTAGAGATTAAGCATCATGAGACTTGTAAAACATCTTTCTTGACAGCTGAAGGAAGTATCTAGAGAAGTGTTGGCTGTTGAGTGTTGCATGTCTTCAAGTACTTAAAATTACTGTATTTTAGGGTTTCCTGAAATGTTTAAGGTCTCTTGTTTCTTTGCAAACAGGGCTCAAGATTTCTGTTTACCTCCTCTGCAATATATTACAGAAGAATTTAGAAATTGAGAAGTTTCTAACACTAGCTAATTGTTTAAAATGCCTGTGAAAGCAAAAATTAAACAAGGACCTCTGGGACAGATGGAGTGTTATTAAAATCCTAGAGCCTACTTTAATCACAGACCCAACCCCAGGAAAAAATGCAAATTAATTTAACGAATTTATATATAAACCAAACTGAAAGTCTTGTATGATGAGACCTGAATTTAGTCTCTTGTGCTTTAGAATATAAAACTCAAAAACATTTAAAAAACTGTGAGGCCAGATAACAGGAGGTTTTGTGCAGGGCAAAACATATTGGTGTTATATAATGAAATAATAATAGTTTTGCCTTTCTGCCTACTATATTTGCGTGTTTCCTTGTGAAATGAAGTTATTCAGGTTCCTATGAGGCTGAGAAAATTCACAAAGGCAAAATACATCTAATTTCTTCAGGTTTCTTCTCTATATAATGCCAGAATGCAGAGATAATTATTATTATTTTGAAAGTGCCATTCACAGGCCTCAGCTCAGTTAAATGTTTCACTTCCTGCTTTCAAATGCTTGTAACCTTTTATGGTTGTTTTGCTATTATATCCCTTGACTGAAAAACTGTGGGTGGCATTCATCTTGCCTACCTTTGACATATCCCACACCGATGTACGTAAGCCAAAATCATTGTAATAGTCCTGTTTTTGTAGTTGGTGGAGAAATAAATGCTTTAAGATTTCAGTTCATCTGACTCATTTTATGATAGATGAAACAGACTTTATTCATCATTAATTAGGTTAACTTAATCTGCATGAGTTGGCTCAGATACCGAGGCTTATCTCTGATGAAGTGAATTTTCTGTGAGAGAACCAGTTCACAATGGCTGTCCCTGGACAGCTGTCAGAACCAAGTATCTTAATTTTCTGGGGCTCATACCAACTCAGGTTTCCAGTTCTTTGGTGTTTCATAGGATTTGCATGAGAGAAAAGATTTCAGTTGTTCTGTTCCATTTTTAAGCCTATTTTTGGGCTCTGCCTGTCACCTCACTGCACACTGCATCTCTGCACCATTGCCTTCACATTCTTGTGTTATTCGAGCCTGCACCATAAGTGTAAAACCAAAAAAAAGCCAACTACAAAAAGATCCAACATTTTGTATCTCAAAATATTTATCTCATGGTTTTAGAAAGAAAATACTCATTGTTCTGTTTTTGGTGATTGTTTTCTGCATCTCCAGGTTGCACTTGAAGGATGGATTCACAGCTGGTCCCCACAATTCAATAAAGATAAGGACAGACAGGAGAAGGTCCAAAAGAGGGCCACAAAGATGATCAAAGGGCAGCAGAAACTGCCCTTTGAGGACAGATTGAAGGCATTAGGTATTTTCTCCCTGGAGAAGACTCAATGAGGGCCTCACTGCAGTGTTCCAGTACTTACGGGGCAGCTACAAAGAGGCAGGAGGCTCTCCCTTTGCAAGGAACTGCATGAAGAAGACAAGGGTACAGGTTGCATTGGGAGAATGTTTATCCTGACACAAGAAAGAATTTATTACAGTAACAACATCCTCTTCAGGGATGTAGCAGAGTCTTCATCACTGGAAGTTTTGAAAATGCAGTTGGATAGGAGGCTGGGTAATCTCACCTGGGATGGCTGGCCCATGTAAGGCTGATCTGGATGGTCTTTTGAGGTCCCTTCCAACCTGGACTGTTCAGTGATTGTATGATAGATCTGAAATTTGTCAGTATTGTCTTGGTCTAATAACCAAGGACAGCTGTGAATTCCTCAGGCGTGGTTATGAGGAAAATTAGGCAAATTCAAACAATTTATTTTGTATTGATGAATTTATGGAGATTTGATTTGTTATAAGCACTCTTAAAACTGACAGTGCAGGGCTTATTCAACTCAGATGTATGAATTTTGAGCTACATGTTAGACTGACATTTAAAAAAATATGTCATATAGCCTGAGGAAAAAAGGTTTCACAGACAATTAAAAATATTGCAAAATGTCTGAATTTAGTCATATGCCTTTTTAAATCTTAATGAGAAATATAGAGTAACTCAGCATTAAGAATCTCTGCTCTTTGGAAAATATATTTCTAAATGCATTTCTTAAAAGAAAGTTACATGGAATTGGATTGGTCTCTGAGACTACATGCAGAGGAGAGTGAGGTAAAAGCTGTTATGACATCCAGAAGTACATGATGATACTGTATGGTAGGCTGTCCAGTGAGCAGTGACCTTTTTTTTCCAAGACACAGGATTTCAGTCACTTGGGGCACCCCTGCAGCCACACAGCAAAAAAGGGCCATACTCTTCTATTTAGGATGTGATGGAGTGCTGGTTTATTTTTCCTTTTTTCACCGAGTTTATTTTTGTCCTTTCAGAGTGATTTGATTAATTGGTATTCAGTGTTTGGAAACCCTTTCTATAGTCCTTCATTAAACAAAAAAAAAATTAATTTCCTCAATCCAAGTCAGCAATTTATCTCTTTTCTCCAGGCTCTCTATTTGTTTTATAGTCTCCTGTGTGCTTTGTCGGTCTTTTATTAAAAAGGAAAACATATAAATTCTTAGACAGGAGATCTCTGTTAGGAATTCTAACCTATGTGTATATGTTAGAATTACTCTATACCTAGTAATTCTTAAATTTATAGAGTATTGATCTGTCTTTTTTCACATGTACAAATACTATGAATTCTATTATATAATGAATTCTATAAAAATCTGTCTTTTTCTGTTAGCTTCTAAGCTCAAGGAAAAATTTTGCTGCTGTTGCTGGTAATTCTGTAGGCAATGCAAGCAGTACTTTCAGAATGCTCTGCTGGTGAGTGATGAGCCTTTTTGATGTACCAGGCTCTTGGTTGGCATGAGGGTGCTCGTTAGTCAGGGCTGCAGCACCAGCCAGTTCTGCTGACTGCACCTCTCATAGCACAAAGCTGTGGCCGTGGCCTGCCAGAGGCTTGACCTGCTGTAGGTAGAAAAGGGACCATATTGTGCCACTCTGCCTGTACAAGGACCAGAATTCTCCCTTTTTTCTCCAGGTGAATTTCTGCCCACAGCAAAGCATCATGCTGCTTTTCTGGCCATATAATCACTCACTTGGTAATGAAGTTTCCACCAAGAGAGTACCCACCTTGGAAAAAAAAGGTTCAGTCTTTTAAGTGTTTACTTCCCAGTTGTGTTGAAACACAGAGGCTGCTTTCTGCTGTTGCTTTTAGGTGTTTGCCTGGGCCTGCTGGATAATGTGCACTTAGAACATTTAAAAGAGCAAGATTCAAATAGCTGTTATCCTTATGATATTTTTTTCCCTGTTTGATTAACAAAAGTGAACAATGAATATTTTGAGGTAGGAAAAAACCTTTACTAATATTTTAGAAATGCAGGTCCTTCTGCATTGCCTTTAGAATTCATTCTATATCAGTACAACTTGTCTTTACTAAGAAAGAAACACTGTCACAGTTCTGTTTGGTTTGGTGGTTGATGTTATGGGTTTATTACTAACTAATAACATAGAACTGTACTTCACAGAGAAAAAGAAGTCCACAGTTGGCCTGTGTATGGCTGTTGTCTGACTTTTTGTTGTCACTCACCAAAGTTTGATTAACAACTCACCAAGTTGTTGATTAACAAACTTCTGAAAAAACCTTGAGGCTGGTGAGCCCAGTAATCTGTAATCTGATGCAGTGAGAGAAGCCACAGAAATGTTTTCTTTGAAAGAAGAAAAAATTCCCTATTTTAAAAGATTGTTCTTTAGGCATTTCATACTTAAACTGTTACATAGTCAGATATTTTAATTAATGGGAAAATATTCCATTTGATTTAGTGTTACTTGTTCTTTTTGAGGGATTCTTTCCCTTCTAATTTAGTTGTGGAGTGAAATTTTGCATAAGATAGACATTTAATATTAAATTTCTGGCCTAGTTATAAATGTACCCATAATCTCATAAATATTAGTCTGACATTATCTGTGAAGTGAAAGGGAAGTTATGAATACGCTTCTTGTTCTGTCTTTATAATACCTTATGTAAGATGTGTACTTCAGACTATACATACATTAGCATTTTCTTTTTTCATAGAACATTTCCAGTGTAATGAAAAATTAGAATTTGTGGACATTTGTTAGTTTGCTTTGAATATTGATTAGATTTTTGGTGGAAATATATCAGTTCCATAATTATATTCTTTGTAAATAAAATACATGGAAAAATAGTGAATCTGGTCAGATAGTGCATGTCATATTGGTATGACTAGCATTTAGTGTTAATTTTCATTTTGTCAATTAATATGGTAATGTATAAAACTAGAAGAGTGCACCTCCTTAACCCCAAGTTTCTTTACTGATGATAAAATCCTATTTGTTGAAAAGTATAAGGTGCCCTTCATGTTTGGGTGTTCCCTTAGGTAATGATGAGAGTGAGCAAGCCCAATACCTGTGGAGTCCTTTCCTAATGCACTGCTGGAGGGACTCTAAATGGCAGTGGGGGGAAAAGCCCGGGCTGTGAGAGTTGGAAAGTTATGGCTGAGCTGGGTAAGGGAAATTCTGTGGAAATGCAACTTACTGTTTTTACAAGCATTTTCATGTTATTTCTTACAAGCAAAAAGGCACCAAAGACTTGTCCTTGCTTTATCTGGCTTATAGTAGGCTGGGTAGGACACCAAGTATTTCAGTAATTGGCACACAAGGAAGTGGTGCACCTAGCAAAGTGCCTGGGGCTATTTCAGCTCCCTGGCACGAGTGACCAGGTATGTACCCAATGCAGGTCTGTGCTAAGAAGTTGAACTTGGCACAGACCGGTAAGGAAATAAGGTAATGATACCTAGTGGTAGAGAAGAGTCATTTTTTCTACCCTAAGTGGAAATAAATTAATATTTATGAAGGCACTAAAAAAATTAAATGATAAATCAATGTAATTATTCCCATAGTTCTGTGTGTCTTTTTATAAAGAAATAGCTAATGCACGCATTTGTCTTAGTGTAGTGCATGGAAGAGCTAAAGACTGGAAACCAACTTTGCATCATTTTAGCCTATCTTGCACTGCAGTAGGACTGTGTTTCCCTAAATTATGCTGACAATATGTTTTTATAATCTGTTCTTAAAATTTAGTTTGCTTAGAGTCCTTGTTGTGTTATGTCCTTATAATTCTTATTTTTTCTGAAATTCATCTTATTTTCTGTAGCTTTATCTTGAATATTTTTCTTCTTTCCTAGTGGATGTTGAGAGCAATTGCTAGCTCTGCTTTTTTGTAATGTTTTATATAGATTGTAATGCTATTCCCATAACTCATATCAGACTTTCTTTTCAGACTGAAAAATCCCTAAATTCCTCTAGTCCTTTTTACCACTTTAAGAAACTCTTATACTTGCTGCTGTCCACACATTCTTCCTAGTTTGTTTTTTTTTCATAGTGACATTTACATTTTAACAACAGGATTATGTATTATACTGATGACTTGCATTTAGCCTGTCTTCTCTTGTCACTTCCAGAGATTCTCTTCCCAACTGTTGTATAGAAAAAAATGAGCAAATGGAAAAAATTATACTGAAAACTTCTGGGAAGGTATCTAAAAGGAGGAATGCATGTCAGGTGGCTCAAACAGACATCTCCAAAGAACAGGTTGTTTACTGTCTGTAGGGAGCTGATTATGTGAATGCTTCTGTCATATTAATTTGCTTTCATAGTGCAGCTGATGCCACAAGTTGTAATCCTCTCTAGGGGGTGGTGCCAGTAGGGCAGCAGGCTGTGGTCATGGTAGAGTCAGAGTGCATTAGGAAGAGCCATGCTGCTCAAGGTGGTGGTCCTGTCCAGCTAGAGAATTTCTGGGATCTGAGGGGACCTAATTTCTGTGCAGGTCTTCTTGGTTCTGCTGGATTACAGAACAATTTCTTTCTTTGCACCTGAGTACTCTTATATCCTCTTAAGTGAGGAGACTGACTTGCTATGCTCACGAGAAGCTCTACATAAGAACTGATTTGTGTTCTATTTGTTTTTTCAAACATGTTTTGAAATTATATGGTAGGATACTATTCCATATAAAAAAAAATAAAGGGTATAAACTTGAATGTGTATAGGTTTATTTCAAGGTACCATGAAGCATTGCTCCACTTATTAGGTGCCTGTATTTTCTGTTTAAAATGTACATTCATTGAAGAATTATTGGAACATTGTGAGGGCAGCTTTATTGCACAATTGCATGATTTGTAAAAGATGCAGTGAAAGCACCTGAAATTAAAGGATGTATTTGGCCCTGTATCACCTTCCTGTTTAGTATTGAAAAAGGTTAAATCCCTCCAGACATCCTCCCGAATTCCCTGAGAGAAGCAGCCTAAAAAGCTGGCAGGATTAAATGTTTCCGCAGTCTTCTGATGAGAATTGCAATTCACTTCATATACTGAGTAATTAGGGATCAGACTGTCTGTATAAGACGAAATGTCAAGATACTTTTAGCAGAGCCCCTGTTTCTGAGGAAGAGAACTCTGCCTGTATTCCTGGATATCCACATTCAGCAAAGTATGCATGAAAAATTGGGAAATGAAGTGAGCAAATATTTTTTAATTCTTTCAACTTTCATGACTGCAAATATAACAGCAATTATAATACCTTCAGTGTTCTTTTCAACCTCTTCCAGTCTTGTAACTTGCTCAGCATGTGTCTGTTTTGTGACAAGGAGCATAGGTTGATCAGCAAAATGTACAAGAGTATTTTGATGTCATTCAAGCAACTTCTGGATTTACTTTGTAGATCAGTTTACATGCATATATGAGTATTAAGTTTTAATGTAATATAATGCCAGTGTATTACACATATTTTCGTCTTTACTCTGTTTAGCCCAATACACAGGACAAGTGTGCACATACTCTCTGATGCTCTTCCTTATGTGTTAGATAGATCAATCCTGTATCTTACTGATAATTATGCAAAAGTCAAGAAAAGATTATTCATTGTCAGAAAGACTTCCCTTAGCAAATCTTCACTAAATCCAATAAACTCCTGCAACTGTCATGAAAACTTTCATGACATCATCTTAATTCTCTTTGAATTTTCTCCGCTGAAAATATCTTAGGTGTAATTTACAATGTTTTTTCCTCTTCTGTTAAACACAGCATCTCTTTCCATTTAGTTTAGTGACAAAGTAAAAGATGCTGTCAAGTTTTCTCCATGTGTGTGGTCCGCCAGCAGCTGACTGGTTAGCCACTCTTGGAGCAAAACAGAAACAGGGATATCAGGCCTTCATTTCTGGCTTCACCTCTCATCTTTCACTGTAGGTTTGTACTTGAAAGAAGCATTGGCATTAGGTACTTCTCCTGTCTCTTTTTTATGTTAGAGAATAAGTTCAGTAATTCTTTGTGGTGTATATTTGAGTGACTCAGCGTGCAGAGGCTGCCAGGATGAAGGCGTGAGCTGCATCCATAGCTGTTGTCTGGTCTGCGGGGTTGAGCTGCTTGAAATCCAGAGGTGTGCATCCTGCCATGGTGGCTTCCCAGACCAGTAGTTTCTGCTTGTCTGCCTCAGGACTTGAGTATTCCCATCTCACCCACCTAAATCCAAAGGACAATAATGACACACTGAATATGATCTGGGTCTGGGAGATGAAGTGAGGAAGTAGGCCACTCAGGGATAAGGCACTGCCATATCAATGTTCATCCTCCAATTTCTTTTCTAAAATGGCTATTTGCTGTTCTGGGGTTGGTACCAGGTTGGTACCTGGTATTTATGGTTATTAGTACAACAAGCTATCAAGTCCGTTTCAAAAGGAGTATGGGATCTGGGGTATGGCTCTTAGACCATGTAGGTCTTAATAACCAGGTAACCAGTTACACTTGAGATTTGAGAAGAACTTGGAGAGCACCTAGAAATTGTGTCTGGATGGTACTGTGATAGTAGCACCACTTGTTGCTACCACAGTGGAGCTTTTGTAGCAGGACTGTGCCCTGCTGTTTACCTGTGCATGTCCAGCAATTTTGAGCATACTTAGGCTGGTTGTGATGATATTGCTTTACCCAGCAGGCACGGTATCAATGGTGCACCAAGTGTCCAAATTACACAGGCCCTCCTTGTGCTTGGGGTTAAACAGATCTGGGAGAAGGTCAGATGCTGCTGGAAAGCAGCAGAGAGGATGCCTGGTTTGGTAAGCTGGTTGTGAGTGGTTGTTAGTTTTGCTTTCAAAGATATTTCTCTCTGATATTAAAAAAAATTTCTTGAAGTTCTCAAGCTGAAAACTATCACTCATCCTCTGGTGATGGGAATACTGTAGAAGGGGCGTGGTTGGGAGAGCCTGTTTACTTTTTTATTTTAAAAAATACAACGTACTCCTGCCTCTGTCCTCCCACGCACCTCCAGGAAGGAGCAGGACTTTGATCTTCCTGTGAGGAGGGATTCAGGCCCCTCCTTGCCTGCCAACCAGGGCGCTGCGGGAGCAGCTGGAGCAGAGCTGAGCCCCGGTGCCTTCCCTCGCACTGGATGCTAAAGAGCTGCTTAGCAACGCCCCAGCCCGGGGAGGCTGCCAGGGGAGACGAGTTTTCAAAGTGAGATCTTCTATTTAAATATTTCTTACAGTGTACAGATAGCTGGAAAAGAGGGCAGCAGGCAGAATGAAAGCAAAGAAACTGCGGAGGAGGAATGAGAAATAAAGGAAGGGTGTCAAGGCTCTGAGTGAGCAAGGATCCAAGGAAAAATAAGAGAGTAAAATTGGAGAAGGAAAACCGCAGGATGCAGGAGGGAGCGGATGTGATTACAGCAGATATTCAGAACTGAAGGTGCTAGAAGAGGAAGGTCTTCATCTTCAATGGATATTTGGCAATAAAATATTACCAAAGTGAAATGATATTGAAATAAGATGATACAACTGTGATGATTGAATTTCTGTATTGCTTTTCTTTCATTCACTTCTTTTCAGAATGAATTCAGAAACAGCTAAATACAATTATGCAGTAACTATGCTGCATTAGTGTTCACAGTAAAATGACTTAGTAGCCCTTATTAGGAGAGAATTAGAAAAATTAGAGTTCTGTTCAAGTTATTATGCTCTTAACTTTACAGAGAGTTATTTCTCTGAATTTAAGATAGCAATGAATTAGTTTGTATCACTAGACGTGCTTTCTCCTCTTTTCTGTATAGACACAAGTTAAGAATTTCATTTATCATCAGAAATTTTTTTATTTGATGAAGTGGAGAGTTGGCAACATTGCCTTTCTCTCTAGTTTCCTTGGCAGCCACAATTGCCCTTTCCTTCTCCCTTATGCTTCTGTGCTCCTTGAAAATTCTGTCTACTCTATTATCCTTGACCTTCTTGCTAGTTCTCTGACAGTCTCTTCTTGGGTCTCCTTTACTGCCTGGAAATTGTACTTTAGACTTGGTAACAAGAGTTTTTACCTGGCCACATCGTAGGAGACCTTTTACATTTGATATACCTGGGTATTTTTGATGACATGAGAATCATTAGTCACATTTATGGAAAATTCTTTTCTTCTTCAGTCTTTGCAAAAAGTTTGCCTTTCTTCTCTCCCCCACCCCCTGCCTTTTTTTTTTCATTTCCCCCTGCCCCAGGTTTGGGCATGGGTTTTGCCAGCTTTTGTGGCATTCTCTAGTGCCTTACAGGCTGTTTTATTTATGATGTGGGGAAAGAGAATTCCATCAGGCCTCTTCTTGTCTGACTTGGCAACATCCCTGGGTAACCTCGTTTTGTTTTGGGACTGTATGTGATGGGTGTGTATAAGGGTTTAATAGATGATCTTCCCTCCTTATCTTAGACTTTTCCAATGGCATTCTGCTAACAAAATATAAACATGGCCCAACTTGTCCACTCTTTGCTCCAGGCTCTTGTCCTTCTGCATTTCCTTGAGGGCCACTGTCTTCATCTTCTGTCCCATGTAAGCAAAAACAGTCGTGTGTAACTTCCATATCTCTTCTTTCTCCCCCAGCTTCATACAATTTCCTACTGCATTTCACTTATTGCATCTCCAGTAGCATCCCCCTTATCTCTATTTCTTTTACAGCTGTTGTCTTGGCTTTGGTGGTTTGTTTGGCACCTTTTATTTACTTACATGTCCATTTCCGCAACTCTTTCCTCTCTCCAACCTCTCTAAATGTCACCAGGAGCTGCCCTATTTTGTCTCTGGTTTTGACTTTGCCTACTGGATGGTATATAACTATTAATTCCTTTTACTTTCCCTCCAATTCCACCCTTGTCTTTATAATCTTGATTCCATTCTCATTCGAATCTTTCCTTTACGAACACGCTTTCAAAAGGACTTTAAACCCTCTTTTTCTGTTGCATCTTCATTAAGGTTTACTTTAAGAAGTAAAATGAGTCAGAAAATACAGAAAGTAAGCAAAAGGTAACTCTTAACCTTGACTACAACATTCCTGCTTTAGTCTCTCTTCCAACTGCTTTGACCTTCATTACTGCTTCTTGTGTTCTCTATATAGATTATAAACAACTGTATCAGGGATTGAGTTTTTTTTGGAATTGTAGTGGCACACTGTGGGTGTTCTACAAAGAGAAGATAGTGACAAGGATTTAGCAAATTTAATAAATTTTGAGATTTGATTTTAGTGTTTGACAAAGCCTTTTTTTAGTATTTTATTAGCATGTTCTTAATCTAATAGAATGACTATTGCACTATGCACCTTGCATATAAATTCTATGGATTTTATTTTGTTTAGAATTTTTTAAATAAATAGAATTTTCTGTCCAGCTTGCTGCTAATAGCAGCAAACACTAAGTTTTCATCCAATCCCCTTCCTTGAGCTTTGAATTTTCCTGAATCACATAAAGTCCAGGAATTTTACTGTTGAGCTCTGAGATGTCTTTGTGTGATATATGAAACAGTATTTGACTTCCAGACTGTATCAAGAAAGGAAGAGCTTCAGAATAACTTCTGTTTGAATGGCTGTCACTACATGTGGACGTGAGATTATAAGAAGTTTAATCTGGTTGAATACTTGTGTTTGTTTCAAACAGTAATTCCTACTGAAGAGTATCTGCTCAGAGTTTGGGGAGACTAGAGCAGAGATTATGGGGGAAGGCTACTTCTAGACCAAGGACATCAAGAAAGGTTAGCATAAAGCCTGAGTAGGATCACAAAATTCAACTGTTTATGAAGCTTGAAGTTAATGGAACTAATGAAAATGGGAAGGGCCATCCACACATCCTTTGTAGACATTAAAACATGCAGAAGCAGGATGTGTGTATCAGAGGTCAAGACAGGTGAAGCTAGAGGTGGATTTAAAAGAGTGGCAAACAGGGGAAAAACAAATGGAAATCAGGCAGAAGTGGAGTCAGGCTGTGTGAGAATAGTTGTTCTGATCTTCAGTAAGCTGTGTTGACATACACTTTTTTGTAAAACACACATTAAACAGATGTATTTTTACCTAGCCAGTGTTCTGTGTGTGTGCTGTGGCTGTAAAACATGTACATTGGAGAATTATGGAGGGGTTTACTAATTCCTAAGGCAAAATCAAGGATAAGATTTAACTTTAGTTTCTATTGGTACATGTACACAAGCTGAATTTGTTTTCCAGCTTTGAATGCCTTTCATGTGTAAGATCCAAGTTTACCTTTAAAGTGTACAGGGAATGGAATTTTCCACTGTCAGATTCTCCTTGCAGTGAAATAGCTTGCCTCCCACACTCTGTAGTAGTATTATGTTCACAGTCCTACACAGGGTATGCCTGATCTGTTCCTTCACCATGTCATGCTCAAGCAAGGGCAGAGCTGGAGCTTCAGATGTCACTGTACATAGATTTGCTTCAGATGTCCCCGTAGATGCAGACTGGCATTGTTTCTGTGGCTCACTGGGCTGTCCATCGTGAAAGAATTGAAATACTGTGCCAGTATTTCAGAACTATGGAATCGTGGAAAACAGATTTACTAAGATAAAGTCCTACAGGATTAATTCTTTGTGTGAGACTCTGTAAAATGTAGGGCCTACTTATTTATCTTTGTAATACATGGAAAAAAGTACACACCCAGAAGGAAATTGCCACTAGGTAGTCAGGATTTTCCAGCAGTGACTCAAATAAGCTAAGACATTATAAGTCTTGTGATTTGCAGTTTTGTATTGTACTCCAAGGTAACATCAGCTCTTTTAAAGATGGTAGAAACTAATTTTTTCCATATCAATTATAGATGACTATCTGCAGTGTTGGAAAATTCTGTTTGGTTTTTAGTGTTCTCCTTTTGACAGTGATTTTCAGTTGACTTTAAACATGCAATAGTGTTTTATTATTTCTTCTTAGTCCTAGATTAAAACTACTACACCCTGGGGAGAAGACAAAGCAAAGAGATGCAGACTAGAGTACAGTTACCCCCATTTTTGAATGTGATGTTTGCATTGTAAGGTTAGACACTGTGTATATGCAATGGAAGTTCTTGGAAAGTCTTGGCTATTGCTGAGCTGCCTTGAATGGTAAAGGTTTAGAAAATGTGGGTCTGTCTATAGCTGCCCTGCTATGAGAAAAGCTGAAAAGCTGTTGCTCCTGCTGGGTGTTGCTTTACTGCTGGGTGCTCAGCAGCTGGGACAATAGGGTGTATTATTTCAGTTGGGGCAGAGCATTTGCAAAAGTTTCTAAGCCACCCTTATTGCAACAAAAACTGAGTTCCTTTTGTTTCATTTTTTCCCTTGTAAAAATAGATGACGTCTTTTCTTTAATTCACTTTGAATGCTTATGACTTTGAAATCTCACAACTTTTTGTCTGCTAGACTCAGAACTTATTTCTGTCAGTCTTTAGAAATTATTCTGTGTAATTGTAGTCAGCTGTATTGTTGGAAAACTTATGTTAAATGTTGCTTGCTGCATAGCTGTGATTTATGGTGACTGCAACAATTAATGGCTTGATGCTGGCTGTGGGTATCAATGAAAAATTGCAGTTGTGTTATTTCACTGAGCTGCATTTGACCATTTTCCAGCTACTTTAATTTTCAGCTGATGTTAGAGGAGTACAAGGTTTCTCAAGCGTGGGATAATGTTACAGCCTTGGCATAGTGACTAGACACATGGGCCAGACTGGCTGCTGCATTTTCCCATGGAAAAAGATGCAAAATTCTGTCATTACACAATTAACAAAAAATACGCACAAAACTGATGGAAAGCATAGCATGCATGTTCCTTTTAGGGCAAATGTTGGTCTGCATGAGTATTCAGTGATAGTGGTGGTGAGATGGCATGATTTTCTCTTAGGAATGTGCCACCATAGAGTAAACTGTAATGGCTGCAGTTTAAATGCTTGAGTTGTCTCTGTATGTTTGGCACGGTTTTAGTATTACTGCTTCCAGCTGTTTAGCATTGAGCATTAATTTTTGAGACTGTTAGATGCTGTAAATTAGAATACTGTCTTGTTTGAAATGGTTACAAAGGAAATGAAGTATCTCTACTGAAACGCTTATTCATTAAGTTAATGTAATTTAACAACACATTATGCAAAAGAAGCCAAAAGTGAAACTAGAGGATTGTTTAACAATCAGTAAGTCTTGCATTAATAGACACTGGGAGAGACTGGATAAAGATAAGTGTTGCTTCTTTCTCAGATTTCTAGTAGAACATTTTAATGATGATTTAAAACACAAGATCAAATCACTTCTTAATTTAGATGAGTTTGAAAGAATGAAAAATCCGAGAAAGTTATAAAACAGTTGATGACATCCAGAAAAGGCAAGCACAAAAGGTCAGAGAAATTTTGCATGATTCAGTGTATGAATAATACATTATTTTCCAGAGAATATTTTATGAAGTGATTGTCCTTTGTTATGTTTATGTGTGAGAATTGGGTTTTGTCACCAGCAAGAGGAATTCATTTTCCTGTAGCTTTTCCCTGAATGCTAATTTATTGCGATGAAAGATGCCAAAGTGACAGATCTGAAGAATGAAGCCCTCTATTTATCTTCTGAATGGATGGAGCACGAGGAGCAGTGAAGCCTTTCTCATGCTCTTTTGCCAGTGCGCCACAATCTTTTTACCATATCCTGAGCATATTTTTACCAGTGAGAGGTGCTTATTCATTCCATAGTTTCCTTAATGGACTACCAAGGGTATCAATTAGTGACAAGTGAACAGTAGCTTTACAGCTTGGATACCTGCCCAGTAGGAACAGAAACTACCAACTCTTTCACACAGGCCATAGGACAACTGTCAGAGCAGTGAATTAGTGTCACTGCAGATCGGAGCTGCTTGCAGTTGTGCAAAGCGAGGACAGAAAGATCCCAGTCTTACCACCAACCATCTTAACACTTAGCTTCAGTTTAGCTCACTTTGTCTTTACACTGTGCAATAATTTTTACTAAAGTTGCCATACTACAGATGCTGCTGTGAAGTAATAAGTAAATAAGAAATGAAATAAGTTTTTGTGTGCATGTTGTCTCAGTGTCCTTTTACCTGCTTGGTATGAGTAGTACCAGTGCTTTTAAAAACCTAGGAATAGAAAATAGGATTATTGTGGCTTAGAACTAGCATGTACATTCCAGTTTTAATTGCAGTGTTATTCTTGGTTTGGTTGTGGTTCCTGAATTGAATTCCTTGGTCCTGTGCACATTCAAATAGAAATAAGAAAAAAAAAACATTGCAGAAAAGAGCATGATAAACTGCAATCTTGTATAAAATGTGAGTAAGATAAAAGCAATACTTGTTTACATTAGTTTGCCTGAACATTCAGGTAATATAGCTTTCCATGTTCTTGACAATTGTTCCCGTGTCTAGCACCATATCACACCAGTTATTCTACTGCAGATTACTTCCTGTGAGTCTTGTCCCAGCTTGTTAAGACTTGCACATTGAGCTGAAAACTCCTGGTTCCCTCCTCCTTGCAGCTCCCTTGTTGTCAGCTATGTGCTCCAAGTGCCAGCACAGCTCTGTCCCCTCAGACTGGTTCTGGCTGGCATAAACCCAGTGCCCAACACAGGAGAGCTCACAAGGCCTGTGTTTCACAGCCCTTTCCAGAGTGACTGTACGGGCCTGCTCAGAAAAGTGAAGGTTAATTAACAAGGGTGTAAATTTGTAACATATTAATTCAATCAGCTTAATCTAGGCCACTTTATTATGAACTAAACTGTCCACATGGGGTTTTAATGTGTTTTAACTAATGCATTTTGAACTCACACTTGAATTCAATTTGGCTCAGCATTCACAATTTTCCCTGCGCAGACATGCCCATAGAATTTTAAATAAGAAAAAGATTTGATGCAATTTCTAATAAAGGTCCACCTGTACTTCACTCCCAGGAATTAGATCTGCAAGTTTTATCTGTCAGAGAATGAAAATAATCATGAAAGGTAGATGCTGGACAGAGTTGGTGTGGTTCCTTCTGCTCCTGTCAATGTCCAATCCTGACAAGGATTGTGGAACCCAGGTATCTGTTTTTCAAAGCAAGCTGAGCTACCATATTTCACTGTTGGTGCAGTCTAGGTACCAGTAAGGGAACATCTGGGATGCCATACTTAAACACTGTGTGTTTTTTCTTTCTTGTTTTTTCCTACCTCCCAAATAAAAGTCTAAAACATAGACTCATTCTGCCTGTGTTGATCTCTAACTCAATGACTGTTGAAATACTTCATGAAAAGTCAGGTGTCTCTGAAGAGAGAAAGATTAAATGAAACCTCTCCAGAGTACTTAGTGATGCAGCAGTTAAGGCAAGACTCTGTCTAATAATGCTTTGTGTCAAAGAAAATTACAGCTTGAGAATGTAAGGTAGTGTTTCTTAAAATAAAAATATTTACATTCAGTTTGCTCAGAAGTTATATTTTTAAAATTGACTCTTACTGAAGTGAAAAAACAATTTTTGCAGACATCAGTTTTAGTGAAGAAAGTTATTAGATTTGGAATGAAAATAACTTTACTCATAAGACACACAAGCTGTAAACCTAACAAATTCTTTTTTCTGTTTTAAAAGCAGTTTAGTTACTATTTATTTTTTACTTGTAAGCACACAAATATGGAATAATTGTTGCATTTTTATACAATATTGAAATGAGATTGACATTGGGGATCTTGGATACCTGTAGTAAACTAATATTACTGATTTCTTGTTTCATAGATATAGCTAGTAAAACAATTCTATATGATTTTTTTGTAGTAAATGCATTAGAATTATTCTAAAAAGAACATAAAAGATGGCTAAATTGTGTGAAGCCTTTTAATATCATTTTTTAAACATTCTTTTTGTAGTTATCAAATTACACTTTCTTCGTAGTCACAAGTAGCCATTTTTGTCTGTTTCACAATGCCGGAAATTTTGAAATTCCCATTCTGCTGTTTTTGTTGGCCCCTCTTTTATTTCTCTGTTCTGAGAGGACAAACATTTTCTGGGGACTGATTTTCCCATTTTTTATATTTGAGTGAGGGAAACTCATATTTGCAAGTTCTGTTCTAGTAGCCTTCTCATTTGCCCTACTGTTGTTTAAAAGGTAAATAACAAAAACTTTTGTTGTTTAACTAAGTAGAATCTGTTTTTCCTCATTTAATTGTGAGGAAATTGAGTTATAATAATGGGCTATCCAGACAACATTAGCATTTGTGAATGTCAAAACACCACAGACCACAAGCATCTGTTCACATCAGTTCCCCAACAGTATCTGTATCTTTAGACTATTTAGACATTAGCTCTCTTGTTTTTCATAAATCTTATTAAGTTTATAAAAAATTCCTATGCTTACATATATTTTAAGAGTTTTTGCTGTAGGAAGTTGGAATTTTCAGCTGTATATTGTTCTGGAATCGTTGAGCAGATTATTTGTAATCCTGACATTAGTTTGGGTGTTGCCTTGTGGTCAGTTTAAGTTGATCCCAGACTGCATTGCCATTGAAAGCCTCAGTCCTGTCCTCCCTTCTTCTGCTTCCATCATTTTCACCTCTTTCTGGGATTAGTAGTGCTGCTTGTAGGCACCATGATTGTCAGTGGTGAAATGAGTGGGGCGTGGGGATTGCCCAGCAGGGTGGTGGGGCAGAAGTGGTGGTGATGGTTTCAATGGTAACATGGTGTTAGGTTCATGCATTGATCTAAGCTGATTAAGAAACCAGACTTTTGGCCTATTCAAATTATTTTTAATTTCAGCTGAGTATGTGGCTTGTAGTTACTGCCCCGATTTCAAGTGGTCCAGATAACTTCAGTACATGTGAAGATGCTTTAGTCAAAGCAGTTGCAAATGAAAGTTACCTGATCTTATTGGGATCATTTTGGCCTTCCTGCTGTTCATTTCCATGTGCCTCTCAATTATTTCCTACTTGCAGAAAGCACGTGCTGTGTTAGCAGGGAGCAGCTTTTTTTCAATGCATGTGTTGGACACTCCACCACCTGCTGACCAGGTTTTTGAACTACCATATTGCTTCTGGATCTTTCTGAATTGTGTCCACGTTAGGAGATTCTGTGTGGAGTGAGCAGATGGACAGAATTTTCCAAACAGTCTCAAGAGCAGCTATGGTGAAGTACAGTGACTATAAAGGACTAGCATTTAGGCAGATCATGGGCTCTAATTACACTGCCTTTTCTTACTGTGGCATGGCTTGATCAGACACACATACCTTACTAGCAATTGTAGTGGAAAACACTGAAGTGATGGCACTGCTTTGAGCTGTCGAGATAGACAGAATCCTTCTTTTTCCTCCTCCAAATCCTATTAATTCCATCTGCAGTTTCTTCTAATTCCCAATGGTTTTTCTGAAATAAAATCCTAAGTTTCTAATCTAAGAACTAATTGTAAATTAATAGCATCAGTATGTGACAAAGAAAAGGATTAATGCAGCTCCACACATTCACTCTTCCTTTTTGATTACAATTCTGTATTGGATGGATCTCTCAGGACTGCTACCAAGATGTAACTTTGTCAGAAAAGTGTTTATACAGTAATGAGAGAAGTGTGGGGTTTTTTTTTTCCATACTCACAGCTTCCCTAGGTTTCTGATTTTTAAAAAATGCTGTGTTACTGTCCTTCTAACAGTCTTATTACAGTTTTGATGAATTGCAGTATCTGTTGTTGGGGGCATGGGAATGATTTAGGGTAACTATAGATAGTTTTGCAAGAAAATCAATGAGGTTTGTGTTTTCTGTTGGTTTGCTTTTGTGTTTAAGTGTTGACAATTACTTGTAAAATGTAAGGCCTACTACTGGAACAGTATTCATGAACTGCATTTCACTGTTCTGAATTTGTTACACACTATAAATTCTTGTGTCTTTCCTGTTTGTTTAATTGAAGACATTTCTCTTATCAACTTTCTAAACATTCAAGTGTATTTGTAATGCATGAATTTACATTCATCTTGGAAAGGTAGTGTTTAAGTGGTAGTCTGATGATGATTAGTGTCTTTTCTCATTAATCAGACTGTGCTGCTTTTCTCTTTGTGTATCTCTGCTTTTCATTAGTGTAAATGTTTAGTACTCTGTGCAAGTTCCGTATGGCACTGGAGGAAATATCTGCAGTTTGGCTCTTGTTTGCTCTTAAATCTTTTGCTCTGCTGTTACTTTGGTCTTGTAGGGATGGTCCTTCATAATTTCCTATATTGTCCATATGTGTTCAGCTACCCTTGATATTAGTAACAGATCAGACCTTTGCTGTCTGCCATGACATCTTCTAAATATTTCCACTGAGATTAACATCCTACCAAAGAAAAAGAGTCTTCCCCCTCTTTAAGAGGGAGATGACTATTTAGAGAACTGGAAAGACAACAAACCAAAATTACTCTTCGGTGTCCTTCTCTGTGAGAGAAAGAGATGCTAGTTCATTATCTTTCTTCTCACAACAAGACTTTTCAAGACAGAACTCCTTTTATCTTTTCAGCATTGAGAATTTTGTTGGCATGTGGCATGAAAAACCTCCATGTGCAAATTTGGAATTTAGGCTAAAGAAAAGTAAGTACTTCCTTTAACTGGAGTGTTTAGAATTCAGTCCACTTTCTAACTCTTCTCTGTTATTGTGCTAGTTTGAGAGCTGTGCAAATAATTTTTTGACAGGACACCTCTTAAGCTTAATGACGAAATACTGATGCTCAGCATCTGTACCGTGTGTTTTGTCAAAGGAATGACAAAAGTAGATGCAAACACTGAAGCACATCCATTGATCCAGTGGCTCAATTCTGACTTGGTTGATTGTCTGTTGCTTCTCTGGAGCAAAGAGGTCTGAGCCTGGCTGAACTGCTGCCTGGTGGGATTTGCTGCTGTGGAGCTCCTGAGCAATGGAGGATGGAGTTGTTTGCAATTGTCTCTTCTGGGCTTGGGTGGCAGAGCTATACCCAGAGGGACAAAAGATGGGACTTGGAATTTGTAGCTTCCAAGTAATTCCCAGCTAGCAGACTGGCCATGACATTTTCTATACACTGGACTTTTAAATAGTAACATCATGAAGGTCTGTTAGGATAGTTAGGAGGAGCCAGACAGCATTGTTTTAAGCTTCCTAAGCTGGAAGTGAAGCTGGAAGTCTGCCTTGAAGGTAACTGCCCTGTTCAGCCAGAGATGTTGGCTGTTCTGAAAGAGGCTCATGGAAATGGTTATGAAACCTTTCCTGGGTGTAAGGAGTGCATATTTGTCTGTAGTGACTCAGACAAATGTCAGACCAGATTGGTTTCAAGCTGATTAGCAAATCTTTCCTTGATGGACAAGATGATGGACAAATCAGTCACTGACTCTCTTAGATCTATCAAACTGAAGCCAGTATTGTGGCATTTGTATCATTAGCATCATCAAACAATGTCATTAACGAATAGTGGAGCACTGTGTAACTCTCTTTCTCTGACTTGTTTAAAGAATTTGATGATTTATTTGGAATGCTGATGAGTCTCCTTAATTGCTGTAAGCAGGACTTTATTTTTCTTGCAGTAGGACACTAATATGGGATGCTTAATTTTTACTGCTAAATAACCAGACCAGCAGCAACTGCAGTTGTTAGACTTCAGATCACTGCTTTGCCTGGCAAGCAATTAAAATCAAAGTTTTGAGAGAGGTGAAACCTATCTTGCTGTTGCTGATTTTAAAGTGCATAAGATACAAATGTTGCCTTACAAAAAGATGAGAAGGCCAAACACTGAATTGATATTCACTCCTTACAGCCCATTTAATGTGTAGTTGATGAAATAAATGTTGCTGCTTATTTATGACAAGCTTGGGACAGCAGCAGTATGCATTCGAAAGTGAACACTTCTGTGAAATACATTAAACTATGTTAGTAATTTAAATTGACTTGTAACATGTTGTTTTAAAATATATCTAGTTAGTATATTCTTTGTAATACAAAGCAAGCTATAAATAATTTTGTTTATAAAGATGAGACATTAACACTTGTAATAGTACAATTGATTGTACTAAATATATATACCAGGCAGTTATCAGAAATTTTCATTTGTTTTACTGTCAAGTGAAAATAGAAAATGGTTTGTCTAAATTAAGGTGGGGATGATTTTCAGTCTATTGTGTCAATTCTGTTTCACTACAGGTCAATGTCCACTTCTATATCTTTGGTTTCTTTTGTCAGTATCTTACACTGGGTTATTGTTAGTGACTTTCATAGGCAGGTGTAAATCTCTGGCATGTGCCCTAGCATGCTATTAATTGGAGGCTGTGGAAACATTACACAGAATATCTTTGAGTAGGGTGGTTAAATGTAGTTAAATTTCCAAAGGGGAAATATTATTTATTGAACAGCTATGCCATTAATATTGATGCTTGGACCCTGGTATGTCGGTCTTCTGTGAGTAATGGATCCTTATGATCCTTGTACATGTTCATAATGACAACCAAAATGACTGTCTAAATGTGGAAATTAGCCTGTCTATCACCTGTGCTTGCTGTTCTTTTGTCATGGCACAGGGCTTTTGGAATTGACTTTATTAGAACTAGAGTTGTGTTTTGTTTGTGGCTGTTTTAAGTATTTCAGCCCTCTTTTCTAAGCTGCTGTCTGGATCAGAGTCTTTTTGATCCATTTCCTCTCTCTCACATATTACTGATAAGGGGGCTGGAATTATAGTCCATCATTTGGCTCTTCGTTGTACTTTGCATCTTCAAGGAGTGAGCCCTGAAATAGCTGTTGAGAGATTTTGTTTAGCAGTAATAACAACAACAATAATAATATTTTGTTCACAGACTTATTTTCTGCTTTTAGGAATTAGATACACTCCCATTCCAAAAACCCATGATTTTGGAGACTATTCTGTTTGCTTTGAGCAGCCACGCGTCTAATTTCATCAGTTAATAAAAAGGAAATGTTGAATTTTGATGGTTAAAAGAAGCTGAACCACTGATTGAAGTTGTCATTTCTTTAAGAGCTCCATTCACAAGCTTCAGAAGGCAAAATTGTAGTGGTAGTGGGAGTTAGAAGGAAATTACACAACTCAAGAGAGACATCATTTTGCAAAAGGTGCAAATTGTAGCTGGCTTTAGAGTTGCAAATAATTGCTTTGATTTGTTGATTTAAAATTGTAAGGCGGGGGAGAGAAAAGCACTGCTGGTGTTTCTTCATGCAGCCTCTGCTGGAAACTCTTGGTGGCATGTTGTGTGTGTCTCAATTGACACTGTTCTACTGCTGTTATTGTAAACAAGCAAACTCAAACCAGCTGGGACTCTGCCCCATATGTATTGTGTGCAATATTACTTTGTCTCATACTAGGGAAAACAATTGTTTCCCTATTTGGCTTTGCATAACAGTGAAAGATTAATGCTTCTCTCTGGCTGATGGAAGATTACCTATTGTGCTTTTTCTGGAATCTGAACAGGGTTCAAATTGCTGTGTGCCAAAGGAATTGGTTAAGTGAGCTAAACTCAAAATTAAGGATGTCTATGAGAAATACTTTGTGAAATATCTCTTTTGTTACATAAAAAAATTATAGAAACTAAATACGATATGGAAACAGCAACCTGTATCCAGGACTGAGGTATTCTACAACACCAGTTCTCTTAGCTGTCTGTTAATAAAATAGAGACTGCATGTAGGTCCCAGCTGTATTTTCTTTTGTTTATCTGTCACCTTATAAAGACTATTCATATTGTGTATCCTTTCCACATGATATAGTTATAAATGGGAAGAATGCCTCCAAACCCCTGTTTGTCAGGTTCTGTATTTCACCAAGCTCTGCTGTAAAAGTTGAGCATTACATTCTTGCAGGGGGTAAAGAGGGGGTTGTGCTGTTACCTGGCATTCCTCTTTCCCTGGTAGCCTATACTAAAATGTTGAGTAAAGATCATAGCAACAGCTGTTTGGGGTCAAGCAGACTCCATGTAGTGCATATCCTATTTGGCACAGTAGCCCTAGGAAAGACTGAGGAAAGAATGACAAGGACTCTGGAGATTTTTGTCATGTATTCCTCGTTTCCAGCACTGTATGATATGGTACTTCCTCAGTTAAAGTTCTCTGTTTATGTTAAACTATTTTGAATGGATTGTTTTTAAAACAATCCATTGTTATTGTTTAATAACTTGTTAAATCCAACATCTGGCTTCCTTTATATTCTTTTCCAGCATCAACCCTATATTACTCATATGGAATAGTATATTACTCATATGGAATTAGTTTTGAGAACTTGGTCCCAGTTTATAGTTGCTTCTGGGATTCAGTAGTTGTGCCTGATCTTTTTCAGAGGTTTCCTCACTCTAATTCCTCATCAGCTGTTTAAGGATTTTGCATCCTACTGAAGTAAGAACTACTATCATTATTATTTTGTGTAAAACAAAGCTGAGAGCAAGTGTTATAAAAGTGCCTAGAAGATGAATATAGACATCCAGTTCTCATCTGGGAAGCTGGTGCACAACTTCAAGGTGCTTGTAAGAATACAGCTCTCAGAATATGTCTCTGAGGCACGGTGCAGAGAGGGCACTCAAGAGGCCCTAAACAAGCTTGTTCAAGTACTAAAAGCAATACTGCTGTGTTAGCACAAAGATCTGCCCAAGGTAATTAACCCTGCAGTGGAACTAGGTAAAATAAATGTGGTAGACAGCTATAGTTACACTGGAGCAGGGTTAGTGGAAAAGAATAGGCTATTAGATCATTTTTGTAGAATTAAATGTATGCCATAGAGTTACGCAGTAATAATGCAAAAGGAAAATCATGTTGCTAGGAATTTTATGAAATAAAGTCAGAGGTAATATCTGGTAAAAGCCCATAAGCCATCCATATTTCATCTAGATGCACCAGGCATGGTTTTGCTCATGAAGGGAGATAAAGCAATTTTAGCCCTTCCCTGAGCATTGCACCATGCTGTGTATGATTCAAGTTGGATGACATAATTAGTTCTCCTAAGCAGGTCTCTTCCTAAGCAGGACCTTCTGTCCTTTTCTTCTCTCTTTTTTACATGGGCTGTAACTAGAGCTGAACAGTCTCTTAACTGCTTACATTAAGACATATTTGCTCTGTGTGCAAGCAGAGTGACTCATGACTGATAACCAGTGACTTAACACCTACCCTATCTCTTAACTCTGCTGTCAGATAAGAGCTAAATAGATGCAGGAAAGATTTTGAGTCTGTATATCCTAGTGGCCAAACCATATTCACATAAAACCAGTGGCATGTGATTGCAGTAATTGACAATTGTTGGTGTTTCTGGCTGCTCCTTTCAGAGATGCAAATAGAATTGCACAGTCCAGGTGACGAAATTTGGGAAGCAGCAGCAGCAACAAAACCATGTTTGAAATCAGTGGCACTCTGCTTGCAACTGAGAGCTGCCTTGAAGATGATCCTCAGAGCTGCATTTCATGTCTTGTGCAGCATGAAGAAGGATCACTGTCTTTAAGTGGCAGAGATCCTGCAGCAGGGAGGGCTGGAGCCAGAGGGTGGCTGGGCAGGAGGACAGACTGCCATGGGCTGGTGCACATTGCTGCTGGGCTGCTCAGGCACAGCTCTTTGTGCTGGGAATGAAAGCTGCAGGGAAAAGGCAGAAGGGAAAGGCTCTAATAGGAAAAAAAGGAATAGCAGAATGAAAGAAAAAGTCTGATTCATCACTGAATTATTTCAGGATCCCAAAATTGCTGAATTCTTTGATATTGCTATCAACTGCTGGCATGTCACTGAAATATAAGTCTAGCTGGAAGGGTCAGAGCCAGAACTAGAGATGTGAGAGAGTTGTATAATCTGCCTTTCACAAAAATAAATCTGATTTTTTTTCTAGAGTGTTCAAGTAGAGTACAGTGAATTTAAATAAATAAGTCTTTAAAAATAAATTACTGCTTCATGGAGTTGATGCCATTATAGTGACAGATGACCTGGATTGTTTTGCTGGGAAGGAACCGCCCTTCCCTTGAGAAAAAGTCACAGCTGCTTATCTCAGCTATGCAAACCCAAAAAACCTTAAATATTGAATTATTTACGTATTTTACATGGCGAGTTCAGAGAGGAAACATAATTCTTTATATTTACAGCAACAGTGAAATAATTCAGGATATTTTCATTTTTTTGCTTTGAGGATTTGTTTTAAAAGTACTAAAAATACCTGTGGTGAGTTTGCTGTATCATTGACAGACCTCCAAACCTAGATAATGGAAAATCAGTCATGTCTGACTAATTTCCATAGTGGCTAATTTAACATTCTTTGGTTTTGTGCTTTAATCGATGATATTCAGAAAGAATGTCACAAAAAAGTGTAATTTGTTTTTAGACCATAGGAAGTAGACAGGGGAAGTGATTTTTGTCTCCCTGTTCTTGGTTGCCTCTCTGCATGTGTGCTGGGCAAGACTGCCTTCCACATATGCTCAGGGGTGCTTTTTGCATCTTACAGAACAAAAAACACTTGAGGACATCATTGCAGAAGTGAGATTTACAGTTTCCCCTTCCCCCATAGATTTAAATTTAGATAAATAAATTTGTGTATTTTCAGAAATGGCTTGAAACTTTTTTTGTTACTTAGAGTATATCTTGCAATAGGGTTGAGAAATTTTATTTTAAAGTGTAAAAATACATAAACAGAACAATGTGTCTCTAAATCTACAAGTCCTGTCAACTTAATATAATTTCTTCACATGTAATCAAGCATGTATTAATCAAAGCAGAACTGAATCATGTTAATATCTTAAAAGCAAAATATTGTTGTCTGAGCACATGCAGTGATGCCATGAGAAATACAACTGTTTGCTGAAAGCATGCAAGTTGTTATGTTGGCACAGTTTTAAACAAGCAAGGCTGAATGAGGCACAATATGACATTTTGGAGTTCATGTTGGGAGTAAACATGCCACAACAATCAACTATCTTGTCAGAAAGCTACAAAAATAATTTCTTTCCCCTCCAGAGCAACTCCTAGGGAAAGAATAGTTAGTATATTAACTGTCTGTGAAAGAAAAATTAATATCCAGCTATGGAAGAGGAGAGTGTTTGGATTATAAGAAAAAGGAACACCAAAAGCTATAGTTTGTTAAGTCTGTTTTTTGAGCACCAAAGTGAACAGTTTACCATAATTTCCATTTAAGCCTGTTACATCTCACCAGCAAGATGTATAGATGAAACCACCATTTGAATATAAAAGACATTCTTGACTGCTTGGCAAGTCCTTCCAGACTTTCTTTGATCTGTTTGAGTTGTGCTAAAACTGTCATAAATATATGTGTGTATAAAATATTTCTATTTATAAAGAAGATATTTTAAAATCTAGTTTTCTTTGTAGGTGCTGAAAGACCTCTAAAATAGAAAGTTATAGCTCTATTTATTTTCCATTGGCATGATAGTAAATATAGTGATTTTAATTTCCTCCTTGAACTGTCCTCTGAAACCAGCAACAAGACCTGCTTAGGAGAACTCCTCATCAGATGTGTTTGTGCAGAAAGCGAAATACTGACAGTTATGGTGAAGGACTTTTCTGTAAATTGCAGAGACTTCTGCAGGCATGATTTTAGAAAAACTGCATTTTTTGGCTTGTAACAAATGCTGAGGGTCTGAGCCCTTCCTATAGCACTCCACCTTTATGTTACATTGTTCCATGTTTCATTGTGAATCATAAAAAGCTTTTTGTTTCATGCGAAAACAGCTCCTGAATTTAAGGGATTATAGAGAATCTGAAAATAAATCTTTAAAACTCGTTCACAGAAGTCTTTAGCAAAACTTTAAATCATGTAGCAAAGACTTTGGTGTTGGGCATTGAGGAGATTGCTTTTTTTTTTTTTTCAAAACATTTTGGGGTGCACTAGGAAATAAGTCAGCTAATTTGAAGGACTGATTTTGAGATTAGTCTGGATTGCAAATAAACAGAATGTTGTCATGTGAGAATGCTGTTTATGGTAAGATGACTGATGGTTTTTTGACTTTTTAGTTATATGGTTGCTTTCCCTTTGTTCAGGCAAATGTGGCACCAGTCTGCTTTCCTCCTTGTGCTGAGCACATACTGCATATCTGGTCATTCGTCATTTGTTGCAAGAGTTAAGTCAAGCTAATAATTTGTGTGAGTTTCCCAGAAAGGCACATAAGGAGAAGAGGGAGAGAATAGGTAAAAGCTTACCTGGATAAAAGCCTACAATAAAGCAAAGTCTTGAATTCACTACCTCTCATCAGGATATCTGCATTCATTTTTAACTTCCAAAGTTGTATCTTCAGAACCCCAAATGTCAGCTGTCCTGTACTTGTTTTTGGTCACATTTCAATGCTGCTTTTCTATTAAACTTTTTTCATTGAAAATTTTCCTTTGGTTTTGACTTTTACATTAAAAAACTTCATCTCAAAACTGTCTTCTGAAATATCTGTGTGTTCTTTTCCTTAGTTGCTGATGAAGGCCTTGGTAAAATTCAGACTATAATAGGAGATGCTGTGACCTCATTTCTGAGATTTCAAGGGAGTTTCTTTTTAAAATCTGTTCTCTTTTTGGGGAGAGTGATGGTGTGTTTTTTGTAGCAGATTTTACCAAGGAGCAGTGCAAAGTATGTATGTGGTACTGTTTGGGCTGGGGGAAGGGAGATGCATATTAAGGTGATTATTTGCAGGATGAAAGATAGTGAGGTATTTTAACTGGTTTTGGCGTTAGACCAAAGTGAAAAATTAATGGGCTGTAATGTTGTTGGCTTTGTTTGATGAAGTGCTTAGTGGATGTTATTCAACGGAAGAATAAATATTCTTGATACAGTTGTTGAAAGAAAAGAAAAAACATTGCAGCACACTGTAACTTGGTGGTGTTAAGCATTCATTTAATCAGCATGTTAATCATTAGCTTTGGTTTTGGCTTTTAAGTTTTGGAGTTAGAAAAGGCTGTTCACCAAAGAAAGTTAATGTGAGGTGGCTGAATCAGAGAGGCTTAATTACTGAGCAGGTTTGGTTCATTAACAGTCTGCTGTGTTACAAAGGGCTGAGATGGTGAAGCTTTGCCTGACTTCTCTAAATTTAGGTCTGGTAGTGCATTTTCATTGCAGTGCCCACAAATTTCTGTTGCCTCTACAGCAACAGGGTCCCCCTGTACACTTAAGGTTATTATGGGGCAGCTGTTATGGCCAGTAAGTGCAAGATAAATGGATATGTGACTAAAGAGATAATCCAGAAAGGATACTTGCATTGAGGTTACCAGTGGATTGATAACATTTTGATAAAATTGATTGATAAAATAGTTGAAAATTTTTTACTAAACTTTGTATGGGAATATGAGAAATACAGTATGAATAAATATTTATTTCAGCCATTGCTGCAGCACTCTTCTGGGTATCTTAGTGCTGATCCTCCTACAGAGTGGCACTTTGCAGAGAAGGGTATGGTGGAATGGGGGATGTTTGTTAGCCCTTTGACATAATATTTGTGTGTGCAGGTAATGCAAATAATTTTTGCCTGAGAAATATAAATTGTGATTGAAATCTGAGATAATATATCTGGTGGATGCTATAGGGAAACTCATTTTAACTGCAGAATGAGGGGAGGAAACTTGGAAGAAGCGGAACATTTCCTGTCTAAATATGGGATGATCTCTTGTTGGATGAAGTATCAAAGCATACAACCTGTTGTCTTTTCTTGGTAGTTTGAAGCTTCAGCTATTGCATAATGTGTAATTCAAGTTTAGAGGGATTACTAAATATTTTTTATATTATTTTTTATGTATTGTAAGAGAGGTAGTGGTGATGGAGTTGGTAGATATCTCTGAACTACAGTACCCTCTACTATTGTTCCAATATTGAATTAATTTTATTAAATTTTGTTATTATTTAGTTAAGCTAGAACAAAATTTTCAATTAAAATTGATTATTCTTGAATGTGCTGCATTCATTTATCTAATTTGGTGAATCAAGCTTAAGAAAAAGTGAAGTTAATATGTATTATAAAGAGACTTGGTTACTGCAGATATGTTAGAATAATACTGATATAATGCATAACTTAAAACAGTAGCAAAAGAGGATAAAGATGTACAGATTTTTGTTTTGATAAATATCTCAGGTGTTTGTGAGTTGTGAAAGTTAATTTTTAGTGCTTTACAAAAAGGGTACAGAGTTAGCATTGGCAGTTAAATTTAAGAAAGGGCCAGAACTGGTATAATATTTTCTGGAAATGAATTTCAAATCTCCTCCTCTCTGCACAGAGCTTTTGAAGTATTTGTGAAAAGTGTTGGTAAAAGTGCATTGTATGTGCAACATGGAGTTTTTCCAGTTTCTTAAGGTGGAAGCTGCCTGTTAGTACTTTTACTTGGAAACTATTTACTTTTACTTGGAAACTATTTACAATGCTGCCTGGGAGATTAATGTGTATTTTGAAAGAACAGGACCAATGAAATCCACTTGGGTGGTACATTTCATAATAATGAAATATTTTTTGTGGAGTAAGGGGAGTACCCTTGTGCTGCACAACTGCCCTGTTGTGCTGCAGATTTTAGACACAGTGAAACCAGAATTCTTCCTGCAAGGGCAGAAGATTCCTAGAAATCTTCTGGAGTCACACCATTGGTGTGAGAAACCCCAGAAGTGCTCAGATCTTTTGGAACTACAGTAATCTTGGAGATGATTTTGTTTAACATAAGTTCTCAGAGTGCATATGTTCAGGATGTAGAAAGCTTCAGTCTTAAAATCCTGAAAGCATAATTTGGTTTTCTGCCCTAGTCTCTGGTATCAGAATTTGCCTTTAATACAGTGCAGTACAGTGAGTTTCAAGAACTGCATTCCTAAGGCCAGGATCCTATCAGCTGCCCAGGCACTGTTGTTTCCTATACAAAAATAATACTAGCTAGTAAGCTTTGAATAAAAGCCTACCTAAATTTTTCTTTATTAAAAAAAAAACAACAAACCCAACTAAAGAAGTTATGCATAATACTTGCTTTTGATGGCAAAATGCAGTTTTGTCTTTTGTTAACTGGGAAGACTGATGAAATTTATTAAAATTACTGAGAGTGGACAGATAGATGAAACCAGAATACTGATTTTTTTTAAATTAAAATTTTTGAAATTTTGTATATGTCTAGATACTGTATTAAATTCTCAGAGTAGTTTGAGCCTATGGAAAGTTTAAAATTGTAATGACAAGCTTTTTGGTTTTAAACTAATGATAGCAAAAATGGGAAAATGACATTTTCATGGCATGACATTGTAAGATGGACACAGTATAAAAGAGTTTCTATTAGAGAAAGTACTGTTGTGCTTTGATGGAACTTGGGAAAAAACTCAGGGAGCAAGTAAGCTGGTGACCCATTCCAAAGGTATAACATTCTGGAGCTGTCCAGTTTCTACCTTTTGCTCTTCCAAGGGACTGTTACGGCAGTTCTGAAAGGAACCACTAAAAAATGTCTAGTTCCTTCCATAGTTGTATTTAGTAGATGATCTTCTCCACAAACACCAATGTAATACTTGTCCAGCACTTAGAATAGCAGAGCAGGAAAATAAAATTGGATATTTTCATGAAGTGCTTGAAAGAGTTAAACTGATGCCAGGATTTAATGCCATATTTATTATCTATTGCATTTTAGAGCATTGCATTGTAGTGAAGTTTATCCTTGCTGTTTGAGGCACTGAGTGTTTGTATTGATGATTCTCATGGACAGCTTTTACTGCTGCAGTTTTTGAGTTTAGAGGCAGTAATGATTTGGGGCATCATAAGTTATTGTTCTTATCAAAGTCAGATTTACACTATAATCCTTTTGAAAAGAAATTCTGCTTTTCTAAGAATTAAAAAGACTGTCTAGACAGTATTTTTAATGATCTCTCTCCTTTGCAGCTTTTAAATTTTCAAACATGTATTTTATATTTTACTGCACTACAGATAATCTGACATGAAAGGAGAAATCTCCCTTTTCCCTTTTCCCTTTTCCCTTTTCCCTTTTCCCTTTTCCCTTTTCCCTTTTCCCTTTTCCCTTTTCCCTTTTCCCTTCCCATTAGCTTGGGTCCAAATAATGACTTGTAGGTACAGATTTTATGCCAGCTGCTCTTTTTCTGCTGTCAGCTTCTTCCCCTTCCAAAGCATGGAGATAGCCTGGTATGAAGAGCATAAAAAATAGGTCATATGCTGTAATTTATTGAGCAGAAGATTTATATTTTCTTCTTTTTAAATAGTGAATTCTTACTGTGCTGTTAGTAGCAGAATAGTGTTTTTTCCCCCTTGTCCTTCAAAAGACTTCTTTGGTTTAGGGCCCTCTGACCACTCCCTGACAGATTAGATCATGGCAGCAAAGTCACAACTGGAAGCTTTGGGCAGAATGGAAATTTTCTTGTGTAAATTGTGTAGAGAGAGGGAGGAAAAAGGGCCAAAGATGGAGATTGACACGAGATTGAATTTGCCACGGGGAAGTGGCCACTGCCTGGGGAGAAAATCCTGGATAGAACTTCAGTAGTGTGATTAGAGGGTAAGGAAAAAATCCCCACAGCCTAGGTGGTGAAAAAAAAAAAGCAAAATCAGATGTCACAAACTCTAGGTGACCAGAAGTTGGCAGCATCAAGGATGATTTGATTGCTTGTTGATGATTGTAATTCAAAATCTTTAGGAAAATGTTCTGCTATTCTAGATGGCAGTCTCATAAGATGTTCTCAAAAACAGATTAGAAAAATACTCCCAAGAGCTCTTCCACAGTAGAACATGATGGACAACTTCACAGAGGGTGTGAAAAATAGAAAGAACTAGAGAAATTCTATGGATATAGTCATGCATTTTCAACTGGAGAAACCAATTAAAAAATTCAAAACTGAAGCCATAAAAATGAAATTGAAATTGTAGTGACCATCAAACAATCTGATGCTAAAACAGAAATTTTGTCAGTGTGAAAGATTTATAATAAAGTATGTGGTGTTTGTGCAGGTACCATGAACCTACAAATAAAAGAATTTCAGTTAGTTTCAAGTAATTTCAGTAAATTTCAAGCAATTTCAGTAAATTTCAAGCATGTTACAGTAGGACTTTTCAATACCTCAGCAGCTGATACTGCATGGCTATTCTGCATATTGGAATAAGAGTAAAATATTATTAAGAAAAATGGGTTTATTTTTCTGTGATCTGGCTCTAGGAATGTAAGAGAAATTGTTCTGTCCCTGTTTCTATTTTGTCAGACTTGCCATCAACAGAAAAAGGGTTTATCAGAGAAAAGCACATGGAAATTAACTGAAGTGGTTCAAAAAACTGTGTGATACTGCATGAAATGCAGATAAGGCCTCCCTACTTTTCTGTATAGGAAGCAACCATTGCCCTGAAAAGTTTCATTGGAGTTCTCAGTTTTTTAAGAATAGCTTTATAGTCACTTATGTTTGGTATAAAAATAAAAATTTAGAAAACTTTTCCTGGAAATGTGATAAAAGATAAAACATTGATTAGTATTTTGATTTATAAAAAAAAATCTGAATAAATAGAGACTTCTATTTATGATAGAGAGTTCTTTCAGACAAGAGAGGAAAAAATATGTTACATGTCACCTAGGCTTTTGCTTTCTTGTGATAAAGACTGTAATTTTCCCAAGTGTAGAAAGTGGTATAGATTTTTCCAAATCAGGCAACGTGTGCTGTATTGTGTTCAATTTGAAGCCCAAATAATACTGTGCAGCAGCATTCTTTGCTAAAAAGCAAGCATAGGTGATAAGATCCAGTGATTATTTCTTAGGAAGGAGTGTCAGGACTCATTAATATCACATTCAGGTTCAGGAACTGTTGGGCTTCCCAGGCCTGCTCGTGCCGATTGCTATTGACCTGAACTCCTTCCCCTGTTTGTGCTGAAGGTCAGGAATAGTTTGTTGCAGCAAGAACCTTGTTTGTGTTTACTCCCTGCTGTAGAAATCTGAGCTAACAAACTCAGTTTTATACCACCTTGCAAGTATTTGTGTTAATAATACATGAACTCTGAGGTAATTGTTGCACTAAACCCCATTAATCAAAATCCAGTGCCTTTTTGTAGTTGCCTAATAGTTCTTTCTGGGAAGGTGTGCTCCATTTAGTGCCTTTTTGGGCCTTCTTGATTTGAGGCATCTTTGTTGTGAAAAGTTTATAGAACGCATTAGCATTTTATGTAATCAAGATTAGTCAATTTTAAAATATCATCACTCCTAATAACATTAATATTTCCTCTTACTGTGTGTTATTACTCTGCAGCTAGACTGTCAACACCTATAAAAAGAAAATTCTCACTTCTTAATGTATTTTTTTAAATTTCCATTTAACAGCAATGCTCTCAAGTTCACTATCACACTTGAACAAAAATTACTGAGTGAACTGGAGACATAAATATTTTTTAGTATTTAGTATACTTTTCACAAGTGAAATATAAATATCATTAGTGCCTAGAATAGAGGGATCTTGAGTAGGCTGAGGCTGGGGGAAACTCCTCTATCTGCTGCACTTCAATAATTTATATGCATGTGGAAATGCTGGTCTGTTCTTTCTCAACTATACTTTTCATTGTCTACAGCCATTTAGTGAAACTTAGGGTGAGAATAATTTTAGGTTTCTTTCTGCAGTATATTTATTTACTCTTCTCTCAATGGTTATGAAGATTATCTCATTAACTAAATGTCTGCTTTCAATTCAAGGTTTCAAAGAGGGAAAAGGTATGTGCAGAGAGACTGGATAGGATAAATGGTGGCCTGATGACAGTGGACAAAGAAACTGAATAGTACTTTGCAGTGTTTTGGCATTAAATAGTATTCTCAATAAATAGTGCTATCTGCTGGGAAGTTGTCAAAAAGCTGAGTGGTATCCATTGACTGGTGTGAGCCACTGCCTTCCAAAAGGTTCCATGGAGGGAGTGGTGACAGATTCTGGCTTTTTTTTCCTGATGGATCTACCTTTTATACAGAGTAATATCTCAGCTCTTTGAGAATGCAATGGGTCACCATTTTGAGGTGCCTGTCTTTCTCCCTTGATGTGTAGAGGTCGCCCTGTTGGTTACTGCAATGAGATTGCTAATTTAAATTCCATGCTGATTGTGACAAACTGATTACAGTCAGTTCCTTTTTTGGAGGAAAGTCTGATTTTTGTCACCTTACCACTGACCTATCTACTCCCGTTTTGGTACACTGACACAACTTACTGTACCATTAATAACCTACTGGTCAGGAGGTGCACTTGGGCCTTGAAAACTCTTGGAAGAAGGGTTATATAGCCCAAGTAAAACTGTTGCTAGAAAATTGTTCAGCTGAAACGTGACGTGTCAGATTTTTCGTTAGAGATCACAAAGAGGGAAACAAAACATAAATATTTGTTGTATAAAGAATTCTCACATACCCGTGTACTTTAAAGATGAGGAACATCTTTGGGTGAACCAAATTCTGTGTTAACCTTAATTTTCTCAACACTTGTATGTTGTTATGCCTTTGCCAAATTTGATATGAAATCAGTGAGAAGTTTTTGATATCTGTGAGATGTTTTTGGGTGGAGCATACATTCTCGAGGCTGTATTACAGATGGAGACTGTCTCCAAAACCAAAATATGCACTGGCAACATTTTACTAACACAGACAGAGCTGTACATTTTTACTGAGGTGTTTGTGTAATGTGTTCAGGTTTGTTCATTTTAGTTTATGCCCCATCTGTAATTTTGCCATGGTTCAGATAGCAGTAGGCAGCATGCCAACTTCAGGCTGGCCAGGACACTGTCTTTTTGACTGGAGGCTGCAGATGGTCCCTTGAGTGGATCGATTTATCACAGATCCCATCAGCAAAGCCCATTAAGCTTTTACTGAAGAAAGCATAAGCAGTGCATATGCTTTAAGATGGTCCTAATTCAAACACAGCTATTGGTGATTGGTTTAGATATCAGTGTTGGAGATCTGTCAGCAAAATTTTGCATAGTTGTTGGCTGTTGGCTGCAACCATGTGAGTTGTTTCTTTTCATTGACCTTAAAAAGTGTTAGTGATTTTTTGCATATAATGATGTCTGGGCAGTAGACTGTACCCATTATGGGTAGCAAACCTATCATGTGATGCATTCTCTGGAGAGCAGAGAGCCCCAGCTTCAGCTCAGCAACAAACTGACAGCTACTATTTACTGTGGGGGCAGAACATCACTGTACTTGCAATTGGCTTCACACCTCTTAGAGAGGATAATAGTTTATCTTAAAAGTAGCCGTCTGAAAGTAAAAAAAACAACTGCCACCCACCCCACCCCCCAACCAAACAAAACCCCCACTGCATATTAATTTCCTGTCCAGTAAATTACTAGTCCATATTCTGACTCATATTGTGTTATTGTCTGAAGGTCAGCTTGTGACAATTTTTCTTATTACACTTTTCTCGTTCTTTTTGTGCTCAGCCAACAGTCATGCTGACAATGACACTCTTTCTTCTAGCGACTGCTTCGGCACTGCTGTTTGTTGAAGATGATTGTGCCCTCCTCCATGTTTCCTTCCATGCAAATCTGACTGATGCAGTTGTGAGGGAGCAATTTACCCTGCTATGCAGTTCCTGTATTTGTGATTTCTAACCTAATCGATATCTAAAGATTGAAAAAATTTGCAGGCTCTGGATTGTAGGCCAGAGTAGACTGTAGAATGTAGAATGCTGAGTCATTTTCCTCAAACTGCAATAAACCATTACTTTTCAATTTCATCTACCTTTTTCCCTCACTAATTTTCTCTTTTCTATCTTTTTGCCTCAGTCACTTCATATATACAAAACTCCGTGTGTGTGTGTGTCTGTATTTTAATTTCTTGGCCTGGCTGCCCTTCCCTGCTTTTTTGTTTTCCCCTCCACTTTTTTTTTTACAGATTTCTATAGTGACACTGTGTGCTATTGGTAAAGTTGCCTTTCCTGCTGCTGGCTTTTGCAGGTTTACTGTTGTCTACTTGCAGACATCAGGCTCTTTACCCAGAACTCTGAGCTGTGGTTAAAAAAAGCCAGTTTTAAATGGTAGCAAAGCCTTTACAGAGCAGGGACCAGTGCTTGCTTAGGGTATGCGTCACTTAAAAAGTGCAGATAGAGCAGGTTTGCAATTCCACACGTGATTTTTTTCAGAATCTTTTAATAAAAAGCCTGTTGTTTCTATGTTATCTTCTAAATGGGAAGTTCTTTACATCTGGTTTAATGCACTTGAATTATAAAGGACACTGCATTCCTGAGGCTCGGCTAAGAAGGAGTCAGTGAGTAGCTCTTGAATTGCACAGAAACATCTTGGGTCTGGTTCTGTTTGTTTTAAATATATTTAACCTAAATCAAATACAGAATGTAACACTTGGACACCATATGGATTCATGATGTTTATGAGAAGAATTAGGAGGGATATGAGATTCATAAATCAGGGAGTGGCTCCCATTGATCTGTAATTGTATTCTCTTTCCTAATGACAGAGATAGATGTTCATGTTCAGATCTCTTGACATTTCAGGGCAGAATGTATGGTACAAAGCATAAGAGACCTGCTTGTACTTTGAGTGCATTTCATGCTATGGTTCTAAAAGACCATCCTGTCCTCTTTTCTTTGGGACAGAGATAGCAATGTAGAGTTTTTGTTTGTCTAGCATGATTGACCCATTTTCCCTCTCTTTCTGTCACTGCCAGCTAATAACATAATGGCAGGAAATAAAATAGTTTATGCCTTATTCTCCAGCTACTCTCTTCCACTTCCCCCTGTTATGAAACATTTTTGAGACTCTCCTTTTCTTCAGCCTCTCCCTCTTTTTTTCCTGAGATACAACTGAGTACTTTGTCACAGTGCTGCCTTTTCCCCATCAATATTTCCTTGTGTGCCCTCAATTCAGATGGTTCTGCCTCTCAGGGAAAGGTTAGTTTTCTAATCTCAGTGAAACCTGTCTTTTTAAAAACAGAAGATCAAATTGAGCTGATCAACTCAAATGAAAGAAAATGGAAAGTACAAATCTGCTTTAACTCAAACCCTGTACCTAAGGCTAATATGGATTAGGTCACATTTGGCAAGAGTGTGTATCTCTGGGTTGCTTCTATTAACTGGGTTCATGTTCTCAGACTCGCTGGAAAAAGAAATAGAAAAATAATTGGTGGAACCTAAAGTTACAAAATTGACCAAAGACAGGAGATAATGTTGCATTTGCTGTTCTGGCTGCATATACATGTGTAACATTTGAAATTGGTTGGGTTTTAAAAATTTCTGCTGCATCAATTTGTTTTTGTTTTAGCAGAAGTCAAGAAATGAAAAGTTACAAAAATTACCTCTTAATCTTAAGAGTGATCCCTATTCAAAGCAGAGTATAACTGAAGAAGTTTTTCAATTGAAGGACTAATTGTTTTATCTGGGCACTCTCTTAGTCTTTGAATTATTGCATATTTCTAATAGTTTGCCTTTTGCTTGCACCTTGGGTCTCTTACAGAGAATAAATAAGGTGCTGTACAAATATCTGATGTTTTAGGCTGTTAGACTTTGGAATAATGAGGTTTTTTCTGAGACCATAATCTACAAGTGGGACAGCAGTGAAAAGCCTTATCAGGCCTTCCCAACCTTAAGCCAAGTCCTGTTAGCAGGACAGAAAGCTGTGGATGGGAAGCTATGCTAGGTTCCCATTGAAGTGTTTCTCAGAGCTGCTTGGAGCTGTGTTGGGTCACATCCAGCAGACAGTCCACTTTCATCTGCTGACCCAATTGTTTGCTGTCTTTCTGTTCCTGTGACAGCCCCTGCTGCTTGTGTGCATCAAGAGCAGCTGCTGCTTAGCCTGGATAACCTTTGCTTCCTTCAAAGGCAATTGTGGCTGGAGTGCTTTTGGACTGATGGGGGTCTCAGTGGAGTATTTTGTAGTAGATGTGTGTGCATGTGTTTAACACAGCAGTTGGAGGAATGTGCTATAAACAAGGATGAGGTAGGTTATTCAGAATAAGGGTAGCAGTGACATGTGAGAATATTTAGTTACTATAGCCTGGGAAAACAGAAAAAATGGCCATTACCTTATAAAGGATGTTGTAAATTTTTCCTATATGTCATGTTTTGTGCTCAGTCCAGGTTTTTAGTGGCCTGTTTCTGTGCTCTGACAAGATTCCTGCTGAGGGCTACTGAGCTGGAGCATGATGCAGGAGTACTCTGTAGCATATTTACTGAACTTGTTTTTCATTATACCAAATCTATTCTGTTTAACTTTACTTCATCCATGAGGTTTGAAGCACATGCTTATACATGTGATTCATGTATAGATACATACCTAGGTAAATTATCACTGCTTATCTCATGTCAAGACAGCTGAGGTGTTGGCATCTCCTTACTTCTGCACCCAGCTCAGCCTGGTTGTTGCGTGTCTGTCTTTGACTTTAATGAAACTCAGGGAAAACCCAGCCAAGGGCTGCTACACTGGTGCAGTACATTTCCTGTTCCGATGCCTATTTCCTTTTCTAGTGTGCTGAGGTACAGTGCAAGCAGGTGCACTATCTTCATATAGTTCAAGAAGGAACTAAGGCTCAGATTTTACCAGCTATCTAAAGTTCTGCTGGGCATAGACCCCACTATTCTCAGTGTAAGAGCCCACCAGTTCAAAGATGTCTCTACAGAGCCTTAGACATGTGAGGGGCTTCTATCTTAGGATCATATGATAGTTCAGACTGAAGGAACCTCAGAAGGTCCTGCTCAGAAAAGAGTCAGCTGTGACCATTCAAATCTTGAAAACATCCAGCAATGGAGCCTGTATAACTTCTTTAAGTAATCTTTTCCACTAATTGACTGTCCTTCTGGTAGAAGTTTCTTCTTATATCAAGCCTGAACCCCTCTTTTTTCAATTTATGCTCATTGTCTATTGTGTTCTCACAAGGCATCACTGTAAAAAGCCTGGCTCCCTATATTTGATACTCTTTGCAGAATTTCTCTCTTTCTGTCTTTGTCTTTCTTTTCCAACTCCTTGCAAGTGTTGGGAGGTTGCTTCAAAGCCTCTTCCCTAGTCTGAACAAGCCGTGACTCCTTAGCCTGTACTCAGGGGGCAAGTCTTCAGCCAACTGACCAAATTGGTAGCCCTCAATGATCTCACTCTGGTTTATTGATTTTTCTGGTATTGCCAGCCCAGTGCTGGATGCAGGATTGTAGATGTGGTCTGATGAGTGCTAGACAGAAGGGGTTGAGTGCTTCTCTTGTTCTGCTAGCTGTGTTCCTGTTGATGCAGCCCAGGCATCCTCCTGTGTAAAGGGAAGCTATGTTGCCCACGCAGGGCATGAACAGAGAGAGGCTTAAGGCTATCTAGCATAACAAGGGTGTTTTAAACTGCAGCTTGCATTGTCGTCATGCAAGTAGCAGGAGGCAGATGGTGGAGCCTTCTCTAGTAGCAGTCAGTATGTCACCGTGGTGTGTCTCTTTCAGGCTCCAACTGTTGTCAGGCTGGTGGTGGAGTCACCTCTGGTGGGACACATGCAAGGCTGTCATTGTATTTGGCACCACACAGAGAGAGCTGTACACTGATGGCCCTTTGTGCAAGAATTATTGTTGGAAACAGAGCCCCATTCTGGCATGTGAGATTACTTGTTCATTTGTTGCTTCCTTCCCAACACTTTCAGCTAGGAACTCATAGGCAGTTTTAGGGGTAGAGATTTGAGACGAGGTCAGTATCAAAAGAAAGGGACAAGAAGTGAAATGCCCTGAGACAGTGAGTCTTGTTTCCCTGGCCAGCTGCAGTGCCTTCATCCTGCTGCTGCTTTTACTTTGATTATGAACATTTGCTGATGTCCTTTCCTTATTTACCTTACTTAGCACTTGTTGGCTTTGGGGAGAAAAAAGCTACCTGATCTATGTATGAGAGTTCTCAGTAGCAGGCAATTTACCATGAACGTAAATAATGTCACTACTATTAGTGACAAGAAACTAATAACCATAACAGAAATTGAGTGTTTAAATATTAAATATATGTGTCTATTTCTTTCTTATTTAATCCACTACTAGAAAAATAGGGTCAAATAGGGCAAGTTAAGGGAAGTGATTGTTTACCTCTGTTCAGCCTGGTGAGGATCTGGAGAGGAGTACAGAGACATACTGGAGTGAAGCAAAGGGCCACACAGATGAACTTGAGGTTGACTTTCCAGTGACACAGGTTGCCCAGAGTGGGTCTGTCCTTGGAGATACTCAGGAGGGGACTGGGCATGGTCACAAGCAACCTGCTCTAGTTGTCTGTGCTTTGGAAATTTTTAGTGGTCACTTCTAGCCTCAACTCTTCTGTGATTCTGTGATTTAGAAACAAAGGTGCAAGAAGGTTTGAAAAGGCCACACAGAAAAATGCACATTGTTAAAATGGTGGAGCAGAAGTTGTTGAAGTTTCTTCCTGGAGAGCACAGGGGATGGAAGCTCAGGAACTCCAACTCAGACTCCTTTGTTTCATCTGTATTAGCAAATTAGAGATATGTATGAAACTCCTGGTTGACTTGCTGAAATGCTGACAGGCACAGTAACTTTAGCCTGCGCTTGTCCTTTCTCCCAGCCAGTTCCTAGGTATGGCTCTGTTCACACACAAGCCAACTTCTGCTCTGCTCAGGCAGTTAGGATGTGGTAACCTTGTTTTGGACAGTGGGAGAGTTGAGCAGTAGTATGTGGGCTCACTACCATCAAGTAGCCTCACTACCATCAAGTGTTGCTAGATGTTTTTAATTTGCTAGCACAGATGTAAAAGTCTAAATGCCTGGAACCATTGCTGGCAACCTGAAGAAATGTCTTTTGCCACAGCTCTAGCTCCTGTGCTTTTAGGCTTCTGGATCAACTGGATTTTCAGGGCAGGACCTCATCAATTTTTTATAACTGATAGGGAGCCATGAGACTAGAGACTGAGCCAGAAACTCCCAGAGATTGAGCTCCAAGTATCAGCCTAATTTATTAAAAATTCAAGAACCTTAAAAGACACAAGAAGACATTAATGGGCATATTAAAAGACTTGGGGAAAAAAAGAGGAGCTTAAAAGACATAAAAGTATTTGCATGGGGAAGGTATATATTTTAAATTCTGAACAGAAAAAATAGCTATGTTCTGTTGTTCCATTTTATTTCTTATTAAAGCAGAAATTAAGCAGCTCTGCTGACAGTAATCCCAATACCTATTCTTTGTAATATATCCAACTTTTCATCAAAATGGAACATTTAGTTTTTCACTAGTGAGCGATGCACAACTTGTGTATTTTTAAGAACTTTGACAAAACCATGTTAATTCAGTATGACCTCAAACTTTGTCCCCCCCCATATCTTTTTACTCCAAGGAATTTCTTGTCTTGTGAATTTGTTTTTTCAGGTACTTATTTTGGACTGCACCATAGCCTTTCACCACGTGGATTTCAGTGAAACTGGGGATGTTCATTGAGTCTTCAGTGTGGGCAACTATCTTTCAGATATTTTACTTTTCACTCGAATACCATGCTTAGAAAACTTGGGCTGTGGTCTTTCTTTGCTTTTGTAGACCAGTGCAGTGCTCCACAGGTGCCTTAGCATTCTCAAGTGAGGTCTCCTACTCCTGAGTAGAGTAGAAGTGACCATGCTCAACACCTTGGATATTTGTAAAAAGGCAGACAGAGCTCTGTCAGTCAGAGGCTCACATGTGCTGGTGCAGGAGGACAGACAGATGAAGGAGCCTGGCAAAACTGAGCTCTTTTGCAGACTTGAGCAATGTGTTTTAAGATTTAAATCTGTTCTGAGTTTTTGCAGTTTTAAGCAGATGCTTAAGAGTTGCTTTAAGCATTTGGAAAAGCTTGAATATTGAAAGTGTTGATATTTTGTGCATTTGTTCTTGTGTTGAAAGCTATTTATGGTAGGAAATCTATGCTCCTGTCTGGTAGTATACTTCCACCACAGTGTAAATATCCATATGAAGCTCCCAGGAGTAATCTCAGTACAGGCAAGGAAATATAATTACATATCCAAGAGACATTTGCAGCATAGTTCAGTTTTGACAAAAGGCTTATGGCTTGTTCAGCTTTAAAATACTGAGTTTTTTTTCTGAACTATTCAGAAAATTTAGTTTTTGTAAACTAAAATATCTTTTTAGTGTAAATTTCAATAGGCCTGTAGAGGAAGCAATGTGCTTTATCAGTGATTTCATGTGACTTGCCTGGCACTCAGGGAATGTTGGTCACTGAACTACTTCAGAGCACCCAGGCTTCGTCCTCACTGAGTTGCAAGAAATTAGTGGCAATATACTTTTCATTTCTATGAACAGCCAGGGTTGACTGGATCATTGCATGCATTGATTATTGGTAGATCTGTAGGAAACAAAAATAATCTAACTCCCAATGGAAAGCTTCGTGATTCTGTGGAAATTGAATTAAAGTTACTTATAAATAATGAAATAACTAATTGATGTCTTCTTCATTCATTTTTATAAAATAATTATCTTATTTTTGCATTTGTGAAAGACTTTATTAGTAATAATCTGTGTGTAATTGTAACAAAATTTGGCAACAAAGTCACTAGCGCTGTAGTGAAATAGCATTTTTTTGACAAAAAGGGTTTTTTTTGTCAAAATTTACCAGCTGAAATAAAGCCCACGAGTTTAAAGGAATCTCTGTGGTCTTGAAACCTTGATTTATTGACTTTTTAAAGATGATAGTTTAATGATTTTACTGTCTGTTATGCTAGCAAAGACGTGGTACTGATCATGCACTGACAGGATAAATAATTGTTTTTGAACCACAAGACCAGTTTTAGGTATTCATGTGCAAGCTTCAGTTGTGAACACATTTCCTGCAATTGTGAACTTCAACGTAGCAGCTACGGAGAGTTTGCTTTGCATTTCCTGTCATCTTTCTTTATCTGTTACTCAAAGGCACATATTCAGTTTTATTCTGAAGGGATTCAGTTGCCCTCTGAGGGCTCTGGCCATGGAGGATCTGGCTGATGGGTTTGCAGAAATGTAGTAATAGGTGTAGAAGGGGCTCAGACAGTGACATCTGACAGATCTGTGGCCTGCAGCATTTAGGAATAAAAAGAAAAGGGAGAAGATATTTCACTTTCTTTTTTTTTTTTATGGTTACGAATACCTTCCCAGGTCTTCTGTGTTCCTGTGGTGTAAATGCTATTAATGACTAAGCTGTGTGATCTGAAGCATGAGCTTGTCCTTTCATGTTACACATATCACACGTCTTTTCACTATTAGTTCAGTGACTTCCTTTCTTCTCCATCTATCCCATAATTCACCTTTTTGCATTTGATCTGGCAGTGTGATAATGTATCTGCTCTGACATGCTGAGTTTTTACATACCTCATGGAAATAGCTTTTTCTCTGCATTTTGCTGTAGTTAAAGTACTTGGTTTATGGTTTGGGCAGGCCATTTCTGTAAAGTGGCTTAGGAATTGCTTGCATTCCTCTCATATGTGATTTTGTTTGTGCCTGTTTTACATCCTAAAGTATTAATTTGTTAGGCTATCAGCAGTCATCCATCAGCTGCTCTCTTCTGTTCAAGTGGGGAGATGGAATTCTTTGGATTTTGACCTGAAGTTGTTGGGAGGCAGATCTTCAGCCTAAAAGAATGAAAAGCTCGGGAGATGTTACCAAGTTCTGCTTGTTTGCAAAGAAGCAAAATGGATGCCCTGTCCCTGGAAGTGTTCAAGGGCAGGTTGTGGCCTTGGGTAACCTGATCTAATGAGTGGCATCCCTGACCATATTAGTGGGGTTGGACTAGATGATCTTTATGGTCTCTTTCAGCCCAGGCCTTTCCATGATTTTATGATTCTATGGTTTGAATAACTTTCTCTGTGGAAACTTGTGGAAACCATTTGGATGACGTGCAGTGCAGTTGCTTCAGTCTCTGGAACAGTATTTGGGTGGAATGTAGGGTCTGTGCCCAAGAAAGTGATGGGAAAGCCCATGCTCTATGAATTACATAAAGCTCATTCATTTGCCTAAGTCTTTAGTTGAAAATACTAAGGGCTGTGACAGAAACCCCAGTACTTTAACAGGAAGATACATGGGAGTATTGTTTCAAGCAGGGAGAAAAGAGAGAAAGCAAAGAGGAGAGGGGACAGTATTTGTAACAGTACTGATGGAGCATTTAATTAGCAATGGCAACTGCGCCTGGTTCTAGTTAAAATAATTAACGGTCCATGAGGAGCTGAGAGCATAATATATGCAGAAATTCTGTAGGTGTTTGCAGGGTATTAGTGAAAATGTGAGACATGGTTGTTGCATTTCATGATAAACACATAAAAAGGAATCTATGATTTGATTGAGTTGCACAGGCTTTAGAATTTGGAGTTTGCAAACCAGATCTTCAGTGAAATATGACATCCTATGCTACATTGTGAGGTGTATAGAACAGTATGTGATGTGTTGTATAGAACAGTGTTAAATAAAATTAGTAATACATTGACTTTTGCCAAGGATTTACATTAAAAATTACAGTGTTTGCTTTTGCACCCTTGTATCCTTTCAGCAGAACAAGCCAAAGCAGGCTCTACTGAGAGTAGTCTTTATTTGTGAGCAAAAGCTGTATAATAATTTAATAATTTTGTATAGGCAAATGTGCTGTAATATGAAATTATTTTACACTGTACTAGCATAAAATATCTTTTATGAACGAAATTTTTTTCTATTAATACTAATTCTATAGAAATGGATATATTAAAGGAGAGACATTTTATAAAGCTGCACAATTAACATAGCTGCTTAGAATTTAAAACATGTAAATAAGCAACTAGTAAAATTTTCACTTGAAAAAAAAGCAGCTTTTCCTTTTTTTTTCCCTAGCACACATGTAAACAGAACTCTGTTACTTTTTTTGACTCTAGCTGGGGTTGCCGATGATGGCGCCATTTTAGAGGACAAATGCTGAAATACATTTTACAGTTAAAGAGGCATTTTTAACTGTATTTGCAGTGTCTTGAATGACAACTTTGGAATTCAGAGGCACCAATGAATTGTCCAATGAAGGTTGGCTCTGTAGGTTTGCTAAAGAAATGAAGAAAAGCATAAGGTTTAAAAGCTAGAAAACTTACATAGAAGAGTTAAGAAGTAGAAAACATGGAAGCTAGGAACTATTCCATATTTAGTTTCCCAGGTTTTGGCTTATACCTTCAGTTTTAGGAGAGCACAACAGCTGGACTCCAGTTTCATTACAGCTGTGATCCAGCACGATATGGCCTAACATGTTTTGAATGAATGCATGTGATGCTTTAAGTTTTAGCTTTCATATTTTTCAGATTCTGTTCTGCATTAGGATATAATTCTGAACTTCATTTGAAGTGTTAGCAAGTTTTCTCCACAGTTTAGTTAAACAAAACAATCCTTTTCCAGTCAGAGAACCAAGGACACCACTGCAGCTTCAGGCCCAAAAAGTACAAACAATTGTACTTTTGAGTACAATTGAGGAGAGCAGTCTGGCAGGACGGGACTTCATAACCTGTAGCTGTAATTGGACAATGAACCCCGGTATGTAAATGGACCAAAACCTATAAAAGTGTGAAAACTCATGACTTGGGGTCCATCTTGGATGGAGCCCCCGCCAGGCTCCTGTACTGCCCAAGGTGTATCCTTTGAAGGCCTTTTTAATAAATACCTGCTTTATTCCTTTAACACTGTCTAGCCTCTGTTCCAGGTAGCCTCTCTAGGCACCACATGAATAAGAATTTTAATTTTTAGTAGCAAATATTCATTCTTTCAGTCAATACTCCCTTGGAAGAGGGAGGCTTAATACAAGCAGTGAGCAATAGATAATCACTTGTTCTTGATTTCTGATGTTATTGTCATGGAATTTTTGGCATTAAAGTTTTTAGAATAAAACTTCTCCTTTGTGTTGTAGTTCTTGCACTTGAGAAGCTGGCAGAGAAGAAAGCATTATTAGGATGGATGCAAGTTTTACTTCTTTTTGTTTGGGGTTTGTCTTTGTATTTGAAAACCATACATTTAGATATCCATTTAGATGTCATATTTAAGTTCCCATAGTGAGTGCTACCAATTGCCGAGGAGCAATTACCCTTGTATAATTTAGTGTTGTACTGCTTGAGATACTGATATATTGAACATGGAATAAATAATAAGAAAATTTAGGAATTCTGTAAGAAAATTTGCCATTGCTGTATGCATGAATTATACCTCTTTCAGGCATCCTTAAAAGAGGACAGCAAGATGTTGATGGGGTATGGGTCATACTGTGTGTTTCTTTACTCTGCTAGATCAGCTGCTGTGAATTGACAGATGAAATTTGTGAGAAACTCAGCTTCAGTCTGTGTTTTTCCTGCTCGTATTTATGTTCTTTTGTTCTTCTGGATATTTTGAAAGAAATAATAGGCACAGTGTCTGGAAAATACGATGGAAATATTGAATAATCAGCCTTTTTTTGTGCTACTGGTGATTACGATGTTTTCTTAATGTTCTGTGAAGTTTTCTGTGTCTAGGTGATGTATAAGCCTAGGTGAGCTCTGGGTGAGCTGGGTGATATCCTGGCAGCAGTCTAGCAGTGACAAATGTTAATATGTATGTGTGTCTTTGGCAGATTTTGCTGTTGTAGCCAGATTTTTGTTTATTGTTTTGTTTTGCCTCCTCCTTTCAAGCTTCTCTGAACTTTCTGTGCATCTTTTGTGTCTCCTTCTCCAGCAGTGGATCTCACTTTTTGATCTGTTGTCAATGCCTGCTACTGTACTGCCAATAGATTTCTGCACAGCTCCAGGCTATGCTGTAGTTCTTAGTCTGCTACTGGCTAATTTTCTTTCCCCAGGCACTGGAATCCCATAGCTGAGGAATAGGTAAATTATTGAAAGGATGAGTGCCTGGCTCCACTGAAAATTCTAGCAGTTCTACTTTTGAAGTACATGATGATTGGATTTTACTCTTTTTGATCTTTTTGCTGAATCTGGATGCTACTAGGCTGAGATCTGTATGATAACAATTCTTAGTATTATATGATAAGATATGAACTGTGTCCTCCTCCTGCTGTATTTTTTCAAATCTTTAAAATTTAAATGGTTTGACCTAAATTTCTCAAGAAGCAAGACTTGCCTGTCTCCTTAAAAATATATCTTTCTATGTATAATAAATATCAAATTGCAAAAGAGAGAGAAAAGAAAAATGTAAGAAATGGGGGAAAAGCTAAGATCACCTGAGAGCTGGGGTATTTTTTAATTCTGAGAGAGCTGTTGGGAGGAAGCAGGAGGACAGCACTCCTTGGTGGTTAGAGCATGGGCACAGCTGCCTGTGTGACACTGCTGGTGTTGGCCTCCAGGCACTTGGCCTTCTTCACCAAGCTGGCTCTAAGCAGTTTTCAGGGGAGCTACTTAAAATATTAATATGGGAGCATTGCAAATTCAGACAACCCACCTATCTAAAAATGTATTCGGAATAGGTTTCCTGGTGATCTTGGTATTGTAAGTACAAAGTAATTTAAAGTTGTGACCTCTATGCTTTTTCTCTAGAACTTAGCCAATACTGGCCACATGAGTAATGGCAATGCTTTTGGATATGTGCTGTAAGAAAGTTTGAAGTGGACAAGATTTTACTGTTTTCAAAAATTAACTGGACTTTTAAATTCTAAAATAAGCTACTGCAGGTTCCAGATCTTCTGTCTAGACCTGTTTTCCATAGCTGTCCCTTCTGCCAGTGATTAAAAGATGACTGTGCAGTCCAGTTCTCTGTTCTTTGGGGTTCCTCAATGTATGACATGATTTGCAGAGGTAACTGCTCCACTAGTTCGGTACAGTAGAATTTATGAGTGAAATTTCAAATGGTGAGAATCATGAAATTTGGAATTAGAGTTGGCTACCCATTTCTTAAACTGTTTTATCTAAAATGTAAACATTTCTTGCCTTCTTGTTTTCAGTAAGTACTTAATTTTTTCAGCCTCCAGCAGAGAACAGTAAGGTACTAACCTGAGTTTTGGGGCCAGATAGAGTCAAAATATTTAACGTGGTCCCTAGCTTTAGATTTTGAAGGCAGCTCCAGGTATGGGTCTCTGTAATTGTGTATGAAGTGCCAGTCTGGTAGCACAGTGCATGGTGTGCAACATGTGCCTGGTTTTATGGGATATGTGGACTTTCACTCACTCCAGGAGCAGAGGTGTTATTGCTTACCCCAACAAGCAACTGGAATATCCTTACTTTTTTTTAATGGATCTTATTGCTTGCTAACTCTCCTGCAAATCAATAGAAGCTCATTCCTCTAGGGGATTTTTCTCATAAAAAAGGAACTTGCATTTAGCTAGCATATGGGAGGAACTTTCTCCTTTACTTCAAGGAAGAAGTACAGATACAGAAATTAAATATTTAAAAAATTTCTTGCAGAACAGAGGCAAAGATTGAAAAATGTTTTCCAAAGCAAACTAATTGCAGCCAGAGTTCTTCATACAGAGGGGTAGATTCAGGTAGCCAAAGAGAATGTAATCTTTGGATAATTTCTGGAGAATTGTGATGTAACTCTTGTTCACTTCCTTGCCCAAGTGCTGCCATACCAAACCTGTATTATCCACTAGCTACATTATTCCTATTACAAAAGCCTTTATAATTGCATGCAAATAAGTGATCTTGCACAGAAAGCTCAAAACAAAAGAGAAAACCCAGAGAAATCCCTCCTGGAGCTTCTGAGCTGCAAGTGCAACTGAGCACGAATTTCAAATCAAGTAGTCAGCTGTGGGCAAGATCTCCCTCCTGCTGGTTCTTTCTCTGCTGTTTTGCATCTTACATGTCCTTCTGTGAATGACACAGTTTCAAGGTAAGGAGGTTAAAGCAGTCCTATGTCTCTTCAATCTGCCAGTTTAAACACTCCCTAGCCAAGCACAATTTAATACCTTGTTACCTTTATCCTGGAAAAATTGTTTTGTCCTGTGTCTTCTGTGTGAGACTTAATTGGAGACCTGTGTTTCTCCTCTCTGTTTTTGACATGATTTGTTGACATGGGCTCAGATTGCATTTACCAGATTGGGCCCTTGCAGGTCTGAGATGGAGCTTCCCTACCTGTTCATCATTTGTGAGCTTGGGTTCCATCCAGGCTGCTAGATTATTATTCACTGTTTACTTTCAATTTTTGATTTTTGCATACGCTGTACTGAAGTGCTAGTTTTAAAATTATGGCTAATTTTTATAGTTTTCTATCATTCTTTTAAGATTGGTTTAATTTTGTTATGTTGTCTTACAGGTTTATTTTGTTCAAATCTGCCTTACTGCAAGTGAAAATAATTTCTTTTTTTAAACCTCCTTCTCTTTTAGAGTTTGCTTAAATTAGAAGAACAGTTATTTCAGACAAAACTTAGGAGAGAACAGATAGCCTAATGTGATAGCCTGTGATGACAACTGGCATTATAAAAAGATATGATGGAGCTGACCTTCTGCTTAGGAGATTAATTTTGTTTGTATATTTTATACCTGTTCTCTGGTTAAGAAATATCACAAATTTAATGTTGTAGGCAAATACGGAACAGATATTTTAGGGGAGACATAACTCCATAGAAATCTAGTAACTCTGACATGGTTAGAATTCTGTAACTGAACAGTAACAGAACAGTTAATTTACAGTTAGAAAACACACACACAAATCTCTTAATCATTTGTAAATGTTGGTTAAGTCAGAGTGAGGTATGAGGAAGGTAATTCCAGTAGATGCTTCAATTTATCTCAATCTTTGAATCTGACCTTTTACAGAAGAGACAAAGCTGAATCTTCATCCCATTCTCTCTCAGAATATTTTTCTTTCCTTTTGTTGAGAGCATGGAAAAGCTGATGAAAACTTTACAACTAAAAAAGTATTCAGGAAAATTTCTGTGTTTAGTCATTGGAAAAGCTAGGTAACTTTCAGGTGCTTTCCTGAGTTCTCAGAGGATTTACTGATCCTGTTTTCAAATATCAAAATTGAAGGAGTTTCCTCATAAGCAGCAAGAGACTGAGTTGTGGTGTGCTTTATTCATCAAGCTGTGCAGCTGAGGCAGGCAGTACAGTAACCTGCAGCAGAGACACTCTACTGTGTATCCTGATTTGTTCTGGAACTTCTTGTATAGATCTTTATACAGGATTAATCCTAATAGCATTAGTGTGGTAAGACATATTGCTGAGTAGACTTAGACAACTAACAAAGACTTAAAACAAACAAAAAAAAAATCCTTTGGACATTGCTATTAAATAGCTGACATGAGATCAACCTCCTTAACCAATTCCTGGCTCTTTCTCAGACATCATCTTGGACAAAAGGGAAGCTGAGCAACGGATTACCAGGGACCACTGTCAGCCTTGGGAATTAAGGGCTGTTGCCATCCAGTTACTTCTACTTATTCAGAACATTTTAATGAAGTGTGGTATAGCCTTAAACTGGTAGTTAAAGAAGCAGATTATTGAATTTTAACACTTGTGTTTCAGCCTTCTATTTCAGACAAAAGTAACCAATGGTACAATGTATCTTGGATAGTTTTCACATAATTTAATATTTTAAATACTGGTAATTATCCTGAAGACATGGTATCAGTAAGCTTAAAACAAATGTGGAAAGCTGAAGATAGGATTTAAATTTAACACTAGTCTTTTTAATGCATTTGAGGCAAGAATTTCCATAAATTAGAAGGGATGTAGCTAAACCCATGTCTTTCTGGTTTGAAATACCATGTGAGTGGTTTCATAAATCAGCTGTGGTTAAAATGACAACCCATAGTAGAATGCACTGCTAATTTAATTTTGCTAAATGATTCTCATTTTAACCTCTGTAATACATTTTGATAAATGGTTTACATTTTGATAAATGGTTTAGATGATCAGTTTAAAGACCAATTTAAATTTCAGCAGTTTTGTTCACTTGTCATGTGTATTGTTTTCTTCCATGGTCAAGTGTAAATGCTTTTCATTGATAAAATCAGTTTACATAGTATTTTCAAGCATTTTAAAGCACTGCTTCTTCTAGACGGAACATACCTTTTTTACTTGAAGTATGAAGCTAGTGCTTCTGAAATAAATAGTGATCTTAGATACATTGGTTCTGAAGTGGTTTGCTTGGAATGTTGAAATATCCCTGAGCTTCTGAATACTAGTTTTGGAAGAAGGCATTTTTTTGCAAATGATGAGAAGTAAGAGCTGGTGAATGGTAGGGACAGGGTGTATGTTTTTATCTCCAGAATAGAGATGTTTAATTTGGGAGCCTGGGTTTGCAGTTCTCTGCTGCTGTTGCTAACAGGCTCCCTGGAGGCTGTGGCTCAGACACTTGCCTCACTGTTGTCCACACAATTCCCAAGGGGACCAGGCCAAAAACCCTGTCTGAGCTGGCTGCACTCTGTGTTCTCCATGTTAAAAAGGATGAATACATGTGATTACTGTGATTATACTACCAGAATCGTGATATGTAACCATGGTGTAAAGCAGTGCAATGAAAGTTTATGCTCTCAGCATTCAGCATGTGCATAATGTAATATTTTAATTGCATGTATGGCAGATTATATTTTTTTAGGGATAGGGATTTTGTCATCTACAGGAGCTATCCATGGATATCTCATGGCTGCTATGTGGAAGGGCTGCTATGCACTGAGATGTGAATTGTACACCATTGCTACAATCTTCCTTGGGCATCAGCAAGCCCTGGCTGTGAGGTGGCTTGTTGCCTTCCCCATCTGCTCATTGCTGCTTTCCAAAAAGGGCTTATGACCCTCCTTGTGGCCAGTCTGGCATTTGTTTTTTTGCCTCTATACAGAAGAATGAAGTGTGAGATAGAAAAAATGAAATAAAGAAAAAAAAAGAGAAGCCCTTCTGGAAGTATCTTCCTTGTCCCAAGGTATCACACAATGCTGGCACCATCTGCCTCGTGCAGAGCCTGGTTCTCCTGCCTGTGTGTTACTGGAGCTGAGCTCTGGCTGAGCTGTTCTGCCCTAGGCTGGCTCTGAGGGTGGTGGTGGGGGAGCCCCTGGTTTGAAGAGGAGGGAAGGGCCGGCAGCAAATGCAGAACTCAGTGCTCTCTCTGGCCAGAGCTCCATCTTGGGTGGGACTTTGGGAGGACTTGGCTGTGACTCCAAATGAATATTCTGAAGGGTGTCATGCCTAGAAATTTTGCTTTCTAGTTTTCAGTGACATGAGCTCTCTGAGACAAGTGGCTGACATAAACTTAGAGCAGCATGTTTGTCCATCTGCTAGTACCCAGTCTTGGACAGTTCTTACATTTCTGTGAGGAAAAGCTTGCTTTCATCAAGGTGCTTAATTTTTTGCTCTTTCTATACAGTTACTAGCCCTTGAGAGCCTGAAATCCCTAGGTTGTTCTGTATTTCTCCCCTGTTTTCCATGTGTAATGACACTCTAAATGAGGTTCCACAGCCTCTTGGTGCAGGAGTCTACTCAATTGTGCTGTGCTGTAGAAGTCTGGCAATGCAAGATGTCATCTGATGAAGGAATCAGGCCTGGAGCAGTCAACTGTATGAAGTTCAGGCAGCATTTTTCATCAATTATTGACTTTGCATTTCTGAGGGGGAAACATTCAGCTTTTGGATAAAAGCAGAAATCCTTCTTAATTTTTATGCTTGTTTCAGTTTTTCAGATATATATATTTTTTTACTGAAACCATACACTTCATGGAAATAGAACTTGTATAGAGAAAACTTTCTTACAAAATACAATTGGGAAAGAAAATATGTATCATGTTTAGACAGAACAGAAATTTTATGATGGAATCATAGAACAGCATACAGCTAGCTGCTGAAAGAACACTCTAGAGATGGCCTGGAGTTTGAACATGGAAATATTTAATACTGTATATCCTCTGATACGCAGTATTAAACTTCAGACACTTACTGCTTACTCTGTGGAACTTGTACTGCAGTTGTTATTGTGTTTGTAACACTGTGCCTGTTGTTTTGTACTCTGAAATGTTGGAGGCACAAATGGGGGAGCTGGCAGACATGGGAAGCTGTGAATGGTAACTGAAGATGTGAGTGCCTCACATGATAGTAACGTGAACATTTTAGTTTCAGACTGAAGATGATGGAAAGTAATTACTAAGAATTGGTTTCCTCACAGTGTTTCTGGCTCATAATATTATTTTGGGATGTGCTGTTTCATTTTGTTATTTGCTTCTTTTTGTGGCCTTTCCTATTAGAGAACTTCTTGTTTGACTGCAAAATTACAGGATAAATCCATGAAAATTAATAAATAGTAGTTCTGTAAATGAGGAGGCTTTGACTGCTACAGTTCACAGAATCACAAAATGATTAGGACTGGGAGAGATCACCAAAGGCCCTCTAGTCCAACCTTGCTGCTGAAGCAGGCTCCCATAGAGCATGTTACCATAAAATGCCAAAGCAAATAGTAGGAACATATTGCAAAGGTGTAAAATTTCAAATGGAAAGAGAGATGCCTGATGCATTGCAGTTCTGAGACACCACAGCCTTTGGTACTGGATATTAAAGTACTGTATTGACGTATTTACTGTTAAAGCACTTGACTTTCCCCTCCCCAGAAAGTACCTGCCTTGGTCATTCTGGTTCCTACACTAAAGGATTAAAGACCCTGTGGTACTCCAGCTGTGCTCTCTTATGTAGCATTGGTTTCTGTAAAACAATTTCATTTTAAGGGCTTTTAGTTTAGTCTTTGTCCAGCACATGGCTATACCAAGACAATGCAGTTAAACATAGTTTTGATCACTCTATTGAAAGCAAATTTTTGCTGATTGATCTCTGAAGTCAGTGGGCAGGATGAATGGGTGGGATTCAGACTCATTGCAGGAACTCCTCTATGTTGTTTCTGTAAGGCACGTCTGACACAATATTTTAAAGTACTTTTAATTCATAGCAAACTTTGAAAGGATCCTGTAACACTGTAGGAAAGAGTCCTGGGATGCATTTGACTTTCTAGCATGTGCAAATATTTATTGTTTGGCTATGTGTTTTTTCTTCTAGACATTACCCAAAGCAGTCCTTCACTACAGTGGCTGATACACCAGAAAATCTTCGCCTGAAGCAACAAAGTGAATTGCAAAGTCAGGTAAATAAAAAATTCTTTTGTCTTGTTAATATTAGATGGTCAGTCCTCTTCTTCATAGTTTTTCAAAGTAGTAGTAGTATTTCTGTGTACATACATAATAGCACTGCAGTGTAATTATAAAAAATTTGTCAATTGGTATAATACTGCAAAACTCAAGGTTTTATTTTTGTTCTCGCTTATGCTAATTACCATGCAATTGTAAGTCCATTGACATCACTGGAATCCTTCATTTTCATCAGTACATGAAGCATCTAAATAGTTTTTAATGTTAGAAGTGGTACAGCTTAACCCAAATTTGTCATTTTCCTTTGACAAATTACCGTTGTTATCTTGCATTAAACTTAATAATAAAATAATGTGAGATTAACAAACAATGAATTTGTCATTAGCAGATATTTAGAAGCCTTTAATATTTATCAAAAATGACGTGACTGAATAATCAGTTTACTGATCTCTTATGGCCTCTGTCAATTAATTTATGAGGCAGTCTGTAAGCTAGTTGTGATAAACACATTATCAATCAAAACTTAGGTAGATTAATAAAAAATATATTTAAAGTAAAATGTAAAATGAAAAGGGGAAAACAAGAGAAGAAAATGGCAAAGAAGACTTAGGTGACTCAAATACCATGCTGGCTATCTACCATAATATAAAGTTATGATTGATATTAATTCATGTATATCTGAAAAGCCCTCCTCTCCCCCACTCTCCAGTATCACTTTATGCTATTTTAAATTATGTAATGCTGGCAGTTGTCCTGTGTAAGACAGTTGATAATATTTGATTGCATTTTATTTTATGAAAATTCTGTTGTTTTTTAATCTAGGGTATTTTAGTTGTGATCTCTCGTTATAAATTCATAGCTATCATTGTCATTGTCATAAAAAACTGTAGCAAAACCCAGATAGTAGAGAACAAGACCTTTCTTTTTTGGAAGGTCTCTATAGGTTGGTGGGTAAAATTGAAGGAGTGCTAAATAGAAAAGTAGGACATATTTAGCATGGTGTACAATCTTAAAAGTTCTTTACCTTTTGCCATTATGGTTATTGATTATAAAACATAGAGAAATAATGTCATGCTGAAATTCTGCCATCTAGAAAGAGGACAATTTGTGCACCCTGTCTCTTCTTGACTTGAGTGGATTTCAGATTAGAGTCTGGTTAATTTTATTGTAATTCAGTGGTTCTATGTACCAGAGTTACTGTTGTGTCACTAAGAGGAACTTAAACCCAGTACTTTTTACAGGTCTTTCAAAAAGAATATAAGTTCTCAGCCCACTGTTTTTTAGGGGTTTGACAGAAAATGTTGGGATTTAGTAAAATAATAAAATGTTACTGCTTTTTACAGAAGATATAGGAGAAGTGGCTTTCCCTAACTTGTTTCAAACATGCCTCTGTAGCACTATGGAAGCATAAAGAAACTTTTTTTTTATTATTCTTTATTTTGAAACTGAGAACTTAGCATTCTAGGATGCTGGGTATAAGTATTAGCAAGAGACTTGGAGTTTGCCTATGAATAAAATTGCTGCAACTGTTCACAATGGACTGTAATAAAATGTTAGATAAGAATTTACTCAAAACTTAGAAACGGACAGAAACCCTTAATTTTTTCAGTGTGCCTTTTTTGCAATATTACTACTCAGCAGAAGACTTCCAGATCTGAATTATAAGAGCAAAAAATTGCCTACTTGGAGGAAAGCCATAATGGTTTTGATCATCATTTGCTTCCTGGCTGTTGATTTACATCTAGACTGTGCTAAGTAGCCTAACCTGTGAATCATTTCAGTGCTGACATGAAGATTCCAGGTACTTTTCCTTATCCAATTTAGATCTTGTCCTAAAATATGACTGTAAATTCTGAATACTTTCTGTAATACTTTGAAGAGTATAAGGACCTACCTTGAGAGGAACTGCTATCCTCAATCAGCCCTATTGGCCATCTAGTGCCTTATCCTGTCTTTTCAGGAAAAGTTAAGACTCCCCCCCAAAAGAAAATACATGGGATATAATTTGGCATTGTTCAGGTCTCATTCTATTTCAGTCCTGTGCAGTAGAAAAAAATGAGTGCATGGTTCAAGAAAAGCCTTTCATATGAAACCAAACTTGGCTGGATAGAACCACATCGTTACTCCCTTCCAGTATTCATCAGAGCTGCTTGAGCCTCCTGCCAATGCATTTGACAATTTGGGACTGAGCAAATTCCTTGTTAGGCAATGTAAAACTTATGTTGACTACTGAATAAGGAGAATTGCTTTTCTAAAGTAATAGCTGTTTCTAAGTAAACTTCTTTAATGCTTTTAGTTCTGAAAAGGCACAACCCTGTGTTTAACTGCAGGACTCCCAAGTATTTTTTCAAAATCTGTACTTTAGAACTGCTCTCTGTTTTGCTCAGCAAAACATGACAAATTGGTAAAGGAAACACCATTAAATATTGTGTAAGCTAAAATACATGTTTTTGTAAATCTGTTGTTTTTATTTTTCATTTGAGCAGCAATTGACAGTGTTTTAAGTTGCAGTGCTGGGTCCTTGGTCAGGAATCCATTAAGGTCAGCATTAGGTGCCAGGGTGTCATGTTGACATAACACGACAAGAACAAAACTAACAAAACAAAATACTGTTTTCTGGTGGAGTCAATAGAAAATGGATAGCTCTTTGGAACAGTTGAAAAATTACATTGTTAAGAAGTCAAAGGACAGCATTTAAAACTTTCCAGAGAACTCTGTTCCTCTATTTTATATAATATCAGAGCTTTTCCCCCCTTTAGGATTTTGCTTCCATGGGCTTTCATTCAGCTCTGTAGTTGGAAGGAGATAAAAATGCATTTTGGAGAGGCTGTGTTTGTTTTCCATTCTGGAGAACTCCAGTATGCCTTCTGACAGGAGAAAAATGAGTTTGGAGGTCTTTCATCCTCTAAGTAAAGAGTAGAGACAGAGATCCAGTGTCTCAAACAAGATTTTTCTTTATGCCTCTCTGATGAAAAATAGAGAGTCTTTTTGGTGAATTAGTGCATTCTCTTGCTCCATAGTATGCAATGGATACTTTCCACATGCCTCTCTTAAATAAACTCAACTACATAAGTTACTGATATGGGCATCTCAGCTTTGTTTACTTGGGAATTTCCTTCATGTACCTTACTACTGATCTCTCTAACTTTATAACAGTGTAAATTGCTCCATGGCCTTTAGTCCTCATCTGTGACAATGCTGTGTACATCAAAAGCTGCCACTCCCATTGAACTTGCAAAAAGAAACAGAGATGATCTGCAGCAGTTCTTGGCAGGAAAAATATCAAAGTGTCAGATCAAAGAGAGGGCTGATGTTTAAGGTGTGTTCTACTCCAGCATTTTCTGAGGAAATGTACTTTCCAGTAACTCATAGGGAATTTGATACAAAATCATGGGTCTTGTCCTACTTTCTTCTTGTCCTGGCTTGTGGTGATGCACCCTGAGGCTGCTGTCCTTGGAAACTCCAAGTGCTTCTTTGAGGATTTCTTGTATTTCCCTTATAGGAACTTGGATAATTGAAAGAGTATCTGTGTTTCTTTAGGAAGAAACATACTTGCAGTTTTTCTTCTCACTAAATATGAACTCTTCATATTCAGTGATTTGTCTCTGTCCTGTCGCTCCTCAGGTTCCTCTCAACCATTTATCTCATCTTCTTCCCTTTTTCTCTTTCTTCTCTGTTTCAAAAACGTTAGCAAACTTCCAGGCAGATTATTTTTATTAGCTTGATTTGTTAAAAAAGCCTTTTCAGTTTATATGCACCTCTTTTATGAAGTCTTTGGAATGAACTGCCACAGTGAATGCTATAGGAGAATGGACTGCTGTATGGATTACTAAAGCAGACATTGGATGGATTTCCTGGGGTACCCTGAGTGAGCTCATTGGAGAAGTCATGGAGAAAGCAGATTTTGGAGCTAGAGACAGAGGTAAAAATATGCTCTTTCAGAAAAGGAGGAAGGAATATCGTTTTCCTCAGAAAACAAGGAAGCAGTATGATATGGTAAGCAGAGAGACTTTCTTATGCCTTTATGGGTGATTTTGTAAGAAGATCCTGGAACATATTTTAAAGATGGGACTTTTCTAGATGGCCATCAGGAGCTGATTATTTATATATTCCTCTGGTTATCTGAGGATCTGAACCCAGTCCACCATATGTGTATGAGGAGAGGGATGACAGATCCAGGAGAGTGCAGGCTTCTCAGCCATCTTCTTGCTGTTATTTGTGAGTGACAAGGCCTGGACATGTTGATTGGGTTGATGCAATAAAATAAACCCAAACTGCCTGCAGAAAGCTCTGCTCTGCTCCCCCCTTCACAGTAGTATTTTGTAAATCATGCTCACCTACTAATACTGGTTTGTTCCTTCTTTCCCTCTGAAGATTATTTAAATGGCTTTTTTTATCTGTGTGAATCAAAGGCATGAAAATCATTCTTTATGTGAATAATACGAAGCTCCAGAGGACAGCAGGAGGCAGAATGAATTTCACTTTTCTGGGAAAATGGTTGTCACCTCTTCTGATTTTTATCTTGCCAAGTATGTGAGGGATTTTGTCTGCATCCTGTCTGCAATGGACTGGCTCCTGTTCCTGTGACACCATGTATCTACACTGTTAAGGTTTCATTGTTTTTATTGTTTGGTTGGTTTTTTCCCCCTTGCCTTTACTTAGGCTGGAAGATTCAGAATATGACTGTACTGCTTCCACTCCTCTCTTCTCCTGTCTGCATCTCTTTGCTGTCACAGATGCTGAACCAGCATGGGGAGATAAGCATGTTGTAACTCTGTGGTTGGGAGTCACCAGGACATGAGGCAAAGACACCAAACAGGGTGTAGTAGTGATAGATAAACAGGTTGTACAGCAGAGGGGGAGTTTCTCTGTGGAATACATTTTTGCATTATTGACACATTTGTAGCACCTTTAAATTCTTTGATTTCATACCTGAAAATAAAAATCTTCTGTCGGGACATAAGATATGGGTATGGGCTACTTTCTGAAGCAGAAGAGTTGTTTGCCTTAGCTTTAAGTTGTTAATACTGAAGTATTAAATCTGATTCCTGGTACTGACTGCATATCCTCATTAAAAAAATTAATATAATTAGCCTATATTATTATACAGAATTTTATACTGACTTCCAGTGGTAATGTATTGATCAGTGTAGGAAGTAGTATTAATTGTGTAAAGGAGTTTAGGTGATAGGGGTTTTTTTTGTTTTGTTTTGTTTTACTTGTTTATAAAAATAATGATTTTTCTTATGATATTGGCTGTTCTTTCCCCTGTTTTGTTTTTGGGTCACATCACACCTTGATAATAAGTAAGTTAAGCTTGTGTAGATAAAAGCAGTAAATTCTTTTTCTTTTTTCTAAACCTATGTTATCATGTGTATCTGTCTATCTGTTATTTTGAGTACCTTAGCAAAACAAGTGCTTCAGACTACTCTTTTTGTACTTACTTATTTCTCTGAAAAAAGATCTGCAAAGATAACAATGAAAGGAGCACATTACAAAGCAAAGATGAATACTTGCCCAACATTCAGAAAAAACATTAGACAGACTTGCATGTGAGCATCTATAGAAAATGGTAACCTATCAGCTTTTCACTTTTGATTTGATGATACAAAAGTAAAAGTGTGACTTTATTTTTTTTTTTGCATTAGTGCTTGCCTGTTGTTATTAAACACAGTGATGTGAAAATCTTGTGTAATTTAATAAGAGAAAACCAGAACAGAACTGCATTTAAGGAAGCACAATAGTATCTGCGCAGTCTTGGAAGCAAGCAGCACAAACTTCCTGCTAGCTAAAAGGTTAGGAAGTCTATAAAGCACACAGTCACAGGAGAAAAATTGCATCTTCCACTGCTAAGACTCAGAAGAAGCAAAATATATTAATATAATTAGATTAATTTTTCTAATGTATGCTAATGTAAAAAAAAAAAAAGCCCATAGTAAATTTTTTTCACATGAGCATTTCAGATATACATAACATTTAACTGTAAAAAGTGAAGGGGTAATCTATGTCCATGAAATAGACAGTAATATAGTAAAATAAAATAGTAATTTTTGTGGTAGGATGAGGGCAGAGTGGTCATGATTTATTGATAATAATTGTGGACAAACTCATTTTTGTAGACTTTTTATGATATTGAATCAATGGCCAAGTAGGACATCCTTAACAGAAGATCTCAGGATCAGTAAAATCAAAAAAGATTCCCACTACTTTTACTTGTACAGTCAGAAGTAATAGAAAGGGAACAAAAGATAGCCACAGGATTCATAGCTGTTACTTGTGAATTGAGTTGTGGAATTATTAACTGCATCAGCACTAGTATAACTAATATAACTTTTAGAGGAGCAAATAAATTGAGATATCAGAATTTCTACTATTTAAATATTAAAAAAAAATATTAAAATCTTAAAAAAGTGTCCTTTTTGGTCTAGATGAGGAGGAATGGAGAATGTGTATGTTCTTTTTCATGTCAAGTTTCTCTACAGATTCTCTTAAAGTTCTTTCTGGTTTTTATTTTTGGAACTAGATTTTTAAGTTCCATTGCTTGCAGCTGTGTTGCAGGTAATTGGATGCTATGATTCTTTTTAGTTATGTTTTTGTTGGATTACTGCACAGAATTTCAACTCACATGAAGGAAAAATGTGTTCAGTTTTAGAATATTTAAAATAAAGACTGAGAACAGAACAATTGTCATAATAAATGGGGCATCCAGGGATTACAATCAGATGCTGAGGACATACCTGTACTGTAGAATACAAGCGGATCAGGAAGGAGTTCCTGATCCCAAAGATGAATAGAGTGTACTGGTTTATGTCCACACTGTGCATGGCTTTTTCCCCTATAATAAATGTTTTTTCTTTTTTTCCATTTCATAGTCTTTGAGATGGTGTCTAAGAAGCCCATCAGAGTGGCATTTGAGAAGCATGAAACTGAGCATGTGTGAAATGTGATTGTAATTGGGAGTTTTTGGGGTCAGTGTCCTCTGGGTTGTGTGCAGTGACTGGTCAGGTCAAGAGGAGCAAAACTGGTGCAGGTGTGTCCTTGCTGCCCTTCAGGAGTGTTCCCTCCTCTGAGGCAGACACTGAGCTGTGCCAGGTTGTGCCTTGGGAATAGCTGTGGAACACACCCAGCAGTGTTGGGTATCAAGGATGTCAGTACTGCGTTTGTCCCCTTGTCCCCTGTCCTGTTCAGCAGAGTGTTTGTACTGAGAAAGTCTGCCAAAGCCAGAAAATGAGATCACATCATTCTTTCTTTCCTTTCTAGGTTTCAGATCTGCATATTTAGGCTGCCACATTGAGTCAAAGGGGGGTCTATGTAGTCCTGCTTCCTATTGCTGACACTGCTGTTTTTTCACAAAAACTGGCAGTACTTGTGATCAGCAAGAGGAAACTTATTTCAGTAGGTGACTGGTCTGATTTGTGTGGAGTATTGTTCATTTCATCATTAAAAGGAAAGACAGCTAAGAAGCATGCCTTTACTTACGCACTCTGGGATATCAAAAATGAAATTTTCAGGAATATGGTTTTAGTCAGTGTACTGTATTAGGAGAACTTGTTTTACTTTCTTGATGTTGCTAATGTCTTCCTGCAGAAAGTTATTAGTCTTTGCCTTACACTTCCATTTGTGTAATGGCTGGGATGAATTATCTTTTCCTCCACCCCCATCAAATTGTAGTGGCTGGCATATTTAATAATTTGAAAGTGGCATATGAGTATTTTTGTTAATACACTTTCATCCAGAGTAACAACCCAACTTTTTTTCAGTGTGAGATTATAAGACTGAATTGTACATCAAAGCATTGGATTTCCAATCCAATGAAATGATTTCCACTTAGTTCCTTATTTTAAGCTCATATCTTTTCAGAAGTACTGACCTGTTTCTTACCAAGGAATGAAGCTAGTTAACTATCTTGTTGTAAGGAGACCAATTTTTGTGTTCAAATGTGGTAATATCTTAAGAAACTTCAGAGGTTCTGTACAGAGAATTTATAGAGGCAATGTTTTTCCCCTAATTTTTTTCTTGTCCTTAGTCTTATGGCCTTAAATGCTGAAAGAGTATGATAAACAACTGCATTTTTCCTAATTTTATTGGTTCTCTGAAAATGTCTTGAATTTGGTCTCTTATTTCAGTTAATTTTCTACAAGGTTGGGCCACTTTCACTCTTTAGAGATCAGAGGTTTTTTTTTTTTTTGTGCTGATGCTACAAGCTCAACATGTCATGAAGAATTTCTTTGCTGAAAGGGTGGTTAAGCATTGGAATGGGCTGCCAAGGGAAGTGGTGGATTCACCATCCCTGGAAGTGTTCAAGAAATAACTGGATGTGGCACTTTGTACTTTGGTCTAGTTGGCTTGGTGGTGTTTTATCAAAGATTGGACTCGATGTCTTGGTTTGAAAAGACAGGTGTCTGCTAAGGAAGGCAGGAGTCTCTCTTGAAACGGAAAATGTAAAAACCCTCCCTCCAAGTTATTATCATTTTGAAATTAAGGGGCTCTCAGGCAAAGTAGGAGTAGGATTAAAAGGTCTTTATTAGGAAAGGTCTTTATTAGGAAAAAAAAAAAAAAGCAGTAATACAAAACAACACTGACAGAGTCAGAATATGACCTGACACCCTGTTGATCAGGCTATTAGTAGCAGTCCCATTAAATAGTGGCTGCATTTTTCCTGCAGTGACAGATGTGGTTCTGTTGAAGTAGTGATCCTGTAGAAGGGTATAGTTTTCCTCTGAAGATCCAGCAGTGGTGTAGATGGGCCTGGTCTTTCTCTGGGAATCCAGTGGAAAAGAAAGCTGCTTCTCTGGGAATCCACTGGGAAAGCAGTGGGAAAGGCTGTCTGTGGTGTTCCAAAGCTCAGACTCTATCCAGGTAGGAATGCTTGGCTCCTCCCCTTGGGTGGAGCATCTCACAATGGGATGATGTAAATTTATCAGTCACGCCCTGAGATGCAGTGGCCCATTAACAGAAGATGTCTCCTCAGAGGGAGGATGGGTCATGGAAGAGATAAAGAAAACTGCCCCACCTGGCTTTAACAGGTGGCCCAATTAATAGAAGGTAACTGCCCCACCTCCAACAGATGGCAATAGAATACACACCCCTGGCCATATCTTGTGTTTGCAACCTAAGACACTCGATAATCTTGGTGATCTTAACCAGCCTTAATGATTCCATGATTCTGTGTCAGTTTTGTAGTTTGAGAGATTCTGGAGAGGGATCATGGCTCACAGTGTTGTGTGGTTTGGCAGATATCCTTAATTCCCTTTCAAAGGAGAAAGCAAACTGAAAGTTTTAACATATATTTAAGTTTACCAGTAGATTGAGAGAGTAAATCCTTTACTAGCATACCTCTGGAAATTGCCTCAAATACATTGTTAGTTTGTTCACTAGCTGAATATTTATCCAATAAACTTGTTACATATTTGTATGTGATGGGAGTGTAGAATTAGAGAATTTCCATGACCATGATTATGTTTATTCTTATTTGATGCAGTTATTTTTTTCATTAGAGTGCATCCACTCTTTAGATCTATATTGAGTAAAAAGGAGAATACAGATTTACCTATATGCTTCTCCTGTGTGATTAGCTGTGATTTGTCTGCTTTTGCAGAGCTTTTTTAAGTATGCACTTTGTTTAGCAGTTATTTGTATCTGCTAAAGTTGAGAGTGGCTGGATTTCTTTATCTTTTTTTTTGAGTATAACAAAGAAGTCAATCCAGATGCTTATTTTTACTTTGTGTAAAACAGCTGTTCCCCATTGTGTTGCATTGGCTACTGAGTAGTATCCTTTAAATCCATTATTAATTCTGTTTTCGGTCAGCATTTGTTCTGGAGGTGGCCTTTACAAAATGACCAGCAAAGCTGCTTAATAGGAGAAATCCAAGCCTGGTGAGAGTGTCACGTTCTCCTAATTAGAAGTCTTACAAAGCAGAAGCTTTAAGCAATGAAGCTATGAAAAGAGCTTTAGCCTTAACAGAGAAATTAAAAACTGAATAAACAAAATCTTTGTCATTCCCTGTATTTCCCAACAAAATGTAAAAATGTAATATTCTGGGACATTTGAATAGCTGCAGATGGCCTTTGTCTGCTCCAGCAAAAGATACTCTTTGCACTTTGACGCTTTGAGGATATTTCTCTCTGCCTGTCTCTCTCTGTTTTTCAGTTCTTGATAATTTCTGACCTGTCTGTAGCCTGAGCTCTCTGGCCTTGGTGGATTTGTAATATACTGAGTGTGACTGTGAGAAGGAGAAAGGAGAAATTTGCCTTGGCTTGCCTGATGGTACAATGCTAAAACAACACATGAATCTAAAATTACATAGTATTAGGCCTTTCAGAGTATTTGGATGAAGAAGAAAGGCAGGAGGGATCCTGGGCAGTCCTACCCCTTGACCCCAATAAAAGGCCACGAGCGTTCGTCAGCATTTTAGTTGGTCATTTTCCTGATGCTTGGGTTACTTATTGATGGGGCTGTTTTAGATCCAAGAAATATATTGTCCTCCTGATTTATTCTCAGATGGTGCAGGGACCATTCAGAGTTCAATGATTTCTTGTAACTGCTGCCTTGCAGGATGGATTGAGGTCTATTCGGGGTGATAGTTTGTCAGGTAGTGCTATGCTTGCAGGAGATTATGTTGATGGGCTTTCAAGTGAAAGGGTCAGGAAAAAAGGAGAAAGGAAAAAGAGCAGGATTAGTATAATGTTTAACCTAGCTCAAAATAAAGCAAGTGGAAGAAAATACTAAATGCTTTAATTGCACCAAATGTTAGAACTTTGAAGGTATTTGGTGGAAACATTTCAGGGGGAGGGGGCAAGGATTTGATGTTAGAAACTCCTTGTAGCAAAGGTTTATTTTTTTTCCTGTAGTTTACTAGACACAAAATTCTGAGGGATGAAATGCATAAGATGTTTTAATAAAAAAAAAAAGTAGGGAAAAGAGGCCAAAAAATTTGTCACTTACTGCTAGCAATGAAAAAAATTTATTTTGTACTTACAGTTGGGGTTAGTTTAAAATGTAAGCACTTCTATATAAATATATCTACATTTAATATGTTATTTTCTAATATCTGGTGAATTAAAAATATTGAATTCTACTTAAATGAAAATAATTTTACTGAGTAAAATGAAGCATAAATTTCTTGTTTTAAATTTTTTTCAGGAAATATAGTTGAATTGCTTTAAAGCTTTGGGAAATGTATATGTGAATGAAGCTACACATATATTTTTCTAATGTAGGATACATTTTTCATAGTGTAGTATATTTATCAGTCATATAATTGTTGATATGAACTTAAATGTGTAAACATGGTCAGAAGAAAGGTCCAGGCTGCTCACTCCTGTTTAGAAGGGAGTAAGAGGGATGTGTGTTGAGGACAGGATGCTCCAGTGCCCGGGTGATAAAGCTGGAATGCAAACACCCAGCACAGAGCCAGGGTGGGCACACGGTGCAGCACCATTTGAGATAAATGGGAAATAGGTTATGTTGCTTGTTCTGATCAAAGGAAAATGCTTTGATCTGTATAAGAGGAGAATAAAAAAAAGTTGAGTTGTGGATTTCTGGTGCATCATGGGCATGTGTATCCTTACATTGTAAGTACTATGGCTTGTGAGCATGGTGGCCTTTGCCTGAGCCCGTGGTCACTCCTCTTGGACTAAACTGAACACTGGAGTTTTTTGATACTGCTGTTTTCTCCGTCAGCTTCTGCAACAAAAGCTTCTCTTACTTTTCCATCCTTTTAAATGTAGCTCTTTCAGTTTAGTTCCATCCTTTCCAATCTCTCATCCTATTTTACAGCCTAAAGCCCAGCTCTTGCTTTTGGCCTTTGCTTGTGTTAGTTCTGCTTTGCAGTCTAACCTGACAAATTCTTGTGACAAGATGTGAATTGAGCGTGCAGGAGCTGGAATATTTTGAAATGAGTGATCCCAATGAAAAATGGAGCTGCTGCCCTGGAAGGCTGTCAGCAGTGCACAGCAGCAGAGGTGGCAGGGCTCAGTGTGTGAGCAGCTGAGGGATGGGGATGTGGAGGGCAGGACTCCAGGGAGCCGTCACCCCTGTGCTCCGAACGAGTTATAGTTACAAATATGTGTTTTGATGGTAGGGCTTAGTGGGTGAAAACTTTAAATTCCCCTCTGTTTTTTGTAGATGCCAAGGCCATAGGGTAGTATTATTCAGCCACCTGGGGTGTAAAATTATCTGGATCAGAATATCTAAAAGGTTGTATGAACAGTGCCCCTAAAAGTGCCTGTTTCTGCCTACTGTTTAGTGCTGTATAAAATGTCATGGCTGTCTCAGATAAAGACTGGTAAAGTAGGGTAGAATCTGATGCCTGGTTACATAGAAGGCAGTGTTTGAGTACTGAATGATAACTAGACCAACCTTAGCTTTTCAGGAGACTGGAGTCAAATGTAAGGAAAAAAAAAAGACTGAAAAGAGATGGGACATATTAGAAGTCTAGTGAAAAGCTCATCTGCTGTCCTGAACCAGCAAGCTGTGGAAAATTATGCTGATCATATTTTATAGCACCATATAGAACCTTCTTGTTCTGAGAAGCATGGTGACAGGGCTCAGCAAAAGCTCTTATGTTTAATGTTTTACCTCTGCTGCTTTCTTTTGTTCAGAAATAATGGAAAGAAACTTCCTGGTGGACCATAGGTATTGAAGGATTTATTTTAAATTGAAGCATAGGATGAGCAGAGATATGCATTCTGAACGCTTTCCTGAAGGAAGTCCTGGCCTGCTGCAAATGAGTTGAGAGTGGATGTTTTACAATGGTTTTAACAGGCATTTCTATTTATTTTTACTTGTTTAGTGCTTTATTACAAGCATAAATTCTTGGACTGTCTAAGTGTTTCTGATTCATTATTTCTGTATTCTTGCAAGAAAATTGTGTTTTACTAGTTAAGAGTTCATGTACTTTGGGGACTTTTTCTGGCAAATAATCAACCTTATAAACTGAAAGTTAGTTATCTTAACTTTTAATCCTTACAATATAAAATAAATAAAACCGATTAGCTTATTCCTAGAAAATGTTTTTTGACTGTGTAAATCATATAAGCTTGAAAGATACTAGTCCACTGAGTTATTTTTAATGTTATTTTATAAATGTTGCCTTTAATGTAATTAAAACAGAGAAGATTTTTGGCTAGAATGGTGTGTTTCAATAATAGTCAGCTTTATTTCTAATAAATGCTGAAGGAAGCTCATATTTAGTTTTAAAGTAACATGGTTTTAATTTTTCATTCATTTCTCTTTGCTCCAAAACTTTGGGTTTGATGGAATCCAACTGATGATGGGAATTGCTTGGAATTTTACTGAAATCACAGGATAGTATAATTTTGTTTTGCTGAAACAAGCTGACAGTATAAAGTCACAGCTTTATACTGTCAGGAACTTGCTCTGTGTGGTGTAGTCATCTGTAGCTGCTTGGGAGCTAGATGCAGTGTAGCTGCTGCTGTGGGTCCTCAGCTAAGTGAATTTATTCAGCTGAGTATTTTGTATTGCAGAGTGACTTAAACAACAACGCTTCAGTGTCTTGGATCTCTCTCTGAGGCTGGATGGAGCAATGCAGACATTGGGTCTGTCAATAAATTGACTGCAAAAACCTTCTCTTGAAGTCATAGTTAAGTGGCTAAAATCAAAATATCAGCTAGGAACTTCTTCATTTATTGGATATTTGATTTACTGGAGATTATTTTTTTCAGTTGTATGCTTATGCTATTACAAGTCTCTCAGAAATTCAGTGCCGAAGAGGTCAAGTAAATAGCCTTTGTTTTGACAGTTTGCTATTAAATTAAAAATACTAATATTGTAAGGAAAACCTAATTAAATGCAGTTTTATACTGGAATTTCCTCACTATAAGGGGAAAAAAGTTGGCAAATATAATCCCAGGGTTAAACTGGACATTTATCAATAATGTTGCCTTACAAATAAATAGACCGTTTCCTTTTTGTAATCTTTGAGATGACAGCAGTAAATTATTCATCTGCAAACTCTTTTTCTGTACTGAATTGATGGCCGAGGTTCATTGTGCTCACCAGGCTGATTCATGTTTGCTGTGGAAATGGTAGAGGAGCTGCCTGTTGTTACTGCCTTGGTAATGAGCTACAACAGCAATGATGAGATGTTGTCTGTCTAAGGGAATAGAAAGATATTTCACCTAGGAGAGGAAAGGAAGGACTGGGAAAATGTATTTCCTGCTTGATATTTTATTTGAAAGGGCAGATCAGAGCAAACACGTGACTTACAATTGCTTTATATCCTATCTTCTCTTACTTACCAGGTTTTTTTCTTTGAGGCACATGTTCTTGCAGCAGAAATGAAACAAATATTAGCTACTGTCCTGACCCTGATTTGGAAATAAATTACTGAAGCATATTATGTCTTAGGGGTGTTTGCTTTGTGTATATTTCAATTACAGTAGGAATGTATGCTATTGAAAGGCAGAGGTTATTGCCCTATTTCTTTCTTAGCTTGCTTTCAATTAAATCTGATTTCTGTTACCATAGCATTGCCTGCTCGTATGCTGCTTAGTCCAGTGCTGGTCATTTGTGCATGTTTTCTATTTGACTGTGTGGCTGTTCTTACTGTTCAGAGCTAACAGCCTCTGTGAGTCTTTTTGGGCTGGGAGGGGGTGCTCAGGCAGCTGTTTTTCACAACTGATGCAATTGCTAATGTTTCCTATGCAAGAAGGCAGACTTCTACTCGGTACCCCTGGGGAGTGTAAACATCATTTTTATCATGTTGGAACTACAGGCTCTGTCAGCCCAGTGAAGTTGTTCTCAATTAGTCTGAGGCAGTCCAATTCAGAAGGGAATAGCTGCTCCTGCTCAAGCCCATTTTTCTTTGAGTGTTGCCTGTGCTGATTTCCAGCTGTTACCATGCAGCTTTGGGGAGCTAATGGGGTTCATTTGGAACATCTATCTCAAAAGGAAATGACTTAGTCAGTGTCTAGTTGAATGATTGGAGATTTTCACACACAAAACCCCCGGTTAATACCCACTTAGCTAATTATCTCTCAATGTACACGATCATCCTTTTCAGTCCAGTAATTAGAGAAAATTAAGTGGAACCTTGCTAATTTGCACTACTGTTAGAAACAACCTATTGCCAATTACTGAATTTTGTGAATTAGTGCAAATGAAAACAAGCACTTTTTGCAAACTGTAGAGTAACACATGCTGAACCCAATGCAGTAGTGCCACATTAATATTACACTGCCAAGAGCTCACCTGTACATGCAGGGGAAGTTAATATGAGAACAGGGGAGTTAAATTGAGAAGAGAATCATTCTTATGCTGAAGTTTGCCCTTTGTTAACTGTGTATAGATTACTACATTGAGGCCTAAAGCCACCTGATGTGTCATGAACACCATTCCCCTGCTTTCTAATAGAGTTCAAGGAGACCTTTGGAGATCTCCTTACTGACACAATTTAAGTTTCTCCTCTTTCAAAGCAGCTGCAATTGTCACCATGGCTGCCAGAGTCAGCACAACATCTTGCTTTGATCCTTTTGAGCTCTTGCAAGGGGCCAAAAAGCTGGAAAAATCAGCCCTTTGGAAAATCCAGTGCAAGTGAAAGATCTAACTGCTGTGTTTTCAAAATGCCCCTGTTTTTTTTTTTCTTTTCCTCCATGAAAGTTGTTTTGCTGATGATTCCCTTGTGTGGCTGCATTGCAATCCCTGTCCTAATCTTTCTTTCAGAAGGCTCTTTTTCCAATCCCATTTGTAGTGCTGGAGTTAACCCCATGTTCCGTGGATATCCAGTTTTTTCTTAGAAAAGCAGGCTGCCTTCTTGCCCACATCCCTTATACTAAATCACCCATTGCTTTTGGTATGATCACTGTCCAGATCCCAATAAAATCCTAAAACCCCTGGTGACCATATGCTAAATAACTCGTGGCTGTTGCCAAATAGTTAGGTGCCACTTACAAACCTGATCATTACGATGCAGAGCTCTGTTTTGGCACATTTTGAGATTCCTCTACAATCTCAGTCTTCCTCATCTGAACTCCAAATAATGTCAATCTCACATTCAGCTGTAGTTTTTCATCATGTTTATGTACCTGATCTGAGATTTGGTGGGAAACAATTGAGAAAACCTTGCAATAAAATTTGTTATACGTCTGTTGCCTAGTTTCAGGAACCATCTTTTCATTGTGTTCTGTTACTTTTTAAGATAACAGCAGCAAATCACAAACAGGAGCACTTCTTCCTATCTGTGCTCTCACCTGTCTTTGGGAAGCTTCCATTTCTGAAATTAGTAAAATTTATTTACAAAGCTAAAATGTTTCCTTTGGAACTTTAGCTTTGCAGTCATCCTTTGTAATAGCTCTGCATCTTTCCAGGGCCTCTCTCCATCTGGTCCAAGGTGGTATCTGAATTTCTTTTACTGGAATCTCTCCAGTCACAGTAACACGAACTGATGAAAGCTTGGATGCCTGTAACTTTCCAGAGCTCCAGTTTATGGATAGGAAGGTGAAACACTGTATGTAGAGCAGCCAAATCTGCTGTTTATGACCTAATGGCAAGATTATGACAGTCTATTAAGATGACTTGCTTTTTAGCCTAGGCTGCCTTTTACTTCTTTAGTTATAGGGAGCTGCCTGTAAGCTGCAGGAGCCAAATGCCTCAAGGTTTTAATTTTATGTGATGCAAATTTAGGAAAATAGAAGGTGGGAAATGAATAAAGATTATGTTTCTTTGGTTGCATTCTATCAATTCTACCAGCTGCCCTTTTTGGTGGTGAATGAACTTCTACGGAAATAAAAATGGTGTTTGGTAACCTTTGAAGTTATGAGGAATGAAACATAAGATAAGATTTTCTTTTATTCCAGCTCCTTTACATTCTGACTTCCAAACCAAGAGTTAGTTCCCTCAAGTGCCTAAGCCCAATTTATTTTCATCACAAATGGAAGAACTTAATATTTAAATCAGTCCTAGGATTCAAAATATTAAATTGCCTTTTGAGACCAAGTCTTCTAAGTCATGTAATAGCTTTTTGAAAACCATGTTCTGCCCTAAGTTGTAATTCAAAAATAAAAAAAAAATCCAAATGAGTTCCACAAAGAACTCCCTTTTAATTGTCTTATTCTGTAGTTTTGATACAAATTGACCCCTGCATTTGAGTAATTAGAAGTAAGAAACAGTAGTAAGATAACTAGAATGTAGAAGTCAGTGTAATTCTCTTCATAAAATCGAGTATTACATGCTTGGGTGTTGGGGGGGAGGGGAAAGGTGACATCTTAAAAGGAGTATTTTGGCATGACTGCCTGTTTCTGTCCCTTCCCAAACTGTTTCACACCCTTAGTCTATTCATTGAGGGTGCAGATTGAGAAATATTCAAGCTGTGAAACTGCTGTTGAACAACAGCTAGGACATTAATGTGTTATGAGCATTATTTTGGTCACATACCTAAAACACAGGACAACACAAGCTGCAATGAAGAAAATGAATTACATCCCAGCCAGCCACAGTAGAGCCATGAAGATGTTAAAAGGGAGGGAGAACTTGATGTCTGAGCTATGGCTGACAAAACTGGCTTTCTCAGCCTCGGGAGGAGAAGACTAAGGGGAAAATTAATCACAATCTTCCCATGTCCAAAGATGGCGCAGACAAAGTGGAGGTTTTCTCTTTCCAAGGTTGCATGGTGGTAGGAGAAGAGGCAATGGGAATAGCTGCTTCAGGAGAAATTCTGTCCTGGAGGTAAGAAAAAAACAACATCACCATGCACACAACTAACCCTTGAAATAAGCTGCCCAGAGAAGTAGTGAAATCTCCCTTGCTGGAAAACCTCAAGATTTGGCTTGACAGGGCCCCCAATAACCTGATCTAAATCCAGGCTTTCAACAGAAGATTGGATGAGATGATCTCCAGCCTTCTTTGCAATGATTTTCATTAAATGCAGACTGTTGGTTTGGTGATAGTTTAAAAAAATAGCTTTCTGAACACAGCTGAAGTGTTATAAATACATAAGATACCATTGTTTAGATTTAATGGGATTTTAAAACTAGTGGAGTTCCTAAAACTGAAAGAGAAATACAATTCAGTAAGCAGTGATATAAATCAAATCTGCTCTGGTAACTGCGGTGTTTAGTTTCTTCCCTTTTCCTATTTCTGTGATCTCTAAAATGAGAAAAATTTTCTTATTTTTATACTCTTGAATAATAATATTCAATAAGCATCTAGCAATGAAAGTGCTGTTTGTGTTGCTGACTAATTCCTGTAGCCAAGTGATTCTTGTATTTAGCAGATATTCCTCAGGGACAAGGACATTTTGGGTTGAAATATATTGGTGTTCAAACAGCAGTGAAATTTCTAGGGTGTTTCTGCCTCATAAAATAGTCTGATTTTGAAACTTAAATAGGATGCAAGCTCTCCTAGGGCTTATGTTGTAGGTGTATATTTTTCTGTTACTGCTTATGTAAATTTTTTTAGCTGTTTTTTATTTCTTTGAAGGGAAATTGCTCAAATGATGCTTTAAAAATATTTATTTTTTAATTTTTGAAAGAGTCAACAAAATCGAGAAATAAAATTATATTCCTGATATTGATAGATGCATATTGATTTTTGGATTGCAGTTCAAGATAACACTGTTCAAAGGGCACAGATTGAGAACGCAACAAAAACCATCATACAAATACTGTCAGGAGTGGGAGGAGGAGTTCACTGGAGTTCACAGAGAGTGTCATGAGGAAAAATTCCCTGGTGTTGTTTTTTTCCTTCAAAATATGATGAGCATTTATTGTAGCCCATTTGTTAAAGTGTAGCTTTACATGGATTAATAGGAGAAACTAAAAGCAAAAGCTGTGGCAAAGTAATTACATGATAATCATATGTTTCCACAAACAATATCTGCTGTAAACATTTGTCTTACTTTAAAATACAAACTGAAGCAGAAAAATAGATCAGGTTCTGTCCTTCATCAAAAAATACTGGATTAAAATATCTGAATTATGCAGATAGAGCACAATAATTGTACAGGGACACTTAAAAACTGCAAGGGTCACAATGAAGTCTTTCAGAAAGGAATAAAAGGAAAAAAAAAAGCCCCCAGATTAAAGCAACTGTTAAAAAAAATTGTTTTAGTCACAAAATAGAAATAAAGAACAAGGAAGAGTGTTAACTGTTGCCTTCTTCCCTCCCGGGAAATATATCAGACCATATGTTTGAAAATAAGAAAACTTTTTCTTCAATTCTATGGCAGCTGATGTTGGAAAACTGTTACGATAGTGCAGTACTGACCTCCTGTGTTTCAGGATATAACAAAATAAGCCTGTGAGAAAATGTTTTGCAGTTATGAAGAAACATATTGATAGCTTTTTGCTGACAAGTAGGAAGAAAAGAGAACACTGTCTTCTTGTTCAGCATTATAAATACACTCATTTGGGATTTCAGATTTAGCTTGCTGGTATCAGGCAGTATACAGATAGTAATTTTGCCAGGAATCTTCATATTAGTGCTTGAATTTTCCTAAGAACGGGTGAATCCATGGGGTTTGGATCTTCCTTTCTTCTTTTAAACATTTGCTATCACAATATTACCCCTATTATTATCCCATTTTCTTTATTCTACAGTCTTGGGGGAGTTGACTTACTGAATAAAAGCCTTGGTTGTGAATTAGATGAGGGAAGCTGTACTCATAAATGAGAATGATACTGAGAAGGTTCTGAACATAGTATATCTGTTGTTTATTTTGCATTAAGTTTTTTTGTTTTGCCCTTTGTTCATTTTTCTTTCACTTAGTTTCCTTTTATTTCTATAGTCTTCTATTAATGATCTGGCCTTCATTTTGTGTTTCCCCTTTATCACCCTTTTCAGTCTTTTAACTTTTTCTCTGATCTCTTCTAAAAAGAATTTTGCATGTACTCAAATGACATAGTTATCTATCAAACCCATAGCCATTTCATCCTTAAAATTTTGTTCAAAGGTTCATGTTTGCTTTTGTAAAACAAATAAGGAAAGCTTTATGTTGGACTCTTTTTTCCTCTGGAAACCCTTGGTTGTGGAAAGTAATTGATTGTTATGTCAAGATGCAGTGGAATCCAGCTTGGGAGGATTGATTATGAGCGTAAAGAAAAAGGCTCCATCTCTGGTGATGGGTTAGGGGGGGGAGGGGAGATGAAAAAGAGGAAAAAAGTAAGAGAGCACAAGAAAAAGAAGAGGTTAAGAAGAAAAAACTTCAAACTTTTAGACATTGTGAAAATGGGCCTTGAAAAATTATGGCAAACAGACTTTTTTAGAAGATGTTTTCTGTTGTTGCTAATTATTGTGTGATAATTGTATGCTAATGTGATAGGAACTGGAGAAACAGCTACAATGGAGCTAAATCCACCTTGTGTTATTCAGTCAGTTTTTCTCATGGGTCTGTGGCTTAATGTGTATTAAAAATAATCATAGTGTTTCTGGCTTACTTGATCTCTTTGCAGTTAGGTTTTGGGTGGTGAATATAATTTATAGTTGTAATTAGTTAATGCTGTGAAGAGTGCTTTCTGCCACCTGATAAGGGCAGATCAAGTGTTTCATGTGCATTTGTAACCTGTACATTTTGGACATAGAATTGGATAAGTGAATTACAAGAATTGTTATCATCCTTAAGCATGACTTTTACCATGTGTCCCTATTGTTTTCAGCAAATTAAAAATAATAAAGAGATGTTATTTCTGAAGGTGTTGCTAAAAGGTATCCAGGAACAAACTCTGCTCTTGCCTTCTGCTTTCTCCACGTTGAGGGTCAGCTAATAATGTGACTGATGGCTCGGCAGGGGTCTGAGAAGCCTTTCTGAGCCTCATCTAGAGTTCCTGTGCATCCCAGTATGGATGGAGGTAGCACATCTGGCAGTATTTGCTTTGAAGCAGGAAGCGTGAGTTTGGGATTGTGGCACCGTCTCCATTGCACTGGCTGGCAGAGCAGCTTAAGCACGTGAAAAGCATACACTGCATTCATTCAAAATGTGGTTGAGCATCTGTAGCTGTGTATACTCCCTTGAATTCCTGGCAGAAATTCCAGCTGAATCAGCTAGAATTGCACCTGGCACTTCCATCGCACTATGGTAAAAGAAACGGGTTGACCTAAAAGCCAGATTTATGTGTATTTAGTTATGGAACTCTCAATAAAATCAGTGCTAACTTTAAGGGCTGTATATCACTTTGGAGTTGATAATATATACTGTGCTTGGGTAATTTTTGCCTTTTTTTTGAGGGGAAAGAATAGTGTCCTGTTTTGCTTACTGAGTCTTTCTTGGTTGTAAGATGTGTATGTAATTACTGGAGTCACGGAATTGCTTTGGTTGAGCTGAAGGAATCATAAAAAGATTCATGGGAAAGATGGTGTTTCTCTGGGCTCTGCTGAAGCTTTTTATGACTTTTAAAGATGCAAGATGTGGTGTGGAGTTCACAGAGGATTTGAGGCTATAGTTAAAAGTAAGTTGGAATTTGTTTGACCTTTTTGCCTGTACATTCTTTTCAGAGCATTAGGTGGCTGAGGTCAAACTGAAATGTGTCACTGGTCAGTGTCTGAATTTAATTAGTAGGCAAGGACTTGGAGAACTCTAAAGTACAGATGCTTGATCCCCACCTTCCCTTTTCAAATAAAAACAGAACATGATCTGTTTGTGTTTTCCTTCCACCAGCTGGTACAGTTTCTTGAATCTGTTTGTGTCTTAATGTAAGATTTAAATGTGGGAAATGTTACAGAAAACTGTTGTACTACCAGGCTGGTTGCTCAGCCTGGTTTATGACATCTGCAATAGTTTATGTGGACAGTCACTACTATATATTACACTTAATGACAGAAATTATGAACAGTTTACCATATTTGCTGAGCTGATTTCCTGCCTTCCTAGTAAAAATTGCCAGCTTTATGTTGATTTATAGATAAATCTAAAAAAACGAAATTCATACATTTTACTCTTAAAGAGACAGACACTGTTGTAGATGAGTATGATGAACTGTGATATAAATACTCACTGAAATTTAAAAATAGGAATACTCAGCTAGCTGAGAATGGCTTTCCTGAGCCAAAACACAGTAGTAACACTCTGCATCTTGGTAACAAATATATTTGTGATAACTCAAACATTTTTATTTCTGAAATTCAGCCTAATTTCTTTACGTACTACTCTCAGCATTTAAAATAATGTCAAGCTTGAATAGTTTTGAGAGAATGACATATCTCTTGTTTCAGAACAGTTTGTAAAGAATTTTTGTACATATAGTCTTGTAATAGTTATCACATCAAAGAGAACAGAAGCAAGAAATTCTAAGATATTAAGTGTTCATAATAGGGAATTTTTATAAAATAATCCACCTTTGATATTTATCAATTATTTCCATGTTATCAAAATGACAGTGTATAAATCCTTGCCAAAATACAATTTAGATAGGGCCTTTATTTTAAAGTCTTGAAGTATTTAGTAACAGTTATGGCAACAGAAATATGTGTCTAAATTTTTCCCTTAAAACTGGAATTTCTTTTATATTGACTGTTAAAGAGTAATAGAAAAGGAGATGATGTTTTCTCAGGAAATTCTCAGTTCTTTTTCTGTGCTGTATGTGTCATCACTTAGTCATGTATTTTCTGTGGTGTAATTTTGAATTTTTTACTCACTTAGCAAAGTGTTGGGCAGCTGAGAAGATACAGGGTACTTGATCTTCTGTTAACCCATGTTTCCACAGTGTAGTTATTTTTGTCATGATTTGAATAGATTATATAGGGTATTGAGGTCCTCTAATTAACACTCTAGTGCTTTTGGTAAAAGATGCCAGTGCCGACTCCTCAGTAGAAGATTTGAACTGGAATCCCCATGGATGCTGTGGGGATTCAGCCCAGTGGCCACATCTCTGTATTTTCAGGGTTCCTGATCTTTACTGGGGCTTCTTTCTCACTCTGTGCCCACTGTGTGTTCAGCGGGACTCCTCTTATTAGGTTGAACCGATAAAAGCTTCATTTGGTATCTACTCATAATGAAAATTTCAGAGGATAAAATATTTGTCAGAAATTTGGCTGGCAGGTGGAAATGGGCAAAGCAAGTTTCCCAATACAGTGCTGTTAGAAATTAGGAGAAGTTAATAAAAAGAAATACTTAAAAAATCAAGATACTTGTCAAGAGTTTTCTCGTGGCAGAGTTGTTTTAATCTTAGTGCACAATATGATGGTGATAACAAGTTTCTGCACATATACTATGATAAATGGATGCTATTCTTTGATGGGAATGATTACATTGTATGTGTTGGCATTTATAGGACCATGTTGCATTTTTTTAGAATATTCAATCTTCTCACTGTGTTTTCATCTATTGTTTTCTCTGACAGCTGGAATAAGACCATGAAGTCAAGTGGCAGAGGCCAGGAGGTCTTTGGTTACTGAACTGCCTTTCTTCTTTAATTTTCAAATTAGATTTGTTTGCTATAGTTGTTATTTTTCTGTTTCTACATGGTGGTTTTTTTCAGTTCTAAAATAACATGGCAAAAGCTTTGTGCCAAAAGTCTTCCTGCAAATGTAGTACATTAGTAATGTGCAAAAGCAGTGTAGTATAGTTGCCTACTGCATGTGAGCAAACAAGAAGTTTTACATGGAGGCAAATCAACCTGAAGATAGATAGTTTTTCCTCTCCTTCCATCTGAAAAATTAGCCTTGCATATGCTTCATAGTTTAAATAACTGATCTTCATTTGGGTCAATAACCACCATCTTAAAGAAATGACACTCCAGAGAAGTTTTAAATTCTTTGAGCACTTACCACTATCTTTGACAAAAAAGTTCAGTGTGAAATTCAGCTATAATTTCTTTTAAGTTTAATGTTAATTGACAAATAAAGAAATGTGGGCCTTTGGATTGCTCCTTTGTAGTCACCTACAGCTCTGCCACTGCTGCTGTTTCCCTCATTTGTAGTTTTTTTCTTCTATGCTGAGTTGCCTTTGTAATCTGAACACTTCTGGCTGCTTCTGCAGCTCTTCTACTATATGGTGTGTGGAGGAACTGGAGAGGAGGATGATGAGGAACTATTAGCAAAAATATCATAATTCTTGTGCAATATTACAAGCATTAAATTAACTGCAATTTAGTTCTAATTCAGGGTGGCTGTGCCTTAATTTTTTTTTCTTTTAAACGGTTTGCCATGTGTTTCACACTGCTATCCATTTGCTGGATTCCCTTTGCTTGATGGTAACTATTATTTGTCTAATTGTGTATATTTTAAAAGTTAACATTTTCTATTTCTGTCTCATTTGATGCTGGTGCTACTAACAAAGAGAAAACTGAGACCAGATGGTTGCCAAACAGTGAAGCCACCTGGTATTCTTGCAATGCCAAATATATTTTCCCCTCCATTTTTCTTTCAAAAATTACTGAGACAGATCCAGGATTTTTTGAGGGTCCCAAGAATTCTTTCATGCAGCCAGAAAAAGATCCCAAATCCTCTTAAATTTATCAATGAAATTCTCTTCCCTTCTGTTCTTCTCTTTCACCAGTGATTCCATCTCATGCTCTCTTTCCATGGTAGCACTTGGGTCTCCCACTGGAGCTTCACACTGCGGACTCTCACACGTGGTTTGCAGACCTTGCTCCACTGGGGCTGAAGCTGAAGGGCTGCCCCTGATCACTGCTTGCTCCATCACCTCTGCGGCCGCCAGCGCTGCCAGGATGGGACAAGGAGTTCCCATTGCAAGCAGAATCCACCAGGGTGAATCTGCCAGGAGTGCTTCTCCCCACCTCTTGGGTTATTATTAATGTGTAGCAAACAAGGGAAGACCCACCTTGAAGAGCATGGCATTTTGGATGTGCAGCCATCTGATACCTTGTTGGTCTGAGCACCAAATCTGGACTGATGCTGCTATCAGGGGCATGACAGTGTGAGCTGGGACTGACATGAGGATACAGTAGTGCACACACAGTGCACAGTTTGCTCAGAGTGGCAGAAGTTAGACTAAGCTAACCAAAAATGCAATTTCTGTGGTAGGAAGTCTCATCCACGCTCTGCTCCCCATGCCGGTGTGAGCCGTGCCATGTGTGTGGTGGCAGATGAGCTGCTGGAACGTGTGCTCCTCACACTCTTCAAAAGTCTGGTCTAGGCAATGCCTGGTCAGCATTGATGCATCTCTGAGACAAGCATTTAATGCACCATATTTAATGCACCCACACAGGTCTGGGTCAGGGAGTGGAGTGTAACTCCTCACTTAACTGCTGCCTGTCCTCTATGTGTTCTTTCCTCTGATTTTGTAGCTGATTTTCTGGACCCTGCTGGTCTGTAGGCCCCAAACACCTTGAATAATACTGACATGAACTCCGGGTGCTGTGGCTCAGTAAGTATAGGTGTGTCCATCTGAACACCCTGGCTGAATTCTGGCAGAGAGAACAGCTGCCACTATGTCAGCTCTCAGAAATACCCAAATTACTGCAGTATTTAATGGCTGTAGTCCTAGAGTGTTTTGCTAGGAGCTGTACAAATTCAACACAAAAAAACTGTATCTGCCTGAAAAGAACTTATACTCCATCTGTAAGACTCAGGAGAAGGCTGTAAACAGATGGGGAAATGAAAGCAATAATAGGTTTGGTATTCAGCAGTGTAACAAATAGCTGTCACTAATGATGTATGTACAATATACCTGCATCTACAAATTTCTTACAATTCCTTTCTTCTTGCTGTTATTTCATAGTGGTTGTGGCAGCACAGAACTTTCTTTTCAGCGCCCTCTGTCTTGTGCTGAGTATGTGGTTTCTCTATTTCTTTGCTCACTTTCCTTTTGTATTGTGTGCCTGTTTCCTGGATGTTCTACATGTGTCAGAAAAGACAGACATCCTTCCTTTGGCAGGTTTTGACCATCTCTGTTGCTTCACCAGTGGCTGCTTCCCTGCTAATGGTGTCCCTAGATGGCTGCAAGCCATCATGCAGAGCACACCCCTCCAAACAATAACTGCAGCTGAAACTGGGTTTTGAGAAGTCCAAGTTCCTGCTGGCTACAATGGGTTGGACACAGTCCCATTACAGCACACACAGACCAGTTCAGCAGTAGTCCTTCCACAGAAAATACATCAGAGTGGCTTCCCTTCAAAATTTCTCATGTTTTGGAAAATGGAAAATACTCCTTTATATCCTTCCATCAGGCAGGAACTATAATGTGTATTTAAGCTTTGTGACAATAAAAAAATGTAAAACCAATATTGTGGTGGAAAGGATGTCCTTGAAGTGTCTGCCCAGAGTTACTCCTATACGGTCTGTTCAAGCAACAAGACATAATGATTTGAAAGTGCTTTACAGAGGTAGATGCATGGAGTGACAAGGATGTAGCTTCTCCTGGTTTTTCCACTGTGAAGAGACAGTGTTTTTCTTTGAGCTTCTTTTCGGTATTATACTAGAACTAATTTTGCAATATTTACCATTTCTCAAAGTCTGTGAACTGTAGTTGACAGGAAGCCTAAAGATCAAACTTACTGCTACTTTTCCCCACAGCAGAAAATACTAAATGTTTTCAGGGAAAAAGACAATCACTGTTTGAAATCTGGGAAGCTTTTTTCTAATCTCTGCAATTCAAATAATTGTGTTGGAAAGCACATGGTGCAATTGCCACAAGTTGTGTTTCTTTCTTATGCCAGCACATCAGGGTACTGTAGGCATTGGATGAAATTCTCTGCAATTGGTGAACATTAAATTTAAATGCATCTTTTATTCAGCTTGTTTGATTCGTGCAGGCTGGCTCTATTGCTACTCTCAGAAGCTGTATTTGTTTCTGTAGAATATACCTCCCTGCACAGGTGAATTGGACAGGGCAGAACAAAATTCCTGTTGCATCTTACCTATTGGATATGATGTTTCCAGAGATATTAAAAAGAGGATATAGCATGCTGGCTGAATGTAGGCTGACACTTTTTCCTTCTAGATAAAGAAATCTGTAAAAATTATGCAAACCATGTAAAATTAGCATATTTTGGAAGTTTTTTTTTTTTTTTTGACGTAATGTGTTAGTCTATTTCCTTGTATACAAATGTCACATAGTTTGTATCACTAGTGTCAGACAGTCTCTGTCATTAGTCTCCCTCCCTCCCCTAAAATAAAAATATTATGTTGTACTGGGGGGGATAAGTTCCTTCTTACTGGAGGCGAAAAAGAAAAATAAACAGCATTGAAAGTTATGGAAAAGTTTACAGAATCAGTCTCTGTTTCACAAGTAGAGGACTTTACAGTAGTGATAGAGCTCATCTGTGTAATGTTTTCAAAACTTTAAAAGCAATCAGAAGGTAGGATGTATCAGATATAGGACTGTAATTTGTCTCTTTTATATGAAGAATGACCTCTTTCCTAGTTTTCCCTGGTCAGTAAATAAAAAAAAACACCAAAAAACAATCCCAAGCCTATGTCTTGGAACTGAAAAATAGTTGCTTTCATTACACATTTCTAAGGAAGTTTTGAAAAAGAAGCACGGGATAGTATTTAAATAACAAAGACCCTTCTTTAAATTCTCACCTTCTCTCTACTCACTAAGGGCCATTTAACAAAGGGAGCAGTTTTTACAGCTGGGGTGATTTGCAACTGTTCTCCTCTTCCCTCCCTCCCCTACTGCTTGCTCGTTATTACTAGCTAACATTTCTGCTAAGAAATGGAAAGTACAGCCCCTATCTGCTCCTTTGGGATGCCTGGTCTTCCTTTTCTGAAGCAATTGTGTTCCTCTTTTTTTCCCCTTCCCCCCTCAACACTTTCCAGTTAATTTCGGAAGTAATTCCTTGAATTCGTGGATTCTTTCTTTTCTTTACACTTATTTTTTTTTCTATGTAAGCAGGCCCTGCTGCTACACCCCACTTTTTGCTCTGATCCTAGCCCAGCCAACTGTCACTTTTTAGCCTGCAGGGAACCTTCTGGTACTAACATTCCTGCCTTGTTTTTATTAGAAGGGCATCTCTCACAACATATCCCTCGCTGTTTGAAGCAGAAGTCATGTGTATTCAGTAGGAATGAATAATGGATGTATTTAAAGGGTAACTTGCCCTTCTCGTTCCTTTGCACATCATAAATAACCACTCTTTTAGTTGAGTTTTACATATTGCTCTACAGGCACAGTTTGAAAAAATCTGGTGATTCAGCTCCCAATTTAAAAACCACTGCTGTATGCAGCTGATAGTTTCTGTCTGAAAACTGATCCCACACCAAACTCAGTATTGGCATCTGTGTGCAGCTCTAGAATTCTGAATATTTAGGAAACTGGTCATGAATTTATTTTGAAGTAGCTCATGAGAACACAGCATCACAGGAAAAGTACAGACAATACAATGGGGAGTGTTGGAGCTCTGGATAGGGTTTATTTCACCTGGTTTTATGTATCAGCTTTAAGGTATCTTTAGATATGGTCTCAAGCTACCTAAAGTTGTTTTAGATAGTTTTAACTTGTGTTTTTACATTTTAAGGTATTTTTAAGATGTTTTAAATACAGGGTTTAAAAAAATTTTAAAGTATCTTCAGGATGAGCTGAGTTTTCTAAAAATGTCTTTTCTGTCCACTTACTGTAAAAGTGAGTCGGTTGAGGAGATTGTGTGTAGTGACATTTGCCTTTTGTCCAACAAGCCCACTGTTTCTGGCCAGGTATCACCATCTGAAGAATTCCCTGGGGTAATGGTATTAAAGGATAAACTGAATGTAGTTAGAATTTTCCTACTACCTGTAAAAAGCTTCAGCTGAGGCACCAAAAGAAGATCCTAAAATTGAAGGCCAGGCTTGGAGGGTGATTTAATTGTTTGATCTCAATTTAAGGATGCTAAAGTGAGAGTCTGAGCAGCAAATGATTTCGGTTGGAGGAGAGGTGGGTGGAATGAGGGAACTGGATGCATTTCTACTGCCCATTTTACTTAGGTAACTGACAAATGGAGTGCCCAATTTCCCCTTTACTGTCAACACCTCAAAACTAGCCCCAAGTTACCTTGTTCTCTCTAGGGGGCTTTCACCTTGAGTATGTGGCTAAAGTTTTTTCACATGTATCCCTTGGGTCCTTTAGTGTTAGGAGCTGAGGATAACCTGTGTCTCTATTCCAGTGACTTCTGGCAGGACTGGTGTCCAATTCCCAATGAGCATGGGGAAGTATGAACTTGAGCCAGGGACTCTGGAGTAGTGCACCAGTATCATCTTTGCAAATGAAGTTTAAATGAGATTTACCAGTGCAAGCATTTTCTAGGAGGCAAATGATTTGGAAGTATTGGAAATTGTGTATTCAGGTGATTTGAGCATTGGCATTTGGTAAAAAAGAAAGAACCAGGTTGTGACTCTAATTTTACTGGTGAGCTTTGGCATCTTCTGATATCAGTTAATGTGGCAATAATTTTGAAATTGTATGGGTTTCCTGTCTGTCTAACAGTTTAACTCTACTTGTTGTTATGTTATTTGAGAGGCTGCTGATGTAAATATTCGATTTGCATTTATAGGTGGTTCCTACATACTGAAATGTATAAGAAATTGTTCCCTCAAAGAGATTCAGCTGATGGACTTCTCCAAAGATGAACATTTTTAGGGATTCAGTCAAGTCATCTGTACAAACATTTGTCTTATGATAGTTTTGGAATTTTAGTTGGGATGAAGTATTTTCTATGTCTGTTCCTTCTGCAGCTGAAATTTATTAAGACATATGTGGCATTCAGAGTTGAAAATGAATGAAAATCTAAACATAAAAGGCTGAACTGCCCACTATGTATTTTCTGGCATGAAATTACCTTTCTTATGTATTATTTTATGCTCACCTTCCTTTTCTTCTTGCTTTAAGATGAAGAACAAAAGAGAGAATTTAGTGAGAATTTAGTCTTGAAAAAAATGGGGTTTACAGTCAAATTCTACCTAGATTTTTAACTAAGACTAATCTCTGGGTGTCAAGCAGTATGTATTAACTGGAAGCCAATTTTATGGACTTTCTTTTAGTTTTTTTTTTCCCCTTTTTTCATGGTGCCTTCAATAGCTTTGGCTTTATCTTCATTACTGAGTGGAAAAAAGATAACTTGGAAGGCAGACAAAATATAAGGATTTCAGGATTTGCTTACAGTTAAGAGGAAGTGATAGGTAGTCCTCTCTGGCCTTGGTTGTCCAGGGACAGAGGAACTGACTGCATGAGACATCCATAACTCATGTGGCCAAGGGACCCCAAGTTGTGTGCAATGTGCATTGATTTTGTCACTATCGTTGCACTGCAGGCGCCCATTTGATATATCAGTTTTCAAGAAATAAGCCATAATTGGCGCAACAAACAGTTGTAAGGAGGTTCCATAAGAGCACCTAAAGTCAAATGATCTATTAATGATCTGTTAAGTCTGTGGAATAAGAGATGGTGTGTCCTTACCATCTCTTTACCAAATAAACAAGAGGAGCTGTAGCTGAATGAGACAAGAGGATATTTACTAACATGAGTAGTGTATAAGGTGCCAGCTACATGGTGTCTGAGTGACAGAGAGATCCCAAGCTTGCTGTTACCAGAGGCCAGAGGGTGTAATTGCACTGTGTCTCATTATTTCCTGTGACTCCTATGTGCCTGCACATCTGCATTGCTCAAATCTAGATTTTTCAGTTCCCTTTCCTCTGCACTTTGTTCTGGGCTGCATTCTGATGTCTCTCAGTTGGACTCATTTCAGCTTCTTTCTTCTGCTACAGCAGTGAACAGTCCCTGATTTTTTTGGCTGTTGTTCGTTAAAGTTTTACAGGTTCTTTTTTTCACATATCATGTGCTAGTTTCTGTTGCCCATTAGTGTTTGTTTTGATTATCTTTTGTAGAATATGACTACAACTTGTGCCCTTGGTCTGCATTACAATTTTCTGAGGTCAGTGTTGTTTAGATCCCCTTCTGTGGCTAATCTTCTTTACATGCAATGCTGCATTTTATAGTTCAGTTTTTGGCTTGATGCTTTGTGTGAATATTCTCCCTTGGGTGAATATGACCATCGTGTTATTTGGAATACTTATTAAGTAGGTTTTGTAAGATTTTATTTGCTGGGGCTTTTCAGGGAAGGGTGTGTATGCTGCTTCTTTTTTTTTTAATCCCCCCCAGAATAGCTGCCTGTCTTTTGTGTGGATGTGCATTTGTGTGTTAATATCTTTTTGGTACCCAGTGGCCAGATGCCTCTGAGCTCTGCTAGTATTGTGAGCCAACTATAGTCTACATGACCGTGGTTTGCATGGCGCTGAGCCCGAGGTAGCACATCCTGCCTCTCAGCAGGACTTGCTAGCTCAGTCTTGGTGCCTTAGCCAACCAGCAGCTACGTATTTTCTCTCCTCTGTGGAGTGTAGGCATATAGCAGCTCACATGCTTGTGATTTACTGCATACTTCCTTTAGAGTACACAGCTCATGACTTTATAGTTGTCCTGGTGGTTGCCTGGCCATTCTCTTTCCCAGTGATGAAAACAGCAAGACAGGGCCTATATGTTTAGTTCAGACCCTGGAGATAAAAGCAATATTCCAGGATTTAGCAAATCTATACATGAGACATTTAAATGTGTTTCTTTCCCACCCTCCTGCTATGTTGGATAATTATCATTCTGTTTGGAGGAGTTTGCTATCAGTGGTTTTGCTTTTGAGGGTATTATTAAAATTTGTGGTAATTTATCAAGATACATTTGGATTATATATATCATTCATTTTCTGCCTGGAGATGAGATATGGTAAAGTCAGATCTGCTTCTGTTGTGGTAGAGTAAGAAATCCTTCACCTCCCCAGACTTCTGTTCCTTGGAGATAAAGTAGTTCAAACACAGCATTTACCAAGTGATAGGGAGTGGAAAGATCTGACTCTATGTCTCTGTCATGAAGGCTGCAATCTCATATCTCCTCAGCTGCAGTTCTGCACAGAATTTGTTTACTGCTTCTAAAATGCAGATGTAAAGTTTGTTGCACAAGTTAGACAGATGATAATCACTCGTGGACGTGGAGGAAAATCAACTTGTTTTGAGACTGGCCCGTTCTTTGTGTCATCTTCTCTGCATGTGCAGCTTGCAGCCTTTGGGAAACATTAATGTTACTTTTTAATAGAAAAGTGTACAATCTCACCGACTTTCAGTTTTCCAACTGCCAAACAAGGTGCAAAGTACTTTAGAGCATACTTAGTAGAATAAAAATAATTTTTTGGGCAGAAGCACCTATGTAGTTTCAGTGGAAGTGATTTTTGATGGAGTGGAGCCTAGTTGACTTGTTTGGATGTAAGCCTGTTGAAACAGTTTCAGATTGCACTCTCTTCTGTCATAATTTTACTTGGATCCCAGCTACTGTTCACATGCTGTTGTCATGCATCCAAATGGAGGACTCCCATCTTTTTATTATTCTGAAATTTCTGATCTCTCACTGCCTCCAATTTCCTGTCACTCTACATCCTGGGGTAGGAACACTTTTGCCCATGCGTTTTCTCTGAGCCACTTGCATCATCCTCAGTATCAAGAGACCACATTGTAGAGACATTCTCTCCAGAGCTACTATTTATATATTTTAATTTGCCCCCATCCAACATTTTAACTCTTCTGACGTGGATTCCAAGATTTTTGTTATTTAGCAGTAGCTCCCTGCTAAAACTGCTGAGACCTTCAGGAAATTACAGTGCAAAGATTTGCAGATGGTTGGAGACTTGCTGAGGCTGTACTTCACAGGGTGGCACAGACAGACTTGCCCAGTGTTTGAATGAGGTATGTAGAAAGACAGAATATTTAATGATAACTATGGCACTTGAAATTTTTACTCCTGTAACTGCAAAGGCTTTTTGTTGTGTTGGAGTATTGATGCTTTCAGTTTTACATTACTTTTGAATGAGAAACTTCCTTCTCTCAGTTTCAACTATTATGATGAATGCTGCAGCTATGAATTGTGAAAATGGCATTTTTTCTTCACAATAAAAGGGGGAAAAAATCTAAAATATGACTTTGTGCATTCTAAGGACCATTTGAAAAAAATTGCCAACTTCAGTCTTGGGGAATTTTTATTTTGCTTTACCTGACAAAAGTGATGAAATCTGTAACACTGCAGTCCCCAGTTACAGCAAAACTCATTCATCAGTGGCCTCTAAGGAGTCCATGGCTCCTTGATTTCCCTAAGGAATGCCCAACCTACAGCTTCCAGTTCATATAGCAATTTTCAGGACAGTTTGGTCTGCCTTATATGCCTTTCTCAATTCCTGTATTCCTATTTAGATTTACTGTGGATAATAGTTCTAATTGAGTGACAGTGGGAAGATCATGTTTTACTGCTATTAGGAGAAGCAATGCTTCAGCTCATTGGGTACCATTGTTGGGTATTAGATGGGATGTAATGTACCTCTAATATGAGCAGAAGATTATTGAGATGTAGAGCTGTGGGCAGTGTTAGAAGCCAAACTACACCATGAAGACTGAAGCCTGGCTTTGTCAGATAGGACAGTGTCTGGGATCCTCCCTAAAAAGGATTAGTCAAATAAAAAGAAGTCTTACTGAATTTGTCTAGAGTTGTTACTTTACATTTGATTAATCTGTAAGCATTTGTTTTAGTCATGTTCATAAAAAACCTAATTTACAGACTAAATTTTGTCTCTGTCTTGCCATTAATTTTGCAAGAAGTAAGATAAATTGAGGCAAACCCAACAGTCTATGTGGTCTATGGAAGAAGCAGAGCCAAACAAAGGCATCTTTGCCAAGATGTGCCTCTAGGACCTGTACTGTGGGAGAGGATTTCTTGCCAGTCTGTAAAAACCAGTGTATTAGCAGATGGTGACCTTTGGGAAGTAGTTGTGTGTGCTGGGCACAGGAGGAGCAGATGGCTCTGGGCAAGCCTCAAACACAGCATACTGAAACAAATTCATAAATATTCAGGTGTAGTAAAGACTGTAAGTCTATGAATGTTCCTCTCAGGGCAAATGTGGGTGTGAGGGGTCCCATCCTCTCATTCTACCTGCTTATTCCTTCCTTGCTGGACATGAGACATGATGATGCTACAATCTGTGGGGCTATGCTGTATATCAGATAAGGAAGGAGACTGAATTTCACAATGACCTGGTCTGTACAGGAAGGTGAAGAAGGAACTGTACAGGAAACTAGCATTCATATTGCCATAGCTTTTGGGGAATTAATATGTGCTCCGTAGTGGCTGAGGATCTTTTTGAGGTGGAGATGAAGTAATAGTGTTTCTGAGGTCAGCATTATTCACAGCTTTCCAGTGATGAGAAAAGAATGATAATCCACCATGTTGAATTCTTTCTCTGATATTTTTTCTTTGGTGTTTTTGGACTCCTATGTTGTTTGTTCAACTGATATGTGCTTTTGGTATTGTAAATGAGGCTGGACTACGGATAAGTGCCAAAAGCCCCAAGAGTACAATCAATCTTTTATGCTCCATTTATATTTTCAGAGTATTTTTCCCAGACAAAATGAATCTTGTTACCCTAATAGGTGGCTTTCCTGCCAAGTGTACCAGCAAAAAGCCATGAGCAGCATTTTCTCCAGCCTAATATTTTATGTAGAGTAAGATGGACCCTCTGTCCTTCACAGTAAGATGGACCCTCTGGTCATGCTTCATGTCCTGCTTCATGCTGACCTCATGAGCAGATTTATACATTCCTGTCTTTGGGTGTCTCAAAGTTCTCTTGCTAATGTCACAAATCTGAGAAGTTTGATTTGTGAAAGATCTGTTGGATCACTTAGTCCTTTCACTGTGGGTCTGTGCAGAATTCCTTCTCATGAAGTATTTTCACTTAAAACTTTTTCATTTATGGTGATTTATTGAAGTTTAATTTCTAATGTTTTGCCACACATTGCCTCTCAGAAGATCAATTTTTCAGGGCAGACGCCACTGAGAGTGCTCTGCATCTGTGGGACTGCATTTTGGAGCCAGTGAGAAGCATTATGAGCCACTGGCTGGGATTTTGGTGAGGAGTTACTAAAAATCATCTTTGTAGGAAATGACTGCATTTATGATTCAGTCACTAGGGATGACACATTTCCATTTAAAAACTAAATTTTGAGGGTTTTAGTTTGTGATGGTTGACCTTGGCTGGCTGCCAGGTGCCCACCAAGTCACTCTCTCACCCCCTCTCCTCAGTGGACAGAGGGAGAAAATAAAAAAAACCCCAAACCCCTTATGTCTCAAGGTTTTGGGGAAAAATGCAAGGACTGCACTCAGAAACAAAGAAGAAGAAAGATTTATTCTCCACTTGCCATCAGCAGCCATTATCCATCCAGTTCCTGGAAGTGGTACACATAGTGGTTGCCTTAATCACTCTTGTCCCCTCTCCCCTTTTCCTTTGGTTGCACATGATGTGTTAAAATATGGAGAATCCCACTGGTCAGTTTGGATCATCTGTCCTGGCTGTATCACCTCCCAGCCCCTCATGCACCCCCAGCCCACAGAGGTGGTGTTAGGGATGATGCTGTGCAAGCACTGCTCAGCAATAATCAAAACACTGGTATGCTACCAGCACTGTTCTGGGTACAAATACAAAGCACAGCACTATAATGGCTATTATGAAGAAAGTTAACTCCATCCCAGGCAGCCATGGTGTACAGTTAAATAATTTGTTGTAGTGATGTTTGCAGCTCCTATACAGAATATTCTTCTCAGTTCTAAATGACTGATGACATCTTTATTATTTAACATTTTCTAGAGACTGAGCTATTTTTTCTTTTGAACTTAAACTAACTAGGAGTTTTAGTGGACCACATTTCACGGAGCTTGGTTCTTCATGAAACATGACTTTGTGATTTTTATAACTCAAACTTATATTTTGAAGTTAGGTAGCAAAATCCAGTAATGCATATATTAACTCTACTAATATTTTAAATAATTTACTTTTTTTATGGTTTCAAAGTAGTTGCTCTGGGAACTGTAGTTAACCTTATTCCCGTGAAGTGATTTATTAATAGACAGTAGGAGCCCTTTTTATCTAACTGAGGGATTAAAATAATATTAAGTTAAAACTATCTAGTTTCCTCCCTCTCCTCTTCTGTTCCTTTGTAAGATGAATAAAGGTCATTTGAAGTTAATGGCTAGTACATTTGGAACTAATAACAGGAAATGCTCTTTCTAACAATAGGTAATCTCTCTTTTTGGCAGGGCTGAACCCATTTCTAAGATGTGTTCACTGGCTCATAATTCTGGTAAACCTCAAGCAGTAAGGCTGAACATTACCATGTCCGCTGCCTGCTTTAGGTCAAATTTGATTTTTTTGTGCAAAATCTTCATCAGTTTCCAAGGCTGAGACCATTCCCTTGGAATTATTGACAGCTGTTGGCTTGTTTTGAGCAGTTGGTTCAACTGAGTGGTTGAACAGCTCAGTTGTCTTAGCATTTAGGGTTGAGGAGTTGAAGCTTGCTGAGATGGAAGAGTCTTCTATGCTAGTCATGTGTGCTTGGCCATGGAAGTCTGTCCAATGTGGATAAAGTTTTATATGAACCCAAATATAGAAAGTTCAGAGATACTCCTAAGATCTTCTTTCCTGGAATAGCATCCACCCAGTATGTTTAAAGAGGCCTGAGAGTCAGTGTGAAGATGGAGAGCCATTTGGTGGAAGAGAGGTAATTGGCAATGGATATTGGAGTGCCTTGGGTACGGGGATTTAACAAGAAGCTGCGAAGAGATGGACCAGACTAGTTTAGAAAATCAAAATGAGACAAAGTGAGCCCTTGGAATATTGTGGTCAAATGGAAGGAAAGGTGCATAGGGGTTGAACCTGGGGGAGATGAACAGAAAGGCATGGGCCAATCAGCCCGTGGTTTGCTCAAAAGCTTGAGTGGAAGGTTCTGTTTCCTTTGTCACAGGGTGGCATGAAAATATTATACTTGTGTGAAATCTACAGCCAGCTCTACATCTGGAACACAGAAAAAATTTGTTGATATGGTAATTTGCTGCAGTGTATCAAGGATTTGTTTGATGGGCTTATATGTGAGCTATATTAAAGAAAAAGCAAAAGTTATTAACATACTGATTGAGGTTTAGGATGGGAAGGACAAGCTATATTCTATAGCCTTGTCAAACTTAACTTTTTTGATTTAGAGGTATTTCTTCCTGTGCATTGCCGTTGTAACATTAAGTGCTTGCTTGTGAAATAAGTCTAACCTTGAATTTGGTGCATGTGCTGGGTGTTTTCTAGTTATCAGATGTGTGAAGGGGAATGCTGCTTTGTCTGAGCTACTGGTATTGCAAAATCTGGATGTGTATAGTCAGTAAAGCAGGGGGTATAGGAAGTAAAAGGAAGTTGTTATGGGTAAGGTAGCTGAATCCATCTGTGGAGATGTGGGTCCTGACTCTGTCATTGATGCAGAGTTTTGTCTGTTGCTCAAGAGTGGCTTAAAATTTTGAAGATTTCATCTTGTTTCTTTATGTTGAAATTGGGTACCCCAAGACTGATTTGGAGAAATACTGGGTATCTGTAGAGGTAACCGAAGCCTATAATTGAAACATATTCAACTGTTAGGAATTGGAGAGTGAACACCCTGAGACCCCTGTATGTTTTTGGAAATTAAGCTTATTTTACCTCAGTTTGCAGGTTTTCCTAGTAGTGTGGATATTGCCATTCCCACTTTCCAGGGTGCAATATGAAGATTGATTAATGGCTGTGATGAGAGCTATATAAAAGCTTCTGAGGAAACGAATATTCCTACCTTGATGGTAGGATTTGAGTAGTCTGGTCCAAAAAAAGGACACAACCACTTATGGAACCATCTCTGATGTGTACACAGTAAAGCAGGGGGCCTTGTCATAGGATAATATATGAATACCTGATTAAAGACAATCTCCAAATGCATGTGTGCAAGAGGGACAAATTAAACTTGTATAGGCAGCCATTTCATAACTTACAAAGGTTTGACTTCATGATATTCTAAATACTCTTTTCATGCAGTGTTTTTTTAATGTGTAATTTATGTTTCAGCTGGGAAAGTGACTGGTAGAATAATCATGACTGGAGGATGAAATATGACGTTTAAAAGAATTAGAAGACCTCCAGATTTAGATATAGGCATTTTTCTTTATGTAAGAGTAAGTGGTAACTGGTTTGAGAATGAAATGACCATAGAGAATATTTCCACAGTTGCAGTATTCTTAGAAGTGAGCCCATGGCACCCCTGCAGGAGGCATTAGCTTGGGCACTGGGAAATTTTGCCCAGTTGCTGTCTATCTCTGTTAGGGGATAAAGGCAGGCTTCTCCTTTAAAGGCAGAAAGCCTTTCACAAGTGCTTTATTTACACTAAAAATAAATGCTGAATTGCTAGGGGCACATTGTGGAAAATGAAAACAACCCTGTTCTTCTGTATTTTCTATTCTGTAGGTAAAATACAAAAGAGACTTTGAAGAAAGCAAAGGAAGAGGGTTCAGTATTGTGACCGATACGCCCGAGTTACAAAGACTGAAAAGGACTCAGGAACAAATCAGTAATGTATGTGTCTGCAACCTAAAGTGATTGTAGATGGAGAAATAGTGTGTCTAAGAAAAGGTGTGTGTGTTGGTGGTTTTGATGAAGTCTGTGTGAGTGAACAGTCTGATTTTGGTGATTGATTTGTGTATGTCAGATTCTGAAATGTGTGTAACTGTATACCATGGACTTGTACAGCACATTGGCAATGTGTGTTCACCTCTCCAACTTTCAGCTAGTATGCTCAAAGTATTTTCTTTATTAAAATGATTTGACACTTTTTGCTTTTCTAATAGATTGGTCATCAAGTAAAGATACTTTTGGAACTTGTAAATTTACTTTTTATTTATATAAAGTGTATAGATTATGTAAATTAAAAACTTTTGTCTCTTTTTTAGCAGGGGCTGTAAAAATTAGCAAAACAAACGAGGGAATTTTCTAGAAGCAGATAAAATTTTGATGCTGAGTTTTAAAAGAAAAGATGTGGAAGACAATGCTCTGCAAGATGACAAAGAAATGGCAAATAGCAAAACGACATATTTCATTAGCTTACAGGAGTGGGTTTTCTAAAAATGGGAAATTCCTGACTTATATTTTTGCCAAGAAAGTTATTTATTTGTATTTCATTCTCTTGTAGCATGTTTAACTTATTGCATGATGGAATATTGAGTGATACATAGTGCAAGTTCTGATATGTATGAAATAGGTAAGAACTAGTATGAACTAGAAAAGATCAGTACTATTCACTTGTCTTCACTTCTCTTCTGATAATTCTTCTGCTGCAAGAACTTGTCCCTATAGATTATTTTGTGAAAATACTTTTGAATCGTTCTTTGTAGTAATAAAATAACAGCAAGGCATCAGAGACACCCAATGTAAGTATGATCAGAAAAAAAAAAAAAGGGATTTATTTACTTAAAAGAAAAAACTTTTTTTCAGGTTGGGATATTATTGAAGAAAAAAGTAATTGAAAAATACTTTTTCACAGCAAATTTTTTTTTTTAAACAAATTTTTCACAGCAGTGGAGGTTTACCATTCCTGCCAAAGCATTCACTAGTTAAGATTTTGATGTCCAGAGCCAGTCTTTGAGATGAAAAATTTGGGCTCATTTCCTGGAGCCTTGGCCAATGGAGACGACAGTTAATTTAAGAGCTGTGCAACTGCTCCTGTGTGTAGACAAGATGAGAACAAAAGCTCATCTCATGTTCATACTGGGGCTAACTGAAATTACTGGCTTGTAAGAGAGAAAAATATATTCTTTGGAGTGGCAAAAAAAGCATGGCCATTAAGACTTCCATTTGGGACCTGGGAAACTTCAGCGACTCCCTGGTTTTAATCAGCTGCATTTTTTATTCGGACTGGGAAGTTAAATTAGGTCCTCTCACGACCTACATAACTTCCTCAAGCAAGAGTGGTTCCTTTCTGTGGGGTAGCTCTGGAAGGCATCAAGGAGATGAAACGAGTGAGGTTCTGGTGAATACTTAATCCCTCGCACAGGTCTGCTCTCTAAGGAGGGACTGAGAGGAGTGTCCCGCAGCAGGCTTGTGGTGCTCAGTTTGGGGTATTGGCCTGCCAAGAAATTCATTCAGACCTCCCAACCCCAGTACCCTCAATACCAGACTACAGAATAGTAGGACACAGCTCACTTGCATGCTCTTATCTCTCTCAAGTTCAAAGCACATTGTGTTTTCTGTTGTGGGAAAAGGAGATAATAAGAACAAGTAGTTTTGTGACATGGGAAAGAGCTTTCTTCCCATCTCTGCTTTTGAGTGGATCAAGGGAGTTTCTGTTCTAATGGAATATCTTGTTCCAGAATTTATGATACTATCTGGTTCCTGAACCAACGATACTTACCTGCCTTTTCAGATCCAGAAATAGCTTTTTAAAATGGGAAAAGTGGTTTTATTTCAGGTTTTTACCTTTGGCCATTGCCTGTATGACTACTTTCTCTTCATTTCTAAACATGCTATTCTTAACAATATAGGTTTGATTTATCCAGTGGAGAGTTGTTTACTTTATGTATGTAGCTGATAGTGATTCCAAGTCAGGGACCCTATTAGAAATAATTAGTCTTGAAGGGTAAAATGGAATTTTAAAAGGTGCATGATAAAAGAAGTTGCATTTAATTTCTGTTTACAATGAAATAATTAATTTATAGCATTATATCCTAGAAAGATAATTCTGCATAGGCGACAACTTCAATTTAATTAGAAAGCTCCTGTATTATAGAAATGCTTTCCACAGAGAGTAGTTTCTGTATTTGTCAGATAAGCAGTATACATCATGGACTAATGATCTAATCAAGATTTCAAGACACTGAAAGGTAAGCACTTTAGTAATTCTAAAATAATTTTAATTTTTTAAACAGAAAAATGGAAGAATATTAATATATCTATTTAATTTTCAGTTTAGTTTTGATTTCACCTTGAAGTACTAGAAACTCCTCAAAGAGCCTATTTGAACCAAAATTGTAACTACTTCATTGAAGGGGTAAGTGAGAACAGTTAATTGTGTAGATATCCTTGATGAGAATAAATAACAAAATAAATTTTATAATAATAAAGTTAAGTAGCATAAATATTTTTGAAAGAGTATCTTTTTTGTCCTGATATAAAGTTTGGCAGCATATAGATATTAGCACAGTATTCTGACTTTTTAAAGAATCTCTTGTGCTATGAATATAAATCTTGTGAGGAAAAAAAATCATGGGGGTAGTGGAAGGAGTGTGGGTAGATAAAAGGGTTGAATTTTGGTTGTTATTTTGCCACCAACGATCCTTCCTCTGAAGATTTAGACCAAACTTGTGGACTTTATTTTATGGCTCTTATGGAGGTATCAGGACCAGAGTGATGCTTCTTAGACAAGAATGAAATTTAATCTCATGATTTTTTTAGCATTAAGAGCCAAATTCTGCAGATATGCAACATATTTTGGCATATTCGTCAATACACAAAAAATACGTGTTATTCTCACAGACAAATGTGTACACTTTGTCAAAGGCCCTTGCAGTGTTTTTTTTGCCCATTTTGGTCTTTGAGAAGATTTTCAGAATGAATGCCAATATTCTCAAAATGAAAAAAGTCCCTCCTTCCCCATGTATTTTTGTAGGTGATTTTGCAGTTAAGCTAGCTGCAAACTGGTTTTGCAAGGAAGAGATTAAGGTGGCAAAAGGAACAGAATAAATAAAGATGATGGCAAAAAATGTGGGTCTATCGTGACACAGGGCTAAGTGAGGGAGTAGAAACTCAATCTAGTACTATTTTCTTTGGGGAAATGGAACACTTTCAGCAGTCTGCAGCAATGAGCTGCAGCTTACTGCCACTGCACTTTTATGTCTCGATATATGACTTGAAGCGTGTTTTATCCTATCCTGAAATATGTTGCTCTTTCTTAAATATGTTTCTGGTAAATGTCTGCAAAGTATAAAAGAAAACAGGTGTCCATACAAATTGATGGAGTGAGAAGCTTTCATTAAGATAAAGGCCAGTGCTTGGATAGTAGGGGTTGCTGGCTTGGTTGTATGGCTGGAAGGATGCATGGAAGCTTTCACAGTGCTTGTGCTCATTGCATTAAGAGCCCATGTAAAAGCATTCCTCACTTTGGCATTAATGCTGTTATGAACTTGAATCACATAAGAGCAAGAAGCACCACACATTTGTGCCCTCCTTCTCCTGGAGACACAGCAAAATGAAGTCATGCAGTTCATTTATTTGCATGTGACTAATTTTCCAGTGGGTTTGGGTTGTATCTGAAGTGAAAACAGTACAAAAATAAGAAAACAGATTAAATCAGCTTTAAAAAACACATTTCCAAGGCATCCTATTTTGGTGAAGAACTTAGGAAAGCTGGTAGAGTTAATGAAGGGAAGGTCACTGAATCATCCCTCTATGGGTGAGGGAGTGGCTTCCCAAGTATCAGGAGTTGAACTCCTCACTGAAGTTAGTGAAACCTTTATTGGATGCAAAGAGTGCATGAAGATCTTGTAGCATTCTTGAAAGTTTTGTATGTGGGTTCTAATGAGAAAAGCTGTGTATTAATTTTCCTTAAATGTCTTTAATGAAATATGGTGCATGGTGTGAGGCTTTTAATTATCAAGGGTTGCATTCTATGTGCAGTTAAATTTATACAGCTTCAGGGGATGCAGAGAAGGACAGGAATTCCCCCATAATTTGAATCAACTGAACACCTGTTATCTGGACAAAGACACAAATGATAAGGAAATTGGGCACTACCTCAGATGTGATAAAAATACATCTTCAGTTGCAACTAAAGGAGGACACAAACCACATTGCTACTGTTGTGCACATCTGCACATCTCAAATTAGAAACTGTCCTTGACATACACTGAGCCATGGCTCCCTATTTGGAAGCTATTGGCAGAGTTGTTCAGTCTGTTTACTTGCTCAAACATAAAATGATCTCTTAAATTGCCAAAACAGATTGTAGAGAAAATTGGCAGGAGAAGATGTTAACAACATGGCCCGGAGCTCCACTTGTAGGATTCACAGCACAAAGCCTGCAGATACTTGTCTCTAAGTGCTTTTTTCCCTCCATTGAATTCAAGTGAAGGAGAAGAATAGGGAACAACAGAAATTAACAGCAGCATCAATGTCTGCATTTCACAAAACCAGCCCTGGCACATCAATAGAGAGACTGGGTAAGCATTTTAAATTGTATGCAAAAGAGCTTATGCTGCTATAGGGGGTTTTACTGCTTCTGAAGTAATTAATATTTTATTCCTGAGCCCTTATATTCCTAAGCATGATTTTTATCTTGCTGTTGTTTCATTGGGAAAATAAGTATTTATTTATGTGTGACAATTGTGTTGACTAACACAGATGGGATAGCACTTGTTGAGCAGTGCCCTGGTGCTGCATGTCTGTGGCAGGTGTGCTCAGCCAGATGCAGCCTGCTACTGATGGCCTTCTGCTGACCTTGGTACTTCTGACAGTTTAACATGAACTGCAACTCCAAGAGGTATTTATTATTTGGTATGTTGTAGACTTAATTCCACACAGCTGCACTTCAAATATCTGCATATAACTCATGTTATTAAGCATCTATCATTTGAGTTGAACAGCATTTTTCTGTCTGGAAACAAGAAGGTTGAATGTGGCATTCCTATTGCTAACATGAGTGTATCTCTGCAAGAAGGTGGAGTTCCTGCTGTGCTCCTGTGCAGTGAACATACATGCATGGAGTCCAACTTTGTTCTTTCTGTGGATTGATCTTCTAAGCTTGTTTTGTGTAGATTCATAGAAATGGAAATTCTGAAAAGCCTCAGGTCCTTTGACTTTCTAATAGTTCTGTGTTGGAGTTTGATTTCTTATTTTCAGAAATCATTCTGCCTTAAAGTGTAAAGTCCTAATAAATGCTTTAGAAATTACTTAGCAAAAGAATTACCTTAATTTCCAATAACCATGAGTATTTTTTGCAGATTTTTACATAGGTTTTATACTTTGTAAGCTTTCAGAAATTTTAAAAATGACTGAACACATTCTTAAGAAATGATGAACCTAAGGAAATGTAAGTAATATTTTAGATAGAACTCATGCTAAATGAGAAAATAGAAAGCTTTGAGAATTGCTTTGAAATTTCAAGGTGTATTCTACTTTAAAATGAAAAATCTTTCTTTACTGATCATTATCAAAATACGCAAAATTAGAGACAGCATTAAATTAGTTCCTATGCAAATGAATTCTTTACTTCCACTTTCAGGAAAAATTCTGAAGATATTTAGTGGCATGCTGCTTTGTTGGGCTTCATTACTTCTTTTTCCTATGATCCCTGTGTAGGACAGTAGTCACCAAGTATTCAGCTTTCTAATGTTTTTTCATTTACTATTTATTTATTGTATGTTTTGATACTCCACACACCATAAAATGTTGTACAAACAACCTGTAACTTCTTTGTGGAGTTTTCATCAAAGCTTCTTTCTCACTTCTTTAACTGTATTTGTTTACATTGTTTTCAGAGTTGTCCAAGAAATAAGGAAGTATTGGAATTCTCCAGTATGGAAGATATGGATATGTGGTCCTTATTTAAATGAAGAACTAAAGCACAGATGTTATTCATACTAATACAGTAAATAGCACCTAGAGTAAACCATTATCTTCTGTGTAGGCTCCTATTAGATGTAGAGGGAGGCACAGCCTTTGCTAGGGAATTTTACAGTTGTTTGTTGGGGAGGAAAAGATTGCTGAGAATCTAGAGCAGTGTGTTCGTGATTCATCGACTTCTCTTTCTGTTCCCATAACTTTTTCACATTCTCTTTTCTGGTCTCTCTTTCTCAATACTTGTGATTTACATAACAATAGCTCCCAACATGTAGGAGGAAACTGTATTTTTAGACTCCAGAATGCCAACTCGAAGGATAGTTTTTTGGAATGTCAGATAGTCATTACAGTAATTCTGTATGAAACTGTCAGTACAGGTGGAACTGAATAATTTAGATGACTTAAACGATGGTTAAATTTCTGCTGAGCAGGCAGAAGTTCAGTTTTCAGCAATGTATAATTCAGTTATAGACCATATTCTATGGGGGTAGTAAAACAGATATCCCTAATGAGGAGACATTGCTCACCTGCTAAAGGTCAACTTCTCCATCCAGAGCAGCAGAAGCATTAGAGTCTATCAGTGATGTTGTTATAAAGCTGCTTCTTCTGAAACACAGGTGGAAAAGTGCACAACTCTTCTCTAGAAACAGCAGAAGCTTTGAGAAGCTGGAAAACGAACCCCTGCCCAAGGCATAACTGCATTTGGAAAAATTGTTAGCATTAGCAATAAGGATTTATAATGCTGTTAGTGTGCTGTTTGTTGTATGTCATACTGCCCACAAGAGTGTTAGGTGTGTAAATTCAGAAAGGCCTTTGGCTAAGTCCACTGAAACACTATCTGCAAATCTGTACTGAGGTTCTGGTAATACTTATGTGTGAAAGAAACACATTAACATGTTGTGTAAAATGGAAATTCCTTTCTGTTGCACACAAGTCTATTTGGACTAGAATGGCATGTGACCTTGGGACAATGTCTGCCTGGGGAAGGTTCCCTTTCAGCAGCCCCACTGTGAGGATGGTAAGCAACCTCAAATGAAGCTTCTCAAATGTGAATCCTCAGAGATGCAGGGGGAAATATTTTAGGTTAAGTGGATCTCTGATAGTCAAAGCAAGCAGATGTGACGCCTACATAGCTGCTTCTTAATGATCTTATTCCATCTGGCTTTATTCTATAGGGTTGCTTAGAAAGAAATCTTTTTTCTGTCTTTTTCTTAGGCAAGTATAATGTGATGCTTATTGTTGTGGTTTCTTATATTTTTCTAGGGTTTCAGAAGTCTATTTTATAAGTTTACAGAAGAAATTATTTTAACTATTGCTTTTTTTTTGTATTAGTGCTTTCATATGAAATCAGTTGATAGCAGAACTATGTAGCCTCAAAGTTTCAAAAAGTTTTCCATGAAGTTCCACAGGGAGTAGTATAGTCTTTCTGATTCTAATTTAAATAAATAAATTTGACAGGATGACTGTAACCTTGCTCACTGTATTGACAAAATAAAATGAGTTTTGTGGTGAAAATAAAGCAAGCCGTCCAGAAAAATCCCCAAAGGCATGGATTTACTGCATATGTAAGTGGGTCAACTCATGCATGAGGAATGAATGCTAAATGTAAATTGGTTGCAAAACTGTAGACTTTAAGTAGAATTGAATCAAATGATAACCTAAATATTTTGATAGGGATGTCCTATCATGCCTCTCTTTTGGAAACAGCCAGAAAGCTCAGCATTACAGAGAAATAGTTAAATCATGTATTTGTGTAAACTAGAACAGTGTCATTGCACTCCAGAATCAAAGGCATTGCATTCATTTATGTTGCTGGCATTGGTAAATTTTAAGTTCTACATGTATTTGGTTAAACCTGTATTTGCTTTGATGGGTTGGTTTACGTGATATACACTCAATTCAATAAGACTGCTCTATTCCTTGATGAGCGCAATGTTCAATCCAGCCTAGAAAAATACTTCTTGGGCTTTTCCTGGGTTAAAATAATAATAAAATAGAATAATCTAGTTAGGGAATACAAAAGAAAAAGATAGAAATTTCTGTCTCGCAGATTTAATTTTCTATTTGTGATAACATTCATATTGCAAGGCAAGGCTTATATGAAGGGGATCAGTAATTATAAAAACTACTTCATAATCTTCAAATATGTAACATAACATTTCATGGACTTCATTTTTAATCCACACTAATTGCCAGCTTGTGGACAGATGAATGTGTTGCAGATACATATTGATCTAAAGGTTTATGTCTGTACTTATAACTCTGAAAATTCAAATTGAAGGTTAAAACAGCTATGTAAATGTGAGGAATAAATTGTCAGGTATGCCATTTCCACATTTTGTGGTGTTGACTGTATTGCATATGCCTCTTTGGGCAGTATTTTATGGAATGAAAAATTCCAAGCTGTAATGAAGACAACTATGAAGTGTTTTGTGTTAAGTGTTGTAAGCACCTGTCCATTGTCTGACTAAAGGACGTGCGTCTGTCTTTAAACACTAGTGACTTCAAGATTGAATCTACTTGGAAGGTTTTTTATGTTTAAATATATGGCTCTTTTTTTTCCTGTTGTGATACTAAGCAACTGATTTATGACAAAACCCCAACTTATTTTTCTGGTATCCTTGAATATATTTTAGTGGTATCTAAATCACTAATTATTTTTAATGAGTACACACTTTTGAAGTCAGTCTTTTTTACATATAGAATAAAGAGAATGAAAATAAAACCTCTTCATGGCAGCTCAACTTGGGAGCTAATTAAAATGAGGCTTTTAAAATGGGAAAAAATTAATTAGCCAAAAAGTTGAGAAGTAGGAATTGGCACCTCCAGAGATCTTTGGGTAGTTAAATGCTTGCAAGGAAAATATAATATATTATTTCCTTGTTTTATTTCATTGTCCATTACCTGCTTATCATTTTACCTTTCAGTTCCATCTTACCTAATGCTTCTGTGCTTTGCATCAGTTGCTAGGGCACCATCTTAGGCATTAAACCTCCTGCTGAAGAACAAAATATTCTGCTTCTTCTAATACCATCTTTAATCTTGATCCCTGGAGATTTTAATGTCTCACCCCTATGATGCTCACAGGCTTCATTGACCTTGACAACAGGAGTATCTTATCTGGTCCTCTGTGGCACTTTTTTTTTTTTTTTGGTTGTTGTTGTTTTGTTTTTTGCATGTTAGGACAAATTTATGTGATTTTGTGATTTCCTCTAGGCTGTCAGTAGATATATTTGTTGTGACAAAGGCAGCACTGTAATATGTATAACCCCAATGATTGAACTTTTTAACCATCCAACCATCCTAACACAAGAAAAGTTTACTTCTCCAAGCAGTAAATTAGAGTGACACAAGATTGCTTTCTAACCCTTTCTCCTCTTGTAATTATTTAAATAATGATTCAGTTAAGGAGATATTTGTGTACTTTTTTTGGAAGGCTCTTTGTCTCACACCAACGCAGTCTTACTATTAGAAACCACATTATTTAAATGGAAAACTGAAGGATGTTTCTTCCCTGCCACCCCCTCTCTAGATCTGCCTTGAGTTTCTTTCTCTCCTGTCTTCCCTGAGTTGGTGAGTGGTGACCTGGTTTAGTCCACACAAAGGACAGTGTATAAAGGGGGAGATGCTGAATATATCACTAAGTAAGCCAACCACAAGCAGAAAATAGAGGGGGTCTGAATGTCAGTCCCTAGTGGACTTTGGGAAAATCTAGTCTGAAGAAAATATAATTTCAGAGGTGGCTTTTTTTGAACTTCAAGTCTTTTCTGAATTTCTCCCTGCTGGGTCTTGCCTTCCTTTTTTCTTTACTGGGGAATAGTGGTGTAAAGTGAACCCATACCCAGTTTGGCCAGTCTAGTCCTTTTCTAGCCTTACGAGGAGAAATACACTTGAGAGTGTGTGACTTCTGTTCCAAGGTTAGCTGATTTTTATAGGGTTTGGCATAACAGAAGAGCTGTTCCCAGCTTCCACAATAGTGAGTGGCTGAGTAGCTAAGGACGATAGTGTGGCTGGTGTGGGTTTTGGCACAGCAGAGATGGTCTTTGAGGGAGCACTGGAGGATTGTCTTATGAGGAACCCGTGGCAAGACCCAGAGTCTGTACTGGGGCAAGGTCTGGATGTCTCCAGGCTGTACCTCAGTGTGCCAATACTGAGCAGGGTCCTCCTCCCTCCTCTTATCATTAAGTGGGACAAAGGTACTTGGTCACCTTTGATCTTAAGTGAGATTGGCAACCATTTTGTTGCAGAGCTGAAGGCACTCAGTTGCGCCGTTCCCTCAGGTACCACTAATGCAAAGTGAAGGATTCAAATGATCTGTGGAGGTGCCTCAATCCCATCTCTCATGGTTTCTTGCCTGCTCAGCAGAGATACTTACTCTGGTGTGGGCTGGGCTGCCCTTGGCTGCAGTGTTGTAAGAACAAGAGGAAGGGCCAAGGGTTTTATTTGCCTGTGCCAGCAAGCTGTAGACGTGACCAGGGCAAGGGTAGCAGGCATGGAATGAGGTCACTTGTTTGGCATTGCCTTTTGTTTAGTGTTCCTTTCTGCACAGTGTGTGTTTCTGGCTCAGATGATAGCTGACATGCTGTCTTGAATTGAGTTAGCAGTCAGGGTCCTTTTCAACAGAAATTGAGTGGATGAAAGGCTCAAAAAGCTTGGTGGTAATGGAAAATTAAGCAGAATTATCAATGAAGTTATGGCAAAAGTTGTAGAAAGCTGACTTTATTGTGGGATTGGAGATTAGATGATCAGCCTATATTGAAAATTAGTGGAAAAATGCTCAGAAGACACAAATGAGGGTTGAACTTTTAGTATGAAAAAACCCCATTAAGCAGAAAAAGTCTATTAAGTTACAGGTAGACTGTAACTGCAGAAATGAATGTGATTCTGTACAGTTTCTTATGAGGCAAGAACTAGGAGCAGGAAATGTAGCAGTCAGGCACTATACTTAAAAGAAAAGCAAGTCTGTGGTATATAATAAAAATGTGAAGCTCATTAATATCCCAGCTAGGGAAGACTAGAAGTATAAAATACATTAAAAGAAAGATTAGGCAAGCTTTTGAAAGTTAAATTAATCAGGAAATATTAACTGTTGTTATCCAAATGCAGTGACAGGGTTGGTAAGGCTCTGGTGTGCTGAAAGCAGGAAACTGAAATGATCTTAGTAAGGGGAGGCTGTTCCACAAGTACTTGCCTTGGCATGCATTACTGAGCAGTGACAGAGCTGTGATGGTGTCATCAGTGAAACCAATGGATTTAGTGAGCTTAGTACCTTGTGCAGTTTCTAGTCACAGGTGTGGCTCTGTCCTACCGAGTTGTGACCAACCCATTGTGTCCTTGGTTAGCCATAACTGGCTTGAATGTATACAAAGTTAAAAAGGATTAATAATTATGCACCTGACCCTAGACCTCCTTTGATATCAGTGGGCTTCATTCATGACATCTGATCGTATCCACAGGCTCTCTGTTACAATCCAGAGAACATTTCTGAGCCTTGAATGGTGAATTTTTGAAGACGTGGCTGAGATGCAAAGGTAACTAAGATGTGATGGGTATTCCTAACATACATGCAAGTGTTTTTGCATGGCATGGCAGTTGGCAGACAAGGTATTAGTCATGAGTAACATGGCTTTGACCCCACTAGCATTTTTTACTGGTTTTCAAGTGAATCTCCTTATCATGTTTCCACACTTGCCTTGGCAATACAGAACCCTCTTGAAGCATACAAAGTGGATTCATAAACTGAATGATGTGCTCCAACCACCAAAGTGTATCCAGTCCATTTGACCAGAATAGAGCTAGGCTGTAGCTTCTTCCCCCTCTTGTAAAATATTTTATGTCCTTAGAACCATTTAATCCTAGAGATCTGCTCCTGTTACACTGCAGAACTTTCTAATGGAAACATTGCTAATGTTATCAGGCTTGGAAATGAGACATCACTTGGAAGTTGTGTTCCCTTGAGACCCGAGTGTGATGCTAACTGCAGCTCCAAGCTTTAAAATTCAGAAAGAGGAAGGCTGGAAATAGTGGGCGCTGAAAATCAGATTGTTGCATGACCTCTGTTTGCCCTGTCAAGGGGTCACTGAGACTTGTCTGGTGCATGCACTAAACTTGTAATTTATGTTTGTGGAGGATGTCAAGAGGAAGATTCATGCCTGGATGTGCAGGTGCTCCATTAGGACTTAGAAAGACTTGGATTGATTAGGTGGTTATTGCCATCTGCAAAATTAGCCTGGTCAGAGACCCCTGACAGGGAAGCTTGGTGCATAAGCAGTGATCCAGGCTGCAGTTGATAAAGCCTCAAAATGTTGGCAGTAGATAACTGAGATATCTGTGAGAGCTATCACATCTGGTATGCCGGCTCTGAAGTTTTGGGGATGCCATCCTGCGTCTGTCTGATGTTGGAACTGAATTTTGCCATGGTGTTTTGTGGCTGGGTCTGCAGAAAATAAGCCCACTCTGTGTGTGTGTGTGAGAGAGATACAGGAGGGAGGGGAGGGTAGCCAGAAATTTAGCTGGTTTCTGTTGCTTTTGGGGCAGTGTATAAATATATGCCAGATGTATAAATGAGACTTGGGAATTGAGTATATCCCACAGGTATAAATGAGACTTAGGAGTTATCTGGTAGGCCTGTGTCTGTCAGAAAAGATATTCCTGTGGTTCAGAACAGCATGAGGAACTTGGGGAATCCTAGGAAATCTGCTCCATGTGGGCAATTTGTTTATATTTTGCAACATGACCTTTTCTGACATAACTCTAAATAAAATGTGAGGGCTGAGAGGTGAGGCACACAGTCCTTCTCTGTTAAACTAATAAAGCTGGCTGTATCCCATGGATCTGGCTTTTGTTCACCTGTGTATCCTGCTCAGTATTTGGTTTTTGTTCTCAGATATGTACTGCACAGAAATGGAGCCATTTTCTCAGGCTGTTTCTTACTGGTTTTAAAGAAGTGGCTGGACAGAGGAGAGGTGTCTCAGGAACTATTTCCTACTGTATGAGCACTTTTGTTCACTGCACTTAAGAACATTGCATTGTAAGGGCCACTGAAGCAGGTCCTTAGCTGTCATCTCTGTATTTGCTCTCAGAAATCTTGTAATGCATGTTTTGAGCCTGATCTTGAAAGCCTTCAGATTTTTTTGCTCTAAGTTTTTATCTAGGTGTTACCTGAGGTGTTTCTTGTTTGTCAGACAAGTTCTCTTAGACATGATTGAATGTATGGATCAACCATCACTGATTTGTATGAAGACAGGGCAATACATCTTACTACAACTGGGTTTGGGAAGTCTGCTCTTTATTCCTGATCTTTCTGATGGCATTCTTTGTTGCCTATGTCAAGCTACTTCAGTTCTGTTTCCTTTACAATAAAATGGGAATAATTATGCTGAAGGCCTTTAGAAAACTCTCTCAAGTTATAAAGAAAATGGTAGAATAGCTGAATGGTGTGGCTGCTGGTTGTTGTTACTTGTGTGTGTAAATGTTCTAAGTGGTAATTTGGGAGCACAGGAAACAGTACAAGAAGGAGTGTCTTGAGTCATCAGCTCTAGTCTTCTCTTTAGGAAAGGCATATCATAGAGAGTTATCAAAACCCATGTCAAACTCTGTATTAATCTAATTACAGGTTTAGCCTACTCTTTTTGAAGACAATTCCTTAATTTCATCTGCTGCAGGTAAGAAGCCTCATCCAATTTTCACAAAATAGTTCTTTATGGCAGGGCAACCATTGTCTTTTTGTTTGCATGGCACTTCTGCCTCTGTTATGTGTTGAGAGAGTGTCATTCTCAGACTTTTGTTATGTGAAGCTGAACAAGTGAGTAGTTTTTCATGTGCCCTTGCCTAAGTTTCACTATTCCACAAAGTCTTGGCTTTGCCTGTTCTGATGGGAACTCACTTTTTTTTGAGTACAGAGGCTGAGAGTGTTTTTCATGCTACAGTGAGATTTAAAATATACCTTTCGTGATTAATTTCAGGATGATATTTGGTTTTCTTCATGGCCGTTTTGGTGGCCTGCAATTACTGTGTGATTAATTTGGATATGCAAGTACGTCTTTTTCCAACTATCAAACCTGTAACTTGCAGTAGAAATTCTCTGAAGAGCATATTTTTGCATTAAGTAATATTTAATTCCCTCTGATTGCTCCAGACCTCAAACCTGATTAGTTTTACATAGAGAATCTTTTTTACAGCCATACCTCATTAATAAAATTACTTAACAAAATTAATCATGGTCAGACCCTTAAGGTATTTCCTCTTGGTATCTTTAAGCACCATTCTGTTAACACAGCTTGTTAAATTATTTGTGCAATGAGCTGATCTACCTATCTGAATTTGCAATTCTTGGATCAGTCAACATATTTTCTAACTTAATACATAAACCTTAATTTTTTGTACTACTTCTCTGTGGATGCCATGCCCAATTTGATAGATTATTGACAGTCCATATAATGATATTTATGATTTCAGAGTGCATAGTCATTCTTTGGTTCTTTCAGTTTGTCACATAGAAATCTGCATAATAGCAGATATGTTGGAAATTTTAGTGAATATAGAAAATAACAATGGAAAACTTTTATCACAAGGAGTTGCAGTACGTTTCTTGGGAAAATATTATTAAACATGTTTTTGAGATAAAAGGATCATATGGTGACATATCATATATAGTGACAGGCTTGAGATGTTCCTTGCTTGCTTGTTTCATACAACTTTTTGTAAAGTACAGGTAATTGTATTTCCTTTCTTGGTGTATCTGAAACAGTAAAGTTTAAAGACCTTGTTAAAAGTCTTCTTATTCACTATAGATGTGAATGTAGCTCTAGGGTTCAACCTGTTGCAGTAAGAGTTTCCTGGATACTTTTTGTTTGAAAGATGCTGAAATTTTGCAAATGCTTTTGCTGCAGTGTGGAACCTTTCAAAGTTATTCTTGAGAGAAGTGAGGACAACCCTGTTTCTGTGCTCAGAGTTTGTGATAGATGGTTGTGTGAGGCACTTGTTTCACATGTAGGTTGCTGTCTCTCTGTGTTGCCTATGTGTCTCTGCCATTGGAAGAGTCTCACTTTGCATACCTATTTTTCATAAGTTGAAAGAAGCAGAAAGAAGAGAGAGGGAGAGAGAGAGAGAGAAATCAGGATAATTAATACAAAGTTTCATAGAGCTAAAGCAGAATTCAGTTCTGAGTTCCTGTTTGGAAAGCTTGAACATGGGTCATGCATCTGTGTACATAATGTGTTATGCCAATTTTATACAGAATTTTGGAAATTGCATGAAAGTTTATAATTTAAGAGGAAAGTGATGTGCTGATCACTTTCAGTCCTTCTGGATACAGTTAAATTGATGTGCATTCAGAAAGAGAATGGATAGGTGGAAGACACTTGAATTTGAAACATCAACTGTAACTTTAAATGCTGTGTTTGTACATGAAAACCAAAGAGGGTCCAGGTTTAATATGTGAATGACCATAGCTCAAAGTCTTGTGTATCTTTTACTGCTGAGATCTAGTATTTGGCTGTTTTACAGACTGGAGTCTTCTCCCTCCTTCCCTTTGTCTGTCTCCAATTCCACCAAGAAAACTGAAGGTCTCATTCTCCTGATGCCCAGCATAAGAAAAGAAATCTAGACAGTCACAACTAGTTTGACCTCACAGCAAAGTTCCTTTTTGCCAACTCAACTCTATCCAAGTCATGAATGGGTTGTGGAGGGATTTCTTCTCTGGAGGCAAGAGGTGTAACTTCCAGGAGAGATCTGAGTTAGTCATCTTTGGCCCAATTTGCCAGTCAGGTGTTCTGGTGCGCCTCTTGCTCTCCTGTCTTCCTTTTTAACCTGGGACTGTCCTCTGCCAGCTCAGTGGTTGGTGGCATTGTCCTGAGACTCTCTGGTAACATCTCACAGAGGGTGGAATGTGTTTCTTGGGGTAGGATTAATCTCATATTAGCTTGGTATTTTGATTACGAAAGTGCCAGGAAATGCAGAGGCACAAGTGCATTCTCATATTTGTGTACTGGAACAATTAATCTGTGTACTTGTTCCAAAGACATTTCCTTATCAGGGTACAGGAGGCCAAACGCCTTGGTAGATCTGTGTGGCCAGCTCCAAATGCCTTGCCAGTGAATTGTTAAATAAAGGGAAATCCTTTAACTTGTGTGTAAGCCTGAAAGTGAGGGGATGTCCTGCTACTCTTTTAGGTTTTATTTTGTCTCATGTTCTTCACTGCAACACTGGATCTGTATTGCTTCCTTTTCTGTGTTCATTTTACAAACCATTTTTAGGTCCATGTTAGGATTCTGCTTCATCAGACTAGTAGCAGTCTAAGCCTGTGTGCATGGGCTTGGTGCTCTAGGTGGGAACTATGACAATTTCCCTAAAAAATCTAGAATAATTTTAATGTTTTTAGATTTTTCAAGAGCATTTTTGCACTGATACATAAGGACTGTTGCATTTGTATGCTATTAGAGCAGATGTATGCTATCAAACCAGATGAAAGAAAGCATGGCTTATTTATTCAAATGCAGTCATGCAACCCTCACTTGTCTAGAAGCAGACATATTCTTAATTGCCAAGCAAAGTTTGTTTGTGTTAGAATTATTGCTCCAAATGACCTTGGCAATTTGCAGTCTCCTGTAGCTAATAGCTTTCTGAATGAAAACAGTGGACCCTGAACTCTGGAGGTGAATAAAGTAATGCTTTGCTGTGTATTAAGAGGAATTTTCAAGTATGCTTTTTGCATTGTTTGATAACAACACTGTTTACTAAAATACTAAAGTACTAAAAGCTATTTAGTCTTTCTTATCAACAGTTAACTTTGATAACCCTTGTCCCCATAGACAGTCAGCATTTTTTAAATTCTAATTTGTTTACTGTGCTCTCTTAAGTGAGTAGCTCATTTAAAAAAAATTGCCCTTTTCCCTTTTGTTTAATGATAGTTCTTTTAAAAGGAGCCTGCTGTCACGTGGCTAGCAATAATCTGTATTTTTGCCTAATTTCCTTTTCCTTTTTTGTTGTGTGTGTCCTTGGTTACATTTGATTTTATATCTAGAAGTGGAAAGAATCATTGCTTATTGAAATGGTGGTCCATAAAGACTCCTTTGTCTTTCAAACTAAATTTCTTTTTGGTATCCTGAGTCTTGTTCTTGTACAGGGTTTTGCTAACATCTCTGCTTTGTCTGTGCTTTCCTACACAGATACTTTCCACGCTTCCCCTTCATGCATCTTTAGTTTTGGTTAGAAATCCTCTTAAATTAGAATAAAGGAAATCAAGGAATTTTAAAAACTCTTTTTAAAAACATTAATTTTTTATTATTATTATTTTTATTTATATTTAGTTTTTTTCCTTTGCTGGACTTTCTGCCTCAATCCAGTACAATAATTCAGTATATTTTGCTGTAATTCTCTTATGGAAATTATAATAATAGTGATGATAATTCCCAAGTCCTCTGCTTTGTGAGAACCTGCTTGACAGCATTAAAAAGTAGCCTTAATAAAAAGAAACTAATTCTATTGATAAAAGTGTTAAAAGTCAATGTGGTGACAAGCTGTGCTGTCTTGGAAAAGCAATTAAAAACCCCTAAATCATAATATCATTTTCTCAAGGCTTTTTAATACTGAAATCTTCAAACAGGGTTTATGTATGTGAAGAGCAAAAGAACATGGGAAAAATTCACTTTGCAGAACTGAGAGGAGATGTCTGCAAGTAAACTTTTCTTTGGAAATGTGTTTTAAGAATAGAAATGTTGATAGTGTGAAATCTCTCTGAGTAGTGAAAAAAATCTATGGTGCCTTTTAAAAAAGCAATGCTGTTGTCCATTTGTGTCTATTTTAGACCCTCACATCAACATCTGCACACAGAAATATCTGTTATTAAGCTGTTCAGGTCATTAAACTGGATGTAAGGCTGTGCAGAAAGAATTCATGAACAAAGTATCATTCATCAGTATTCTACAGTAACTATCTGCCAGCTTCCTTCTGGCACTTTCACTCTGTTTCCTTCTTAAAGGAAATGAGATCATTCAAGGTAGGCTTGTCCTTGATGAAAGAGGTGTAAACTATCTTATATTTTCAAAAGTGTTATTGTTTAAGAGCTTGCCAGAATAGCTTTTTGCTGCTAAATTTTTGATGGCCAATACTAAAAAATTGAATACTAAGAAATAGTCTAAAGAATGAAATAAATGTTTATTAAGAAACTTTTTGGATAATTGAAAGCTATATAACTATTGGGAAGCAGATTTTAATTGCCAACTTTAATCACTCTGAGGAGAATTTATAAATTTAACAGATGGCAACTTATTAAACAGGTCCCTTAGTCAATATGATGGGAGACTTGATATCAATTTTTACTCTGATAGAGGAGAAGAATTAACTGGCAATGTAAAAATTGGCAGTTGTTATGGCTATGATCTGATTGAAGTAGGTATGTTTGAGCAGACCATGACTCCGGGCAGTAGTGTGTTTATTTGGACTATTAAAAGCCCCTATTTGCTAACCTTAAAGCAATTAACTTAAATGTAGCACAACTGTAACCACATTGCAATGAAATGCAACATGACACAAAACAGAATCAGTCTTGGTTCAGAAGTGATGGTCATGAAGGATCTGATAAAGGAGATAAGCAAAGAATGACACAGTTTTGTGGCAAGTTATTCAAGGTAGGGCAAGAATAGAATGTGAGTAACAACAACAAAAATTATAAGTGAAAATGTGATTGTAAGTTCAGATAAATATGTATGTACAACTTATATCTATAAAATAATGGCCTCTGCACTGACCTTTACCTCTCATAAGCTACTTCTCTGAAGACAAAATCTCAACGCTTGGTAACAGTCAAAAAAACCATTATGCATTAGGAATAAATAGGGAAAAAAAGGGGAAATGGAAAAAAAGAAATCTTGATTATACGTCTGTGGCAGTCCCTTTTTCACACAGACTTTGAATAATGTTTTTGGTTCTGGTATGTTCAAAAGAAAACAAAAATTCTGGAAAATCACCAAGGATGATTAAATCCAATTGGAAGAATGAATGAGTTCTGGTACAGGAGTCTTCAGCCTAGACAAAAGGGGTTTTAGAACATCGGGAGTACAAGTCAGGGAGTGACTGCTTTCTCTGTCTTCTCATGCAAGAACTAGGAAGTAACAAGTGAAGCTCATCAGAAGGCAAGCAAACCAAGAAGAAAGAGGTGCTTCCTTGTGGAAAGTATTAAATGACATATTTTTGTGCTAGACGTCTTATATGAGTGCAAAAAATCTAGATTAGTTCAAGAATAAGGCAAGCCCTGAGAAAAAACTGTGCTGCAGAATGAGAAAAACCCACACCAGGTTGAGGAAATACACCAGACTGAAAACAACTGGAGTCAAGGAATGTGTATGTAGGGGAAATATCATGTATATTTTCCCTGTCCCTACTGCTTCCAGCTAGTGCTTGTGGCCAATCTTGGATAAAGAACACTAGGCCAGATGGACCTTTGGTCTAAGCCAGTACTAGAGACTCTTAAATGCTGTCTTTTTATAGAAGCAGTGATGAAACATTTATATAAAGTATTCTAATAAAAATATAAAATTTAAAACATTTATATAATAGATGGAAAGAAATTAATGCTGAATATAAGTTACTATCTAAATACAAAGGATACAAAAAGGTGAGAAAGTCCTTTATAAATGGCTGACAAAGTTAAAAATAATAAAGCCTTTAAAATAAAGGATCATTTTAAAATGTAGTTTTTAGCTATAACCAAGATAACTTCTGCCAACATTCTTATTTCAAGTGAAAGAAATGTGGTTTCTAATCCAATCCTTTCCAATTTTTTGAAGTGTTTTTACATGTTGAATTTGCGTTTGAAATAAGCAAACTCTTATTTCACATTTGGGATTTAGACTTTCTAAAGTTACAACAACATATAAAAAGTTACAGTATTTTTGGAACGAAGCAGAAAGAGGTGTCCATCCCACTTCTGTGAGATACCTGAAGCTGGACCACAATACTGTTTAAGGAGGGTTTGTGGTCAGTTTAAGGAGGGTTTAAGGTCAGTTTGTGGTCATATGGCAGATGGCTGACTGGCAGATGTCGAGGTGTAGTGTTATCAAAGGGGAATCTCCAAGGGGGATGCTTTTAGTAGTTTTCCCAGTGGCTAGCCCTTGGTTAAAGAACTAATTTTGTAGGTGCTCTAGTGGACAAGATGTTTGCTGGGAAATTAATTATAGATACAAAGTTAGATAATCCCAGAGGTAAAAGGAAACTTGGTGATCTTTCAACAAATAACCTTATGGAGTGATTTCAGACTCTGGGTTAAATGGTCAAACTCCAAAAATACTTATTTTTAATAGTCAGATATAAAAGAATCAGCTTGTGAACCTGGAAGTCAAATGATACTTATCACAGGATGAGACCTGGATTTGAAGGCCAGAGAAATGTAGGAGTCATTCTGGTTGCTTCTGTCACTGTAGCAGTGGGGCAGATAAGGTGATATCCTTGGAGGTTCTGTGAGGACACCCCTGGGTAGAAGGAGCACAATACTCTCAGCAGAGGCTGTACAGAAATCAGGGCGGATACCTGAGTATAGTGTCCCCCATGGCAAGGTGGATTTGAAACAGATGAGTAGAGTTCAAGGGAGGACAACAGAAATGATCCTGGGGATTGTAAAATAATACTAAGCTGTTGGAGCCACAGCTATTCATTCATCTGTGAGAAAGAAATGGTTTTAGTACTGCATAGAGATATTTGCACAAGGAAAAGATATCAATAAAGCTGGGACTTGACAGCAGTCCTGACAGAGATATGACAAGGTTTCCTGGCTGTGGATTTAAATAAACTGTGTGCAGTTGCTATTTTTATTTAGAGGAGACATGGCCTAGATCAATGCTGTTAGCTGCCATAGAGAACACTTATAAATGTCCTGCTCCTTTCAGCATCAGGCTAATTGGGTGTGGGACCTAGAGAAGTTCTTTCCCACAGATATTTGAAAGGACTTGAGACCTTTTCACCTTTTTTGCAGTGTGACTGTATCTTATTCTGTGCCAAACGTCTTACCATCCTGAGACTGAAATTTTTTAATGTACTTGAATTCAATGAAAGGCTTTGGAGTACAAAATGCCATCTTGTGCTATGCAGAGAGATGCAAGGAAGCTGCAGACAAAGTGAACATCTGTATGAGGAAGAGAGGCTTACAGCTGCTGAAGGCTAGAATACCATCATCAAGGCTGAATACAATCATCATGGTATTCAGTCTCATTTCTACAGTGTTTTTGTTGGATTTTCTTGACATCTTTCAAAGTTTTTATGTATGTCTTCTCTGTGTGTGCTCATGGTGGCTTGCATGTAGGAAGTCAAACTTACTCCTCTCTCTTTGTTATCATGTTCTAACTCCAGTTTGTGACTCTCTACCGTGTAGCCACTCACTCCCTGCAGCCCTCACCAGTGGGAGAGGAAGGAAAATCAGAATGAGGAGAAAACTAAAACTTAAGGGTTGAGATAAGAACAGTTTAATACTTAAAACAGAGTAAAGAATAATAATAAACCAAATAAAGAAACTAATATCAAGAGCAACAATAACAAAACTACAGGAATGCAACACCATCAATAACAATAAAAAGGAAATTAAGAAAAAGAGAGAAATAAATGCTAAGAAAAATGAGTGTGCTCAATATAATCGCTTACCACCTGTTGACTGATACCCAGCTGACCATCAGTCACTCCCTCCCAGCCAATTTCTCTCAGTTTATACACCAAAAAAGATGTTCTATGGTGTAGAATATCCCTTTGGCCAGTTTGGGTCAGCTGTCCCAGCTGCACTCCCTGCCAGGTTTTTGTCTCCTCCTTCCTGCCAGGGCATGAGACACTGAAAAATCCTTGACTTAGGGTGGCACTACTTAGCAAGAACCAAAACATCAGTGTGTTAGCAACATTATTCTCACACTGAATCCAAAGCACAGCACTGTATGTACTCGCTACTAAGAGGAAAGCTAACTCTATCCCAGCTCAAACCTGATCCTTATGTAAATAGGAAGGATTGTAATTGTTTTATTAGAGCATCTTGTCTTTAAACTGTCCAACTTACTCTTGCCTTTGCCTGTGCTTTATTTCATTGGTTTGTAATCTCTGCTGACTGCAGGATCAGAGAGAATAGGAGAAATACATGCTGTTTATAAGGTCTTCCTACATCCACTACTGTTGGGTCTTTCAGCACATAAAGAATTGTCAGTGTAGAAGTTAAGTGACATATGAAGGGCTTGCACAGGAGAGCTGTGTCTGTGATGTCCAAGTGCTGTTTCTTTGGACATTCTCAAATAACCCAGGAGAAATGGGGCAGCTGCAGAATCTGGTAAAAAGTTAAACTACTGTTCAGAATAATCACTGTGTCCTTACTGTCATTGGTTAATCTATATTTTTGCCCATAGTTTCCCTTTTGACTTTGTGATTGACTTGTAACATGTTCACAGACATTGTATTCTGACCACTGAGCAGCTGAGCTGGAATTTGATTGTTTTGTATTACAAATGAGAAATTTCTTATTTTTTATTAAGCAGCATTCGTGAAATGAATGCATTTGATTATAATATGCTGCTTATAATTTATATTCTTCTATAAGGAGTGGTAAACATTGCAGAACTACTTTGAGGATATATAAATACCTGAAATTCATTATTGTATCTTCAGGTCCTGGGTAATCTTCTTTTGTCCTGAAATTGTTCCCTTATTACAGGCATGACTCCATAGATAAATGAATATTGCCTTCCTGTTCATCTTCTCTAAGATAAGTAATAAACAAATCAAAGGAATTGTAAATAAACAGATTTAAACAATCTTGATATTTCTATGATATATTCTTATATAGTTTTATTATTTTATCTTTCTTACATAAGCAAAGCAGGCAGATTACTGTGAAATAAGTCTTTCTTTTCCCATTCACTGTTACTTCTACTTTTTAATACACTTTTAAGTATTTCAGCATTTAGTTTAGAAGAGCTATCAATTTACCTCAACAAACAAATAGGAAACCCAGCAATGTGATACTTGAATGTGAGTTTGGATATAACTACTTCGGTAGAGAAAATAGTAAAATGATACACAGGGTGGGTATCAGCTGCTCATACAGGGACCAGAAGAGTTCACAGTCCTTGCAGGTATGAACCTATAGATGTCATTGTTAGTCTATTAGTATTAATATTCCTCTGTAGAAGCAGCAGTTTCAGTTCTGACGGATACATTTAAAAAGCTCAACAAAGGAGAGAAGGTTTGGAGACATGGTGAAGGATTGATCTGAGGCAATATTTTAGTCCTTAGGCTAATACTTTTTTTGTTGTTGTTGAATAAAATATTGAAAGGATTTCATTGTTTTGAAATATTTTGTGAAGAGAGAGGGTGTTTGTTTGGAGAAAGATACTGTATGTGTTGAAGAAAGCAAAACTAAGATCTACTATCTGGAATAGGAGCTTAAGTTTGAATTAAAGGGAACGTTTTCAAGAGAAAAGATAATTAGCCATGATTAACCATGGATGATTAACCATGAGGATTGTCAGAAAATGTTCATATTTGTATGAACTTATAAGGCTAAGTAATGGTTATATTTCTATAGGCAAAATTTGGTATTTTACATCAATTTGTGGATTCATGGTAAAAAAACTGGTCAACATGTTGCAGAGCAGGTAGATTCAATATAGACTTACTTACACATTCCAGGAGTTAGGCGTGGCAAAATTTATAGGAGTGGAACACTTACTGCTCTTCAGGGTTGATTATGTGCACAGGATTGATGGCTGACCATAAGGATGCATTTCAGGCTGTGGTGTGACATTTGTCTTGGGCTGATCTAACGTTATGTTTCTGTTTAAAGAGATCCTACTGCTGTCTGCCGTGACAGTGACAGGGATGTTCCTACCCCTCTATGCAGGAAGTTAACACCTGTGAGTTGTGTGGGAAGACTGGGAGAGGACAGGATTCTCTTTTAAGTGACAGTGAAGTTCTGAATTGATTTAAGAGAATTGTGAATCTTGACTCATTTGTTTAATGTCTATGAGGAGGTAGGAAGTCAATGGAAGTGGGTAGTAAAAGTACTTATAGTGCTGGAAGTTATTTAAGATCTGATCCCCCTGCAAAATGTTTAGCTGATCTAATTAAATTGGGTTTTACTTTGGTTTAAACTAGTAAAATTTGTGTATCTGAAGACAATTTCATGAAAGGTGAGGTTGAAGAAGGTGGTCTAGTGGCTTCCTGTAAGATGCTGCCCAAGAGGCACATCAGAGAGTTTAGTGCTCCTCTGCCCTTCATGTTCACCCTTGATTCCTCTGTCTTACAAAATTGTTATAAGTTAGTGCCTGATAATTTTGACTGAAAGTGTTCCAAAGGTTTGATGCATCACTGTGCACAGAATTAATGCTGAAAGAAAGAAATGTGTCTCTTCGTGTGGGGTATTCATCAAATTCTCCTGAAATATGGTCTGGTCCTTTTGTCATCGGTCTGTATATAGGCTAAAAGTGGATGCTGCTTGTAAGGGCTGTGAATCCATAAGAATTTTCTAGTGGCCTGTCTTCTGCCTTTTCATGTAGGTAAAAATCTGCCTCCAGCATGAAGCTGGAGTTTTCCAGTACACCAGAACTTTGAAGTAGCAGACTTTCAGTTTTGGACATTTCTGCAACATCAAAAGGCTTTATGGCATCCAAGCCCCTGCTTTGTAAGGGAGATGATCAGCACATCAGTGAAACTGCTTCTCATGGCTGCAGGGTGTTTAGAGCTGTACAGGTGTGTGATTTCCATCTTTGGACAATAGAGACTGGGATATGCGAGAGCAGAGCTAGGGCACTCAGGAGAAAATTCTCCTCTGTAGCGAAGTCATTAATGATTTCAAAGGGCTTTAAAGGTGTAAGTTCATTTTCAAAACAATTCCAAGTTGGTTATGTTAAGAAAAAAAAGACAAATATTTGTGGATTGCTTAATGACTAAAAGTTGCTGGAAAAGTTAAGGATGCTAAAATGTTACCTTGTGTCACATCAGTCACATCAGACTTTATTCACTTGTATTGGAGTGGACATGGATTCTCCATTCTACTTGCGGAAACCACTTCCATTTTTCTACCTCAGTTTTTGAAACTTGAGTTATGAGGAAAAGGTAAAATTTAGGTGGAAGTATCCCTCTTTTTTCCCCCCTGGTCGTGAATGGTGAAAATAAAGGAGATATAGGACAGCAGACAGAGAGGCCAAATGTTTTTCCATATTTTAATTGGTAAAAGTGAAAATGTAAAAAAATATTTGCCAAAGACTATATTAATATAGTTCCTTTTTGCACTTGGTTTTGGTGCCAGTTATAATAAAAAACATGAGAAAAATTTTAATGCTTAATTGGTCAGTTCAAAGTCAATGTATGAGATAATATTGAAACTGTATTAAACTTCTTAAATGCAAGTTATGCTGCAATTTAAGTGCCTTTTGCTACAGAGAAAAATTGTTCTATTATAGTCTGGTTTTATGTAGATAATGGATGCAATTCATTCAAAGAGGCTTTGTAATTTTGTTTTGGTATATGAAATACCATTTCATATATGCCTTTTGGCATTTTTCATGCAAATTACTTTTTCATCAAATGCAATTTTTGGATACTAGCTCTGATTTTCAAAAGATTAGCATTCAAAATAAATTGACGCATAAGTATTGAATTTGTGCAATTAAAATTTACTCCAAGTAGAGAGAGGAAGTGGTTTAAGAGTCTGCTGAGATGCTCATTGTGTTTATGACTGTTGCAATGACAATAGATGCCAGTGTTGACCCTCTGTTACTAATTTAATTGCTCATAGGGATATAAATTTTCCCTTTGAAAGCAATAAAGACAATGTTTTTATAGAATCAGTGGAGAACATTGAGACATCCATTGCATTTTGTCCATAATGTAAAACATTCTCTCATAAAGATAATTAAAAATTGGTTAAATTCCACATGGTAGTGAGTGGGGTAATTTGTTTCTTGTGAGCTGGGATCAGAAATGGACACTGGGCTTTTATTTTCTGCACAGTCAGAGGATGACTCTGAAGTCCCTCCTGGTTGGCACTCAGGCTGTTTTGTGCATAGCTGTTGCAAAATGCAAGTCATTATTTTGTGAATCATGTATATACTGTTAGTTATTTAAATAAGTAGAATATGAGTCTCATGTGAGGTTTAAATCAGGTCTGTTCCTTCTGCATGGGGCAATCTCTGGGTTGTTCAAAATAATAAAGACAATTTCTAGTGAATACGACTTAGAGACATGTATTTTTTCCTTCAAATTATATAGGTAGTTTGTATTTATCATCTCCTGTCGTGTACAATTTTGATTTGATCACAGTATTAAGCATTGCTCCTGTGAGGAAGTTCATAGGGGTGCATGATTTTGCCTGAGCTGTGAAGTGGTTAGTACTTTGAATAAAGGCAGATCCTGACCTGCACTGAGCTGATTGCAGGACTGTAGCTGTCGAGACTGCATTAAATAACCCTGGAAAATATGAAAACAAAAGTCTAATGATTCTTATGAGAAAATTATATTTTGTCACTTTCTTAAGACAGAGCTAATTAGTTACATGTCTTAAGTTACTCTAAAGATGCTTGGGCTGTACTCTTGCTCCATATGTGTTGATATGATTGCAGTTAAGTGGTAATTAAAGGTAATTTGATCTTTGCTGATGCATACACTTCTATATAAAAATATATATGTAGACTGCTCTACTGACAGTATGGAAATCCCATGGGATGTGAAAACTTGTTACACAGAATTCCAAGCAGAATTAGAGCCATAAGTTCAGTTTCCTCTTTATGAATTTTCTTTTTTTGCAAAGTAAATACTGGAAAATGAATGGAAATAGATTGAGGTTTCTGGAAAATAGGAGGACCGTGCCACAAGAAGCAAATTTCTCTTGTTCTTCCCCCAAGGAAAAACTCTGTAGTAATTGAAATAGACAGAATGAATATAAATTCCTCAGCCCTAGTATTCTGTCTAGCAATGCTGTGGCCTGTGTCATTGCCAGGTCAAAATTTATTAAATGATAACAAAATAAAGAAAGATTAAGGCTTTTTAATTTCAGATGTAATTACAGAAAAATGTATCTATATGTTTGTGCTATATGCTGTGATGTAGGAGTTACTGCATGAAATTTATGAGTTTTCAGAGGCTAAAAGTAAATATTACAGTGGTTTCTTGGCTGAAAATTCGTTATTTTAGGACTGCTTTCTTTTTAATTTTAACTGTAACTCTTATATTTTGTGTTTATAATTTATTTCAGGATAAGTAGAATTTTTTTTTTGTCTGATCAGCCTGAGAAAAGTGGATCTGGCACAGCCCTGTCTATAGTTGCTTATGTTGTGGATGGGATATAGGAAAGGCTGGGGTAGATCCAAAGGTGTGGGGATGGTGTAGAGACCTTTGGAGAACCAGTGTCACAGCTGGCAGGGATTTGTATGTCTGAGCAATAAAAGACAGTGGGAAATCAAACCTTGTCTTTTCTGGGGCTGGTGAAAAAATCAGTTAACTCCTAAGTTATTGATACAAACTTTCAGTCATAACTCCAGTTTCACACAGCTTTGTCTGGGGCCCTGAGGCTTCTGGTGCTCTGTTTCTTCAGTTTTAAGGAGCCATAGTATTTTTCTCTCCGGTTGGTTACATTGACAGAGGACTGAGAAAATGTAGTGATATAATTTACATTTCCAGCTGAAGTTTCAGTACTTAGTAGAACAGCCTCCATGTCAGTATTTCTTTAGTTTTATTAGTGCATCTTTACAATGTCTGTTGTGTCTGTTACCTGAGTCTACATTTAAAGCAGTTCCTATTGCTCTTGCTCTTTTGGAACTTTTAAGAGCACAGTGCAAGAAAAGCAATTACTTTGAGGTGCATCTATACCAATTCAAAGATGAAGCCCTCAAAATATATTTTTTATTTGCTTTTTTGATAGTGTTTGTGTTGACCATGTTTTCCTAGTCTTTTGAGCTACGAATGAGAAGGAACATCTTTCACAGTATTGACCTTTCAGCTGAGTTGGGCAGTGACTCAGTGTCATTTTGGCATCAGTTGGCATTTCTCTGGAAAATGTCATTACCAATGGCTCTGCTGCCTTAGAGAGATGCCTAGAGGGGAATGTAAGCTTGCATTATAACTTAAAGAAATTACAGTGATCAATACAGAGTTCTGGTATCAGTGTGCAGTAGTGAATATTGTACACGGTCCTGATTTGTTTTTCTCAGAGAAAACTTAAAGCAGGTTCCATTATGAAGGGGAAGGACTCAGTTGCTTTTTGGGCAATGTGTGCTACTTATGTATAGTCAGTTCTGTGGAATATTAATAAACTTCACCTCCTACTTGTGCATGTTCCAGAACTGCTGATATGATTCTTTCTGAAATTAAACAGTGCTTTTGAGACCTGCAGTTTACAGATACTAATTTTAAATTTTGACTTTTGTGACATTCCTCTGTTTGAGTTGGGAGAATGAGTTTTATATATACTTCATGGGGGAAAAAATGTAGTGTAAAATTAGGAAGGAAGGAATTGGAATTGGTTTCATATGCCCCTGCTTGTATGGAAAAATGTTTAAAAAAATGTCAGCAGAGATGTGAGATTTATTCTGATGTTGGTATGTCAAGAGTATCCTTTTTTTGCCTTGTGTTTTTTTTTTTGAGGACACCACTGAAATGCTGAAAAGGTAATAAGCCCACAGTCAGATTTGTTCCACTGGGATTTTTCTATTTGTTTTTTTTTTTTTTTTTTTTTTTTTCCCTTTTCATAGACTTTACAAAAATTTAGAAGTGTAAAAGGATAGTAAGTGGGAAAAATTTGTTTCAAATTCATAGCAGAGTAAGGACAAAAAAGGGATCTCAAAAAGGTAGGTAATGGAAGACATACAGGTGGACTTCATGTTCTGAGATATTCTGTACAGAGCTGTAACAGAATTTAATATAATGTTGGTCAGAAAAGATACAGCCGGGGAAGAGGATATGCAGTCCCATGTCTCAAGGACTCAAGGACTATTTTTGCATGTCCCATGGACTTTTCTGTGACCTTAGACAACTCATAATCTTCCTAGATAAGGGAAAAATCCTGTATGAAACCGAAACTGCTGTTCACATCTAAGAGGAGTAGGCATCCTATGACAAGGAGAACTATAAACATGTAAATGAATTATTACACTTTCATCTTTATTCTTAGAAGAATCCAAACAGTGCAAAACAATTACAGAGCTGAGAATAGAAAAGTGGTGGAGTTCAGGATTTGATAAACTTTGACACCAGCTTGTATTTAGAATAGAAGCTTTTTGGGGGAAGGAAGTTTTGGCAGCTCTTAGAACCCAGCATGGTGGAGACCTAATGACAGACCAGGACCACTCCTCTATGCTCCAGTACAATCTAGAAGCACAGTTTACAATTCAGCCAGATACATGATATCAGTTAAGATCATTAGAGAAACAGGAGTGTCAAAATATGAAGATTAACCATATCCACAGACACTCTGGTGGTCTGGTGACATTCTTGATTCATAACTTTTACACTTGATTTTTTTTTAATGGACAGAAAGAAAAAAGAGAGTAGTTAATGGAAGATTCAGAGATGAAGTAGAGAAAGAGAGCTGGAGCAAGAAATAAAAGAGCTCTTGGGTTAGAATTAGATTAAATTTATTCTGGTCTGTTTCTGTTCTAGTGCTGCATTTGTGCATTATAGTAGGATATACCCAGGAAGCACCAAATGTGTCCAGTAATACAATATTATTCTCTTGATTTAAATTGAGAACAAGCATGTTGTTAACAGGAGAAGGTATCTTTTGGGGTTCTTTCTGTTTATAAGTACAGTGTGATAAATGAAATACCCCTAAATCTCAGTGTCAGTCTTTCTTTTTCTACCCAGTGATAAAAGGGTTTATTTTTATTCTCTCTAAGATTTCATGTGATTTACTAATAGATCTTGAATGAAGTCACAGTACTTGCAACCTGGGTGGAAGCCATGTGAGTGTCAGTACAGGAATTCCTGCTTTCTTAGCTTTTGGGAAGATAAACTAGAAAATTACATACAAAATAGTAGAGAAAATGTTACTGTGAATACACTGACATATGACACACATTTGTAAGGTTAGGTAGGAAATGCCAAATTTCAGTTTGTCTTGGCATCCTCAGTAAAGACCATATGTGTGGTGATATAGTTCTAAATCACATTCAGATGTTTTCATGTATAATATTTTAATATTGTTAATAAGCTAACTACTGTATTTGCTGTACTGTCAGTGTCCAGCTTTTGTCTTTCCACCTCATGATTGTGTATCCAGGACTGATCTTCAGTTGTAAATCTGAAACATGAAGTTCATTCCAGCTTCCACCAAGCTCATCTTGGTTCATCAAAAGTATCTGCCATAAACTTCCTGCTTGGACCCGTAATTGTTCCTCTGACTCCTTACCAGAGGACTGCATTTTCTTTATTCTTATTGATTTTGACATTTTATATGAACTGATGTGAAAGTTGACCTAGACCACCTCAAATTCTACAGTGTCTAAATTTTCTGGAGAAGTGTATTTTCTTTTTGCACTGCTTTTGTGAAAGGGTTTTTATTTGGTTCTAGAAGTAGAGCTCTTATCTGAGGGCGACAAACTGCGATCTCCAGATCGAACACATCTGTTTTTTGTATATTTACAATTATTCGCAGATTTAATTCAAAAATGAATGTTCGTATCTATCTTAGTACTGTTGGCTCTTATGATGTAGAAAAGTGTGAATTCAGTTGAGCTTCACACAGTATGTTTTTTGTAAAGTAGGCTGCTCTGGTCATGGCCATACACATTCATTGTAGGAGAAGTTGCCTTACTGTGTGCCAGCATCTGCTTGGTAGGGCCAATCTGAAAAAGGCCATTGACCAGAAAACAGTAGAATTAAACTACCCTGGTTGGCTTTGCACTGAAGAATATTTGGTATATAAAAATATAAAAATATTTGGTATATAAAAATATAAAGACATTGTTAAGCTTGAAGTGTAAACTCTCACATGCCCAGAGGGAGTGTGCTGCAGCAGAGCTTTAAGGCAACTTGCACATGTGATGTGGATAATGCAGGAACCAACACAAGGTTAGGCTGTGGGAGCACTGGAACAGTATTTTGCAGTTTTCACTGTGGTTGTCTTCATCTTGGTAGTTTTGTGAGAGCTGACCATTCTTCCCCTTCACCCTCTTCATCTCCTTGCCATAGAAGCCCACACTAGTGCAGGCAGCATGCTGCTGATGCCCCTGTTGTGATGTGTCAGGCCAGCTCTGATTTGCAGTGTCATGGGATACACTGTGTTTTCTGTGTGGGTGGTTTTATCAAACCTGTCTCAGAATGTTGTGTGGAGCTGCAGAAATGTCCGAGAATGGGCTGGTACAGCAGAACCATCAGCTATGGTCTGCTTAGTCTGAATCTGCTTAGTGCATCTTGAGGTTCATTTGTTCTGGCCAGGAGGAACTTCATGTAGATTGGTGTATCCAGAGATGGGAGGCAGGATGGGAGGGCAGAGGCAGAGCAAGCACAGCAGTCACTCTGACATCCTGAACTGCTTTCGTACCACGTCCTGTGCAAGGCCCACACTGTGGCAGCAGTTCTCAGTAAATGAAATCTGGCTGTAGGATTTAAGTAAAAAACATTTTTTAACTGCACCATACAAATACAAGAGCATGCTATTGAAAGTATCCAACAGTGCCTTATTTTCACAAATGTGTTCAGCTTTAGATTTTGGAAGAAGAATGAATGTTCTGTGCTGCCAGCTTTTTCTTCTGTTTGTTTCTTCCATAAATTTGAAATGATAGTGGGGACTTTGTGCAGCCAAGCGCCGCTGGTGAATAGATGTTGGAAAAAAGAATGAGAAGCCACAGTGGTATGGAGGAAATCATGTGGCTACAGCTATCTGTAGGAAAAATAAACATCCTTTTTCCCACTTCCCCACAAAAATGTTTTTGTATCTGGAAAAAATATGGAGCTAAGGCAGATAGAGTACTGAAAGGAATTAACATCTATACACAAAATACATTGCCTTATATGAACACATCATTTAACAAGCTATTTCACCTGAAAGGAAAAGTCTGTCATTGCATTTGAATTTGGAAATTAAAAAAAAAAAAATCAGTGAAAAGAAATATAACAATATGGTAAAAAATTATATTTAAGTTAAATTTCTGCGATACTGTGTCTGAAATGACAAAAATTTGTATGCCTGAGCTGAGGACTGCCCCTGGTTACAAAATAATTTGTTTTCTAGGTTTTTGTATCTGAATTCTTTCTTTCAATGCATTATTTTTTTGCCACTACCTATCATTATTATCTTTAAATGTGTTTATTTTGTATTTTTCTAATTGAGTTTAGGAGTAGAGATGAAAAGAGACTTTTTCAAAATCACAAGCTGAGGCATGGAAGGCATGAGATTTAAGCTTACCATTTGAAAGACATATCCAGAAGATAAGGGTGTGCTTTAAAAATGTGCATTGTTGTAGCTGTTCCCAGCTTCAAATTCAGCAATAACAAGAATTTGTCTCTCCAAGTGGAGCATTTTTTCCAATAGAATAGGATTCTGTATTAATTTTTAATGAAAGACTAAGCAGAAGTCATTAATACTCACTCAGAACAAGAGAACTTTACTAATGTCAATTCTCACTGAATTTTTCTATTGATTCCAAACACAGTCCATCATTCTGAGCAGATACTGCACTGGACTGCCTAGAAAAATGCAGAACAAAGTCTCTGTGACTGATATGTTTTGAAAAAAACCTTCTCATTTATTTAAAAGTACAAAATACTTTGTTTTCTATTTATTAAATGAAAGATCAGGATGTCTAGATGTCCTGAAATGAGCTGATGGGGAACTAAGAAACTGAGTGGAAAACCACAGAGATGTCTGATTAAAACCAGGATATTCACTGTCTTTGATTTTTCCAGTGGGTGACGTAGAAGAGATTTCTGCATCTTTATGAATCTTAAATACTGACAGACAATATTTGGCATAATTTGTCTCAAACATGATACTTTTTGTTTCATAATGAGCAAATGTGTGAAAACCTTTTGTCATCTTCAGTTTAGATTTGAATCAAGACAAATAAGACATATTTCAGTATATAGTAGCTTATAGAGGACAATTGTTCCATTCCAAATTATTTATTTGTTTCCATGGATAGAGAATATATGAATATATTTTTTCCATACCAATGGAATTAGTTTTTTTGGCAGAGTACAATCTGCAACTCAGAGTGCAATAAACTAAACTATACTGTGGATGGCACATCTTGTACAATAAGGGAACCTGGATTTTAGTTCTAAATCAAAATTTGCTTAATGATCTGATACTCTATTTATACCAAATTGATTTTAAAGTTCTGCTAATTTTAGCCTGTTTTCCAAGCTCTTCCCAGCTCCAAGCAAACCCGTTTTTAACTCTAGAACACCTATAATGATTGCATTGGTAATCAATACGTATAAGCTATTGTATCTGTGAGTGAGCTGTGTCAGGGCTTGCATGAAATGGACATGTTAATAAAGAGATCTGTTTTTCATGCATAAGATTATTTTGTAATGAATTATTGAAAGTAGTAAACTTCAATTCAGCGTACTCTTTAAAAGAAGTCAGGTGGTGTTAAACTGAGTAAAAAGTATGTGCTAAACTGCAATTTTAGCAATGTTTTTGCATTGTACAAGGAGATAGTCATACTTTTGACTAAAATACAGGTCTGAAAAAAGAGATGCCAATTATGCTGTTTTACATTGCTTGGGAATAGTTATCCAGTGAGTGCTGAGACCCTGTAATATTTTCTACTATTTATGGATTCTGCCATTTTCCCACATGAGAATTGTGTATGGCAGAGAATTTCTCATGTATTTGCTGTTAAATGTAATTCTGGTTTGGTAGAACCAGACCCTTAGGGATTAGTTGTGTTGTCCTTATTGATGGAAAGATAATGACTGTCTACACTGGAAGAAAATTGTTGTTGTTGGTTTTTTATAGAACATAGAGCATGTTTATTTTTAAACACTCTTTTCTTTTGTGGCTAGAATACAAGGAATGGCTACTGAATAAAAGTATCATTAATTTGACTCTCCAGCAGAACGAATTATAATTTAATGGACAGAAAATCCATGAGGAATGTCCATACTCCTACATTGTTTGAAAATCACTTTACACCAGATGTAACAATGGAAGTTCAATGCTTTTCCACTGAAAGCAAAGTAGCAAAGACTGATTGACTTTTATGTAACAAAAGTGATTAAGTGGGACAATACACAAGTTCACTTAGATTTCTACACGTGAACAAAATCTATCTGCTTGCCTAACTTGTATCTGTACATCTTTTAAGTTAAGCTGGGATAAAGATAATGATTTTGCAGTTAAGATGCAGGTAGAAGCAGGACCTCAGAGGAAAATCTAATTGAAGCTTGTAAAATTTAATCTTAATATTTTGTTTGTCTCAAGATGAAACAGAGAATGTATCATTCAGGATCATTATACATAAGTAAAGACTTAAAATACTTAGGTGTTTTCTTTGGTTTTCTTATATATGTTTTCTTGTTTAAGGATTTTTAAAAACTTTCTAAGATAAGGGAATTCTGTCCTTGAAGTGACTCTAAGCTTTTTAAAAGTTGATTCCCAGAAATTGGAGTGTCACTTCTCTAGGCTTGGTCTGGACAAAATGGTAATTATTTATTCTCTGTTTTAAGATCTTTAACAATTTCATGTCTGACAATTTATTGGCCTTTTTGAAAGTGACTTAAAAATATAAAACTTTAATTTCAAAAATAGAAACTGGTATTTTTAAAAAAGTTATCTATCCATGTTCATGAGCATTTAGCATACACTTTTCAGATTATAATCTCGTCATTAGACTTTAAATACTGCTAGTCTGATATATCTTATCTCCATCTACCTCGGTATCATGATGATATTACCAAATAATGTTGAGAAAAGCTGCTGGGTCTCGCCCACCAGTCAGCATTGTAAAAGTCCTGATACTGAAGAGCATTTTGCTGAAGCTGTACCCTGGTGTTGTAGATGAGAACAGAGAGTTCATGGGCCAGAGAAGGGTCTCCTGTGGTTGTCACACACTAAGGGCTGGCTGTCTCAGTTCTGTCTGCTGCTCCAAAGGCTGTTGGTATGTTTAATGATGGTGAAACAATGAGATTAAACTCATTATTAGCTTTACAACCAACATGAGATTAGCATGACTTGTGCCCTGACACTCGTTTTGGACCTCAGCTTGATTTTTAGCTGTAAAAATTTCTGACATCTTAAAAAATCCCTGTGGGTAGCATTAGTCAAGTACTGTGCACTACTGGATGTTAATGTCCTAGGATTTAAATATAAGCTTGCAGAAGCTGAGTCTGACATATTTTGAATGTCTACATGGAGCATATTATAGCTGCATCTTCCTCTAGCAAAGAGATGGTTTAAAATTGTTGGGAGTGAGTGAAATGTGTCGTTACTTCTGGGGCTGTAGAATAGCGTCCGTGGATGTAAGATTAGGCACTCGCTGCCCCCGGGGTTTGCAGTTTTGTATTACAGATTATCATTATTGCCTACACTTTTCTGATGAGATTGAGAAATTTCTTTAGCTGTAGAGTAAAGCTGCCAAAATACATTTACCACAGACCTTAAGGCAAATATAATTCTTCCAGAGGCAGCCTCAGGCTTTGGAGGTTTTTGTGCTGAAAGCAGGCTTAGACTTCCCATGAGATCCTCAAGGAGATAAAAAGACTAAAAGCTCTTCAAAGCTAGGCCTTAGGCCCTGACATAATTTAATTCTCTGGTGAGGGTTTTTGTATGTAAAAAAATGAATAAATATTTACAAAAATTTAAATGGAAATGTACCCAACTAGACCTGAAAATAACTTTTTAATATCACCTATTATTTTGAATTCAACATAAAAAAGTCTTCATATAACTTTAATTTAGACATCAGATGACCAGGAAAGGACATGGTATTTTCTCTCTCTTTCTATATGCAAAATTTCAGCAAGGTTATCTTGCTTTTTTTGTGCAGAATATTTACTCCTGATAACTGAACAGACGTTGAAATTAATTTGCATAACAAGTAACTGCGCTCTTATTCTAACTCTATTCTGCACATTAACCCAATCACTTACTAATTGTAATTGAGTTTAAGGTCCTAAATTAAAGAACAGCTCTGTGTTCTGATCTCCTCCCACTTTCTCCTTTCTTGTTTTTTAGGCTATATTAGCACTAGATTTTATTTAACAAATAGCAAGATGTTCTAGAAAAATCCCCCAATCTTCAACACTGTGAGTAGAGTATTTTAAGTTAAGAGTTAATTTATGCTGGAAATGACTTCACAGAAATGTCACTGAAAAAGAGCCAGGAAAAATCCTGTTGAGAAGCTCTTTGGTATCAGCATTAAAACTGTAGGGCTGGGAGTCAAGAAATCTTGACTGATTGCAGGCTTTCCTTCTTACTGTGGAAATGCTGCTTTGCTTCATGGCTCCCTGTTCTCCACCTTGTAAAACAAAACGATGGAATCATCATGTATCTTCAGGTGTATAGCAAGGAGCAGCCCATTCCATTAGCTATTTATCCTCTTCACAAAATTCCAGATGTTCAGAGGAGACTTCAGAAGTTTGCTCCCCAGATCAAGTCTGCTGCACCTCTCATTTCTCTGTTCATACCATGATTGTCAATTGGCCATGAATCAGCAGCATGATCAGGAGCAGGTTTTTTGGTCAGGCTTACTTATCCATGGCTGTTCTCACTTAGGCCTGACTCCAGCCTAGTCTTCAAATGCCTGAGGGTAAGGAGAGAACTTGGCTTGCTCTGTGTCTGTATATTCAATCAAAAGCTTTATCCCTCTATTTATAAAATTCTTTAAATCTTATCCACAGGAAGCTGTATGAGTTAAAAGTATTTTTTGCTCTTTAATGTTATTTACAGCAACAAGCGATCAAATCCAAAGATGGTATTTCTGGATAATCTGTAGTGTACAAAACATTGCTATATAATTTCTTTTGCTTTTCTCCTCTCAGGAGGTGCTTACTGAGGAGTTTCACATAGTGCTGTCATTAGCCTTCTTTGATTTGAAGAATTGTCGTTCAGTGTGCTTTTTTAAGTGGTAACTTAGATATACTGTGTTATATGAAGAGCATCTTAGGGTTATGTTTTCATTATTTATTTATAGGAACTATTTTTGCTACAGTAAAATATGAGAACTGACATTTTAATAGTTATATAGGAATGTTCTTAATAGATTAGGAAGTATGTTCACCTAGAAGTACCTGTGTTGAGATAACTCCCAAGCTTAGGTTCCACTGTTGTCATTGGAATTGCTTGGTTCAAGAGTAGCCAGGTCACAGGAGTGACTAAAAAGTAGCTGAGGCAAGAAATTCCAGTTTTATGTCTACTACTGGTTTGAAGAAAACAATTCAGACTAGAAGTAAGATAATGCTCTAATGTGAAAGCAAATTAAGTAACTGATAAAACATAATGGCTTTATGTAATTTTTTTTTTTTTTTTTGAATGGGGGAGCAAAATTAAGCCAATTTAAAAATAAGACATTCTTCTGCTAAATTTAGCACTTTGGAAAGTGCTAGATCAGCTTTTATTTGATTCAAACAAAAGAGATTTCCCCAGGGGTAAAAAAATTTTTAAGCTGAAATTTTGAAGTTAAACTATAGACCATAATTAAAGTAAAAGATAAGTTTGATGTAACTTGTTATAAAAGACTAAAAAAACCAGATAAATAATTTTAATGTCATTCAGATATTTAATGAAATCCTTTAAAATTATGATCTGCATTTCTTTGAATTTAAAAATATGTTACTAAATGCAAGTTGACATTTCTAAATTAGGTACTTGCCACTTCATAAGTGATATAATCAGAAAAGTACTTCTCAGGGAATGATGGAAGGTGTTTTTATCATCTTCTCACTGTTGTCATGGAAACGTGTGTGTATCATTGTTAAACAGACTGTACATAAGGATCTAACATTCCTGTGACTTACAATTGCCAGCTATTGTATTTTTAGTGTATTTTCACCAACATTGTAGCCAATGCTTAGGAACTTGTGAGTTGCTCTCCTCAATTACAGCCATGAACACAATTACAGGATTAGGCGCTCCAGAGACCCCATAGTACAGGGTTCTCTGTTAAAAGGTTCTTTTCAATACAGGGTTATTAACAGTTTTATTTCCTAATCCATTGTAGCCTACTATAAGCACTTAAAAATTAATATTCCCTCTATTCAAGTAGACTATTTTGACACCAGTTTCTTTCACCAGCTATCCATTAGTCATTATAAACTCTGTCTTGAAAGCTTTGGATCTTTTCTGCATGTGGATTTTTTATATTATGTGCTTTTTTTTGAACACAGTGCTAAATTCATAATATACCTCTTGTGTATCATTGTCTTAACCTATCATGCATGGAACAGCAGGCTGAAAGAGAAGCTTGACTGGAAAATCCAGATTTAAGAGCTCCTGGACACAAAGTATATGTAACTTGTGTTCTTGTTAAAATCTTATGATGGGCACAATTGACAATGTAGGAAAAAAAAGGTAAATTCCCCCCTCCCCCCCATCCCCCAATGAGATTTAGGAATCAGTAATTTTAAGCACAATAAAAGTGTTGTATCTTTTGCATAAGTAAAGGTTTGTTTTGTCTTTTAGTGTTTGGAGTTACTTCAAAATATAGCTTCTGCATCAATTATTTATGACTTGAAATTACTTTTATTTTTTAAAAAATGGAGTTACTTAAATACATTTTTCATCATTGAACAAGTGACTTCATTTATCTCAAAAGTATTCATTAAATTTATTTTCTTATCCTGGCCTGTCTGGTTTCATCTTTTGGGGAGTTTTCTGAACACTCTTCTGAAATTTTAAGGCTATTATTTTAAATAACCGTCAATGAAGAATGTAGGTTTTGTGTTAGAGTAAGCTGTCTGTAGCAATTTGATGCAAATTTAACTTATCTAAGAATCACAGTAAGATGGATTATTCAAGAATAGTAAAGTTGTAAAGATTTTTTAAAGATATATCTTACTATGTTGGTATTCTGTTCAGAGAGTTACAGTATCAGGACTAGTAAAATACAAGTACAGAAATATGAAGAAGAAAAAACTGAAATACAAGTAACACTGTGGCCTTAGTTTCTAGAAAAATGCATTCATAACCTTCAGTAAGTGAGGGTTATAGGTTGAAAATTGAATTTATAGGAAATGTGTACTTTTCACTTCCTGCTCCAGGAGATTCTGTCAGTTCAAGCAGTTGAATTCAGTGTAGTGCCACAAGAAAAAATCCTGGCAAGTAAACATGCCAATCTATATGACTAAGAACCTGTACATAAGAGAAATGCATATTTTCTATTATTCCAGATTACAGTCAGCTATATATGAATGTATAGTCATAGGAGGAGATATACTGAGCTTTTTAGGATTTATTGAGGCAAAATGGAAATACAATCATGAATGATTTTAGCTGGGATTTGTAGAAAAATAGAATTTACAAACTTTATATATTCCTGTATCTTTCTTTCAAAGGATTTAGTTTTGGATTAAATGGAAATTTTGTGAATGGAGAACTTTGATCTTTTATCCAAACTTTTCTGCATTAAGAGAAAAGCTGTAACTCCCTCTTCTGCTGAATGTGATTTTACTTTTATGGACACCTCACACAGTAACCCAGTCAGCTGATGAGTTTGTTTTGTAGCCATCTTCTGTAGAACAGCCTTAGGAAATCTGAGTCTCAAGTTGCAGAGCAGAGGGAAGAAAGCTGGGGTGTGTATTGCTTCCCACTGGTTACAGGGCAGCAGCTGTGGGTGCATTCAGCACATGTGAGCTTTGGGACTCTGCATTCTGTAGGTAATGGGAAAAAATATCCTGACTATTCATTGCTGTAATGCACTGGGAAGAGTTGGGAGTGCTGAAGAGCTCATCTGCTATGCCCCAATGCTGTCAGCTCTGCTGGACTGCTGCACCTTGGTGAACACTTGAGTAAGGGGACAGAGGCTTTATGACAAGAAAGGGAAATGCCACAGCAGTTGGGTGGAGTGGATTAAACAGTTGCAGTGCAGCCAAATGTGGCATCTCAGCTCCTGATCCATCAGCTTGCAAAAGGACCTGTAGGAGGGATAGGTTTTCAGGCTTCTGGTTAAAATGAAAATAGTGAGGGAGTGGAAATATCAGATTCCTTCATTGTTGAGAATTTAATTTCTTGACAAATGAAAAACTAGGAAAATATAGATAGATAGAACTTTGTACCCCACGTAGAAAATACTGTTTCTAGGCTTAAAAAGTATTGTGTAAACATAGTAAGCAATTACAAATATTGGTAGAAAAATGAAGTGGAGGTCTTGGGGTAATTTTAATGGCTTATTTTGGTTTATTTTAATGTATTGTTCCTCATGACAGGTAAGGCTACATCTATATGTCGTAATCCTGTGCCCTGATACATACTCTCCCTTCTGAATTAGTTAATTTCTCAGGATAATGAGTTGTGTGGGAAAGAGTTTATTAACTCAGGTTACATGGCTTCTGGTATCTAGATTAGATTGATTATTGTTATAGTTGAGTACCATACAGACATCTGAAATGCTCTGCCATCAAAATCCAGTTAGGCTAGACAATGTCTGAGAGTGTGAGTTTACAAAAAATGTCTGTTTCGGTATCTATTAGACATTGAAAATTCTTTAGGTTTTCTAGGATTCAGAAATCAGAATTCTAACATCTCATTTGTATTTGTCCTTAAAAATATCATTGCCACTCTCTGCTTTACCAAAACATTGAATAAAATAACTTTTATTGAATGAAAATCCTAGCTTAGAGCCATGAGGTATTTGCAGGTTCTGAAGTGCTGATGATGAGTGCAGTGTTAATGATCTGACAAATACAAACTCGTGGGTAAGTTTTTTCTCTAAATAGAGTAATCTCTTGAATTTCTCTAGTTAATGTGAACTGGTATTTCATGTTCAGGGAGGTTAAGACTGGCAGGCTGAGATTCCTTGCATTTTTCTGTTTTTGATTGTGGTGCTGATAGCCTAACTATGAACTTCCTTATCCAAGGCTGCTAGGAACTTCCAGTCTGAGTATTTCTAGAAAAGAGAATTGATTGATTCTCAGCACTTAAAAATGCCTTGTGTGCTTTTTGAATAGACACCACCGTCTGTGTTGTGTTGAATTAATTGTAGTTATTTTGGTGATGTCTGTGTGTGTCCAGTAAGAACAGAAAATAACATTTTAATTTCAGGGATGTCTGTGGGTTGATTTTTAACTGGCTGGAAACAGGATAGCTAAAGTGCTACCTTTACCTCTGGTTTTTTTTTAGGTTTTCAGTCCAGAATTGAAAGGAGTATATTCATGTATGTATAATATGCATGCATCTCAGTATAATGCTGTGCAGATTTTCAGCTGAAAAAACTTGGTCCTTAGTTTGCAGCCTATGTTCAAGCACCCCATGAGGAACTCTGCATTAAATAAGTTTGACTTTATGAGGTTTCTGTTATCTTTACCAGGGCAAATATGGGTTCTGCTGTTCTGTGAAGTGGTAGACTAGTCCTTTCAGCCCAGCAGTACATATAGATATTGAGTATATCAGAAGGCTTTTAGGGGTTATGCCCAAGAATTCCAGAGGTATTGTTTGTTCAGGGACACAGCTGATCATCACTGCTAACTTGTTATGTGTATCAGGGCCAAAACGAGATGAAGCCTTTTAACTTTCCAGGCTAACAATTCCCAAATGTTAAATTCCCAAATTTCTTAAAAGACTGATAAAGGGACAGGGAGATGGTGGGGCTCTGGCCAGATGTGGACTCAGCTATGTGTGATCAAAGTGGGAAATCTGCCCAGCTGAGCACCTGAACTATTCCCACTCTGGGCCAACTCACATTCAGGGGGATTTGGGCTCATTTACACTCCGTGTTTCTTCCTCTTCTGCCTCCTCAGCAGATACATGTTTACATCAAGTACTTGAGCGATGTTCTGTGACAAGAAATAGTACACTGACACATGGAATGATGGCTTTAAGTGCTGGGAGACCAAATGTCTCCTTTCATAGCATAAGCAAAGGTTGTGTATTGCAGCTACAGGGCTTCTGTAAACAGTATAGACTAAATTTGAACTAAGATGTGAAAGGTCCTTGCAGGAGTGTGGAAGTAGAAATGTGGAGCAACACAGCATTTTCTTACAAAATTTGAATCAGTTCATGTTGGGTGCTTCCCTGAAGAACCCATTTGTACATATTTTAAGGTATCTGTAAAGCAATAAGAAATTCTAATTTTGCCATGCCCTGTGTGCATATAAGTATTGTGGATGCACAGCTTAGCACTCCATTACAGTGTTTTCTTAAAATTCTGTGCAATTGGATTTTGCCTAATCTGTGCTGTTTCATGCCAGAGCAAAAGATTATGGATCATTGCATTATATATAGTGGAAAATTATTCAGAAGTGTCAGTTTGAAGGTTTTGGTAACATTGCAAATTTTGTAGGTGAAAAGTAATCCTTACTATAACATAGTTCATAATTGTTTTGGGGATGTAAAAGCTCAGCATTTTAACTGGGTCTTTGTTCAGATTCGATTTAGTATTTTTATAGTAATTTTAGAAATACTGGAAATGTACATGTACATTTGCAATGCCAAACATTCCTGCAGATTCTAGATTATTTACTGCTTCCTATAGAAGTAGCTAAATCTTCTTTCTCATGCCTGGCCACTTCAACAAGGCCAGGTTGGACAGGGCCCTGAGCAGTCTGATGTAGTGGGTGGCACCTTTGCCCATGGCAGCGGGGTTGGAACTGGATTATCTTTAAAGTCCCTTCCCCCCAAGCCTTTCTATAATTCTTCATGACTTGCAGGCTGCTCAGTGAATCACAGTGCACTTCTAAACTCTGCCACTCTTAAATGGTCCTAACAAATTCTTCCCTGAATTATATCTGGATGAATTAAATTTGCAGACTTGTGTTATTGCACAGCAAACATTTTCTGATGGTATTCAGTGTTTTGAGGAAAGTGAAAAAAAGTGGGACAGGTCTCTGTGTCATATATTATCTTGCTGCATTGGTTATGTGAAAAGTTGAATTTTAAATAACTTGTGTATGGTTAGTTGTGATTTTTTCCCTTACTCCCTTTGAGCATAGTGCTGTTTTTCTTTAATATAAGTTGATGAGTTATAGCAGCTGTCTAATGCTTGTATTTTGGAAGTTACATGGTGCACAGGGTATTTGAATACTTGGTTCTGCCTGACCTTGATCATGCAAAAATGAGAGAAAATGAATTGTATCAAAGCTGCTACAGGTAGGATAAAAAAGAATGGAATGGAATAGAATAGTTCTGTTGGAAGGGACTTGCAGTGACTGCGTAGTCCAACTGCCCAATCATTCACGGCTGACCAAAAGCTATCTTGCAGATTTTGATTATTCAGAAGCTATTGCAGGAAAACCAGAATTAATATATAAGTTTTTCTGTCCAGTTGCTGAAAACCCACCAGATATAGTGCTAAAAGCATGTTAAAAAGCCAAACACTTCCCTTTTGCCCCAAAACATGAACAGCTTTATTGTACTTGACCATATTTTCTTTCCAGTGCAAAAAATAGCAAAAGATTTCCCTATGTTCACAAGCTTTGCAGCTACTAATAGTTTTCTGTATGCTCTTAAATATTTTTCAATGTCTCCACTTAAAAAAAAAATAGTAATTGTAGTAAGAAAAAGGAAGTTAACTGCACTGAAAGCATATAGTATTGGCAATACTATCACAAAAATCCCAAAGTGAAGCTTTAGTGCTGCATTTCTGTCTGACACTTTTGTAGGTACTCTGTCTCCTTACTGTGTGGTCCTTAAAATCATGCATGAGTCTGTTGTTTAGAAATATATTTGCTGTAGCCATAATCTTAAAAAAAGACCTGTTACTGTAAATACTCGTAAGACTAAACCATTTGTTTCCACCAGGATGAAGCATCCTGGACTCCAAAAGCAGTCAGCATATATCCCAGGTGATTCTCACCTATGCAAACTGGACTTCTAGATTTTAATTGGAACTTTAGCAATGCTGAAAGTTCAAACCTGAAATTTAGGAACTTATATTTGAGAGTGGAATGGAAAGTCTTGAAGCTTTCTGTACTATTCATGTATAAAGAGTTCTCTCTCTCACTTTAGGCTGAAAGCAGTTCCTGCCTTTGTTCTTAATTTTTCAAATTTTTAGTCCTTAACTAAATAAAATGCTGTATTTTTTCTCATCTTTGAAATGTTTATTTTTCTAAGGAAAGGTGTGTTTTAAAATAAAAACAAAACTCTGGACATTGTGTGTGGGCACATCTACTTAAAATTCTTTAAAGATTGTTTTTAGGAGCACACTTTCCTTGTATCTTTGCCTGATTGCAAAGCCATGTAGTGGTGAATGACTTTGCTTGATGAACTTCAAAATCATGACCTCTACAAAATAAGAAATATACAAGCTTCAGTTTAAAAAGTAAGATGATACTAAAATGCTGGTTTCTCCAACTGGTCTTGTATTATCTTCTTGCTTGGTCTTACAGAAGTAAACACTGGCACTGCACCCATGAACATCAGGATATCTTTCAGTTTCATTCAAGCTGGAGTCAGTGACTTCATACTGAAAAAGGTTGGTTTTTAGACTACAGACCATGACAGTTTGTAACAGTGAAGGAAAATACATGTTTGTGTGAATACATAGCTGTGTATACTTGTAATACAGACTTGTCTGTATCTATGTATGCACAGGTTTAACCTGCAGCTGACATGATTATGGAAAGCATTTAAGACTTCTGTAAGCTTTGTGGCAAAGAAGTAATTCTGAAAAAATATACATGTATATAGCAGTTACATGTACTGGAAGATGAGAATAGTGTGCTAAACAAGAAGCCTTATTATTGGGACAGTAAAATAAAGTTTTGTCATAACTGATTTTAGAGTCACTGATGCCTTGAATCTTACAATTGGGCATTTTTCTCATAAAGTTAAGAGTCAATGTTCCCCTTTTAATCCTGTTAATTTTACTGAATTACTTATGTTACAAATTACCTGCATCACAGTATTTTAATGGTGTTTGTAGTAATTTTAAAAATAGTTGCTGGGGATAGGTCATTTAATTATATTTTATCAGTAAGAAAGCATTAGCTCTGCTGTGAGTGATAGCCAGCAAGGCCATCTGCAATGCCTTTCAGTTCACTCACTCTGAATTGTTCAGATAAAGACTGTCAAGTGCTGCCTAAATAAGGAAGGAGCCGTGGCAGGGTTAAGTGCAGTGGAGGACACAAATGGAGCATTGATTCCAGGCGTGCTGGAGGGTCTGAGCTGTTTCCTGCAGCACTGAACCTTTTAAGAGTTTTCATTGTTTCCCACAAAGTATTAAAATGCGAGTGTCTGCCATTCAGGATCTCAGGGAGGATGAAAATGAGGATTGGGAAGAAGAAGAAAAGGTGAGTTAAACCCCAATAGTTTTGCAAAGTACTTATTTCCTTCTATTTTTCCTCTTTAGGACAATAAACCTGTAATGATTACCTTTCTCTTTCAGATCTTCCTCAAGCCTGTTATTGAGGACAGAAATATGGAACTGGCCCGAAAATGCAGTGAATTAATAAGTGATGTAAGTGATGGTGACTATTTGCACTCTCATATTTGCATTTCTTCTTTCAAATGCATTTATATTTATGATAGATATTTTCTCAAATATGTACAGTGTAGTGTGTGCCCATCCAAGGCTCAAATAATAAAAGCCCATAAAATAATAGAAAAGCACAGATTATTCTAGTACTGTAAATTATCAGCCACAAAAGAATGAGCTTTTCAGAGCACTTGGATGGGGTGAAGCACAGGCCCTAGAAAGGAGTGTTTCAAAATGTGGGTCTCAGGGAGAGGGTGTCTGCCAGGAGAACACCTTGGCTGCTTTCATCAGGAAAATGTGGTATTTTTTCTGGTTGTAGCCTAATTTTATGCAGTTTAATTGGTTTGAACAAAACTAGGTTCCAGTATACATAGCTGTAAGGAGGGAAGTTAAAAATAAAAGATAAATTTTTAATGTTATCTTTTGTTTGTGCTGATAGATGTCCAAAACTGCTCTGCATATTGTTATTGACTATGCTTATAGGACAAATCCACTGAAATGCTAGAATATATTTTAAAAATATTTAGCTCACTAATTCTTGATTTAGTTACTATAGATTCTTAAAACTGTAGATCTGTTATATAAACATCATAAACCAGGTCCCAGACATTTTAAATTGGAGTAGATCTGATTGCTTCAATGGAAGAGGATCAGATTTACCTTGATGGAAATTTCTTTTTGTTTCTGAGACAGTGTGTCAAAAAAAGTAACTTTGTCCCTTCATGGGTGCATGGGTGTAAAGAATGACATTTCTCCTGTGAGAAAGCTGTGGCAGGAGAGGAGACCTTTCTGAGGAGATAGTGACTTACCTCAATAAATGTTCTAAAGAAACTGAAAAATGGTGTCTGCCTCATGTTGTAATACGATATTTAGGTGTTAATTTAATGGGAATAGAACATACAGAATCTACATTTTAGGTATAAATTTTTAGGGGTTGTGTATCAGAAAAGAATAGTTAACTCAGAAGACCAGTATCTGGGATGTGAAAAGTCTTACAGTGCTGACTTGAGAGTGTGACTTGACAAGGTCAAAGTTTCCTCTTTCCTCTTGTCCATACACCAGCTACTTCAGTTTTCACAGAAAGAGTGCTGAAAATTGGATAGATCCTTAAGAGAAACTACCAAGATGAGCCCTTTGTAAACTCAATCTGCTTTAGGAAGCAGCAGAGATTTATTAATACTTTTACTGATATATGCATGCTTTCTTTGGGAAAAAAGGGTATATGGTGCGTTAAGTGCCTGTCAACTCTTGTAAAGGCAAAAATGAAAATGGACCTGAAGCACTTATATGACCCAATATACATTTGCATCCATGCAGCTTCTTTCTGAACATGGTCACTGTTCTTATAGAAAAAAACTCCTTGAAAAATGCTGAAGAAATCTATCTTTAACTGAAAAGGAATTATTACTCGGCTGTGTATCCATTAGGAGTAATGTTGGCCGTGGCTCTTAATTAATGGATATGGAGTGGCTGTATATTCTTGGATTTTCTGCAGGGACTTGAGAGCTAAGGCAAATAGCTAAGTCAAGCCAGGCTTCTCCTGCTTATAATGGTTCAGGGATCTGGGCTTTTGCTGAAAACTTGTGATGCATTTAGCCTGCAAGTGTGTTAGATTTTCCTTGAGATATGTCAGGCATAATGGCAAAGTGTTGTTAATGCTTTCAAAGCAAGAACAATATATAATGGTCCAGACCAATCTAATTTCAAAAAAGAGGCTCTTTGTGTAAAAATAACATCCAGCTTTGGGGCTTTATTCAGCCTCTGATGAAATCAGTAAGTTTTCTTCATTGGCTTGAATGGAATACGCATAGAACATGAATTTTGTTTCCCAGAATTTTTTGCTATAATGGAATTTCTTATGACCAGTGAAGTCCTTTGTACCTGGGTATTAATTCCTCACCCTGCACATTTCATTGTGGAGACCAATAAATTGCAAGAAGTTTGCATTCTTACCTTCAATTTTTTGACTTGCTGACATTCAGAACTTTTAATATATTCCTTATCCTTTTTAGCATGAACCTTTCCGCATACTACTATTTGTGTGGATTTATGATTGGTGTACATTGGTACATTTAATTTGTGCAGTGGTTTTATGGCACTTTCTGTTTGGCCCGTTGGATGACCTTGGGGGAGCAGCCTGTGTCCTTGCTGGCCACAAGACTAGGTGATTGTCCTTTTCTGATGGTGGAGCTGTCAGCACATCTCCTCCATCAGAATGCAGAGCCAGGAGTGCACATGCCAGAGATACTGGGGCTGTATTATGCTCGCCCTGCATTCTTTGCAGGCTGACTTTAATTTGGCAATATGGTTTTGAAAAAGTGTTACCCTGGCAGTCCTTGGTGAGTCTGTAATTGCCAGTCTTGAGCTGTACGTAGGGAAGCTGTGAAGTGTTTATGTGCTCCCGTTCTTGAGGAAATCCCCAGTTTCATTTGAGGTTGGCAGATGTTTGTTCTGTGGCTGTGATACCCCCTGGATTGTTTCTCTCTACAGTCGTTCCATTTAATCTCCCTCTATTATGAAATTTTATTCCACAGATGTTTTCAAAACTGTCATGTGTGTTTGATTTATATGAATTGCCTTCCTCTCCAGGCCTTTTCTCTTCCACATTGAAATCGAGCTCGTCCATTTGCTTGTAGTGTATTTTCATATCTTTTTTGTTTTGATTATGTGGTGGGATGTTGTCAGTACTGTTATAAGCAGAGATGGGAACAATTATAGAAGGTAATTGACCAAACTATTATAATCCTTTTTGGTAGAATGGCAGACACTGCCTTCTGAAGATTCTGCTGAATTGTGGTAATGAGTGGTACCAGCACTTCTTTTCCTCTAAAGCAAACAAATAGGACTGCTTGCTATTTATCTGTCCTTGCACAGAGTCCAACTTAGCTTTAGGATGTCTCTGTTATAAAGCAAAGTCCAAAAAGACCTAGAGCCAATAGTGGAAACAGTGTGCCAAAGTAGCAGGATTTTGACTGCCTAATTCTGGGTGCAGCTGTTCACCTGGACTCACCAATACTAGTCACAGCCTCTAACTCAAGAGGACCTTGAGTTTGAAATTGCTGGAGATTACTAAAATGCTATGTACTTTATGAGCAATACTGTATGCCTGTCTATTTTACTCTAGGTTCCTATGGCCACAGAGAAAGGATTCTGTATTAGATGAATCTGTGGTCTTATAAGAGATTGTAAGTTCAGAAATGTAGGTTTGGAAAGTGAATACTTAGTGGAAGGAAGTTTCCTTTTGTTCCAGCATAAAAGCTAGATAAGAAGGTTCAGACATTTTTGTTGTTTTTCTAAACAAAAATGGGTATTTTAGATATGACAGTTCTACAGTGGATCTTGGCAGGATGACTGTTGACATAGTTACGCCATTGATGTTAAGATTATTAAAAATAGCTTTTGAGTATATTCATATTAAATTAGTTAGATGAACACGTGTCCCTGAATAAAAGGAATGGTGGCTGCTTGGATTATGCTGTTTCCATTGGAGTCTTTCCTTTAGCCCACACTCTCCCTTCTGTGTTTTCCCCTGAAAAAGGGTGGTGGAACAGGCCGTGGGTGAGATGAATTTTCTTGGTGAACCAGGAAGCTTCGGCTTAAAAGTTGCATGCCCTTGTTTTATAAAGTTGATCTTCCCATTTAAAATCCATTAAGAAAAAAATGCAGCTTGAAACTTAATGTTTTGGTGGTTGTCTAGGAATTTTAATCCACTTTACTGGATAGTTGTGCTGCGGTCAGAGTTGGTTTTATGATGAGTCAGGGAGAAGAAAAGGATCTGGAGAGAACTATGAAAAATTGAGCCTTTAGTGAGCTATTGAACTTCAGAAGTATATTGAAAGAGCAGTGGCTTCAGGCCATCATTTGCAAATTCTTCCTATTTGTTTTTTTCAGAAGGCTTACCAGATCTGCTCAACGTAAACAGTGTATTTTGTGGTGAGGGGTAAGCCACTTGCAGGCAAAATTTCCTATTCAATATTTAAGAGATCTGAATTTTTAATTACTGACTTTGAAGAGGAATATCAGCTTCTCTGCCTGTTCATTCCATTCATTGGTTATGTTAGATCATAGGCAAGCTCTTGAACATCTTCCTTGCATCGTTTACACTAAATATGTTTTATAACTGCAGGTGTCATGACTTCATTATACTTGTCCCGTTTCATCTTCCATCTTTCTGATTCCAAGCAATGTGGACAATACTGTAGCAGAATGGAGTTTGTTGGATCAGAATTTGGCCAAACATTTTGTTATATGTACTCTCTAAATTGTGTATTTGAGTCTGTATGCATTTTGTGGCTTCTATGGGTTACTATAACAAATGTGAATAATAAAGGATTAAGGAGGTGGCATTAGTCATTTACTGCTTTCAGTTCTTTTGAAAGCATGACTTCTATAGCAGAACAGCTTTGTTTCTTCCAGTCATGTCCTGTCATTCCCCCCAATTAAGAGATACCTTAGGAAGCTTTTGTGTTTGATTCTTGAATGTAATTATTGCTCTGCAATTAAAATGGATATAATTACAGTCAGCTTTCAGATGTCTGTGGATGATTTATCTAAGTTGTGAGCAGCAAGACTCTGTCTCCTCTGCCAGAGTCACAGCTTTACAGGAATTTCTACTGGGAATGCCATCAGATTCACCCAGTAGACAGTCAGCTCTGTAAACTTCCAATGCATGTGTGCTGTTTGGACAGTAAGTGCCTGCTCATACTTATCATAAAAATGTCTTTTTGTGTGTTGCTCTGTGATTACCTGTGTGTATGTCACACACAGGTTGCATGAACCATTGGCTTTGTGAGTCAAGTCATGACACAGTAATGTTACCCATTGTTCACCAAAAGGTTTTCTTTGAGAATAGATTGTAATCCACAAAAGCAGACAATGTGATTTGGAAGTGACGAGTAGATTCTTTCAGAAGTTCAAATCTGAATGAGCTCAATATCAAGCAAAATTGTTTCTTGTGTGAGGATAAAGTAGTCATGAATTTGAGATAAATTTGGCATTATCTAATCCATTTTTCAGTAAACACAAACTTTGCTTTAGACCGCACAGGAGCTGAATCTGTAAGCTGCCATCCTTCTCATAAGTTTTCCAAGTCCCTGTAGAGGAGCATACACTAGAACTTGTGATATCCATTAAGGATTCAGAGAAAGAGGATATTAAGGCTGCATATTTCTGTAATGCTCAGATGCAGATCATATTGCTTCTGTCAGTGCTTGTCAGCAAGTCTAGAGTGCATAAATTCGAGCTGCTGTTAGGCAGAATGTGAAAATGAGGTTAGAGAAATGGTAGCAGATAATAACCATGAAAGCTTAGTACTAAATAATTCAATTTGCATTGATCTAAACAATTCTCTGTACAAAGAAAGAAATGTCACTGAAAACATCTAAGGCTATCCATGTAAAGTGTCGTTGTTAAAACTTACTTAGTCCATCTCATCATAATTCACCATCTTTCTTCATGCAGTTTGTATATAATGAGTGTTCCTACATGTTAACCATGTCCATAGATTTTATCCTTCTTGCAGTCTCACTAATACAAACAATAACTCTGACTTTAGCAATGCTTATGTGATTATTATACCTGCTCATACTGTTTGCCCCATTGTAGAAAAAGATTGGCTGCTTAAAAAAAAAGTTTGGGTTTTTTCTTTTTTTTTTTTCTTTTTTTTTTTTTTTTTGTTACCAAATCTGTCATAGTATTCTGGTGGCTTTTTTCATGGTTTCCTATGTGCATACACATTTTAAAAAATGCCTCAATTTAAAATTTGTTTGGTCTTAGAGAAATTCTGTAATTACTTAAATGTCATGAGTGTTGGGTGCTTTGTAGGCAATAGTTTAGCAGCGGCCTCCTGAATTTATTCATGTGAGTCTTGGATTCATAAAGGGGCATTTGATGATGTTATACAGAATCTGTGCTTGCTAGGTCTGTGTTAGAAGTGAAACAATTTTTATCTTTGAGATCAAGGATCAAGGAGATCAATTATTCTATTCTTCTTTCTTTAGAGACACTAAAACATCTACAACTGTCATGAAAATGTGCTCTAGATGTAGAGAAAAGTCCTGTCTTTTTCATCTATATTATTAAAGAGTTCTCTTTTACATAGCCCTGGTAATGTGCGTGAGAACTCGTAGCTTCCCTTTATGGTTTAATTTGAACCAGCCGGAGGTATTTGCAAGCTGCCCAGCACAGAATCCATGAATAAAATAAAATAGAAATACTACTAATAATAAAACAATTAAAATAACCAATGTTTGCTTTTCTGTGTGTGTGTTTTTAAGAGCAATTAAACTTCTTTTTCTTCTCTTTGTAGGTACACTATAAAGAAGAGTTTAAAAAATCTAAAGGGAAGTGCATATTTGTACCTGACACCCCGCAGCTAAAACATGTGAAAAGCCTTGGTGCTTTTATTTCTGAGGTAAGATCTAAAAGACTGAAAAATTTTCTTGGCTTCTTATCCTTCCTAAAAACTCTTTCAGTTGAGTACTGTGATTTTTAGTTGGGGAAGGATGGCTTATTTCAAATAATAATTCTGTTTAAAGCTGAAGTGAATTCAAAGGCTGTAATTAGTGTATACTGCAATGTGAATAATAATAATAATTTGGAATTACATGACACTTTTATTTTGGGATTTGAAGATACTTTATTAATGGTTCTGAGCAAGTCCTAGCTATCCCATTTTATGTGTGGATAAACTGAGGAATAGGAAAAGAATGTTACATTTTCTGCAGTGATGAAGTTTGCAAATTACACCTGTGCAAAATTTCCCTGCTGTGGAGATTTCACAGCCTGATATCAGACAGGAGACAAGGAAAATGTTTCCATGTTATCATCCCTGTCCTCCTTCAGCAAGAGGGCTGGGGCAGACATCAGGTCAGTGCCATCTGTGGGTTGCCTGAGCACTTGCATATCTGTCTGTCTGTCTGTCTGTCTATCTGTCTATCTCTGCATACCTGTGACATGTGCACACATACACAGCCTGAAAGAAAGAAAAGAAAGATCAATAGCTTCCAAAGTGCCAGAGCAGCATTTACTGCCAGCTCTTCATGTCCCAGGTATGAGGTGCTGTAGGATTGCATCTCTGATTATTTTCCACAAGTAAGAACAGCAGCAGAAGTTTCACCTGAGAGACAGCAGCTTTATTTAGGAATCGCTGGTTCTGAGTAATTTTTCTGTCCCTATGGCCCTTCAAAAAATTAAAATTTTGGTCCCTCATTTTTTGTGCCACTTTTATGGTTATAATAAAAAAGTCCAAGTATCACTGTCTGAGGTTACATAAATTCAAAATTCTCTTTCTGACATACAACAATTTGCTATGTGGCTTTCAGTATGAATGCATCAATTAAATACTGTTCTTGTATTTATCTTCCTGTTGTCTGAGAAGGAGTGGCATGTCCCAAGGGAAGTGAATCTGATGTAATTGCACTTTATAAGAGACAGACTATTGTAGTCTACAGAAATACAGTATATAGAGAGTATTTATCTAATCTGTCTGATTCCAGCGAATCTGCTGCTAATTATTAATCAAAGATTTAGAGATATAAAAATATTCTAAAATTTTAAACCCTGTAGGTTTGATATTACCACACTTCTGAGCATGCTGCGTGTTTATTGCAGCATTACCTGAAGCCAATGAGGTGATGGATGGTTTATCTTGTAAATTACTGACCTCTAGTGTCCCATCACCTGTATTTGCAAATCTTGGACACTGACATTTTAACAGCAGTGAAAAAGAGTGCTCTGTTTTGGGGAACAGCAACAAATAATACAGCAAATTATTGATATGTATGCATATAATGCATTTGGGGAATTAGCCTTTAGTGAAGGACTGTATATTTCACAGTAAATAAGTGATATTAGTGTAATTGAAAATATTTTTCGTATTTATGATTACTTTCACAGCAGTGTTGCCATTACTGTTTTGTGAACTTGGAAGACTTAGAACTGAAGCAAAAGCCTCACACATTTTTAGCTATTGTTCTGGTACCTCTTGTAAAACCCCTTTGTGAGGAGCTGCCAAACCTGAATACTGGAGGAAACACAAGATAAATAAAATGTAATTTAAAAATGAGACTGTAATATGAGCAGATGAAACAGAAATGATGACAGGCAAACTTCAGTATTCCTCCCCTTTCTAGCTACATTTAGTTGCTGCTACTTATTAGTTGGTAAAATATTTATGGTACGCCTCCCATTTGCTCCCATTGTTCAGGACTCTGTAAAAGAGAAAGAAGAAAAGTAATTTTTGTATTTGAAAATGATCTGAGAAAGGATAGAAGAAACTGCCTTGCTTATTTTATTTTGTATTTCCATTAACATTATTGAATTTAATTAGGAGATATTTTGCATTGCTTTGTGAATTAGGCACATCCCTAGAAAGTATTATTAAAGATGTTTTTGCTAGAAAGTTAGTGACAGTTAATGAAATTTTTCCATTTCTGTTCTCTGCCATTTTACTTACTAGAAAAAAAAAAGTAGTATGTTTACTGTATCTTCATTTTTGCATTTTATGTCGCCTTTTTCTGCCCTCTAGGTGAAATATAAAGGAGCTGCTAAGAAAGACCTTTCCAACCCTCTCTATCAGCAGATGCCAGCCACAATTGACAGTGTATTTGCGAAAGAATTAATGCACCTTCAGAGCAAGGTACAACTTTAGAATTGCAAAAATGATTTTTTGATTAACTGTGTGTCAGAATAAGTACACTTTAAACAAAATACTTGAAAGGACACTTGATTGTCTGCTTGATGTATTTGGGTGAGCTTATCATCCAGAGTTTATCACCATAACTTCTTAAATTCAAAAACTGCACATTTTTAAAATGTTGACAATTTTACTTGCGTTTATTAAATATGCATTTAAAAGTTGGTAGTGCATTCATTGATCCAGTGAAATCAGTGAATACAATAAGGAATTATTGAAATTAGTGACATTGCATGGTCCTTATAGAATGGGTGACTCTTATATAACTTTTCCCCGTTGGGTGTTGTATTAACATATATTAAATGTAATACCAAATATTTGATGCTGAAGGCAAGAGAAAAGAAAACTGCTTTAATGACTTCTAAAGGCACTTAGTGGTAGCAGCAAATGTATTTCTGATGATCTGCATACGACTACTTACAACAAATTTTATACAATTAAAATATGAAATCAAGTATATTGAATATGGTATAAAGCTTGTGAACAACCAGCAAAATAGTGAATTCTGGTTCAGTTGCCTTCAAGGACTTAAAAATATAATACCCTAAGAGTAGGCAGGTGACCCTTCACTTCCACTGACCTCAGTGGAATTATGAATGTTAAGCACGTGTAATATGAACGAGGCTCCAGATTTTCATTGTTACTCATGAGAATTACATGGAATAGATGGTCATGGCTTTCCGTCCACCAAGCATTTCCATGGTTTTCTTGCTTTTGCTTTCTCATCTCTCAAAGATATCAACTACATATGGTTTAAAACAGCCAGTGCATGAAGGGAACACCCTTCTAAATCCATAATATTGATTGTATCTCAATATGCATTCTTGTAATGCAGTGACACTTTTTCAGACAAAGGAAAATATTAATAAAAAAAGAATGGACTAAAATTTCAGGACAGCTTGTGGAAAAATGTTTTGATATAAAACATTATGTTAATCAAGGCTATATTAAGCAAATACAATAACACATATTTTAGTTTTCAGAATTTGAAAAGGAACATATATACACACAAGTTAAAGCACCACAGTAGCTGAAATGACATTAATGTGACATTTCATTGTAAAGTGAGTGATTAGAGGAATTATAGTAAAAAAAAAATGGGAATTGACCTTGTATAACATTTTTAAGACATTAGCTTGACTTATAAAACGTTAGTTAACTATTTTGCCACAGATTTACTCCCAAATTCATTCCAAATTATTGCATTCTACATTTGTTTACCCAAATGAGATTAATTGACATTGGTGATGTGGCAGAAAAGATAAATAACTGAAACTAAAAATGAATCCATTGATTCATAAAAAAACCCTTTTAAGGAAAAGACTGACATTTTTATTTGGTAGTTTTTGAAGGCTTTCTTCAATCATCCAGCAGTTCTAGAGAAAAAAAATATGCATATAGGCTGAGTTATATTTAAGCAGAATTTTTTCCCACAAAATTCATACTATCCCCTTAGGAGTAGATGCATTATAAATCATAATATACCATAAAACTTAAAGATACGCTGACACATTTTTCCAACTTGTGGTTTACTGCTGCAATGGACCTGAATTTAATGCTACTTTGAGAGAGCTCTCAGGGGATTTTCTAGTGAAAAATCTTCTCCACAGTATTCAAATCTAATCCATATTGTGCCTATCACTGCAGTACCTAAGTAGCTAATACAAGGATTTCAGATTTCATCTGGGTCAGGATATGGCAGAGGGGGTTTCTGCTGCATCTGTCTAGCTGGGACTGTGAATTTACAGGTCATCACTTCAGGAGGAGGCTATAGATATTCCATAGGAAGGAGAGAGAACAGCACCAGCTGCCTTTTGCTCCATCTCTACTCCAAAAAGGCTGTGCAAACACAGAATTGCAGTCTGTTTCTGAGTTGTAGTGAACTGATTTTAAAATAGTTCTGATTTACCGAGAGGTGGAAAATATGAGCGTGTGTCCTCCCTACCCACACTAGAAGAAATTTACACCTTTGACTCCCTTTTCATGCTTCTTGGATGCAATGCTGGGCTGGAATGCTTTTGTGGGCAGATCAAGCAGGACTCTACTTGCTCTGTGGTGCCGTGTTCTTGGCAGGATCACAGCCTCACATGCCAAGCAGGTGCATTGGGAGTAGAGGATCATGGTGGGAAAGAAGGAGAGCCCCTGACCTTCCCCAGAGCTGGCTGCTGGCACAGGCTGGGTGCCTCTGGCAGAGGATCTTCTTACCCAGGTGCATCCCCTGGGCTCTCCCCTGATGCAGAGTTTGCTCCTGAAATGGTGCTGCTGCTGCCCAGCAGCCCTGTCTTCAGCCTACCTATATCCAGCCCAGTTTAGTAATTTGATACACAGTTTCAAATCACACACATGATTTAGGAACTTGGAGGAAACTAGGGGAAATATCCTGCTTTTCTTAAGGAGATATGCCCCCCCCAACAGCTGCCCTCCACTGTCCTCTCCAGAGCCAACAGGCTGCCACAGCACCATTGACCATGTTGGGATTGTTTAACTCTTGTGGCAATTGTCAGTGATCTTAGCAGAGCCAGGATCTCCTCCTTCAGGGGTGCTGCCATGCAGTGTCAGCACTGACATAAGGATCTTGCTGTAATGGAGAGAATAGCACCCTGACACATGTGGTTCTCTTCCTGTGGAGCCTCTTCCCCATACTGGCTGTGTTGAATCATACTCAATTCTGTCTTCAAGATACTCAGGAAAGCCTGAAACAAGACTTCCTCCTGGCTTTTGCATGAAACTCATGTTTACTCTTTTGTGTTTTTTGTACAACTGGCATGAGGAAGGAAATAAATACCTATAGAGAATGACATCTATCCAAAACTGGCAAAAAAAAAAAAATATCCCAATGCTGTTTATGGGAAAAATGTTTCAGGAAATGAAAAAAAAAATTCACAGTCCCACATACTTGGGTGGCTTTTATAATTTAAATTTTTTTCCTCCTCACAGAAAATTTGACTGTGGCCTCCTAAATGCCTTTCTTGAGAGTAAGCAGCCAGATTTCCCCCCTCTCTCACTTTTATCATAGCTGTCCCCAGGGAAAGCTAAAAAGAGGAGGAAGCCCCTGTCATCACTGAATAACTTCACTCTCCTTACCAGCCTACAAAGCTCTCATCAATTTCCCTGCTTTTCACAGTGAGAAAATAAATTTGATGCGAGCAGTCTAGGTAGGGAGCCTTCATTTTGATTTTTCTGAAAGGAAATGGAAAATTTTGGAGAAATTGCAATATTCCTATGGAAAATATTGCTGAAGAAAAATTCGTGATCATTGCTAGCTCTGTGCTAAATCTTTTTCTTGTCTGAAGATCAGTATGCTGTATACTTGCTTATGTAAAACAATATTTTTCTTAATAAGGTGTCACAAACAATGATAAGGTATTTAAAATTGCTTGGGGGAAACAATGTTGAAAAAAAATAAGCACTTCATCACTTTTTTCATCACTTCATTTTTGCCATAAGAAGTGATTGCACTGTTTTTCTTCTTATCTAAAAGGGATAATCTTAAGCAAACTGAAGGCAGTTTAATTTTCTACTTTGTACAGGGCAATATCTCAAAGAGTCAATATTGAACAGTATTTCCTGTTTCTTTATAAAGGTGATGAGCCAAGAGAATCTTAATCAACGTTTTCAACTTCCAGAAGAAGTTTCAGAGGGGTTTTTTGTACTGCAATAAAAATTTTGTTGTTTATTGCATCATTTCCAATCATATTACACATTATCAAATTGTTTTATGTAATTTTTAAGGGTTTTTTATGGTAGGAAATGTCGTATTCAATATTCCTTCCTTTTATGGTGGCAGGTATTAGTCTTCTGGACTTCTGTAGTTCTGTTTTACACAATTACATTGGATAATCTAATTCTCTACATGGAGATTAAAGTGATGTTTTTGGTGTTCTTGAACGTTTCCTTTTATGAAATCCTACTTTGTGGATTTTAAGTTCAGAGCACTTCTTACTGACTATAAATGGAAATAAAAATAAAAATGTAATAGTCTTTAATGTATGCCAAAACAGGGGGCCAGTCAGAGCTGGGTTAAAGGAATACAAAACCTTCCTTAATGCAGCTTCCTATTGACACATTGGTGTAAAAGAGAGAAGAAAAATAAAAAATGAGTACTTACAAATTGATTCAATCTGAAGTCATAACCACTTAAATAATTGCCTTGTATTTCTCAAGTTAATAAATGACACCACTAGAGGGTAAAGGTTATGTCAGTGACCTATAATGCTTGATCTCTGTGTAGAGTAGTTTCATATGTAGATTTGATTAAGGAAATTCAGTCTAGCTAAAACTTAAAAATCAGCATGAGTTTAGAAATAAATGTATGCATACTAACCTATAAAATAATGTTATTAAGAGTATTGATGAAATAATGATAAATATTTTTTCATGCTTACTTGGAAGCAATTTACAAATCTGGGAATAGTTCTGCACTAAACTGTCCCAAACTAAACTAGACAGCCCAAACTAAACTAGACAGAACCCCTCCTAGCCTAGGACTGCAACAAGACTACTTCTGTGAGTTAATGAAAATTGTGGGAAAAGAACAGATGCCAAAGCAAGTGAAATATTGCTACATTAAGCTAAAGAAATGGTCATCCTTTCCCAAGACAGCAGATACTCGTAATTTCTGCTAAATTTCTCATGCTGAGGGTTGATGTGTTACTGTGTTTTCATAACTTGGTTACATAGCCCATTCACCAAGGGAAAAATAGAGCTGTTGAACCAGCAAAATGGCAATGTAATAAAATATCTGTAAATTAGTAGATTTTGGAAGTAACCGTATGGGTCTTCTGTTCATAATGGCTGTTCTGTCCCCATAATTAAGTGGGGGACATCTTGAAAGTGACAGTGTAAGCAAGGAGAAATAGCAAAAGAGTTTTTGTGGCATATATTTGTATAGGAATTCTGCTTTTGTGGGGGATCATTTGTTAGTGGAGCTTCAGTCGTGTTAAAGATGATGTGCTTTTCCATTTGCAAGACGTAACCAGTGTAGGCAAGTTACAGACTTTTTGTTTCACTGTCAGTTGTGCTTGTTCCTGCAGAGGGCTGATTGTGTTAGACTGGATAAAGTGGTGGCACATTTTAAGGTTCCCTATTTGATACTTTTGTTCACATAGTAGCAGTGACAAAATACCCTTCCCCCCTTCTTGTCTTAATGTCTCAGCCTGTATATCATTTTGTAATCTGAGATAGTCAGGGAAGATACTAACATATTGCTTTGGGCACACTACTCTGTAACTCAGATGAAATCTTGCTTTAAACAAAACCAGATACAGCATTTTCTCACAATTCCAGTGTCCTGTCCTGAAAGAGTCTGAATCTCTGTAGTTGAGAGTTTCCGTCTCAAAACTTTCACAGTATTCTTTTATTGCTACCATGGGTTTTTGTGTCAATCCTCCTCCTCCTAATCAGCTTTCCATCTTATTTAATACTTGCTGTTTTCTTATGGATTATTTTAATGTTCGCTCATGAGAGCTATTAGAGAATGAATTTTCTTAATGCTTGCTACTTTTTAGGCATCGGAACCTGGTGAATTTTCCTTAATATAAGTCTAAGAGCTTCTGACAAGGATAAGTGTAAGATCAGCTTTTCAGGCAGTTGTAGTGTGTGAGAGTGTGTGTATAAGTATAACACAGTACAGTGAAAGATGGATGAATGCCCAACAGTGAGTTCCCCTCCTATTATAAAAGTAAAGGTGTTTATAAATTCACAATTCAATTCCATTTTCATTTACTATGATGACAATTGAATGTAAATATTATTTTTCTTTGTGAACCTGGGGCTAAGTCAAAATGCATATTGTGCTGGTTGCTTCCCAACAGTGAAAGAAATAGAACTGTGGGCAATGGGTTTATAATAAACAGTAAAACTGTTTGTTTATGACAAATGCATAAAATATTTTTTTCTCTGAAAATGGAGAATAATTATATAGCTGATTGCTTCAAGTGTGTTTAAAAAAACAAGGTGGCTTTTGATTATGTTTTCCTTGGGCTGTCTTCTCACCTTGTTAAGCTTAATTTTCTGTTTGTGTATTACTATTTCTTTCCCCTGTCTATTCATGCATCTGTTGCAATAATGTATGCAGAGAAATCTCACTGCTGACTATGCCTCATATGTCTCTGTTTTGGGTGGAAGCTGCTCTCATTTCAGTGTTCTGGACCCATGAAGGGGTTAAATTATTTATTAAGTTTCTTCCTGAATGCAGGTACACTATGCCACTAGGTTTAACCTAGCTCATGTTATTATACCTGCTCTTCCCAGGTCACAAAAGTATAATGTTGCTCTTTTCAGGTTCTCTATAAACAAAAACATGATGCTGAGAAAGGATTTTCAGACTATGCGCGTATGAGGGAGCCTCCAGATGTTAAACATGCCATGGAAGTCAGTAAACACCAGAGTGATGTAAGTACTCTCCCATCTGAAATGAGTGTGCTTGTTTTGGGTAGATACATCTGTTACAGCTTACTGAAATGAAATGGGCATGGAATATTTCCATATTTCCTTAGTTGCTATTTTTCATAAATTATTTGCTCTGAAGTCATTTAGGACATGGTGTGTGTATAATATGTGATATGAGTAACAGTATGTGAATTTTATTCTGAGTGCAGTGGAAAAGGATAGTTACTGTTTATCAATAATAACTAAGTGCTATCACCTTGAAATAAAATTGCAGGCACAGGTTTTCTGAATTCACTACTTTTGAAGTGAATAAAGTTTTTTGTTTAAATGTACACCAGTGTTGTTTCAGTGTCTTCATCTGCCAGTACTTGGGTAATTCTTCAGGGGTGCTGTGTAGAGGAGGCAAGTGAGCTGTTTCTGCCCTGCTCTTGCACTCTTTTATGCATATGAATAAGTTTGTTCCTATCTTCTGAATATGTATCAAGTGAATTTTCCAAAGAATTTAATAGACAAATAAATGATTTATTTTAAAGAATTTGAGCTGTAGTGTTCAGTTTGATGCCTGCTCTGGTTTATACCATTTGACCGAAATATTTATTCTTGTAGTTTTATTTAGATAACTTACAAATAAATAGGAGTACTTAGCAGTATTTTGAAAGTTGATTGCTTTTTTTTCAGCTGCTTGTTAGCTTCCTGAAGTTCTGAAGGTTTTCACAATATCAAAGCCTAATAATGGTATTTATATTTCTTATTAGAATCAGGCCACATTTGATTTCATGGTCAAGCTAGCAAATACTAGCTCAATGCATCATTTCTTGGGGCAGAAATGCTGCCCTGATTATTCTTGAATGATACAGACCCAACTTTGAAGAAAAATTTATGTTAGTTTTAAGTTTTGTAAAAACTTAGTTGTAAGAAAAACAAATTTTAGGAGAAGATTGGTTAAAATAGTGATGCCATTTTAAGGGGTACACAAAGCTTGTAAGAAGAGCTGATGTGTAACCTTAAAAGTTATGATCCAGTTCCATTCTTGTTTAGGTAACCAAATCAATTGAGGCAGGCATGTCATTTTACAACACTTTTTTGTTAGATAAATGGGATATTTGTTTGCTGCTAACAATGTAGAAAACATAGCTTTGGTGTTCGTTTTAAATTATCTTATATTTACCCCATCTTCTCCTACTAACAGTGCAACAAACACTCTAAGGTTATGTGGGCTGAAAACTAAATGTCAGTGCTAAGATGTATGTCTGTGTGCAGAATCTTGACAGCTGGCTGCTGATTAAAAGGCTGCTGGAAAACTTCAGGGAAGCATTATGTTTGAAGAATAATTTTTTCTTCTGCTGGGAAATACCTGCAATGGAATTCCCAGCAGTAATTTGCAACCTGCCTTGATTACAGAATTCCCTCTTCCTGTCAAACACTGTCCATTTCTGCTGTTGGAAGCATCAGGGTGTCATGCTGACAGAGCCTAGAGCTGGGAATGTGAATGCCTTTCCCCAGAAGCAAGAGGTTTTTTATTTACCTAGCAGTAGGAATGATGGTGAACTGCTAGGAAAGGAAATAATGCTGGAAAGAGAGATGTGAATCCCTCTCAGAGAAGGGACTAGGAGGAATATGAGACAAGTTCCTGTAGCAAATTCATCATACTTTGAGGGTTAGTATGCTAGTGCAAAACCTATTCCCCTTCTACAGCTGTATATCACCTGCTAATAGAATTAAGGAGAGCAGGTTACAGATGTGAGGATAAATGAAATGCAGTTGTTTCATCTTTCACCCTTAAAACAAGCAAAAAAAAAAGAAAAGGAAATGAAGGAAGATATGGGAGGGAAGGATGTTTTGATAAATGAGAACTTTTAACAGCATGTTAGAAATAATGAAAAAATATGAGGGAAATTATTTTCAGCCTGAGCAAACTTCAAAAAATCAAATAAGTCATCCAAATGCAACACAAAACTCTAACCAGTTAATGTGTTTAAGAACAGATTCTTTCTGGTTGCTCATGAGTAGCTGCAGTGCAATGGACAAATATCTATCACACATAAGGGAGCAAGTTATGTCAATCTGGTTATTGCTCAGCAGAAGCACACATCTCTTGTGGGTAGTATTTGGGCATCATGGTGAATAGCTGAGGATTTCTTCTTTTGTAAGTACAGGTTTAATTAAGAACCATGTGAGTTTTCATCTCGGAGTCAGAACATGGAACAGTGAGCATCCCAAATATGGAGCATTTGTCTTTCCAAACTATTTCAGGGTGTCTGTGTAATCACAGTTTTGAAAGTGCAGAGGAAAAGAAGGGAAACTACTGGGCAGGTAGAAGGACAAAGGTCTTTTATCCACCATTCTGCACAGTTTACCTGTGGGAGCAGAATGCATGTTTACCTACAATGCTCTGCCAACTCAATTCAACCTTTACATGGAGGGTTTGCATCTAAGAGGATTAGGATGTGTTTAAGACTATTTACTCAGCCTTTAAATAAAGCTGACATTTATACTCAACTCTGTGAAATGTCCAATTTCCTTTAAAAATTAAAACTGTATTCAGCTCACCATGCATTTGTGCTGACATTTTGAAACTGTCAAGTGCTGTAGGCCTTCACACCACTTTGAATATCATTATCATGCTGGACATGTTTATAGGCATCATTAATATGTTTGGGCAGAAACTGGGTAACAGGGAAATACTGTAAAAACTCCTGAACAATGTGATAATGTCTAATAAAATAATTTTTCTCTTTTTCATACTTAGTCTGAAGAAAATTGCTCTCAAATTAACACAAGTAACTTTTCTAATGACAGGAAACATACTTTAAAAAGAATTGAAATACTACATAATGCTTGAAGGCAAGCATGTTTATCCAAACCAGAGTACTTTTCTCTATAAATTGTGTTTGTGTTTTGTGAAGTGAATGTTAATGTTAATGATGTGACTTTGGCACACAAAGTCATTTTCAGAAAAGTGAAGTAGGGACCATCAGCCTACTTTGTCTGTGCTGAGCTGATCAGTTAACACATCTGGAAGTTTCCAAACTTGGGACCAAAACTAAGTGGTGGTCTTAAAACAGTGTCATGTCACATTTTTGCTTTATGTGTATCTGAGTACCATGTGAATGGAAGGATGTAGTTGAATGGTGAAATGACATGACAACTACATTTCTAAAGCAAAGAAACCATTTGCTATGTTGGGTCCCTGTGGAAGCTGCACACAGCATTTGATGAAGGTACTCAAAGCTGTGCATCATGATTTTGTCTGTTCCATGACCTGGTCCATCACTGGGCATTTTGAATAGGAAAACAATGTTAATATTTGTACAGCAGTTTAAATGTTCTGCTTTGTTAAAATGACTCATTCTCCTCACAACACTAATGGTATGAAATAAGGATGTGATCTTCTGATTTTACAAATAAGGAAACTGCAATACTCTCATCTATGGACATTTAAAAGGCAGTTTGCACATCTGATTTTAAGGCCCAGGTATCTTTTCTCTTATGCTTATCTACAAAGAGTGCTTTTTTAGAAATATTAGTTGACAGCTGGGCAAACTTCTGATGTGTATATATACACTCTCCACTCTACATGAGATCAGTAATGATAATTTTTATGTTTCACTCACCATCTACATTTGAATATTTAAGATGTCTATATTGTCTTAGGAGTAAGTTGTTTTTCATTTTCAGGGTATAGTGCAGTCACAGTCCACACACACAAAAAAAGTACATTCTTTCTGATAAAACCAAATCAGCAGATCTTAAAGTGGATGTGCTTAAAAACCATCAGTAACATACCCAAATGTTAATGTTTGTTTTGGGGCAGATCATGGTAAATTCAGGCTTCTTCTGTCTCTCTGTTCAGTATCTGTGTTAGAAAAATCACCATTCACTGACAAACTTTCTGCTGACAGTGGTTGTCAACAGCAGGTCCCCCTGGACCACTTCCAACTGGTGCTGAAAATGATGTTTACTCCTGGTGTAATTGGGACCAATCAATTTTAAGGCCCATTACTGGAAAGGATGACTGCATCAATCTGTAATGGGCCAGAAATGTGTTTGTCTCTTTTACACAAGCCGGAAGACAGTTTTCAACATCATTTGAGCAGGAATTAGAAAAGCTGTTGCCAATGATGATTGTCACCAGCTAGTCATTTTCTTAGTGTTGATGGACCCTAAAGTGTAGATGAGAGGAAAGAGGGCAGAGACACAGCTGACAGGCCATTAGTTAGTGGCCTTAGCAGCTCTTAGAAAATGCTAATCAGGGACAAACAGTAAGAGACAAATTCTTGTGCAGACAGGTGTGCCCAATTTCTTGCTGAATCCTTAAGAAGGCAAAATGTGTTCATAGCTGTTTGTGCATATTTGAGTAATTTATTATGTATTGTTTGGACGAGTTTGGTGTTGGAATAAATGAGAAGATAAAAGATTTCAAGAAAGGTTTGAATCTCTTAAACCCAGGTTTGCTTGGCTCACTATGTAAAAGTTTCTGTTTGTTGATTGACAGTCTGAGATGTTTTGCAGCACTGTTAGGAATCTGTTTACTTTATGGCACTGAAGTGCATTTCACTGGTATTCATGTAAGGTGAAGCATCTTGCAGACCCTGCTGGAGTAACTAGATCAGCATGTTTATCCTCACTGGACCTTATGCATTTTATAAGAGCTTGAGGTTTGGCCTATTAAAATCAGTCTAGTAATTATGAGCAGGCCCTGAATATTCTCCATGCTTTGCAATAACCAGTTGCAATTCACATTTGAGTATGTGGGTATGTAATCACATTTGGGATTAAAGATGAGAAATGATTTTGTTCCAATTATTGCTTCACAATAATATTCAACAATGTAACCACTTTTTATTGTAATTTCAAACTGGGTTGAAACCCACTTTAAATTTAGTTAGTATCTTTAATTTACTGTTTTCAACTTCAAAACTCAAGATGGTATATTTTTTTTTCCTTTTTAGTTGCTCCTTCTTCCTTGCTTGTATTTCCCATTGGTTGGCCATAACTCTCCATTTGTTCTTTCACTGCTGCTCTAAAATTGTTATCTCAATTACTTTTCCTATACAAGAGTCAGCTGGAACAATTTTTTTGTATCCTGTGGTCCTCGTGAAGTGGAGCAATTCTTGAGCCTTTGCTGATTTTTTGGTAAAGCCTGAGTGACCCTTTGAAGTGCAGATTGAGTAAGGACATTGTGTAATGCCTGGAAATTCCAGTCAGGGCATGAGCCTCTTGGCTGAACCAGCTCAGGACAAAAGATGGCTCCTTCTCTGGGAGTTTCCTTTCTTTTTGTTGTTTTTCCCCCCTCATGGGCTTCTTCACTTTCCATCTTCTGATGCCCATGGGTGCACACACCAAGCTGGTTGCTTTGCCCTGTCTACATCTGTTCCCCTGCTCTCTCAGAATAGCTCTGGTTTTACTGTTCTAACATAGCACTATTAAAAAAAAATCACTAGATGGAACAGAATAGCAGCTGTGTAATAGAGGCCAGCAGAGTGTCCCAATGGGAGAGGGTCAGCATCCAGGGATTGAGGTTATTCAGGAAATGGGAAACATATTTTTTCTTTCTTTGGCCTACCTCTGACAAACTACTGTTCTGCTGCATAACATTTTTATTCTCACTGGAGTATGACAAGCTGCAGAATGGAGCAAATATATATTGCAGACATTTGTAAAATGCTAGATGACTTTCCCTCAGACATAAGTAATAGGTATACTGGTTTAGGTGCAGGAAGAATAATAATTCACTCAGGGAAAGATATAGCAATTGGCCTTGCATCTAATATAATTGGAAATGGTGAAATATAAAGGACTGTCACTGTCTTATTTCTCCCCCCCCCTTCCTTTCCCCGAAATTAACCACAATCCATTATTTCATGTACTATATGATCATGTCATTTGGGAGCAATAAGTGACCACATTTCCTCAACTTTATCACCACTGTTCTTGATTCTCTGATGTTAAATTCACTGCATTCCTAATTTCTATTTTGAGCACATATGCTGGCCCTTAATTTGCAATTTACATGGATCATAGGGTGCTATTCAGAAACCTGTTTCTGCTGCCTTTGTGGTTTTCACCTCACCTCATGTGGTCATTAGGATGAACAGCATATAATTAACTAAATTCATGTAAAGTCCTGAATTGCAAATGCTTCTCTCTACCTCTAGTTTCTTAAAAATTAGAGAAAATCTAAACATAACTAAAACAAAAGTTCCAGTGGTTTACACCAGCTGGAAGAATCAACTTTTGTTTTGTATGTATGTGATAATTTGGGCTGAATGATCAAACCTATTTATTTGTTTCTTTTATTAGTGATTACACTTGTGTGTCACGGCAGATTAAAAATTATAAGATCTATTTGTGGGCAGGCAGCCAACAGTGAAGCCTGTTTAGCTTGTCTGCTTAGCTGAAGCCATATGGACGCAAAATTACTTTCCTGTTGCATGTAAAATATTTGCCAAAAAGTGAATTTTTTTCCTTTTCTTTTTGCAATACCATTTCTATGAAGTATATTTGTCACTGAATACTGCAGTTTATGAGTTTGTTGTATTGTACCCAGAGTGAAACTTTGCATTGGAAGTAGGAGCAGAGGTTATAATAAGAAACTTCAAGCTGAGAACTTTCTTGCTGGTGAAATACTATCTTGAGAGGTTGATTAACTTTGTGAAGCAAAAAAAGAAAATCTAAAAGATTTCTCAGTAAAGGATGAAATATTCTTTTACTCCCTATTTCCTCTAAACTTTATTTTATGTTCTCCAACTTCTGCCTGAAACTTCAATTTGTCAGACGCTTTAGAATACCAGGGACAGAATGTCATTAAGAATAATTCAGTAAGACAGCCCTTGGAAATTGGCTTAGATTGGCACATGTGCTAGAGCAGGAAAAAGTTGACAAACCTTGAGGAGGAGGGAAAAGCAGGATGCCTTAAGGAGCTCTATAATGTCCCTGAGGTCTGTGCTGCTCCTGTGATCGCTTTGCTAAATGGAGAATGTTTGGACTCTCCTATCTGTGGTTGAGCCTTCTGGCCAAAGGTTTCTGAGCCCATTCATTATGGTAGTGGCTTTGCACAAACAGAAAGAGTCAGTTGTGTGCTCAACACGCTGGAACTCTCAGCCTTCTTGTTCCCATGATTGTGCAAAGGAGCAAGTAAGTGGTGTTGTGGGCATGCTGAGGTGGAGTTGTATCATTGAATTCCATACAAGCTACATGGCTGTCTAGTACTGACAAAGAAACTCCCTATGACAGAATTACAGTTTCTCTTCAGTGTAGCTGCAATCTGCTAAGCTGCAGTACTCAGTATCAGAGGAGGAGCTAATTTATATTAAAAATGGGTACAACATAGTAAAAAAACTCCTATACTCTTAAAAGTCCTGTGAAATTTTATGGTAAAACCTAATATTTGTGTCTTTGCAATGCTTTTAATTTTCCACTGTGCTTCTAAGCAAAACCAGTTTTCTTTTTCAAATTGTATTTTATGCTTCTGAATTTCTTCCTTATCGTGTTGCCTTGTGTGTGGGTCTTACCTTACAATCCCTGTCAAGCAGAACTCTATTGGAATAAATTAGGTGGAGTTCTCTTTAGTTTGATGTCTGATTTGACCAGTCATTCAAAGCTTATATGTAGACTTCAAACTTTATTGTTTATTTTAAACAAAACTGTATTTTCTTTGACAGGTATCTTATAAGAAGGATGTGCAAGATACTCATAGGTACACTGAAGTGCTGAACAGACCAGACATAATGAAGGCAACTGAGATAACAAAGATAATAAGTGATGTATGTTCTCCTTTTACTCTCTTTCTATTTTTTAGACATGTAATTTTTTTTTCCCCAATTTTAATCAGATTTTTTTAGAATGCTACTGGAATTCTCAAATGTTTTGAACAGAAAATGTGCACCCCCAAATCTGCTAGGGAGATTTGATTAAATGAAATCAAACATAACCAAAACAAACCAGTCTTGCCTGGCAGGCTAGAAAGCTATGGGTTTCTCCTTTTTAGATGTTGACAGTATGATCTTTGAAATTATTCATAATTGATGTAAGGACAACATGAAAATTATTAAAGTTGGTTTTGTTTCATCTTTATTTGTGATAATCATTCTCAAGATAAGTCATGTGCTTGTATGCTATACTGCCCTTCAGAAGACATCCCAAACCTTTTTTTGCCTCGGTATGAGAGAAACTGGCATCCCAGGATACCCCTTCCTTTTGCCATCTCATCCAGCAGTGACAGGAAAATGTAATTCCCTGCTGTCCTTCCAAGAGCTGTTGGGATGCTGCTTCTTTCATAGGGGCTCTCCTCCCTGAACTCACCTCTCAAATTCTTTGCCCTTCTACTGTGACCTTGGCTAACAGACAGGTGAAGGAGCAGTTTAAGAAGCAGCAGTGTGTGATGCAGTTCAGTATTTTATTGTAGACAAGGCAAACAATATATATACTTAAAGCCCTGAGTCAAGTTTTTAAGTAGTTAATTAAATGTGAGGCTGACTAGACACATTTGGAGAGACAGATTTAAGAGATTGAAATTCACCTTTCAATATTCAAGATTTTTTGAAAACCAAGAACTTCTACTAAGTGTTCTACAGCATTCAAATTTACTAATTGCTGTTCAAATGCTCTTAGAATTAGAGTGGCTTTGGAACTTTTATTTCTTCCAGTCTATTCTTATGATGTGTCCTTGCTGATTCACAGTGCTTGAGTAATGCAAGAAGCCTGTTTTAGGCAATGGGTAATTTAGGTTGTGGCATTGCAAAGCACCCATTGTTGATTCATCTGTGTTTTTTCCCGATACATTGTGGGGAAAAATTGCAGCAGTTTGCATGGCAGGCAGTTCAGCTGGAGAGATCAGGTAACATTAACCTTGCGGGACTAATTCAGCTCTGTGACACCAGCGCAGTCTCACTGACATCCAGCGAGACCGCAGTGCTAAAACTGAGAGCAGAATTTGACCTCACCGTTCAAAAAAGTTGCCCCTCAGACTAGTTTTATTTCAAGACTACTTTCAGCTGCTGCAAATCATCTTGGGTTAACTGTAGACCCTGTCATAAGAAATGCTGAGCCACTGTGACTCATTCTGCCTTGATCGGGAGGACAGTATTTCTCTGGCTTAAGCTGTGCATTTGGTTAAAATTGAATTCTGTGAATGCTGCACATTGTGTTTTACAATTAATAAATATTATATTGTTAAGGAGCTGAACCCTGAGAAGGGCTTTACTCAGAGCTGATTAGAACAGTAGTCAACTCACACCACTCTGTGAGACTTTTTCTACTAGCTTTAATGCTTAAAAGCTAGTAGAAATTTTATCATTTCTCTTGATAAAACAAACCCAAACAATTTATTAGTGATTCATATCCCCCCCCCCCCCCCTTTTTTTTTTAATTTTTAAGGCAAAGTACAAGAAAGGAAGGGGAGAGCTGAATAAGGAGTCTGCTGTGCTTGGAAGACCTGATTTTGAACATGCTAAAGGAGTTTCAAAACTTTTAAGCCAAGTAAGATTCTTTATCATTTTACAATGATTTAATCCAAATATCTCATCCCTAGTAATGCAGAGAAATACTTAGATTTTCAGATGATTATCTCTAATGGCCTTGAAGATTATGTTCTCAAACTTTTCATTTAGCATTGCAATGACTGGTAAATTTTGGATTCTTAGGAAACAAAATACACATTTTGAAGCAAAAATACAATGAACTTTGACTATAACTTGTCTCTTATGGAGATGGTGTATATTTATACAGATTTTCTAGGATTTCTAAAATATTAACTGTATGTAATTTAGAGGCAAATTTTGCTCCTCATTCAGTTTGAGTGGAACCTTACCCTGTGATTAATCCCACTGAAGTAACTGAGGTCTTTTGTGTAGCTGCTTGCTAATGTGAGTAATGGGATCTGAATTTGGCCTGACATGTAAACCACCCGCCTTCCTTCCCCCTGAAACTGAACCTTTTATGTACTACTGTTATATATTAACCTCAAAAAAAAAGTCCTTAACTAAAAAGAAATCTGAAATAGAAATATTCCCTCTTCCTCTTAGTAGTTTTCTACTCATAAGATGTACACATAAGATCTCTACTACAGATCATCCTGACATTGTGAGAACAGATTTTTCACTGCTGATCTGTTTTTTGGATTCTTTTCTTCCCCATCTCCTTTTTTTTTTGTCTGAAGTAGTTCTTTAACAGTGCCTTGCATAATCCTTGCTAGTAATCCTGTCCAGCTACCCTTGGAGCTTTTGAAAATCCAGGAACTGCCCTCCTGTAAGAGGAGGATAGTGCCCTTTGATTGAAGAAGGCTGTGTCAGCCTTCTCAGAGCCAAAAAACCTCTCAAGTGTAAATAGTGTATATTCTAGGACAGACTCAATACCAGTGATATGTAAAAAATACCTGTGATTTGGCCAGATACTAAATGTCTTCCCTAGAACTAGCATAAAATGAGGATAATGTGTCATAGAGAATAAGCTGAAAAACAGTGCAGTGTCTGCAGGAGGTAGAGCTCCTTTTGCTGTTATCCTTAGATACCTGCTGCATTCACACCATTGTAAACTTTGAAGCATTACTCAAGGAGAAAAAGAAGGAAATAAATATTTTTTATTGCTTTGTTGGTGATGTGCCCAGAATCAAAATGAGTTTGTGTTTTTCAAATAGATTTCTGTCTTCTATTTTATAGTGGATCATATTCTCATTTCTCTGCTGATGGGCAAGTCTGCTAAGAGATTATTTTGTGTTTAGCATTGTGCAGGCTTGGAAGTCAGCCTGTACTTTCTAGCAAGAGCCACTGTGATGCTGCTCAGACCTGAGTGTCACTTACAGGAAATGGGACTGTCATTTAGCAAACATGCTCAATGGTTTTTAAAAGGGTCCATATCCAAATTTAGTGTGTAATGTCCTTTATATCTACTCAATGGCTGCCTACCCACTCCTGTCCTTGCAGCTCACTCCTTTGAGCTTGCAGCTGCCTGTTTTTGCCAATGAGACCAGGCTGTAACCCTTTCCAATAGCCCTCTCCATCTTCCCAAGCCTGGTACCCGTGAGATTGTGGCCAACAATCACAAGTGAAAAATAACAGCTGGATCATGAGATCCTGCAGGCTGCTGAGCCAGCTACGTGGAAGGCTTCATCAATGCACTCTTTATCTCGTTTTTATTAGATGTGCTTTTTATCTTGGACAATGCAAGCTGCATCTGCAAATGCTTTATAATAGGGCCTCTTCACTGCCAGGAACTGGGATGGCAGCAGTTCTACTTGACATCTTCTGTGGAAGGCAGCATTCACTGTGCAATTTTAACTTCTTTAGAGAGTCCAAATAGTGCAGAAGGTGTGACAGGAAAGGAGAAGGTGACAAAATCTATCTTATATTTGGTTTATTTGTAAAGAAGATTCTTATTAAACCTTGGTGGTCCGAACTCTGCAGTCACTGGCCCTGGATCCAAGTTTTGGGATCCTTTCTTGCATTGTCCTCTCCTCAGTCTAAGCTGCTGTGGCTGCTTTGCAATGTGTGTGATGGGGACTGTGCTTTCAGAAGAGGGGGCAGCACCTCAGCCTGACGCTGTAGGGTGGAGGGTGCAAATGCTGGGCAGCTCTCAGCAGCAGGGAGGTGCACTCAGCAATTCCCCCATGTCCTCTGAAGGGAAGGCAGTGGCCATGAGTTGTCTAATGTTCTTATATATTATTTGAATAATTATAACACTTCGACATGCTAATCATAAATCAAGACCACAGAAAAATGAAGATGACCCCTGTGTCCAAAGAGCTGGGTGGTGGGGCAGAATGAGGAATGCACCTGTGCTAGAGGAGAAAAAGAGATCTAAATACGGGTCCGTCATTTCAGTCCTCTTCCTGCAAGGATCATGAAACAGGCTTGTAACACTTACAAGATTTAAAAAGAGTAAAGTTAATGATCTCTTTATTGTCTCCAGACTTTCTGGCTTTTAGAGTTTCCATTTGTTTCTCAGAAAATGGGAAGATCATAAACTTTTTGTGTTGAAAGTTGATAATCTCCCTTAATTGCATGAATCTATAAGCTGCGACATGCAGAGAAATATTAGTTATTTGACCCTCACAGTAAATTTGCAAAGTTGACAATTCTGATGGATGTAATGGGAAGAGAAGATGATAACATGTTTTAATGTGGTGCATATGGGTAGGTAATTTAGGGAGTATAGAGAACAGGAGCAAGAAGAGGTCAGGCAGTGTGGGTGTAACGAAGGGAGAAAGCAATCAAGGCAAGCAGGAAAGCAAACAAAGCGAAGAAAATAGTGTTAATGTTTGACTGGCACTCAAGGCTCTACAGAAATCACTGTTTTCTCTCTCTCTCCTTTCTTTCCTTTTTATTTTTTATTTAACAAAGCTTTTGACAACAACAGCAGCAAAAATAATAGCTCCCAGAACTAGTATATTTACCCACAGCATGTGGTAACTCTTTTCTGTTGATTTTAAATGAAATTTAAAACAGAAACTGTGTTAGCCCTTGTGAAAACATGGAGCTTGTCAATTTGCCAAGTGTGCATTGTATAATTTGGGCTATTTTTTTTCTATTTTTTAATTAAAACAAGCTCTTGTTCATGCCCTCTTTATGTTTTTAATGTGTTTTATTAGCTTTTTCAAAGAGCTGCTGATATGAAGTATTCCTCTTATGGTGTTTAGCAACTGGTTTTAAGATAAATAATTTTGGATATTCATATTTGTTGCTGAATCTGATGCTTATTGTTTTAAGGATAAAACTGTTAGGGGTAGAATGTTTTTCAAAATGCACCTTCTCTGAGATTTTTCAGTAACAACCCGAAGAGCCTAGGATTTTCTCAGTCTTTCTTTGCTTTAAACTCTGCTAGTGCTTTTAGCAATGAATGTTTCAATTTTGCTCTTTGTTTATGCTACATTTCCTTCAATATATATGTGCTCTGACAGGTTTTTTCCTTTTTTAAAGATGGTTTCATATGGTCATGAGGAAATGCTTTAGCTGCAAGTGTCTGCTTCATCATGGGATCCTAGTGGTTGAATGATTCAATTTTTGTAGTTTCTTTGTAAATCTGAACAGTGGGTGATGTCATCCACTTCTGAAACTGAACACTCCCTGTGTGAACAGCTTTGAACTACAGATTTGATTTAGGAATGTTGCTGCTAAGCTTCAAAAGACACTGCTCTGTCCAGCTGCAATTCTGACTTTTATAGGTTTTGGGCAAGGCTGATGAGAAGTTTGTTTATCCAGGCCTTATTTAATTCCAGTTTGGTTTTTCAGGGATGTTGTTGTGATAAAAGCCTGCAGAGTCTGCTCTTTCTTAAGCAGTCTTTAGAGAGCAACCTCCACGCATTTCTTTTAAATTAACCCCCACCATATAATCTCTAAAAAAATAAACAAACTTAAGACTTTAATGAGGATGGTAAACAAGTAACTGTCCTTTTAAGCCCTCATTAAAGTAAAGCTTTTGGTTAATGATGAAATTTTTAGGTAAGTGTCCACTAACAACTGTCAATTCTACTCCCACTTGTTTGCTCTTCCACCATATTATAGCCTTGCAAAGACCTCCCCCTTTCAGATGGTTTAGAAATCATATGAGGTATTTTTCTTCCTTGTTTTTATTCAGAACTCTTTCTCTCAGGCATGTTTCCTCTCTTTAAACTGCATTTACCCTGTTCAAAAGGATGATGAATTCTGCGTGGTTTCCTTCACCATGACTCATCCATGGGCTTGCTCTTCTTTCTTCACTCTCTCCCACCCCACGCTTCCTTTGAAAAGGGAGAAAGAACCAGAAAAATGGTAATAAAAGAGAAAGTGTACATCTACATAGCTGTCAATGCAACAAGTCCCCTATGGCAGGTCAGTTAAATGGCTGCTGCAGTGCTCTGGAGACACTGCCAGGGTTGTCTATCTTACTGCTGTGCTCCACTTTGCCCAGAGTGACCCGTGTGATGGGGAGGGGAGCCAAGGCAATGAGCTGAGCAGCCAGGGCAGGCAGCTGGGCCTGGGGCTGTAAGACAGCCCTACTGCAACCAGAACATTTACACTCACCTTGGCTGGGGGGTTCCTTTAGTTTTGAAACCCTCCTGGACATCAGGATATGGGGCCCTGTGACGACTGGGTTCACTGGTCCCCCCTCTGTCCTTCAGTGGCAGCAGTGTGATCTGAAGTGACTCTGAAGAGGGGCTGCTACTGGAACCTCTAGATTGAAATGTACTGCTAAAAAATTTTTAATGATGGCATGAAATGAAGATGGAAGATGGCAAGCCAGTTGTGAGGAGAGGTCCCTTAGGCACCAATGCTTTCCCACCTAACAAGAATTTCAATACCATGTTGTGCATTTGGTCTGTGTGCACTGTTTGAGGCATTTATTGGCCAGGAGAAGGCAGCCTGTAGTAGCTGGATGTTTAAAGTCTTACGCTTGGTGGTGTTGTGATGTGGGTAGAGGAGTAAAAGACAGTTTTGCTCACCCAGCTGTCTTGATCTCTGGCTTTTTGAATGGCATATTACAGCACTGCCTGATTTTCATTAGAAGGCAAATTTTGGATACACCTTTTAAGAGAGAAAAGCACTCTGATTTATTCCTTCACTGCTCATACAGAGCATGGATTTGCCTTTGTCTTTGTATTCAGATATATGCTTTTGCACTTGATCCAATGCCAAGGCAAATATCAAACAATATAAACCAGATGAATATACCAGAAGGCAATAGATACTCTCTTCTTCTGTTAGTGTGAAAGATTATGAAGTTCATCATGTGTTCAGATAAAGTTTCTCTTTAAAAGTAACAATGTTTTAGAATTTCCTTACTTCTAAAAATTAACTAGGTGCTGGAATAGTAATATAGTGCTTGAACATACATGGCTGGTTCCTGTTTGTGTAGCTTAGTTTTGGTTTCTTGTTATCCTGATTATCTTTACCCACAATGTCCACTATTTCATTAATGAGGTTGCATAAGCTGAATCATGTTGAGGGTCTTTTGAGGCAAGGAAGAACTGAAAAGGGAAAAAAACCCTCTTCCCACAACTAAGGCTGAGAAAAAAAATTGAAGATTGTTTGAGGTGGCTTAACCACTTTATCAGACATTCATGTGGGAATAGAGAAAAAAGGAGTAGGGAAGAATCCATGTATTTATTTAGTGCAGAGCGTGGTAAATTATAATGGATGTTGCATAGGCTCAGATATCAGGTGTCTGCCTAAAATTCATGAAAGCAGCATAATTCAGACTGAACTTTATTCTCCTCCATTATGCCCAGCTGTTGGAAAGAAGCAGACATGTGTGCAGAGTCTCCAGATGTTTGATGATCGCTCACAAAGGAAGCAAAGAAGGGAGATAGTGATTTGTTCAATTTCATATTTTCAGATTCTGAATGCATTTTTTCAGCATGTTTTATGGAATTTTTGTGACTTATTTACCTTTACTGCCACTGTCTCCATATTTCTGTACTGCTTATTTCCTCTTACAAGTATTGTCATTCCCCCTTTTTCTTTGAGTGAGAAGAAAAAGATGATGAAGCTGATGGCAGGCAGTAATTTAATTATGCTTTCCAGCACTGTAATGAGGTGGGCATTATCCCCAAGAAAGGACTGTACTACAGAGGGATTCCTCAGTGTCCTCTGGGAAATTTCTGGCAGAATTAAAAATAGACTGGCAGTACTGGTGGCAGTCTAACATAGTGGGAGTGACATGTGGGCCTGGTGGTGGAAGTTTGATTCTGGCTTCCCACTTTCAAGCAGTTGAAAAATTTACAAGTGATTTGTTTTACAAATGTTAGAATTTATTCACCTTAGAATTTTTTTTTGTTAAAACCACAATTTTGGTGTTCATTATGAATCAACTGATTCTTTATTTGAGTACTGCTAGTCAATTTGACTATTGTTAGTCAAAGAGTTCTGTTTTATTTGATTACTCATGTGAGTCCTATGGTCTTGTTTCTGTTTTCTTTTTATACATCCCTCAGCACCAGTAATCACATATGACAATCTTAAAATTTTAGTAAACATCAGATATATAAAACTTAATTTGAAACCAACACAAGACTGTCACAGGTGTGGGTAAACTAAGTTTCTTTAAACTTTGTTTAAAGATTTATAAATAAAGTAATTGCATTTAATAAGCTTCTTTGTAGTCTGAATTCTCTGCCTTCTTTAAGTGCTACATTTTAACATTAGACATATTTGTTCTTGTGAAAGGTAAAATACAAAGAGAAGTTCAGTAAGGAAATGAAGAGTCACCATTACAATCCTCTTGACAGTGCTTCCTTCAAGCAAGCACAGATTGCATCCTCCTTGGCAAGTGATGTAAGTTAATTTGCTTTGTATTTTATGTGCATTTACATCCTGAATAATCAAACATTTGTTCACAGGCAGAATTTATTTTTTCATCCTATGAATTCCTCTGAGTTACAATGTCTGCTATACAGTGTGTAGCAGGTACAGCATGTTACCAGTTTCTTCCTCTGCTTCTGACTGAGGGCCTGAAGAGTTTTTCATAACCATTTTAGATGAGATTCGTCTTGCTTAATTTTGTGTGTCAAAAGGTGTGACCTCTTACTCTGAGCTAATTGCCTTGTACTTGGTCCCTTTTTATTCAGGAAAGAAATAAACATGTCTAGAGGTCAATTCTTCTCACCTGTTAGAAGTGCCTGTCTTTAGAGGAGCAAAGTACTGTCATCTCTCCAGTGGTTATAGAAGGAGGTTACATGAGCTGTTCAGATTTGGATGTCTGTCTTTTAGACTTCATTCTTCTGGTTGATCTTCTCAATGGTATTACAAAATACAGCAGTGACTAAGTTCAGCAATGGGTGGCTGCTGCTGGAGGCAGACTGGAGAAAACATCTATATTGAGTGATAATGCTCTTGGGATGATATATTTAAAAGTATGTTTAATGCTAAAAACACCATCTCTTCTTTGAGGCTGTGATCCCAGACAGCCAAAAGAGAAGCCTTCATTCTGTAGTCCAGCATTTCTGAAGTGTGAGGGGTACTATGCAATGGGAGCAGGAAAGACTGGCTCTGGGAAGTGTACAGAAGATGATGTAATTATTTCCAAAATCTAAATGTATGGTAAAAAAAATCGGTTGAAGCAGTTATTATTATAAGAAATGGGCAAATTGAAGTGAGGAACATGATACATGTGGGGAAATGACTAAAGGTATTAGTTGAAAAGATTTCTCGTCCAAGATAGGTAAGGTAGCTTTTCTTCCTGTAAAGTTGGGCATACAGGTCTTCAGGTCTACAGGTTTTCCATTCTCAGAAGAATGGAAAGTCCTACTGTAGGCTGATGGGAGGTTACTTTCTGCTGCTTCATTAAATAATTATCTTTTGCCTTAGGTCACCATATTGCTTATATTTGCTGCAAGCAATCTATATTGGATAAAATATCCAGGAGCACTTCCCTTTAGCTGCTGTATATCAAACTTCTAAATTGGATGGTGTGATTCCTGAAGCTGGGGAAAAAGAATGAGAATTAAAGGTGTTTAAAATGAATAGACCCAAAGTCTTGAGGAAGATACTCTTGATTTAAGTAGGGGGTGGGAAGGGAGGGGAGAGGAAAAAAGAAGAAAATTAATTCTAGCCTGAAAAGTGATACAAAGTGTGATTTTGTTGAAAGTGTCCTTGTTTGGAGGAAAAGTTTGAGTAGTTCCTAAGTACTTACTCGGCAGAATGAGTCCTATATTGGTCTTTCCTTTTCTTTGAAATAATAGTAGATGACCACCATCTAGTGGCTGGGAGAGATTGTTCAGGCAAGCACTTAATGTTTTGTCTTTCTGAATGGTCATACTGTAATACAGAACTGTGAATTATTTTATTAATCTTTAGTTTGCATAACCTGAATTTTCTTTCCAGGTGAACTACAAGAAAGATTTGGAAAGCCTACATGATCCAGCATCTGATCTACCAAACCTGCTGCATTTAAACCATGCTTTAAATATCAGCAAAACACAGAGTGATGTAAGTTGCCTTTTAAAGAATGACCTAAAAAATACATCTAGTAAGGAATGTGCTATGTATAGTCATGGTAGGAAACTCATTTTTGCTCTCAAATGTAGTGGGAAATAGTGTTGTAACTGTAGTAGATGAGAGGTGTAGTGAAGAAAAACAGGTTTTTATGAAGACATATTTCAGTTATTAGAACAGATAATATATACTGTGGAAGAATCACACAGACTTCTGATGTTGAGTGGTTCTTTTCATATATGTGAAACATTGACTGTTTTCCTCTTTGTTCTAAGACCTAAGATTCTTCTTTCCTTGCAAATCTCATTTTGTCTAAGATCTTGCTTTCATCTGCAAGTCTCTGAACAGAAGTGACCATTGTGCTAGTTTCATATTTGGACATTTTTCATGAATGGCCTCTGGAGTCATAGCTTACTTTTGGGCATCTCTGGCTAAGCTTTTTTCTCCTCTTAACTGTCTGACTCTTTCTGACTCTTCCTGCACTGGGTCAGATAAATAGGCACATGCTCCATTCTGCCATGTAGCAAGACATGGCCCTTGATGGGGCTGGTGGTCTGCCATATGATCGTGGTGGGGGTTGAAGTAGGAGGAAGAGCTAGGAAACTCTTGGCTCCTGTGCCATGATGAAGGTTCTTTCCCACTCCAAGAGCACCTGTGCTGCATGTCTGTTAGCTGGGCAGCTGCATTTGTCATCTTCACTCCAGAAAGCACAGCAGGCCAGCAGAACTACTGCAGAGAGGTACGAGTGGATGGTGTTGGGAAGGAAGGAAGGTTGCTCTATGGTTGGCAGGAGTTGAGTGTTTCATAGACAACTCTCATGAGTAGGAGCACACTGGGTCATCTTTTGAGTCAGTGCCTGCTTATGTCTAAAATAATCAAAACAATCCACCTATATTTGATTTTTGTGTTGGTTTTTTTTGAGAATTGAAGCTTTTTATTGTCTGTCTTACTCTCTCTGTGAAGGTAACACTGACTATCCCCTTTTGTATGAGTAATAAATGAGTTGGAGTCTTTTCTTCCTGAATTCTTCATGCACTTTTTGGCCCAAATCTAGTTTCCTTCTAGCGTATGGTAAGATTGGCAGTCCTTTTGTTGATTAAATGAGTCCATCTTAGTTTGTCCCTAAGAATGGACTTCATCAGTTTATCATCTTAGCTCTAAATTTCTGGACTTTCCCTTAAGGCAGATCATGTATTGCAAAATGAATTTCTTTCTTTTGTCGGAGGGGTTGATTCATAATGTCCATGTGCTTGTCTGGCAGCTCTGTAAATACTAAACCTATGATTTTTGCATTGTCCAGATCCTGGCGGGTATTTTTATTTGATACAAGAAGAGTTGTACCAAATGCTTTGCCAATCCCTAAGCTCTCCACTAAATAGTTGTCTTGTAAAGAAATCCCATTTTTACAGTCCTTCTCAGATTTGACCTCCCCATGTCATTGCTTTTATTTAAACACAGTTTATTCTTCTGCCTTTCTCTAGTACATTCCTTGTGTTCTCCTTGGCTCTCCACAGCTCATACCAAATCTGTTTTGTAATCTGCCACCATTGTAAAAAACAGTCTAAACAGTCTAACTGACTTCCCTGTGTTAACTGATTTCCAAAGACTGTTTCTTTTCTTTTTTTCTTTTTTTTTTTCTTTCCCCTTCTGAAACACAGAGCTGGTTGCTAATTGCCTGATTTTTCTGTTTCCCTGCAGTATACCTTTCTCCATTAAAACCTATATGGTTAATTAAACTCATAAACTAATATTGTTGATTGAATGAATGGTTTTTCTTATTGACCTGAAGTGTAGAAGTTTGTACACTTTATGAAGCACTTACACTGTAATTTCAAGGCAAGGGTGTTATACAAGTCAACTTCCATGGGAATAAATGCCAACAGTTAAGAGGAAAGCTTGATGGGCATCTTTGGACATAAATAAACTGATTTGAACAGGTCAAACTCATCCTGGTTTTATTATTGTGTTGAGGAAGAAAATTACAAGGTAGAATTCTCCCTTCATACAGTATTTCCTGGTTTCACTTGGGATGGAGTTAATTTTCTTCCTAGTAGCTGGTGCAGTGCTGTGTTTTGGATTTAGGATGGCATCAGTGTTGATAACACACTGGTGGTTGATGAGCAGTGCTTGCACTAAGTCAAGAACTTTTCAGCTTCTTATGCAGTCCTGCCATTGAGGTGGCTGGTGGTGCATGAGAAGCTGGGAGAGGAGACAGGGTCAGCCAGGAGAGCTGACCCAAACTGGCCAAAGGGATATTCCACACCATACAGTGTTGTTCTCAGTATATAAACTGGGGGAAAGCTGGCTAGGGGTTCCTTCTCAGGGGCAGGCCGAGCATTGATAGGTTGGTGGTGAGTGAACTTTTTTTCATTTACGTATTTTGGTTTTTTTCCTTGAGTTTTTTTTTTCTTCCTCTTTTTTTTTCCCTTTTATTACTGTTTATTATTATTACTGTTTATTATTATTATTATTATTATTATTATTATTATTATTATTATTATTATTATTATTGCTTATTTTATTTAAATTATTTAACTGTTCTTATCTCAAACCACAAATTTTCTCACTTTTACCCTTCTGATTCTCTACCCCATCCCATGGGAGTAAAAGTGTGTGAGCAGTTGTGTGGCTGGCTGTGGTTAAACCATGACAGATATATATGTAATTCTGGTATGAACTATGGAGACACAAAATTTGACACTTTGATATATGTAGAACAGCTAGTTTAATGTTTTTCACATTTTAAAACTGTTCCTATTGTGGAGACTTTGAGATACTTATGAAATACAGGCTAAAAAGGGGGGAACATAGATGTATTTCATTTTAATGAACAGGGTGAATAAATAGAACTTCAGAGACTGAATCTGGTGCTTGTAGTTTAGCTTAATGTAGCAAAACATTATGAGCTTAGCTAAGTTGATTTTATAGAATTTCTTAAAAATTTTCTCCCATTAGCTGAGGGATGGAGTAAAAGTATGAGATCAGTGTCTGTAGATGGAGGTAATTTTAATTTGTTCCCACTACTAAGGTGATTTTGTTGTGTGACATTTATAGTTCTTTCCACTAGGAGGCAAACCCAGACCATCATATGTGTTCCTTTGCACTTCAAATATAAATAACAATGTTTATTTTCTATGGAACATAAAAACATCTGACTTTTAGATTAGCAGGAAAAATATTTTCTCTAGAATGTACAAAAGCTATTTTTAATCATATCTTTTTTTTTTAAATTTCATCACAATATTTTAAATTCACATTTGGTAAAACTCCCCAGTTTGTAGGTATAGTTTCTTTCTTCTATGTTTTTTCTTTCACAGTTATTTTAAATAGTATTTAAATTTCAAAACCTTCTGGATTTTGCCTATGAAAACATTTCTTGAATTTTTTTGTTTCAGTATGAATAGAAGAAATCATTTAAGCAAAGCAATTGTTTCTAGAATTTCAGCCCAGATATTGCAGAACAAATCCATTTCAAAAAAAATGCAGTACTTCAAAGTCAGGTGTACACAACCACAAATGAACACATCTTGCAAAGAAAGAAATGCAGCGTTTTACCAGTGGTTGAATCATGCACAAAGCCACATAATGGATTTCAGTGTTGTACAGTGCATATTCAATCAGAAGCACCCCATGAGGAGAGAGGAGAGTGTTTTTGCAGGACCCAGTCTTAATGCAGAAGCCTGACAGAGAAAGAGAAATTCAGACATTGCTATTTTTGAAGAGATATAGAAATTAAAATTACATTACTCACTAAAAATGTAATATTTTGATTTGTACCTGTTTGCTTTCCTTTAAGGCTTGTGTAGACTATTCCATCATGCCCCACACTGACTGATGGAGATAAGTAATGTGTTTGCCAGTCTTAATCAAAAGAGTGTGAATGAATGAGTTCAGAAGGGTTCTTCAGGTTTCCAAACAAAGTGTATTTCCTTTGTGAGTTAGCATAAAGGAATAAGTTGGTGTCTTAACCCTGTGTCCTTCACTGTGATTTTGCTGCCAGCTCTAAGGTCATAGTCCCTGGTAGATGTGAGGGCAGTGTTGCTGCAGGACAGGGCCCTACCAAAGCAGTAGTTTTCCTTCCCTTCTCCTTCCCACAGGTATAAACAAAAGTGCATTTGAAAGTGGTACTTCTGAGCCTGGAACTAAGACCTGTGGGGCCTGGCTGTGAAACAGATTTCGTTGCTGTTACAGTAAATGTGTTGTTTTATGGGAACAGCAGGGGATCCCATTAAAAAGCTGCCAAGTGTTCAGACATAGGTCATTTGGTCAAACCCATGCAATTGGTTTAAGGATTGTACTTGATGCTCCTTATTCCTGTTGTCTTCAAAGTTCACAATTTCTAGGTCTGAATTGTGTAGAAAAGGAATAAATGACTCCAAAACATATTACCGTATCTAACTGACCAACAGGTTAGGTTTGGGAAAAGTCTTCCAAATCAAAATATCTAAGGAGGATGGCTAAGACAGGATTTGTTTCTTGCCAAGGGAAGCAATCAGATCTCATATTCTCTCAGCTGCTAACAGACTTTATTTTAATTTTACTAGGTCAAGTACAAAGAAAGTTATGAAAAATCTAAAGGCAGATCAATGCTGGAGTTTGTGGATACACCAATGTATCAAGTTTCAAAGGAGGCTCAGAAGATGCAAAGTGAGGTAAGTAAAAATTTACTTTTTGAACAAGTAAAATTTAGATCAACAGACAAGTTAACAGATGTCTTGTACTCAGGTTAAGAAAATGTACGAAGCAGAGAGTAAATTGTGGGTATGGTAGAGTTATACAAGGAGTTCTCTGCTGCTCTGTAGTTCAGTTCTTGTGAATTTGCTTTTTTCTCAAAAGGCCATTGGTACTAACAATACACACACATCATTTAATTGAGAAGAAGCTCAATAGATCATCTAGATCTATTAAGAATATTTGAGTATTAAGAATAGATTTTAAAAGTTATTAACATTTTAAAATTTTCACTTGAATTCCATCTTTAGGGAGGGATGGTTCTCATGTGGGAGCAAGTGAAGCCACAAAATCCAGTCCAACCCCATGATTTAGCTGAAACATCCTCCTGCCTTTCCAGCCTGGGAAACTCATCAAGGAAGAGGGACTGTTCCCAGGCTCCAGAACAGCACTGACTGTCTTATATCAGGCCATGTTTTTCTAACTTTTTAAAAAAAACTTCAAATGATGGAGATTTTGTGACTTCCCAGACAATCTAGTCCAGTGCATTACCATCCATCCTGAGTGAGATGGATGCACCTGTGTCCCTGTGCTGCAGTTTGATTCCATTAGTTTTGCTGTGTCATGGAAAACAGATGATCTCAGCCTCTTGGTAGAAACTTTAATGAGTTTTAAACCATTACCTCGTGTGCCATTTGTCTTCTCTTTTCCCTACCAAGAAAATGGTTTCTTCCATAGATCAGGTTCAACCTTCTCTTTGGACATACTGTACACATATTTTTGTCTAGATTGTATCTGTTTGTATAAATAAACGAGATAATGAAATGCATAATGAGTTGCTTATTAGTGTGAAATATAATTTATGGCAGGGCTCATTTCTGGGTCTGTTTACAATATCTCTCCTGAAATGTGCTTGGAATTGCATATGTATGTACCACTAATTGTTGGTTTTGCTACGATAGAAAACGTACCGCAGAGATTTTGAAGAAGGGATCAAGGGAAGACCTTCACTGGATTTAGACAAGACCCCAGAGTTCCTGCATATAAAACAAGTCACTAATCTTTTGAAAGAGGTAAAGGATTTTTTTTTCAGTTGTTAAGTTGTAAATGAGCAATAAGAAGCATCAATACAAGCTGCTGAGTGCTGAATAATTTGAAATTTTCTTGGCAGCTACATACAAGTCACTTCCCAAGTAAAAATTCCTTCACATCATTTTGTATTCTGAATAGTCCTGTAGTAAGGAAATTATAAAGCTCAGCACACCTGAACCAGACTATCCCTTCTCTTTTCAGATAGATAAAGGGGTGGAAGGAAGGATTTCCATTGGTGTCCAGATGGCAGTTTTTCCCTTTGAGTAATTATTTCACATTAATGGTAGACAGTTGTGGTTATACAAATGCCTTGAACTGCATAGAGTCAATTATAACTAACTTTATTAAAATAATTGTCTATCATACATGCTAAGGATAAAAAATGAAGAAGACCAAAATTCCATAATAGAGCTGTGATATTGCATAACTGCTTTAGTCCATTTTGTTAGAAGGTACATGTTTTCTGTATGCCTACTGTTTCCTTCAGATTTGTGAAATGTTCTTCAGTTGTATGTGTCACTAAAAGTGAAATATTTTTTTTCCATCACTGAGAATCCTTCTACTTTTAGTATTTTTATATTATTATTTAAAACTGATTTCATGTTAGGTTTTGAGTATTGTTTGACCAAATTTAGAAGAGCTAGAAATGCTGGAAGAGCAGTGCTAGTAGATGTTCTGCCTTTGAATCTGGAAGCCAACAATACTTTGTATTTATGATATTAGGAATAGATTTTTTTTGCCAAAACAAATAAGGCACATTAGAATTAAAAACCCTTGAACTTTGTTCCTTTCCTTGTTCTTTATACAACTTATTCCAGTCCATGCTAGATTTCATATGGTTAAAGAAAAAAAATTCTTTTAAGATACTCCTTTAAAATTCATCGTCTAATAAATAATTTATTCTGATAAGTCTGACTGTCAGGTAGGCAAGTCTCAAGGTAGGTCTGTTTTGTGCAGTGTCATTCTGTGGTACATCTCATACATGCCTTCTCACTAGGGAAAAATGCAAATTATGCTGTCATCTCATTCAATTCATCTTGCTGCTCACCAAATGCCCAAAGAAGTGGGTACTGTATGCACAGTTGTATCTTGTGCTCTATATGTTCATCTCTGACATTTTGATGTAGCTCCTCTCCTTAGTGCTAAATGCATTAAGATATTCTCCAATTCTGGCCTCCTCAAGTTTTATGCCTTCTTATTCAGGGAGTAAACCATGCCTGTAAGTCAAAGGGGAAGGAAATGAGAAAATGAAAATGGTATTTCCATTAATGCATAACTGCATGAATTTCTGATGATTTTATATCCACATCCAAGGAACGTATTCCAAACCCAAAGATTACCTAGGTAAAATTAATTATTATCTTTCACGATTCAGAAAAATTATGTATTTCTTCATAGTCAAGGATGTTGGTCAGTGTTTTTCCATAATGATTCATAATCAACTTTGAGTAGATACTGCATGAAACAAGAAAAACCTGGAGTTAAAAATGAATTAATTGTTCCATCACTTTTTTTTTTTACCCAAATGTCAGCTGTGTTCCAGCTTATTCTGTTGACTTCCCACTGTAGAGAATTCTGCAAATATTTCACATTTTATAACAACACAAACTTTCTTCTCTGAGACCACATTTACAATTCCTTCAGAAGAGATAACTGAATTAAATAGTTCAGAGTTTAATAGTTCTAAATTAGAAGAAATTTTTTCCTGCTTTTTGCGGGACATGGTTCTGATGATCAAGAGAAGCATCTTTAAAAATATCTGGTTTCCTTTTATTTAAATAAAGGGAGATCAAGGTGCTCACTGCCTCTTATGAATCTTAATATGTAATTAGGAGTATTAGTTCATGTCTATGTAAATCATTCTGATAAATATTTTGTTCAATGTTCTTCTAATTTCTTTGTCCAAGAAAGCCTAACCCTTATCTGGAGATGTGAAGAGTAATTAAAAATCCTTACAAAACGTAAAGATCTTGAACTTCAATAGGCTTACATCAGCTCTCTAGGAGCTGGAAAGAGCAAAAAGAACCAAATGTCTGTGGGCAGGTTCTAGTGTGCTTTGAATTTCATACTGAATATTTGAGTACTCTGGAGGCTGCAGTTGCTGAATGTTGATAGGTCATACCAGTGCAGGGTCTGGGAGGCACAGGAGTGATATGGTAGGAATATTGCTTCTACATTTTCATTTATCAAGAGGTTGTTTTAACAGGTCCTAGTATGGTGTTTAGGGAATCCATCCTGATTGGGATGCCATTAATGGAACTGAGGTAAAAACCGTAGCACTGCTGGTCTGCAGCAAGAAAATGCTACTGCAGTGAAAATATCTGTCCAGAGACAGACAAGGCCCCTAAACAGTGTGCTAGTGCTATATAAGACACAGCTGGTTTTCAAGAGCACAAAAAATAGATGACAACATTGAAATCTTTTTACTTTTTTAACATTGTTCCTTTTCATTTCACAATTTCCAATTCTATTTTAAGTCTGAAATCTTTACTTCAGCTAATTCATATTTCATAGAAATTTCAAAGAGACTCTTCAGATGTTTAATAAGTGGCATTTCTTTTCAAGATCTCACACAAAATAAGAAGTGGTGAAATCTCTCTCTCTATCTCTCTCTCTGTTTTTAATCCTTAGAAAGAGTATCGAAAAGATTTGGAAGAAGGGATGAAAGGGAAAGGAATGACAGTGTTTGAAGATACACCAGATTTGATTAGAGTGAAAAATGCAGCTCAGATACTAAATGAGGTATGTTATCCTAGTCAAGGTTATTAATATCACAGAAGATTCACTTTGTATAAAACTCAAAAGATTCCTTTTTTTTTTTAAACATAATCTACAATGAAATATGTAAGTATTGAAACTAAGGCTATTTCTGTTTTGCTTGAAAAATATAGTAAAGCTCTGGATGAAAAACTACACAGGACAGATAATTCAGATTTTCAGGCAAGTAAAAGGGCATTGGAAATTATTAGTGGGGTCAGTTGATCCAGCATTTAGAGCTGGGTTCTACTGAGACTTTCCCAGTGCATGAGTTCGGGTGGTCATCCAGACATCCAAGGGGAGGTTGTAGGGAGAGAAGAGGGAGGGCAAAGCTCCTGCTTCATGTTATGCCTGGGGAGAATAATTTCAGAATTTTATATATATATATAAAATTTTATTTATTTATAGTATTTTATATATATATATATATATATATGTTTATTCACACACACATGTACACAGAAAAGATATTTTTATATTTATATACATATTATATATATATACACATGTACACACACATTTATCCATAAAAAACAGAGGGAATGCCATGGATAGGGCAAATTTGACCACTGTAAAGAAATGCAGGAATATATAGCTGTAACTCCTCAGGTTATCTTTTCCTTGGTGTTTTACACAATAAGAAGCTTAGAGGAAACATCTGACATCCTACCTTTAGCAGAGAGGAATTGAGGGATGATGTATTCTTACAGGTTAATTTACAATTCTTGCAAAAAAACATGGTTTGTGAAGTAGAGGGCTGTTTAATCACATTTATTTCTACATCAGTGAAACAGAGATAGAAGACTGAAAGTCTTTTTGCTCATGTTCTTGTAAGTGATCAAACCATTGTATTGAGTACAAACACATATTTCTTTTTTTCTAACTCATGTACAAGCTAAAAGTAATTAACAAACAGAAAAGTAAGAGGCATTTAAAAATTGTATATATTATATGTATTTACTTTGAAAAAGAAGAATTTTCCACAGGCAGAAATGATCTGGAACAGAAAAAAGAATTAGTATTACTACAATACTGAAAATAGAAATAGTACTGGCTGAGAATATTTTTTATAAAAAACATTACAACTGTTGTATACAATATTTCCATATTACTTTTTAATATAATTTGCTGATGAACAAGGAGCATATCCTTGCTTGGCTAAGCTGAAGATGAAATATTAATTTTGTTTTCAGTTTATTGGTTATTTATAATTTATATCGTGAGGAAAAAGCAGCAATCACGGATGAGGACTGCCACTTGCCTAATGGCTATGGTTCAGGAAGGACCTATTAAATGAATAAATTACAACTTCCTGATCTGGAAGTTCACTGGAAGCAGTTCTGTATGGTATTAAATTTCTAACATGTAGTCTTGTCATAAATAAAATATTTTCTTAAAAGTAAAATGTGTTTCAATTAGACTGGCACCAAGGACAGACTTATTACGCCATGTTCTGCAGAGCTAAACTTCCCCTTTACTTTAGAAGAAAACTGTAGCAAGATGCATGGGCTGATTTCCTCCCACCCTCTGCCACATTAAAAATTCATTGATAGAAATTTGTACATTCATTGAAAATCTTCTAAAAGTTTTCCTCCTGTAGTTTGTTATGCGTTTTTTCTGACAACAGTTCACCAAGAGTCTTGAGAACTGTGACTCTTGCAAGTTTTGATTGACTCTAAATCCTAAATTTGAGTATCTTGTGGAAAAAAAATCTACTTGTAGCTCTCTGAATTTTGTGACTATCATATATAAATTCTATCTTCACAGAGGCAATACAAGAAAGACTTGGAAACTGAAATTAAAGGGAAAGGCATGGATGTCGGTCCAGATACACCTGAGATAAGACGAGCCAAGAAAGCTTCTGAAATTGCAAGTATGGTCAGTACTGCTCCTGGGGCGAGCTTTCCATTTGACAGAACGCAACAAATCATTGTGGGTGAGAATTCCAGATGGTGGCCAATCTAGGCAGTCCTGAAAACACAGATTTCTCTAACTAGCTAATCCATTGAGCTGCAAAGAGTTGAATAGTTGCATAATCAGTGTAAGGGGGGAAGTTAAGACTTCCCAGAACTTAGACTTTCCTATCATCTTTTGCAGGTTGTGCTTGTTCCTCATGAGCCATGCCTGGCCTGGGGTGTGCTTGGTCACTGTGGGCCCTGCTGCTCTTAGGTCTAAATAGCTGCTTATTTAGGTAGGGCCAACTGATAAACAAAGTTAGAGGGATGCTAAAGCATTATGACCTCAGTCTTGCAAGGCCCAGCAGATGGAGAAATTCTCACATGAGTCTGACTGTGGCTGCCAAAACTGCAGAGACAGGTAGATGTGGCAGGCTGCATTATATTTGAAGTGAGCAGCCTGTTTAAAGAGTTTTTTAACCCATCAGCAGCTACAGTGTAGGCATTGCATGGATAGGTTCTACAAAACTAGTACTGTTGAATCATCAGTTATTTGGTGGTTTATGAATGCTGGTCGGTGAAATTGCACAGATTAAATTGGGAAAAAATTTAAGAATTTGGCTGTCAGCTGTGAATATTTCCAATGCTGTTCTTTTCAGAAAGAATACAAGAAAGATTTGGAGAATGAAATTAAAGGAAAGGGAATGGAAGTGGGTACTGATACCCTTGATATACAACGAGCCAAAAAAGCTTCTGAAATTTTCAGCCAGGTGAGTACAGAATTAATTGCTTTAAAATTACTTTGAAAGTAAAACACAATGAGATGTTAAAAACATTAAATCCTCTTGAACATTCTTAAGCTAAAAAAAGCAAGCAGTGCAAAATAAAAATATTAAATTGAATAAATTGAAGAATTAATTTTTATAGTGTGACCAGTACTATGAGAATAGCTTTGAAGACAGCATGTACAGACAGTTGTAGTATTAGTTATGTGTTTTTTTCCCCTTTATTTTTTCTTCAGAAAGGATAGGATAATTTTTTATTCAGAAAGAATAAAAGGGACCTGGGGACTAAAATGATAGGAAAAGGGATGTAAGTTGGTCCATATATTCCAGAAATACGGTGGGTCAAAAAAGCTTCAGAAGTAGCAAGCCAGGTTGACATAGTCAAAAGCTGAATGTTTTAATTCTGTGCAACAATGACTGCTTGAAAAACTCTGCTCAAAATACTTCTTCTCTAGCTCTGTAGAGGTTTTCATTGCCATACTAAATTAATTTACATGTAGTGAAATGTCTTAACTGCCTGATTCTTATTTGTATTTTGGCCTGTTACACCATGTAAATTGAATTTAATTATTTACATCTGCCTGTAGTTCTTTTCACATTACCAAATTACCTAATGTTACATTACATATATCCTGACAGTGAGGGGAAGATATGTATGAGGATACATTATGTATGAAGGTATGTTATGTATGAGGATATATTATATATAGGTATATTATATATGCTTTAGTGTGGGGGCAGACAGTGGTACACAGTATAATGGAGAAGACAGGTTTAAGTAAATACTGGACAGGGATGAGGAGGCTTATCAGCAATAGGAGCATCTTTTGTGCAGTTTGTTTCTCTTCAGCCCAAAAAACATAGACATGTAAAAATTATTTTTCCAGAAAATGTACAAAGATGAAGCAGAGAAGATGCTCTGCAACTATTCTGCTGTCCCAGACACTCCTGAGATGGAGAGGATACGAAGTACTCAGAAAAACATCAGTTCAGTGAGTAATAGTGCTTCTTGCTTTGCTTGTAACTTTTCAGATATTTTTTAGTTTCAATAGGCTCTCTTGTGCCACAGAGCAAAATAGGGAACTTATGAGTAGGTGTCCTTTGAACCATTTCCATAATTTTCCTGGCAAAACTGTATCACTCGTTTCTTTCAGTAAAAATAATATCCAGCTTTTCTAGGTGCAACACTGTTATTTTGAATTTCTAAACCTCTTATGCCACCTTGCCAAGCCACAGTTATTTTTAAATAAAAATCTTTTTTTCGTTTTCCATCAAGCCCCAGGAAGTACTTTATTTAAAAGAGGAAAAAAAATCTTAGGCTTCTTACTTACACATATAAGATTTTTCATCTGTTTCCTATCACATGTACTGAGCATCAAGGTTGGGGTATAAAATTAGAACAGATCAAATTTCAAAAAAAAGAAAAATATAATGGTTTTATTTTACACTGGGTATCTTTTTAAAATTTTATGCTAGATTTAAGTTTCAGTTTATCCCTAAATATAAATTATGAGCTTAGATTTCTGAAATTGCCCATTTTGGGATGTATTAAGTTTCACTTCCCTTTTGGGCCCATTAATGCTGCTGTTTGTAATTCTGCCTTTGCTTGTAATATAACAGAGAAGAGGAGTAGATCTGGCCTCCAGAACAAAAGGCCAGTCAGTGGCTGGTTTTTATGGCAGACTAAGTAGTACTAATAAAGCAAATGATTTGAGAGAAAGAACTATAAGATACTTAAATATTTTTAGTATTATCTGACACATGTTTCTTGACTTAGAGATATCCTCAGCTTCCCCAGCTCTCAGAAGTAACTGAGTAAACTCAGTTTCTCCCAGAGGTGTTTTCCTGCAGCTCCCATGGACAGTGGAGGCTTCTGCAGGGGAGTAAGAACCTGTGGGGAGACCAGAGGAGATTCCTCTCTGAGCCTGCTCCAGGCTGTGATCATCTCCAGCCATCACCTGCCATTTTTCTTCCATTGAATGAGGACAGCTGAAAGCTGCATCTTTCTAGAAGAAGCTCTTGACAGGCCCACTGGCCCATTTTTTCTTGCTGTCACCTGTTGGCTCCTGGAACGGTGCCCTGCAGCATAGTGTGATGTGGTTATCCCCATTTCTCATGTCACTGGTGTTCTACCAGGCTAAAACTCCCTGGAACAGAGGCATCCAAGCCAGCCCCTGTGATCTGCTTTCCTCCCTGCTCCAGCCTTTGATAGCTTTTGATGAAGTCCCCAAGTAGGTCAGTGGCTCTGGCAGTGTGGACTCACTAACATTTAGGTACCAGGCTTAATTAATTTCAGATAGGTATCACCCCTTAGTTCAGCCTTGACAAGGCTCTGATGCGTCTGAACCCCTTGCAGCCCTGGAGGCCAGTCTGAGCTTTTAGTGCCAAGGCTGACAATGATCCTCTTTGTTAGGGTTCTAGATAATAAGAAATAAAATGTTTTGTCTTTGAGGTGATTTGTATTTGCTTTCTTTTGAGATTGTCCTGTTCCTCTTTGTGAGCTGGGTCTTCCAAATGTAGGAAAGCAGTTTACTGCAGTGACTGAACTACCTTTTTTCTTCTTTCTCTGTTTTAATCTTTCATCCTTCTGTGCAGTTTAGATGATAAAGGCAAATTATTACTGAGTGAAGATACAGCTGGAAGCAGCCCAAATAGATAAAAAATACAATGACCCCTAATAATCTTATGATATTTGGATTTTGTCTCAAGTATTTTTCTGCCTTAAGGGACAAAAAATAACAACTAGCTCTGCAGATAAGATCGTTGCTGCTTTTAGCTCACTAGCTCATTTGGCAGATGATTTATACAAGTATATTTACTTCACAGTCATTTCTTTCATAGAAAAATTCCTGTCTCCAACATATTTTACCAATCCTTCCTTGGTAGAGGAGAAAAGTATATTGTAGTCCAGTCCACAATATAAATCTTTCTAACTGATACGATTCAGAAGAATTTTCAAGTTCTTACTCATAAACTGTCTCTGTCATGGTAAAACAAAATTCTAGATTGTTAAAGGTTTTCTGAATATTTAAAATATTAGTTGCAGACATTGACTTTTTTCTAGACTGTTTGGCAGTAGTATTCACCCCAGGCTATGGAGAACTTCAAGGAAGTCGGAGGAATTAATCAAAAATTATATTTTTATTGTTCAAAGTTTGTTGATAGGAAAACTTAAATAAATCTTGATATAAGAAAGGCAGAAATGCTAAATGATAAAGATTAATTTTATTAACCCCAGGATCAGACTTGTTTTTTACACTAGTGGACTGGAAATACTTACTAGAGTGGCAACAGCAGTGACACCAAATACTGAAAATCCAGTAAAACTTCTTTAGTTTTGCAGCATGAACTGGTGCTCCGTGGTTATTTAAATTGTAACTATTCTTGGAACTTGTGGAGCAGTTATTTACTGTCTCTTTCAGTAACTTCAAATGATCGATTCTACTGATGTGCTTTGTGTTTATCCTTTACTGAAACAATTGAAATAAAATCATATAAACAGCATGTGTATCTTTTAAGAAGTGAGTTTTAGTTTTAGATGCAGTCCTCAGCTTTCTGGCTTGAACCTAGGAGTCAAAAATTGCATGACTTGGATTGTAGCTCTGGTTTGTTATGGTTATTTTTCCATGAATATTTCAATTTTCTAGTTTGTTAACTTAGAAACAATAGTAATGTCTGTTCACTTCTCACAGTATTTTAAGATCTGAAGACTACAGAAACCAAATCAAATCCTGCATGTACAGGAACCTTCAATAACATTGAAATGAATGAAATTACTCAAGCATAAAGTTACATTTGTAAAACTTTATACATTATTATATAAATTCTAATTTTTTTTCCAAATTTAAATATGTCAAATACTTAAAAATACTGATACCAGTTTAAAGGATAAGAATATATTAGCTGGGTTACAGCTGAAAACAATGTTATTATAGTTATTGACAATTAGTCCTATTTATGAAAAATTAAAGTATTTGCTTTCTTAGCAAGATTTATAGTCAGACCAATTTGGAACTTGGAAAATTGCCCAGCCCTTTTATGAGAACTAGCATTTGCATTGCTAACAGTCTCATAATTATCTTTTCTTTTGGGGAAATGAAGGTGTTTTATAAGAAGGAAGTAGGAGCTGGCACAGCTGTAAAAGATACTCCAGAGATTGAAAGAGTAAAGAAGAATCAACAGAATATTAGTTCGGTAAGTACTATTATCATAAATTATTCTTATGTGAGTAAAAGGTGAGCAATTTTTTTTTTTTTACCATTTTGTTTACTAAAAAGTTCTTCATTTTCATATCACGCATCTCATTCAAATAGTTGTCCACTGGATTTTGTATGTAGAGCTCTACTCTAGCACAGCTAGAACTCCCCTCTACTGTGGTACTTCTGTGTCCAAAGGTAGAGAGTCTAATTGAAACATTAAGAAAAATAAGAAAATAATTTAACTAAACATTTGAGGAAAGTGTTTTGTTTAAGGTTTGTTGATAGGAAAACTTCTCACTCTTAGGAGTGAGAAATATGAGATGCATTTCCCCATATGACAGACTGAACAGCAGTTGTATTTGCAGGTTAGAAAAATACCGTGTGACAAAAGAGAAAATCTGTCATATCCTGTTAGAGACTGCATGTGTTGCATAGGACTTGATAGAGTTTGTACTTCAAGATGAGAAAAACTGTGTCCAGGCTTCACCTATGTGAAAAGGTGGAGGGTTGGGTCTTTACATGCTGGTCACAAGTTGATCTGTGGATCTGATGAGATTAGTTCTGAACTGATTTTGTTTATCTAAGGATGCCCAATGTCTTTGGCACTTTAATAGGCAGATTAAAATAAAATATCAAAATGAATGTTTTCTTCAAATAATACATCGTGTTCTGCTAAACTTGGAAAAAACCTGGAAAGTGACTGCCAAGCAGCCAGCAGTAAATGTGTTGTTCATTTCCTTTTTATATTTGGTGGGGACTCCTCTGGGGCAATTTTTATGTTTGTGACATGACTTTTATAATTATTAAATTTTTTTTTTAAGTAAAGTTCAGAAATAATGTACAGACATGATACTATGTTGTGTTTAAGTATTAGTTAAAATATGAATTAGGGTCTCTGGACACTTATTCTCATAGAATTTCATTGTTTATTGAATAGTGTCAAAAACCTAATTTCCCACCAAAGTAAGGTCAGTAGAGAATTTCCAAAAAATTTTGAAAAGCTCTTATTTTCCTTAAAATTCTTTTTCTACTCTATCCATCACTATTCATCTTGTCATTTTGAGTCACAATGCAAGCTATCATGTGTCCTAAATCCTGAAATAGTTGTATATTAAATAGTTGAAACCTGCTGTTGGGAAGCTGTCGATTTTCTTGATTTGAGGGTGAGGGGTTTTTTTGTTTCTTTGTTTAGTTTTTTTGTTGTTATTTTGCTTTTAAATTTCCAATTACCACAGACATTTATTTCAAGAGTAGTCACACAGAAAGGAGAAGTCTTACTGTAGTGCTTTTTCACAATACATTTCAAAGTGAAATGGAAAAATAGCATACACTGTTCTTGCTGTTTTAGAAATTCTCAATAGTGGTGAAGAGGGAAAAATGAAAGGTTGATCAGTATGCTAGTAAACACATTTGGGGAAAAACCTACCAAGGGAAGTACAAAATGCATTAGTGGTGTAGTGGTACTATGTAAATAGCATGACCTTTACCTTGCTAGTCTTTGTGTGGAGTTAATGTTTTACAAAAGATATTTTATTACATGTAGTGTACTTAAAATTACTTCAGTCTTGTATAATATTTATTAGAGGTATAGCATGCCAAATTTAAAGGCAATGTATAAGAATGTTTCAAATTACATGTCATCTAGAAGGAAATTATATTGTGCAGTAAGGGGGAAATTGTATTGTGTAATTTACAGGAGTCCCAAAGGGAGGGTAAATTACACCAATTCTGAATCCATTAGATTTAAATGTTTTACACGTATTTTTGAATTTAGCCAGAAGAACTTGGGACAGCCTTAAAACTATTTCCTGGGCTAAACAAAACTAGTATGTGGGATGTGAAGCACATTTGCACAAGAAGTAACACCAGGTCACCAAAATAACACTTACAGTACAACCAACCACACAAAAAAGTCCATTGAATCATGTTCTGAAAGTGATCAGATTCTTCCAGACTACATATGTAGGAGGAAAACATCAGAATGGTGTTTTCAAAGCCTAAAATACAAGGTGGTGACAGCCAAGGAGGTTGAGCTTATCTCACCTGTTGTGGTCATTGGTTTGGAAGAAGCCAAGATCTCACAGAACTTTCAAAGCAAGCCACAGACCCATGGGCTGTAGCTGAATTCAGAGGAGAAGCTGCAAATAACGAACGACTTTTTAAAAACTTATTTATATTGTGGGGCAGGCAAGGTTGGACACAGCACTGGGAAGAAGAAGTGTTTTGGGAGAATCTATTTGTGTTTTTGTTAGTGTGAAATCTGTGAGGAAACCCCTGTGGTATGTCAGTCAATACCACAAAGCTGGGGTCTTACTAAAATTCAAGTAACAGACATTTTGCAGCATTTTTAGGATGAGTAGCACTGCCAATTCTTAAACTTACCTAATACTCTCTATTAAAAGACCCTTTTTTCTACTGCTATGGTGTTTTTGCCAGTCCTAAACTGTCTGGACTGTGATTTTCCATTTCTGGTCTGTACTTTGGGCTGGTTTGGTTTTATTTATTTATAAATTTCAGTCAAAGCAGCTTCCAAGTATGAGCTTAGAGGAAAACAAGTTGTTTTGTCTGTGCTATGAAATTGGGCATTCTCCAGAAGTAACATGTCTTGAGAAGAGAGTGAAAATTAAATGTTAGGAAAAAACTGGTAAGTATCTGACAGCACCTGCAAAGGCTTCAACAATCCAGACAACTACATCCTCACCTGTGCATCCCATGTTTTTTTAAAGAAATTCAATGAAACTCTGAAGCCATCCACCCTTTTAGGAACACCTAAAAGAGCTTGGTTTCTGAAATGGACTGGTAGACACCATAGCAAGTAAATAGTAAGACCAAGTCATTTTCAAAGGGGTGTGGATCTCCAAGTAGTGTATGCAGCACCCCAGTTATGGTGAAAATAGCCACAATCCCATGTGATGTCTATTCCCATTGTAAGAGTTTTAGTACACTAGAATTGTTTTAAGCACTCTCTGCTGCATTGCATCAAACAAGATACATCAGAGACCCTTAGCAGACTGTTTTAGAAATTAAGTACAACTGTTGCTTTTCAGGCCAATGGTGTTAGTAGGTGTTAGTAGTGCAGTATGTGTAAGGGTGAGAGTATAAAGTGATAGATGTATTTTAGTGCCTATCTCTCTCTTCTTCAGATTGATAATATTTTTGTAATATCTACTGCGCAGATTAAATACAAGGAGGAAATTCGGCGTGCAACAACAATTTCTGATCCACCTGAACTAAGGAGAGTTAAGGAAAACCAGAAGAATATCAGTAATGTGTGCCCCGTTTTCATTTCTTGCACAATTCTCTCTGCTGTATTAAATGTGTTTGTGTCTGTGGTGTTTGTGCTGCTTTCTGTTTGTCCAAAAAGACCAATTTAATCAATTAATGGTAATATTTGATTGTCATAATTATAATAATAATGATAATTCCTCAGCTTTGCACTTTGATTCATAAGAATGAGAGTGAAGTATTCCTGTTGAAATAACAATTGTCTGTGTTTGAAATAGAAGAACTGCCAGAGGGTGAGTACTAAGTATTGTGTGGGAAGATGGGATTGATTATTAAGGAATGGTACTTTCCATCCAAATGCAATGTGCTCTGTAGTGATGTCTAGCACACTTATGTATTTCCATTACTTGGAAATCTCTGTTGTAATATCTTCTGACATGTTTGCTAGGTTCAGTACAAAGAACAGCTCTGCAAAGCTACACCCATGAGTATCACCCCTGAGATGGAAAGAGTCAAGAGGAATCAAGAGAATGTCAGCATGGGAAGTTGCTATCCTTTAATACTTTGTGTAATTTTTGGGTGTGGAAGATGAATACGAAGTTCTGTATTCTGAAATGATGCCTTCTCTTTAGTCTGGGGGAAATGAATGTATTGTAATGTGTTCAAATTCAAGTAATGGAATTACTTGAAAATCTTCTCTTAGGAAACAATTGTGACAAGGCTTTGCTTGGTTTGGGAAATGGCAGGTGAACCATCACATATTCTATTAAAGAAATGGCTGCAATGCTTTGAGATGTTATTCTCTTCCTTGGATATTTGCAGAAAATCTTGACCCTTCTTTTTTTTTTTTTGAACAAAATACCTGTTTCCAGTTTTATTTTTCTTTGCTTTGTGAGAAATTAGCTACAGTTGGTCTCCAACTTCAGCTCACTTACCTTTCTCCTTCTGGTTCCTCAGTAACCTTCCCATCAGAATTTAGTATTTAATGGCTGAGATAACCATTTGCAGGGGTGCAGAGAAGAAGGCAAGGACTGGAGCGTGCTACTGCCTTCCTGCACTGATGAAGTTGCACCCTCTTGATGAGTCCATGAGAGACCAGGCACTCTCCTTCCTCACTGAGAGCTGCCATCAGCAGCTGTGGGTCATGGGTCCACAAATAGCGACAGTGTTTCCCTGGGTGCTTTCTGCTGCATTCACCAAAATAGTTTTGAGTCACAATTTTCAAGAATTCTGTCCCTCTAACTCAGCTTCTGGATTCCTGTTGATATATCTAGCCTTCCTAGAATGTATTCTGTTCAAAAACTGCTTTCCCTTTTTCAAGCCAGTCTGTATACTACTTCTACTCACACTACTACTGTTTACTCTTCAACAATTTTTGTGTTGTGAAAATTTCCCTGGAAAGTTTAAATTCTTTTCAAATCACTGGAATAGCTTTGAGTGAAGATTTGTTAACTTCAGCCATTTCTAGAAACATCAATTCTTGAATAGTCATTTTACCTTTATAAGTGTTAATTTGCAAGTCTAATCCATTTAAAAGCTTACCATAGTTTTAGTAAGACATTAATTTTTCAATTGGAATACATTGATGTGGACAGACCAAAATTGTGTTGTCCTGGAAGAAAATTGCTTAAGCAGTAGCTGCCTTACTGCCACAATGCACTGCAGAATTATGAGTATAATGTATCTGCCCAGTTAACCTTATCAATTAAACCCAAGAGCTTGATTTTGTATGGAAGCATTTATTTTGCATAAAAATACATGAATTGGTATGAATTTGTTGCCAGAATCTGTTACTAAATATTTACCATATCTGACTTCCCAGCATGTGGGGCTACAGTTAACATTACATTGCTTGGTCTGTCAATGCCACATCCTGTCCTGATCTGCTTTAGATCCTGATCCAGCCTTGGGTGTGCATTTAATGCATTTAATGCAGTGTGTTTGATTGCAGAGTGATGAAGGGGATATTCCTACAGTACATTTAAATAAATGCATAGTGAAATTAGGCTGGGTTCAATTGGCAGTTGTCTGATGTACTGCACCCTCTGTGTTTAATCACCTTTGAATATGTAATATATAGAATTTAGAACATAGATGGAGAACTTACGGAATTTCTGTGTTTTGACAAATACGGATTTACAGTGGACCTTTCTGAAATTCAGTTTTTCATATGCTCTGCTTGCCTTTACTGCATTACATGTGGCTTAACCCCATTCCAAATATGAGTTATTTCTCTGTAGAGCAAAGGACCAGTCTGGTAAATGCCAGATATTGTGTGCATATGTGGGTATATATCCACAGAAATGCATTAATAAACAGCTTGTACATTAAAAAATATTCAAGGTTATCTTTCAAAAATCAAGTTTTATAAACTGTAATAGACTTCAGATGCATTTTAGCTTTTCTGTTGTTTCCTGGATGACCTTTGAAGTCATGCATTTTTATATAAAACAAGAATATATTGCTATACCTGAAATAGTATGAATATATATTTTATTCTGTTAAATAATAGATTCACTACAGAGAGCAGCCTGGCAAAGCTACTGCTGTGAGTGTCACTCCTGAGATGGAGAGAGTCAGGAAGAATCAAGATAATATCAGCTCGGCAAGTTGTTTGAATCTTTTTGTCATTCAGATTTTTCAGTTGCTGTAGAAATATAAACATGGATATGCTTTTCCTTCTACATTTGCTATGTCAAAGAAAGCCAACTACATCATTCACTGATGAGATACTGGTTTTATTCTTTGAGGACATGGACTGCATATATGTACAACAAACATATTCAGGGAATGCGTTTGCAAAAAAGTAAGTGGATGTGTTGGTGTCAGTATTTTTCAAGGAGAGAGTCACTAGAGGTCAGTAATTCTTTGCAGTAAAGAAAAAGAGGAAATGAGAATTTAACCTCAGTGCAGATGTCTTTTTTTTTTTGCCATTCAAAACATGGAAGTGTCCGTTCCGTTCTGTGACGTGCCACCTCTGTTAGAGCTGAGTAGTTCTAAATAGGTCCCATTGCTAAATACTAAAGAGTAAGGTAATATCTATTTCTTGGCTTTTATGATAATAAAATGTAATTGCTACTAAAGTAGTCTAAGAAGCAGGAGACAATTCTATTAAGGAACAAGGAAGACGTGCAAAAAGCCTAATGGAGTAAAGGATAAGACCAGTTACATTGCAGTCTGTCCTCAACACTGAAACAACGTTCATGGCAAAGTCACTGCAGATGGTAAATAGAAAAGGTTTCATGCAGAATCACTGTGGCAGAAGAGAATTGCAAGTAATGAACACTTGAGAACTGAGTGTAGGAGTGAAAAGTAGGTTGAATTTGTCAGGGAATATGTCTAAGGACAAAGGAACGGAATCTGACATTGTAACTGCATATATCTTAATCATGTTCTTAAAATGCTCATGAATATTTACCAAAGTCAATTATTTTTGAGGTGTGTAGTTGAAAATAAGAGGAAAATCTCACGACAGTTCTAGTCTTTAAATAATTTTTTTAATTTGTGAAAATTAAATGTGTTTCTCCAAGTGACTCATTCACTTTGTTTCTCAAGACTTACAGGGATAAAAACTCCTCTATGTTAATGAGAAAGATAAAAATCAGCCCATGTTGACTGTAATTATTCTGTCCAGAAAATGCCTTATATTCAAAAGCATATGTAGCTGAATATATTTTCTAAGACAATTTACTGTTTAATTAAGAAGGCTTTGAAGAATATGCAGTACTATATATTTTTGTTTCTCACACAATACTTCAAGCTTACCTAAGAAAAACAGACACCAAGATATATATTTTCATGGGTGTGCTTTCTTAGCCAATATATAATCTTAAGGAGAGTTGACAGTTTCAATACATGGTTTTTCTCATCACAAACACATGTTGAAATAGGTTTGCATGACTCATTTAAGAAGTAATACTTGGAGTGTGAATACATAGGTAAATCTAGAATATTAACTAACACAGTGCACAGGTCACGGTGAAATATAGAGCTAAGAGAGGCCATTGGTAGAAGAACTCAACAAGACAGAAAAAACTGTAAGAGTACTCATTCCCAAACCAATAAGTAAGATCAGCTACTTTCACTGTTTTGGGATTTTGAGTGTTTTTTTCTTATTTTTAACAGATAATGAACCTTATATATTTACTAGTCTGTAAAATGCCACAAAATAAGGTAATCAGGAGAAATGTGATGTAAGAGATTCAGTACTTACTAATGCACAAAACCCGGAGCCCAGACATTTGTTTAGGAAACAAAATATTCAGATTCTTCCCAGACATGTTGCTTTGTGCTGCTAGTAAAGACTAGCTATTGAATGGGAGTTATAAGCTTTCCAAAGGATTAATCCTCTTGTAAGGATTGAATTCCCTGGGCTTCTCAGGTTATCCCAATCCCACAGACTCTGTGTCTGTCTCAGTAATAAGCAGGTAGCTTATCATCAGTTTTAAAGGATGTTCTAAGTCACAATGGTGTTTTTTTAGTGTTTATCTTATTTTTCAGTTGATAAATGAATTATTTCCCTTATGTCATTCAAACAGTCACAAATTTCAGCTTTTAAATAAATACTTTATTTTTAGTAAGTGATTGGTGGGATAAATGTGCCTTTTGGCCTTACCAATATACAAGCTCATCTGTATCCTCACTGTGAAATAATTTACTGGCATGTGAGTAAAAGGAGAGAACTGTTGGGCATTGTGGTTTGGAAAGGTACTGTTGCATGGTGTGATTCTCACCATCCTTCCTACTGTAAGCAAAGAAATTCACCTGTGCTGTTGTTGCTGTTTTGCAGGTCAAGTACAGCAGTGATCAGAGGCAGATGAAAGGTAGACGTAGTGTGCTTCTAGACACACCTGAGCTAAGGCATGTCAAAGAAACACAAAACAACATCTCAATGGTAGGGTACTTTCTTCCTGTGACTAGAGCCTTCTAAGGAATGGCACTTGACTTCCACTGGATTTTGCCTTCCATTAATATAGGTAACTAATGAAACTCTCTCCTCAGGTATGGAAGGAATATTTTCTTCTTACGCCTGTAGAGGGAGTGTTTGCTAACTGCATAGGAGTGTAATGAACATTTTCAAAATACTAATAAACAGTTTTCTAACAATTAAATGTCAGTTCTTTTGTTTTTTTCCTTTAAAAATGTACACACATCATTTGAGCATCACAATTTCACTGGATTAGGTGACACACTTCACCTTGTGCCTGTGCATGTTCCTGGTTTCTGCGTGACTTTGGTTCTTGGAATGAGTTGTTTTGTGTGCATCAGCTTGTGTGAGAATGTTTGTCAATTTAATGAATTGATGATTAAGTTATTTATAATGTAAATATGCATAATCAGCAGTACTATCTTTATAACTCTTACTAATACTGAGGTTTTGTTCCAACACTTGGTGCTGTAACACTTTCTACTCTAATGTCCTTTTTTCTAATATTTTCTTTTAAAGCAGGCAGTTTAGAATAACTGTTGTTCTTTCTAAAAACCTATTTTTAAGGCCAGCTGACATATGATAAAACAAAAGGGCAAAATATACATTTTCTGTGATATTGTGCAAGTAGTCAAAATTATCAGTGAATGAAAATGCTTGAGTTCTTTAGAACTACTACTGCTGGAATTTTTTTACTGACAGATGTATTCGTCTGCATCAGTAGACAGCTATCCTGTCTTTGAGAAGAAGGGAATGCACCAGATGACCTCCTGAGGGCAGGGCTGTTTTGTGTCCTGTGTGATAGTAAGATGATGCTTTGCTGCTTAAGCTAGTGCCTAATTCAGTATCAATGGACAAGAAATGCAAAATTGATAATAAAATATCATAAAAAATAGTTAAGGTGATAGAAAATACTTGGCTGGCCATCCAGCCTATCTCATGTGTACAACAATCTGTTATGGTGAAAAGTCAAAGTATATAAGTGCCTCATAAACCAGACATATATGTATTCCTGCACAGAATAACCATTTGCTGTCAGTTGCAACCTGGGGAAAAATGTAATTCTCCTTGTTTTCCTAGGTAAAATATCATGAAGATTTTGAGAAGACAAAGGGCAGAGGCTTCACCCCCGTGGTAGATGATCCTATAACAGAGCGTGTACGAAAAAACACCCAAATTGTGAGTGATGCAGCATACAAGGGTGTGCATCCACATATTGTTGAAATGGATAGAAGACCTGGAATAATTGTTGGTAAGCTGATAAATACTGTTGTTATTGAAGGCACGTTGGGGAAGAGAGAAGCCCCTGTTTGTGCTCTCCAGATTCCATTTTCTCTCTTTTCTCACCATGAAACCTATGGTTGAACTGCAGGTTCCATGTCAGCTTCTAAAGAAGTCATAATGGGAATGAATGGGAGATCGATCATAGAGATCAAATGACCATGTAGTCATTTGATCTGTGACTTAAAAAAAAAATATGGATAGTTGTTACTATTACTTTAAATTTGAATTTTGACTCTAAAAGGTAGGTCAAGGTTTTACAATTTTACACAAAAGAAAGATTATTAAAACTGATTCTGCAAGCTATCAGTGTTTAAGTTTTGCAGGCCAGTTTAAATTTTCCTTTTTGTCAGTAAGTTCTTCAGAACTGCATATATCTATTTACCTTGTGTTTCACAATTTCACACAGCTTTTAAAATATCTCAAGCTGTAATTCATCAGTAACTCATTAGATCTCTGGTAAGTCAACTACCAATGTTGAGAAGTGATGTTCTGAAAGATGGCCCAAGATAAGGATGGGTGTTCAAGGGGTAGAATGCAGATTAGATTCATATGTAAAGACAAGGTTTTGCATAAAGTTATTATTTGGCATAACCATAATGAGCTCAAAAATCAAAGTGGATATTTGAAATTGCTGAAAACTCAGCAAGTCTGCTATGGCAAAGGAAGTGGTAATATTTTTTTTCCTTCTCATTTCCTTTTGTTTTTTGTGTGTCCCATTAATGTTTTTTCTGTGCTTTGCAGCCATGATCCCCAGAGGATCTGTGAACAAAAAAAGCCATACTGAGATAGCACTCTAAAATTCTTCATATATAGTGATAACAGGGAGGCTGACTTTAAGTTTGCATCTCAAAACCAGAGAAATTGCAGGTGAAATGGACTAACTTGTTGGTCACATAGGCCATCCTCTTGCCTACAGCAAGGTTAAATATGTTATTCCTGGCAGATGCTTTCTCAGTCTGTTCCTTAAAGTCTCCGAATAAGTCTCCCCCACATAAGGAAATTTATTTCTTTCCTTTTTTTTTGCCATCCTTTTTGTGTCTGTAGCTACAGTATATGAGAAGGGGTTTCCCAAAAGTGTGTGTTAAGAGAGCTCTGTCTGGGGCAGGTGCTGATGATCTTCCATCACTACTCACTTTCATAGTTGTGGTGCAGCCAAAGAAAAAGAAAAAGGCTTCTGTGAAATTGCAGTGTAACATTCAGTTTGCAATTTGCTCTTTAGTGTATGCTACAAGCCTCCTGCTCTCTGCTGCATTGCATGTGTGCTGTAGCCCTGTATAAGAACCATGTGTGCAATCCCATGTTCAGCAGCTGAAGTCTTGCTAGAACAAGCAGATTGGAATGAAGGACATCCCTGAGATAGATTCGTGAGCTGTAAGAACTGAAATATATATATAATTATTTATCATCTAAAAATACTCCAGTATCAAAACACAAAGAAATTCTTAATTTCCCATGCCTGCCAAACAGCAAAAATTGTACAACTATGTAAAGGAAAAAGACTTGACTATTTCAGCTAGAGCTTTTTTGGAATAAAATTGCAATTATAATATCTACTTGTTTAGAAAGAAGCAGTGAGCTCCCTGATTGTGAAATGTCCTTGGCAACTCAAAAAAAAAAAATTTTCAAACCGAAAAATGTACTTAGGACTCTCGTGAGTATTATTCGTAGCTGTAAATTGTTCAGCCAGTTAGGAAAACTGTGTCAGAATCCCTCTGGTTGATTTTTAATGTATTATTGGTGAAACTAGAGCTACTCTTTCAAATGCCTGGTTACTAAAATTAATGACACTGCTCTGGCAAATAGACACGAGTTTTAACCCTACTAAGCCATTCTCAACCCATCAAGATAAATTGATGTTGGTGAGCTTTGGATCTATTACTAAAGAGAAACCACAATTCTCACATGAATATAAGGATATTTTACCTTGGCAAAAGCTACCAGGGAATGAAAACTGTTTTGTGTTATAGATTGCCAAGATTCTGATTCCATGTATTTTATTTCAGACTACAGAGATGGATAAAATCAATACAAATCAATGACTCTTGCACTGGTGCTGCCATGAAGCCATACTTATATTTTCACTTGCCAAGGCATGATCAAATAGGACAAGTTGGGTGTTCACCAATTCCCCTACCCCTTCTCATGCCTGTCAGTGCTTTATGTTCGCTTTGCAATTTGCTCTTTAGTGTATGCTACAAGCCTATTAGCATAATTTATGTGCATAATTTATCTCTATTAGAAATAACACATTGTTTATCAAAAGACTTTGAGTTAGCTTTAATTTATCTTGGCAGGAAGGAGTTAGCACTACACCTCACCTTATGGGAGTTGTGGTAGATAATGTGTAATGTACATACATTGAATGTATTCTAAAGCCATGGGATTTATTTTGCTAGCTCTGTCTGTTCTTTCCGTTGCATCTAGACTATTAATCATTTGTAACATGTAATATTTGGGGTCCTCACAGTCCTACTTTACCTACAGCCAGTTACTTAGCTTGGTATCTCTCAAACCAGCAAAAGAACAAAGCTGGGAAGACAGTTTTTTTTTTCCTACTTCCAGTATATGGAGTAAATCTTGAAGCCAGATCTGCCCAAGAAGAAACTATAGTAAAAATGTGTGATCCGGTAGATTAGTGCTTTGACTGATTATATTTTACATCAAGGTTTTAGTTGAAACTGGTTTGAAGGAATTAAAAGATTTATTAATTTTAGACATATCAGATATCGTAGAATCATTTAGATTGGCCAAGACCATTAGGACCATCAAATGCAACCATTAACCCAGGACTGTCAAGCCCACCACAAAACCATGTCCTCAAGCATCATGTCACACCTTTTAAATATCTCCAGGGATGGTAACTCAGGCACTTCCCTGGGCAGCCTGTTCCAGTGCTTGACAACCCTTTCAGTGAAGAACCTTTTCCTAATATCCAATATATAAGCCTCCCCTGGCACACTTGGGGCCATTTTCTCACATCCTATCACTTGTTACATGGGAGGAGAGACCTATTCCCACATCACTGCAACCTCTTTCAGGCAGTTGTAGAAAATGACAAGGTCAACCTAAGCCTCCTTTTCTCCAGGCTAAACACCCCCAGCTACCTCTGCTTCTCCTCATCAGATTTGTGCTCCAGACCCTTCCCCAGCTCCATTGCCCTTCCCTGGACTCTTCCCACCATAGCAATGCCCTTCCTGAACTGAGGCACCCAAAACTGAACCCAGGATTTGAGATGTGGCCTTGCCAGTGCCGAGAACAGGGGGATGATCTCTGCCCTGGTCCTGCTGGCCACTGTGGTGCTGATCCAGGCTAGGATGCCATTGGCTGCCTTGGCCACCTGGGCACACACTGGCACAGGGAATTACTTGTTAAGTTCAAGAGTGGAATTACTTGTTAAGTTCAAGAGTAATTTTTTCCCATGGTAGATGTGTACAATGCAGATTTCTACAGCTGAATTTGTCGCCTTAGTTCATTTTTTTGATATTAATTAAGAAAGATAGATACTTTTGAGTTTACATGAATTAAGCAATCAGTAGAAATTTATTTTGGACGAGCTATGGCCCTGATTCTTCTTATGCTGACATGATCTCTGCTATATGCAAAGGAAACTGTGTAGTGTCTCTGTCAGCTGTGGAGCTGTAACCTGCCAGCTGTCAGCAACAGGGATATACACTGCAGCATCTCCCCACATAAGGGTGCTGCTGGTGAACTGGGGAAATAATCTTACAGCTCTGATGATTTTGGTTCTGCTACTGGAAGAGAGCTCTAATATGTGATAATTAACCGATTCCCATTTATTTAGACTTAAGAACATACTATGATTATGTTTAGAAAATGTAAAAAAATTGGGAGCAAGAGTCTCCTTCAAGTAATGTCAGTGCTTAAAATTAATGCACTAAGTTCTTTTAAGCAGAAAATTAGGCTTTCTGATCTCTTCAGGTGAATATCTAGGTATTTTGGTTAATTTCTAGATGAAGGAAATTGATTATTGATTGTTAAATCTCATTCCTTTCATGCTTTTACTTCCTTTGTTGTTTGTCTGTCTTATACTTTCTGTGCTTTGGAAAAAGATCTTAAAGTTTGGCGCACAGATCCTGGCTCCATCTTCGACATTGATCCTCTGGAGGACAATATTCAGTCTAGGAGTCTGCATATGCTTTCTGGTATTGCTTATATCCTGACTTTTCCCCAGTTCAGCTTTTCATGTTTGTGAAATTAAGTTGATACTGTAAATTTTCAGGTCAATATGCCAGCCACATGTTTTATAAGCATATTGTATATATATTTATAACTGTTGTAGTTTAAAAGCAGTATTTTATAGGAACTTCAGCTGTAATCGCATGTGCAGAAAAGAAATCTTGAAATAAATCTTATCTTAACAAGTTATTCATGCCACTTACAAGTAGCCATTTAAAAAGCATTGACCTACTTTGTCCTTGCTATAAGTAGAATTTTCAAATAGTTGGACCTTATAAAATTTCAGAGTTCTAGAAAGTGACCTATTTACAAAATTGATTTCTTTTCCATGCACATTTTGCCTATATGGCACATGACATTATGCTTTGTTCTATTTTTTGAAGTCCAAGATCTTAATAATTTTAGGATACATGGAAAAGGAGAGAAAGTAATGTAATAACGGGGAGTGGGTTTTGGTTTTACAAGTTTATTGATTCTTTTCCTGCATAGGAGTGTTTATTTTGAATGTGTAATTTTTCACATGCATTTCCTTTGCTACTTTGGTTCCTTAAATATTCTTTGGAACAACATACTACTGTATTTCCACATGCACTTCTATGCATGCTGGGATAAAGGAATAATTTGATTTTCCACTGAAAATTTTTGTATTCTTTATCTTTATCCCTTCCCTTTCTGGTATCTCAATACCATCTTCCATTTCTGCTATTCTTTTAAAGCAAAGAACAAGCTTAGTTGCATTAGATTTTAAAGCAAGCTTTGGAACTAACGATGCTCAAAATGGAAACAAAATTGCAAAGAATTTACTTTTCTCTAATTTTAATGCCATCAGGGTATAAATAGCAATGTTAGCACTGGTGGGGTTTATCTTGTTGCTTGTCTTTGCACTTCCATCATCTATTTACTGTGATATTCTTTATTTCTTTCTACCTTTGTAGAAAGAGCAAGCCGTTACAGTAAGCAGTATTTACATTCCACCAGTCTGGGAGATTATAAGTCAGATGGCTCTGACACGAACCCTACCTTTTCTTACTGCAGTGAGATAACAAGGCCATCTGATGAAGGAGGTACCCTTTATTCCCACCTTTTTTCACTAACAACACCGTTGCAGTGTGTTGAGACTTCACAGGCCTGTATTAACTCCTTATCCTTGTGTAGTCACAAGTAGAAGTTTTGTAAACTATTGCCTGATTGACAGAGAAAGCAAAGCAAGACTTCACAGTTTCTGTGTGCCATATAATTCTATTGTGGATTCTCTTCCACAGTTTTGCTGTTGGCTCCAAAGCCCTCTTAACTTCTATTTACAGAGCTTTAAAGAAATTGTGTTGTGTTTTTGCAAAATGTACATGAATCTGTTTTTATTTTTTCTCTTGAATGACACAATGTAACTGAATGACATACACCTTTAACCTGAAAAAACATATTTACCTTGGGCTTTTCAGTGGGTAAATCAAGTATATCATAGTATTTTAGTGACTGAAGTACTTTTTCCTGTATTCAATTATGCAGGATTTTGTGGCTCTCTTTTTTTTTCATTCAGCTGGGAAGTTTATGTAGTTTCTTATGGTTTAACAATTCTAATATTAGAATACTTTGACAAACCTTCATTCTCAGGTACAAACCCACATTGCATACTTGTTTGATGCTGTTGATTAGAAGAAAATTTAGGAAAATTATGCATAAGGGTCTAGTCATGCTAGTGGTGTTACAGTATGTACTAGACTTGACTGATGAAGTGAAAATATTCTGAATCATGGCATTCTAAATAGATGTTTTTCAAAAGTAGTGATTTCTGCTTCTCAGTTGTGAAAAAATGATGCTTTGGAAAGGTTATTCAAAGGGTTGCTTTTTTTTTTTTTATAAGAAACCAATTAGTTGCTTACACAACATTAAATTACTGATGCTTTTAGAAGATTTTAAGGCTTCTTAATTGTAGACTGCACTTGTTTATGTTCTCCCATTCACTGGAGTAATATGTTCCTGTGTTGGTTGGTGCTTAAGGAGTCTACCTTTTTATGAGTGCTGTGTAAATACATACAAGCAGCTCTGATTGAGAATGGGTGAGGGAGAAGGTGTTCAGACTGCCGTGCTAACTCTGAACAAAGATAGAAATACATATCTTTGACAGAAATGTACTGCCTTGTATCATATCTGACTATCATGTTTGGTATTTTAACTATATTCTCAACTCTTTTAATGGATGATAGCAATATTGCACATTTATGTTGTTTTTTTCTCTTCTTGTGATGGTGCAAAGTGGCTTTCACAGTCTAGTGCACACTGTTTGTCTATAGCTGTTCTGATCTTTTCTTTGGAAGTATTCCAAACCATTTCAACATTGCTTTGTCAGCTTGATTTGATTTGATTTTCAACAGATATTTTTTACTACTTGAGAATGGGAAATGGGTGTTGTTTTTGCGGTAGTTCTGGCACTAGTAAGCTTGCTTTTTGTGGCTCTATTTGAATCTATTGTTCTGGTGATGTCTTGAATAGATCATTCCCAAGGTCAATGTATTTTAGCAAGAGGTTGTTTTCCATTTTAACCCAGCTGACTAGCCAGGATTTGAGCACCTGTAGACAGCTCCCATTGCAGGGAAGAAATAAGTGCCACAGCTAACTAACTGAACATAATCCTAGTTATTTACAGGAAAAAGCCATTTCTGTGAACACCTTTAGAGAGAGCTAGCAAAAGATAGCATTTTTGGCTAAAAATGCCAATCTTTTTCATCCACATAGCCACAAGACAAGATTGCCCATTGCCCTTATACAATGTCTCTTATACCATAAATGAGAACCAAGTCTGTTTTGGTGAGATTCCATGGCTGTTCCTGGTGGAGTTTGTACTCTTAGATCAGCAGGGTTTCTCATTGGCCATTGTTTTATCTGATGGCATGCCAACTGAAAGACAGTTGGAGACCTGTAACCAGTTTTACAATCTCTGAGTGTCTTTGGCCTTGTCTCATCATATTTCACATATTCCTGCATTGTTCAATTGCTACTTTATTTTAGATACCTTTACTGATATTTGATGCATAATTCAAATCTTCGCCTGCCACAGCTGATGGAATTGTTCCTTAACTACCTCTTCCCAGCCCTTAGCTGGGTCTCTGACTTAATACCAGATGTTAAAGGCTTATTCAGATCTAAATACCTCTCTCTTCTCTTGGGGAATTTCAGTAATAACATCACAGGAAAGCTACTAACATTGTTCATTAGAATTACTTCTTTCTGTTTTGTTCCTTGACTGTTATTTTAGATTATGATGTTGAGCTGAACCATGGGTCCTTCTCTACAAAATCAGCAGATTTTTGCATGATGTAAGTTCAGAAAATTCCCTGTTAGAGTATTTTAGAGTAATGCAGGTAAAATTGAATGGGAAACAATTGTTAACACTTTTCAGCAAGCTGATGCAGTTCATGGGCTTTGATTTTAATAATCTTTTTGAAATTACTTTTCAACTTTTTGTGTCTTTTTTTACAGCCTCTTTCTGTGATTGTTTTTCAGAGTTGACTTTAGTACTTCATGGTATCTTTGAGGACTTTTGCCACACTGAACAGAGGGCATTGCACGAGAGCTTCCCAGTCTGCCTAAATATGTTGTAATTAGTTATTGCCTAACAAAGATTATCTTTGTATCTGCAAGCCATTCTGTAGGTCTTCACTGAAACACTGGGTGCCACATTTTTGCAAAATTCTCACCGGCAGTGAGTAATTATTTTCATCTTGTTTAAAAAGGAATAGAAACTAGTGATATTTCTCCTTTAGTTCTGCTTTGAACAGTGATGTTGCAACTTCTCAGGCACTGAATCCTTTACTTTTGGAAGGGTTTTTCAGATTTTTTCCTTCAGAAAGAGTGGTTGAGATATATGGATGTCAGATTTATTTTTGCTTATAAAGACAGACCAGGCAGTTTTTTCTCTACAAAACACTAGGAAAAAGCAGCAAAGTTCTGAAGTTTAGGTCTCTCTTGACAGCATTCTGTCTGAAAAATATCTCAGCTGTTGTGTTTTGGATTTTATTTAGATTTTTTTAAAGTCTTTTCTGTCTGCCCTGATTTTCCATGCAGCCTTTTGCAGTGGTTTTCTCCCAATTCTTTCCACACTCACTCTCTTGCTCCCCTTCCTTCACTTTGAGTAAAGTTCTGCCCTGTTAGTTTGCATTCAGGCTCCAGGAAAGAATGATTTGGTTCAATAATATGGCTCAACACCTCTGCCAATCTGGCACTGTTTTGGAAAGTATCTAGTTGAAACCTTCAGGGCTGGTTTCCTCCTCTTTTGCATTTGACCTTTTTCCTTTTTTTTTTTTTTTCCCCTTTGGCTTCCTCTTAATGTCTAGTTTGTGTGCACACCTTTGTCTAGGTGGGTATCAGCATATTGACAGGATGCATAAATTCTTTCCTTACCACAGGTTTGGACTTTTTCAGTATAAGTGACAGTTTATTTTTATTTTGAATTGTGTGTAGTCTGTAGATGGAGAAAAATAAGAGATGAGTATCAGTTCATTTTCAGTTATGGATACCTTGTTACTCTGGTGGGGAAGAAAAATGGTTTCTTGGTTATTTTCTGTGTCATCACCATGTTATCTTAAAAGATACATAGAAATCAGTCTGTAGGAGGGGGAAATCAGTTTTGCAGTACTCCCAAAAACACATGTAGTGTAGGAAATCTTAGTGAATATTAGAACAGAATTTTCAAGGGCCTTTTGTTGTGTTTTAAATATGATTGCTGAAATTTCATACATTTGGCTGGAGCCAGCATGTTACTGGTTGGCTGCATGTGAGCTATTTTCACTCCTTCAGCCCAAGGTCTTCAGACTCAGTTCACCTACTGCTACCACACAAGTACTGAGAATTAGCATAAAGGACCCTTGATATGAGTTTAAAGGTCTTCCTGTCTTTATTTTAATGAAAACAGTCTGCCAACAACACCCAAGTCTCTGTCTTTGCCTGGTTAGTTATCTTTTACTCACACTGACAATCAAGTACGCAGATTTCAATGAAATTCCAGTTATTTTGTTATCAGCCTTAAAAGTAACCAGTAGATTGCTATGAGAAAACTGAATTTTTTCTTAGATACTTGATTGATATTACATAACAGAAAAACAACATAGAAACAATTGGTACAAACAACCTCTGAGGAATAAATACAGCAAATGGGCATTGCTGTCAATAGGATTCCAAAGTCTATGAAGACTGAATAAAACACAATGCTGCAGTCTCTTTCCTAAAGTTTTGAAGTCTTTATCTAGCTTGGAGTGGAAGTTTAATCAATGAGAAACAGTAAGTCCTTTAATCTCTCTCCCCAGTGGCATGTCCTCACGGTGTGATATGAACCTTCTGAAGAAGAAATGGTCCTGGCAGCTGAGTCTGCTCCCTCCCTTCCTTCAGACTCCAGGGGTTATCTTCCTCCTTTCCTCACTGGGGCAGGAGCTCGTTGTAGAGTTGCTGTTTGAGCTGCAGTGTGAGCACAGCCCTGCAAAGAGCAAGCACAGACCTTAGATATTGGTGTGTGTCACTGGCAGCAGCCTTGTTCTGTGTACCAGCCCAAGGAGAGGCCTTTTATTCCTCAGCCCAACACTGACATGTTAAACATTAATTTCAAGGATGTCTCCTTCTCTTCCCCTAGCACACACCAATATCTGTAACTCTGTATGTAAAATGATTGTTCATAGGATTTGCCTGAGGCTTTGACACCCACACCTATATACCACAGAAAATCCTAGCACAAGGAGCTTTGCTGCTGCTTCTGCTCCTCGTTAGTCTGGTCAGAAGACTACAAACTACTCGGATAAAATAAAGAAAATCCCTCCTTATTTCACACATTGGAATTGCAGATGTTTCTCAGTATGAAGCCAAGGAGTCTCCTTGCATTGGGATAGTGTTCATAACTCTTCTTCTGTCCCAATAGCTGAACGAGGAAGAGAAAAGAAAACCAGATTTTGTTCCCTTCCTTGATCTGTCCTTCCCATGAATTTTTGTAAAAAACCCTTGGGTTTTGAGGTTGGGAAAAATCAACATTAGTAAAAGACAAGTTGAAGAAAAAAGGAAGGAATAATACCTGACTGCTCTTTATGTTGGGATAGAGAGATCTGTCTTCCATGTCCAGGTGTCAGGAGTACAGGGCAGGAATCCTTCACTCTTCATATTCATATTCAGTTGCTAAGCTCTGCCATTCTGGGGAGGTCAAGCAGAATGACACAGCAGTTATTTTTTCTTCTCTGTCAGGGCAGAATTGTTCTTTTTTGCTAGGTAGCTGAACTCTGTTTCCATAGTATTCCCCAGAGTCCAGTAATCAAACATGGCATTCAGAGGGAGAGGAATTGTACAGTTCATGGGAAGAACTGTAGGCATTTGTGGGTTTCTTGTCACCTTTCAAGTGTGTCAGCCAGCTGCCCTGCCACAGAAGGCTGAACACATCAAAATGATGCTCTCTGTCTACTCTTGGTACCTCTTAGTGGGGGTCACACTGACACTTCCCTTAGCCACCAGACTCTTACATCTGTTTCTGACTTTTTTGTATTTCAGACTAGATGTACTTTGGTTTTCCTTCTTTAATCAGCCCACAGCAGGTTTGCCAGCCTGAAAGTCAACATGTGGGGAAAAAAATAGTCTTCTTCCATTCAACAGCATTTTGGTAAAACTGTTTCTCCATCTTGGTAATCAGGTGATTTTCTGTTCTTAAGTATGTAATGTACTACAAATGCCTGCAGTCAAATAATAAAAAAATTACCCACCAACTTTTGTGATATTTTTGAACTTAACCAAATAGTTCTCCTCTGTGTCCTACAGACACAAGTGCATGTATATATTTGTAATCTCTCTGGTGCTACAAATTTTTTAGCATGGAGAGTTTTCTTTGTTAGAGAGCTTTCTCTTCAGAACCAGTAAACCCTGGTCTTCCATGCTCAAATATATTTTTACAGAAATGATATTTTTCCCTTATAAAGGTTTGCTGTAACCACATTGTACCCCAAAACGACATGGTTTTTCAGGCAGCAAGACAGAGCTCTCTCCCTTCTGAGAATTGCATCTTTATTTTGAAGGAGGTGTGTTTTGCTGTTTCAACTTCTGCCTCTTGTTTTGCAGTGACTCCTAATGTTCAAAGCACATTTTTTTCCTGATTTAAAATAATGTCATTACAGTAAGAGGAGTTCTTGAAAACAGTGGGAGGCTTATTTGTGTTAAAAACCTTCTCACCTCTAGATTTGAGGTAAGAAGGAAAAGTAGAGACAAAGTTAGTTGTAAGAATTTAGATTTCAGTTAGAAACAGGTTGAGTATGTTCCCTACAAATGTGCTAATTTCTGTGTGTTTACATGATAAGGGGATTTCTGCTTAATATATAATTTTATCTCTGAATAATCCATTTAAGCCTTTTAAGCCATGTAAGTATAGGAATCCAGAAAGGCATTGGGACTACATTTATGTGCTATCTTGTGCATTATCAGTTTTCTGTCCTAGTCAAGACTGTTGGACTATAGTGTCCTCTCCTAAGTGCTTCATTAATGCAGAACATGAGAGAAATTAGTCTAGAAAATTATATTTCATTCTTTTCCACCACAAAGAGGTATTAGGTATCTGTAAAACCTGATTTTTTTAACATAAAACTTGAAAATTCATAGAGTAATTCCAGTGATTGCTTAGTTAAATTTTGGTTAAGGTCCAGTTTAGAGTGCTGGGAATAAAATTAAGTATTTTATGCTGGTTGTAATACATTAAGATAGAAGTAATTGATTCATCTGAAAGCACATTTTCATTCAGTATGTGTTCACTGAGGATGAGTTAATGTTCCAGGGAGAGCTTTACATTTCATGCTTCCAAAATATTTTTGCTTAGATTCCTTATGCTTATCTTTAATTCCCATGCTTCTCTCCCACACTCTTGGCATCTGGCAGCATCAAAAGACAATCCCCACACATCCAGGTAGAGGGGAATCCAGAAGAGATCCCATTTTTAATTTCTGTAGTGTAGCAGCAGTTCAGGGGATCCTTCTGTTTGTTCTGCCAGCTGTCTGAATTTGATGTTTCCTTTTCCATTAAACAGTTGGTGAGCAGAAAGTGGAAAGGAAGTTTCCAAGTGACTCAACACTTGCAAGTGTTAATGGCTCCCTTGGCAAGGAGTAGTTTCAGTTGTTCAGTGTGGTTCCCTAGAGCAGCTTTTGATACACTTCAGAGAATGTTATATCCAGTAGACAATAAATGTAATTAGTAAAATTGTGTCCAGTGACATACATCTCCTGGTTAATGCTATGCTTCCACCATTGTTCAGATTGGTTATACCCACTGTGCAAATAGATCTATGCACAGAAATCAAGGCACAGCTTCTGTGAGAAGAACTTGCAGGCTTCTCTCTCTAATGCACAAGGGCAGCAGTAGCTGTTCAGTAAATGTAAGAGAATTTGAATTATAGTTGAAGGCATGTGGGTAAAGTCACATGTTAACCTTCATTTTACTAAATCTTTCCTTTTGTGAGGAAGCCTAGAGCAAAGCTGTGTTATTCACAATTTAAGTGGGAATTGCAGCTTCCTGTGGTACACCATGGCCCCACTAGGACTGAGGGTGCCTTGGGCTGGCTTTAAGACATTTTGTGCCTTCATAAATAAAATTATGTGGTTTGGTGTGTGAAGAGAGAAAAGGCAGATTGTTGTCTCAGCTGAGACATGCTGCAGCTTAGGTTGAATGTTGAGCAAAAATTCAGGTGGCACTAAGGTTTGTTTGTGACACTGAATCCTGGCTGCTGTTCACATTCCAAGCAGGATGCCCTGTGATGTGGTTGTGCCCCAACACGGAAGCAGTGGGCAAATGGGGGCTGTGTACCAGGGCTGTGGCATAGCAGCTGCTAATAGACACACAGGCTGAACTCTTTGGATTGTACAGCTGCCACTGAAGAAAATGCCAAACTAATATTTGTAGCGGTGTCTGAAAAAATGATCTTTTATATTTGAACTGCTAGAAAAATTCCTATGACAAAATGTAATCTATACAATCTATACCCTATTAGCAATTCTTTTTTTCTCAAGTTACAATAGAGTATTTAATGTATTTCATTTGCTTTTTTGAGGAAAATGAGTGAATTAAACATCTAGAAAAGATTTTGTGGTTGAATATCAAACCAAATTTTTTTGTCAGTACATTTAACTGGTTTAGAATATTCTGTGTTCATCACAATAACCCTAAAATTATATTTTTAGATTCAAAACTAGGAACACATAGAACTTTAGTTTTAGGGTTAGAAGCCAAATAGTTTTAAGTAATTTTCTCTTTTACTGTAGAGAAATTAGGTAATTTTTCTCTTTTACTACTCTGCTGTAGTAAAAATTTGTCAGCAGAATCTGGAAGAGGGATAAATGGTTTGTATTTTAGGTGAAATTAAATTTAAGTGAAGTAGATGGTTGTAGCTGGCCATAAAGTTCCAAGTAGTCAGATATAGAATTCATACAACTTTTAAAATCCCCAAAACAACTATTCAAAGAGGTTGGAAGAAGATAATAATTAATATAATTCATTCTAAATTGTAATTTTATATTGTGTTCACTTTCATTTGTGCTGTTTTTTAGCAAAATTGACAAAAACATGAATATGAATAAACACTACAAACAGCCTTTTCCTATATTTTTAAAGGCTGATAATGCTTAGAAATATTTTACTGAATTTTCTGGGAGATCATTTAACACCCTATTTTATAATAAACACCTTTACTTTTATTTGAAAAAAAAATTGTTTGAAGGGGCTACTATAGAATTACATTTATCAAATCAATTCTTTTGAGTTTTTATTGTCTTGCAGTCCTTAATGGCTATTCCAAAAGCAGTCTGGGGAAGCTGATGCCATTTTCAGAACATCAAAATTGTCTGCTCTGCCGGAACAGGGCTGGCTTTTGCTTTTTGCAGCCCACTTACCACCTCACTGATCCAGAGTCAGACACAGACAGGGACTCTGTGGCTTGTTTGAGATTTGGCTTCTTCTCCTCCCCTGCTGCCAGAGCACTACATTATGTGTAGTTAATACTTTACAACTCTGTGTTGCTTTACTGTGACAGTAATATGTTAATGATCACAAAAGCTTTTGAGCTATTACTCAGTGTCCTCCAATTCCTGTACCTCAATAAAAATGGTGCTCTAAGCAGTATCCACAGTCTCTTTCTGGCAAAAATATTCCCTGTGTAATTGTCTTTTTATGATGAGGATGGATGTTCTGTTGACTGTCCTCTTTCTTTTAATGTTGACTGTAGAAAATAGGACATCCTGGGTTCCTTTCATTTTTCTCTAGACTCTGATATTTGGTAATTGCTTGCAGACAAGGCTTCTGGAGACTGTGCTAGCCTGGGCTTTTAAAAAATGTATTGTTATTTTGCAGTTACTGTGAAGAGGAATGAAAGCCATACTCCTTTTTTTTTAAAGGAAAAAATAGTCCATGAGAGACTGACTTTTGAAATACAGAGATTTAGATCCCTCAGAGAGGCCAGAATGCAACTTGGAAAATAATTTACCATGAAAAAGAATATAATGGAATTGATGGATCCATCATTGCTCAAAATGTGAAGAATTGGGAAGGTCTGAATCACCAGACACATAGACCATGATGTACTAGAGAGACAGTTTCTGTCTGTTCCTCCAATGTCCTAGCTAGTATTTCTCAAATTCCCTCTTCATCTCCTATTGGATTTATGATGGACTTATAAAACAAAGACCAACGTAACTATTTTTAGTGATATTGTTGCTTGTTCATACAAATCAAGAACTTTGGACTGAAATATGAGATAGTCCCTGCCTAAAAGGGAACCTCAAATAAAACACAGGATTCCAGTGTCACATGAGCACACTAGACATTTTTTTGTTGTTCCTTTCAAAATGTCTTCATTTTCTCTGACATATGCTCAACAACTTTGTGAGATCTTCTGTTTCAGTTTCATTCTAAATCAAATTTTAATTTCTAATGTTGAAATTGTTCTCCAGAGTTATAATTGCATGATTCTGCATTTCCCATAATAATCTACTTCAGCTTACATGGTGCATAGAATATAGTTAGTCTTAATTATTGCTAGCTGATAAAATGGTGTTCTGAAATGATTCTTTAAACAATCTTTGTCTAATGATGACACTAATGAAGTTTAGTTTAAAATACATTATTTGATAAACTGTAGGATGTCAGTAAGTAGTCATGAGAGTAGAGATGTTTTGATTTTTGCATGATGAATAATTAATGATATTTTAAACACAAGATCAGTAATTTTGTTGGCCTCCTCTTCATCTTTTTTTAAAGTATTTGAAGATTGCACAGTTTATTTCTTATAACTTTAGAATTTAGGTTATGGAAACTTCCTAAGCTGTAACACTCTGAATTTGCCACTGAATCCAAGTAGTTCAGACCTTCAATTCTAATGAGGTCAGTGAGCATGGCAGATATTTATTAACACCCTCTCTGAATTAGGCCATACTTTGAGGCTGTTATTTCGACAACCTAATTATATCTGGCTTTGATATTCCAATTTACTAACTATTACTGACTCCTGTAATGGATAGCATGCAGACAAACTGCTGCTCCTGACAGAACCACTGAGAGCAACCAGCCTGGTAGCTCAGACATCCATGAAAGCAAGCTAACTGACCAGTAAAGGGCAAGGAAAAGAGGGGAAAAAAACCAAAAGAAATGAAGAGAAAGTTACTTTTACAAGAAAAAATGCCAAGATGCCTTACTATGATGTTCTCTACTGTTCTAAAAACAGCATTTTTCTGTATCAGGTCTCATCATCTTCAGTCTTCAGGTTAGTGCTTTTTATATTGCTTACACAGTCTGATCTATTCCCAGTAAATTTGACTGTGCTGTGCTATTATTTCTGATTAGAAAAAAACCCCAACTCTGTAATAGATAAGCAGGGAATTTTTCAATGTTCATCAGAAGATAATAGTTTAGAAGGAAACTTATGTAGGAAAGGTTACATGTGACTAATGTCTCAATGCCAAAAGAACCACATTTTTCAATTTAAGATTTTTAAGGTTGAAGCTTGACATTTTTAAAACAAAGAATACAGCTTTTTGTTAAAATATATTTAATTTTGAAGAGCCACATAAACTGTAATGACTGAAAATTATAGATATTTTTATATGATTGGCAAAAAAAAAAGTTTCTTTACCCAATTTTTAACATTTCTTTTTACATGAACCTTTGGGATTATTTTTAAGTTTTCCTCCTATTTGGGGACAGGAGCATTCTTGGCAATAAGTTCTGCACTGTGAAATTATTACTGAGGTTTACCTAATGTTGTATCTGTCTAACATTCCTGTACTCTTCTGTTTGTTTTCTCTACTTCTGCTTTTTTACTGTATTCTTTAGAGACCATCTCCTTGCTCAGTACCACGGGGCTGCTGCAGAGTTCTGTACCTCATATCAACCTCCCTGGGCAATCCTTGCACACTCATTGAAGTATTTTAAGTTCTCTGACACCTGCTTTTACTGTCAAGTAAACAGCTCTTGCTGGCTGCATTAGGCTTAATATTTTCTAAACTTCCACTATGACTTTTTCCAAGTATTATGGAGATGTAAGATGCAAGTAATTTGCAAGTAGCTGAGCAGTGTCTGCCACATGTGAGCACATAGGAGCACCTGCATTGTATGGGGTGCTCTGTTTGGAGCTGGGTGCTGGGACATCTGGAGGGAAGCATCTGTAAGAGGCTCAGCTCCTTTGTGGTTTTAATTCAGAGGCAGCTTGCACAAAAGAGAGGTGCTTAGGGGGACATACCTTGCAACAGCTGGGCTGATCTAGCTGTTCATTGCTTTCTGCTGTCTGTGGCCTTGGGTACTTGGCCCTGCCTCTGTCCTTGCTTATATTTGATCTGATCCCTGGCTGAGCTCACCAAGCCAGCAGAAGAACAACCTAGCTGAGAGGAAGGAAGGGGCAGCAGAAGTTAGTGTTAGTGTCTCAGTGAGCTCACGGGGAGCCAGCCTCAGATGGGCAGTGGGCACCAGGGGTGGACTGTCTGTAACCTCTTTGAGAGTCATGAGTCCCCTCATGTCTCCTGCCAAATTCATTCAAAACTCTTAACTTCAGCAGAGAGTGCTGTTCAGCACATCATCTTTAAAAGTCTGCTAGAAGCTCAGCTATCATAACAGTCAAACATAACTTTTCTGCCTTTTATGCCTCTTTAACATTGTACCCTCATCACATCTAACCTTCCTTACTTGTTGCCAAAGTGTCAAGATTCTTGTTTCTGATTGGCCTGTGATATGGGCCTTCTTTAAATCTCTTACTAAATTCTTGGCTGGCAGCAATTATGTTCCATTTATGCTGCTGTTTATGCTTGGGCAGGATGTGAACTTCTGCAGAATTAATGTGTTAACTTCCTTCAAATCTCTCCTTAAAACTGTTTCTCAAGTTGCTTATGTGATTAATGCAATGCTGGGCTGAACTCATCTCAAGAACATGGGAAATAAAGAGGAGAAATTAGAGGGTTTGTGGTTGCTCAAAGAGGTGTATTAAATCTGCATCCCAAAATAAAAATTGACAGGACAAGGCCTGAAAAAACTCAACCGATCTGAAAATTTGGCCCTGATTTTAATTGAGGACAGATGATATTATTTATAGAGGTTTCTTTGAGAAAAACATTCACTTTAAATATTTCAGTGATGGTGTGCAGCAGCCAACATCTGGGGAAATTGATAGAAAACAAAAAAAATTATCTAGCCAGAATTTGTAATCAAAGAAACCTCTTTAACACTTTCTGGGGAAGGCTTTGAAAATTGTCAGGTGTTATTATCCACCAGCTTTAAGAGAGCAGTAACAGTTCTGTTTCCTGTATTTCCTAAGATTGTATTTCCTTGGCCAGGTATTACACTGGGAAGTGTCAAAGGGCTGTGCAGTTCAGGCACAGTGACCTGTGCACATGGACAGCAGCACATGGAGTGACTGGAGTCCCCAGAAATGTCCTGTAGACCTACATCTCCCCACGTGTGATTGCATCACTCTGATAGGTCTTCTGATGCCTGGGACATAGCTGAGGATTTCTAAGGGAAGAGCAAAAGAAAGAAGGAACTGAAAGCTGTGGGGAAGGCTTTCTAAAGAAAGTCTCTGAAGCCAGTGCCAAATGTAGCAACCTGTGGAAAATACAGCAGTAGCAAGGCAAAAAAAAGGGGAAGAATTTCCATATATGTGGATGAGTGTGATTCTGATAAGCAGTTTGATCTGTTCTGGGTGAGCTCATTGTGATAGCAGTAACCCAGAGATGTATGATGATGCTGTATTCTGGCTCTTTTGTGGTGCTCAGAAAGCCTACAGCTTTTTACCTGATGTATGGCAGACACTAGAATTAAGCACACAGTAATCCAAATCTTTATTTTTACTTTGTGTTCTCTCATGTTTTGATTACAGTATGTTGCAATATTCTTTGTGAGTTGTCTGAAGTCTTAGGAGTGAAACTGTGAATTCTGATAATAATCAGAAAAGGGAGGATTCCATTAAATCCTTAAGTGTATGATGTGTGTGAGAGTAAATGGAGTGGTTATTTTACATGTGGTTCAGTAACTGGCATGTGTTGCAGTAAATGGCAAAAGCACAGTAGTTACCACTGAGGATATATTGTTTTACTGTGGATTGTCAAGGTTCTGCTGTACCAAAGAATGGAAGAGAGTTTAAGTATGGTATTGATAAAATGTATCTCAGAACCAAACTTTTAACTGAGTTTTCTTTTTAGCATAACATTTCTTTTTAAGCTCATAGTTATACAACGCTCTCTTAAGGATTCCTTTCCTGTTTCTACAGTTGGACCTTTTTCTTTCCCAGTTCTTTCAAGGCATTTCCTGATCAGTACACACTCTGCAGACCCCGTTGTCTGCAGCAGCGAGTTGATACTTGCTATCATTCTTTCAGCTGCTTCTTTTTCTTGGAGGCTTCCTCTCTGTCTTATATAATGTTCATTCATTTTTCTTGCTCTTTTCTCTGGGGAAGCCTGTAAAGATATAGTAAGAGATATATGATAAATTTATTTAAGTAGATAATTTAAAGTGAATATCTGGCTTGCTTGGTAAGTGGGACAAGAAAAAAAAAAAGTAAGTTTTGATAAATCAGAATGCATCTGGTAAAGTCTTAATGCAACAAAAAAAAATCCACCTGTACTTCTGGGAGCAATGGTCAGCCCTCAGCTCCATCACCAATAAATCTGGCTTCAGTTAAATGAATTTCACGTTCCACCACTGTATTTTATTGTTCCCTTAGGTTAGCTAAAACCATTGCTTTTGCTGCTGCTGCAATCAATGATGTTGTAGAACTTTATACTTCAGACTGAGCCAAAAGATTGCAGTTAACTATGTGTGATGATGATGAAAAAAAAAAAACCCTCTTTTTCTGCGTCATTTAATCTCACCTTGAATTATCTGTATGTCACCAGCTCAGACATTGTCTCTTCACTATTGTTTATTTACAAGATTCCCAAATAGTCTTCCAAATAGACCATCCTCTGAAAGTTTCTTCAGTATTTTTTGTTAAAAGTTGTTAGAAAATAATGATTGTTTTCGAAGTTTTTTGTAGAATACTATAGTATTCTTTTAATGGAAAAAACTCCAGTCCACATGGAATTATTCAAGTGTCTTCAACACTAGTATGTGCTGATATTTATGCTCACATATATGATACCTAAATAAATGACTAAAAGATAATTAGCAAAGCTAATCTTCCTTTTTGTTTGTATAACATCTTTTTATAATACTGCAATTTCTATCACTTCCCAAAAGTTCTCATGCTTTGGAAGAACTGCTTTATTTTTGTGGTTTATGTTTTCCATCATTGCAGGTAAAGTATCAAATAGATTTGTTGAGTCAGTTTGACAGAATTCTCTCAGCTTGTGAGACACTGATTGCTAAAGAGGAAAGCACCTTTCAGACCTGCAGCTGGCAGTTGTCACAGAGGCAGGAGCTGTGGTTTATCCTCCCCAAAATAAGCCCCTTGACTTGGAGGTTACAATGAAGCTGACCATCAGTACGCTTGCTGCCTTAACGCTGACAAGGGATGATTGATAGGAAACAAGAAAGATCTCTTTTGGGGGGATAGAATCAAGAACAAAAGGTTCCTACCAGCCTCTGCTTCTCTTGGGAAGAAGAAAGGGACTCTCAGGGTCCCTGACCCTGCCAGGGACCAGGGAAGAGCTACCAGCCCTTTGTTTTTGCGGGGCAGGCTTGCTGCTGGCTGATCAGTGGCCAGTGTTGGCTGAAGGTACTCCTGTTGCTAAGTTAAAAAGTTCAAGCAATAAAAGTAATTTGCTGCTGGTGTGAGATGAGACTCCATTGGCTTTGACAAACTGGCCTACAGTTCATGCTGGTGGTGAATTAGACAAAATGTAGTCATTCCAGCTTGATCGCAGAACCTTTGATTAAATTATGTTTTTCTCTATTTTCTCACGAAGGGCCACATCTGCTCATGTGGAAATAGCTTGTAACAACATTGAAACATAAATTATTTGATGAACTACTTAGGGCTATTCACTTAATGCATGATAATTCTGTGAACATGTTAATGAGCGGTAATTCTCTGATGATTGAACTGCTTGAAAATGTCTTCCTACTTATATGTCATTAGAATGAACTTGGCCCTTCTAAAACATCCATTATTCATCGTGTTCCAGTGTTGCATCTGACTGCATATCACTTTAATTTCCCTCATTTAACAAAACAATCTACTCATTACAATAGTTAGAAGCATGTTTTCTAAATCAGAAAAACCTTAGTTAATGTATAGTGTTAGTTATCTTTACAAGTACAGTTGAACAAAGTGTAATTACACATTTAGTGCATTTGAATATGCTAACTGAAACTAAATGGAAGTTTTAAGAAGAACCTTTGTTGAAATCAATAATTTTGTTAGCTGGAGAAGCAGGATTGGTAAAACAACTTGCTGAAAGCACAAGGTTGACTTTTCATTCTGAAACAGTTGAGCAAAAATTTTCTCAGTAATCCCCTTTTCACATGCATTTCTTGTCCTGACAACTGACGAAGAAGAGAATTATGGAGTAATACTAGTGCAAATATGAATACTTATAATAAATATATATTTTTATTGGGTTTTCCTGCTTTTCCCATGTATTTTTTCATTTTACAAGTTCTGGATCCTTTCATACATTGTGAACCCCATTAAATCTTATGTTAAATTTGCTGCTTTTTGAATCTATGTGTGATGGCTGCTGCAGAAGTGGTTCTTACTTTCCAACAAGCTCAAGAGATCTATCCCAGGAAGTGCTGGGCTGCTGAATGACTCCATGTTTGAAGATTTTTAATCATGTGCTGCATAAGCTCCATCTCCTTTAACCAAAAGACAGCTTTTGGAAGAGGAGACAGATAGACTATCAGCTAAATAGACCACTTGAAAAGTATCAGCAGAAACGCATTTGTTTTTCAGTGTAGCCAAATGAATTCCCCATTGAACTAGTAAAATTCTGGTAAATAACAGGGGAGATGGGCTAATAACCTCCACACAAGTCAGAAATCTTTATTCTCTGAGAGCCTGAGTCTTGTAAAATGTGCACAAAATATGTGGTAACTAAACTTTAATCTTTCTATTTTGAAAACCACTTCAGTATTTTAAATTTTGCTTTTAAAATACTCTTTGGCCTTACTAGGAAAATAGTCACTTATGCTGGGCTTATTTCTCACAGTTTTTTGATCAACCATGTTTTTGACACATTTTATTTCAGTGGGTTGCCACAGTAAGATATTTGGGGAGATGTGGGAAGTTTATGAATGCTTTTCTAGTAAGCAATAGAGTTAAGGATCCCTGTTGGTTGTATTCATGATTTCAGCAGTTCTTGGTACAATAGAAGTTAATATATTATTGATTAGCCTACAGAATTGGTAAAATTTGAATAAAATATGTATTAAAGAAATTGAACAATTATGTGGTAAGAGAAAAATACTGAATAATGTGGACTTTGAAATATATAAGTAGCATTGATCTCTGTGTGTTGGACTAAGGATGTTGATTGAATCAGAATAAACTAAAAAACTCAACTGTGGGCTCACTTAAAATTTCTTCCTCTTCCTGTGAATCAAAATCATTCTTTGTTCATAGCCTAATGAATAAGAGTGAGTTTGCAATGAGTTAAGAATTAATTACAGTGAAATTCTGGTGAACCATTTCAAAACTGTATTAGCTTTTTTTCATCATTCATTCCCTAAAGTGACAGCTTATGGGACATATATTTAGTGCCTCATCTATGTCAGTACCAAAACTGAGTTAGTGGTGTCTTAAACTTTCTAAACCTTTCAATGATTAAACTTCTAATAGTACATTAAGCTTTTCCTTCCAACTAACCATGATGGTGTTTGTGGATATATTGCTATAGCTTTGGCTACATTTCTGTGTAAATCAACCTTTAAAAAGCCTTATGTTCTTTATGGAAATAATTCTGAACTGTTTTGTATGGAGGATTTAATGCTGTTAACAGTGAAAATAGTCTACCATTTCTACAAAATGTTAGTTAAGGGCTGTTTTAAAATACTAATTAATGTGTGCGTATTTTTTTTAATGCAGCCCCTGTTCTCCCTGGGGCATATCAACAAAGCCAGACTCAAGGATATGGATACATGCACCAGACCAGTATGTCATCCATGAGGTCCATGCATTCACAGCCTCATTCAGCAAGTCTGGTGAGTACTGAATTTAAAGGAGAATTTTGTTTGATAAGCACCATCATCAGCTATTGTGAGATCTCTTAAATATGACAGAATTGAACCCCCAGAGTTCTATAGTTGACCTATTTGACTGTCTTCATCATAAATGTAACTGGTAGTCCTCATGTATAAAAAAGATTCAAGTGACTATGGGCAGTGGTAAGAACTATATCAGAATACATTTAAAAAAAGGTATGATATTCGGAGAGCAGAGAAATAACAGAATTCTTTATCTACTTGCCTACTTAAAACAAACAGTAGATGCTTGGACAGTGTTTCACAGGCTGAATTTTGATGTTATGCTCTGCGATGAATTCTTGCTCCTAGCACTGGATGAAACGCAGTGATCTCTTAAGATCACCCTGTTGGTTTAAATCAGTTTCACTTTTTTTGACTTGTTGATTTTGTGCTAGCAGGCTTGGTGCCTACCTGTATTACTTCTGCTTGTGTAGAGCTAGCTCAGACTCCAGATTGCTGTGCCCTTTCTAATTGACACAGCAGTTGTGCAGTGACTCGTGTAAGATCCAAATTGAGTTACGCTGATCGGCAACCAAGAAAAAGCTTTATCATGAAACTGTGACTGTTTCATGAAGTTCTCAACTGTGGTGGATGGGAATGTAAAGCTGGAGTGAATATTTCACTTTACAAAGTAACTGGTCATGGAGGGAGAGCTGAATGGTATTCAGCTGGGATTTTTAGGAAATGAAGCTTCTTTTTTTTAAACTCCCTATATAAAAATTTCAGTTTTAATGGTTATCATCTTTTTTAAATCATATCACTGCCTAGAGATTTCTTAGCTGCCTAGAGATCCAGCCACCTTTTACCTTAAAATATTGTCTTTTTGAATTTTAAACTATTTTGAATACCTCTGTCACCTTTTTTAGAGATGAATAAATATTTAATTATGAACCAAACTTAGAGATTGCTGAGCTGAAAAAAAACCTGTTTTCAAGATTAGATGAAACTTGTGTTTTTTTGTAAAACTGAAACTCCATGACATTTTATATTGTAAAGGTCACGACTTTCTGTGTTGCGTGAGTAGTTTCAGGCTTGTCAGATTCTCAGCTGTCTGGGGCTGAGGGGGCTAACTTGCTGGAAAGTCTGGGATCCAGATACCTCCATCACTGAGTGAGTCAATAACCTGAAAAACTCTTTGGACACCTGCATGACAGCTGTGAGACAGCTGATAGTGGAATCAGCCATTAATTTCCAAGGATATTACAAGGCACTTTGGGAGTTGGTTGATTTCCAAAAGAGAGACAAAATCCAAAAAGTGGGCAACCCGGATGCCTGGGCTTTGCCAGCAGATTTGCTCGTCATTGGGGAGCAAAGCAAAAGCCCTCAAATCCAGCAGACAGAAAATGGAGATGCCTGCAAATCTCAGAATGCACTTACCAGCCTTTGCAGCTTTGTGGGCAGAGAGATGACCACTATTTCCTAATACCTCTGTGTCCCTGTGACTTACCTGACAGGCTGTCAAAACAGTGTCATTTCAGTCATCTTGAGAATCATCATTTGCCTCTTCTTCCAGAATTAGGAATGTGAAGGTAATAGGGAAAGGAAGGAAGTGATGTTACAGGATTTTAAGAGTAAGATTGACTTATTTCAACAGATTTATTTTCCCTGTTGTGAAACTGTTTTCACTTGGCATCCATGTAAGTGATAATATTTTGTCATGGGAAAAAAATGAAAACAGCAAACACCATGATTTAAGCTCATTTTGCTGTTGTTAAAGACTGAGTAGATTTCCCTTTAGAAAATAAATCCCAAGCATTTCCAGAGAGAGGAAATCAAAGACTGCTGGCCTGGTGCTGACTGCTAGCTTGCCAGTCTGGTGAGGAAGACAGAGTGTGATCTTACCACCCTGGGGTAATGATTTTGCTCCCAAAGAGGCATCTCAGATGCAGTTAGAAATCTGCCAGGCTCCCTTGTCTTCCCATCTTAAGACCAAAATATTTTTATTAGCCTGTGCAGCTTATCCAGGTGCATTGCAAATGCTGCCCTCAGCTATTGGGACAACACAGAGTGGTCTCAGAGTGTGCCTGGGGGAAGCCCCTGGCTGGGGATGTGTTTAAATGTAGCAGACTGAAGGTTGATGACGGTCTTGGAGTGCTTTTAAAATGAGGTGAGGACATGCTGCAGGACATCTGACAAACCTACACGATTTTTAGGTGTGTTGCTTTCAGCTGCCTGTTCAGTTCTGGGCTTGGAGCAGTACTGCCAGAGGTGCAGTGTTGTCTGGCAAATGACTGAGGGAGGAAAGATGAGAAGAAAGTGCCAGGGGAAGGTGACTGGAGGAAAGGAATCCTAGAATAGGGACCTCAAAGCCTGAGCAGCTTTTGAGGCTTAGCTAAAAGCAGTGAAGGTGATAAAGTCATTCATCAGTGCCTGAGTTTTGCCAGGACATTTCTAGGGCAGAAGTGATTAAGATCCCATGGGTTATATCAGGGTGGAGATGATTGCAGAGTTAGCTGTTTTAGTACATTTACTCCTTTCAACTGAATTGTTGTATTGTTACCAAATCTGGCCCCAAAATGCGTATGTTCATTTTATAATCATGATCACTGGTCTCCTGTATTAAGAAACAGAATTTTTCTAATTTCTAAATTTTAAAAATCTTGTTTATTTCATTTTGAGCTCTGTTTTGTATTAGGCACAATCCTAACACAATCTTTGGATGGGTTTTTTTTCCCAAATAAATTGCATTATTTTCTGATTCTTAACTTGTCCTTTCTTTCTGTGAGAAGTTCTGCATGATGGGGTGAATTAAATTGTTGCTCGGGGTAAAAAGTGCTTTATAACAGAAAGCCCTGAAGACTTATCTTCCTATTTGGAAAATAACGGGGTGTTCACACACTGTTTGATATCCGAGAGTGGTAGGAAAACAAAACCTGTGCTTCAAGTTGGCTTTCCTTGATGGCTGCTGTATGTGAAGGATGCTGCAGCAGTTACTGCTCCTTGCAAGGAGCCATCCATAGAACAGGTATGAATTGAGGTGAAGTAGAAATACACACCTGTCAGCCCAGAACAGGCTAGGGAGCTGAGAATATATTAGCTTGATTTCAGTTCTTTATATGGACAGCACTTACTGGTCTGTCTAAGCAGTGGGGGTGAGACAGACCTTTGAGGAGGTGGGAGATAACTGAGTTTTGACTCTTTTAAGGAACTCCAAACTTACACTCTCTTGTAACTTGATACCGGCTAAACTCACTCCTGACTGAGGAATACTGAGGAATAATTCACTGAAATGCATTTTAAAATCCCTGTTTTGAGTCCTTTAGGCATTGTAATTCTCGATTATAGAGCGCAGACTACACTCTGCAGTGATAATTAGGCATTAAATGCTAACAGGATTATTATGGAGATTTCTCCTGACAGCCATTTAGCGCCTAATTAGGTGTTAAGGCCATAAATTTAGGTTTCTCAGCAGCATTTCGGGCCCTAATAAATTCTTCTAAAGTTTGGAATTGCGGGCTTGTCTTCACAACTGCATCATGGTGATGTAGTCAAGCTGCCTTTTAGGAGACAGCAGCGGTATGTCCTTTGCCTTGGAGCTCTAAGGAAGAGTGAGCATCCTTCTGAGTGAGCAAAACCTCTCTATTTTCCCATTTTTATGTTGGCTTATTAAAACATTTAACCTCTTCACCAGTCTTTTCCCATTTAAGGGAGACCTATAAGCATGGCTCTAGGCAAAATCCATTTACTGCCTTATACCAGATATAGACTTGCTACCATTTTTTTAAATGGACCATCTTCTGAAATAAATTGTTTAAAAGGCTAACTGCTGCTGAGTTTGTTGTAATAGCATATTTTTCGTTGCTTTTTTAGAGTTAGTTTCAAGGCTCAGCAGTGAGATCAGTAGAAATAGTTGGAAAAAATATTATTCTGAAAGGCAGAGAGCCTTTTGATGGCTAGTTGTCTACTTTATGAATATTTAAGGATTTTTGGTGATGATAGGAGCCAAGAAATTATTTACTGTCATGTAGTGCATTAAAAATGATCCTTTTTTAAATTGAGTTCCATGCATACTTGGAAGACATTAAGGAACCACTAGGAAAGCAAATACCCCTGGTTGAAAACTGCTCTTGGTCACAGCCTGTAGGTCAGCCAAACTACAAGGCATGGCAGAAGACAAGAATATAGCACAGGGCTCAGATGCAAGGTAGACTTGTCAGGAAAGGTGGTCTCCAATGGTCTCCAGTGTTTCAACAGGAGCTGATTTCTCTGCCCTGTTTAATTTGCACTACCAATGATAGTGAGACTAGAAGTTTCTATAGCATGGGAACAGTAATGATCAGTTGCCCTATAGAGTCTGGATTAAATAATTCCACATTTCCAGCATTTGACAAATGGCTTGGTCACTCCATGTGGAGTAATCTCCACCTCTTTAAAAAATAGTTTTATTAAAACACTCAAGCCCCCATATATATGATATGAACTAAAACTAATTCAGAGCTGTTTTCTTGAGCAGAGAAGTTTGCTGTCTTTTAAGAGGCTCAAACAATAGTACTAGGTATGAACTCACGCACTGACTGTTTTGCCTTTTTTTCACTCTAAGTTATTGTACCAGAAAAATTCAGCTACATATGGTAAGCTAGCAAAAATTACCGGAAGGGAAATTGGATATTATCAGTGATGCTTGAACTGCTTTTGACTTGTGTTAAGAGGCAGGATAAGGAAAAGAAAGTACCCTTGGGAACTGGGAATTTTGAAATGAGGTAGTTTTATTCTGCTGTTCAGATACAAGGAGACACTGTTCTTCCTGAGTTTGAAAATTCACTTTGAATTCCAGTAAATGATGGCATTTTATTGGTTATGAGTGAAAACAAATACTCTATTTAGAAAAATAGAGGAAGAGGCTGAAAGCTTGTCTCATAGTGGGCAGGGTTGTGGAGAAATTTCTCTTAGCTAATGATGGGACTTTATGTGCTAAATTTTGTCTGAATATGAAAATATAAGTATTCATAAAAATTATTTTTATAAAATTTAAAAAATATTGTCTTTCTTTTAGATAATAATGCATTCATAATTCTTAATTTGGGTAAAATCCTAATGAAATGAAGGACATTCAGTGAGATGGAAAAGTTAATGGTCTGGATGAAGACTGTGTTTCTTCTAGTAGTGAAGGCACAGGAGAAGCTATTTGTGAATCATGCAAATAGGGAGCAGAAGCAGAGCTAGCCTGGCTGGATGTAATGAACTGTTACTAGTGAATTAATGAAACAACAGTTAGAATATTTCAGTATGCAGTGGGTGGCTTGAAATCTGTTTGTTTGAAGCCATAGTACAATATGAGTTAAAAAAATAATTATCTTGCTGCTCAAAACAAGGGCCTGTATTCACTGTATATTTGACAGGGTGTAGAAGGGGATACTGTTTCATTTTTGACAGGTAGCTTGTGATTTCTCTCTCTGCTTTACTGCCTCTATTCTTTTTTTCCTTCTCTTTTCTTCTTTGTGCAAAGAGAAGGAATCAAGGAATCTCAGGTTTAGACTTGAGGCTTTACAGTCTTGTTTTCTTTCCTTCAACAGAGAACATACAGAGCTATGTATGACTACAGTGCTCAAGATGAAGATGAAGTTTCCTTCAGGGATGGTGATTATATCATCAATGTGCAACCAATTGATGATGGCTGGATGTATGGTACTGTTCAGAGAACTGGGAAAACAGGAATGCTTCCAGCAAATTATATTGAGTTTGTTAACTAATTTTTGTCTCTTGTCCTTTGAGCTTTATTATGATTTACTTAAAATCTAACCTTTTAGAAAAAAAAATCAGAAGAATCTTTTAAGAGTTCATGATCATTACTTTATCACTGCTATAACAGTTTGCATTCTCACTCAGAATCCATTTTAGAGTCCTTTAAAGAAATGATAAATAATCCACAAGAAGCTCAGAGCTTTGAAAACAGCATTGCTTATAATAGTGCTCTCTCAAAATGACAAAACATATATGGAAGCCTGATGCTGCCAGTCCTATAAAAACTTTGGTCAATTAACTGTAAAGAGGTAATGCCTTTTCCTTACACCTCAAAGATGTTATAACCATAAAATTGATTCACTTCTTATGGCACTCTGAAGTCACAGGAGGTTAACACACTGAGTTTGAACACATCTACAAATTATTAGGGAAATATTTAATGTTTAAGCAGTTAGCTTCCTAATAGAAATTAATATGTTGAGTAGATAATTCAGTCATTTGAAATAAAGACAAGTAACATGCCAGTAAAAAAAAATCCAATAAAACTCCCTACTGTCCAGCAGCCTTACAGTAAATATGTCCATTTTGACAACAAAAATTTCCTGACTCTTGCATATCCACATTTATTCTTGGATTACCCATTTTTTTCTTATTTCCAAGTGATCTATTAGCTTTGCTTCCATCATAATCCATCAATTAAATCCAGGTCTAGATTCATGGTTCTTCAGTATCTTTTCCGCAGGAGATCCCTTGCAAAGACTATCTAAAGTAGAAAACCTGTCAGCTCTTCTGTTTCCTTGTAATAATACTTAACATTTAAATAGAAACTTCCATTAGGGCAACGTACAACCAGTACTCCATGTTAGCTCCTTGACCTTTGCCTGTAGTGCTGTAAATAAACACCCACGTGCAGTCCCCAGAGCCTGCAGTCACATCCCCTTCTCACCACAGGTAACTCGCTTTATGGCTGCTTTGCTGCTGAGCTGATGTCCCTCCCCTGCTGCAAAACACTTGTGCCTCCATCGAGCAGTGGAGGAGAGCTCTGGTTCTTGTAGTGCATTTCAGATCAATTGCCTGTTGCTTCAGTTTGCTCCCAAATTCCTGGTGATCCAACAGTGGGTTGTACGCTTGCCAAATGATTAATGATGGAGAAGAATTATGTTCTCTTTTAGTGACTTAATCTTTCTCATAACTGACATTGAAGGGAAAGCTAACTAAGCAAAATCCAACATGCCCTATGCCATCATGTTTCAGTTTAGCCATCTGTGGAAAACAGTAAGAATATTCTGCTGACAAACCTTCACATGTGCTATTTGGTGTCTCTTAACTTACAGCCAGAACTCAGAGATCCGGGTCTCAGTCTGTGAAGCTGGGAGAGGATCTAAGAGCTGGTGACACGGTCGATCAGTATGAGGGATTTTGTCAGCAGGCTTGGGTCACAGGCAACTTGTTTTTGCTTTGACTGGGTGCTGCATTCCCTCACAGGGAGAAATCGTGGAAGGAAGGACAAAAGAGTTAAAGATTCATGTGAGAAATTATTTATGTGAATGCAGAAATGTGTAAGGAAGAAAATGTTTTTCTGATAAAATAATTTGTGGAGTTCAGCCATGTGCTAAGGAAGTTAACTTTGGAGTAGCCCTCAGAATATTGAGTCTGCACTGGCTTTCTTTAATTTCTAAAATTTTTAGAGTGGAATTATATATAGAACTTTTAGACAATTTTGTACTTCTCATCTCACATAGCAGGAAACCCTGCAATAACTATTTAAGAATTAAATAAGGAAGGCAGTATGGATTTGTTATGTCAACTGAAAGTTGTCAATGCAAATCCCTGTAAATTCTATTTTTGCATACAGTTTTTGCATACAATTTCCAAAGAATTGGTAAGCTTATGCAATTTTATTTTGGGTCTTGCTAACACAGGGATGATACCAGCTGCCAAGCAGAATGGAATGGCTGCATTAAAAAAGAAATGTAAAAATGTCTGTGACTGTGGAATTACCTGTGCTTTCTTGTCAGCAGCCTAATTTTAAGGCTAAAGCTGCCCAGGAGTATCCAACTTCAAGAAATGTGTTTTAAAAGTAGAATTCCTTGACTGTAAATATGTAATTCGTATCGTTGACTGCTGTGATTTAAAATTCTTGCAGGTTTTACATAAGGAGCTGCTCTTGCAGCAGACCCTTGTGCATTACTGGTTACACCCACATGAAATCAGCAAGTCAAATGGTGTTTTTAAATCTGATGTGGTATGCTGAGCTAGAAGCTCTGAAACAAGCAGTTTTGCCTCTGTGCTGGTTTTCATCACTGGCCATCAACAGCGAGGAGAGGAATTCCATCTTGTGCTGGCTGGCAGATTTTTCAGATGATGCCTGAGGCACAGCTGGCTGTCACTTGCTGCTGTGCTGCTCTATTAGCTGTGCAATGCTGACAACAATAAAAACAGGGTGTCAGTTTGCTAACCAAATATGAATAAAAAAGAAATATAGAGAATATCTATATGGCATCAAGTTGCAATTTTTAGTGACTTATGAAACAGAGCGTCTCCACCTATAAATACACAGTCATTCTGCCTAAATGGGGAGACAGCTTACAGTGTTGAATACTTTATATATAGAAGTAAATCAGAAAATGAACATTTGGTGACATTAGAGAGCTATGTTATGCTGAACAATAGAAATAAAATTTCCTTTATGAATTTTGAATAATCATTAGCCTGGCAGAGCAGCTAAAGCAATTTGCAAAAAATAAAAGGTCAAGAAAACAAAACAGTATGTGAATTGTATTTCTCTTGAGAATGGTATGTCAGCAGAATTATTAAGATCTGGTTTAAGTTACTTATTCTTGTAGTCAACTTTTTTTATCATATATGCTTAGAAATTAATATTTCTATGGAATGGTTCCTGCTTTTTGATATAAAACAAACTTTAGTGTGATTTTGCAGCTTTGTTCTGAGCAATGTAATCAAAGGCCCAAAATTATCAGAATGCAATTATATATTTTTTTTATAAGAACTAAAATTTGTAAGGCAAAGAGAGTAAGTCATGAACTAAATTTAGCCAGCACATGTTTTTCAAAGCATATGTTGGAGACTGTTACATGCAGTGTGATATAGGGGTGAAAAGATGCTACATGCTGTCTTGTCACCTTTAAAGTTTATATTCATTTTTAGCACAGCATGATCCCCTCACTGTTCTTTCTTCCTGTAGTCAACATTTTTCTGGGGAAAGGAAAGGGCTTTTAAGGACTTGAATTTCTCAAGCTGTTCCAAAGTTCAGGTTGGATGTCCACATGTTCCCATTATAGAAATAAAAAATTCTATAAAGAATGCTTTAATTCTTGCTAACACAAGTATAAATGTAGAACACAACATAGAGCATATTCATGCATACATACAAGAACAAATGGGTGCCTTGCTTTTCATTACTCTTTCTTGCTTGGCTATCTTCATTTTTTAAACAAAGCTACATACAGGTACTGCAGTTGTAATTTTTCATTATGGAACATTAGCATTTAGTCTTGATGAAACAGGGTTTTCTTGATTACATTTGACATACAATAAACTACTTCAGCAGACTGGGATTTGACAGAGAATAACCTCCCATGGATTATGTTTTTGACAAATGTGTCCCTGCCGAGTGTTTCTTGGGGATGTGGAAGGTCTCCAATACTTGGGAAAGGTAATAATTCTAGTTTTTATTGTACAGTGACTGCATGTCATCTTGTACAATGAAAAAAAATTGCAAATACAGAGGTCTTTGGCAGAAGGTGGTACAGGGTATAAAATCATAGATTTTTATTAAGTTAATTAATATTCCATTTAAAATATAGAATATGCTTTAGTTAGTAAATGTTTAAATAATATACTGACACAGACAGAAGATGCTGTTGAAAGAAGTCCTCCAAACTGATGTGCTGGCAAATGCAAAGTACTAGTGAGCTGTAGAAGATTAAACCATTTTGCAATGCTTTAGTGATTTTCTCCAGCTTTATGCCATAGGAACCCCATCTCTCCTTTGGAAAGAAAACCTGAAAGCTCTATTTCCTAAACTGCCTGCACTACAACAGTATATTCAAAGGAATTTCATATGCTTCTTGTGTCTGATAAATAGAATTTGCATATTGTACTTCAGTTGTAATCCAGTTGTTGTTGACATTTGTTTAATTATTATTATTTTAGGGGGGAAAATAAGCTATACTGTAGCATTTCAATTGTGTATTTAATATTACTATTAGAAAATGCTAGACCATTGGAAGACAGCAATGACTGTATTGACATTGATTAGCATGATGTGGAAAATCTCTCAGCTGTTGGTTTTTGCAGTGTGATATAAAAAGCAAAAATGAACCGCTGTGCAGTTTGGCTTATGTTTGCTTTAAAGTGTGTAAAGTTTTAGTTATTTTGCAAAACTGTACTGTATTTGAGGGTATACAGTTATGAAGGTAACAATTGTTTTTTCAAAGGACAGATAAACTTACTCTTGGATCATATGATGTATCATCTTAATTTGGCTTTTGTTATGCAGAAAGTTAACACCAGCTATTAAAATATATTTTAGTAGAAATGCTTTAATTCCTGTTTCTTCCTCTACACTGTGAATATTTAAGCTTTGGTGGACTAGAGCAACATCATGCTGCCCAAAGTACTAACCTATGCAACCTAGTTCACATTTTAGTTGATGTCACAGTGGATGTAACATAACAATTTATTTTGCATAACATTAAACTTCATTCAAATAAAATATTAAACCCAGCACTATGTATGTATTATATTCATAAACAACACTCCATAAAGCTACCATACTCATTAGTATAAGCTCTCAAAGAGGGATATTGCTTTAACTAAGGAAGCTTTGAATTTTCAGTCTTAAGTAGAATATTTAGCATTATTTGTCAAGCTTGACCCCAGAAAACAGTTTCCTAAACCACTGTTTTATTTCAGACATGCCCCCTCCTTAAAAGGTTTGCCTTTTTCAGTTTGCATTTGTAACCCTTTGACAGAACACCAAGTTTCATTCCATGACCCTTGGTTTGTTTAAATAAGCAAATAGAGCAAGTGAAGGAGATCCACTGTTTTCATTGATACTGGTTTGCTTGTCTTTGAATGGGAATTTGGTTAGGTGTGCTCTCAGTGCAGCACTAATAAAAAAGATTGCATTGCTGGCTTCTTTAAGACAATTTTATATACAAATGCCGTCTTTATTCATTTACACAAGTAAATTATTTTTAAAACATTGTAAGAAAGTTTAAGTTAAAATAAATTCCAGAAGTATTTTGGAACTCCTCTGCCTGTAGTTGAAGAAGATTATTATGCTTAGGGACATGTTTTATTTATTTGAGTGTTAAGTGTATGCTACTGTGGACTGCATTAGAATTTTTATATTCTTGTCAAGTGTTGGTTTGAAGAAGGCTGTTAACAATGTATGAGGACAAATGGCAGCCACAAATGGAGCTGATTAGTTCCTCCTAGGTAAGTGACATGCAGTTGCTACCACACTAATTTCTACTTAAGAAATGTGTTAGCATTTCATATGAAATTTAATTGGTTACAGAGTTGTGATTCCATGTTCTGTAGTGCTTTTATATATTGAAATGCTGCCAGTATAGAAATATCCAATATCTATGTATACTGTAGCAAACAGCAGTTTTTCAAAAAGATCAAGATTTAAGAGCTGCCAAAATGGACGTTAAGCACTTGGAATGTGTTTTATTTGAAAAACCCTCCATAATTTGCTGGAGGTACTGAAGTACTTTCCTGTCTTAGTGGTCCCATAGAATATAATTATCAAAAGTAGCTGTATACTGGCACATGAAATTCTCATGGAAACCCTCCATGGGTTTGTGCATTGGACAACTCAAGAGTTTGTAGCTATCAATGCTTTTAGGTTGCCTCTGTCTCAGAACTGGGCTCTTGATTTTCTTTGGTGTGTTAATTAGCAAGAATAAGCTAATGTACCATGGAGTTCTCTGTACTGAGGGAATAGCTGCCCAGTGCATGACCACCACCTTCTCTCCCTTCTCCCACTCACACCACCAAGCCCAACCATGTTTCCAATACTGTTTTGCTGTGACTACCTCTCATCTTCCCATGAAGCTACCTGTGGGACACATTAAATTGATATCACCAAATGAGCCAGATTTTTTTTTTCTTTCAAATGATTTATTTTATCATCATTCTTTCGGTGATTCTGTTTATTGCACAACCTTGAAAACAGTAATATTGGCATAAGAAGTAGTATGAAATGGGTGGAAGATATGGCTGAAGTGAAGTCATAGATTTCTTACTCAGATTTTGCTGCAGAGGTTAATACAAGTCAACCATGTGACTGAGGGCGCCATCTGAACAACTAACCTGCAAGCTGAGCAGTGGCCTGTGGATATGCTTGGCCTGTCTGTGTGTGTGTCTGTGCTGTAGTATCAGAAACACTCTAGGGTAGTAGGCAGATACATCCTCCAGTTTTTGAGCAATTAGTTGGAATCCCAAGAGCAGCCCACCAATTGGCATATGGCAATAAAGACAGATTTATCCTTTGAGAAAATGAGATCACAGTACAGAGGAAACAAAGTGTCAATGGGTTTGACCTGCATATTTTTGTGCCCAGCAGTAAGGAAATCCTTTGTGTGCAGTTGGAAGACTAAGCCCCATGGCACTGCAGCAAGCTCCTAACTCTGAACTGTGTTTAGTACCAGAATGCGATGATGTGCCACAGAGCTCACCTGTTCCACAGATTTGATACTGCACGAGATGCTACTTGCTGGGCATTGTGCTTAACAATGACAGCAGAAACTGGAGATTATATTTATGCACTACATCCTGAAAAGATCCTAAGAAGTCCTTGATTTTGCATATTTTAGGTTTGGTTTCTTCTCAGTTGCCTGCTGTTGATAAAGTCTACATATGGAGAGGCCTATTCTCTTGCTGGCTTGTGGCTTTGGCCGCTTGTGTCTACAAAAAGAGATCTGCAGGTATTAACATCTGTATCTTAAAATATTGCTTGATGCATAAATATTAATTTTCAATGTTTTCACAAACAACTGTCAGGTTTTGTGATTGCTCTTTGATTCAAGCTGTAATTTTTCTGTGGTTTTCCTCCTCCTCTCTTTCTTTTGACATGCTTACAGCCTGTGTTGCTTATACAGCACCTTTTCCAGGACCCAAAGGAGATATTTTTAATGGGATTCTCAAGGCACTGACAAGACTTTAAATTGCTTGGAAAATGCTGGTGTTATCTCCCTGTTAAATTCTCCCTCCCCCTGCAGCTGTACACTGGCTTCACTGTCCTTCTTTGCCTTTTGCCTCCTCTTCCTTCAGTCAAGGAAGAGGAGGCAAAAGGCCTTCCTCTGACATCTCTGTCATTGAACCAGATGGGCTTGGGGCCCCTCCAGGCAGGCCTTCCGACCACTCTCTGGCCTTCACAGTTTCTGCATTCAGATTTGGAACTTCAGTGTGGCTCACCTACCTGTTCTCCTGTCAAGACCTTTGAGTAGAACTCAAAGAATATTAACCTGTGCCTATTAACCCCAAGCAGTGTTACATTTCTGCTGGCTCAGCAATGAGCAGTTCTCTCTGAAGAGTCCTCTTGACTGTGCCCTGTAGGGCACCTGTGGCTGCTTCTTAAATAAGCTGCTGATTTCAGGAAAGAGAGAGATTGCATTTTTTGCTGTCTTATCAATACCTAAATCAGTTCTTCATTCTCTTCTTCAAAGGATTAGCATGTTTTTTATGTTATCCCTGATTTTGGGTTGAACTCTTGATTCAGAAGTCATTCTGTCTCCCTCAGTGTTAGAGTGAAGGGCTCATACCCTGTCAATGCAGTCTGTTGCTCAGTGTAGAAGCTGTGTTGGATAGGCACTATCCTGCTCACCAGAACCTTTCAGTTCCTAGCACTGCTTGTTTTGTATTCATCAGATAGGATCTCTGTGAGATGTGACTATCTGTACCAAACCACAGCCTTTCTATAAATAAATATGTCATTATAAAATAAACACTTTTTCTGATTTACAGCTCCTCTGACTCAAGATGACATTGACATCCTCCAATTTTGTAGCTTGTACCGACATTAGGAAACATGCATCTAAAATGCATTAGATGAATTATGCTCTAAGGGACTGTTTAGGCAGCCCTTGATGACTGCAGCTATTATACAGTGTGGATATCTCAAGTTAAATGGGATAAGTGGCAGATCAGGTCTTGCTGGCAAGTGGTTTAACTGAGAAACAGGTTTATGTGTTTATATGAGTGACCTAGCTATTCAAGAGACTGTCATTTTCATTTCTACCCAGCAGTTCAAAACAAATACAAGAATTAAATGACAATTATTCGTGGTTAACTAGTTAGCTGTGCAGCTTAAACAATTCCTTGATCAATGTGGAAATAAAGTTAATCAGAAAGTTTTGGCAAACCACATGCAAGGTGGAGCTAGGCATTTGTTTGGTGGAGCATGATGTTCAGCATGCTTACATTTCTAACCACTATTTTCCCTTTTTCTAAATTTATTAAAAATAGTGAGAAAGATCTGCCCCTTACAGCATGACTAGCATGCTATTAGAGAAATTAATCATCAGTGGAAGAATAGGGTGAAGAATAGGATTCAAGGGTGTTGTAATGCCTTGGAAGACAATTTTTTGCACTTATGCTTTCAAATCTTAAAGTTACCAAAATATTAACTGTGCTCTCTTGCGTTTTCTTTCACCCCCTAAATCCCACTAAAATGGTTTTGCTCTGCTCTGTATTCAGCATTGCAGTCCCTGTAGCAGTTACCTTTGTGGTCTTTTTCCCATCTCACAAACATTGGAGTACTTCAAGTGACTTTCTGTTTCTATGATTTTTTTCATTGCTATGCTAAGTAACACCTGCAAAATATCCTTCATTCCAAGGCTCTTTATTTCACCCTAAAGAAACGTATTGCACAAATGACATACTCCCTGTTCAAATGCCACTGGCCATGATGCTCTGTTGCACATCTGTGGTTATTATGAGAGGGAGGAATTGTGCTACAATGGCAACAGCAAAAATCTCAATATTAGCACAAGCATCTAGCAAAGACTCCTCTGAGATCTTTCTCAGCTTGTCACTCCTTTGAAAATAGTAGCCATCACTACAGTACCAGTGTTATGTGAGATGAGTAACATTATAACTTTGCAACTTGGTTTATTGGAAAATGCTATAAAGTTAACACAACTGCAGCTGTTTGGACAGGTTGGTTTTAAATGCTGATCTGTCTTGTTGTTGCTTGTGGTTTTGTTGGTATTGTTTTTATTTCAGCTTATGGTATGATGACTAAGTCAGAAAGACATGTTAGGTCCTCTAATTTGAGAGCTTTCTGCCATTCTACAGATGCATGTTTTCTTATTTTAAGCCTTTTTTTTTCCCAGCACTTTCTCAGAGATCAAGAATATGAACAGGACTTACTCAGCCTCCTACAAGAAGGCCAGAACTGTAATCTGAACTACTGTAAAATGAGTCCAAACAAGGACATGGGTGCTGGTCACAATCAAATTTTTTCTCCTACAAGTTGATCCATGAAGCACACACACTCTTGTGCCCCCCTAGTTTTTCCTTCTCTAAGTACTGCTGCTTTCGTGACCATATATTTTAAAGTTAATTGAATCACTTTTTGAGGGAGTTAAAGAAGAAGAGATTTTTTTGCATATTATTGCAACATGCAATGATCACCATCATAGGGAATCTACAACTGGATCAGAACTTCACAGCTAAAGAAGGTAGGTGGAACAAGATTACTTAGTCTGTGCTTTAGTGTATTTAAAAAGCTTTTTTTCATTTAAATTCTGTACAAATATGCAGTGAAGGGTTCTGTACAGGATGAAACAGCTTTATATAGCTTCAGAAATGGTGTGAAACTATGGATCATATCAGAATAAAGGGACCTTGTTTCTTAGTCCAGACTCAGGTAACTTTATCTGCTCTATTTCTTGTCTGTATCATGCTATGGGGTTCAGCTAGGGCAAAAACAAGGTTGAAGAGGCAGATTTTATAATATATTTAGATTCAGAACCAGGAAAATGAGATACAAGTGGGTTTTTCAAATTACAGCTGAATTCTGAGTCTGATTAAAGAGTGATGTTGGAAATTTCACTGAACATTTTAACACTCCAGTGTGCTCTATGAAATCAGTCATCATTCTTTAATTAATTTAATGTAAATAGTGAAATGCTTACTGAATTTGGGATTATAAGATCTTGTTTGCACTAAACCAAGTATCAAACAACTAGGCTAGAGCTATGCTGACTTAATCCATCTCTTTAGTTTAAGGACTATTTAATTAAGCTATGTGAAATGGGACATCATCAGTGAAATGGATATCAGTTCTGAGTTCTTGGGCAAGATACTTATTCAAAATTGCTTTGGTGGTGAGAACAAACAAATTCTGGATGAGGACTCGAGTTACTGGATGACTAAATCAGTCATGCTCTGAAAGATCATCTCTTTTTGATTTTTTATGATAGTATCTGAGATACACCCTCTCAGCAAAAGTTCAGGGCTGTCAATGAGCAGGCATTGATGAGTGCCTGTGCTATCCTTGGTGAGGGGCTTCAGCTTGGAGATATTTAAGACCTTGTTTTGGCTTCAGCATTTTCTACCTGCTGTCAAGAAAATTTGAAGGGATGATATATAGCATGTAGCTTTGACTCAGTACATATGACACATCATGGGTCATATTTACATGATGTTGTGTGGAATGGAATGCTCATGTTGGCCTTGAACAGATAGGAAATCCTCAAGCAGAAATGGGATGCCTGGAAAAAGTGAGGGCTGAATCCTAATTTTTAACCTTTGTTAAGGGCTTAGTACTCCTCACAAAGCTCTGAGGAAGTAACATTTTATCACTGATGTGCTGGTGTTACCTCACCTCTACTGCATAAGCAGGTCTTGAGTCCAAACCTTCTCATGGCAAGTCACTCTGGTGAGGGCACCTTCTGCAAAATGTGCAGTTCAGCCCTCCCATTCAGCATGGACTGAATACCCACAGATTTCTGAGCTCTCCTTTTGTTGTTCCTTCTAGTTTAATGCATATTTTGTCTCAACCATAGCAGTGGCAGGAGGGAGACAGGAACATGTTACTTTGGAGGTGGGAGTGCAGCAATGGAGGCAGTGTTGCCACTGTGCCAGGAGGGAATACAGACCCAGGGGAGGCAGGAGGAGCTGCTGAGGCAGAGGTACCCCAGAGGTGCCAGGGCTGGGATGGATTGCATTGGCTGGGAGCTGAGCCCTGCCACTTACTCCTGCACATGGCCCGTAGGAAGGAGCCATTGATATTCAAGCACTATTTCTCATAGGTGGATATATGAGTGCTTGTGATGACTATTTTTCACATTCTACAGTCCACCTACAAAGCCTGGAGGAACAGAAGAAACATTCCTGAATTTGGGATTTTCTTCAAATCAAATTATGCTCAAAAGCATTTAACCAACCTTGACCAACCATTTTCCAGGTTTTTGTCATGAAAACCAGCCTTCATAGTTTACTTACTTTCTTGTTGCAGGGCAGAACAAGCTTCTCATGTTTCTTTTTTTATCTGAGCAATTTTCTGCTGTGATGAGAGCAAAGGTCTCTTTGCGTGGTGCAGTGAAGACATTCAGGAACTACCACTGGCCACAGTAATTTGCTGCAATCCTACTGAGATACATATGATTGATAGCTATGAACCTATTCCCATTTTTCTAAATCTCTCTACATTTTTAGAAGAAAAACGTCCAATAGCTGAGATGGAGATATAAAGCAATATATCTTTTTTTTTTTTTGTCATACACTGAAAAAGAAGATGAGGAGCAAAATAACTGCATGTGGGGTTTTAATACAGCCCTTCAGGGCTGGGTGAACTGTAGTTGATTAGCAAGAGAAAAGGCACTCATGTAAAACTGGCACAAGGGGGCAGGTGTGCACCACTCAAGATTCTTCGTAGTTTGTGTTTCTGAATGATCGCAATTAGCTGCAGGACACTGAATGGTAACTCTCTTGTTATGGGCATAAAGGGCTATTTTAATTGTGTTGTCAGAAAAATTGTGCTCTATATTTAATTAGAATGAAACCTCACATTTCTACATAAAATCAAAAGGGCTTAACAAAATAAATGGCTTACAAAATTTGATTTCCAGTATGGATCAATAGCAGAGACCACTAGGGAATAAAGATGTGTTTCGCTAATTCTTTTTACTGGATCAGATGAGATGAGCCATTCAATTATCATAATTCAAGACATGAAATTTACACATATTGGGACCATATTGTTGTCATGCTTAAAGGTGTCCTAGTACTCAAAATTTCGGATGTGCTCCGTGAATAGTGATAATTACAGTGGCGGTGCATATGGTAGAGTCTTAGGAGTTCATAGAGTTAAAAGTGTGTACAAAATGCTAGATATGACTGCACAAAAAAAGCCTGTGCAGGAGGCACAGTCAAAGAAGAGCTGCAGTAAGAGATGCTATAGCAGCAGAAGTTTCATTGTGCTCTTAAGACAAATTAATTTGCTGTAGAGACAACTACTCATGCAGTGGCAGCATTTTCCTCCCCAAGCCTCTCCTTGCAGTGGCATATTCTGCATCTTTATTACTTGGTCTGTTCCACATTTCATCCACAATGAAGTAATATTTTTTATACTTTTTTAATATTAAAAAACAAAACTCAAGTGTAGAGATAAAGGCAGTAAATTTATTTAATGTGATTCCATTAAAATTACTTTCTATTGCTGTCTGAACTTGGACTAACATAGGCTTTGTTACTCCAGCAGTGCCAACTTCATAACTGTCTTCTATTTAGAGACATCTGAAATTTTTCAATACACAAGACATGGGGATGAAGCTTTGCAAGAATAGGTGTTTAAGGAGACCTTCACTGTGTCTGAGCTGAAATGAATGGAATTAATATAAGAAAATAAGCTATTAACACATTTACATGTATAGAGTAGGAATTTGCAATTTTGTGTTATCTGTGGGACTTTATTTTTCTGTGGAAGAAAAAGACACTCAATACTGTTAAAAATCTGACTGTTTTATTGTTGTAATACCATTGTGTCAGTAGATGATTAATACTTGCCTCAAAGCAGTGGGGGCTCAGTTCAGCTGCAGACGATGCAAGGTTGAGTAACTGATGCTTCCCTGCTGCCTTTCATATATCCAGGCACATTTCTCACCTCAGTTGGATTGCTCCAGGTCAAAAATGAGGATGTTTCTTTCCAAACTGTTGACATCTGACTGTCAGAGGCATCCCTGACTGATGTTCCCTAAATATTTGATTTCTTCATTTTACCTACCTGTATTATGGACGTGGTAAAGCAGTTCCTTTGCCTGTATATAGACACTTTCTGCATGAGCATAGCTTGAATCTCTTCCACAGTTGCCAAATTCATTATTTTCTTAAAAATTTATTCATTCATATACCAGCTGCAAATTATTTTAGTTCTTTGAATTTAATCCATTTCCTCTTTGTTTCTCTCATTGTCTAAATTGTGTGCAAGGATTAAGAAAGCTTCAGCAGAGGCAGTGAAAGGGGGACAGTCCACTTCTGCAGGGCTAGCTGGGGTCCATGACTGCCATGGAAATAAGAGTCTGGGCAACATCTCCTCCATCAGGCACTACCAAGACTTGACTTTTGCTCCTCTTGGGCCTCTGTAGGAAACCTGCTACTCATATCTCCCTGATGATGATTGAAGCATGTGGGATGGCTCAAACCCAGGCCAGTGTGGAAGTCTGGATGTGGCTGTGTGGTGTCACCTTTCTCAGTAGAACCAAAGACTGGCTCCAGACCTTGGGAATAGGCCTCTTCCTCCCCACTTTCTGTGTAGCACCATGCAGGCTCTTCTCCTTTATTTTAGAGTGGTCACTAGGTGATTGGTGGCCATGAATGCCCTTTTCCAAGCTTTGAATGTAGGTACTACAATTACTTACAAGGAATTGCCACAGCCTTAAATTTTCAAAAGTAGTTGCTTGTGGTTCGTTAAATTCCTTAGTTATGTCCCTAGCTCCTTAACCTGAATATTGCTGGAATCCAATTTTAAACATTTTTTTCTCTGCATTCTTTTTTACAGCCATAATAACTATTTATTCCTATATAATTTTACTAGTAAGTGTTCCAAAACTGCTTCTATACTCGTCTCCCTCCACAGACAACAGTTTATCTAATGAGTTCTGACTATAGAACTGCTGGATTCTTCTACTGTGTTTTGTGAATATAATAAAGAAGAGAGCAGAAGGTATGAGAGCTTAAGTTTAATTCCATATTTTTAATTTTGTTTATAGCTAGGTCATTGACAAGATGTTATGGAGACACTATGATTAAAATGCAAAAATGTATTACTGAAAGCAAGAAGACTGGGCACCTAAATAAAGCTATTTAGCATGTCATAATCTTTTAAATGCCAGTTACCTCCTGTGTAAGCCTGGAATAAAAGTGTTTTGCTGCAGGGTCCAATCCCACAGGAAATGTGTTAACATTAGAAAAATAATCTTAAATGTTGTACAGTATTTACACATTATGATCGAGACCACAGCCAAGTACTTCGATGAAGACTTGATTTATTGTCTGTGAAGAGGAAGTGTCTATCATTGAACCAATTTCCCTGCTTCATCTTTTACCTCTAGTTGGTTTTATTTCTGATTTTTGTTGTTGCTGTTTGTTAACCTACATTTGACAAGACAGCTAGTTTCAGCCAGATTGATCATCTCTGTCTTGGCATATTGTACAAGTTATTTCTGACCTCAGAAAACATGGAAAAATGCTATTTCCTAAATTTTAGTGACAGATTTCTGATAAACATTACTGTATTTACTGAATGTTTGTAAAGCATCAAATTATGTTCCACTAATGACTGTTTAATGCTGAAGTTCAGCACATCTCACAGCTGGGCATTAGCTAATGAACACAAGATGGTCTATATATAATAGCTGTTTATCCTCTCAAGAAAAAAATCCCAAGTTTTATCCCAGAAAGCCTCGGTGAAGCTTTTAAGCCAGACAGTTTTACAGACATGTTGTCATTCCTCAAATTAAGAGTATTTCTCCACTGCCTGTCCATGCTCTAGGAACTATGAATGGTGACTCAGTAAAGAGCCACCTTCTGTGGCTGGTTTGTTCAAAGGCCCCTGCACAGAGCAATACTCTGCCATGCAAAAAACCAGGTCATTGAAATTTTGCACATGCTCTTAAAATACATTTTAGAACAGGAGGAGTATTGTTCCTTGTGTCCTGAATGAGTTTGTGTTGGTGTCATTATTTTCTTTTTAAGAATTCAAATTATTTTTTATTTCCATAATAATTTATTACTTTCAGTGGAGAGGACACCAATTTTGTTGGTATACAATTATGAAATGCTAGGTAGGGTCCAGGTTGTGGCACAGACCACCTTTTTCTTGTAGAGAGTTGGGCTGTTGAGGTCCTTATTACCCTGGAATTGCTGCTGCTTCTCAAGGGAGCTTGTTGGCATATTTTCTTAAGCTACAAATAATTCTTAGAGATTTTTCTGAGTTTTGCTTAAATAGTTATCTCTGATGGTGTTACAAGTTATGCTATGAGAAGTTTGTATACACAAAAACTTGCACATTTATTTCCCGAAGATTTTAGTGATTATTTCTCCTGTTTGGGTTTTTTTTTTTTTACATCTGTACATCTGTGCTTTGAAAAGCTCTTCCTGAGCAGACAAGTGATCTGCTCAGTCAGCCCCAGCTTAAAGCTGTGAGAGAAGTGACAGGCAGAAGGAGAAAAACAGGACAACAGAACATGTATCTGTCTTGTACAGATGAGAAATGCTAGTGATGTTTTTTCCTTCTTTTGCCAGATCTTCAAACACGGCCTGTCAAATAATTTAAGGGAATTCATTCTGTAACTCTGTGAGGGAGAATTCAGTGAGGATGTGACAGGTGTTTTGAGGTTTCACCACAAAGCTTGTAGTTCACCTCTTGCTTTCCTGACTGAAAATATCACTGCTGCCTGTTGTGGTTTAGGAACAGCAATCTGCAATTTAGTTCCCCCATCCCTACCCCTTTTTCCTAAGACTCTCCCAAACCAGATATTCCTTGCTCTCTCCCTTCTCTTGCCTCGGGATGGGACTGAGAATTGGAGGCAAAAAAAAGGTTTAAAAAGATGGATTGAGATAAAAACTATTTATAGAAACAGCAATGAGACACAAACCCAGACAGTAACAGCAGCAATAACAGAAGTGTACTAAAAGAGGGTGATTTACATGCAAAAAATGCTCACTGGCTGACCTGACCTGGTGCATGCTGAGACATCCAGCAATGGTGAATGGACCCCCCACGCCAATTGCTTTTTCCTGACCGCAAACCACTCCCATCTTCTGTGAAGTGAGAGTGCTTTTCTGCTGCCCCTGGTGGTATGGACAAACAGCCCAGACACGCCTCAGGGGCTCCAGGCTCACCCCCACAGTGCTACCAAAACATTAATTCTGTCCTGGCTGCAAACCAGAACACTGCCAAACAAGTGTCAGAGGTGGTGACTGATTTTCAGGCCCAGAACTAAAAAGCATATTATGGCCTGTAGATATTTCTTCCAGTTATTGATTCCAAATACTCAGTGCTTCATTTTGCTGAAATGAATGATACATTTACATCTCTCCATTCTGACCAAGACCTTACCAGTAGCACTATGTATCAGATGTCAAATACAGTGTCTACAACTGGCATTAAAAAAACCCCTGTTTTATATATTGAGGTTCATGAATCCATAATTTCTGTCCTACATATAATAAAGAAGCTGTCCAAAATGAAACCTAAGGTAATGCCAAGAAGTAAAAGGCAATGCCAGAATATGCTTGGGTACCTTAAATCAGGAGTGTCTTAATATATCTTAGTGATTTATGTCAAGTTCCTCCTTGAAGAAATACTGACAATGGGAAGAAAGTTTATAATTTATTAATAGTTTACTGTTGACTGAGTGGCTTCTCTTGGCAGTACATGTCATGGATGCAAAACAAATTCCTCAATGACCAATATCTTCTAGCTCATTTTTAAAATTATCAAGCGGTTATTACATGATTGTCTCCTGGAGGAACATTATGGGATGAAATTTTTACCCTTTTACTTCCCTTAGGTTCTTGTTCCTACTGAGAGTTGGTATACAAGTCAGAGAAGCTTCTTCCTTTTGTATCAACTAGTAGAAGTTGGGACTTGACATTTTCACTTGTAAATAAGTCTTAAGGTAAAGATGCTGCTTTAGTTGCTAGTTAGAAGCTCTCAGCTTTATACGTGTGTGTGTATGTGTACATCTAACACTCACCATTATAACAGATAAATTAAAAGCTAAGTGGCACTTTGCTGTTAGGAATTTAATTTTGGATTTGTAGGACAAAGTGGAAAGCAAAGATAACTGCAGTTTTGTGGGTTGTTTACCTGAAATGGAACCACTGTTTTACCTGAAATCAGCTCATTTGTTCAGCCCCATACCCTCCTTGTCCTGGCAGAAGTGTCTGTACAGCCATACAGCTCAAAACAGCCATACAGTGAACCAAATCCAGCAAATCCACAGCATGACCACAGGAAACCCCCAAACAAAATGGGTTAATTTTAACCTTCATCAATTCTCTGTCCGAGGTCTTTGCACAGCTGATGAATGCAAGCTGATACTCAGTAGCAGAGGTTAGCCAGGAAAGAGAAAAAGCCCTGTCAGAACTTACTAGTAGAAGATAAATTTCAGACTAGGGAATCTTTCTTCAATGAAACTGTAGCATTGTTATTATTTTCACTGCTGTTTCTCAGAATGTAGCACAGTTTTTTAAAAAAATTGAAAAATATTGGTGTGAGTTGGTTCTGTTTTTTTTTTTTTTTTGTTGTTGTGTTTTTTTTTTGTTTGTTTGTTTTTTTTTTTGTTTTTTTGTTTTGTTTTGGTTTGGTTTTTTTTTGTAAAAGGATTTTCCCTATCTCTAAGAGTATTTACAATTAAGAGCAATGAAGTTGCAGTCTTGGTAAAGAACTGTGACAGAAACAGTAGTAAAAGCTAAATGTCCTACCTTACTAACACCAGTTTAATTCCATCACATATAGGCATACAAGAAACTCTGCTGTGGTGTTTCACTGCAGATGTCATGTTGCTGTCAAGGTACATTTGTCCAATGTAGATAAGGTTTGAAACAAAGCATAGGTGCTGATTCACATGCTATGATATCACTAGAAATTTTGAAGTCAAATTTTTTTTGAAGTCAAATTTTTGTGTGAAAGTAGAAACATAACCATTAGAATTTAAATTCTTCTGGCAATGTTTTGAACTTGTTCCTACTTTATAAGCCAAGCAGCCTGCTGTTTGAAGAAACTTTCCTAAGATTCTTAAGATAAAAAAGGGATGTTTTGCTGGGTGAATGTACATAAGGTATTTTAAGCTAACTAGCCATGCAGCAGAAAAACATTCTGTACCATCAGTAAATATTTGTATCTTATTTTACATAACCCTACAATATTAATGGGATAACATTAGATACACATATTTAAAAATAATTAATGTATCATTTCATGTTAGTGCTTGTTGCTTTCAACATCTATATTTAGAAACAAGCCTTTACACCTCTTCTGCTTGGGCCAGCACTCATGAGAACACAAGAAAATTATAATGTTGGGTTGCATGTGTTGTGATTTCCCATGCAGATATGAAAATGCAAATTATAGAGCCAGCTCTGGCTATAGGCACTGAAAAACATGTAGGGAATTTCCTCTCTCTCTGATGACAATTCTCTCCCTTCCTTGTTCCTAACCTATGGGCATAAACTGATTACAATAATAGAGTCGTTACCTTCAGTATTTTATTTTTCCCCCACGGGAATCTAAATATATTTTCTTCATCAAAGAAGAGATCATGAATGAGAATGACTACTTTATGAAACAAGACATTATAAAAGGAAAGGAAGCAGTGTTTGAATGCCTAAGCTTTCTGCAGGCAAACCCAATTCGTAATAAAGGAGCTTTGACTTTATGGGAAAACTATCATGGTAACTCTATTAGAATGAAAACCAGACTATTTTCAGACTTTATCCCTTTAAAAATCTTATGGCCATTTGCATGTTTTTTACAATTGAATTTCCAACCTATTCATCAAGAGACAGACACTTTACACATTAAATTATGCTTTTGTGTGTGTATATTCAATAGGTCTTTTCACTCCTGTAAATCCACTATTAGTCCTATTACAACGTTTGCTTATGTCTTTTCTGTGTCAGGAAGCTTCTTTCTATTCAAGACTGCATGAAGTAACAACATTTCCTAATTTCATACAGTCCTGGTATATCAGAGCAACCCACTGAGCAGTTGTTCAGCTGTGAATTAGCTGTATGAATTCCTGGGTCCTTGGCCCATTGTACATGCTTGGGCACTCTGTGGGAGAAGTCCCAACTTTCCCATCACAGCAGTGCTGGGAGGTGTTTCCCTCCCCCTTCTGCTCAGCAAATGGGCACATACCTAAAATGTCTTTGGTGATGATGAAGGCTCGCTGTCTTAATTTTAAACCTGACATACCCAGCGTATGGTGTAATTCAGGTTTTGTCTATGTGCTGTCCTGAGATGCAGAAGGGTAAGATTTTTTAAAGCTTTGGGTGGTTCTCTGTCTCCTCTCTGTCATCCCAGCAAGTAAGTGTCTCATGAATCATTAATGTATGCTTTTTTTTTTTCCTGGTTAAGATATACTATGGCCACAAAAGCTTGGAAATGCATACATTTAAATATTTTTAAAGGATTTTAAAATTAAATTGACATCTACAAAGTCCCTTGAGAGGTCTGAGTGAGGTTCTCTCTCTGAGAGAGACTACAATTTAATAAAAGCACCAGGACTCCGTAGTAGATTTTATGTCTGAAATATGAAATTCCAAACCTAAAGTACATCTCAGAATGACCATAAATCATCATTATTTCTAAGCAGATAATGAGAAATTATTTGTAAACATGACTTAATTGGACACACACTGCTGATTCATTCTCTTATTTTACAGCTTTGATGAGAAGCAGGCAGTAAAAAAAAAAAAAAAGAAACTGAAGGAGCTTTGAAGACTTAATTCTGTCAGACAGGATTTTTCAAATGGAGAAAAAAAGAATGAGCAGTTTTTGCAAACTCAAAACATGTCATTTTTTTTCAATTCATCACTTTGATATTCACTTTATGTAAAGGAGGGGAATCTGGCCTTGTCCCACTATCAGTAGAAGCAGTTTTAGTCGTATCAGATGAAGTTTGTACAACATAACGTTTTGCTGGCTTTGGAGCTCAGGCAGCAGCTGGATATTTGAACAATTATAAGGGGCAGTGAAAAATTTACAGACTGCTCTAAAAGTACAGCCTTGAACCCTGTGCAGTGTGGAAGGCTGACATGAGGCAGAGTATATGAATCACAAAAACCTCTGTACCCTTCTGCAGCAGAATGTGGCTTTTGGGAGGTGTTGTGGGAAGCAGGGGGGGAATACTGTCCTGAATATAAATTGTGTGATGTCAAAGTAATTTTCAGTAGCTCTGGAAGGGCAGCATGCTTTAGTAAGATCTTGGAACTATTATAATAGAAATGCATTTTTCGAGACAGCAGTAGGTAATAGAGTCTGTAGGGTAAACAAGGATAGGCGATAGCACAACGTTTGAGATTTCATGCTGCCACTCACTCTAGGGAGACAGAATTTACCTAAGTTCCAAGAACTTCAGAAATAGGCATAATCTAATGTAGAGAGCATTAAGAAAGAATAAACTCCAAATTCTGTGCTAATTTATTTATTCTGCTAGCTAGCATTTTCAGCTTATGGCTAAACTATTAATATTCTGAGAACAGAAGAGACCTTTTCTTGTCAGCTGTTTCCATAGCTCCTGCCTCATTCTGTCTTTGTTTGATAGTAAATGAAGATGGCTTTTGAAAGTGTCATAGCTGCCACACTAGCTTAACATGATAAAATAGTAATAATGAATTTATTTTCAGGCAATTGGATAATTTATGGAGTACTGTGTGATGGTCAGGTATAATAATAATGCTTAGCATTTTAATATGTTCTTTGTGCTTTGTAGCTATCAGTCAGTCAATACAACATCTTTATGAGGTACATGGGTATGCTCTTCTGAGGTAGATGGCAATGGTCTTCTTTTACAGTGGACAAAATAAGACTAAAGGAAAATGATTGCCCAAGGCTGTTGCAGAATTGGGATTAAAGCTAGGAGAAATAGAACATTTTCTTCACTGATGATATTTTTTCTGCATATATGGCCAATAAACTAGGAGGGATGCAAAGTTCCCTGTTAATAGAAAGATGAAGAGATGTGGATTTTTTTTTAATAACAGACTATCTTCAGTGGAACTGTAAGTGTTTTTTAAAAATGTTTTTTAAAAGCTGCTCTCTGAACGGTTAATTTTGCCAGCTCAATGTAAAATAAAACAGATGTATAATGAATTTTATCTAGATCATGATCCAAAGCAAACATGTTAGTAAAAATTCACCCAGGACCTTTAAGCACTTGAATGAATTTTTGTTTGCTACCTTATATGATGTGTCATTGAGATGATATTTAATATGTATTTTAATTGACAAGATCAAAGCTGAAGCTTACTGAACGTACTTGTGAAATGATTGATAGGCATAGTGACTTCTTCATCCTCTGCCTTTTGGTAAAAAGGAGATGGAGCTGATAACAAAGCAGAGTACTTGATGGACAATCAGTGACACAGGTAGTAACTTCTTGATTAACCAGCTAATCTTCACTTGTAAATTGCTATTTATCTCTACATTCTTATCTTGTTGGAATAAGGCTATCTGACTAATAGAGAATTCTATAAATTAATGGAAAGACAAAAGTCATGTGAGTAAAAGCATCCATTTGGTGTCTTAATATAATAATTTTATTCAATGAATAGTTTTTTTCAGATTACCCCCACATAATGTATTGTGTCTAAAATGTTTCTAGGATCTGAGTTAACTCTTTACCAGCTGTTTCATGAATCTCCCTTGGACATGAGACACCTTGACCTCTTGGGTCAGATTCTTACATGGGAAATTAAATATGCCAGCTGGAAAGTGAAGGTAGTATTTTTCTAAGGGGCTCCTGGTAGAAAAGCAGCTTGTCTGTATCCCAGGCAATAGCTTCAAGCCTCTGTTGAATTCAAAGCACTTTACAAGCCTACTAGGTATAGATGTCTCTCCTAACAGTGCTGGTTTTCCTGCTTTGTCTCGCCCAATCCTGCTGTACACTGTTATGATCTGTAGTGAAAACATAGAGAAAATAGACTTTATTTTCTTCCCTCACTGAAAATATTTCAGTTAGATAACTTTGAAGATGTCACTTAAACTGCTTTACTGCACATGGCATGGCACCTGTACTTTACAAAAACCACAAACAGCAGCAGTTATAAAACTGTTGGGCACAGCCATTGGGATGTCTTACACCATCATCCCATCAGTCTTTGTGAGGGCAGGGACAGGGGAGGTAAACATCTAGGTCCTGCATGCAAAATTTGTGTGGGGCATTCCCTGAGATTTAGGGAAGGGCATTCCCTGAGATTTAGGGGAGGAGTGTTGCCACTACTTTGTTGTTACTGTTACAAATGTAACTCCATGGAGCTGGATGGGATCCACCCAAGGGTTCTAAGGGAGCTGGTGGAAATGCTCACTAAGCCCTTTCTATCATCTACCAGCCGCTCTGGCTAAGCAAGAAGGTTCCAGTTGACAGGAGGCAAAAAAATGTGATGCCCAGCTACAAGGGCTGGAAGGATGTTTTAGGGAACTACAGGCTTGTCAGTCTGGTCTTGGTGCTAGGGAGGCTCCTGGAGCAAATCATCTTAAGTGCCAGCACTTGGCAGGACAAGGAGGGGATCAGGCCCAGACAGCATGGGTCTGTGAAAAGCAGGTCCTGCTTGACTGACCTGACAAGGTCTCCTATGACAAGGTGACTCTGGTTGGTGGATGAAGGAAATGCTGTGGATGTGTCTAACTGGACTTTAGTAAAGCCTTTGATACTGTTTCCTGCAGCGTCTCCTGGAAAAACTGTCTGCTCATGGCAGATTGGATATTAGTAAAAATTTCTTCACCAGAAGGGTTATTCAGCATTGGAACAATCTGCCCAGGGAAATGGTTGAATCGCCATCCCTAGGGCTATTTAGAAGACATGTAGATGTGACAGGGACATGGTTTAGCAGTGAGCTTGGCAGCACTGATTTAGTGTTTGGACTTGAAGATCTTAAAGGTCCTTTCCAACCTAAGTGATTTTATGATTCTATGATTCCATTCCATGAATTGCTACAAAACAGAGTGGTTAGTAGACATTGAGACTTTGGTCTCTGCCCTTTCCCAGAAAGAAAGAAGAAATAAGATTCATTCTACTTCATTTTAGTACTTGATTCAGGTGCTTATATACAGCTCACATACACTGGGGTTTCCCACCTGACCTCCAGCTGCCAGTGCAGTGGGGCACAAGTCTCTCTTAAATCCTCTGTCTTATCTATAACTGCAAATAGAGAAGCTCTGTCCTAAGAATTGGCCATGCAAGTGTCATCAGCTGAGGTGATCACTGGAAGGGTCTATTTATAGTCAATGCATAGAGCAGAGTTGTGGGATGAGGTTTTTCTGACCTATTTTGAAAGTCTTCCTTAGGATGAGAAGAATGTCAGCCTGGAGTCTAATGAGCATTAACTTGTTCTCCATCAGCTCAAGTGGGCCAGGAGGGTGGGCTTTGGTGTGTTTGCACCAGAGATGTGTGATCTTAATCTCATTGAGTGTAACTGAACCCAGAGCAGTTTGGGGAAGCTGATCCATGACTTTGATTTTGGTTTCTTGGGATGCTACTTTGCCTTAAGTTGAATTAAACTGCAGAAGCCCTTCTGTGTGCAAACCAGGCTGCAAAGTGGAGGCTTGTCACAAGATTCCCCAGGTGCAGCATATTCAGCAGTTTTGCAAGAAATTTTATTTCCTTTTTTGGTTTTAGAATCAGAAGCAATTTAAGCATAGAATTCAGAATTCAGGTAGTTCTCCTGCGTAAACTTGGCAAGAACTTATAATCAGTTCAGCTGCTGTTTTCAGGCAGAAATTTTCCATCTGTACGGCTGATTAATATGGCTGCTGACTTAACCAATATTAACAGGCCTTGCTGAAGAGATATTATTACATTAGAAGCGATTAAAAATGCATTCCAAGTAGCAATGATTCTTGGAACCATACTTGTTATTGAAATGTTGACAACATTGATATCAGGATTTTAATATCCTGCTTGATAATTAAACATCTGCCCGGCACAGATTTCCTCTGTGTCTGCTCTATGGGATCCAGATATTACTCCTGAGTTACTGAAGAGAATTAAATTCATGTACTGGTCAGTGAAAGATTGACATTAGTGATATGTCTTGGTAATGTTTCACAAAGATGAGCCTAAAGGAGCAAAAAGCAGCTGCCAACTGAGGAGAAAAATTCAGGTTCTCTACTCTTTGCATCTTCCAGCTTGTCTTCAGTTTCAGGGTAGAATGCTTCAGGGTACTCTGTGCTGCCTGATTTTCATTTAACAATGGCAGGGGGGTAGTTAGTCCAAGGAAAAGAAAGATGCTTCATGAAAGGAAACAACATGAGAGAATTATGAACTCCTTGCAGATGTCAGTGTATTACAGCACACTTTACATGAATTATTGGTATTGTCAATTCTTCTGGAGTGTGGAGAAGAATGGGGTCTGCTTCAGTTCGCTGCTTAATTCTTCATTTCCTTTAAAATAAATGAAATAAAAGACAACTTATTAAAGAGGAGGCATTGTTTGTATGTTTAGAGGCTGCCATAAAAGGGTGACTTCTATTTTACTGGTTTTCTAATATTTGTTATTTTTTCAGACTTTTAATTTAAAAGACCTTTAGTGTGATCTTCTAGGGGAGGAAGGGGAAGTTGTAATAACACACTGCATGTGTGTGCATAGCTTTCCAAATCTTCTGGATAAGTTTGTTGACAAATACCCATCCAATGAAACAAAAGGGAAAGTGCTCCAAAGAAACATCATTTTTAATAAAGCCATGCTGAAAACAAAGGCCTTGCAATATCCTAAATGAAAGAAAACTGCAGAGACAATTCAGACACCAGGTAATCCATATGAAACAGAATAAGTAGTGGCTATCCTGTTTTTGGAAAACACATCATTTGTTGCTCGCTCTTTGTTAGATATCAGAGATGGACTTCATATATGATAATGCTAAATATCTACAACATGGACAGCTACACCTGAAATATTCCCACTGGAGTTCCTTTACAATCAGCAAATATACAAATAATGACTAGCTTTTTCTTTGGGATAAGAAGAAGGATTTTTAATAAGGGTCTCATTGAGAGCTTCTAGAAAACTGATGCCCCCAACAGTCAAATTGCAAGGACACAGGTATGGCACAGGCATTGTCATATCTGCCAGGGGTACTCCAGAGTATATCTCATAGCTCTAAATGCCTATGCCTGAGTGTCTGAGTTGAACCCTATTAGTCCTAAACTTGGTCAGTGCCTCCTGGGACTATATGCATCCTTTTATGCCATTTTCCCAAAGCCATGATTGAGTCCAAGATGCTTCCCCTAAATTGCTTTACTTCATGTGCTTCTAGGGGTTACCCAAAGTATCTTGCCTGAGTGTTGAGTCAAAGAAATCAATTTAACAGCATTCAACATTTCTGTTAAGAAAGTATTCCTTTATTACGATGCTCGGGCTATGGAGGAGTGTACCTCCATGGTGTGTCCATCTCAACAGTTTTCTCATTAGTTTATATATCCTTTACATTATGAGACTCTGTGAATTCCCCCTCTAAGTCCTGTCCACTCAGGACTGTCCATTGTCTGCAACCACAGCTCCTTTAGAGGGCTGTTTCTGTGTTGTGGCTCTTAACGTGTGCACAGCTCCCATCTGCTGATTTAAGGGGTCTTTATTGTTATGGGGCCCTGGCATTCCTCTTCAGGTAGGCACTGTCCCATCTCCCTCTTATCTAAGCAGTTCCTCCAGGTCTTCCTTGATTTAGTGTGCTGGAGGGCTATGGGGTTTTATAAGTGGATCCTGGTTATGTAGTGTTCCCTCAACTTCACAGCCCCTTGTTGTCTATGTCCTCAAGCAGTTTCCTGTGGCAGAGTAGTACTTAAACAGCTAAGCAAAAATATTAAACTTATACTTAAGAAGTTACAGGGTTTAAACAGAACTACAAAATTAAGCAAAACGACAAAATTATTTGTATAGCCCCTTTCAGTGTTTCCCATAACTCTTATGCCCAGTGCAACCCTTCTTTTGGCAGCAGCAAAGGCCAAACTCAGTTATAGAAAACTTTTAAACATACTGACTCAAGTTCTATTCAGAATCCTGTTGAAGTACAATGGGTGAGGTACTGAATAACTGTCTCTAAATGACAGAACTTTACTGGAGAAGGAAGAAGAAGAAGAAAAAAATCAACTATAATTATGGGAATCTGAATGGCTGATGACAGGTAAGAAAGATGACCAGAATCTTCGCTCTTTTACCTCACTGTGCTGGAGAGCTGTGCTGTTTGGTGTGCTTACCACCAGCTGCATTCACCCTTAGTTGGGCCACCTAATGTTGTTCCTCACCAGCTTTTCCATCCTTGTTCACTGTTCTGTTCTTTCTCAAAGTTCTGTGGCCAAATGTTCTATTATTTCTCAAACACGAGTCCACAGTCAGAAATGAGACAAGATACCTAATTCCCATTGATTTCCAATTGATTTCAGGGCAAGTTGGACACACAGAAATTAGATTCTCAAGTACATTTTATGAATGTGGATCTTCTTATTCTGAAAAGACCAAGTTGAGGAGAACAGAAAATGGAAAGGAATAATAAGGGAGGTTTTTTTGCAACATGAACTTATTTTCTTAGATGTTTTCCAGGTTATTTTGAAATGTATTTTGAGGCGTTTCAGTCTCTCCATAAGAAAATCTAATTTTAAGAGGCTAGTGCAAATTCTGTTATTCCAGTCATAGATGGGAGAAGCAGTACAGGAAAAGCTGTGCCTCTCATAATTTAATTCTTAATATCAGTTTCCTAGGGGTTCAGGAGTGTCTGGGTTTTAATCTTGAAATGGGAGGATCTAATGTTCTATATGCAGATGTTATAGGTAATTAATAAAGATATATATTTTTAATTGATGGCCAGATTGGGGCTTTCTAGGACAGTTTTGCCATTATTGTTCTGAGTGACATTGAATAATGATGGAATTTTAATTTCAGAAGGACAAAATCTTCTTTTTCTTTTGATAACAGCACATTTAACAGGTGTATTGTAGACTATTCATTCTTCCACAAAATATGCCTTATAGCTTTATCTAGTAGTTTTTCTGTCAAGCTGAAAATGAATAGCTAAAACTTGAAAGGGGTGAAGGAGAATGTTAATAATTATGCAAATACAACTTTGCAATGAAAGGAGATTTTGCTCTCTAGTGGGATCTGACAAGGGTTTATGTAACAGAGGCGTGTAAGACTGTATAGATAAATGATGATGATACACAGCCTTCAGTATTTAAATCTGCACCTCATCCATCCTAACAGGGCTCTGGATAAAGGACTCTTTTCAGACCTTGGTTTAGAGTCCAGAACATCTGATTGAGCCAAGGTGTCCCACTGAGCTACAGCTTTCTGTGGCTGACAGCAAACCAAAACCAGTACGGCTGTTGCCACATCCAGCTGCCTGTGATGCCTCAGGTCTATTATCTTTGTACTAGTTATACATTCATAGAGCAGGAGTTTACTTCACTATGAGTCTAATAAGAGGTCTGAAGTCTTGCTCCTTGGTCTGTAACAAAAACAGTTAAATTTCATTGTCACAATATATTCTTGCTTTGGAGTTAGTGTGTAACTAAATGTGTATTCTGGGTATGCAATATTATTGATGTACACATTAGTAGTTTTATGTACCATGGTCTTGCTTGAAAAGACCATGTGTCATGATGTAGGAAGCCTGGAAGGTTTTGTGTTTTCTATGTCATCATAAAATTAAAAATTATTGTGATCAATGAGGACAGATTTTATGTTGTTGATTTATATGAATGTATATTATGGCAAAACGTTCAATGGCCACTAAAAAGGAACAATCCAGTCTTTTGAGGAAGACTGGCAGGAATGGTTTATCTAGAGGAGAGTTAGTGGACTCAAGCTTAAAGCTGTCAATGTATAAGATCCTCCCAGTGGACTTTATTAAATATTTCCACAGGATTCAAAGTCAGGATTAATACTTCCACTTTTTTGCAAAAAGAAAGCAGAGAATAAGATTCCTTGGGCTGCTCTGGCAGCTTTGCACTGTATCAGCAACACAAAGCAATAACAAAGCTTTTTTAACAGGCCTGTTAAACCTGCTTTACAGCTGCTTTGCATCACTGGAGTGGTACAAAGCAGCCAGCATCCACCGGTGGATCTGGCTCTACATGCTTAGTAGCAGTCTGCTGCTAGTGCTGGTAGCAGCAAGAGGGCTGTGAATGACCCCAGCATGAACTGCATGAGTGATGTTTGGTAGTGGTAGGGTTGGATTGCTGATCTGAAAGCCAGAAAGGTATCAAAAGGCAGAGAAAACCTTTTCTGGTGCTGGAGGTAAACTGACTTACACTGAAACTTCAAGTAATTTTTTTCTCCTAACGTGTCTTATGTCCAGTGTTTCTCTGCTTCACAGAGCCCTTTTCTAGGAATCCCTTTGGAACAGCATTCTTTTGAGATGGAGAGTTTTTCAATAAAAGGAGAAAGTCTCCATCTCTAGTGCCTCTGCCTTTTCATGGCTTCACTGGTTTGAAGTGGCTGACACAGCACCACTGTGAGCATCATATTAAAGGGCTGCTTTTTTCGTCTGTGGCATTTTCCTGACCTGAAATCACAGATGTGCCTCAGCTGTGTATGATTTGTGGGCAAACCTGTGGACTTGACTTGTGACAAGGATGGGTCACCTTGTATGCCTTCCCTGGAGATTTTTTTACTGAAAATATTTGCTTCCTAATATAAACCTATTGGGTCTGTGTTTTTGAATTTTTCTGGTGTGCATGTGTCCTCCTTACAGGCAGGGTTGGAGACAAAACCTTTGAGTTTGTGATGCTGAACCTCTCTTATGTGTTTTTAAAACTGCTTTGTTAAATTTCACAGTGTTAAATGTTTCAATGGGCTTCCCCTGGGTGGAGGGTGATGGCAGTTGGAGGCTGTGCCCCAGGCTGGAGGCTGGTAATACCATTGAAAATATTTTGCAGGGATATCCTATCACAGAAAGTGCATTGGTTTGTTTACAAATGGATGAATTACAATGAATTTAACATCCACAAATGCTGTCAACTTTTGGCTATTTGCATGCTCAGTAGTGAGGCAGCTAAAAAGTTACTTTGAAAAGGAAGTGTCTAAGCTCTAAGAAATCATCTTTTGGCTGAACAGTGACTGCTTCAACTCAACTGAACTAAAATGGAAAGAGAAGGCGCTGGAAATCTACCTGTGACCTTGTTTCCTGTCCTCTGAAGCTCCCATTTATCAAAGTGCATAGCATCTTGCCGGCCTCCTTGCTAAGCTGGGACTACCAGGAAATGACAGTGTTTAAAATTGCCTTTTCTCACCTCCAGCTTCTCAAGAAACAACCCTTCTTTTCAAGCAAAGAGCTGTCCACAGCAAGTACTGAATGAGCACATTCGTCACGGGGAGCCATTTGTCAGCTCCAGTTGGGATTACTGCATAATGCTCTTCCTGCTGGTACACAATATGGCTTAGGCTACCCCATACTCCAGTTCCCATAGTGATTGCTGGACTCCTGGTGGCTCTTTAGTGTCCTGGTTCACTCCTCAGAGCTATCACTGCAACAAACCTTGGTTATTTTAAAGGGTCTTTACCAGTATGATTTTTTAACTGTCCTAACTGTCATGACCAAGAAATAAGGACAAGGTCTACAAGTACCTGAATCAAATTCTTCTCTGCTGGAAAAAAAAAAAAAGAAAGCTATTAAAACAAATTTTAGAACAGAATAGGTGAATTAAGCATCCTACTTTTCCCATTATGTGGCCACATAATGGTCTTCTCTCTAACATGATGAGATTAATGCTCTCAATCTATTAAGCACTGGCATTTCTTTTTATCAGAAATCCACTCAAACAAAAGAAAAGAAAATATGGCAAGTAAAAAAAACAAAAATAAACAACAACACAAAGAAACACATACAAGGATACCCTTAACGGCATTTTGACAATGGAAACAGCAAAAATGTTGAATAGCGCACAAAATCACCTGGATACCTTAGATACAGAGTGCAAGATAATTAGACACAGTGATGATGGGTAGCACACAGTGCAATAGGTGAAAAATGCTGGTACCTCTTTTGTAACTTTCCTGCAATGGTCTCTCCTGAATGTTAGCATCTTTGTGTGTGTCTATACATGGGTAAGAAAGAAAGTGAACAGAGTAAAGTGAGTGGCCAAATCTCTCACATTAGAACAAGTTTGCTGACAAGGCAGAGAAATGTGTGAAAAACCCTGCAGCAAAAATTCAGTGCACTCCGTTTTTCACCAGAGGACAGCTGGTAGCCAGATGGCCTGGTATCAGAGGTATCAGAGGAGAACAAAGCTGATTTAAGCCATGTGCGTTTCCCCCCTGAGTTGGCATGTACACATCGTAGCTGTAAGCAAAGTTTTCTCCTGCCATCCCAGCCCAAATGGGTGGGACAAGTCAGATTATGAGGAAAGGGTTGGATTGCTACCTAACAGGCTTTTTGACCTTCTTGGTTAACTATATCAGGTTTTGGAATACAGTTTAATCTTGAAAAATTGGTCTGGGCAATCAACATTTCAGAAGAGTTTTGTCTTCTGCAGTGAAGTGCTTTCTGAAACAGGTTGCAATGCAAATGATTTTGGTTACTATATATTTTTTCTAAAAATCCCAAATTCAAAATGAATATTTCAGATGAAGGATCCTACCTGAATAAAGCTGGCACCAGTCTGATTCTTCAAAGATTCTTCCAAAACAAAAGGATTCTCTTTATTTTCCTTGTTCATAAATGTTGCAGTCTTTGAGTATTGAGATTCTCTGTAGAGACCACTAATCCTGAGAGACTGTAATGAGAGCAAGCAGATCTCCACATCCTATTTACATGCAAAAGATGGATAAGGCAAAAGAGTTTTCTTCTCTTTTTCAGGTTTTCTTGTAGGGACTCAATCACCTGACATATAGTAAGGTTTGTAGGGCAGAGTGTCCTACAAACAGTTCAGTTTGTAGAACACAAAAGTGTTCAGTTCTAACTTTACCTGAAAATGAATGGCCTGCCTGGTTCTTTCTGCTTTCTTGTTATTGTCCTTGCATATTTGGGGAATTTATCTTTTTTTAGTGATTAGATGCAATGGAGAGTGGAAGTATATAGTAGAGGAAATGTACTGTACTTGAAATCTGTACTTGAATATCTGTATAGAGGCTTTGCCCCGGGAGGTCCCAGTTGTCCTTGATGGGCTGCAGCTGTGACCAATGAAGATCTCTGGGATAAAAGGGGGCAGGTTAGCCAGTCAGGGAGAGCCTTGGAGGAGCCCTGAACTGAGAGAGAACAGCATGCAGAAGAAGGTGTTTGTGCTGTGAAGATCTGCAGCCATGAGAATACACCAAGGCGGTATGGGACTTTAGAGATCTGATAACAACAATATGGAACTCTAGAAATAGAACAACAACAGAAGGATGGATGGTATGTAGTCAGAAGGGAGCCTCTGAGCGGGGATCATTGACTCAGTGTGGTAATATTTCACATCCATGGCTTGAAAGGCTTATGAGTTTTACAGGGGGTAGTGATGGCCAATGATGCAATCCAGATTCCCATCATAAAATGCCATGCTCTGTATTTCTAGTTTTGTTTCTTGTGTTGCTTTCTACTGGACTCTGTATTCCAAGAAATATGTATGGACAATCCTGACTCTAAGTACAAAATAGCTGAAGTGTCATTTTCCATGTAGTCAAAAAACCAAATTAATACATTGGCACTTGCTATGGGTAACAGAAAATTTTTATCAAATAACCCTATATTATTGAACAGTGTGTTGCTGACATATACAGGGAATCCTAAAAAAATTGCAACCTTCATCTGAAGTTCATCTTTTTTTCCAAAATGCTGCTGTGGAAAAGAGATTGTCTGGGATATATTTCACAGATTTATTATCCAAACCACAAAGTAAAAGAATTTTTTTCACATTTTGTTTTTTTGTTTATTTTTTTCCAAATATATGTGATTTGTGCAATCAAAAGAGTGGAAAAGAGTCTCTGTGATCTTAATTCTTTGCTTATAGTGAGTCTGGCACAACCCTGGAGAGTAACAATTGTTTAGATAAAAAATTTGTGTAAAATGCACATAATTTGCACATAATTTGTATAATTAGTTCAGTGCATCTCTCCCAATTAATGAAAATATTATTAGTCTTGTAATTTTGTTCCTGTCTTTCTTTTTAAAGCATTCAAGAATTCTTTTTCCTATTATTCCTAGCAGCCAAATCATGCTGGAGTCACAATTTGTTTTACAAGTGTCATTAAATGAGTGAACTGGAGCAGTGTTTGAAGTGATTCATATCAAGTGTTTTGTGCTTTAATCAGTCTTTTTGGTTCATTTCTCTGTAAGGTACCTCTAAGGACATAAACCACTTGATATTTAAACAGCTAAGGATATATTTGTATGAATTTTTATGAAAATTCTGTCTGAAGTTATGGTAAATATATTTTCCAGTGTAGGCAGAAGTAATATTTCATACAAACAAAGCCCTAGTCATACCTGAAGTAATGCAGTTGTGGAATATTATTTTGAATAATGTATCTCTAGCACATGTATAATTTTTACAGTTTATATTACAACTGGAATATCTTAGCTGATTAGAGTAGGTATGGTGATGGAAACATGCATAAGTGAAAATGGAGCAACTGTTCTTACCTTGTAAAAAATTTAACCAAAAAGAAAATCATCTGTCAGACTGCAGATTGAGAAGATGTGGCTGTGTATTATCAAAATCACAGCAAGTTTTTTTTCCCTGCTTCTTGGAATACATTTGTATTCCAATATCTTCATTTTGTGCTGTAGAACTTTAAAGGAATTTGCAGGTTTTAATTTATAGTTCATCTTTCCTTACTGAAGACAGAAGCCTTTCTCTTACTTTTTTTCTCTGCTTCTAAAACTGTAAATTCATCTATGGATAAGAAGTATCAGAAATATTCCTCTCACTGACTAATTTAGTCACTTTCAGCCAAAATTCTGCCAATAAAATGAGGAGTGTTTAAAGCAGCATTGAGGGAAAAAGTGTAAAACTTGAATTATAGTAAGTGTTTGAATGTTCCAAGTGGAATCAGTCTTGCCTAAGTATTGATGTCTAGATAGAAATGTTTCTTCTAAGTGGTCAGTGGAGAGTAATGAATATTTCTGGGGTATGTTTTAGCTGATTTGGTTTAGATTTCTTAGGGTCTTCCCTTGCAATGAATTTCAATCCAAATGTTGTTTCATGTTGAAATGGAGTCTGACCTACAGGTTTGGAAGTGAACGAATGCCAGACAGTTGCGTTGAATACGTTTACATTTGGGGGCAGAAGTCTCGTTCTACCTCACACATTTTACTTCCATGTTGAATTCCCATCCTGTTACGTACCTTTGTGTTACGTTGCACAAACTATGACTTTAATCAATCCAAGTAGTGGGAACACTTCTCATGTTTTAGGTGAGGCTGAACAGGCAGCTAAAATGCCAGGGCTGGTTGTCCAGAGTGGTGTACAGTCTTTTAAAAAATACTGCCGCTGAAAGGATATTTTCTCGAAGAGATTTTTCCAGAAATATAGCTATGTTTGTAAAATTGGCATTTAAACATCTGGGAAGCAAAAAGTAAGGCTTTGGTTGTTTATACCCATGGGCCATTAACCTTAGAATCAATAACACTGATTTCTTACAGGGTCTGCAAAACAAACTGAGCCTGTAGACTGCAATATAATAACTGACTTCTGAAGAGTGGTAGATGTGAGCATTTTTATTTAGAATGTTCCCTTAGCTGTGGCATCACTTGAGATATTCATATTAGCTTCATTAAGCTTGGCAGACACTGCTGACTGCAACAATTTAATGAACCAACGAGAATTTAATTGTGGTCTACTGTCAAAGCATATGTGATGAAGTCCACAAAAATTAATGGCCATATACAATATCTGAATCAGTGCAATAGAGAATATCTGTGATAAGCAGAATATTAAAGACTAATGCCAAAACTTTGGTAAAGGAAAATATAGTGAAAACTGACTACATTTTAGATGGGTCTGATAGTAAATTTTTTTATGCATTCCATCTCTCATAAACAGCACATTCTTTTAATCTCTCTGCCACGTTTCAAAATGAAATGTTCAGGAAAAAAGTTATGTAGGTGTCTCACTGAATGTTATCAGATTTTGATAACACTGAATCCTATGGAAACTATTCTCACATTGTTGTAACGTGTCTGGTATGTAAAAGCATTGAGCTGTCTCTTGTCAAGAAGAAATATATTATTCTTGGAGAAGTAATCCTCAAAGTTTTGCTTTCTCAGGAAAATGAGAAAATTTTTGTCCAACTAATTAGAAGAGCAGCTTCATTTTTTATACTTTCCTATTGTAGTAGATAGTTTCCTCAGCAGAAAAAAAGAGGGATGTGCTAGGTAAGTGTGAGAAATGAAGAACATCTGGAATAAAAAGCAGAAAGGCAAAAATCAAAATATGAAACAATCAATCTAGAAAATGAAGAGACAAAAAATATGTAGTCAAATATGAGAAAACAAGTAACAAATGTGAGCAAGCTGGAAAAAAATTAAGTGAAAAATGACATGGCATAAAAAATTTTTGACCAAGCTAAAAAAGTCTGAGATGGCACGAGAAACAAGTTCATAAGTGGCTGAGGCACAGGTTTACAACACTAACCAATCAACAGATTTCTTGTTCATATTCTTGAATGTGAAACTAATGTCCAATTTCATGTTAAATTATTCTAAGTTGTTTCATTAACTGAGATGTTGCTCTGATAATGCTTCCATCATTGGACTTGAATATACAGATTTCCCCAGAATAGTAATTTACTTGATTAAATTGCAGATAATAACAGAAAAAAGGCTATTAAGTAACAATTTATTAAATGGTAGCTTGAGCTGACAAGAATAAATCTGATTGTGTATGTTTTTCTTAAACCTGAGTGTCTGTATTTTCTGTCACTAATGAATTCTGGTTTTGAAACAGAAGTACTGCTTTTTTATTGGTCAATAAATAATGAATGTTCTTGTAAGGAGAAGCCAAGTTACCTTCTTGATTTTAATTCAGCAGTAAGATTTAATTGATAGAAGGGTTTGGATTAATGTAAAAAAGTTCAGAAAATGCAACATATGGATGATCAAGAAGTGAACTTATTGCAACACAGTTTGTTGTCCAAATGTAGCCAAGTCTTACTGACCTTTTTTCAGTGCCTGTTTAAGAAATGCCATAGAATAACAGTATGATTTTTGTAAGAATCTCCTCATGGACTTGAAGTTCAGTCATGCCTCAAAGTGGCATGACTAATTTTAAATCCAGATCAGGATGCTCAGGGCCAATCCAGTGGTGGTTTGAAAATCTCCAGTGATGGTAGTTCCTTGGCCTGTCTGATCATCCTATTCCAGAGGCTTAGCCATTCCCACGTAAATGAATATTTTCCAATGTGTAATCAGCATTTCCCTTGTTGCATCTTCTGAGCATTGCCTCTTGTCCTTTGGCTGTGCACCACAGTGGAATTCTATGTGTCTTCTCTGTAACACTCTTTCATGTTGTAAATGACTGCAAGTAGATTTCTATTTCATCCTTCTCTTCTCCAGGCTTAAGAAAACCTGATTTTATGAAGTGTTTCAGAAATTTTGATCCGCAGGAAATTATGTGGAGTTCAGTTTAATATGGAATAGTCTCAGAAAAATCTCTGCAGTGATCATCTGAGTTCATGGGAATGGACATGCAGTGGACATCTTCTTTTGACCCCACCCCTGTGCATCTGCATTTGCCCCATGACACAGGTTGTGCCAGGTTTCTTAATTCCTGGAATTCATTCTAGGTCATTCACCAAATGCTCTTGTGAAGGAGGATTTCTGACGTGTGTGTGAGAGAGATGCAGTGTCTTTAATTGGAGAGGCTGCTATAGGACTCCTGTTTAAGCACACGTAACATTCACTTATAGGTTATTAACTCTGTGAAAATGCAGCTGTATCATTGCATCATGGAGTAGTAATCTAGGCTGGAAAGGACCTCTGGAGCCATCCAGTTCAGTTCCTGGCATAACACAGGCCACACCATCCTGTTAAAACCAGGCTTGATGAAGGCAAATTGGCTTTGCCCAAGAGCTTTGGGTCTAGAGCACTCAGGAGAGTCCAGTTCTGTCCCCTCTTGCATCCAGGGTGGCTTTGACCCACAAATCTCCCTGCAGACAGGTCTACACTGGCCAGGCTATGGGGGACAGAGGCATAGTGTCTCCCTCTTGTGTGGAAACTATGCTGCTGGCAAAAAGGAATCAAGCTAGTTTTTGCACAAGTGGATTAAACAGTTCCAGGAAATGCTGCCAGGTGTTGGAAAGTCAGTATTTACTCTTAAATGCCCTAAATGGGTAATTGTGTGGCTTTGACCTCCTGTTTTCCCAAACAGTTCTCCTACTTAATTTGGGAGCAAGTGCAGACCAGAAACCTTTTCCAGCTGTCAGTTTGCATGTGGCCATCTCATTTTGGAAGTTAGGAATGTTTAGAGATGTAGATGTGTTGTTCTGTGCCACAAGACCTCAGGGTGGGCAATAGCCATGAACACATCTAGTTTGCTGACATGCTGTCTTAGAGAAAGGAGTGCAGGAGAAGCATGATTTACTCCTGGGCCTCGCTGTTAGGATTGCCCTGGACTCTTGTCACTCTCTCTCCTGAGTGATTCCTACATGAAATGGTTGCCTGTTAAACTGTAGCAGTAGAAGCTATGACCACTCACACAGGTGTGCTAGTCTGGGTTAAATGTGATAAACTCAGTTACAAAGTCAAACATTTGCCATTGCTTCTTTTGTCTCCAATTCTGTAAAATTTTAGTTAATCCACAATAGGATCTATGTTCCCATTCATAAATGCTTAGAATTGACAGTTTGAGTGTTTTCCTGGTAAGGAAAACCCTCTGCCTTATCTCTTCAGGCAGAGAAGCTTATTGAAAACTTGCTTCCCCATTGTCAAAGATGAGCACAGGAGCAAATGGGAGTTTTTATGAAAGGAACAAATGGAGTGTCCTTCTCTGTGGTATTTTAAAGGAAAGCAGAGGACACTCCACTTGATGGAGGAGGTGTGCTGGAAATACCAGCTAGATCACTTCTCAAAGGGACTTAAATAGGGAGATGTCATCTGAATCAAACCAGGTTAGATAATGAAGTTACCTGCTGCTCAGCCCTACAGGCTTGCTGGTCTGCACAAAGTTGCAGGTTCAGCAGATGGGGAGGTGTCTGTTGAGTGTGAAGTTTTTGTATGTTTGGGCACAGACACTTAGGCAGGCATTTCTCTGGTTCTCTGTTCTTAAGTATTTCCCCAACCCACTCCTGCCAGAAAAAGGACACGTGTACCTGCTGTGTTCAGGATGGTAGATGTGTCTGGCATGGTGTCTGGCTTGTGCAGGACACAGCTACAGTGTCTAATTGTGTGACTGGAAGACTGTATGGCAGTTCTGTAAACCATGAAGCTAGCCAGGACTTTGAACTTAAGGTTCTTAAAAGGTAAGGTGGCTATAGCCACATCTGTATCTAATAACCAACAAAATATATTTGATTTTAAAGGATTTGTTTAGGCCCTTGCAAATGGAAATGGTTGCCTAACTCTTTTTAGGATTTTATCTTTCAAGGTCTTGGCTGGAGTCCCAAATACATGTGAAAGAACAAACTGAGCCTTCTAAACATGGCAATCAGCCATTACCAGTTGCTGAGAGCCCACGTGACAAAAGCAGTGCCAAGTCCTGAGCTGTGAAACAGGTCAGCTCAGTAGCAGCCATCAACTGCAGCTGCTTGTTGACTTGTTGAATCTAATGTGATAATGAGAAATGCATTGGTCTTGACATTAAATACCTGTGCAGACATCCAGAGAGAGGATGTTTAAGGAGTTTTAGGATCAAAAAACAGAGATGAGGGATGGAAGACTGTGTTCTTTGTCCTCATGGCAAACTTCAGTGAAATAGAAGGAGAGGACAAGGTAACGGTTGGGTAACAGATGATAATGAGTCTGTTTGGTATTACTGAGCTGAACTGGCTAAGAAAATTAATATTTTTATTTGAAAGAGAGATGTGGCTTCAAAAGGGTGTTGAAAAGTATCACTCTTTGACATGCAGGCCAAGTTGTGCTGTTGAAATAGATGTTTTTGTAATCCAGATCTAGCGCTCTCCCCTTAGGACTATGTGAAGTGTGATGGCATCTGTTTGAGAACTTTGGATTTAAACAAACATCCAATCAACTAGGATGGAATGATAGAATAATATTGATGCAAATTTAGAGTTTTTTTCACCAGCAGAACATTTAAAAAAAATTTTGTATATCTTGAAGTCACACTGCTGTGAAGTTAAATTTTCTTTTTGAATTAATAAAATAATTTAAGTAAATTCTGTCAGTGAGGGATGATAACAACAAAAACAATACTTCTGAGCAGAAATCTCTCATTTGTTATAGAATAACTAAAGTGTAACATCAAATCTTCATATACAAATGTGTGTATTAACTCTGTTTGTCTACTTTAAAAGGAACTAGAAACTATAGTAATTTTCCAAGTTTCATTTTTTTATGATATTGAGGTCAAGTATAACCAGCTGGTACTTTACTATTTCTGCTTTTCAGGATGGTGAAAATCTTTGAAACTCTTTGTTGTGAGATTTCCAAAGATCATGCCACAAAGAGCAAGAAATCTTAAGATTTAGTAAAGAGGTTTTGAACATAGATATTATAGACTGGATTCACTCTCATCCACAGAAAATTGCATACATGAGTAGAATTAACACATACTTATCCCTGAACACACTCCTATGTGGCTGAAACCTACTTCTAATAAAATTTCTAATAGGAAGACTTTTGGCATTGACACTCTAAAACTTTTCATAATACTTTCTCACTAGATGCCTAGTAAGTATACACCACCTTTTAGTCTCTTTATTGTGCACCTAATAGCTTTATTTTTCAGATCTTCTATTTCTTTTCTGTTCTTTTCTGATCTTCTCTTCTTTTGTGTCCAAAAGCCACAGCTGTAGCTTGTTAACAACATCTTAGAAAGACAATTGCTAAACACTAGTCTCTCTAGTCTGTCCTCATAATATTGAATTTAATTGATTTGGGTTTATATTAAGTAATTAAGCAAGAATTCAAATTATTTAAATTTTTGTGCATTTTATGGATGTTCCATGAACTCAAAAAACTATTGTTGATTCTGCATTTACTGTAGATACTAGATTTTAGCTTCTGTTTAGCTGGATTATTAGTACTAATTACTATAATTAATTACTATAATTACTAATTAATATAATTTTTATTATATATTTTCTGGAGATGCTCATAATATGCTCTTAGTTTGCAGGCAGAATAAGAAATGCAGCAGTTTCTGCTATGGCCCTTTAAAATCTCTTGGTCTCAGGATGTTGCTAACAAGCTGCAGTTCTGTCTGGTGGAAATAAAAAAACATGTTTGATATTTGGTGTGAGAGAGAATCCAAAGCTAACAGCTAATTTATTGGCTTCTGTTCACATAAGTTCATACTCTGGCATTTCTGAATCACTTGGGATTTACACAAATCTCCACATGCAAACTAAAATTCCATTGGATCCATAAAGTTGTTTTTGAAATGTGTTTTCGAGTCCTTGAAGCTTTTGATCTGCATTCATATGAAATTTGAGCCAACTTTGACATGTGGCTTCCAAACCCTTGGGTGAACATGAGCTTACATTCTGGAACCTGAAAGCAGAGCTGCAGCACCATGAAAACTTGCTTGAGACTCTTTCACAACAGGTAAAGTTAAGCATGGTTTGAGGCCAAGATGGACTGCAGTTGATTTTATCAACAAATTCTTCTGAGCTTAATTTTTTTTTTAATTTTAATGTGTAAGGGAGAGCACTAAAACATTGGACTAAATGGGTTGTCTCAAAAATAAACTAACTCATCAATTGTCTGAAACAGGAGTTGAAGAGTCAGTGTTTGATCTACTCAGCTTTGGGACTGGATAAATCTTTTGTTCATCTGCACTGATTGCTACCAGTAGACAACACAAAAATTACATCGCAGGAAAATAAAAAGGAGATTTAAAGAAAGTGTGAAGGAAAGCAGTTTCTTAACTGTACTGCAGCTATTCAGTCTACCTCCAAGCCCTGTTAATTCACCCGAAATCAAACACTAAACATATGGTATGCACAGATGGTTCATGCAGCTGCTCAGGCCTACAATCCAGGTGGGTTTTTCTCTACAGTTTTATCAGATTTTCTTTCAAAATTGTGTTCCAGTTTTTAATGAGGACGTTTATGAGAATGCAGCAATAAAAAATGTCTCAGGTTAAGAATGTTGGGGATAGGCAGTATCCTCATTGGTGCTAACTTGCATTATGTCCTGCTGTCAGGCTCTGGAGCTGAAATGGGGACCCTCAGGGCATTTTCCCAATGGTTATTTCAGCATTTGCTTAATATATATCCTGTACATGGGTGCTGAGATTCTTGTACCAGCTCACCACCACGCAGGAAACAGCACTAGATTAATCTCCTCAGAGAAGACAATGGTGAGGAAGGACTCCCAATAGAGCAGGTGGGCAGTGGGAGTCATTGGAATCAGATAAATGTTATTTAGAGAGTTTATATGTGCTAAGTGTTCATACCAAGGCTATGTGATACTTCGGGGTAGTGTTTTTTCCCTTTGTAAAGCAACAGACTAAATCAAACATATCCTAAGAAACACAGGATCACACTTGACTTGTTGTCAATTCTGTTCCATTCTCAGCCAGTAAATTACTCAATATAAATGGTGGATATTAGGAGAATTTGGTCCTGATACTTCTTGCATCAACATCCTAACTTGTTTCTTGCCTTCTCTGCAGGGCTCTCTTTCACATTTAGAAATCTATCAGAAGGAGATCTGCAATTGTTCTCTCTCTAGATCCCCATCTCTTACTCATTACACTGGTATTGTCTGTTTTATTACCCTTTCTTGGATTATGTGGAAGAGTGACGAGTGCTGTGCTGTTTGAAGGATCAGTCTCACAGAGCTGGAGCCAAGGTGCTCTGCTTACAGGGGATTGGTTGCAGCAGACTGTCTGGAGGGATCCAGCGTCCCAGATCACTGAGACACTGTGGTTTTAGAGAGGTGGCTGGCTAAAGGCTTCAGAAACACAATTAGATTAAATAAAAATTCTGATATTTTCATTATTGAAATGAAGGCTCTACAGACTATGAGATCAAGTTTTGTTCTTAAGATTAAAGAATTGAAGTCCAAAAATTGCAGTCCTCTGGATCTCACCAATCAGCTGCCTAATTCTAGAGCTGACTGAATAACACAAAATCACTAGTAAAAACATCTAATACAACTAGTTAAACAACCATTTTCACCTGCCCTCTGGACTTGAGAATCTTGATCAAATGAAGGTTTCTTCCAGAAGTTTAAAAAATGGGGAGCCAGGCAGAACTGATCTAATAATCTGGTGAAATAAAAGGGATCATTCTGCTTCTCCTTCCTTCACCTGCCCTCTCTGCTGCCCACCCTCCAAACTGTACCTTGCATTGCTTCTGGAGTTTGTCAAATTGTTGATTCATTTATCAGAATTTGGCAGATAACTAACCTATACTAATAAAATGAGTATTTTCCTGATTTCAGCTGATCACTGGGGAACAGTAAAATTGTCAGAATTGGAAGAAGGGAGAGGAGAGGAGGAACAGAAGGAGGGTTATAGGACCACCATTCACAGGAGCAGTTTCCGTGTAAATCTGAAGCAGGTTCAGGTGCCTCACTAAAGCTCATTTTACAGAGATGATGCCCATAGATGGATGGCATGAGGACCTGTGCCTTAGTAAAGTGTTTCTCTGTTAGATAACTTGGACTATTTCACACTTTTTAAAATATTCAATTGAGGTGCTTTTCTTCTCTACTCATTGATTGTACATAGGACTGTGAATTTTAGCATTAAGTTACTGCTAGGCAATGTGCTGCTAAACTTTGCAGTTCTCAGCTCCATGCCAGACCTATGCCTACCTTTTCTGTGAGGGTTGACATTGAAATGATCTTTGGTCTTTTCTGAAGCAAAATTCAGGTAGATTAAAATTCAATTCATGCTTTTCCTGTAGAAAAAGGACAGACAAAACAGAGAGGAGATTGCTTGTATAATTAAATAAAAAAATTAGCTAAAAGCAATGAAGTTTTCCACCGGATGATGATCTTGTCTGTTTTATTTCATTTTTGGCTCAAACCATTCTGACTGGGATTTTTGTTTACCTGTGTTTAAACAGGCTTATCTCCACTGCAATTTTAAACATTTTGTATTGAGAACTACAGAGGGACCTCTAGATCTGGGCTTTTTAAAATTTAATATAAGTCCTTTTAAATGAAATTGCTTCAAGATATGGTTCCTTTCTGCTCTTCAGTAAAATTTCATTAAGTGGTTCAATCTAAAATATTGGATGGATTTATCTCAGAGTAAATGTTTTTATTATCCCCTTCAAAATAAAACACTTCTCTCAGAAAAAGATGGAAAGATTGTTTTCTGCTGATATGACTACAGTGCAATAATAATTGAGGTGACTCCTAGATTCTTTGTCAGGAATGGCATTTTTCTGCCTGGAAGGTTTCACGTAAATACGTTGTCATTGCTGTGACAGAAACCCTCCCCAGTCTAACCTAGTTCATCAGGAACCAGGGGTATGCACATCATAGGAAATCTAAACCTGGATTTGTTGGTTATGAAAGAAGTAAAAGGTATAGGGGGGCACTTTAGGCAAAATGTTTTGCTGCAGAATAATAAAATCTAGATTCTATTGAGCATGTAAGACTGGAGATCATAAGTGGTCTTGTTAAATTAAAAAATAGAAGATTTATTGTTTATTTTTAAAATAATTTTGTAATGTGCCTTGGTGGAATATTTGTCACAAAATTTTATCTCAAGTAAATATTGTCCTAATTAGTTTACTTCTATTCAAACCACTTTTTAAAATTACTTTTTTAAGTTGAATTGACAGTTTTTCATGAATTTGTCTGTGAAAATGTGGGTCAGGCTAGGTATCTCCTGTTTGTAGGAGATATTAGGGGTGTGTATGTATTAAGATTTTATGTATCCATGGTGACATGAAAGCATTCTAAAGTTATTTAGAACCTTATAACCCATGAATTATTTTTATTCTTGCTTGCTCAATTTCTAATTAACATTTTAGGATTATTAAAGAGGTAACTTTCAGTACAAGAGTCGTACACACTTTTATGCCTAACATTGCATCTGAGATACATTGTGATTCTTTCATCTTCTTTGTACAGATATGAGAAGAAAAACCCATAAGTATTAGTTCAAAGGATCACAAATATGTCCATGTGATAGTGCTTTAAGTGTATGTTGATGAAGCCCCTTTGCATACTGAATTTCAGGTTAAAATATCTCAAACATACCTATACTGAACATGAAAAAAAGGCTTTCATCTCAAAAGTAAGTTCTCTTCTTTTTTAACTTATGCAAGAACTTGGCTGACTTCTCATCATTACATTGGCCTTTCTATATATCTGCTTTTGGACTATTTCCAACTAGCTAGAAGTATAAAATGCAATTCCTTCTCCCCTGAGATTTTCAGTCCAAGTTTTCTCACTTCGGAGTGTAACAGGGCTCTGACTTGATTTTTAAGATGAATAATAGTTTAGATGAGAAAAAATGTTCTTGTGTGCCTATACAAACCAAATTTTAGCTTAGTTTAGGACACTAAACACATTTATTCATCTGGAGTATGGACAGAATATAAAGTGGTGATTGTACAAAAGCTTCAGGAATCAGTGATTCTAGGCACACCAGTGGATTTAGACTAGGTTTTTAATCTCTCAGCTCTGATTTAACAATAAAGCACAAAGAAACAATTCTATATTAATTTTTAATTTTCTGTATGCTGTTTAGTTACATTTTACATGTTAATGGTGGCTTCAAAGCACTATGTGAAGCTGCAGATCTTTTGAATTTACTCCCCAGAAATCAGTTATTGAGCTGAGATGGCAGTCAGTGGCTCAGCATTTTGTTTTATGGTCAGTGAATGAAGCCTGATGAAACTTTGCAAATAGGAGCACATGGCAAGAGGGTGCAGAGGCACAGTCAGGATTAGTGCCAAAGCTTGGATGTTGCCATAACCTTGCATGAAAGCAACGCTTCCAAGTGCTGCTGTTTGGTACAAAGGAATTTCTAATCACACCTGAAGTTCATCCAGAACCTTGCAGTAGAATAACTAAGTAACCTTCTAGTAAAATTGCTAATCACCTGTGGGACAACAAAATGTAAACAAAGAAATTATCTTAAAAATTATGATTGAAGCCTGTAGCGTTTTAATGACTTGGCAGCTATCACTGTAACGCTTTACAAACAAACAGAAACCAATACCGATTTGTCTCTTGGGCAGGGAAGCAATTGTGTAATGACTCGGATTAAATCCTTTGCTTTTAATACAAATCTCAAGACTGCATAATAAGGTACACTTAGAATCACAGAGTTTAAGTTGGAAGAGGCCTCTTAGATTATAGAGTCCAACTGATAAACCAGGACTGCCAAGTCCATCACTAAGCCATGTTCCTAAATGCAGGGGTGGTGACTCAACCACTTCCCTGGCAGCCTGTTTCAATGATTGACAGCCCTTTCCATGAAGAAATTTTTCCTGATGTCCAATCTAATTGAAGCTGTAGTGCAGCTGTGGTGGAGCAATTTTTTGAGTCACTTTTCTGTAGAGTTAATGAGCAGGCAGGATATTCTCCATGCAGAAAGCCATTATGTTTTCTACCTCACTAGCTACTTCAGACCTTCTGATGTCTGAAAAAGTATTGGGAAATGAGTAGAGACTTAAATAGGAAACACACTGGAGTGAAGAATAATATTGCTGTATTCCATATTTCTGCCATGAGAGAGACATGAAAATTGAATGGCTCTATAAAATTTGAGGTTGCCTTCTATAAAATACTCATAAGCAAATAAAATTACTTTTAGGCTATCATGCTTGTCTGTTGATTTCCCCAGTGGAGTTGATTTTAGATCCTGTGACTAGAGAAAGAAACAAAGAATTCCAGCTGAATGCAGAAGGAAGATGCCTGACATCAAATGCCAAATTCCTCATCCTGGCTTTGAATCAGACATGCCTTGCTCCAAGGAAGGAATTGGAGCATCACAGGTTTCTAAGAGCATGGGAAACGATACTGGGGAAAGGGAAGTGAAAACCCAGAAAAGCTGGGCAAGCGTGTGTACTAAAAGTGAAGAAAATAATTCTGTGGAGAGATATCCTTTGGCAAATTTGTATGGCACTGAATATTAATGTGCCAACAGTACTTTCCAGAAACATAATAGAGACCTTCAGGAATTACCAAAGTACTCACTGAATGTTTCTGTCTTGTACCACCTTTCAAGCCTTTCATAAAATTCCTTACTGACAACATCAGATCAAGACTATCAAGTTAATGGGCTTAAGGTGTGCTTATTTCTCATAATTTGTAAAGAAATAGTTGGCATGGTGTCTGGCCACTTTGATTCCTTAGCTCAGCAAGCCAGCACACACTTGCTTCCTTGAAGACAGTTCTTAGCAGGAATTCAGACCAGGTCTTAGACCTGTGCTGCAGTTTCTAAGTGAGACCTTTTGACCATTGTACTCTACCAGTTATCTGCTTTTTGAACACATAAATTATAGTAAAATTATATAGAAATATGTGGACTACAAAGATAAATCTATGTATGCATGTGTAATCATAACATGCAGTATACAAAGAACTGATTTCTTTCCCCCCAATATTCTAGAGAATGTCTCTGTAAAAGGATAGCTATTTCAAATTTGTGCTCACGGTGGGATTCAGAAGGCTGCAAAACAGATGGAGGTTGTCCTGCATAAAGTATTTGGGCTTTGCTGCATGGAAATACTAAGCATAACATGAGTAATTAGTTATTATTAAACTCCTGTCCAGTCTAATAGACAGGTTTGGAACAGAAAAATACATGGCAGGAAACTACTGCTCTTGGGAGGGGAAAACTGCAATACAGCAGCAGACAGCCTTCATTTTTCAGAATGCTTTAGAGAGCAGTGTTAATGTTCAGAATAAGTGACTTTTGAAAAATTGCTTTTAAAGTTATGTCACAAACATTTTTAATGCATGAAACAAGATGGAAGTCTGTGACCTACGCCCTGAAGTAGCTTAGATGTAATTTACACTTAGGAAATGCAAATTGCATGCAGATTTGTAGGATTTTTTGATTTGCATCATTAAGTGTGTAAAATTTATTAGGGAGACACTTTCATCCTTAGGGAGGTGGGAGTGTAGCCACTGTCATGTGAGCATAGTTGCATTTCTGGGTGAGAGGTGTAGGGATTGCTCATGTAATTTGGTGATGTAAAGGAAAACAAAGTTTTAGTGCAGGCTACTTTCACCCTACTTTCAATGGATGAATTGAAACACAGTCAAAAAGTCGAACTGTGACACCTTAATTAGAAAAGTAATTTAACTTTTATATGAGCTGAATCATCTCCATGTTCCTGTGGTGTCCAGATGTGCTAGATCTCTAACAGACCCCCTGCAGGTAAATGCCTAAACCAGCATGGATTATGTCCAGGCCCTCTTCACAGTAAGGTCCAGCCCTAGCATTTCTGTGTAGGTTTGCTAAGTTTTGCTAACATTCCTCTGTAACTAGTTCCTGCTTATTATGGGCCACCTTCCCAGAATACCGAAAGACACAGATATTGGATAAATATTTGACACAGAAGGTAAATGGCACAGAGTCCCCTTGGAGTATGTAAAAATTTGACTTCTATTACACTCATCTTGCTACAACTGATGCCAGCTATCTGTTCTTTGAATCCCCAGTGATTATTTTCTTTCATGTTAGACTTTCAAGGATTGCTACAAAAGGCAAATTTCCAGAAACTGATTTGTATTAAAAGGAAATCTAGACTTTAGACATTTGCTGTGTCATCAGTGGTTATGCACTGTGTAACTCAGAGCCCATCTCTGCCTGTCTCAGTGGCTTGCACATGCAGCAGTGGTAGGTATGGCATTATGTGGGACAAATCCTCTTTGCTTTGAGCTGAAGAAGCAGTTTGTTTCATTTTATTTAAGCGAGTGATCTCACAAAGCCTTTCCATTTGATGAAATGACTGATAGATCAATAGTATTTTATTTTTAATAAAGTTATTGTTTAATAAAGTCAGTTTAATCTGGAACCATATCCACTTGAAGTTGGTAAACTAAAATAGTTAAGGCAAAGAAGAATACATTATTCTGTTAAACTATGCTGTCATTATGTCAATCAATTTCCCTAAGTAGATGTGTTCCAATGGCTGATTCTATGTGTATGAAGGAAGTGTATCCTTCAAATCTTATTTGCAGGAGTTCATATGAATTTGTTTTTTAAAATTGCTTTTATATTTATTTACTTAATTGCTTGCCAGATGATAGAGATTTCTGGACATGGGCAGATATTCTACACTCGCACCTCTAATTTATGTATTCTGCTCTCAAAGAAGGTAAATTTGTGAGATAATAAAATCTGCAGCAAAGTTACTCCATCCAGACCTAAATTTTTTAAGCTGAATTCAACTTAGTATAAATCTTTCTAGATGTGCCATGATAATGGAATAGAAAGCATACTCTTAAAGTAGAATTGTTGCAGTGTGATGCCATTTCCTGTTTCACTTATCCCAACACCCCAGGTGTGCCAACCTCTCCTTTCCCCTCCCCCTGTCCCCGGGCTTAAAAGGAGACGGGACCATGTGGTCTGCATTCTGTTGGGAGCTGTTACAAGATTCAGAGGTCTGTCATCCTGGAATAAAACTCTGCGGCAGAATCCTCTCCTTTTTCTCTCCATCGTCGAGTGAAACTTTTCCACCAGAGGTAAGCTGAGTTTCTACTATGCCTGGATTTGTTCTGAGTGCCCAGCTGCAGCATCCAGCTGGCCAAAGGTATCTCTGAGGTGAAACACCACAGCTGCCGCCTTTGGCCCAGCAGCGAGGGTCAGACAAGGCCAGGCACCTCCCACCCAATAATATTGGGATTAATATTCCATATAGAATGAATTTTTGTGACAGGTGTGTTGGCAGTGATTTACAGATTCCTTTAGAATGGCATAAAAAGTCTTTATTTTCCTGTTATAATTAGATGAGTGTGTGTCCCATTTTTTCTGATTGCTGCTGGGATTTTTCCATTAAGAATGAAAACAAGCATCTGCCTTGTAGGGCTGTATGAATCACAATCGCAGATGAAATGTTGGTGGGAAGGCAGTGAAAAAGAGCCACCAGTTCCTGCTTGGTGGCTCTTGTATCAGATGGAGGAGACCAGAGGCACTGAGATGTTGGTGTTTGAAGCCACCCTTTCTCTGCCTTGGAAAGCTGATGTCACACTACTTGGGAGATGTAATTCCCTTTTCCCAAATGGCTAGGACTTCAAACCTTCTGTCAAAAGCAGCTGGAATTGCCCAACATTTCAAAAGCTGTGGGTGGGAGATGAAACAGGTGGTGTCTGACAGATGGGCAGAGTGACTGACCAGTGACCACACACAGACCCTGTGGTCCCTTTTCACCTGAAAGCAGCATGAGTGTCTTCCCTCACCAGCTGAAGATGAAGGAAGAGGTACTTGGCAGGGTTAGAGTGATCCTATGGCAGCTCCTGCCTCTCCAGCAGTTGACATAAAAGTGCTTTTAGCCCTGAGGGAAGCTGGGTACTAAATGTTAAACTTTACAAGGACATAACAAGTTCTGACACAATTTTTCCCCCTCCTTGTGGTTTTCCTTAAAATTAATTACTGGTGCTGTAAATGCCCCTTTTATTATGTATTTCTTCTGCTTGTCTCTGAACCTTGGCTGACAAACCCTTGGCTTCTCAGCAAAAGTCTTCTCAAACCCCTCCGAGATGGATTTTCACACTGTTTCTCATCTCTGGAGCATCTGCTCAACATCAATGAAAAAATAATTGCAGTAAAGTTAATTGGGTTACTATAGATTTATATGGTATAAAAAATATAGTCACCTTTTATTTGTCATGTTTCACTCTCTTATAATCTAGTGGGGAATGATGAACCTAAGTTGCTGATCCAAAGCACATTCCTTCTGTCTCTGGCCTTGCTTGTGTTACATAGTTTGTCTTAAAACAAATATTTGTTTGCTGTCAAAACAGAGTCAAGTCAGTGAAAAGTGGGAATGAGATGTGAAAAAAGTCAGAATCAGTAAAAGAAAAAACTTTAGGTGGCACTGAAGTCACTAGTAAAAGCTTTGTTTGTCACTGTGCTGGCCAAGGCACCTCTGTAAGTGGCTGTGATCCCCTAGCTCCTGGTAGTTGGACAGCTTGTAGAAAGAAGTAGAAAGAAGTCATTTGGGATTGTAATGAGAATATGTTTGTTCAGGGTTTTCTGGTGTTTTTACTCCTTTTGTATTAGCCAACTTTATTGGTCCTTATTCTTATGCCCAAGAATCTGAGGGTTTTTTCCCTGAACTCTGTGACTGTGATGTATAGAGTATCCTCAGTTTCTGTAGAATCTGAAGGGAACTGAAGGGCTCTCCAGGCCAGCAACTATACCATGTGTTTATATCCTTTATTTCCTTTTTCCCTCACCCAAGAGCTGTGAAGAAATCATCCAATGTGGCTGCATGTTGGGAGCTCAGGCAATAACATGTCCCTAAAAGTTTCTGCAAGCACAAGAGTAAACATGATAGCTTCTGGGCATGTTCCAAGACTGAAAAAAACCCCCTTCTGCCTCTCCTCAATCTCCTTCTGTTTGTAGACATGAACACTGTCAACAGCATTTGCTTCACTCGGGGGAGCATATGCATCGCAATATGGCCTTTAATTACTCAGTTGTAAACTGTTCCTCAAGTAATATGGAATTGTATCCATATTGCTCTGTAACCTCAGATCACTGCTGCTCGGCATGGGCCCCTTGTGTGAGAGGTACGTGGAATTGCACAGTAACATGTTATAAAATATTTACATGTTTTAATGCTGCCTGTAGACAGTGTTAATTTTTAGCTTTGGAAGTCTTGCGAGGCTGCTCTTTGCAGTGCACCCACACACTCAGCACAGCTTTGGTCAGTGTTGACCTTGGAGGACAGATCCTCACTGACCTCTCAAGCTACAGCTGGAGCTATGACCTGAGAAAGATTCTGGGGAGCAGTCATGCATGGGAAGATGATTTGCAATTGTGACGAATGTACACATCCTTGTGGGTTTATGCTGAAAAACTGCAAACGTTCACCTGACTTCTTTTGGAATTCCTAATGATTGAAGTCTCTATTATGAAGTGTCTGTTGATTTCAGTGATATTGTTTGAAATGCAGGCCTTAATTCTTCCACCAGACATGCTTGCACAGATGTAGTTACATAGAATTCTGCAGGGCTTAAATCTTACACTGCAATAGGCTGTGGTTTTTTTCTTTTTTTTTTCTTTTTTTTTTCTTCTTTTTTATTTTTTTTTCTTTTTTAATGCCTGCTCTGTAAGTCAAGAATGGACACATTTAAATTTTTCAGAATCAAATGCATGACCTAACATTTCATGCAGTGTCAAGACATTGCAGAGTGTAATTTTAAGGATGAAAATAGATATTGGTAAAAGGAAATGCTAATGTATTGAAAACTCTGCAGTCCCAAAGGATGCCACTGTAATGTAATTTGCTAAAGATTAAAGCAAGAGGGGAAGGGTCTGTACTGCCTGCCATACTGCACTAACAACAAACACAGCACATTTAAAAATGATTAATGGTGAGAGGATAAAAAACCTATTAATTTTAACAGATGTTAATAAACAGTATTTAATAGGAAGAAGGCTGTACAGGATGTCTGATATTTATTTATGTCTGGTCAGGGGTACAAAAAGAAAAGAGTATAAATTATTCCTGACATCTTGATTCTGTTGCATGTAGAAAAGCTATGCAGTTCTTTAGTTTATTATAAGCTATGTGACCTGTGTGTGGGGTTATGAAATGAAGTGTTGACAAATGCTTTCCTCTAAGCAGAAACAGTGCTGTCAGTCTGGAAATGTGGAATTGCTGTGCTTTAGCTAGCACTAACTCTTGGGCTCTGTTCTGTCATTTTGAGGTGTTTACTGTAATGTGTAAGTTTGAAGAAAGATGCTTTTTATCAAACCTAGGAGTAGGGCACCGGAAATAGTGTGCATGGCTGAGGACAAAGAAAAGGGGTAAGAAAGGCAGAGAGGGAGTGCTTATGACACTCTTTTTCCTTCAGAACCTTTGTTGTGCTATGGAAAAAGAGTAGTGTCCCAAGAAAGAAACCAGTTAAATAGAAAAACTAAAAATATCAGAACTCTATTATACATGAACATAAGGAGAAATACTGCAAATTAATTGCTGTGTGTAAAAGGAAGAGAAACCAGATCCATAATGGTGTAAGTCTACACAGCCCTGTGTGAATCAATGAGTCAATACTGAAGGAACAAATTGAGGGAGGAAGGTGCCTGGTTGGGCAGCATACACTCAGAATTGTGGGGCAGGGAGGATGCTGCATTCACTGAGGGTGTGGATGTGGAAAGAAGGGACAGAACCAAAGAAAAGCAAAGATGATGAAATCTCTTTCCCCTGCCCTGTGTGTATAAGACACTTGCTGCTGGATATTTAGAGCAGATCTGGGTGTAGAGCTGTGGGTTGGAGTGAAGACTTTTGACTGCACAGAGCCAGGTACGGCTCAGTGGAAATCTGCTATTGAATAGGTAATTTTTAGATGCATCATTCTTGTCTCCCTCCATGGTTGCTATAGAAGGAAGCTTTGGTTTTCCTAGCTCAAGTACCTCTTGTCAATTGACTTCTTTATGATTTGAATGTACTTGCAATAAATCTCCCAATCATGATAGATATGCAATCCTTGCTCAACAACTGCCATACTCTGTGTAAAAACATGACACATAGTCATGGAATGAAGACAATAGCACATTTCACTGCATTATCAACACCTGCATTTGCTGCGAGAATAAAATATATATATTAAATAGCAAAGCAGGAAGAGGCTGAGATGGGAGTACTGGGCAGGGGTCCTAAGGAGGAGAAGCCCTGTATAACACCAGACAGGCTGCTGAAGGTTCCTAGAGGAGCTATTGCCCTACTATTGAATAGGTTTCTGGGAAAAAGTGCTTAATGATGAAGATGATCTATGTTATGTCCCACTCTTTAAATTATAAAATTTAAAGCACCTCCTAATGCAGACAGAGCCCCAAGATATCATCATTTCTCTCTCAAAATTTAAGTCTAATTTCCACTGCAGTTTCACCACCACAATTCTTCTATAAGTTGCTTTCAAACTTTTGCTACTCTTTTCTCTCCAGAACTATGGACTTTTCCTCATTAATATATTTCAGAGAACCTTATCTCCTCCTCATCCTTCCTTATCCTTCATGGTGCTCCTATTGCCCCTGAACATCCTCCCAATGAAGCCTTTTTTCCTTTTTTTTTTATCTCTGTGGTGGCTGGCATCTCCTGCTGCCACAATACCTGTACCTGGTATTGTGGATTTTTTGGAGGAAAGGACTTAAACTCCCCCTCTTCTTCCAACCCAGAGGCAGACAGCAATTATGAAAACAAAAAAATCCAATAGTGGAGACCTCAGGGATATATCTAGGGAGGAGCAGACATAGTCATCTCAGATGCAGCTGTGAAGTGCCCTGATCTTGCCCAAGTCTGAAGCCTTAATGCAGAACAGTTCTTGGAGAGAGGAGGATGATAACAGGAAGGTAACTGATGTGGGGACCACCTTCTTACCTACTTCTCTCACTGTTAACAGGTAGGCTTGCTAGATGGAATCATAATCCTGTTAAAAATGTTAGGATCTTAGGCTTGCTTATTTAATTTGTCAGGAAAAGAAAAATATCAAAGATTGGTCCAGCACCCATTCATAAACTGCTCATAAGACTTCAGTTGGTTTGCTGTTGCAGAATTACAATATTTATTCAAATTTCAAAAGAACCCTTTTTCTAAAATTTTTTCTTGTCTTCTCTGTGACAGGGCCAGGCCTGGGAGCATATATAACGCAGTCTACCTATTAAATGACCAAATTTACCTCAGCTGCCCAAAGCAGATAGAAGGCTAGATCTTGTAGATTAAAAAAAAAATGTAAAAAATCAGTATTTAGTTTTATTTCTAGTGGATTAGGTCTTTGGTCCTTAGTATTTTCTCAGTCACCTCAGCCTAATTTCTGAGCACTAGAAGGGCCCAGAGACTGTGTTTTTTTCAAATCCAAGAGCAGCCTGGTACTCTGTTACACACACCTCTCAACTCCTTTTTGTTTCTCATGCAGATTTTCCTTCTCTAGGGAAGCTACCTGGTACCTTGCTCCTGAGCAAAGCTCTAATCTGAGCTCTGGAGCAAGGCATACTCCCTTCATTAGTCATGAGCTACATTTGCATAGCAGAGTATTCTAAAATTCTCTCGGAATAGCAAGGAACAGGCAACCATTACTAGCCTGGGGTCAGAGAGAAATTTCCTGTCAAGGCTATGTCATTCTATGTTTGTCTTGTATTTTCCTCCAAAGCAGGTGGTGAAGCATTGTTAGAGCAGGATATCAGATTAGACAGCCCAGGGCAATGTGTGCTCCTTTGTTCTCCTCCTTTCTGCCTCTGAGGCAGCTGGAGGTGGTGTACCTGTTTTCCAATCTCTCTGAGAGCCCAGGAAATGTCTGTAGCACATAGAATATTGCTTTTCACTGCAGATTCCTTATTTCTGTTGCAGACTAGTCCTGAATTCTTTAGTGAAAAGTGCTGTAGGAGTTTGTAGTGCAAAGTGGCCACCTGCACAGAGACTTTAAAGCTGTGTGACATTATGCTTCTCAATGCTTGTGCATTGCAAAGTGCAGGGAGGAGTGACCACACACAAAACCAGTCGAGACAGAACATGTGAGGAAGGGGGCATTCTGTTTTAATAGGAAGAGGACAGATATCATGGTGTCCCAGGTGGAAAGGAAAAGGGTGGGCAGCAAGAGCAGACTGTGCTTCTGCAACAAGTTTAATATTCAGGCTTTCATCTTTGCCTCTCGCTGAACATGTGTATGGTCTCTCAGCCAAACACATGAACCTCCCAGCTGCCAGAACTTGTGTGGCCATCTGCAGAGTGCTGGGGTGCTGGTGCTATGTCACTGGGGTCCTGTACAGAACAAGGCCATCAGCTCTGAGGCCACACGCAGATTTTGTCCAGAATTCCCTCCAGAGTACAAAACTGCATTACTGAGCCTTAATTCTATTTTCACTTATCATCTCCAGCTGTTTCAGCTGGTACTAGTTCTTTTATTAGTAACAGCTGTACCAAATTTCAGAGGCAATGCTCTTGTTAATTTTGCCTGAAGCGGATTCTGAATGTCTTGAAATATCCCTAATCCAATTCTGTGTTTAATATTCAACAGCAAATGGGAAGACCAGAAACATAGCCTAACACAGAGAAAGAAGAATATATTATTAAGTGAGTAGGCTACTTTTAGCTTTTATCTTTCTGTTACTATATTTGTTTTGGGGTTTATGAACATCATAAATTTCAGGGACTAAGTGGAGTCTATTCAGTCTATTAAGGCTCATTTTTTTTTAATACTCTAATCCCCTCAGGATACTCTTTGCCCTAATTGTTTCTTGAATGATCCTCCAGTGTTTAAGCTTCAGCCTCTGACTCATAAGCTATTCTGCATACACTTGTGGCCCTGTGTAAAGAAAAATGGGACATACGACATCTGTTTCAAATTTGTTTTTCTTTACTTTGCAATTATGCCCCTTGTCCTCTTATCTGTCTCCCAGAAAAAAAAGAGTAAGTGTGTTTGACATTACCAATACTGTTTAAGATTTTATATACCAAAATTAAATCTACTCAGACTGCTTTTTTATAGCCTATAAATTCAAATTTTATGGTCTCTTCTCATGCCTCTTTGTCCTCATATCAATAGGGCTGCTCTTCTTCTGAACTTTACAAACATTACAAACATTAGTCAGGCCCATGGAGCTGTGTGGGCCAGAAGGATTGATGGCATTGAAGGGAGTCACTGGTTTTGACTTGAGACTTAAATTCCATGTATATTTTCACATTATATATTTTTAAAAATTTCTATTTTAAAATTCTTTTGCATTATTTGGATTAATCTCTTTCAAAAGGAAATATTTATTTTTAACGTCAGTATTTTTAGACCAATATCTATTATTCACATTATAATTTTATTTCTGTAGAAGTCTTACTGAAAAGTGACAAAAGATCTTTTAAAAAAGTCCAGTCTATGTTCCTGGTAAAACAGCTTATTTCTCTGTATTTTCTAAGTGATTTTTCCAGCCTAATTTGAAGAGTCTTCCAAATTTGCTTGGAAACTATTTTAGTCTTATAGAACATAATTTCAGGAAGGATATTTGTCTGACATTCAGTCTGAATTTCCCGTTTTTGCATTCATGTAATGAATGATATGTGTATTTTCATGTATTGTACTAAAGGATGACTCACAACCCATAGCAAGAGCCCCTTCCCTTGTCCTTTAATCCTGTGCTTAGCCAAGCTACACACACTCAGTTCTTTTAATTTCCGTTTAATTCAGCCCCACTGTGCCCTGAGCATTCATTCCTGTTCCTGCTTTCTGAGCTCCCCCCAAGTGCCCCTGGGGGATTGAGCACTTGTCCTGCAGTTGTGCCAGCTGCCAGAGAAAAAGGCAATGGAGCCATCACAATTTACATTAACTACAGATTTGCTCCCATCTCGTGCATGCCTGCTGTTGTATTGCAATGTGATGCCTTCACTTAGGCACTCTCAAACTGCTTGAGTATTTTCTGTAGTTACATCTTCCTTGCAAATAGGTCTTACAAACAACACTGTCACTCACATTTCTGATCTAGCATTGACCTTTCCCACATTTCTCACTGACGTTATTTCATGTATTAGATTAAGGTCCTCTCAACAGCCATACCAGAGCATGTATTTATTTTAACGTATCTACTCATGGGAATTTTTAAGTGTATTTCTATGATTTCCAGATCTGTTCTATTTCCTCACCACAACCAGTTTCTGATGCACTTTCCTAGTTACTAAATGCAAATTTTATATTATGCAATGTTATGTTTTTCTATGTATTTGAAATCTATATCATATTTATACTTTAAATTTCTATATACTACTATGTTTTAACCTTTAAATTTCCTTAAGATTCTTTCCTATTCGACACGATCGATTAAAAAAACTTCACCTGGTTGTGAACTGCTGTTTTTATCATTGGTTTGCATTTTTTGTTGCAGAAATTTTAGATTACACTAGGTTTTTGTATTCAAGTGGCTGATTTTCATCTAGATAAGCCTTAGACACAGTATTTACTGTAGGAAAATATAGAATGCAAACTTTAAAATGTAATCAAGAACTTTTCTAAAATGATACAAAAACTCTTATGTTCTAGGTGTGGGGTTTTTTTTTTTCACAGAAGAAGAAGGAAGAGAGGGGAAAACCATTAAATGGTGAGTGGTGGAGGAAACAGTCTCGTCAGTCTATGTTTTCTTATTCAGGAGAGATAGAAAAACAGGAAAAAGGCAGAGTATTTGGAAAACATACCCGTTTTATTCTTTTCATCATAAAGAAGTGAGGAAAATAAGGAGGAGAAAATAAGAACAGTAAATTTTCTACTTTTTAAAAAATGTGCTTCTGATTTTTCATATTAAAATATGAGGACTTTAAATGTTTGTTCTTACTGATGGTATTTTGAGGACAGTATGGAAAACACTGATGAATTTTCAGTAGCTCCCAGGGGTCAAACAGTGCTTAAGGTCTGTGTAAGGTCTGTGTAAAGTGTATCTGTGTGTCTGGGTTGGCCCTTTCTCAGGCTCCTTTCTACTCCCCACCCTCTTTTCCTGTGACTGTTGATGCCTGTAATCCTTCATTGACATAGTTACCAACAAAAGAGAGGTTCTGTACCAGCTTGCACAGGGAGGTCAAGCACCGTGTGTCAGCCTGCAAGCCGTGCAGCAGCCATGGGTGTTCCATCAATGAAACACACAGCAGAGAGGCAGTGGAGTGGAAAATATGGTGATAAGTTCTGGGACATTGCTTTTGCAGCCACACACCTTAGTCTTGAATTGTTCCATTTGCTGAGTCTATGGGGAGGTTTCCAGCTCCAGGATCTATAATTTTCTCCCTGCTGCTTTTCGTTGACAAATGTCTCTGGTGGTGAGTGTATGAAACTTGATAGACTGATTGGCCTTAAAGGGAATGCTCTGCTGCCCAGAGACTGCTCCTGGACCTTCCAGCAACTGCAGCAGCATGCTTCAGCTGAGCACTACCCTTGGCTCTGTGTGCCTCACTCCACCAAAGGGCAGGATTCAACCAAAGCTCATGTCTCAGAATCCCGAAGCCTTTTTCTTTATTACACTAGAGAAAATCAATTGTAGTCACACAAAAAAGTAGGTCATGAAGGTATGTACTCTTTCCCTCTCCTTGAAATGAAAAATGTAGATGATTAATCTCTATGCAATCTATTTCCAGCTTTGGCTTCCAAGCAGATGCTGTCAGAGAAAGTCGTACTTTTATTCTTTACCCTGAGGGACACGAGGCAGAAGACAGAAAAATGGTATCCTCTATGTTTAGAACTCTAAGTAACAATAACTATATAAAAAATAAGAAGTCTATGAGCTCATGTGGATTAAACCATAATAAAACTGGATTAAACCAGTAAATATCACAGCAAATACTGTGAAAGCTTTGTGAATAATGGGAAGAGCTTGTCTGGGTGTAAGTACAAAATGAATGGCAGCCCTTTGTGGTGTGCATGATAGCCTTCTTATGGAGGGCTGTGGGGCAATACAGATTCAAAAAATAAGGAGTGCACCTAAGTGATAGGGAAAGATAATTTTCAGGCATTCTCCTGAAGGTAAACTAGTGAAAGAAGACCAGAGAGCTGAAAGAAAAATATTTTTCTCATTAAAAGGCAATGATCAAAGAAGGAAAACAGCTGGTAAGTCAGAGGGCAATATCACTAGGATCAATTGCTGTACAAAAGAGAGGTTAACCATCACATACTGGGGTGTTTAGTATATTAGGGGAGGATAGCTGGCAAGTGAAAATACTTTAAGATATCCAATATTTTATCGCAGCTGCTGTAAAGCTTGAATGTCCCCCTCCCTTTGACTGTGGTTCAGTTATGCAGGGAACTTGAAACTCAAGTCTACTCAGGAATTTTCAGTCTACTCCTTGGAAATTCAATGAGACCATAAAAGTTTCTTTTCAGAAGCAGCTTTTCCAACACACTAATGGGATTAAATGCTCAACTCCTGTTGACTCTTAATGTAAGTTAGGCATCTGACTTCCCTTTATGCCTTTGAAAAACTCCTTGTTAATCTTCACAGTTTACAATTTGCCCTCTGAGACTGCTCTCTCTTAAAATAAATAGACTCTGATCCTCCTGAGAGTTTGAAGGGCTCTACATATTGAAGAATTCTCCCAGGAATGCAGTATATGTGGTGAGGGAGAAGTCTCATTCATTATTTTGCCCAGGATCACTTATGCAGTTTTGTGCATAAATAAGAGCCTAAACATTCACCACTTCAACTAATAAATGAAAGTAAAGGTGCACAGCAAAGTATCACAGTCGTGTGGTGGAGTGCTGTAAGAGCAAAGCTAAATCACTGTGGCAGTATATGATGCATGATTGCTAAAGTTTGATCTTATTTAATGGTACTACCCAGGCAGGAAATCTGCACCACATTCCACAGCCTGTACACCTGTTTGAATTCTGTTTAAGGAGAAAGTAAGCAGAGAAATGTCCTTGCCCAAACATCACATATTATAAAGAAACACTCCCATTGCCTCTTTCTAGACTTACAAAGTCACAAATCTTCTATAGTTTTGAAATAAGCTGCACTACTTGAGCTGATGCTCTGAAAGTGTCATCTGCAGACATCTTTGCTGCTTTAATAATTTATGTGGCTTTATGTTCTCCAAAATTTATTACTCATGACTTGATTAGTGGCCATATCACATCCTGAACTAACATCATCCTTCACTAAACCATAAACAGATGTGTGTGCTTCACACCTGCTAGATAATTGACATTCATCTTGTCACTCTATTGACATTCTTAAAAAGAGCAAGTGGAAGATAGAGACAGTCTATGGAGGCAGAACAAAGAACATGGAAGCACCAATCAGGAAAAGACCTGGAAAAGTAAATGTGTATTCCCTGTGTCAATCAAATACCAGCTGAATCAAAGGTAATCTGAGCTTCTAAATTTAATGATCTCTGAAGCAGTGAAGCAAGCTTAAACAGATAATCCCTACAAAGGGTGAATGATAACATAAAGCAGCGAAGCCACAAATATTTCAGATTCAGTCAAAGAAATTCACTGTGATTGTCCTCAGGTCTGGCAAACTTTAACACAGAGAGACCAACCCTGAGACAAGATTAAGGATGCTTTTTTATAAGTCATAATGAAACTGATAACTAAACAGAAAGAGCAGGAGGAAAAGAGTACCTTGGAGGAAAAGAGCAATGCCTTTTCCTAAAGACAGAAGACACTTACTGAGATTCTCAGCAAAAAATGAATTCAAATCCTCATATTTTATATAAAATCAAACACTTAGGTTTCTTTTTTTTTTTCAGTAGACTTTCTGAGAGAAGGTAATTTGAGAGAGAGTCCTCTTGCTGGTAGACCAGAATTGTCATCCTCTCATAGCCTGAAATTGACACCTGAGAAGTGCGTGATTCAGTGGAAGCCAAATTTACATTTGTCACTTGCTTGAATTTCCATGCAAATCTAAACTAAACTGATTTTGCACAAATTTGCATAAAGATTTAGGAAGATTCCTTAACTTTATTCTTCTAGATGTCATACAAAAAGAAACAACTTCACAAACATTGAGCAATTTATATCATTATTTCTATTTCTGATTAGTGAGTCTAGAATGAAGGCGAGGCCTTCTTTGCATACTTCTGAAGTTATGAGTCTGTCTGAGCAATCTGTGCTGTTTTGTTTTCAATCTCAGTCCCTGGGGTGATGGTTTCTGGCTTGTGTGTCTGCCAGCCTAACAACAAACACAATTGTTTTCAGAAAAAGAAGACACTGAGCATATTTATCTATATTTAGCACAACCACAAGATTTGCAAGCCTTTTCATTACTAGTGAAATTATTCCTGTGTCACCACTCATACACTGACGGATGTTTTGTGAAACCTGATTAAAAAATGTAGCAGTGAACAGTGCTGAGATACTCGAGTTAGCTCTGAGCTTGCTATTTGGGGCACTAAAAGCTGTGTGGTACTTCAGAACTTGGCTGTATGTAGGTTCCTCAGCAAACCCAGCACCCTGCAAGGTGTGCTCACACGATGCTATTTCTCCCAGCACAGTAACTCTGTGTGTCCTGGGTGGATAAGTGTCCCTCTATTCCTGCACGGCTCAAGTTGGTGAGGGGAGTTTACTCATCCTTATGGGAGAGCACTGCTATGGCAACATTTTTGAGACAGACGTGGTATTCTCAATGGCAGCTGGTTTCCACTGCAGAAGCAACAATTGGTCTGCATGAGATCTGGAATATATACAGGGGTAATGGGTCCTTCCTGCAGTGGTTGCCATCAAAAAAGTCATCATCTATTGGCAACTCTGCCAGAGCAAGACAACCAGAGTGCCTGACTCTGTGGGCTGCAGCAATAGTGACTGTAATAGCTGCTCTACTGCGTGGTTAATGTAATGTAATCTCTAGCACTGAATACATCTGACTACCTGTAAAGTTGTGGCAAACTTTGCTAGAGTGTATAAATAGAGGAGAGTGGAGAATACTTTACTGCAGGGGGATAGAAAACAACAACATAAGTCAGTGGAACATCTTTCAACTAATTATTCTTTCCTGTGCTAGTTAATTTTTGCTCTTCAAAAAAGGTGTTACTGATGTTTATTTTGGTTTTAAATGTTACTAGGAAGTGTTAATGGCTTCTCAAAGTGCTTGCTACAGTACTGCTTAGCTGCAGTTAGAATAAATTATTGAAATTGTTTTGGCCAAAGAAGGGAAGGATCTTTTTTGCTTTTTGAGATATGTGCCGAATGTATGGTTACTGGCTTACTGCAATTTATGTTTCATTTAACAGCTGGACCCAGATATGTACTTTCTGCCAGTAGTTGTTTTCACAAGGCCCAGAGGTGGGGTTCAGATCACCACAGAGGCTTTATTTTACCTTTCTTCTTGCACACTCACATCCCCATTTTACTCCTCAGCAAGGAAGACTTTATTTTGGATTAGGGTCCCCCATGATATTTCAAAATAGTGTAAGGATGATTGAATCCTTATATTTATCTTCACTTAGAAAATAACCTTCAACATTAGAATGATTTTGCATCCCTCTTCCACCAGTATTGCAGACTCCAAACCTCAATCTTGGGGTTCTGGCTTACAAAAACCCCACAAAATAATACTGATGGAGACAGATAATGTACTGAAATTACCAATGTCCAGTACTACACAATTTACCAAAATGTAATATAAATAAATATAAATATAAATAATATAAATTATAAAATGTATTTTACCAAAATGAAATGCTTTCCTCATTAAAACTGTTCCCCATAAATGGTGCATAACTTTTATTTATTACTTTCTTGCAGATTTTGAGAAATGTGTGTACACTATTTGCTTCAGTGTAGGTGCTCTGTTAATTTTATTGTGTGTCAAGAGAACAAGTGATGAACATTGTATCTGTGTTTAGGGACATGCAGAATAAACTGATTAATTTTCATCAGAGGATGTATTATAATATTCTACAAAATACTGTGCACAACCATAAAATACTAGAAGACATAGTGTGCAGTACAATTACTGCATGACTGCAAATAGTTTCCAGCTCTATTTTTTTCTGGAAAAATTGATCTACTGGCACATAAAGTTCCATACCTTTAAAATGACTCTAGATGAGCTGGCAAAAAAACCCAAAAAAAACAAACAAACAAAAAAAAACCTGTTAAAAGAAAGGCGGCATGATATAACTCAGAATGCAGCCTCTAATGGCTCTTCATGAGCTACAGGTAACTTATTAACATTTACATTATAATTTCATTTTCAAGGTTGGTAGTCTAGAGGCAGATGTTTCTGTGTACTAAATACAAGCGTACTCCAGTTCCTCTGCTGGAGGGAACTTTCAGAGAGCAGGAAGTTGTGTCAGGGGAGGTTTAGGTTGGATATCTGGAAAAAGTTCTTCCCCCAGAGGGTGGCTGAGCACTGGAACAGCTTTCCAGGGAAGGAGTCACAGCACCAAGCCTGAGACTGTTCAAGAAGCGTTTGGACAATGCTGTCAGGCACATGGTGTGACTGTTGGGGATGGTTCTGTGCAGGGCTGGGAGTTGGACTTGATGGTGATTGTGGGGTCCCTTCCAACTCAGTTTATTTTGTGATTCTGTGAATATTATGAGCTACTGCTACATTAGTACTCATTTTCTAGTAATATTTCCAATGTATCACAGTCCATATATTATGAGATTTTAGTTGGAAAAAAAAATCCATTACCCTTTTTTTTTTTTTTGTAGATTTCTCCCTCTCACAGATCTGTCCAAGATGCAGTTCCTCCCCCGCGGTTGCCTCAGCAAGCCTTAGGTCCTTGTGTGCTTTTGACCCTTTCAGCAGGCAAACCAAAAACCTACAAGTCAGTGTGAGGGGAAACAAAAGTAAATATTCCAGCCCAGCAAGATCTGTGGAGTGGTGTGACCAGTGGAAAACACGCCCAGGCTAGAATGGCCAGGCCGTCTCCAGCCGAAGGGGCGCTTCCCCACCACGAAGCCGGGTATTGCGCCTAAGGCACTAAACTGCCTTCAGGACATTGGCCGCTGTGAAACTCCGAGCCGCAGGAAGAAGAGGCGTCTCTCAGTCTCTTTAGTTTAATCGGGTTTATTAGGTCCCGAGGGACCAAACACTCCCAATGGAACCAGGAAACGACGGCTCAGAGCAAAGAGCTGAGAGCCCCGAGGTGAGGAAAACCTCGGGTTTTAAGGGAGATGGGAGGGGTGAGGGGTAACAAATCAGGAGAGGGAAGGGAAGGATACATTGGGGATTGACATAACAGTAAAATGAATCATGTACAACTAAGGGAGGGGCCCCGGCCCCTGAGCCAATCACCCGACACCCTGGCCAGAAGCTTCTGGAAAAAGAGACAGGGGTGCCGAGTGACAGGCAGGCAACCGGGGGTGGAGAACAAAAATGATACATGTGATAACCATAGAAACTGGGGAGGGGTTTGGGGATTGACAGTTAACTGGGATTGGGGCAGGACCTTTTAACATGAATGATGGGGGTGAACAGAACAAATGCAAAACGAACCACAACAGATCTGGACTCTGAAGCTGTCCTATACCTGAACTCATTGGTCTTTGGAAGTTACTCCAGCTTAATGTCAATGCCCAGAATCAGGAAGTGAGTCTGTGTCAGTGTTTCAGTTTTCATAAAGAATGAACTTCTGTAATTTGCCTCCCACTGAGCCCTCTAAGGGTCCCTCTGAAACTTACCTTCCTGAGTCTATGAGATGGTGCAGCTTGGAGCACGTTGGCCCAGTTTGTTCTGAGATGGATGAAGGCTGGATGATGATTTGCTGAATGAAGATGAGATTTTGTCCTCTTCTGGACATCATGACGTCTGTAAACTCTGAATTGTCAGATAAGGATTCACTCTGGGCTCCAGAAGACAAGGGGGCACTTATCCCTCAAAAGCTGGTATATGTCTGTCTTAAGACAAACAAGTGAGCAAACAGACCAACAAAATGAAAAGGTAAATATCCTTCTTGATGCTTTTGCTCTTCAAATGCTGCCAGTGACACATAGCCTCTTAAAAGCAAAATATTGCTTGATTGGAACCAAAGACTGACTGAGAAATCATATGATAAGCTACTAATCTATCTATATGATTTCTGTGTCCTTCTAAGTCTCACTTTCTTTTAGGTCAGAGAAAGCCTCTGTTTCTCCCCATTATTCACTCTTGGCAGCTCTTGGTCTGTTTGATTTTTTAACCATCCATCTCTTTTGAACAATATTTTGAGTGTTTTTAGTGTCTCTCACTTTGTAAGATGGTGTCTAAAAATCTGGAATGGGATAGGATGCTTATAGAGAAGAGTTTTAGCTATCATAATTCAGGTTGTATGCTGATTATTTATATGTGAGAAAATGTTGCATTTTTTTCTTTTTTGCACTTCCTAAAGCTGTCACAAATAAACAATGTTAAGGCATATAGAAAATATTGCAGTGTAAATAATAGCTAAGCTGATTTCTTAATGTATTGAATAGGAAGTAATCCTATCTGTTACAGCATTATCCTATGAAATATGAATAAAAGACTTGAAAAAGGAAAAAGACAGATGTATAATGTTTATCTATGCTATTCCATTTCAGCATCTTTATTTAAGATGTTGGATTATCATTCCACAGACAATTTGAAATGGGAATTTAATTAGTTTATAGTAATTGTAGCCTGGTAGTAATAGAAATTTTTTTATTGAATATGGTACAGCATAAAGCAATGACAGCTGGGCACTTTATAGAAAACAGGATGTGTAGTATTCTGTTATTAGGATCTGTTGTTCATTATTTCCAACAGTATTTCCTGAGCTGGTTGTACATAGTCTCTGTAGCATATAGCATTCTTTCTGACTTTATCTGAGGAGGTATATCTCAGCAGCTTGTCTAGAATAGCTTGGCTCTATTATTATCAAAAGGAAGAGAGTTTAAATAACAGAAAATTACATATAATAAGAAACTTTACAGTTCTGATTCCAGGATGTAATGTTATATATTGATAAATTAAACAGCAGCAGGCAAGACTCTGGATTCTGTTGTCTGTACTAATGAGCTGTCAGTGTGGTCTCATGTTTGGTTGTTGTGGTCCTGAAAGATGGTTTGGAAAAGGACAGTCATCTGTAGGATGGAAACTTGGAAACACAGATCTCCAAAGCTATTCTGCTTTGGCTGGTCTTGGTGCCAGAGATAAAATTCTGGCTGTGTATAATTTGTGAACACAGGCATAGCCTAAGAGATGTCATAACTACCAATTTCCAGAGCATTTTCTTGATATTATCTATTTGACAAAAAAGATAATCCCATGTTAAGTGGTAAAATTCTTTACAGAATTTAATAAAGCCTGCAACCTTAGAAACACCAACAACTACTTCCCTTCCCTTCAGAAAGATAATCTAGTAGGTTTAACTCTGAAGCTTTGTTAAATCCCCAATTTTTTAACAATGGCTGGTTTTGTAGTTACATTTTCAACATGGAGAAAAACAAGAACAGAGATCATGTTTATTTTTAATATAAACCTCAGTTTCAAAAAAAAATTCAATATTTTTCAGCAGTCTTGTACATGAGTGAAAATGAAATGAATGTCAGGTTCTGTGGTATCATCCCATAGAAAAGCTCTAAATGTTGTTTTTAATATAATTTTCATTTCAAATCAGCTTAATTATAGAGTAATCAATATGGTTCACCAAATACCTGTAATATTGCTGACCCAACAATAAATTTGGGATGTAATATTTCATTGGCTTGCCTCCGTTTGCAAAATATCACATTACATTAAATTACAGCATCATCTATACTTAACCTTGTGTACACATGTGCACACATATGCACATTTTGCTTAGTTAAAATAGTTTGTGTCATGAAACATGATTTATAATTAACAAAATAATTTTTCTTTCCAGTTAATAAAAAGATACTCTGATTTTATCAAATTATGTCTCATATAAATGGGAAACCAAATTAATTAATAAAGAGAAACACTTCATATGAATGCTAAATTATGTTTCCCTCTATTCATTAACAGCTTATGGTTCATTAGGCCATTAAATTTTTGAACTCCAGTCCTTCTTTATCAGTTTCAACAAAACCATTAAAATTAATCTTTATATGACTGCCTCCCCCTTGACAACTCTCTTTATATGACAACTCTCCCCCTTGAAATCAGCAGTATAATTATGAATAGTCGTTACCTGGTTAATTTCTAGTACAAAAAATCTTTGCATCTCACTAGTGGTCTAAGATGAAAATATAAAAATGTCTGCTTTTAAAATTCAAGGATAATTGCTTCCAGCAAAACTAAGTAGTCACATTTAATTTTTTTAAATCAGAACCAGGGAAATATTTGTTTAAGTAGTTATATTAGGTTTAGAGGGGAAAAAAAAATAAAGTGACTTAAACTGCAGCCATGGTAAAATGTTACAATACTAGAACCCACACGCTACTGAAAATTTAGCCCTGCTATCAGAGTCTATTGAGCTGTGTGGTGACCTTCACTGCATGTGTGACAAAGGAACCTGAGCAAGATTGTTGTTTGTGTCTACAAGAATTTATATATACACTTTGTAATGGGTATGCTGAAAAAAGCTTAACATATTAGTATCAAGCTTAGGCATACATGTTGTTATTAAAGCTCTCTGGTTTTATTCCAGCAGAATTTCCTAGATTCCTCTGGTGCTGTTTTCTTGTTGTGGCAGAGTACGGAATGATTTACTGGGGTCTTGATATGTAAACTGTGTCCCAGGCTGATGAATTTCTGCTTGAGATTTTATAAAGGAGCAGAAATGAAAGTGGTAATCACCTCACACAAGCATCTCAGAACGTGACAGACATGAGGGATTTCCTGAAAGTGTGCTCAAATTAGGGAGACAACTTCAGGGAAAATTTTGGCATGTGCTCAATTTTGACTTGGAGAAGTGGCAAAACCAATGATTAACTGTCATTTATACAAACCCCTGGAACATTATTGTGAAGAACAGGAAAGGTGTAAGCATAAAGTCCAGCCTTTAGGAGCATATTTGAAAGTTGTGTTTGTTTACAATAATGCCATGTCTTGGCAGCCCTTGTTATATCATAGCTTCCAGCAGCTGTGGGAGTTGTGGGTGTGTGATGCACAGTTAGTGAGCCCCAGGCAGTGTACACGCCCTCAGCCAGAATCCTGCCACCTCTTCTTGAATAATTTCTTCCTGCATGCTACCTCAAATACAGGTCTTTACGATGGTAGGAGAAGAGTGACTACTCAAAAAGAGTGCTTTGTGGCATCAAAAAATTGTGTTTCTGTTACCAAAGAGAGTGTTGTGGTCTAATGTCCATGACATACACAGAAATAGAGCACTTTTATGTATTAGGCCTCAGAATGCCAAAGGTTGTACTATCATCAAGTAGAGATCATTCTTGTGAATTCAAATAGTAGGAAAGTTACAAGCACAAGGCACATTATAAACCAAATTTATTACTAACCTGTGGCAGTACCAAGTTTGCAGTCATGCTACAAGTAGCTTCACTCTCTGGCTCTAAGGATGAGTGAAGGAAAATTTGGTTGGCAGTAACTAGCAACAAGTATTGAGATGTATATAATGGGCATAGTTGCCCTTTTCAGTCACCAAATCCAGGTAACAAGATTGTCTTTAGCATCACCTGCATTACAAAATATAGAATGATTCATATCTTGTTTCATTATCACTTTGGAGTGACCTACCCGGTGATAAGAACTTTCTTGGTGCATTTCCCCTCAGCTGAGCATGCCTGCCTGTTACTGCCAGTATTCCTCTCAGCTTTGTTCCCTCTGATTAAATCATGGGTGTGGAGACCTGATTTCTTTAAAGGCTCAGCCTTCTGTGGAACACCATTTCTCTTTTAAAAAAACCCTCAAACAATCAGGGAGGGACTTTATTAAAACTTTAACTAGGGAAGGTATTGGCCTGCCTGCCTAAATGTAAATGGACAAGCAACAAAAATCTTTGATAAGGCAGGACTTGTGGCTGAGGACAAGAATGCCAATATGTCACAGTTCAGCCACAACCCATATGTTTTACAAACTCCTGTGGTATTCCCACTGCTAAAGAGCAATTACTGTACAGGTTTCTGATTCTTCTGCTGTAGACTTTTTTTTTTTGTTATCCAAGAGTGTCAAGTTGCCTATGTTCACAGCTGAAGAAGACTCTGTGACGTGGGTGGAAATAGTTTCCCATGAGGGAATGAAAAAATAACCCAGAGAAATGGGATTATTGACACTGGGGAGCACCAGTTCAGCTGTAAGGCTTGGTGCCACAGAGCTCAGATCTTGGTGTTCCAGCTAGAGCAGGCCTTCTGAAGTGCATTAGGCTGTGTCTGCACAAGGATGCCCTGCCAGTTGGCCTGGATTTCCCCATCTATCCACTTTATGCTGCTTAAAGGGGTACATCTAACATAGTGAATCCTGTTTTCTTGATTTTACAGTGTAAAATAATTTTGTTTTGATGAGCAAGTCTGACATATTGGACTGATGTGTTGACTTAGGCAAAAACTATGTCCGGTGTGTCTAAAACCCTAAACATGGCTCTAGAAATAAATTCCATCTCTTTCTTATCAACCAAACACCAAAGGAGTAAACATTCTACCTCCACCAATCTCCTGGAACATGTAGGAGTGCAGTTTTCCAAACTCCTTGGGAATGCTGATTCCTGGATGAAGGTGTAGAGCTCCCAAGCCTGTGCTACCCTGGCAGAGGAGAGGTGGGCAGTTTGCTTCCCAGACAAACCAGGAACCAGAGGGCAACCAGAGGAGTGAAAGGGTAACTCTGAAGCTTACTGTTCTCATGTGCTGTCCTTACCCCTTCCATGACAACAAAATCAGTGAGTAAAAGTTAGCCTAGAATGTTGTGGGGGTTTTGTAGCAGCTAAAGTACAAGTAACTTTTGAAAAAGTGTGAGCCTATTTTTTGTAAGTTAGAAAATGTTCAGACACTTGGTGACAAGGACATGCAAAAACAAATGGCCTGGGAAAATGAAGAAGTAGTGAAAGGTTTCTTCTTATTAAAAAAGAACAAAAATAGCAACAGTGGAAAGGACATATAAAAGCCTGGAAGATTTTCAATTTAATGAGAATGGTAAGAATATGAAGCACAAGTTCAGGATGTGCAGTAGTATTTTATACATATGTTTTAAAAGACAGTAGCAAGTGAAAATCCTTCCTGGAATTCTAGTTGAAAAAGTGACATTTATGCCATGAAGAGATTGAAATTTTCTTCAGTGAATTTCACTATGCAGATTTAGCAAAAACTTTATAGGTAAAAGTTTGATTTTATTTAATAACAGTACTGACAGAAAAGTGAGACACACTAGCCATCTTTAATAAATCCCAAGAGCTCCTTTCCCTGTTGAGTTGGTTTCTGTGGAAAAAGTGAGAAAATGTTGTGCTTAATCATCATGAGTGCCTGAGAGCAGACAGCTGGTCAACTAAGGAACAAGCCGCGCTATTTGATTTGAAATAAAAGCCCACTTCTCACATTTTGAAAAAGTTTTATTTACCTTTCATTATACAGGAAGAAAGACTATCTGTCAGTATAGAAGAGATAATAATTTACAAATTGTGAAAGTTAAATGTTTATTTAAGAACTTTAGGTTTTTATGCTCCTTAATGAGTGTCAGTTGGAATGTGATAACAAAGTGGTCTGTTCAATGCAGTAAGGCTGAGGAAAAAAACACTACTTCAAATGGAGATTGGACTATTTATTGCACTTTAAGAGAGCCTTTCTCCATCTGAGGCAGATATGACAGTTGTACAGATTGTACCTTAGATTTAAATAGTGTCTTAAAACAGCCCATTATACTTTGTTCTCATTATCATATTAAGTGGCAAAAGAGATTCTTCACTGTAGTTATATGAATTTTAATACATTGGGATGCTGGTTGAGTTAGAGTACTTTTTACTTTGCAAACAAACAATAATATCCATTTAATTTTTTTCCCCAGTATATTGAGCACAGTGAATTGCGTGTATTTACAGAGATATCTTGACCATACTTGAACACCATACCCAAATGAATTATTTAGGAGACACCAAATAGATTAGAACCTGTTTCTCCTCACCTGAGATTGCCTAATTGAGTTTGGGGTGGCCAAGCACAATACACTTAAGTACTTCAGCTGCAGAGGTGAGCTGAGACATAGCCTTTTGCTGTTTATGAGTTACCTGAACAGATTATTTCAGATAAAGATTTTCATTCTGTTCCTGAAGAGTTTCAAATACTCCTAAGGAGAAATTAAGCAAAGCACACCCCAGCTATTGCTTATGAGCTAACAGTATCAGACAGGTTATCAGAATGTTTTGCAGACACTTTCAAAGTGCTCTAGAGAAAAAAAAAGTAAGTCAAAAGTCTGCCATACAGAAAATTTCATCAAAGTAATTTCTCAAATGTCAGAGATTAATTAGGTTTGATTTATTGGATTGTGTTTTAGCAAAACATCTAAGAAAACAGTAGAGTAGATGTATTTTCAAGGCCTGAGTAGACATGCCTTGACCAAGAGTCAGTTCAGGGAAGGATATTTTCTAGGAGAATGTTGCAGTCTGTATTTTCTGTTGCAGGATTACAACAACAGGTATTGAAAAACTGGGAAGACTCTGTACTTCAACACAGAAACTTGCAGAAAGGGAACAGATTTGCCAGTACTGAGGAAACTTTTAGAAAGGGAAAAACGTGTACATATATTGCTGTAGAAACATGGGGCAAATATTCACATTTTGACCAGGAACAGAGTAAAGATACTTCTGGACTGATGGTCATTATGCCATATAGTGTTTTACAAGTCCAGTTATACAAATACTTGGAAAACTTAGCTGTACATAGCTACTTCAGTGCTTTCTAATGTAATTATACAAAGTATGTGCAGCTCATAGCTTCATGGAGGGTAAATACAGTAGACATGAAACATACAACCTCAGTGGTTTTAATTTTCATGCATGTTGTCACTGTTGCAGAAGGAGCCACTCTGCTGTGAGGACACTCTGTTACAATGAACACCAGAGGAGAAGCTGCCTGCTGCCTCCAAGGACCTGACATTTGTTCTTCCCTACCTGGCTGCTCCACCTCATCTAGAATGAGTATTATCATGAATTATGGCATATGACATTTCCTCTGTAGATGAACTGTAGCCCATCCCATTGGCAATCTTACAAGTGAACCAGTCATCACTTTACTTTTGGGAACTTCCAGAACCTATAAAATGACTTTGCTGTGGAAATAGCTAAGTTTTCATTTTTTGTTCAGGACCAGTGACAAAGGAAACCAGATGCATCAGTATGCCATATCCAATTTTAAAAAGTGCCAAGCAGACAATATTTGATATTTAAAAAGAAAAGAAAGGCATATCTTAAACTGGAATAGTTAAAAGTAATTATTTTGTTTTTTGCTTAAAGTGGTAGGAATCATATCTTCCAAAGACTAACCCAAGCTTGCAGCAGGCAAAAGAGTGAGGTAGAATGCTAGAGGTAGCATGTTGTTGGTGTTAGGGGCACCTTTCATTTTCTATAACATCTTTTATCCATCCCCAAGACTGATCTGTGTACTACTGAACATGGTTTGGTTTTTTAAATTCTGCTTTTTTGAAGCTTGCTTGAGTATTAAGCTATGGCAAACATAAATTACATGTAATAATTTTGGTAAACAAACATTGAAATCTGTTATACAGCAAACACAAGAATCTAAGAAGCATTTTAAAGCTCTATATTAATTTATTCTAAAACATGGTAATGTTTTGGGTAAAATTAGGTAAAATGTATTGTATTGAGTGACTTGTAAGATTTGCTAAACCAAGGGAAAAGGGTTTTAAAATGATGAGAGTTAGGAATAAAGAAAACTACAGCTTTGTACTCCAGATTGCTGGGTATGAGACCCTTTGTAACAGAGATATGATTTTGTAATCATTTGATGCACCCAGGTGAAGGAAATGAGCAGTATGATCAAATTAAAATTTGAATAAGTAAATATGAATATTTATGAGATATCAGGAAAGAAGAAATAGCCTTGTAATGAGAATGGTTTTACTTGCTACTTCAGTGGAGTAGGTTTTGTAGGTGGTTGTCACTTTTCTGGGTATCTACTTGCCTGCTGAGTGCACAGGACAGATCCTCCCTAGCACAAGAACAGGAGCATCTGATGCCTTTGCAGGGACTTCTCTTACAGATGAGCTCTGTGATACCTACACTGGCAGGCTTTAATTGCCACAACTCTCAGAAGCAGAGAAAATTTTCAGACCAACAACTGGAACTTGGAAGTAGAAAGAAATGCTTTTTTCTCTTGTATGACAACATCAAAATTGGATCAGAGAGTAAGTAAAAAAAAAAAATAGATAAAGAATTATTTCTATGAGTACTTCATCCTTAACAAAGGTAAGTATAGCCTGAGAGGATTTTTGCTTTTGTAGTATCATAAAAATCAGTGGTGTGGAACTGGATTCCTGCCTGCAACTTTCCTTTCCGTGACAGATCCCAGATTTGGTATTTTCAAGACAGCATTTCCCTAACCACCACTATGGAGAGCACTGTGTCTTCAAAGGCTCTTGGAGGAGTGTGCTTTAACAAAATTTTCATGTGTCCAATCTCTTGTTTGGCCTTTCACACAAGAAGCACAACCTGGAACAAGAGAGGTCTTGTGTGGTGGTGATAAGATTGACAGTAAGCAAACAGGCAGCTTTTTTTCCTTTTTTTCCACAATGTATTATTGTGGTATTAACACACATTATAAATGTTTTCATTTGGGTCTATCAATGTATTAAATCAGGGTCTGAGTTATCAAAATTGCTGATTGCTAGTACTGAAAAAGAAATATTGTAGAATTACCTTGAATTAGGGAAATAAGCTGAAGTCCTGGATCTGAGATTTCCCTCAAAGTTTGGAAGTTCTTGTTAGAGTTGTATGCAAGGTGTTCTGGAAATCTGCTGTGGGATAATGGATGCTGACAGCAGCCTGAGGCTGGTAATTTATAGTGGGCAAGTGGAGAACTCCACAGTCCTAACTGTGCTTATGATCTTCTCACAGCCTCATCTCAGGCATTCCTCATCAGCCACGCCCCACAGTAATGATCCATGCTTCCCCTGGAGGTGATAATTTACTGTCAACACCAGGTATTGTCTCACCTAAGAAACTTGAATAACTCAAATATTTCTGTGTATTTCTAGATTTCATGGCTTTATAAAGATTAATCTGATCCTTGTTCTAAGGAAAAGAAAATTTCTTCAACTACATTTTTTTGCTTATCACACTCTTTTATGTTCCATTTTTATAGCTGGGAGTTCAAGTCAATGCCATAAAGTAAAAAACTGAAGTTGGACATTGTTTCATCTGGCTGTTTCCGTAGGTAATATGAGCAAAGGGTGACAGGCCTTTATTTGCAACAAAACCAGAAAATTTAATGGGATAGTAGAGAAATTATAGATTAACAAATTGTATCAGCAGGCTTAAAGCTTCACTGGTAAAAACAATTCATAGTTTCACTTTATGGATAGACTCATTGTAGGAATCCGTTGGGTTAGTCATGGGACTAAGCTTGTTGTAAAGAAACTCCACTCCAGAACAGATTATATTTCAGTCTGTACTGTCATGTTAAATTAGGGTTCCAGTTTGCACTTTCATCCACGTGTCTGATGGTCCACACTGCTTGCTTATTGATTTATAGTCCAACTAATATCTGGAGCAAACCAGCCAATTTACCAGGTGGAGAAACACAGACACAGGAAATTGAATCTTGCCTTTTCAGGCTTGGACAATTCCAATCTCTCAAGACACAGGGTATAAATGTGGCTTATTCTTTGTCATAATTAAATAAATACAGATTAGAAGAGCATAGCAAATCCCCCTGAAAATCCCCACCAAGTGAGTCTGGTATTGTGATTTCTCCTGGGACCATATCTGAAAAAACTCCTCTTTCCTTTTCCTTCTCTGTGCACCAATGTTTCTGATTTTTACCAAGACAGCAAAAAGTGACAGAACAGAAAAGAAATGAGGCTGAAATGTTGCCTTGCTTAACTTTACAGGAGACAAAAAACAATGCAACCCTCAAGAATTTTAAAACCAATGTTGATTTCTTTCCAGACATTTCTAAGATCATAACATCTGATTCTAAACAGACCCTGAGGTCAGCAGTGCTTTTTTTCGCTTCAACTAATTTCCTGTATTCCAGTAATTTTGCTTCTTATTCCAGTTAATGCCAGAAAATACAATTGCACAGTCTGTAAATGTGAATTTAACTGTACTTTTTCTAGCCCTCCAATAGAGTTTCTCAGTCAAGTACATGAATATTTTGTCTCATAGGTCGATGGGCTTTTGAGACAATTTTTTCTATCTTTCATAGAAAACTGGCCCTTTCTTTTGCATCTCCAAACGAATCAATGCCTTTTATTTTAGATTGCCATGGAATTATTGATTTTCTAATGCACAGTCTCTTATTAAACTCATTATACCTTCACCCTTACTAAACCATGGGGACTGAGAAATGGTTGAATGAGGCCCCATTTCCAAACAATTGCTCAGCTGGGGATGTTGTTAGCAGTACAGTGTGACAAATTGCTCAGACTGCCCAGATTTGTGTGTTGTATCCAAAAGAGTTAAGGATTGAGATGACTTCTACTTGATAGTTACTAAAAAAGTTTTCTACAAATGTATTTGTAAGAAATTTAATGTTCAGTGACAACAAAAATATTTTCTAGGCACTTTATGGGTTTGGGTTTTTTTCTTTTGTGTGTACAGCCTCTTTATGAAGGTATTGAATCTATCCCTGATAATATGTAAAATGAAGGAGGTTCTGGGCATGTGTAAGGTGTGACTAGAGATTACTGTTTTCTTTAATTTAAAGTCTGTTCTCCCTGACCTTTCAACAGGAATGATTTACTCATAATGCCTATATGACTCCGGAGTCTAAAAATACTGCTGTAATGTAGATCTGAATTGCAGAATATATAGTGTCAAACAGAAAAATATTGTCTTCTTCAGACTCCATTCTGTGAATAAAAACTGGTTAGGAGCTTTTGAACACTGTTAGAAATCTCTGTTCTGATCAGAGTTTTTTTCCTCCTATGAATAAACTTCTCTCAGTGGAAGAAAGGGAGTATGATCCTGTGTTCTTTAAAAACTCACCTCTTCTAAATATTTTAAAAGTTAGTGAAATCAGAAAAATCTGGATACATTCTTGTATTTATGCAAATAAATACAAGAGTGTGAGAACACTTCTTGATTTCAGCTTTTCATATGCTGAGAAAATATGGAAGTGAGAAAGTGACTTCCATTTGCTAAAATGATACATTTCACTAAATAACTTTCTCCTAAATTGGAGCAAGCTGCAGATATTTTTCCTATCTGAACATTGAAAAATAAATATATGGAATTTAATCTGGATTCTTTCTCCTTACTTACTACTAGCAGCCAGATTTTTAAAGATAATTAGGTGAGAACACACTCTAAAAAAGTTAAAATGCTTGATTTTTTTTTCAATTATAGTATAATGGACTAAAATGTTTGGTGCATATTTCTGTGGGGAAAATTGCCATTTTCCATTCAGATTCTAAATGCATAAGTTTACATTATGGCTTTAGACCTATTTTAGTAGTCACCGAACACTGAAAAAATAAATTCTTTCAAAATGACCACATTTAAATGGCTAAATTCAGCTGTAGTTCCTGCTCCAAGTATCTCTCCTCTTTTGAAAAACATCTAAAGTTTAGTGTCAGCCAGCAGCAATCACCAGGAATAAAACACCTGTATTCATATCAATTAGGTGATGTGGATTGAAAAGTCTTAGGAGAAGGCAGAAGCTGCAAATGGTCTGGAAAAGTCACTCCTGGATCTGAGTGGGAGCCTAAAATCAAGGAAGACAGGACATGAAAATTCTATGTCATCAGGTAAACCGAAGTTATCTATTGTTCTAAAAATAAGAAAAATATTTACATGAAAATTACATTTGAATATTTAGAAATTATTTTTATAACTTGAAAAACTTTTGTTTGCTGGGACTATAGTTTTCCAGAAAATTTTCAAAATATTTGGAAGCCTCCAAAAAGATAAAGCACTTAATTTTGTGATTATTTTTAGAACTAGAGTTGAAAGAGCATTCAATGCTCCTTTGAATTATATGTGTTTAAAAACTGTAGGAGTTAAAAACCTTCCCATGCCCTTTGTAGTGCAATTTTAAGTCTGCAATTTAAACTGAAGGAATTGAGGTGAGTTCAAGGCACCACAATTGCAGAAGTGCTCAAGATAAGTAAACCTCAGTTGTTCAGCAAGGAAGCAAAAGGCAGATCAGGAGAGAAGAGATAGGAGCAGGAATAAATTAAAAAAGATTTTTCTTTGCATGTTTTGTTTCTTTTTACCTGAAAATAAGTCTCTGTTTCAAAGGCTCTTACGGTCAGAGAAAATAACTTTTGACCCTCACAGTTATCAGTTGGTTTTGAATTTCATGTGCCCCATGCACCTCAGGTGCTGGAGTGCAGTCTGCAGGGTGCAGGGGTCTCATGGGTGTTTATGTAAGGGCTACAGCTGGGAATCTTTGATGTCCCTTTTGGACTTTCCTTCTGTTTGCCTCCTGTCCTGTTAGGAAAAGCACAGGCCAAGATCAGTACTTGGATCAAGGTGGAATGACCAAAAAGTTGTCTCCGTTGTTTAGGTAATCCTCTGTCTACCAAACTCTGCAAAAAATAGCTCTGATCATGTTGCACCTGGCAACATTAGCTCCTTAATCTTTTTTGCAGTAACTGCAACTGGGCTTCTTTGGGAGCAGCCTAGGTAATGAGGTGTGAGCTGGGGTGGAGGAGAGGACCATGGCAAGCCAGGCATCCTGCAGGCATGGTGCCAGGAGGCAAGGGCAGGAGGTCTGGTCTGCAGCCTGAGCCATGGCCCTCGTATCATAGTTTTTGTCCCTCTTACAATTTGCTTGTCCCACAACTGTGTCACATCAGTGCTTTGGTGAGGAGAAAAGTGTAAGTGGTATTCTAGTAGAAGTAATGGTGACTTCCTGAGCCAGCCCTGGGTTGGGCTTCTGAGCTCCCAAGAGGAGTCAGAGCTCAGCCACGTCCTGCTGGATAGGACAGGGTTTGGAGCATCCCTTGTCTAGTACCAGATTTTTTCTGGGAATCTATAGAAACATCAGTTCCTGGCTTTTGGTTTTGGCTTCTCACCTCAAAACACAAGTATATTAAAAAACCAACACCCCGCCCAAAAAAACCCAAACAACCACACCCCAAACCAAACCAAAAAAAACCCCAAAAAACTCCAAAAAAACCAACAAACCCATCCCAACAAAAAAGAAAACGAACCCACTGTCAAGAGAACAGACTGTGGGCTCTACAAACTCCTGGAAATGTCCAGAATGTCTTGACTCAAACTGCCCATACTGTTAGCATGGCATAATGAAACTCTTAGGTGGTTACACAGTGAACATAGTATTACTGTGAGCTGCAATGGGTGTAAATCACAATGACAGCATCCATTTGTTTAAAAAGAATTGATGAAAGGGATAAAACAAAACTTTGCAAAGAGCTGCTGATTTAATTATATTTTTGTGTGGAGGGAGGAGAATCCCTGCTATATCAGCACTATAGAAGTCTATCAAGACAGCCTGATTAATAGAAATAAATATTACTTGAATGTACAATTGCAGAAACAAGATGAATTTTTATAATTCCAGAGTTTTATGAAATGCCAGCTTGAAGATTGAAAATACATGGTATTAGTTTCTTTCAAAAAACTCTATAGAAGGAAGATTCACAGTAAGTCACTTCAGTTCTGAGCAAGATAAGAGTAAAATTAAGATACAGTCATGTAATCTGAGATTTGAGAAAGATAATATTTTTTTTTGCCATACATACAACATCTTAAACAGTGTGTAAGTCTGTACACAATTCAATAGGAATTATTGACAAATTACCTTGTTTGATCAAATTTGTCTTCTGTGATTAAGGTAAATTCTCATTTTTTACTTGTTACTCCCTGCTTAAAGAGACCTTATTAAACAGCGAAAAATATAGAAAGCATGACAACAGGAGCCTTTTTTATACCTTTACAGGACAAAACTTTTCTACTGGATTTCTTGGTTTATCTGGGTTTGGTTTTGTGTTAAAAAATATTAAATAAAAATTCATTAGCTAAATGTACAAGATTATGGGGCTCATCTGAATTTATTCCTATGAACAAATGGTGAATTTAGATGTGAAATATTTAATGATATTTTGAAGTGGATAATTTCTGTTATGGGCACAAAAAGTTTTACGATAGAACAATTATTTTTGCTTGCTATTAAATAAAGAAAATATGGGGAGGTGCTAACTACTTTAAATATTGCAATAAAAGCAATAAAGCTGTGCAATATCAGTCTATCTTCAGATAATGAATTATGACAAAATCCTGAGTTCTTAGCTCGCACATCTGTTTGCTGGTGCCATGGACTGCACACCATCTGCATACTCAGTGATTTCCAGCTCCTAAACTTAGTTTCAGTGTGAGATGAGGCACAAAGAGAAACACTGCAACTGAGACAGATGGGAAAGCTGCACATAAAGTGCTGTAAAAAACATGCATAATTTGTTGCGAGTGTAACAATTTGGGGGAAAATGAATACATTTATTAACTTTTTTGAGAAACTCATCAGTAAGGTGATCGATGCACCTGGAGAATACTAATTGGCTCACACCTGCTCCTGCTGCTGGTTATCTTGAAATTATTCTGTTTATAGGAATCCAAAACCTATTAAAACTTTACCTGTCATGGGTCTGGCTTGACTCTTACAGCTGTCACTGCAGATCTTGCTTAACTGTCCCACAGCCACTGAGACTGTCCCAGGCATATGCCTGGTGTGACCAGAGGTTGCCTTTCCCTGCTTTCATGGGACACCTGTAATCCTGCTGAGGCTTGGCATGCACAGCAAGAGCCCATCCACAACCCCCTGCCAAACACACATGGGCTGAGCTTAAATATTTCACCCATGTTGCAGCCATACTGCTATGATGGTACACAGTATTCTTAAGGAGTGTCAGTAACTACATAAATTTGGTTTTATAAATGTAAGTTCTATGCACCAAGATGAACTGGCTGGATACTTTAACATGCACCCTGCATAGCACACCATTTTATTCACTTAGCAGTCTGTACCCTTTTTCTGTGTTGTTTTGGCACAGGACAGACTGTCAGGTTTAATCACCTTAAAGTTTCAGGGAGGATGTTCAAGAATTTTAGGGTAATATGTTTGCAAAAGAAGTGTCTTGAGTGGAAAGATTTTTGTTTTTCAGGCATGTGTAGTATGGCTAAAAATGAGAAACATTTTACCAGAAAATAATTTCATTTAAAAAAAAGAATCTGAGCTCTCTTTAGAAAAATGGACTCTCTGTATTTGTAGGAATTTCTGTTCATGTCCAAATCACACAATCCAAACCAGTCACAATTAGTCGTGAGAAGAATTTCACCACCTTAAATCACTTTCATGTGCTATGTGACACCTGCATAGTTTTTTTGGTTTTTTTTTAATGTTGACCCTGCTTACTTTTGACACATCTATGAAAGGCATGACAGGTATTTCAGAAGTATGGGAGGTTTTTTTTAAATTATAAAAAATATTTTTATGCAATTTCTGTGGGCGGGTGGTGTGTATGATAGAGGGCTGAGCAGTGATAAACAGCCTGTTAATGCAGCCTGTAAGGGAGCCAGGAAGAGCTCCCTGATGAAGAAAAGCACGGCTGGAAAGCAAGTGAAAAACACAAAGCATTTGCAACCTCTCACTCTTGGAAATGGTGTGTGTGTATGTGAAACCACAGCTTGGTCTGCTGCTTGAAAAGGTTGCTTGGGGTTAAGTTCTGCCATATGATTTTGGCATCTGGCTATGATTGGAGTCAATGGGGGTCCTCTGTACGCATCTGAGGGCACAGTATGACCCTTCCTGCTTGTTTTCACTCACTATATTTTTGTGTTATGGCACCTCTGAGCAGGGACAATCTCAACTGCTCATTCACTTCAAAGGCCATCTGTAAGGAAAGTTATTCTTGTGTTTCCTTTCATTCTCTGAGCAGTCTTTAGCTTCCTTTCATGACTTCCTTTCTTATTGATTTATTAAGCTACTAAAGTTCAGGATCCCAGTCTATAAAAATTAAAACTTCAATCTGAAAGAAGAAAAAATAACCAAGTAGATAATGTAAGTACAAGATAATAGCACAAGCAGCTGTGAGCAGACATAGTGTATTTCATTTTCAGACATCTTCTGAAAGATAAAGAGTAGTTCAATCAAATTAAAAATGTGGAGAGATTTTCCTTCAAGCCACATTGAGCAATCAAGTCTAAAAACGAAGCCCTACTGTGTTCCTGAAGCAGATAATAGTATCAGTGATGAGGTATTACTATTAGGAGTAAATGGCTCCTGTAAAATAATAAACTGATTTAATGGGCCAAATGATGATAAGGTACTTTTCATGGATATACCAGAGGCAGAATTTTTTTCATCAGGAATGGTGTCCTAACCTGATATTTTGACTGCAATGCTCCAGAAGTCTTGAGACTGATGGTACTGTTTTGATTCCTGTGACAGAAACTGAAGTGGGACATCAGCATTTGTTGCACAATAGAGGAAGAATTAGACATCTGGAAAAGTTATCTATGGGAAGAACACTTTTGCCTGCAGGTACCCTACAGGGAATGATAAACAAAAGGAATCTGTCCACCCCTGTCATTAGAACATGCATGAAACATTAAGGAGTCAGGAAGGAGCTTCCATATAAGAGAGAAAGAATGAGGACCCTTGAATGGAGAAAAGCTTTCTCTATTCAAGATTCTCTGCTGCCTTGTGGACAAATGAGGCTGACCTTGGTGAGCTGTGTACTCTTCCTTAATCTTGTTTTGCATGTTCCCATATACAGTGGAGTGGATTCCTGAATTCCAGGGACTCAGAACCCCTTGTTGTGTTCCAAAATCCTATGATTTCCCCATAGCTGGATTGCCACAGGAGTTTCTTGTCCTTTTTCCCAAATGGAAAATGCTCAAAATAAAGTTACCTTAAGACTTCAATGATCTGCTGGGGAGAGAGACGTGGGAGGAAGTCACAGTTTGTGGAGGGAATTGCTGAGCAACCTGGTCTGACCTTGTAGCTCATCCTGTTTTGAGGAGGAGGTTAGACTGGAGACCTTCAGAGGTCCCTTCCAGCTTGAACTGTCTGATGATCTTATGAGAATAGGATTTCAAGTACATTTTCATGTGAATAATCTTTCAGGCAGATTCAGGAAAAGTCATCATGTGACTGTTAGGACACTAATTTTTTTTCTAGAGAGAGTTGAAATTATCATATAATTGATTTTTTTTTTTGTTCAAACTTTAATAAATAGGAAAAAGATGCCATCTTTACAGTGAGCTTTTATATTATTATATTTTACTATTGTCTATATCCCACTACTGAACAGAATTGTGTCCTATTTCCTCTGTCTCCTTGAAAATGTTCATGTGTGACAGATAAAAGTTCTATCAAGAACATGAAAGGAATCTAGGAGTTTTCTAATTATCTGCTGCCACTTTATGTTGGCTTTGGTATTTTTTTTTCCCGTACAAATGAAAGAAAGAAATTGTCCCAGTAGAAAACTTCCCTAGTAATATTTTAAAGGAAACTTGCCTCTCAGGATATAACGCTCAGATTCTAGATGACACTGGTGGCACTTTCTATTTGTTGGGTCCCAAATGTACATGCAACATGAAGCAGACTTTGGTTCAAAAAAATTACATGATCCTTGTGAGTTTTTTCTTTGACTGGAATTCCCCAGGAGCTGATGACTTCAATGTAACATTGATTTTAAGTGAAAATTTCAACTCAAAACAACTTGGATCCTTGTCTAAGGATAAGAAATAAAATACTAAATAAATGTAAATACAGATTTTTCCTATAGAGTCCATTCTGTAAATTGGAGTTTTTGACCTTTTTGTTTTTATTACTTTTCAGCTGTAGGAACACTTATTTAAAACAGTTTCTAGAGCCTTGATGAATATAGCAGAAGACTTATGAGGACTTATTTTTCTTTGGGAAAAATGCAAATATTTTAGTTGCAGTGTTTGTTTATGCAGAGACATCCCTGAATTGAGTAATAATTCAAATAAAATATTTTAGTGTCCTAGGAATTTTTACTGAAGATTCTTCTGGAACTTTAAAAAAATGTCCATATATATCTTACTATAAGACTAATGACTTCATGGAAGAAAAAGAAGATATGAAAAAATACTGTTGAAGGAATTAGGAGAGTTCAAAATAGGTGCAGAGGATAAATCTGCCTTCCATGTATTAGTAAGAGAGAGAGAACAACAAAGTGATTTACTCCCAGTTTCCAAAACATGAGATCTAAACCATAAAACTATAAAGAACTTAAAGAAGTATCACCTCACCTTTTAATGTTCAACTTTATTTTCTCAGCATACATTTTTCAATGAAAAAATTGCTCATGAGATAGGTAAAAAGCAGTTCTTGACACATACTAGCAATTTATTGTCTCATAGGGGATGTAATATGCATTTGTTATTAAGTTCTCTTTATAAGGTGCTGTGGTTTTTTGGTTTTTTTTTTGTGTTTGGTTCTATACATTTGAACTGATTTCCCTGGTTTTCTGTTGCACACTAAAAAAATTGGTCTGTTGTTTCCGACCTTTTGTTTAGAGAAACATATCACAAAGATATGAATTATCCTACAGGAATATGAAAAGTGTTGGCTGAAAAAAAGCTTCATTTTCAGTAACATTCACAGTGTTATGTCATCTGAGAGTACCTGACCTTTGTCTTTTTGGGTTCACATTTCTGGTATGTTTCTGTAATCACTTTCCTGAATGTTTATGCAGGACTGTGCATTTTCTATGAAACTGGCCATGCACAATGTGTTTTCCTTGCAAGTCACCTTTGAAAAACTTATCGATGCTTAGTGGTTTTGTGATGGGCTCAATTACGTCTCACTGCAGTGTTAAGGGTGTGTATAACATAATGTTATCAGTAAAAGCTATCTCTTCAGGCAAAGGCACGAGGGAACCATCAAATGCTCTATTCTGACAAACAGATGTCAGCCAAAATGGGTCATATCCCAGCAGCTCTTGGGGGCATTGCATGGAGGATTAGGTACAGGAGAAAGAGACAGCCTTTGCTTAGTTAATCATTGCTTGGAGAAAGAGAGACTTCTTTTCTTTGGAGATTGCAGTGTCTGAAGGTTATGTTAACTGTTTAATCTGTTTTGACAAAAAAATGATTAAATAACGGAACAAGAGAGAAAATGTACGTTTGGTGAATTTTTATTAAGCTGAGTATATGGTCTAGTGGATCTCTAGTCTAGTAAAACCCCTCCATCTGCTTTTCTCTGCATAGTTGTAATTCTTGATCAGTGATTGTGATGAGCTTTCAGTTCAGAGGCCTTCAGGGCTTCTAGGAGAGAGTGGAAAAATATAGCATGTCTCCCTGGTAGGGAGAAATGCATTTGAGGTTCATACTGCAGAAGCTTCCTTGGATTCAGCAGGTTCAAATGTGGTGGTTGGTCATTTTTTCTTCCTTTATGTCTGAGGTCTTCTGGGTGACTGATGAGCATGGATGATCTGTTACATGCTTTCACCTGGTAATTTTTGAATGTCTGTATCTGGTTCCCTTGCCCAGATTACCTGAATAAAACCCCAACAAAACAACATCCTAATAACCTTTTTTTCTGTAAACCAATTTCCATCATTGCCACAAGAACAAGTGTATATTTTAGTGCTGTAAATACTTCTCCATTCGTCACTTCATCTGACAGCATGGAAATATAATTTCCTTTTCATGCTTGCAATTTTTCTTCTTCAATTAGCACTGATAATAGGTATCTCTGCATAGATTAATGGAATTCTCTACCCCTAATTAATATATCGTTCAAACAAGTGGTATATATCTTTCTACCTTTTAAATTTATTTGAATTAAAAGAAGACACTTATTGTTAAAATATCTACTTTGACATCTTTCTATGATTTTTCCCCCCATTGATTCATCTTCACTATGTATTTTGAATGATACAACTTGAAAGCTTTTATTTGAAAGGCATATGTTAAGGAAACTTCCCAGTCTGACCATTCACAAGACTCTGGCAGTATTGTGATGTCTATAGCAAACTTGTACAATTAAAAAATGCAAATAACATTATTTTTAGATGACAGTGCAATGCAGTCAACTTGGATTCTTGACACAGTCAGTGGGGTTTTTTTTCACACTTCCCCACCATGATTCTACTGTTAGAAATTGCAATTAGAATGTGCAATTGAAATTGCAGTTAGAAAGGGGAATTATTCCATAAAGAAATTCAGAAAATAAAACACCTGATCTTTCTGATCACTATTCTGATCACAGTCTTAGCATGTATTTGTGGATTTGAATCAGAAAGGATGCTGTCTTTTACAAGAGTTTGATCCCAGAACATTTAATGGGAACTCTTTCATGAACAGAAATGGGAGAAGCAGCAAGGCTGTACAACACTCCCTGCATAAAAATTGCCTACATTTTTTGAAAAAAGTTCGGGACAGGAAATTTTTATAATCAAAAGTGGTAGTAAGGAACAAAAATTTTACTATTAATAGAAATTCTTTCCAAGTTCCTTCCTTGGATTTGGCCATGGGGATGAAGCTTTCCTTGCACTCTGCTGTGTTTATGGCAGGGATGGGAGTTCTGCTTTAACTGACATTTTCCAATTCCCTTTCATGAGGCAGTTAACAAGTGGTTAGAAATTTTGCCAAAACATTATGCAATTAGGTTGATATATTCATGTCAGATATCTGTGTGAGCCAAAACAACTCTGTGTCAAGCAGCAGGGCTGAGAAAGTACACTGTTTTCCACATTGCCTGTGAAGGGCTCTAGCTGGATAGTCAAAAATGAACAGGAATTTAAATATATTCTTTGTTATTACTTCCATATCGTCATAAGGAATGTAAGAAGAGAACTAAATTTCTGCTACTGTTGTCCACTTTTCCTCCACAGCCCCAATCTAATGCAGAGTATGTTGATTTTGATTTAGTTTATAAACACTAGATTTAGTGGTAATAATGGTCCTGATAATATGGTCCTGCACTTCACAGATACATGAATTCCTTTAGAACAGGAAAAAGATTTTTCTTGCCTAACTTTTTTTTCTCATCAATAATCTATAATTTCTTAAATGTAAAGAAACTAAAATAAATGACAATAATGAAAAACCATTTTGGGCCTATAAAAATTACTAAATGGACCACTTATTGAAGAGATCCTGCATTTGAGAGGTGGATACTTTTTTGTCCAATGATTGTAACTGATCTTGTCACCAAGTTATCTTGGTGAGGCTGGCTGTGCAATGCGGTTTCATCTCTGGGGGTGACAATGGAAAGAAGGGACAGGATGTCAGTAGCACCATTTCCATAGCTCAGGGACTTTGGCTCAGTAGGTTTGCAGTGAGCTAAGATTGTGAGCTTGTAGGAAGTTAAACATATTTGCAGCAACCCTACTGATGCCTTGTGAAGGCTGACCTAGAACAGAGGCTAGACAGAGGTAAAGAATAAAGTAGGTATTTATTAGAAGGCCTCAATGGATACAGCTTGGGCAGTACAAGAGCCCGGCCAGGGCTACACCCAAGATGGACCCAAAATGGTCACAAAATGGACAACCAGTCATGGGGTCTCTCACTTTTATAAGTTCTGGTTCATTTGCTTATTGAAGTGAATTGTCCAGTTATAGCTTTTGTTTATGAAGTCCCATAATTCTTGTTTTTCTCTCTTCAGTCCATGTCTTGGGCCTGAAAAGGAAATTTTTGTCTAGCTACTCTATGAAGAGAGCTTACCATCCCTTAATATGAAGCTCAGAACTACATATAAACTACACTAAAGCAGTACAGAATCTGAAAAATATAAAAGCTAAAACCTAAGGCATTGCTATAAAAAAAATCCTGGCCTAAGTAATTTTTTTCTCCAAAAAGTACTCTGTTTACAGCAAAAAAGCAAATTCTAAAGGAAAATATTTTTTGGATTTTTTTCATTGAACTAGCTCTAGAATATGAAATTACAGTATGAAGGTTGGATTTGATATGATGCAGTCATGAGGAGTACCGATTTATTTTTAAGGGGATAGAATTAACTTTAAATATTGAAAATTATTTAGGATGCTTCGGATGCTCTTCTGGTATGCAGAACCTACTTAGCACTAACCAGAAAGTTATCTACTGGTTTAGACTCTTTAGATCCACAAAAATGAATGAATTGGTGCCATTTTTGCTGAATGGGTTTCTCAAAATTAATATTAAGAAAATGTATTGCCTTCAGTATGATAGATGTTGTGGCACGAAGAAAGGATGAGAAATGTATGGAGTAATTTGCTTTCACTTGCGGAAAACACAGCTGCATTGAAAATCTATCAGAAGAAAATTAGAGTAAGGCTGAAATAAGCAGCCACGTTATTCTTCAGTAGCAATGCTGAAACCCAAAAAGTGAAGGCTTTGAAAATTTGAAATGCTAATGAGCAATAGAAAAGAATAGGCACTTTAATTTAATTTTGATACTGTATACAAAATGATGCTCTATCTTAGTAGAATAGACCATGTGACAAAATTTTTCTTTCTATTTGTATCACAAGATTTCTTTCTTTCACTTTACAGAAGAGTTCTGTTTTGTTACACCTTGGTAACCATCCTTACTGAGATGCAAACACTGATCCATATCCTGTTTCATGTATATTTTAATTAATTTCATAGGTTTTACATTCAGGTCTTAATTACTTTCATACAGAATATTCTGCATACAAGAAGAGGAGAAATCTGAGTATGCTCTCTCAGTAATTCTACTGCATAAATCTGCTACCATGGAAGATCTAAACGGATTACATTTCTAATTTTCCATGAAGCAAAGATGAAAACTAAGTATGAAAATGATTTTTTAAGTATTTGGAGACTAATAATAAAAACATTAGATGCTTTTATTTCTCATGGAAAGGCATTGATGGCTGTTTTCAGTATGAAAATGAATAGCAATGAATTGTTCTGTAAGTTTAATTATTTTTATTTAAAATTATATAAATTAACAGGCTTCATCAAGCACATGGCAGTCTGCCTGTTTCCATGCTAAAGAAAATAGATATTTAAATATGAGAGTACAGTGCTTAGTTTCTGAAAGAAATAGGAACCAGATCCAGTAAATCTGATGAACTGGATCTGCAGAGACTGGGGTGTGAGAGGACTGAAGCCTCTTAATCCACTCTTTAGGAAAGAGCTCTGTGAATAAAAACTGCATGCTGTTCCAAGGCTCTCTGTTACAACACTTAGGAGAACACAGGTACCTCAGAAGATGCAAATCCATCATCCTGTTTGGATGGGAAGCTGCTGAAATCTGTGCAGAAGAATTCCTATGCTTCATTCCATAGGAAATGGCAACACTGCTTTCAGGTATGTTTCCGCAATGCCTTCTTCTTCCGCTGTATGGATGCCTCTGGCCCCTTTGAATCGAAAAGCCCGATGTCCACTTGAAGACAGGTATCTATAATCTTTCTTCCAAAAGAGTAAGTTTTCCTTACAAGAGGGAGGATTAGTTATTTCTACAGCTGCGTATTTCTTCTAGCTATGCATCTTAGAGCAGCTGATCCATTGATGCTTCAGGCTATGGAGATTCAAACTCAGATGTCCTCTCCCAGGCTCCTTTGGCAGGTGAGGGCACTTCAACATTATGCAGGAAAACAAAAGCAGAATAAAGGAAATCCATCACTATAATTTACAAAACTATAAGTCTAGTATTGTATAATTTACAATACTATAAGGCTAGTAACTTTAGGAGACAGAAAGAAGGAGAAAATAGCTTCAGACCTGTTGACTAATGTTGTAGCACTCTCATCTCAGACAATACTGTAGAGGTTTTTAGGCTGTTTTCTGGCATGAATCCCTCATTGTAAACATCTGGGTGTGAGTGTTGTCAGGTGGGAGGATATTTGCAGGACAGAATCTTCATAGGCAAACCGAGGAACCATCCAGTTCCTCTGAGTGCCATAATGACTAATTAGCTGCACAGAGTAACAAATTACAAGCTGTAGGGAACCACCTCCAATGGAATAGAAGATATGGCTAGTTTAAGTTCAGAAAATAACATTTTGAGCCTAAAAGTTCCTATTTTTCATGCTTTTTTTTCATTACAGAGAGACTGGTAAGCTTTGGGATTGGATCATGGTGATTCTGATACAAATACTAGATAACACTATAGCAATTTTATTAATAAAATGTTATTATACAAAATGTGATTATAAAAAAGGACTAGATTAGGCTGTAAAGTGGACATGTATAGAATTTATGTTATGTCTTCACAAATTATCAATTTATTCGTACACAAATCTGTATGAACACACAAGCCAGTCCACTTAATTTGCTGTCTTCTATATATAGCATTCTTCAAGTTTCTGCACTGACAATATGAAATGTAAGGAAAAATAAGAAGAAACTGTATGAAAGCGTCTTTCAAATCTGCTACAAACAACACTGCAGTTTTGATCTCTGCTTCTTTGTATTACAATGTTCCTAATGCTCCAAATAATTTTCCTCAGAATTATCTTCACATGAATGTGTTGTCCCATTGCCATGAATAAAACAGCTTATGCACAGAAAATGAAGCACAGATAGGAATAAGTGCAAAATCAGTGCTCTATATAATTGCATTTGGTCACTTTATAATATTGATGATTATTAATTCACACACAAGAGACCTGGTACAACACAACAGTGAAGCTGCAAAAGAAGTCTCTCTCTCATGGGCATTGTGGCATTTATCTAACTGTCATTTTTAACTGAATATTTTTATGTGGTCTGGAATGTTCTACTATTTCATATTCTCTGGTTTTCTAGCCTTATAGTATTGTAAATTATAGTGAAGGATTTCCTTTATTCTGCTTTTGTTTTCCTGCATATGAACTGAAAATCTTGCGCTTCAAGTTCCTCAAGTGGTACAGCAGAAACTTTGGGAAAAAAAAATCAGGAAGAGCTCCTAGAAAAAAATTAAATAGTAGAATTCTTGGTAACCAAATAATATAAATTCTTGTCCTCTGCAAATCATATTAAAGTGTCTGCATAAAACAGATCAGACTTTATGGCAAAACTTCCCTGGACTCGAGAGGACAGTATGAAGCTGTGCCAGGAGGTATCACAGGATATTAGGAAAATATTCGTCACCAGAGGGTGGTTAGGCAGGGGAATTGGCTCCCCATGAGGTGGTCACACCCCAAGCCTTCCAGAGTGCAAGAAGTTTGTAAAATACTTGCAGGTACATGGTGTGATGCTTTTGGCTGTCCTATGCTGGGCCAGGAGTTGGACTTTGATGATCCTTGTAGATCTCTTCCAGCTCAAGATATTTGTGATTCTACGAGAGAGCCTTTTTTCCATTTTCCTATGTGAATTGACTGCTCAGTTTTTGAAGTTGCTGATCTAGATGCGTAGGGCCAATTGACAAAGACCTCAGCTGAACCAATTTGTAATTAGGCAGAAAAGAAACAGTCCTGCCTTTTGCAGGGGACACGGAAGACTTTCTCAAAGACAGCATGTGTCAGAAGCATTTCAAGTGTGTCTTCAACTTGAGGCATCCAACAGAGAGGTGAGAGATGATTTTCAAGACTTGTATGCATTCTATTTTTTGAGTTGAGCAGTAACTTGTCTATGAATCAGGGAAATTTCATCAGTGATTTTGTGTGAATCAAATGACATTTGGGCAGTCATCCACACAACGGAGACCCTTTGATCCCAAAGGCTAACTGATTGGTGAAGCCCAAATCTATAGAACTAAATTATTTTAGCCCCTAATTTTGGTATTATAAGTTTATGTCTAGTGTGACAGTGTTCACAGGGGTTCTTGGATGAGGCAAGAGACAAGAATGTTGACTCCATGTTCAGAAGGCTTGATTTATTATTTTATGATATATATATATATATATATATATATTACATTATAACTATACTAAAAAGAAATAGAAGGAAAGATTTCGTCTCTCAGAAGGCTAGCTAAGAATAGAATAGAAAAGAATGATAACAAAGGCAGCTGGTTCAGACAGAGAGTCCAAGCTATCTGGTCTGTGGTTGACCATTAATTGTGAACATTCAAAATGGCCCAATCTCAGACACACCTGATGCATTCCACAGCAGCAGATAACCATTGTTTACATTTTGTTTCTGAGGCCTCAGCTTCTCAGAAGAGAGAAAATCCTAAGAAAAGATTTTCACAAAAAGATGTCTGCGACAGTCTAGGAGCTTTTTTGAGACAGTGCTAATTGGCAGGAGTTGAAAGTACAGAGGGATTGTGGTGAGGATGATAAGATAGTGGCTATAAGATTCCTTTGACACAGTTGTTTTTTTACTTTAGGACCTAAAGGTATTGAAGAGAAACCCAAAGCTTCAGTTGAACACTACCTCATGGGCAAGTTTCTTTGTTCTTCTCTAAATTCTAATCTGATCCATGACATATTCCTGCAACAGAATAGTAGGCAGACAGAATTTGTGGGTCAGGCTGATTAGTATAATTTTTAACTCCTCCTTTTCTGCTCAGCAAGAAAATTTCTAAACAGTTTATGCAGTGAGCTCTCTTGTAGTTCAGCAAATCCTGTGTCAGTGTACTTGTTTAGCATTTAATGGTTTGGAGGCATATGCCCTAAATGCTGAATTCCTAAAATAACTGTTCTTTAATGCCTGGAGCTCTACATTTTCACCCTCACTCAAATGCTCTATCTACCCTTGACCATTTCCAGTCTTACCCTCCAGCATTTACAGCTGCAAACACAGTCCTATGAACTGTGTCTTGCAGAATTTAGCAATATACTGAAATCCACAGCTAATTCTGTCCATAGCATTACCCTAATCCTGGCCATATCTTTACTCTGATTAGTATTCTTAGTGTTGTGTAAATTTCCCAGTCCAATTTAGTTAATCAACCTCTTTGAGAGCTTGTTATGAAGCCCTGTAGACCTTGCTGTCTGAAGAAGTATAAAGAGATTTCTGTCCAGATTCAAGGAGCATGTTATGCCACAGGTGAAAGTCATATATTAAGTTAGGCTGAAGTCACAGTGATGGTATAATGCTTAAATTTAGGGTTACCTTGATCTTGAAATGTGGTGATAAGAAAATATCAGAGTCTTGCCTGTGTCTCTTTAATGTTTGTTTAATCTAGGTAGACTGATGATCAGTCAGGATAGCTGTGTAAAAGATGAGAGGTAGAGGAAGGGTTTGATGAGAAGGACTGTAGAACTTTATTAATTCCTAAATTCTTTGACTCTGATGACATCAGGAAAAGGGCTGTTGCTGCCAGAAAGTTAAGATCTCACTGTACTGATGAGATTGGAAAATTCCACATAACTAAAATGCAATGCTTACAGAAATATGTGAGCAGAAATATTCTGTTTAACTTCAGGTAATGATATTTTTGTTATGATTAAGTCCAGCTTTAGCATTGGCTAGAGAGTCAAAATTCAGAGAAACAGTATCTAAAGAACTTTTTTCTGCAGAGGTCACCAAACTGAGGCAAGTGTGGTAGAGACAGAGGCCAGTGCTGTCCAGAAAACTGCAGGTTGATCATGAAAATATGAGAATGGAGAATCTTTTCTTTCCAGTTCAAGAACTACCCTTTTTCTGAAGTTGTCTGGCTTTGTCCTGATTGCATTTTAGCAGAGGAGTTCTGTCACTCCCAGAGAGAGAACTTCTACACAATGATTTTCTCTTTCAAAGTCAGCTGTACCTTAAGGGGCATTAATTTATCACAAAATTTACTTCTAAGGTAGAAAGAAGGAAATAATGGCAGTGTAAGTTGCTCTGTGGTAAGACTGAATTCCATTTTATTTGGAACTGGAGGCACTGAATGTCTTGCAGGATCAGTAGTTTAATATCTGTAAACGGGTTAGAAGTGAACCAGGTAAAGTGTATCCTGTTTGTCAGGGAAATTTCAGCAATGCTGAGCACTCCTAGGATGAGAACTGTGTTTTTACAGAAGAAAGTCAGTCCCATTGCTAAACCATTTTGCACAAGGCTGGGCAAGACCTTCCTGAGAGCAAGAATCCTGCAACAAAGCAAATGTTTCTTACCTTTTTCCATTTCTCCTAGGAATGAAATATTATTTGCTGGGAAAATGACATGTCAGAGACATTAGTGTATGAAAACTGTATAAAAAGGAAAGTACAGAAATGAAACTTGGCAGAGTTCTTTGGCCTGATCCAGCTGTTTGCATAAAAGAAAGATTCCCAGATTAGTATGAACTTGTGTCTTTTGACTGAGAAATCCAAAGATCTGCAAATTGCTCATACAGATTTAGTATTAAACTGCTTATTTATATGGTTTTATTTATAAGCAAATAGTTGATATTACATTCATAAAGAGATGAACAATTTAATGGTTAATACATGGTTTGGTATGTTTTATTTTTTGAAAGAATCAGTTCCATGTGAGGTACTGAATGTATGAAATGGGAGTTACACTGTCACTCTTCCAAGCCACATAATTCTGAAGTGTGGAGAGGCTAATCTGATAGGCACTCCAGTTATTTTTAATGTGAGCATTACAAATCTTTTAGAGGGAAGCCATTATACAATATTTATGCAAAGCTATGTGAATACTCTGTTATCCCCCTGCAAGCTTTGCTTCCTCTTAGGGACATTGTGTGGTGACAATAACCAGGCAGCCCTCACTTGTGGAATTTACAGAGAGATTATGGAGTCCCTAAATTGAGTGGACCACAGGCAAGGCTTGGATGCTGCTAGGGAAATAAAGCAAAAAAAGTGCTTTCTCTTTTGTTCCCTCAGTAATTGTTTAATATAAAATGCATTACCTCTGGTATTTAAATAAATTAACTGACAGCTGTAGGAGATCAGTTTTGTAACATTCAGCAAGGTATTTGATATTTGAAAACATAAAGGTCTTAGTAAAATATCCATTAAAAATCTGAAAAAATGAATGTGGTTCTTTGCAATCTGGGTTAAAGAAGGTTCATGGGGGAGATGTAAAACCTTTTACTGATATAATTAGAAAAAAATAGACAATTTTAATACATAAAAACCTTTCAGCCTTTGAAATATGAGGCATCAGCCTTCAAAAATCTGCACTAGTGAAGAATAATTGCTCAGAACTCAGCTAGAGACTGAGACAAAAGCTGATTAGTATCAATAGAGTAAGATGCTCCAAGGGAATATCACAACAAAGGAAGAGCCCAGGTGGAGCTGAGAGGGGAAGAAGAAGAAAATTTTTTTTTATTATAAGTTTGATTAGTTAGAAGTTTAAAGGTGGAGGGGGGAAGGTAAACCACAGATTGAAAAAAAGCAGAATTTTTTTGTGTTTTTTGATTTTTAATGTTCATGGCAGCTACAAATTTGAGCTTCCATAGGGTACAATTGTACTGTACAATACAGCTGCCCTTTTCCTCTGCAACAATATATGCAATGTGTATATAGCAAACTGGCATTTTTAAAAATCAGAAAAAGCTGTCATCTTTGATATAGTCAAGGAAACAAACTAAGCACATGTCATGTTATGTACTCCCAGAGGCTATGGCCTTTTGGCTTAGGCATTTCTACAGCCTAGGGGAATCAATGACACAGAGGATCACCAAGTTAAAAAAATATTTGTCCATCAATTTTATTAAAAAGCTGTGCATGGGATGCATGCCAGATAGAATTCAGCTTTCCCTAGAGTCACTGAAGTCTTGCAAAGTGTGGATAATGTCTAAAGGAGTTAGGGACTATTGAAAAGTTTTTTTTTTCCCCCTGGGTAGCTCATCAATGACCATCAAATTTTCTATGTGATAAATTTTAAATTTAAAAGTGGTCTCTGTTTCCACCCAGAAGAATTTTCACCTGAACTGAACTCTTGAACTATTCTTTGTGTCAGGAGGTAAAGAAACCTAGCTCAGAATGCTAGGTCAAAAATGTACAATGACTAGATGGGGGTTAATTTTTATTTTGTGTATTGGCAATTGTGTGGACAGTAAAAGAGAATTTTGTTGCCCATCTCCTCCCCAGTTTATTTTCCCCATTTACAAATTAAAGAAATGTTGGCTTGTGTCTGTCATTGTCTATTGTACTACCACAACACTGTTTGGTATTTTTACGTGTGCGCAAGAAAAGGGTGGAGGTGTTATTTCATGTGGGCATGGAAGAGAGTTCAGCAGAAATCTGTGTGTTTAAAGGAAGAAAGGATCAGTCCTGAGGGACTGGCTCAGGAAGAAAGGATTTCAGCTTAAATCATGTCCACATTCTCCTCCTACAGAGCTAATACTTTTGTCTGATGTATTGAAGCTAGAGTTTTCAGGAGAAAGAAGCAATAGCTGAGAACTGTCTGAATTTTAAGCTCTGGTGAATAACTCTCTAGCAATGGCATGCTAAGCACAGATGGAGTGGTGGTACACTGGGCTGGGGGAGCTGCCCAGACTGTTTGTTGTTCCAAGTATTTGATTTTGTGAATTGCAATAAGGCCTTTTTCATCGACCTCTGAAGGATTAATTTCTTAATTTAGCACTCAGAGGCAAAGAAGTCTAGAGAAAAAAAAAATTGGATATGCATATAATGAATTACAGTGTTTATAGTTTGTACAAGGCACAAACCCCATAATCTGCTGATTGCAGTTGGATTTGAGAAGGGCTAATTCATGAGCTTTGACATTCCAATTATTTTGTTATTAATACATTCTGCATCCACCCTGTGCTGCTGCTTTAGCATCACTTCAATGGCTCTGCTAAACAACACTAAAGACAGACAATGGGAAAAACCATATAGCTGCATTTTCCTGAAGGAGAATGTGAAAAATTTAATGAGACTTTTATTTGATTGAAGGTGGCTGCTTTTCAAAGCAGAAATGCAGGTTGTATGCTGACAAAGGAAGGTAGAAAGTGAGAAAAATTCTACTTCACTGAAATTTTAGACTTATTCAAAAAAATAATATTTGTGCTTGGCATATTTATTGGTGGTCTAATACAAATGGTTTAATATTTCTTAAAAGTGTTGCGTTCACTTTATTTATAAATTGTTCTTTTTCTTATTCTCTTTGTTGGATGCATTAAGCTACAATGATAATTATTCAAGTCACAATGTCCTATAATTAAAGAATGTAAGGGAAACAAATATAAAGGAGTACAGATGATTACCTGCAAGTGCTTCTCAAGGAGTAAATTCTTCCTGATTACAATGGAATTAGTACAGAAAAACAACAAGGGTATGACTTTAATGTGACATATAGACTATGTAATATGATAATTCCAGACCAGCATTTTTAGAGATACTTAAACAGCCAAGGCCATTAAAACAAGATCGGAATTAAGATGTCAGAACTGTCTGGATTTGCACATGGCGAGGCAGTCAAAGAGAATACCTAATTCTCTTATGTGAAACTAGAAGCCCTTCTGGTGATGTGATTCAGCCAATCTGCCTGTGTCCTGCTGCACACATGGTGCTCCCAGGCCCTGGAATGCTGCTCTGTGGCATTACAGTGTACCAGGAGCAGGACTGCAACACTTGACCCTTTTCTAATGGATCTGCAACCCTCTTAGGCAAGATTTTTTCAATCCTGAATATGACCTTACTGAATCTAGGTATTGTTTGCTCTGCCAGACAAACCTACAAAGAGAAGAGATGATTTTTAAACTGCCCCTAGCTCATCCTATATCACTACCTGGCAGATGAAGAAATAAATGGAGAAAACCACATTAAACACCTAACAGCAACATTGGAGGCCATGGAGATCAGCTTTACCCCTCCAAAATGACCAAATGATGTAAGAAATAAAACTTCAACAACAAATTATATCATTTTACTACTGCTAATACTTCCCCTTGGCAGCATTAAAGATGCACTATTTGTGGAAATTTCTCTTTTGAACAGCTCAGAGTTCAAGGTATACACACAAACTAGACAAGTGGTAATAAACTAGAGTCCCTACTTTTGTTCTGTTAATAATAATATTCTTAAGGAATTTTGTGGCATATTTTTAAGTTGTTATAAGCAATGAGAGTTGTTATAAGCAATGAATAATCGGGTGCTTACTTTATTCTAAGAAAGTTTTCTTAGTGCATAGACAGTTTTTCTGGGGTAGTTCTCAAGAAAATGATTTGATTTTTCTTCCATAGTTAATGTAACATTTATTCATAGTGGGGAAAGAATGTTCATATGGACAAATATTTTCATTAACAGCTAAAAAGTAGACTTGTCAAAGACCATTGTAATGTGTTTAGTGAACACTTCAACAGATGCTTGGGGTTTCTTTTTGTTGTGGCAAACAAAAAACCTCCTTCTTGGAGATCTTTGTTAATAATTTTAAAAGGCAAAGGCAGATAACCCAATTTAGTGGAAGGAAAGAACTTTTTGTTTCTGGACATAATAATGTAGTAGGAATTGAATCATTAATATCAACATTCATGCATTTACTACTAGCCTATTCTCCCTGTGAGTGACTGCAATAATCTCTTTTCTGGCATTTATGCGCATATTATATCAGAAGGACATTTTAGAATTTGACTTCTTCAGGAGCTGGAGACAGGGAAAGTAATTTTCTTAGCTTTTTCATAAACAGCCTTTTTCTGCAGCTGCTCAGCCTAGGAATACTTCTTAAGTTGATAACAGTTTTAGCCCAAGTCTGAAAAAAACCCGGAGCCTTACAATTAGCCAGAATTAATACTAAATAGAAAACATAATGTCATTTACAGATATTTTCTAGTCATCAAATCATAACATTTTCTTGAAATAGATGTAATTATTAGTTGTGAACTTCTGTGGCCTTTTAAAATAAGTAGAATGATGATTATTTCCTTGCTATATGGAAATTAGCTATTATTAAATACAAGAAATTATTATTTTTCAGATCTCAATTTTAAAAATGACAGGACAAGGTGTTATTAAGTTGTATCAATTTTGATAAGTGCCATCCAAATTGAAAAAAAAAATAAAATTATTGAATCACTCATTCACCACAGAACTTCCAATCAATAGCAGAAGATAAATTGATACAGATTATGATAAATCAGCAGTTAAATGCTTCATAAGTGCCTTGCAGTTTAGCCAGCCCAGTGCCAGCACACTCTCTTTTAGCCAGCTGTAGTATCTCATGCACAGCCCTTGGCAGGACAGTTCTTGCTGTGCAGCCCAGATCCCCACGCTGTGCCAGGACTGGTGCAGCCCCAGGTGAGGGGACAGGTGTGAGCTGTGCTACCCAACACACGGAACTGGGGGGGCTGGACCTTGCCTGGTGTTGCTTGGGTCAGGGTGTGTTTTCCTCCCTGCTCCTCTGCTTCCATTCTCCTAGCACTGGAGAAAGAGAAACCTTTTCTAACATGGCAGGATTTCTTACGGGATTCGGTGAACTGCATCTTGGTTAAGTTTAGCATATTTTTGACATAGGGAGCAGCCATTTTAAAATCTTGCTATAGATAATGACAAGAAATGGTTATGTCTTTGATGACAATTTTCAAATGAGTGCTGAATTGTCTTCTCCAATGAATTGAAGATCTTGACTTTAGAAAGACTGAGATATGTTGAATTGGGTTTTGTTCTGACTTTCCATCTCTCTTAAGAGATATACCTGGAGATAGAATAGGTGGGTTTCAAACCTCCACTTATGGTTGAATGAGAAACTTAGCTAAAGAATAGTACTGGAGGGAAAAATGCTTTAACTGAGGAGAAATTAAGAAAAACTTTTAATTAGTTTTATTAGTTATCAAGCCTGTTAAATGCAGTTTGGAAGATGAAATAAAATGCTGTATGTTAATGTTCAAATGAAAGCATGGAATCTGTTAGAAGAAAGACTTGCAAAGCATTAGTCACAGTGGAAAAGATAATGTTTTATACATTTAAAAAAATAATTTAAAAAATAAGTTGCCCAGATTATTTTCAAACTAATTCTTAGCCAGATCTAGATGTATTTTTTTCATCATTAAAATGAAGGAATATAGTTTTATGGAAATGAATTTTTAAAAGAAATTGAACATACATTTGTACAAAATAAGTTTCCTCTGTGGATTGTTGTTAATGATGAGTGTCAAAGCAACTAGATATAAAAGTTCCTTTGCAAACTAATGATGAACTGTACACTTGGTAAATAGCAGGCCTACAATCATCCAAAGAAAAAGACATTTTCTGGGAAAACTTTGCATTTGTTGGGTAGATTGAGACATGCAACTGTAAACCCACAAGCTTGCCTGATGTTCCCTGGATCCCAGTTCTTTAAACAGGTTTGTATTGTAGGAAATTTTCCTGAAGTCTCATATGGTAAAAGCTGTACCTCAGTCTAGAAATACTTTAGGATAAAGTGCTGGTTTTCTGAAAGTCAATGGCAAAGCTTTTACTGGCTGTTAAAGGGCCTGGATTTTAGCAAAGTTTCTTTAGTAATTCCCATTTTCTTCATAAACCATCACCACCAAATATGTATGAGGAGTGGGAATTTTAGTAGGAAATAAAGAATGTGAAGTTGTTGTGTCTCCAGGAGAATGAAAGGCAAAGTCCCTCAAAATTTCAGTATGTATAGGCAGAAAACCACAATATACTTCAAGCCATGGTAAAACTGCAATTTTCTGTGTATCTTCTTGGGGAATAGGGTGGAATGGGTGGTGGAGGGACAGAAGTATTTTTTATTTCTTCTTTAATGGAATTAAGATCTTCTGCACATTTGTGCATATTCTGTTCTTTGCTACAGAACCAATTAGAAGGCTGCCAGACTCCTGCTGAGCTATGTACAGTAGAAAAACAAACTTCTCATTTGTTAACTTATTGAAAAAGAAGGTCTTTAGTGTGTAAAAAGTAGGCAGAAAAAAGCCTTGAAGCACAAAGGAATTGAGAAACAACAATGTGACAGTGGCACCTCGTTCCCTGAACTGTTGGGTTTCTGTCCAGTAAGTTGCAGTTCTCCTCATGCAGGAATTTTTTCATTTTGGAAATGTAGTTCAGAGATGGCTACTGCCAATATGCTGGCAAAAATGGGAGTTTGAGGTACTGAGTATTTCCGTGTCTTGAGATCCATTTGGAGAAAACTCTTGCAGAAAAAGCCCTTCATTATGTACCATGCTATCTTTTACCAAGACTCATAAATAAGGAAATTGAGATTGACAGCATTTGCTACCAGCAGACTTTGCCAACTTCTAGTGTCTGGAATAGAAAATCAATCTGAGGATTGGGAAGAGAAAATGAAGCAATTAATGGGTAAATTGATTCCAACTGATCTACTTGGAAAAGTGGCTATCTCTTCTCAGACCTGGGAAGAGCTATGCTGTTGCAGCTCACAGTTTACATTGTCTGATGTGTTTATTTACTACATTTATAGGTAAGGAAAGTACGCAAATCTGATATGAAAGAAGAGGAAATTAATTCTATTTTTTTTTCTTAATTTTTTTTTCTTTTTTATATATAGTAAGTATGAGAAATTTCGACTCAGTGTAACAAAAATGTCTACATACTTGCCCCAAAAAGAAGATTGCTGTGGTTTTATTCTGCATTGATATGGAAACCCACAGAAACACCATATAATCAGCTTGAGAAGGGACAATTCAAAATCAAATATTTTAGAAATTCATATTTTTGATGATTTGAGATCTAATCAGGTATATTTAATCTTGGTGCCCCTCTAATAATAAGTGTTTGCTTTCTGTATTAAACAGTTGTTTCACTAAAATAAATATGCCTGAGAATTTCATGCAGCTTTTTTTCGCTAGAATTAAAAATACTTTTATGTTAATTCACAATGTGTCTCAACTAAAAATTCCTCTGAGAAAAGAAATTTCTTGACGGCTTATGTTGATTTGTGAATGTCTATCTTGAGATCCATATCAAGTCCAAACTGTCTGTAGTCCATAATTAAGTCTATCAGAGTCTGATGAAGCTTCAATAATGCTAATTGTCCCCAATGGCTTGTATGAGTTACGACACTGCTGAATCTACTTGTTCACAAAAAAATTCCACTTCATCTGTAGAAAAAGGTTAACAAGAACACTTTGTGGTTGAAATTTAATTCTTTAACCTTCCCTGTCATAGTCCTCTCTGCTATACATAAAAGTCTGCTGCATTTGGCAATGTTAGTTTTAGAAGTGGAAGGGTAAGAATGATGGCTATAATGATCAAATATTTCATATCATGGCTTGTTATGAGTTTGCAGTGGGGGAAAGGGATATCTTCACTGAGCCTGCTTATAGCAGAGCAGCCTGTCAAATATGTTACAGAGGGTGTGTTGATTTTGTGGATGATTTAAAAATCTGTGATATAGAAGATCATTGTCATTTCTGTAATGCTATAAGAATGACTGCCCTTTATGTGTTATAACAATCCTGCTAGACCCATTGAGAAAAGCTTTTATGTAAATACATACATATGTATTTTTCCCTTACTTTTTTCCCCACATGTTTTATTTTCTCACAGATCAGGAATTGTGCTGGTCATTCCAGCTGGTGCAATCTTTGTTAGTATAGGTCTGCATTTACCATGAGGCCATAGGAATACTGTCCTTGCCAATTCTGTGATATTATGGGTTGAGTCTGCTGCAGATAAGGAGTGGTGCAAATTACAGGAATGCCCAATTATGAGAAGGTAAGAGCCTGTCATGCCTGTGGGTGTCCTGTTCATGTGACAAATAGATGTCCATGGTTGGCTGTGCAGGATCCTAAGTATGTGAAGTATGGACAGAGATGGTGCTCCAGACTGGGATGTCCTCACTGGCACCTAAGAAAGCAATGCACATGTGTGCAACCTTTTAAAAAAATGCCCTAGATGAAAATAAAAGGATCTGGACACAGCCTGGAGATGGGAGAAATCTCATTGTATACAGCAAAAATATGTCTGATGAGAAAATTGTTCTTTTGCCAAGGATTGTGTTTTATGTGCCTTTTCAAGTCTGGAAAGCTGGAAATGAGAACTTGTAAGTGATGCCTTTTTTTTTCCTGTGGATTATTTTTAAGCAAGATCATTTAAAGAGCCTCTTTACTATGGGCCCTCTGCAAACTGTTCTGTTTGTCCATCTGTGGGGGTGTGATAAATGTCAACAGAGAAGCAAAGTAAATGAAGAAAAGTGGGAAAGCAAAAATCCCTTAGAGGTTCCTTAAGCCAGGTTTCCTAACCAAGGCAATACATTATGAAAATAATCTTATATTTGGGTAAATTTCTGTAAGTTAAAAACTAAAAGAGTTCTGATGACATATAAGTTCTCTTTGTAAACTGGAATTAATCAATATTTTCTTCTATTGTTGATGAGTCCAGAATGAAGTGTTCCTCACTGAAATAAGTCGAATATGGGCATGAAAGATTATTTTACACAGAAATGCATAACGTCATCCTAGTGTGCAAGGTGCTGAGAGACTTCTATCGGAAGCTGTTTAATGAATTTTCTCATTTGTATTCCCCCATTGTCTTTCATCCAGCAAAAGGGACCTGTTCCAGTTTCAAGCAGGTGATGGAGGGTGCAGGGTTGGAGTGTCTCTACTCGGTTAACATGCTTTTCACCTGGTTTAGGGAATACCTAAGGCTGATGTTCTGTCTGTCTGAAGTTCAAATGGTAACAAAGACATTTTCACAAGGGAAAAAATATCCAGATTTAATTTTGAAAGGTCAACAATTGTGGCAGATCAAGAAAATGAACTGACGCTACATATGCTGACGACTCCTCTTTTCAAAACCCATCTGTCAGAATAGGCCAGGTAATTTGTGATGCTGAACTCAACCCCACCTGCCTTGAGGATTAAGGTGGGAAGGAGTGAAACAAACCCATAGCCATCCCCACACCCACCTTTTCATGCATGAACAATGGGTTTAGGTGCCTGGCTCCCACCAGTCTGATTTCATATGCTCTGCAGAGGGTGATGATGACCTTTGCTTCAGCATGTGCATGGTAAGTCTGAGACATTGCACAATGATGAACTCACTGTCTAGCCACTGTACAGCTCTCATGCATATATTTCAGTCTCAGAAATCCCAGACAGAAATATGAGCCCCCAGGGATGTAAATCACCATTTTCTCATTGAATCATAGGGCTGATGAAGCTCAGGTTGGCTTCAAGCCTGTACAAGAACAATGGAGATATTTGAGGTATGATTTTAAACAAATCTGTAATATCTTCAGATTGTGGAGATTTCAGGTGTGGAAAAGGCATGAGAAAAACAGCTGAACAGATAATGGATTTTTATATTTGTAAATATTTTTGTGTTCTTATTTCTTGAAAACATTTACCATATCTTAGCATGGAGTTCATCTTAAATGTTGAACTACTAGTATTTCAAGGTAGGCAATCCTTTTCCTATCTCATTTTAGTTTGGTAAATCAGGATACATCTTTTTATTTCATCTCCAAATCACAAATCTTCTTGATTAAGTTTTCTCAGGCAGAAAAATATCCATCTCCACACTGGCATGATTCCAAATGCAGCGCCTTTCAGCCTGCAGAAAAGAAGAAACCAACAACTCCTTTCCATCTCAGAGCATTTTACCTTTACTCAACATGCTCAGTGCAATCTTATATTGACTAAAGATGGATGAAAGGGGCTCATGTTGGTCTGTTTTGTTTGCTGTGAAACAGCTGTACTGCCAACAACTTGTTTTCCTAAACATCATCTTTCTTTTTTTCCCTTGCGACTGTGTATTTTTCATTTTAAGGAAATATTTTTTGTTTATTATTCAGAAGCCTCAGAACTGAATATAAAACTATAGGTTTACTTCCAACAATGTCAGCAAAATATATGCTGTAATAAATTTTATCTTTCATGCTTCTCAAAGAAATAGCTCACACCATTTAATCGAGACCAAAGGAAAGAACCATTAGTGGAATTTCACGAGAAGTTTTATTCCACATAGAAGCAATGTGGGGAAAAAAACAAATGAAGATCAATACTCAGGATACTCTCCCTTCCATCAGAGCATCACTCACCACCTCTGCCTGTGGGTGATATTTGCCTCATGATTATTAGGATCATATGAGTTCTGCTTCAAAACTGCTCTGCATGAGCTAGAGCTGAGTGGTAGCATGGAAGTGAATGATAGCGGGAAAAGTATTAACAGGCTTCAAAGTTATGGATCAGAAAACTGTGGTTCAGAGCCATCTTCTGCTTTACCCAAACAGGCACTGCTGCTCTGCAGCTGAGGAAACCTGCATGGGAGTTCTCTCCACCAGAAAATTGTCATTAGGAAAAAGTAAGAAGTGAAGTTTTTAATCTCAACTCATTTGAATATGTTGCTCGTGATGATTGTATTCAGCTACTATGCCTCTTTTCCTTCTTTAATACCAGCCTTAGAAACATACTTTGAACATCTTAACAGATGCAAATCAAAGATTAGTTTTTCTTGCAACACTTATTTTTTCTCATGAAAGTTGTCATCTCCTCCTAAAGAGGTGATTTTTCCTGGAACTGGGAAAACAGGTACTCAGGTTGGTGCAGATCAGCTACATGCTCAACTGCTCGTGTTCAGGACTTGAATGCCTGCCCACAGAACAGAGACCAGCAAGAAGGATCATGTAGAAAGGGAAGAGCCCAAGCCAGTGGACAGGCTGTGCTGCCCCATGCTCATAAAATCAGCTGGCGGTGCCTTCCAGCCACTGGCCTTAATCAAGTTCTGAGACGTTGGTTTTTCTACATATAATGGGCTGGCAGAGCAATTTGCTTAGTAATTTAAAGCAGAGGTAACTAAGGCTTAAAGCTATGGGGAAAAAGAGTTGGCCTCTGTGCTGTTTATAAGGTGTCACAGCCATCCATAGCTTTAAAAGGATTTTTTTTTCTTATTCCTGGTGCTCAGCTCTAGTTTTTGTGCCTTCTACAGGTTGTGTGACACTCCAGAGTTCCTGGAGAGAGTAGGTTGGAACTAGTTGATCTTCAAGGTCCCCTTCCAACCCATATCATTCTGTAATTTTATAATACATGTTCTGCCCTTAGTTAAGATTCACAGTGTCACTTCCCATTGCAAGATTTTATTTTCAGTTTCAGTTATGCTTCTGTAAGTCTACATATATTGTAGAGTCAGGTTTACATTATAGGTTGAAAAATTAATCAAAACCAAACTAATCATTTTAGAAAACAAACAAACAAAGATGGGCAGAAAATACTGTTTGTTTATAGTGAAGGTATTTAAGTGAGAGGCATTTACTTGTGTCCTTCAAGGTAGAAACTGGAGGACTGGTTCACGATTTTCTTTTGTTGCCAGATGAAACTGCTTAAATGGGCAAAATCTGTGTATTTAAATTTAAAAGCTTCAGTAGAAGCATTTGCCACATGTGAGAAAAGAAGATCGAGGTCTCTCAACCAGGAAGCTAGTTATTAATTTACTGCAAGTCTTCTTTTACAACATGAATTCATCCAGCCACAAAAGCCAGAAAATAAATTAAAAAAATGAAATGATGTCCGGTGTTAGTAAGGTGCCTTCTTGTTGTTTCGTTTTTTTTCTCCCCCCCAAAAAAACCAGTGGGTCAGATTTGATTTTGTTTCAGAATGGTTGTGTGGTTCTGGTTATTAGGAAAAAAAAAAAAAAGCAAGCAATCATAGGCTTGAAAACCTTTGGATAATAGTAATATTCACAGCATTTATTCTTAGGGTGCTTCCAATCCTGTGAACACAACAAGGCATCCCTCAGAAGAAGAGGGTGGAAGCTTGTATTTAAATAAAGAATTGCATCTGAGGACTGAATTATAGCATGCAAACACAAATGTGCTGTGACAAGCCATGCATTTCAATTCTTGATTTCTTCATTATATGCAACTTGAAGAGTTAGTAAAAACCAAGGATGTTCTTACATATTGTCTGTCACCCTACTCAGTATCCATTTTTGGGGTGTATGTTGAATTCCTCTGGAAAATACAGCATAAGGCACAGTGACAATTTCCCACCTCATTTTACATATATAATTTTCCATTAGTGCATTAATAGTGCATGCACAGATGACTCTGCTCCACTCATTCTCCTCTTTAATTTTTTTTCTCAGCTTGAAATTCGTAAATTTTAAAATATTCTTCCTGTCAGAGTAGGTTTATTATGTACTCATAAGACACATTAAAGCAGTTAAGCATTTTTTTAAATGTTCTTTACACATATCTCAGCATAACAGTGAATTTAATAACATTAGGTTTGGGCAGGAAGGACTAAATAAAAGGAAATAATCTGTATTTCATGACTCCAGGTATCAAGCAAATAATATATACAGCTCAACTTCCCTAGTGCAGAGATGACATTTTTTGTAGAAATAAGAAATTAGAAAATTAAAAATGTCCTCTGATTTTAATATGTTTTACTGATACGAAATTTGATCATGTTGGATTGTTGTTTAGGAAGAGAGAAAATAAAGATAAAAAGCTATAGTTTACAGAAAAGCAAGCAAGCTATTCAGCATAGGAGTACTTTGTCTCCTTAATGGATTTCTGCTGATTGTACAACTTCATCTGAAGAACATTAATGAAGGAACAATGTGATACATATGTCTGGTGAGACTCAGGCAATGTAACAAATTACTTTATAGGTGACATTTTGTGCCTTTTAAAGAATATTTTTTGTTTGTTATTGCCTTAAGCTTGTTCAATGTGCTCTATTTACATTTGACTTACTTTTCTCATGTGTCTCCTATAATAGGAGTTCTTTCAAATAGAATGTAGTAAAGATGCCAAAGCTTACAATAAAAGAGGGTTTAGGAACAAAGTTTTAATCCAAGGCAGACAGGTCCTCACTTTTTCCAGCACTGAATACCAAATGGTTCCTGCTTATTTCAGGGTATAGGAATCACAGGTAATTTTTCATCTGCCACAGGAAAATTACAATTTTGTGAATTACAATTTTGAAATTTTGAATATTTTGAAATTACAATTTATCTTCCTAACCTGGTGGACTGGAAGGACAGTTTGACTATAAGCATTGGAAATGACATAACTGGAGGGTGGCATCATTGTGACAAGACTGGACAACTGACCATCACTAAATTTAAGACATTTGCAAACAACTTTACTTTTGAATTTATTTATTTTTTCTATTACCCCTTAAACCCAAGCCTTTCCAGCCAATTTCCATTGTTTTTTCAGTCCTTCTCCCGTTCCTTGTAATGGTGTACCCTGCAGAATGAGGCAAAGTTCAGTCAGACATGCAGGGCTGGTGCCTGCCAGGTCTTCATCAGGCACAACACAGGGCTCCCCCTTTGCTCTGTGGGGGTTGGAGGGTGGTGAAATGGGGATGAATTCCTTGCAGCACTTCTCCCCAGAAAAACCATGCCAGTAACTTATGTGGAATCCCTAACGTAAGAGAAAGGGTCTTGTTGATGAAACTTTTCCCAGCTTTGTTCCAGGAAGCATTATTATAGTACAGCACTAGACAGAGCTCATTTCAGCAGCCTGTAATATATTTGCACTCCAACATCTTGCCTGAAACCTTACACCTCTACTCCACAGAGCACATTTCCGCCTGCAGGAAGACCTGTGGAATTTTGTTTGCAGTTTGTTAGTGGGGAAATTGCACGAGAGTCAAACATTTCTCACTTCTTGGTTTGAATAACACTGTTATCCTGCTGTCTGCTGTGAAGGGTTTTTAAGTGAAGTGCTTACCATTAGAGCTTCTCCATGAAAATTATTTACTTTTGACACTGATAGCTAGTAGGGAACATTTTTTGTAGGATATGGATTTATAATTACACTGTTAGTTTAAGGATTAAAGCTTTTTTTTTGATGGCTTACAGAGAGTGTATTTTTGGTTTTGAAACTGTAGGAGATGTACGAGAAATCTGACCTATCATGTTGTCTCTGGCTCAGGAGAGGCAATGTGGAATGAATAATAATAAAAAAAAAAGGCAAAGAATTATTTTCTCTAAAAGCACTTTAATCTGAATCCATGGACAGATGGCCAAAGCAAAAATTGTTGTGTTATTTTGAAAGCTTTGTGTGGCTGCCTGGAAGCTATTGTCCCTGCAGCAGGGCAGGCAGGGGGAGCTGAGCAAATTCTTCTGGTGAGCTTCTCTGAGAAGTCAGCCAGATTCAATCAGAGCCAAAGCACAATAACTTAAAAGCAGAGCAAAAATACCTTCAACACATGCATGCATTTCCGTGCCACCCTGAATTTACCATTCCACAGCAGATGGAATATTCACCCAAACACAGGCAGGGGTGGGAAACCAGCTGCCATTCCAGAGGCCCAGCTCCATGGGCTCCATGTGCAGGGTGTCTGTGGGACCTGGGCCAGGGGAAAGGCCAGTGAGAGGGGTCCTGCTGGGGTGGAGCTTTGGCACTCAGCTGAGGAGCACTGCTGAGAGTGTTGGCCTTGTGTTTGGCTGGCCCTGGCTATGACCACAGAGATATTTGCCTGGAGTGCATATCAGTGTGTGTAAAAGCTACATTAAGCTTTTATAAAAAGTTTTGACTCTAGCCTTGCGTCTTAGTATCCAAATGAAGACTCTGAATAAGGAAGGTCTTAGTGACTCTGAATAAGGAAGGTCTTAGTGACAGTGGAAGAAAGATTTAAATATGCAACTCAATTAGGTCCTTCTAAATTTATTCTCTCTATGAAGTGTAATACTTTAAAATTATGTATTTTTCATATTTATTTGGTACATTATGACAAGATGAAAAGGTTGAAAATAACCTTAGGAGGATTGCTTAATGCTGTCCAGCATAGGGTGGATATGCATCTTGAAACAACCAGTCTGAAAGTGATTGGCTTCTAAAAGTGAAAAAAATCAGCTGTTCTCTGAATCAAAGTGCAAATCTCAATTTCTATTTTATTCCCTAACTCAAATAGCAAGGGGTAATGAGTGTAAATGTAGTTTTTGAATTCCACAGTTGGAATTTTCCTTGTTTTTGGAAACCAGTGCAACTATGAAAAAATTAATTTCAGAACACCACAACCCAGATTGTCTCTAGCCACATGACAAGTGGGTTTAACACAGCCTGGCAGTGATGGGCTCTGCTGCAAGAGGCACCACTCCTGGCTCAGGTGAAGCACCTGCTGGCACAGTTGCCATGTGCTGTTGCTAACCCATAGCTAACCTGGCTGTTAACTTTCAGAATTAATGATAATTTTCCCAGCTATGGTGAAATGGTTCTGACAAATCAGAGAATCACAGAATATGCTGAGTTAGAAGGGACCCACAAAGATCACTGAATGTAACCTGGCCCTGCACAGGACACCCCAAGAATCACATCATGTGCCTGAACTCTGGGGGCTTCATCAGGCTTGGTGCTGTGACCACTTCCCTGGGGAGCTGTTCCAGTGCTCAGCCACCCTCTGGGGGAAGAACCTTTTCCTAATATCCAACCTAAACCTCCCCTGACACAAACTCAGGCCATTCCCCTGGGTTCTGTCACTGGTCACCACAGAGAAGAGATCAGTGCCTGCCCCTCCTCTTCCCCTCGTGAGGAAGTTGTAGATTGCCATGAGGTCTCCCCTCAGTCTCCTCCAGGCTGAGCAGACCAAGTGACCTCAGCCACTCCTCACACAGCTTCCCCTCTTGGCCCTTCACCATCCCCATGGCCCTCCTTGGATGCTCTCTAATAGCTTAATATTTTCTTATATTGCAGTGACAAAGCCAGACCAAAATCTCTGACCAATTCTATTTTTCTGCAAACCTTACATTTCAAAGTGACATAAAAAAATGGACTTCCTCTATTTTTGTACAAATGACTAAAGCATGTGTGATTAAACTGTTGAGTAGACTTTAAGTATATCCATTTTTAATATTGTTTTTATTTTACAATGTCTTTCACAGTGAGCTGAGTGAAAAACATATATGAAATATGTTTTTTTGTTTAAATGTTCAGATAAATCAAAAAGCCATTTTCCTTGGATGCTGTCTCAGGGCAGAAAGAAATGTGGCAACTGAATTATAAACCCTTAGTCATTTACAGTAAAGATGTTGATACAGCAGGAAATGTAATGCTGTGACCAATTTTGTTGCAATATAAAGATTCTATTTTCCCTTTTAATTTTGCTTTTTCTCCTTAACAGATTGTTATAAGCTTTAAATAATGCATTTGAAATAAGCCACAGTCACCTTTTGTTCTTGCTCTTCCAGAAAGAGTATTCCACAGGAACACTGAAAACTTGCTAATCAAAACAAGATAGTGAACTGAGAAAATAAGATTGTCACGAGCATTGCCTAACTCAGTTCTGGTAAGTTTGCATCTAATTTACTGGCTTTTCCCAGAATGTACTGCACTAATGAAGGTACTACTTAGTAAAAAAATGCCCCAAAAGATACCAGAGAAAAGAGGATGATAAATAAATTTGTGTTTATAATATACCACGAAGCAGAATGCCAGAGTGTTTTCTGGGTGAACACAGAGCAATATACTCTACAGATATTATATCTACATAGTATATTATTGGAGTGATTCCACATCCTGGGTTGCTTTTTACATGTGTCCAGATCTACCAAGGAACTGAGCAGATTTTCTGTGCTTCAGGGGAAAATCTCATTTGGTTACTGGTGATCTGGTTTTGAGGTTTCTGGCACTGCCTTGACAGCAAATTTATGAAGAATTAATTCTGTAGGATCTTTTTGACAATAAAGGAGCTTACTACCATTATGCACAGTGCCTTTTCCTGTTGCAAACACAATTATAGGAAAAATATTACAAGAGATGACTGTCTCTGTTTTGGAAAAAAATTCAGATTGCCTTGATGTAGAAAGTCTTTGGAGTTCTTATGGCTGATCTCAAAACCCCTGCTATTTAATTCTACAGCCTGAAAGCCACTGCACACAGGGTGGACAGTAATTTCTTGAAGGATGAGATAATGCTGATATTGGGATAAAATGGAGAAAATTGTGGTTGTGCTGATGAAATCTGGAAAACCACAGTTGATACAAACTGTCTCTGCAGAGAACTGGGGATGTGCTGAGCTACTCACCAGGATGCTGGGCAGCCTGCCTGCTCCGCAGCTACTGTGGAAGTAGAGAGAGTTGAAAGTGCTCAGGGCTTCATGACCAGACTATTAATCAGTGAAAATGGATGATGCAGAGAAACTCCATCTTTGCATATAATTAGCTGGCATTAGGTTGCTGTCTCTGTGGGATTAGTTTTAGACTCCACCGAGGCAGCTGAGCTGGGCATGGTAATTCAGCACAGTTGCATGTGCAGATAGTAGCTCTCGGATGCTGGCTTGAGTCTTGAAAGCAGTACAACAGTGTTGGCTATAAATAATACAACAGGGGATATGCAGGCAATGCTGTTTTCAATACTCATGTTAATCCATTACAAGTTTGCTTTGGTATCTCTCCCTGACACAGTTTTATGCTGCTTAGACTTGCCCTTCATGTGCAAGCAGTGAAGCTCATTGGGGTTTTTCTGTTCTCAGGCAGCGTGTGGCTCTAGAGCCACAGTTGTGTCTGGGAGGGGAAAGAACAGATGGGCTGAAAGTGAGCATGCTATGTTCAAAATTACAATTAAATTTTTATATTACTTCTTAAGGACTGTAAATCCAAAGGAAAAAAAATCCTCATTTTATTGTTCAGAGGATCATATAAAATGAAGACTGGGGCATGGTCTCGTTGAAAGACACTGGAAGGAGAGTGCTGACAATGAACATCAGAGAGGCACAGAGAACTCTGAAATACTGCAAACACTTTTTGTCATGATAGTACTGGACAGAGAATATCCAGTGTTGGTGTTCCAGGCACACTGTTGATTTCAGACATTGTCTGTGGACTGCCCAAGGAGCCTTGACTGTGCTTGAAGGCCTGAACCCTTGAAGAACAATCTTCTAGCTCCCATGGCAGGTGAGATGTGAGTGACTGAACACAGGGCTAATAAACACTTACATTGTGCCCCTATAGTCGCCACAGTTATAAACTCTTGTTACTGTTCTCAGATTTTGGATAAATTACAAACAAGAAAGTCACAGTGATGCCAAAAGGGAGCATTTCTGTATATCTAAATTTTGTTGTCTGTTTTATGTTTTTCTGTTCCTTATTTGTTGCACTTAAAGTGGGATAAGTCACAAGTTGGTACATGCATACCTGTATGCCCATTTTTATTAGAGTAATTCCTTACAGTTGGTCAAAAATCCTCTGATTTCCATAAAAAGAACATGCAGTTGCATGTACTACTGTACATTGTTGAAGTGGCATTATAATAAAATATAGCCATACTAAAAAGAAAGCAATGCCTTTGCCTGATTTATATTCAGTGCAAGAAGAGATAATGGTGACAACAATCTGTATGAGGTAGGGTTAAACTTGAAAGAATATGACTAATGCAAGTTTGTTTGATCAGGCACACCTATTTCACTAAAATTTTCAAATTATTTTTTTCCTTTCTCAGCCAAGTGTTACAAATCACTTATTTCTACTCAGAAGACACTTTGCAGTCAATAACATCTTGTGGGAACATCTTGTCAGGGAGTTTGACACTTGAAGAAAGGGAAGGGTGGAAGTAGGTAGGCCTGTGGGTTTTCAGGCTGCCTGGAAACTTGCTGGTAGCAGGGGAATGCTCCACAGATGGGAAGAAATCACACTGTTGTGTCCTGAGGCTTACAGGGTCAGTGACTCTGTGTAGGCCTCTTAATACATCTGCATAAGCTTTTACTTTTTCATATTAATGGTTTTGAAAGTGTTTCTGATCTGCATTTGCATATGGATGCCAGATGATGATGCATTAAGTCTGCAAGCTGAACTGAGCATAAAAACATGCTCAAATGAAGCAGGGAAGTATTGCTGTGTAAAAGCCACAGATAAAATTATATATGCAAAATTTACCTAGCAAGTTGCTGGAAAGGAGGCATCTCTTGAATATTGCAGCAATGGGCTTAGCATTTAAGTAATACAGGAAAATGTGTGATTGACAAAAAATACAAAAAGTAATAGGACAGAGCTTTAAAAGGACCTAAAATTTATCTAGCACTGGGAATCAGTTATGTAATGGATTTTGTCTAAAACCAGGTAATTATTATATCTGATAAATCTATTTGGGAAAGAAAAAGCAGCTTGAGCAAGTAACTCGCATTTTTTCTCAGATCATCTGAAATTTAAAGATCAGAAGTGTTCTATGCAGGCCTTCTGATGATATAATACATGTCATGTGCTACATTTGATTTGGCTGGAGCTGGCCATCCTTAAAGAGCTATTTCTTAAGTGTGTGTTATCACTTCGTACGCTGCATTGCTCTAAACACTAATGTGGGTTGACTAGGGATTATGGTGTGCTAGAAGGGGATTTCCATTTCTACAGACACCAAATAAGACTTACCTTACAAGTCTGTTAACTGATTCTGCAAAGTTTTTGTTAATAATTGCAATAGGAGACACAATTTTTGTCTTCTTCACAGAGAGAAATGAGAGTTAAAATGGACCTTTCTATTTTCAAAAAAAAGTTTGAAATTACCTTTAATGTTTCATTCTGGGAAGTCTGATTTGACAAGATGTAGCTTGAATGTCTTCAAAACTTGAATACCAGAGAGAGCAAGCACTTTTTGCCTTATGAGGGAACAAACTTCTGTAAGTATTAGTGAAATTGCAGGATGTCAGCAAAATGTATGGAGTTGGGCTGCATCACAGACCTTGGCTCTGTAAAAGCACTCTTTCTTTCAATGCCTCTGGGTTCCAAATTCAAAGCAGAAGACATCAGGACATGGAAAAAGTGAAGCAGGTGTCATTTTTATCTGTCCTTCAAATCATGTCTCTGTACATTTTCTCGCACCATAAGGTTTGTGTTGTACATTATTCTTTCTTTGAATCTCTCCCTTTTCTGTGTAAGATATTTCACTTGGTAAATGTAAGCTTACTGGAACTAAAATGGATTTAAATTGCTGCAAAGTTCTAAGGGAATGACACTTTCTACTGAATAACTCTTTCAGCCTTACATAACAACCATCTGAAAGTCAAAGTTGTGTCCTTTCCCAAGGACATAGTTTCAAAGCTGTCACCTGTAATTGTTATGCCAGGAAAGGAACTAATCAAATAGATAGTGTTCATCATTTGATTTCATACTTGTTCTACAAGCTTAAGCACAGGAAATCTATGAGAGATTTATTTCACTGCTCACTCATATCTTTACTGCACAGCATAAAGATGAATGTCTACAAAGAGATCTTTGAATTCTTTCTTTCAATTTCCTGCAAGAAAGGATACCGGAAAGGTTTGTAGCTCTCCCGGGACTTAATTTCTATATATACCCGAGGGTGACTTCTGATCAAAGATGCCTTTTAAAAAGAAAGCTGGTGAAGATCCTTTAAATAAATGCAAACTTTCTTCCCCAGGGCTGGCAAGGAGCAGGAGTAAGTCTATAAGAGGGAGCTAGACAGTATTATTGGTAGAGGTGCTCTGAAAAAAAAGTAAATTCAAAGTAACCTGTTTCCTAAATGGAAAGGGGTTTTGTTTGAACAATCCAATACAAAATTTAATAAAGCTTTGGGAAATGTCTCCATTTATAGATATTGCTGTGACCAACATGCCCAACTAACATGGTTATAGCTGAAGTTTTTTCTGTTTTTTAGCACAGTGGTATTTGCAAAGTTTCCAATATCCACTGTGTTGTTTTTTAAGGGAACATCAGTGTCTGGGATCTGGAAGCCCCTCCTGATCTAAGCTTCCTGGAACCATGAATTCACCCATATGCTGAATGGTTGTCCGATTTCATAATTTGCATATGTATTTAATGCTGATGTAATAGAATTATTTTGAAATTCAGTGTCAGTATTATTCCCTTTCCTTCATGAGAAGCCAATGCACTGCCACTTGGCTGAATGTGGCCTGTGTGTTAATGAGAACACACACCTTGGTGTCCAACACACCTTGGTACTTTAGCATCTTTCCCTTAATAATACAGTCAAAGTTTCTCCTTGATAATTACTATTCCTGCTTTATTTCCTTGCACTTTGAAGAGTATAGAAACATATATTAAACTATTTGTTGTCAGAAAATATTTGCAGATGGATTTAATTTAAATACTTTCAAATAGTCTTGATTAATAGGAGCAGAATCATTCAGACCTTAAGAAATACTGTAAAATCTAAGATATCCCGGAATTCCACATATTGGGCACATCTAGATTCCACTTGAAAAACAAAACACTGCATCAGTGCTTCCTTCAAATACTATTTTCATTGAACCTTTTTGTGAAGAAGGCCTTTGGTAGTGACATTTAATTGTTTAAATGAGTATTGAAGCAACATATTAAAAGTTGCAGGTAAGTCTTGAGTCTTGAGTTTTGCTCCTATTTGCTCTGTATATAACCCAATTTTCTTCTACTTAGGGCTGTTCAGAAATCACTAATTGATATCCTGGGTGTGACATTAAGCATTGCCAGATAGGATAGTGGACCTAAAAGCCAATTTCTTGATCATCTGTGTAAACATGATGTCCCTCCTGGAGCCTATTCTGGAGTCAGCCAGCCAGCTTCTTCCAGAGTGAAGCCCAGGATGGCTGCATGGACCTTTTCTCTGTGCAAGATGAGTGACCCAGCACAAAGCTGGGCTCAGAGGCTCCCTGTGCAGCTGCCCAGTGCTACAACAGGTACCTTCCCACCTTTGCCTATGTGTCTTCATGTGTCAGGACCCAAAAAGGTCTTTGATATTTTACTATAGAACCATAATTTCTCCCTTGCAACATCAGCCTGTAAATGCCACTGGCTACATCTCATTAGAGTCCCTCTCATCAGAAGATCTTCCTGCTGGTTTGAGGAAACCAGAACATTGGTCACCATATACACAAAAATGTCCCAAAGATAGGAATGTTTTGCCTCTGTCTGGACCAGATTCCATCCAGATCTTCTGAGCTGATAGGAGAGCTGACTGTGAATGGCACACATCTGTCTCATAGTCTTTATAGAGGCTAGGTCTCTCTCTATGGGACTGATAAATGAAAATGAAAGTTATTATTTTTTCTTCCTCTCCCCTCCTCTACCTCCCCTCCTACCTTGTTTTGCAGCATTCTTTATGACAAGAAGGGGTGTAAAGCCAAATGGTCTTCTTGGACTTCTGTGTTGGTGGTGCTAGTCCTAAAGGACTACAAATTTAACTGTACCTGAATCTCTTTTTAAAATTAAGTTTCTTATAACATATCGAAATGTTGCAGCTGTTTCAGTGTTTTGGTATGTGTACTTGATGAAAGCCTTTGGGTTATAGAGGGCTGCAGAGATGTGCAGAGCCTTCAGTTTAGAAGAGAATTTAATGCATTTAAGAAGTCAGCAGAGGAAGACTTCTGCTTACACTGGAGCTAGGGAACCTGAAATATATCCTTAAATCTACACTAGCTTTTAAAATAAGGAATATGTCAAATTACAACAGAGTGCTGTTAAATTGTCTTGACATATCTTCCCTCTCAGGAGATTATCCCAAAGAATTATTTAAACTATTAAACTGCAGCAAGGTGCCTATGAAGTGATATCTTTAACTTTGCTGCCTTTTAACTACTGTCCCTGATTTTCCAAATATAAAAAAAGACATTTTTAGCGTCTTCCAATTTTTTTTTTTTTAAATATACTTATTACTTTAAAATCAAGTAAGAAAATTGAAATTCACTCTTTTTGAATTCTCTCTTTTTTTTCAGAACAATCATTTGAGTTTTCCACTAGAAGAACTGTTGGGAATAATAGTGTTAACTTCCATGACACTTCATCTCTAGAAGGAAGGTAAAGAAGTACTTTTCTCTTGGATTATTTTGAATTTTACTAGAAAGGTCTCAGTGTGAGGAATAGAAGGGTGGAGAACCACAGAGCTAGAGAAGATCAGTTTGTGGAGCAGTTTCAGTGGTGATGTGATCTCCACACAACTCAGTGGTGGCCAATGTCACCTTTTCAATTCACCATACATGAATTTTTAGTGAGGTTTGGTTACAAAGTAATCTCCAACATGAGGGTAGCCATGCTCCTTGATCCAAAATCTCTGATTAAAATAATTTCAAGGATTCTATAAACTTCTCCAAATATACCCAAACACTGATGTTTCTCAATCTGTAGTAATTTTTTCTTTCCAGTCCCATAGCAAATAATGTATCCCAGTGGGTTTCAAATCAACATTTTTGTGATGTGAAGATGGAATCCACAGTGAATTTCTTTGCTTGTTGATGAACCACCTCCTCTACTTCAGTTTTTCTAGAATGCCTGAAATATTTTATGTTTTTAAGTTGCCTATGAATTTTCTGTGTTCATGGGCAATGTTTAACAAGAGAGGCATTGCTCAATATATGTAATAGACATATAGTCCCAGACATACTAAAATGATTAAGCTATAAACACCTTTTGTATAGGCTAGAAAGATATGTTCTTTTGAAGTGTCAGTGTGATTTGCAGTATATTTATATTCCTTTCCTGATGTATCTTTTAAATTTTACTCCATATTTTGTGTTTACGAATTCAGTGTTTTTCCTTCTCATGTGATTTACATCATAAGTAACACAGCAGATATCAGCTTCTTTCTCTCAGATGATTTATTGAAGCTGTTAAGATAATTTTTTATTTTATGTCTCTTATCCAGAGAGCTTTCTATTTGGTGTTATCTTTTTTTTTTTCCCTCATATATTCTCTGTATAATATTTCACTTTAATGGAAATATTGAAGACTTTAAGATATAGGACATATCTCTCTAAGAATCTGTTAATCTCCTTTTGGTTGAAAACAGACTTTGAACTATTTTTTATTCAACCTTCTGTACAGCAATTTTATCTAGAACATATTTCTCTTGTTTGATTATGAGGGTGTCTTGTTGGTCACTGTCAAAAGCCATAATAAAGACAAGATATTTTCATGCTTCCTACTCATCCACTTAGCCAATAATTTTATCAAAGAAAGAAATTGTGTTGAGCTCATTTTTTTTGAAAATAAATTATTCTTATTACCCTCTTGTGTTAACAAACAGATAGATTACTTTATAATTTATTCCAGTATTCTTTGAGGTACAGAAGTTAGGTTGAATAATATTTAAATTCTTAGATAGACCTTTTTCCTCTTCAAAAAGGATTTTCTCTTTGTCCTCTCACCATCCTTTGTGATCTCATTGTCTTCTAAACACATTAAGAAATCAGTGCTAAAATTTCTGAGACTGCTCTGGCTACTGCTGTGAGTACTCACAGGGGGACATTTTGTCAGGCCCTGCTGAGTTCATTATCTCTAACACTTAAATAATCTTCCATGCTTCTAATTTATCTCCTTTCTCCTTGTTACTGATTCCACAATAATCTTGGTATGATTTACCGCGTGCTTGCGCCAGAAGGTTCTTTGGTTGGAAACAGCTGCGGTTCTCTGAGTGAGTGCCCCCAATGCCCAAGTGTCCACCAGAGCTCCACATCTGTGTCAGTGACTGGAAGCTCTAGGTTGGATCCTACTCTCCTTTGCTGTCCTGGGAAGTGCCAAGCTCCTCCCTGACATCCACAGGTGTCTGAGGCTTCAGGAGCACTGCTCTCAACACAATACCTCCTTCAAATCAAATATGTCTTATTTCTCAGAAGGGTGAGGGAGGCTTTAGTTTTCCTTTAAAGCTAAATAATGCAATAGCTGAGCTGGGACCCAGAGGAGAAGCCCCAGTGCCCATGCTCTCCACAGTTCTGCAGCCCCTGCCATTCCTATGTGAGGGCCATGCCATGCCAGGGACACTCTGGGAGTGAACAGAAGGAGGCAGAGGGGATGGCCAGGACAAGAAGTGAGCTTGTGCTGCTCTAGTGGTGTGCAGGAAAAGGAAAGTTTAGCTCATGATCTGCTCCAATTAGTCCTGCTTCTTTTGAAGACAGAGTGGTTAAAATTTAGGAAAGTTCCTTGTGGGAGAAAACATTGGCAAATTTTGTGAAAAAATCATTTTGCAAAGAAGAGTTACAGTGTAAAATAATGTTTTAAATAAAATAATTTTGTTATCCGGTAGCATGTAAGTACTCATTGTGTCATATTTGTCATGCCTTCTGGCATAACAAATTTAACATTTGCTGCAAGACACATTGACTGCTGTCACAGGAGGTAGCAAAATTGATATAAAAGAGGGACAGCATATGGCAAAAATATCACTTTGGGAAAGGACATAATGCTGCAATTAATAATAAAAGAAGAAAATAATCTTTTTGCAAAGAGAAATCTAATACATTTAAAGTGCATCCCTGGAGCAGTTTGCTGTGGTTCCAAGCCTAGGTGAATTCTCCTAGGTGCAGTAATCTTTCAGTGGAATTTATTTTGTCAAGGCTATGCCAAGCAGGAACACCTAGTAGATATAATGTAGCATATATAATAAGCTATAACCTTCTCCTCCCTCTGAAATCTTTTGGCCTCATGGACTTTTGTACCAAAGTCTTTATTCCTTGAAAAAGAAAGCAGTATATATACTTAGGTTGGAATGTCAGAGTTCTTCATTGCTTCTGCATCACAGTAAAAAATTTTTTTTTATTACCAGATTGGACTGCATCTAAAGGCAAGTGTTGATTTGTCTGAATTCTGGCTTGGCTATAAGTAGAGCTGAAATGGGGAGGTCTCTGAAAAATTACTTCTTTTTGACCAGGGAAGGGGAAAAAGTACCAAGGTACATGAATACAATTAAAGTGTCTAAAACTTCTCTCTCTAGAAGACCAGATGGCTGTTGCAGGTCCACACAGAAAGTTATTCTAAAAGTTGTAACAAGTGAAAATACTAAATGAAGTCTTCTGAAGAGGTGTGCATTTCCTATTTCTCCAGAGGACAAGGAGAGGTTATTTCAGCTCAGGATGAGAAGGAAGTTGACCTGCTAGATCCTTGCAATTGTTTTCAAGGACCTGTTAGAGAACAAGGAATGTGGGGTAGGATAGGAGTGGGTGTTTCACATCTTAAAGCTCCGAAAAGTGTCTTTGACAGATTGCAAACATGTGAAATGTACACTTCTGAACCACTTTGGTGGGAGGCAAGAGAATTTTCTCAGGCAGTAAATAGTTTGTTAAGGTGAATGGCTCCAATAGCTAATCTGTGCTTATTTCCATGGTGAAGCTACAGTGAATCCTTCAGAAACCTTCTCGGAATCACGCAGAATATGCTGAGTTGGAAGGGACCTGATTGAGCCTAACTCCTGGCCCTGCACAGGGCCATGCCTGGGAGTCACATCATGTGACTGAGAGAATTGTCCAAAAACTTTTTGAATCCTGTCTGGCTTGGTGCTGTGACCCCTTCCCAGGGAAGCTGTTCAGTGCCCAAACCACCAGTGGGTGAAAAACCTTTTCCTTATAGCCACCCTAAACCTCCCCAGACTCAACTTGAGACCATTCCCTTGGATTCTGTCACTTGTCACCATAGAGAAGAGATAAGTGTCTCCCCTCCTCTTCTCTGCATGACTTCTAACAATTGGGAATTGCCTGCCCCTGTGCCCTGAGCAGGCGATGTTTAAAAAGTGACCAGCACTGATGGACCCCAGCATCTGCAAGAACTTTTTTCCAGGAGGCCTTGCTTACTGGTTCCCTGAGCAGCCTGAAGTCTGCTGTCATATGCCAAGTTCAGTTTTTGGCACTTCTCCTCCTCTTAACAAGATTTTAAACTCAATTTAAACTCAATTTCTTTGTGGTCACTGTGGCCAAGACAGCTGCCAATCTCCACGGATGAGATCCAAACTTTTGACAAGCAGGAGATCAAGGAGGGCATCTGTCTGAGCTGGCTCCCTTAGGACCTGGTCCATAAAGTTGTCATCCAGGATTTTAAGAATCTTCTAGCCTGGGTTGTACCAGCTGTGTGATGTTCCCAGTTAATTTCTGGCAACTTGAAATCTCCCATAAGGACAAGGGCAGTTGACTTGGGAGAGTCCCTTAGTTCCTCAAAGAATAATTCATCCTTGTCCTGTCCAGGAGGTCTGTAGTGGACTCCCACGATGGCATCTGCATTATTTGTTTGTCCCTGGATTCTTACACAGAGGCTCTCAGCTGGCCATTGGCAGCTGTGAGCTCCATACATTCTGCCCCTTCAATTCCATAGAGAGCCATCCCTGCTCCTCTCCTGCCCTGCCTGTCCCTCCTGAAGAGCCTGGAACCATCCAACAGGGCACTCCAGGCACAGGATCCATCCCACCAGGTTTCACTTCTGCCAGAGATGTCGAATCTCCAGGACTGGGCCAAAGCCTGGATTCCCTTGTTTGTCCCCCTTGCTGGGTGCTTTAGTGGGGACACATTTCAGGTGTGGTGCATTGTAGCCAACACCTCCTGAGGCAGATTGAGGGATCCTGTTGGTGCTCCTTTCCCCAAGTACTGACACCCCCTCCCATCACTCATCACTGGCCAGCCTGGCTTTGTCTCTTTCCCCCTTCCAGGCTGGTTTAAAGCTCTGCCAATGAGCACTGCCAGTTCCTGTGCTAGAGATCATTTTCCTCTCTGATATTGGTGCATCCTGCCAGGTGTCAGTAGACCAGGTGTTGAGTAGATCATCCTATGATCAACAAATGCAAAATTTTTCTGCCAACACCAGCCTTGGAGCCATGTACTGACCTGATGGATCTGCCTATTTCTGTCAATATTTTTCCTTCTTACCAGAATTGAGGAAATCACTACCTTTGCTCCAGACCCCTCTTCCAGTTGTCCCAGAGCCCTGAATTCTCTTTTGATAGCCCTCTGACTTTTTTATTTAATCACTGCCTCAGTTTAAACAGTTTAAACAACCAATAGTGGATCAGTTATCAGAGGACCTTACTAAACTGAGAGTTTTTCAGTAATTGTCCCTTATCTGAGCCCCTAGAGACAGCAGACTTTCTTGTGAGTAGGGTCTTGTCTGCATATCAGGCCCTACATTCCCCTTAGAAGGGAGTCTGCTATCACAGCTACCCTTCTGTTCCTCTTAACAGGGGAGGTTGTAGAGCATGGAACAGGTGGTACTGTTTTAGGAGGCCCCACTATCCCAGAAGGATCTTTGCCCACCTCAACTGTTGTCTGACCTTCTAGTGCCAGCACCTCACACCTCACATCATTGTGCTGTTCCAGCACCCCACACCTCTTCTAGAAGGTTCCAGTCCTACTTGTCAAATTCTGAGAAGGAGGAGGAACCTTTTGGTCCTGCTTCCAGCCTTCATCTTTAAAACACCCTTGGCTCGCAGTTGTTTGACTGATTACCCTGCAGGGTTCTGCTTCTCCACTACAATGGAGGTCTGAGACTCCTGAGAGTTTGAGACCATAGTGCCTCTGAAAATAATGGGTCTAGTTTTTGATTATTCACTTGAATACTACGTGGGGAGGTGGTGACAGCTACAGGTGCACAGAACAATGAACCCTGTAAAATCCTACAGACTGAGGAGCACATGAAGGGTCATCTGTAAAAACTATGCAAGTCCTCTGTATGCAGATCCTCAGCTTCACACCAGACATCCCTCCTGAGATTGTTCATAAGGCAGGGAAATAGAGGGGGATTTAAAAAGGACCACACTAAATCAAAAAGTACAAACCTCCCCACTTTTGAGAAGTTAACAACAGTGTAAACTTTAAAAGGATGGTTCTGTCTAAGGGATGGGGAAGTTTACTGATATGGTCAGACTACCTGTGTGTTTTCTTAAAACCTGTGGAAATGCGGTGCCTAGACCCAGGGGAACCTTATCTTTTCCTGGAATAAATCTTCTCATAGATTTCCAAGGACTCCTTTTTTCAATGGTTTCTCTGAAACACTGATAAGCTTTTTAAGAAGAGATTGGGAGAGTGAAGAATGAGAACTGTATGAAAAGGGATTTTCTTTCTGCTTCCTAGAAAACAGCATAAATGGAGGTAGGAAAGAATTCTCGTTTGTTGGATTTAATAATATGAATCCAGTCTTTCAGTTTATGTCATGTTTAGTTCACCCTAATAAATAGATTTACAACAGCTGTACTTTATGCTAAGTACTCAGCCAAAACAAAATGTAATTTATGCTCCTTTATAATATTTATATGAAAGAATATTTTTTGAGCTTTGAAAACTGACAGAATTTATGTCATAAATTGAAAAAAAATTAAAAACTTATAAGAATGATTTTTTTTTAATTTAAAATGTTGCTTGGCTTGTTTTCTACTTTGTAATAAAAAAAAAAAAAAAAGAATAGTGACTTCATCCTACAAACACATTTTTTTAAACCTAATCCGTTTTAGGAGCAAAGATGACACAAAACTTCTTGAAATAGCATATAAGCCATCAGGACCTCAAGAGAACCTGGTTGTTTCTAGCTGCCCAGAACAACAACTTCAAAGCTAAATCTGCAGATGTAGCCCTGCTCTGCATAGCAAACAGTCAGACTGGCAGGAAAAAACACCACCTAATGCAAAAGAGCACAGAAAAGGATCCAGCAGAATGGGAATGAAGGGATTTTCATACATTTCTGCTGAAACATCTGTATCAGTTTGTACCAGTCATATCATTGACACCTAAAAGCACAAAGTGGCAACAGGGAATAAAATCAGGTTTGTAAAGACCTCCTTGTTTTTCAAGAGGGAAGTGCAGCACAGAACTGAACAGAGAACAAAGAATTATTGACCTCTTTTGTATTTATTCTCCTTAAATTTTGGTACTGGAGTGAGACAAATAGGGATGAACTCACACCAGAAAGAAGACATCAAATTAAGGCAGAGAGCCTCAGTAATAGTGTATCTTCCTCATTATTAATAACTAATAATATATTTGCCCCTCCAGAGAATCAAAAATGCAGATTGAGAGACCTCACAGATTTCTTTTAAAGCGTTTCCCAGAGGACCATTTCCACTCCTTCAGATGATGGAGTCTGTTCCAGGGTGCTGTACCTAGGGGGATGACAATGCTGCACCGAAAATTGCTGGGATCATTTATGTCTTGTTCCACAACTTCCCACTGCTACAAACTGCCCGGGCATCCAGGGCAAGGAGAAGCATGCTGAGGAGTTACCCTGGCCATGGAGGAATGTAGCTGAACAGAGCAGATTGTGAGAACAATCTTTGATTTGATCCACAAGCACTGCTCTTTCAGAAGGGTAATTGTGGAGGGTGGTAAATAATGCAAAAATGTATTTCATAGAGGAACTCATTCACATAGCCACAGCTAACTTGCAGGCTTGAAGGTGATGGAAAAGCACCCATTATTAGGAAAGAGAAAAAAAAAAAAAAGCATTTATTTTCTTCCCTTTGGCAGAGAATGAGATTGATTTTCGTATCTGGGTTTGGATGAAATGTTCCTGCCCTTTGTTCAGCCCAGCAATAACTTCAAAGCATTCTGAATATTTGGCTAGGTACAACAGTATTTTGTGTCATAAATCATGGATCACATTAGCTGGGCCACTCATGAACTCAGTAAGTAATGACAAATGTAAAGCTAAATTTGGCTTTCAGGTGCACAGATGTAAATCTATTGTAGCTTTGAAATCTACAGAACATTCATTATGAAAAGAAACTTTATTTTCAATAGTCCCAGAAGACAGGAAAATCAAAGGACTGCTTTCAGATCACTAAAAACAGCATATAATTTCAGATAGAAGTTTAAGAAGTCTAGAGATTTTGTGGAAAAGAAACATGTTTTCTAAATTTGTGAGTTGCAATAAATATTGTCATAGTTAAATGGTGGCAAATGTTTTGATTAGAAAATCTCAAGCCTGAAGAGGCCAGAAAAGGGAATAACCATTCTTTTGGACATGTTCTGAAATCGGTTTGTGCCAATATCTCCTAGGTCTCTGCTCAGGTCTGGCTGGAAGGCTTTGGTCAAATTTTAGCTGTGCTGCATCCTATTAGAAGAAAAATATCCTGGCCTCATCTGAGAGGATGCTGTAGTTGATGCTCCAGACTCTATCTGAAGATCCAATCCTAAGTGAGCCTTTTTTCTTGATTTCCTATAGCAATAAATCTTATTGCTTCTTTTTAATGGGGGCCTGATTATAATATTGATAGTTGGCAGCTGGAGAAGGGGAGACTAAGGGTAACGAAAATGAGACAGACAAGAAGGTGGTATTGTTCCATGTAAACAGGAAAGAAAAGAAAGACAATACCTCCCTCAACCTTTGCTCCCAAGGTGCCAGAATTATGGCAGGTTTTTTCCCTGTGAGCAGGGCAGGAGTACTGAACTGTATCTGGTCTTTCTCTGGGCACAGGTGTAGGGCTGACAGAATCTGTCATTCTAAGAACTATTTTTTAGGTCTGATAGAAGTTTCCTCATGAGCATCTGTACATGTGAGTCTTGAAGGATTTGAACATACTGGTTCAGAGGAGCACTCTGGAGTGTCTCCTCATTTGAATGCACCAAACACACAGCTGGTAAAACACCAGTGGCACAGAAGAGGAGCAGTAGTTGAGTGCCAAATGTGTCAGATGTTACCTTGATGTAAAATAAGTCTGTGCAGAGACAGGTATCAAGGATTTGTAGAGCTTTGGGGATGAAAGTGGAATGTGAGTGCTCAAACACCCTTCAAATGTGGATTAGTGTTCCTGTTGCCTAATTCATAAGGACTGGCAGTGTAAAGCTGCAGGTGCCTAGAACTAGCTCATTACTAAGAGATCTGCAAGGTCTGCTCTAGTACTGAGCAGTTCTGAGTTAAGAGGGGGCATTGGGCTATTCTGATTCAACACATCTTCTAAGCTAATGCACATCCCTCCTTTGGTGTGTGAACATGAGAGGCAGTGCCTCCACATTGCTGTGTGCACAGAGAGGGATGAAGCTGTCAAAATCCGTGTGTAGAGCAAAGCTGCTCCACTTCAGTGGTACTTGGCTCCAGAGCAGAGGAGAAGTGGAGAGGCATTAGAGTTATGCCTACTGCTAATCTGTATTAACAAAAAAGTACTGGAAGCTATTTTCATTATCCTTTGCTTTGTTTTTGCTAATCCTTCACTAGTCAGAAAAAAAGCAGAACTGTTTTGAAGGCTTAAATTTATTCAAATCTGCTCTGCAGATTTGCAAGTGGTGAGGAGCATGTGCTTAGAATATTTTCTGTCCAGGCCTTGCATACATTCATCTACAGAACACCTTATTGACTGAATGAATTCATATTTACTAGGTTGACTGAACTGTTACCTCTTTTTCCTCTTCTGCCACTAGATTATATGCAAACAGAACAATTTCTCAGACAGTTGACCAATCAGTCAGATTTTTATGTTGGTATTGAACAACAATGCACATTCTCACTTGTTGCCAAATTCCTTATGTAAACTGGTAGCAATAATATAAAAACATGCTTAATACTGACATCCTCCTGGCACTTCAGACCCTCCTGGGGTCTTCTACAGAGCCCTAATCACCAAGCAGCTCCAGTTTGTTCAGCTGAAAATACAAGATAAATGATCTGTTTAAAACAACACGAATAATCATATCATTTTCCCCCTGTACTTTCAGCACTACCATTAATCATCTGATGTATTTCCTTTTGTAGATGGCTTCAGAAGTCTATTCAACTTGATTCTACTGTAATGATACAAAGTAATGCTGGGTCAAAATTTTCAAATTCAAAACAAAATCCACAACTTTCAGACATAGCTGCATTTCAGACATACCTACACTGTGTATCCTGGCTGTAAATAACTAGAACATCCCAGATGTTTTTGATAATGTTGAGGAACAAACTGAGCAGGCACATCCAAAAGATAAACTGAAAGACTTAAAAAGGCTAAGAAAGTACATGAGGTTTAGAAAACTTGTATCTCTACATTTCATCAAAATGTTTTGATCCCACAGAATTTTTATTCTGCTGGCAGTACTTTCAGAGCTTCATAAAAAATCCATATTGTCATATCAATAAAATATCTGACACAAATATCCAAATTTATAGATGTTTATTGAATCAGTACCAGTAAAACATTCTTTCTGAATCACATGGTGACAAGTCATTTTTAGCAGAAAAGGAAAATGAACTGAAATACACAGAAAAAGGGAAGGCTGAGCCAAAAAGGGGAATGGAGGAATGAAATAATAGAGTAACAGTTGACTGTGACATAGATCGGTTATGAGCTCAGCTTTGACTGATCTTAAAAGTTTAAAAAAAATTGTCCTTTCCCCCAGCTTTCTCCTGTTCAAACTGATTCATCCTGCTATTTCTATTTTTCTGGCCTCAGATAAATTTAATCTAAAGACTCCTTCAAAACACGTGAAGAAATCCCCTCTGGTGAGGTATTGAATCATGTGTGTCTTTTTTTTTTTGTCTGGAAAATGCTATTCTACCCTGCTGGCAGGCCTGCCTTATTTTCTTGGACTTTATTTCTCTGATACAAGAACTTTTTGTTAGAAATTATCTAGTTTCTGTAATTACTAGGATAGTCTGCCCTCCTTTTAACTGCCAAGAAAGCCTTTTTCTCCATGAGCTGATGCAAGTCCATTCCAATGAGAAAGGCAACATGCTATGACATCCCTGTATTTTGTGTGCTCTCTAAGAACATCAAAACCTCATGGTAGACTGTTCTAGTGTAACAAATTTTTAATTTTTCTAATTAATTGAACCTTCTGCCATTGTATAATAATTATCTTAGCTTCTCATATATGTATTTTGAATTGAGAGTACTATTTGGTTAAGCTGATGTTTGGTGATTCTGTTCTTTTCCTGGTGCTTTCAATCAAGTAATTTTCTCAGTCTTTGAATTTCCTCTTCCATGATCTACACTTCACTTTGATTAAGGACATCATTCCATTCATATCAGTTTTTTAACCTCCTTTGGCAGAGGGTTACATCATACCCTCCATTCCTATTTTTCTTTCCAGAAGTCATCATGCTTAGTCCATTTGTCTCCTACTCTTCTCATCTTTCTGCCTGACAGCTTGAAAGATTTCTTCTGGTCCTCTCCACTTCACAGGTAATGGTGTAATTAGTAAGTGTATTCCTTTAGTTCTCTTGTCTGTATCAGTAAATTCTCCTTCAACTGCTGCAACGTTTTGATATGAGATTAAGGTTTTCTCTTTTTTTCTGTGATTGAATTAGTATTGATCTACTTTTCAATTTTCCCTTATTCATGTCACCCCAAGTAAAGCTGCAGTCACTACAATGTTCCTGCAGACATAGTGGGACAAGTGCATGGTGGATGTGAAATGGAGCCAGACCTAAGATGTGTAATTTCAGTGTAATACACTGAAAAGTTATGCAAATGTAACCTGGGCAGTATCATGCCTTTTTAGATCTGCTTCTTATAGTTACATATTTTAAAGTAACCCTGTACTATATTTATGAAAAATACTGGTATTTTTCATTATTCTTTAGCACTTCCCTCAGGAATTGTCATCCCCTAACCAGGTGAAATGCTTATTGCATAAATGCATATAGAATGATATGTTTCATACTTAAGTGAGCAATTAAGAGACAAAATTTTACAGTAGGTTCTGTTTTTCTCTCTCCTGCTGTTCAAATGGATGACACAGGAAAGAAAGACAGCAAAATTCCTATGGCTTTCTGTTCAAAACTTTGGTGTCGCCTGAAAGATGAGGTTTTGCAGAGTGAATATTGTAATCCTGTCAGAAGAAAGCTTTCAAATTTGAAGTATAAATGATGTAGTTCTTGGGTTTCCTCTCTTCTGGATATCAGATATTTTTTTTTAATTTGAAAAAAATCAGTATTTTCATTGTGATTTGTTTCTGAATTAGGTAATATTATTTAGAACCTGTTAGAGCAAGTGACTGACTATGTGATTTAGGTCAGGATTGTCAACACATGTCAGGGAACCAGTTACTAAATGTATTAAGTTCTGGTAAGTTAGCTAGAGAGTGATCTGTGTGTATTCTTTTAAAACTGTGAGTTTCTATGCTTTTTTATAAGTATTACCCCATTAGTATGATAGTAAAGGACCTATTTTACTTTTAAGTGGTCACTAAAAACTAATTTGAAGTAAAATATATTTTCTGAGACCTGTGCCTTGATAAAAAACCTGTTATTTCTCTGAAACTAAAGTAGCTGACTTGCATACAACGTAGGGATACTAATTTAAATTTTAAATCTGCTTAGTGGAGAGAAGAATGTGTTTTGAAGCTACAGTTTCATAATTTGGAACTAGCTAGAGCATCTGTTCTTTTGCAGATAAAGGGCAAGTGAAGTCTGAATCAAAACTACATCAACCATTATTTTATCTCTGTGTTGTTGGTATCCTTGCACGTATCCTCATCACTTCTGTTTAAACTTTGGAATGTTGAAACTGACTTGGTGGGAAATATTTTATTCTTGCTTTACGATTTGATTCGTTCCTTGCCATTTGTTTTGCTTTCCTTCTTCTTTCTGCAGACCTTAGCCAGCTCTTTTGAAAGTGTGTATTATGAAACACATAATTAGTTAGAAGTCATACCACAAAGTAGTACTTCTACAAAGTGCTGATACTTTGGGAGAAAACCCTGTTAATGTACTTATTTTCCATTCTTCTGCACTGCTTCCTTGCTCTCTGCATTAGCTCTGTAAATGGAAGTATACAAAAGTCATAGCAAGCAGTGTGTTTAAAGGCTTCTGCTTTATGCAACCCAAAAAGTGCAGCACAGGAAAGAAGCACATCCCCATCACAGTAATTTTTTATCTTGAAGGGTCAGCACAAGCTTCTCCTGTGAATTCTTGTCCATTACAGCTATGGAATGCCTAAACATTTTTTTCTTGTATGCTTTCTAAAAACCCTTGCTAGGGATCTTTGCTGCATAAATGCAGTTTCGTTAGTGATGTCTAGGCTAGATTTAATACTACACAGCTGCTAGCAATGAAGAAAACTTTGGCAGTCCCCTTGTTATTCCCTTTAATAAGTTCTTAGGATTTTTAATCCCCATCCTGCTGATTTCTGTGTAGATAAAGTAATAGACCCAAAATATCAAGCTGAATTATTAGAACTAGTCTTGGCTATGAATTCAGTTGTTAAATCTTCCATGAAATGCCATAAACTCTTCCTGTCTCAGTTGTTCCAGTGTAAAATGAAATGTCTAGTGCTTTCTGATCGTGTGTTTACATATCTATCTATCTGCAAGCACACACACATACACAAGGTCAATCACAGTCCCTAATGTTGTAAGGAGGATAATAAAACTTTTAAGTGTTTAACACTCATGAATAAACGTGAAATTCATCTCACTCAGTGATTGTCTTCCAAAACATCAGAAATCTAGGATCTCCCAAGAATTAAGAGGGAGTGGAAGCCTAAGTCTTGCCTGCCCTGGACTCCTGTCAGCAAATGAAATGAACTTCTCTAAGGTGCACATGTCTCCCCAGGGATGACAGAGGTTACCAGATTAAACTATAATTCCTACTTTTAGAGGCTATACTTGATTCATGTTCACATTTTAAATGAAAATCTCTAGCATGGCTGTAAGCAGAAAGTGCTTATTTTTACTTTTGCATGAACCTGGCATCATCAGAGGTGATGCTATAGCAGGATACAGCACTATAAGTAATTTCTAAATGCATAGATTTTATAAATGTGGAAAGAAAAAAAATACCTTTACAAACTGAATTTAAAGGAAAGAAATGCACCCAGTGACGTTCATTTTTTCTTCTGTTCTTGGTCTTTCTGTTTTGATGCTTTCAAAGGTGTGATAACATGCCAGAAAAATCTTGCCAAGTATTTTATTTTTAATAACATTTAAATTCATTGTGATGAAATCCCTAAATATCCTGCCAAATCTAGAAGAGGCAGCAAGTCTGTTCACCACACGATTTTACCATCTCTCCTCAATAAAATCTGTGTCTCTTACAGGGTTTCCAGTCTCTAAAATTCCCAAGAGGTCTGGAGCAGCTGTGTTCAACAGCTGCTGGTGATATCTGGGTGGTGGAAAATGCTCACATAGAGGAGCTTTAAGCCTAAAAGAAACTCCTGTCCTGATTGGGTGTTGCCTTCTCTTTACTACCTGAGACTCTTAGCTTTGCTCTGCATTGTGTTTAATTTCCATCTTTGCACAGAATCAGTAGGAAATCCTGGCTGGGGCACTCTGAGACTGAAGAAGCCCTTAGTGATCAGCTGTGGGTGTAAAATGAGTCTGTCACATTATATCACCCCTCTGCCACAGAGAATGTGGAGGGGCTGTGGCACGCTCCCCATTGGATTACCACTTGAATCTTCAAGTATTCTTTTATTCGACAAAAGTGTGGTTAAAATTTTGCAAGCCAAGTGTGGCATGTAGGCGCTCACCTTCCACAGAGATTAGAACAGATCCAAGCATTACTAAGCAAGTGCCAGATTTCATGTCACTCTGGAGAATGAGGAGCTATTAGAATAATGATCAGAATATTTTGACCAAGCTGTGCAAGAAAAAACTTCCTTTTGTTTCCAAAATCTTGCGTTGGTGTTCAGCACAGACTCTGAACATACTTGGACATTTGAATAAAATGCATAAACAATACATAATAAGAAAGAAAAAGACTGTGACTAACTGAAGTGATTCCAAGCTATGTCTGCAATTCTGGCACTATTTGCCAGTTTAAATAATGATGGTTTTGTCACTTCACTTAAAAATGGATTTATAACCAGTTGATTCTGTCCTGTGTTTTGTAAAATCTTTGCAATCAAAGAGTTGAAAAATATTCTGTCCACTTGTGATGAAACGTATTCTCTTTGGATGTTTGCTCACTTAAAGGTCATTCACTGCGGCCTGCACTGGATAAATAGTAGGATTTGAGGATCTATTTATCATAAGAAAAGGCATTGTATGAGAGAAGAGGATGGTAACATTCTGTGTTCTGCAACAGTACATACATTCCTGATCGCCGTGATTCTGTACATGTTATTGGGTGGGAGATCTGAGAAAAGCCATTACCATGATGAGAGCCAGAGAGCCAAAGAGACTGGCTTCCTAGAGAAGCCTAAGAGCCACATGGGCATAGAGTAGCTTGGACAAGTGATTAATGGCTACTGGGACTGACAGAGGTCTTAGGATATTTAATGGGTACTAACACAGAAGTGACAGAACATTTCAGGATAATGAAAGTAAAGTGTAAATCTTATGGAATGGGAAAATGTAAGAGATGGTATATTAGGTCTATTGGAGTAATCACTGCCAGTGTATTGTTTTCCCAGGTTTAATTTGTAGTTTTTTTCCTGGCTGCTAGAAATTTGCTTTAGTAAAATAAGAAGAAATGCAATCAAAATAACAAGAAAAAAATTTCTCAATTTTGAGAGAAAAACCTGACTGGCAATTTTGATGAACTCTCTGAAAAGAAGTAAATCCCTTTCTCTTGGGACTATAGTAGGGAAATGGAAAGATGTAAGCAAATGCACAATAGCAGTTTTAGACTGAGAAAAAACAGACCTAAATTTGATCAGGTTTATTTACTTTAAATTGCAACAATAATCAAAATCTTTAACTTTTAAAAAACACATTACCTCTTGATGCATGTATAATGCAAAAGACACTAGAAAAGCTAAGCAAAAGAAATAGGCAAAAAGTTCTACTGTGTTGAGGCACCCCTTCTTCTCTTTGTTCTTCTGAGAGCTGTGCCCCAGAGGAGCCAATGGAGTGAATATAATTCAAGATCATTCTGGAAGATACACATGTTCACCAGGACTGGTGTGCACTTGCCTTGCTTTACCTACCAGCTCAGGATTACAAACTTTTACCACACAATTAAACATGTGCAGCATGACTGCAAACAGCCAGGTGTAAGATGCAGCCTCTCAGAAGCTCATTCCTAGAAAGTGTGGGGCAGAGGCTGATGCTACCAGGCTTGTGATGGGCACCCACAGGGTGATGCCAGGTGCTTGCTCCATGCATACTGGTACTCTCCTTTTTGCCCAGGGAACACATTTTCCTTCCCAGCCTGTCCTCCTGACTGCAGAGACATGTTTGCATCCTGCCAGTTGTTCAGAATAGTGGGTTTGAATTATTTTTCTGCTGTGTCTGTAGTGATGAAGTAAAGGGCTGCTTGACAGATAGTCTTGGACAGCGCTGTCTGTGTAATTTGTACACATTATTGCCACATTTTTTGTTTCTTCCTTCCTTTTTCCACTCCAGCACCTACATTCTCTGCCCCAATCTTTTCATTGATAAACAATCCATCTTTAACTACTTTCTCCCAATTTGCGCCAGTTTTGGGATATTGATACCCACAATTGTATTTCTGTTGGCATTCCTTAAGTAATCTTAATCTTATGTGTTCTTTCTGCTCTGGTCATGCAGACACTGTTGACCTTGCAAGACTTGACTGCCCACAGAGGTCCCCAGTGCTCCTCTCTAGTTATCTGTGAAGTTTGGCACATGCCTGCTCCTTAACCGCCTGTGAAATTCAGACCTGTTCTACAGTGCTCTCTGTAGCTTTTGATAGCATCTCACACTGTTGTCTATCACATCCAAGGACTTCTCAGGTTGGGTTTCATCCAGTGGGTTTTCATGCCCTGTTCAACTTAGCCTCACTGGAATTCAGTCCAGTAGCCCTGGCACTTGCCTGCAGCCCAGTTAATCTCTGCTTTCTCTGCCTTTCTCTTATTTTACTTCACTTGGCATATTTTACTCTTTCTAAGTTTTGTTTCTTTTCCCACTTTTCAGCTTTCTTCCACTTAAAAAAAAAGTCTATAAATAACCATAACCAAAACTTTAAAAGAGCTGGTGGTGTTAATTTACATCTGGCTGTAATTGCTGAAAGAAATAATGAGTCAGAGTCTGGAGTGCCCTGCATGAGCTCTGATGTCATGTGTGATTTCATTTAACAGTATTATAGAGGAAAATGTGTAACAGGCTAAATTTCCTTGGCTTAGTGAAGAAATCTATGACCTCCTGCACTAATTCCCTGTTATTCTGACTCATCCAGTAGAACAGTCCCAGCTCTAAAAGACAAAACACAGAACCAGATCCGTGATGTATGCAAGGATAGAAAGATTAAGGGTTTGATATATTTGAATGAATAAAATTGCTAGTGTGAATATACCTTAGATCAACATGTTCAATATGTTGCTAGTGTCCTTACCAGAGCTGACTTCTGTAGGTCTCATTATAGGATCAGTCCCAGAGAGTCTAGTCCCAGATTCCTTCACAAGCCTGTAGCTCCTTAGGTCTCTCTAAATCAAAATTTCTAGTACTCTTAAACCTGAGCTCAGTGCCTCTGAAAAACTGGGTCTGCTCTCAGTCATAACTTGCTGTTTCACAGAGCATCACATACATTAAAAGTAGCTCAGCTTTTGCCAAAAGAATCTCCAACACTTTTTATGTTCATAAGAGAATAATAGACAGAGATTTAAGTGCTTACACAAAGCATTCCTTTTCCCTCCCCTAGAGAGAAGGAATGTCACAGTTAGTGAGAGTTAATGCTTGCAAAACTACACTATTTTATGTAATTTCTATTAGCTTTTTCAAATGTATTTTTAAAGGTTTCTTTTGTAAAATAATACAGACCTTTTGCTTTCTTCTATTAAAACCCAGAACCTAATAGATGTGTGTATGTGTGTGTGTTTATATGTACGTGCTCTCTTTTAATCAACAACAAAAACTTGCCTGCAGAGCAGCATAGGCATTTATGAAGCAGGCAAGACATGGACTGTACCCTTAATACTAGATATCATTTGCCAGTTGGGTAAGCTTTAACACACACTGTGACTTGAGGATAAATTTGGCACTTTTTTTGGCCTCAACTGCAAAAAGTGTTTCTACAGTATAGCTGACTTCCAATTTACATAGTACTAATGTGTTTTCCTTATGATAAAATCCCAGTGCACCAGAAATGACTGGTGTTTCATTTCTGCTTTCCATTCCCCTGCAATCCAGTTTTCTGCAATTCTTATCAGTGCTGATTGACACTATTCAATATTTTTCATACTTTCAGTGTGATAAAGATCTCTGCCTTTCTTTCCTATTACCACATCTGGTCTTCTCACATATATTCCCATTCCATTAGCAGTAGTATTTGAAAAATTTGGTAATGCTTTTTAATTTTTTATTTTCTCTATCTTTGTGTCTTGTGAAGATAACGCTCCTCTCTTGCTGCACATTACTGCCAACTTTCTAATGTAGTAATTTATAGTTCTCTCCAGACAGTTAGATGCATCAACTGAAATATGATTTACAGTTAATGAGGCCAGGCCACACATTTTATTGTCTAAATTCACATTTTCCCTGTAATCTGTCTTCTGTCTTAGCACTGTCATATTTTATGCAAATCACCTACTTAGAGCAGTCATAGTAAAACTCCAGGCTGTTCTGTCCTTCCTCCTTTGTCAGGTCACTTGTAATTTTCCAATGTATTCAATGACATTTCATAAAAGGTACTCCATGTGGGATTTTTCCATCTCTTTCTGCTTGGGTGTCTCTTCCTGTTTTCAAATGGCCTATTGACAGAAGTAGTATATTCTTCAGATAGTTTTGGATTTGGTCCAGTAAGTCCTTCTCTCATAGTTTCCTGCCATTACTCATTGTACTCACCGACATCCTTCACTGATCTCATCTTTTCTTCTGTACATTTCATGCTAACATAAAGTCACTTCAGGTCAGAGTTCATACAGTGCTAACTTCCTCCTGCTGCTCCTGTCAGATTCCTTTAAATCTACGTTTCATCAAGACACTAATCCCAGGCATATGATCTAATTGGGTGGTATGTTACAGAGCCTTAAATATCCCTAAGTATTACTGAAATTTGCTTGAAAATATTCCTTGTTTTCTTTGTTTGCCTGTCATAATTCCCCTCTCTTAAGCTTCTATGTAAAGCTGCCAACATCTTCACTCTTGCACAGCCCACGCCATTTCCTGTGGCATTTGTGCAATTCCTTTTGGTATCACAAGGCACTGTTAAATCTAAATACTAACTCAAACTCAGAAAAATTTCAGCGAGGAATTAATATCAAGGAAAAACTGCATATTTTCAATCTCTATAAAATGTGGAATTTTTTCTTTTAATTGTTTCTTTTAACTTTTCCAAAATATTTCAGTATTTACAACTGAAAAAAAGAAAAAGCAATTGAGAAAAGTAAGAGCAAAATAAGCCTTTCTTAAACTCTTGCCTTTCTATTGTATCAATCCATTCTTCTCTCCATGCAGCCTATTTCAATTTCTAATAACAGATGCCCTTAAAAGATTCAAACATATTGCAGGTTTCTGTCAGGGGGATACTGTTGTGTTCTGCATTGTGACTTACCTGACTAAACTGCAGGCTGCTTGGCAAAGTTTTCCTTTCCATGTTGTGATTGTCTGCTATCTGAGGGCTCTTTACAACCTGAAACTTTGCCATCCTTTTTGTTCTTGAAGAATCCTACCAATACTTTAATCATGTTTGAATTTTTTTTCCGATTAATGAAGTTCAGTTTTACCCAAATCATGGGAAAAGAGAATATACACTTGCAATTTTAGCTAGAGCATTTTACTATGTAGCAGTATTTTTCATTAAACAAACCTTTCTTGATACCATTCAGGTGAGTGAATATTTTTGCTGATTTTTGCATACATTTTCTAAGCACATTTATGTTTCCAAAACTCTTAACTGACGATTCCAGATTCTCTTCATTCCCATTTGCTTTCCAGTTAGACAATTTTCTCTTCATCCTCATCTGTGGTTTGCACTTTATTTTGATTAGCCACACCATGTTATTCATCCTTTGTGTTTCATATCCACTTCTCAAAGAAGTCTTTGTTTTCTTTCAGTCAAGAAACCAAGCACTGTTTTTCTTCAGTAATTGTATTCTTCTTACCTTTGTTTCAGTAACCTGTCCGATTTCCTCTTTTCATTTGAAAACATTTTTATTTTAGTAGAAGCCTTATGAGTATAGACAACGATAATAGCGATCCAGAAAGTTGTCCCACATTTAGCAGCAATAAAAATAATATTATTGACTTTATGTGTCCTTCTCCAAAATAAATTCCATGCTTTAAATTTAATTTTGACATGGGAATTCTGTGCGAAGAAAACCATATATTGATTTTTAATTGGGGATGATAGTGACTCCTCAGATTGGTTAAAATGTTCAGGTTTATATGGAACATGTCTTCTGCCATGTTGTTTGTGAATATAGCAAATCCACGTCAAAGGTGATCTTTTCTACTAGTGCTGCTTAAAATTCAAGGATTTCTTTCTCTAAGTAAAGGTATTGAGAATCTTTCAGGCTCTGAGTGTTAGAAAAATTTGCTTTCTGCTGATCTCACAACGGCCAAAGAAAAGGATGTGTTGGCATCCTACTGTGTTGGTACACAAAAAGCCTACATGACCTGCTCACATGCCTGACTGCCTTTGCTTGCTGCAGGAAGTCTGGCAAGGAGCCCTGGATAATTCACCATCTGCTGGGCCTTTCCATTTTCTCCATGAGGCTCCTGCCCCCCCAGCCACATCTCAATAGAGAAATCAGCCTTGGACAGCACCACGCTTCGGCTTTCTGTGTCAGTGTGCAAAACGAGACCGCTGGTGACACAGAGAGGAATTGGGATTTTGGCAACTGAGTGAGAGTTCATGGCACTTGGGACCAAAGCATGTGGTGAAGGTCACATAATACAACATAAAACCTCTCAGTAATGTAGCAGCTGGCCCAGAATTTGCTGACTGCTTGTTAGTTATTAACAATCCCAAACTGTCTGACCAAAACCCTACCCTATGCGTCCTCGGCGGCTTGTCCCACATGACTAATGGCAACTCTTCTTGAAAGGGGTCCAGGAATGTCTTTGTAGTGCCTTTACTTTTCCACAGCTCTGGCCAAGTGACAATATACCAAGAACCCTGAAACTCCCAGCCAAAACCTCTCCCTCCTGGTACATCTTCCATAAACATGTCCTCTGGTGGATTTCAAATATGGCTGAAACTGAAATATGCCAGGAAAAGAAGCTTGAACAGAAGGATTCATTGATTAGAAATCCTCTTAACAACTTGAAAAAATAAAGTTTCTGCATTGTTGCCACTAGTTCAAGTAACATAGGGAGGAAGGGAAAAATGTGAACTCCTTACACAAAGACGAGGTAATAGTCTCTAAGTCAGCTATGAATTAAAAAAAAAAAAAGAAAAAAAAACCAAGCAGCATTCCTGGTGTCTGTTCCTGTGTTTCCCTAAGTTTCTAGAAGAATCTGAGGAGCAGACACTAGGCATTATATCGTGACAAGAATTTTTATAAGTGGCACCTCTAAAAATTTATTTTTCAAATGTTTTTCTTTGGAAACTTTTACTTAATCTCGACAAACAAGAAAAAGATCAGTAATTTTACAAAATGAGCTACTAGTGAAAGGGAAGCCACAACAAAGGTTCACCTGATCAGATATGTATCTTATTGTTGTCATTCATTGTGAATGTTAATATTGGGAGGCTTATAAGAGGTGAGCAATATTATTCTTTGGTCAGCAATGCCCTGAACCACTACTGTCTGAAGAACATTTCAAATAAGATCCTTGACTAATTCAATCAGAATTTTAGTTGTGAAATACTGTTTGAGCACAGGCTTTATTCATATTCTGAGTTTTAATGATAATCATTGTAGCACAATTCAGACTTCACTTTAAGAAAAAGTTTCCTTTCTCCCTTCTGGGATATGGTCACATCTACTACTTAAACTAAAGGAAAAAGAAATACTTAAAGTTGCTCCTTCAGCATAACAGAAATCAATATATCTTGACCCTTTTCTGTCCCTGAAGCCCCAGGAAGGTATCCATTGAAGTCACTAAAAAGCCCTGCAATAGAATTTCTTGCTATTTCCTACACACTTAGTGTGTCTATCAAGCTGGTAAAGCCATTTCATTTGCTTTTCCTCTCTCTCTCTATGGAAATGTTGTCATTTCTTCTTTAACTCTGTTGATTTACTCTTTGCTTGGGAATTTGACCTCTAAATAACTTTGACTTTCAACAAGCACTTTTATGCCACTATGTATCCTTTCTCTCTCTAGATCTCAAGTTAAAATCTTGGCCATTTCAAGTGGGAAATTGGAATAGGTGGAAAAAACCTATTTTCCTCTATTTTATACTTAGTGTTATGCCTTTCTCATAATTCCTCTCTTTGGTTTAGTTACCTACCATTTAAACATGTTTCACTGTACTATTTGCTAAAATATGAACATTAATATTTGTCTCCTCGGGCTTCACTTTTGTACTAAAACAAATAGCAAATGTCAGCAGCAGCCAAATAGTTCTGCTCCTCTCCACACCTCACTCCTATCTCTTCTCTTAAATCTTTTACCTGTCTACATCAGAGAGCATTGCTTCAATTCAGTTCCTGGGGAAGAATCCAGAAATGTGAGTTAGGTGGGAAGACATCTCCTACAGTTTAGGAGAAAAGATAAAGACACCGGAATGGGACTGAAAATGACCAACTGAGTGATGCATCCAGTGCAAGTCAATAGGAAATACTGAGAATGGTGAGTTTTCTGATTTCTTCCTAATTATTTTCAGGTCTGTGACTTCAGATACGAATTTAGCACCATAATCTTGTAATGCCTTGTGGTAACAGACCCAAATAGTGGTTCTTCCCATTAACTCAGCAATGTGCCTAATTTTTTTTACAGAAAAAGGATGATGCATCACCTATTTTCTGTAATAAAGTATAGTTACTATGGACCTTGTGAAAAACAGAACAAAATTCAATGTTGTCAGCTGCTGCAAATTCTTTGTGTTGCATTTTAAATCGTTTTCTTAATCCTTTGTCTGGATTTATCCTTAAGATGGGTCGCTATTTTAACACCATATGTATTTTAAATTGTCATTGTACTGGGAAGAAGGTTGGAATTAAACTAAGTATTTACAACATTTGACTGAAATTTTCTTGCCTATTTGAGTTGGAAAATGTAATCTGCATTTGTTTGTTAAATAAGCTATGTTTAAATTAATAATCAATATATTTCTGTAATATGTGAATTCTAGTCTGCGTTGGAAAGGCTGTGAAGAGAAAAGGAGGAAAGATCAAACAGCTATACTTAAGTTTGTACAGTAGAGTTCAAAGAGCAAGATAATTTCCCCGTGCAAATATTCAGACAATATATCTGGGGTCTTAGAAGTCTGCTGCATTTTTATTAATATTCTCATTTCAAAGCTTGGATTTTCATTGACAGCATCTTATGTAACCTTAGGGAGGTTAAGAGGTACACATACTCTGAGACAGAAGGGAAAAATGCCCTAAAAATATCAATAGTGAGCTAAACACTTTTCCCTGATCTCTGCGTGCCCTCTCCCATTCAATTTCTGGCACATAAAGTAAAATATAATCTGGAAGGAATAATGTGGTTTTGCAACAGGCATTTTTAAGAATCACTGAAACAGCCAGTTGCTCTCTTTGAATAACAATGGACACAGACAAGAACCAACGCTGGGATAAGTTTCCATCTCTGATGGTAGGATGAAGGGAGAAGCAAGTCCAGACCATAGGATGATGATGTTGAGGAAGACAATAAATTAAATCTAAGTAATTTATCTTGACACAGTTAACTTCAGTAAGGTAAGTTTGAAGAAAGTTGAACATATCAGAATTTTAGCTAATCAGTTGCTTTAAAATGTCTCTTAATCTCTTGTCTCTTTTCAGTACAACCATTCCATCTGTGGCCTCAGATGGATTCCCTTGCAGCTATAACTTTCCCTCAGATTCCCTTCCAGCTATAACATTCAAGGTCAACCTCCTCCTTTGTCATTCTCCCCTTCAACACTTTTTCCACACAGACTTTCTGACTATGCTACTGGAATAATATTCCTCACAACAGTGCTTCCAGGAACCACAAAAACACACTCCAGGAACACACAAACCAGGAAATAAACTCTGTGGCTGCTTCTCTGGTATTTTGTCTGTATCTTGTCTTTTCCCCCAGGATTTGCTCTTTGAGCTTATCACAGGTCCATGATTGTGCCTACTCTAAAAATGATGCGAATTCAGTGCTGGCTGTCAGATCTCAGATCCAGGAACAGATCATTGTACTTAGGCTCTCTGACAACATTTACGATTAATAATATTACTTAGAGATCTATTTAGGAATTTCTTTTGGTTTTTGTAGTATAGTTTGATCCAGGAAGACCTGCTGTGCTGATTTTAGACATTATTGTTTATCAAAATGAAGTAAAATCTTATGATAATTAAAAAAAAAAACAAACCAGACATCTGTCCTGCCATTTCTTTTTATGGGCATCCAATCTCTCATCTCAGTAGTTTCTTCTGTTATGTTGCCGTGTGTTAACTAGTGGTTGAAAGGCCAATAATGTGACTAAAATCTATGTAGTTATCAGGCAAATTGAACCTGCAAAATGAACCAAAAATTTTCAAATATAACTCTGTTAAGACTAGTTTATTGGTTAGAGGCTGTGTTTTGTTCTAACTATCCACTTGCCTGCTTCCCAAAGCAGAAGACTTCCATATTGCTGCTCACACAAGGCATGATGGTCTAGATTGTAGATTGGAATGTATTTTGTTCATTTCATATAGATGTAATTTACACTTGTCATTTTTTCTTGGGCAATATCTTCATGGTATTCACAGTCACATTATCTCTCCTTCGCCCAAGTCAGAGCATGCCTCTGGTAATAAAGTGAATCTTTTTTCTCCAGTGTTTTAAAGCACACAAGATACATTAAATTTTATCAGCATCATCTAATTATCTAATCATTATATAGGCAGAGATCTGATAGAGATCAAAATTAAAGATTTACAGTGCATGTGTGTTTGTGCATTTTTTTTGCTTATCTTTCTAGTATTCAGTAGGTTGGAGAGAAATTCTAAACATCTGATATTACTTTCAAGATAATTGAGAAAAAAATGAATGAAAGAAATGTGAGTGACACTGACCTTTCCCTCTCTGTGTTTTTTTTATTTATTTTTGTTAATCATACCATAAATCTACTCATTTAAATTCTTTTGGTTCAGAAGTTTCAGCTGTTGACTGCTATGAAAACAAACACTTCATAGGTAGACAATGAATCACTTAAATTTTCAAATTGAGAGTGACTCTCCAAATTGGTACTGATGAGCAATCTGACCAGCAGAGGTTCTGAAATCATCACTCTTGCTCAGTTGTACCTCACTTTGAAAACAAACATTTGAAAGAGTGAGGCTGTTTATGGAGTAAGGGTCAATATTGCAGCAATGAGTTTATCATCATTGACTTTCATCATGGGTTTAGAGAGTGTTTTATGTCTTCCAAGTAATGCTATTTTTAATCCCACAGAACAGATGAAAAAATATAGCTTCTGTCAATATTTGCAAGAAACCCTCAGTACTTAATGACTTCAGAAGAAGATACATGTTATTTTATGTTGACATTTGGTTTTCACCAAAAAAGTAAGAAATGTTTTGAAAAACTTTAGTGATGAAGCATTCCTTCACTTTAACATTATTTTCTTCTTTGCCACATCCCATACTGCCTCAGAAGCACATCCTTAGCAAACTTTGAAAGCAGTTGATTGGGTTAAATGAATTGGATTCAGTTTCTGAATCCTCATTCATAACACCACAACTCAGTCTAAGAGACAGAATTATGTGTAACTTTTCTGCAAAATAGCTGGTTGTGTCTTTTGTGTTAACAGAAACATGACAGCAATAATAAATACAATGCAATGCAGATAAAATTAACTAAATTATTTAAAAGTCACATGTCGACTACACAATGCCTGATTGCATTTCCTAGAGAGCTGCACATGTGAAAATGAATTTTAGCTCCTCTCTGTTGTTTAGTAAGTGCTAGGATCTCAGGTCCAAGCTCAGCAGTATATCCCTGATAAACGATAAGCAGGCTGTAGGAATCCATGGGTATGTCATAGCCATCTAAATATGTGCCATGCCAAAGTTAATAATTTATTTATAACTGTACAAACCTCTTGAAAATATGGTTCTTTTCTTGAGGAAATTGTCATTTATGCTTATTTTCCATGTAAAACCGCAACTCCTTTAAACAGACTGGAGAAGATTTTTACTACAAGCATCTGGACTACTGGAGAGAGTGTATTTACTCAATCCTTTTCCTTATTAAAGTATATATTCACATATATATATATATTCACAAATATATATATATATCTCACATTCTGATAAAGATGATATCTGAACTGAAACATATAGAAATTTCAAAAATCTAGTTCATCCATTATAAGAAAAAAATATGGTTATCAGAAGTTACTTTGATATTTTACCTGTGATTATCACGAATCTCAAGAGGGTAATTGAAAAGCTTTGCCTGCTGTTTAATGAATCAAATTTTCTTTCTCTGAAAGTGAAACTTTATACATCAAAGCCTACTTGATCATGAATAAAAGAAATTGAAAATCTTAAACATGTTCTCAAACTTAGAAATTTATGTAGCAGCTTTTATGTTTTTTTTCAGAGCATAGAACCATGTAGCAGAAAGAACACAACTTTTTAGAATTTAAAATGATGTAAATTTTCTTTTCAATTCATAATTTCAAGTTATTTGCACATAAACCTCTCTGTCTAAATGAAAGCTCCAGTATGTTTGAGTCATCTTCTCAAATGATAAGCTATATAATGGAATTATATATTTGTCCTTGATGAGAGAAATAATCTTCAATTTGGACATGTAACTATGTGCTCAGTTGACTCAGGACATGGAACTGTCCCCAGGCCTCAAGGTTGACTTAAACCCATTTATTTCAAACAAACAACCATGTTCCTCCTCATATTCTCTATTGCCTGGATTGAAGAACATGTCACATCTCTCCTCAGCAAACAGAAGTGAAAAACTTTGAATAACCCTTCCTCTTCCTCAGTGCAGAGAGCTCTACCTGCAAAGAGAGAGCAGAGTAATGCTTTAGGGTAGAGCATTGCCTTAGTGACTATTTCAAGTCATGGTTGACCTAAAATCTAAAATTTAGCTTTGCAGTGAAATGAAGAAAACCAGATGGGACTAGGTGGTGAAGAAAGAGCGTCATGGGTTATTCTAATAGAGAATCTCAAGGGATTTTACCTTTGCTCAAACTCAGATGTGATCCTGGTGTAAACCAGCAAAAATCACTTAGTTGAAATGGATAATACTGCCTTCTCCAACTGAAAATCTGATCTGTAATGTATTTCCTGTCTTGTCTTTTTCAAAGTTTATTGAACTCATCGACACTCAGAAAACTAGAGAAAAATGACTAGAAACCTTTTCTGCCTTCACCTTTAATTTAACAGAAAAAGCTAGAAGTTTTCTTTTTCATGGTGTTATGGTCTGAGAAGTGTCCTGCTGGGAATCTGCCCTGCAGCTTGATAGCACAAACTTTGGATTTTTAAAACCTGCTGGAAAGTCTGGCCTTGCTACTGACCTAGCTGTTTGAAGTCTGTGCATATTAGTTGAGGCTAAACTTTTGTTCGCAGCGAATTAACACAGCTCAGAGAGAAAGCTCATGCTGTTTTACTGACACAGGACAGCATACTGATGAGAAGGCTACCTTTTTCTGAAAGCTAATGTCTGTCTTTCAGCTCATTGCTATCATATTCCATATTGTTATTCTTGCAAATTAACTGACTTTTTTTCTCCTATAGGATCTTTTACAGACATATGAGTTTGATTGCATCTTATTTATAACAGATTTTATTGAAAAACATTTTGGTTTGTGACACTGGTTTATATTAAATCTATAATTTTAAATGATTGTTGTGTTCATGCAGGATTATCATCCATAAAGTTGAGGTCATCCTTAAGTGTAATGGACCCTAACACTGGATCAGGAAATAGCAACAATGCAAGGGACAAAAGATGCAAAATGTTCTTGTGCGTCTTTCCAGCAATGTGATCAAATGAATGATTAGAGTCAAAAGTGCCTCATGGATTGTGGATCTCAAAGTTCCTAAGAACTTTGGTTATGCAGCCTTGACTGGCATCTTTCTGTATTCCCACTCTTGAAGAAAACACTGCTTTGCTCATGGAAAGCAACAGTTTATAGCTTACCTTGGCGGGGTGTATCCTCTGCTGACATGGGGTTGCTGTCTTGTGCACCCCCATGTTCCTGTAAATCTGGTCTCTCCAGTGCTTGGCTAGGACTGGAAAATCACTGCTTCTCTCCAGGAATGTTGTGTAGTTTATTTGCCCAAAAAAGGAACAGATCTGCTTTTTGTGTACCTTCATAATGCATCAGCTGCCACTGACTTTGTCCTGAGCAATTCTGTCCTGCTCCATCAGGGAGAGGCTGCAAAGCAAGCTGCCAGTGCACAGCCTCTGCCAAGGCTGACAGCCAGTGGATGGCTACTGCCTGTTGTGATGTCTTTGCCTTGTGCCACCTGTACATAGAAAGGAGCCAGCAAGCACCACTCAATTGCCTCATCCTCAGTTACAACACCCCAGCCATCTATACTTCTAAAGCAGACCCTATCAACTGGGAACAACCTCATCTTCTGGAGAAGCAGTTATGGGACTAAAGGATTTTGCAGGAGGTATTAATAATTTAATTTGAGAAATACAGTGTAGCAATGATAAATGTAGTTGTCTGTAAACAAATTGTTCAATTGATTTAATGGTTTAAGTTATTTTTCATTATTTTAGGTTATTTTAAAATTGTTTTTATAGCATTAAGTTTGGTAAATACTGAAATTACAAAAGTAATCTCACACATTAGTAAAAGATTCCTTTTATTGATGGTGATCTAAAACAAAAACATCTGCTGCTACTGTTCTTTTTCTTTATATGTCCCCTTCTGTGCGGCACTTTTTTCTTTGCTTGTTACTGAAACACAGCCTGTGCTGAAGACCATAAAACAACAACTTAATTGCTGTGTTGATGCTTTCTTGGATCCCACTGACTTTCTTGGGCAGCCTATGAGCCCGATCAGAATGCAGAAATTTGGCACACCATAGCTGTGTGAAATGCTCAGGGACAGGAGAAGGACAGGAAGCAAATGTGGAGCTGATGAAACAGAGAAAAATCAATTCACCAGCTTAAAAGCAAAATAAATATACTTACTGACAACAACCGCTTTCTGAATAATTTGAACTAATTCAAATGACAGCCAAATAAACAAACCTTGGTGTTGATAAATGCTGAGGAAGGAATAGTTTTTTCCCTGCTTTACAAAGTGGGTAAATGTACTGAGAGGGGGAGAATTCCATTCCTCCACCCTTGCCTTGGATTCTTAGCTGATTCTGTTCTACAACCAATAGACAATACCTGAGGTGAGAGAAGCAGAAAACAGGGGATATAAATTTCTATTGTAATGGCAAGAAATTCAAGACTGAGTTTCCAGAGAGATTACTGCTTTTCATAGGTGGTTGAAGCTCCTTGGCTTGCACCCCTTATGCCTTGTACAGTCCAGGGAGCTGTAATTGTCTAAAACCTAAAAACACACACCCAGTCTCATGGTTTCATAGTAGCTTGGGTTTGATAACTACTTCTCTCATTTTTTTTTCTTTTTCTTTTCTTTTTTTCCAAAGATTTTATTTAGCATTTTCTATATTTGGAATGATGGACATTGTCGAGTAGGATATCAATGTGTTAAATCTGTTTGCTAAATTATTACAAATATTTTTTTAAATTTTGCACCATTTACCAATATTCTTTAGATGATATGGAGAGATACTGATACAGGACATGTAGTTTGTTCTCTCTTTGAGTTTGTTTTTGTAAAAACTGAAAGCATTAAAAAACGTTTGGAATTACATTATTTGATCAATGTAGTGTTAGTAAATTTTCAGATCCGTTGCTTTAATGTATTGCTAAATAACAAAAACAAAAAGTGAACTTCCAGCAAACTGCTAGTGTTGACCTTCCAGATATCACTGGTTTTACTTGAGAGTATAAAAATTATCAGATGTGTAAACATCCTGATAAGAAATGACCATAACAGAGCTAAAATCCTGAAGAATTTAATTTAGAGAAAAGTGTTTAAACCTGATGTTTTTCTTCTTAGAATAAAACGAGAAAGTACATTTAGGTTAATAAAATACTAGTTGTATAAGTACAGTGAAGGAAAGGAAAATACATACATTGGGAATGATAAACTTAAGGATTTATTTTATGTGAAAGGTTTTGAAAATCCACAGGAATAAATTCTTAAATTATTAGGAATACATATGAAATTAGGCAGTTTTTGCAATTAACATAATTCTAATGCTACACAGTCAACACAGGAAGCTCACTGTTATTCCATGCAAAGGAACAGATGTGTTTCCATTTCCTTGGTGAATTGCTTCTCAATACTTCAATAATTTGGGCATATGTGCTTTTGAAGGAAATCCACCAAAGGATATAACATATCTATATATTGCTGGCAGTGTTTGTCAATTTTCTCACTTCATGAAATATATCAGTTTTTGTTAAGAAAAGTAGCTCTCCCAAGAACAATAAAACTCCATGCTCCATAAATGTTATGGTGAAAATCATATAATTTTTGCAGCTCAGCCTTTGAATTGCAACTTGTTACTAGGCTTGGGAAATTTACAGGTTGAGATCAAGAATATAAAAGCACTGTCCTACTAGGAGGGAGTTGGATTAGTGTTAACACCTCTCCAAAGGGTATCTTCTGTCTCTAAAGTAGCATAGGCACTTCTCTGATTGCTTTATCTCAAGAGGACACAGGAATTTGTAGTTTGAGTGGTGAGATTGACTTGGATGCTGAAACTGGCTTCAAAGCACATGATGAACTTTTGACAGCTCCAGCATTAAATATCAGCTGAAGATAGTGGAATCTTTTAATTCCTGGGCAAGCAGCTGGGTCTTCACTCACAAATGAACTTTTTCTTCTGTTTTAAAATAATCTGATGTAGTACTTTGGGGTGTACAGGTCCCAGCCTTTCTTCATCATCAGGGAAAAGAATTTATTTAAAGCACTTTCATGTTTTTGCAATATTCTAAAATACTAAGGTTCAGTCTTTAGTCATTTGAAAAATCATGAGAAGGATGAAACATTTAGTTTGACCTTTTTTATGTGATTACATTTGCAGCACCAGAAGGATCAGTGCTTTATCTCACTGAAGCATACGACCTTGAGGACCTCTTTCACCTCTGAGCTTCCTGCTGGGGCCTGTGTGTTATACTGTCTGTAAAAATCCTGGGAGGAACATTTCATTTTCCGTGCTGCCAACACTTTAAGTTATCTAAATGTCCACTTCAAATTTGTCATGTACACAGAGAATTCAAATGTGTTGGAAAAAAACGTGCAGCTCACAATTTTAGTTGTATTTAGTGCTATTATGAAGCACCCAGTTTAGGGAGAATTTATCTTCATAAACTGATCCCTCTTTATCTATATGTTTGTGATTTCTATATTTCCAATAGAAGACAAATCACTAAGATAAAAACACCCCTTGCTGGTTAGGATGACTGGATTTATTTGATGGTAAGCCTCATATTTGAATATTCTTATTTACTAAGAACATACTGAGATCATAAACATGTTCATGATTTTCAATCTGTTTATGAATACTTATTTTAATATATTATTTAATATATTTAACAGGGGTACATGTTTTGAAATCAGCATAAGATAGAGTGAATCCCACTAACACAAGAAAATAATAGCTAATCATTATTTAGGTTTGATTACTGTACCCAAGGCACAACCAAAAATAACACCTTTTTGAAAATTGAAGAATTTGGGCAGAGTTGACAACAGTGACTCTTAAAAGCAGCTCCTGGGCTCATTTCAGTGAATTTTCATTCAGTCACATGACTTTAATGAGCTTGACTTTAATAGGGGTCCAACACCTTCTCTACAACTTTAATGAATTGAATCTCTTTTACCCATGTGGTGGCTCTGGGTTCTTATCCAAATTCTGCCTGAAAGGAATCGTAATTGATATTACTAACTAAAGAACTGATACCTTGATATACAGGCATGTCCCTAGATGAGCCAGCCAGCCAGCAAACAGTGGAGCTGGGAAGGCTTTATTCAGACTTCAAAGATGCCAAGGTTTACTGCAGCCTGGAGAACAAAGTGACTGTCTAGCATTTCTGATCCAAAAGGGAGACAATCCATTAAAAAATAGTCCTGTTACTTTGGAAAATAAAATCTTGAATGGTCTTTATACACAAGCATTAAAGAATGGAAAATGAATCTTTTGCTTTGTAGGTCACCTTTAAGACTTCTAGCCGTTAAAGAGAATTTTGCCTTAAGAAATTACAGATCTACTGCATTTTAATGGCTTGTTTTCAGACAAAAGAATTTTTCACTTTGATATCAGTTGGAATGCATTGGCAAAATCATTACTGGACAGAGCTGGCAAGAAGAAACAGTATTTAGCAAAGTTATGTGCTGGGGTAAGAATATAAAGGTTAAAGGTTTTTGTGTACATCAGGAAGATGAGAGGCTTTAACTCTCTAAGTTTGTTTTTGCTCTGTGATGACTGCCCAGAAGTGTATTAGGAGTGCTGCCAAAATGGAGTCTTTCAGACAGGCTTCTCTTCTCAGCGACCTGAGTGGGAGGTTTAAGCCTTGCTTTCACTGCTCTTATGGATCAAGGTGCTGAGCCCCCATCGATGCAGAGAGGCACTGTGGACAAGCTGGGATGTTTAACAGGGGCTGTTTACCCCCCATTCCTAAAGCAAGCCCCTAGAGTTAAGTTGCTGCCACATCCACAGCATGGCAAGGACAGCGTTTCTTTGTCCTAGAACCCCCCTGGGGGTCAGGGCATGATGATTTTCCCAGGATCACAGATGAGGAAACAGGTGGGTAATCAGGGAATTGCATGGAAATCTCCCAGATCTGTAATGGCCACTAAATGTACTTTTTCTTGTCATCTGACTGTGTTTATCAGCTATATGTGACTCTCCAGGGTAGAAACCACCATGTTCATCATGGTATCAGCTGTGACAAAAGGAAAAGATAACCTTTGAGACAATCCTTATTCTTCCTGAAACAAAGACAATTCCCTTTTTGCCTTCTGCAAAAAGAAGCTGATAAATATGTCTTTTTGTCCTCTTTCACTCTGCTTATTCAGAAACATGTAGGCACTGAACTGATATTTATCTGCAGTGTTTAATATAACTGTTGAGGGCAAGGAGTAAAAAAGAACAAGGACAAAAAAAGCTTTTTCTTCAGTGGCTCCTAACAATGCCAATGGCAAGTTCTGCTTTAATAACAAAAGGAGCACTTCTGCTGCCTGTTGAAGCAGAAAGAATATATTGCTGAAGAAAATAAATCAATGTAAATTATTTTAAATGTCCTGCATTATATTATTCTAAGTCAGACAAAAAAGGTGAAAACGATGCTGTATGAGGTGGAGAAAGGATGTAGCTAAATGGAGAAAGACATGAATTATTTAAAAGCTAATGGATGACAGAAACAATTCAACACAGTTGCAGATGACTTATGATCTGAGAATTTGCCTTACAAACTTATATAACATTAAGAGAAGTAGCTGGGTACTAATGCAGTGAGGTGATGTGAAATACTGAATTAGAAGGAAAAGAACAACTCTGTGCACTGGAGTGAACTCTATGCTTCTAGCAAGTTGCCACTTTTGCCACAACGTTTTAAGCAGAAGGCACTGATGAGTCCCAAACTCTGGGCCTCTGGGGCTGCACTATACTCTGTGTGATATATCCTGTGTGATTCTGTGGTCCAAGGATTCCTGGGTGATAGAGGGTTTTAGCTGCAGTTCAGTGCTGGGCTTTCCCCACCATGTGTGACCTGCAGTCCTTCTCTTCCCCTCCCTGGCCATTGGAGATGCCATAGATAAGTGCACAAGAGTAGAGGGGCCTTTGTAATTGGCTGTAGCTTTGTTCTGTGTCAGAGGATGAGGACAAGAGCTGCTCTGCTCCATAGCACACAGAAGTGCTACTGCTCTTGAATGACTTAGATGCCTTAAGCTACCTGGGACTGTTTCTGCCAGGATGCTGCAGTCAGCAGGTTGAGTGAAGTGAAAAAATTGCTGTGGTAATAAAATGCCCATAAGGCTGCTGCAGAATCACTCACACAGCAGCTTATGGAGCTAGGGAGCTCCATCCTGTCAGGAGGTATGGCAGCTTCCCTGTTGCCCCCAAAACACATCTTCAAAGCTACAAAAGCCAAAATTTTCTTATGTTTATCAAGTTTCAAGTGACTGCAGGACAGCTGCTTAAATACCATGCAGCCTCACTAAAGATGCCAGCTTTGTTATATCTTAGTTTGTAAATAATAAACTATAAATGGACATTAAAGCAGTCATGTAAGTTAACATGAGTGATACTTACAGCATAGCAGTTTTAAAGAAATCAATTGACTAAACAAATATCATCAGGCAGATGAGAGAATAACTAGAAAGGAGTTCTTGTGTGTGTGCATATGTATGTTTGATTTTAATGGGTCTGCTTATCAAGTGAAATAGCCTGAGGAAAGCAGCGGCCCTTAAGTGTAACTAAAACTGAAAAGATGTTGTTTATTTATGTTTAAATGACTGGCCCTAATCAGACATTTCAGTTAATATATAATCTATAGCTCAATGAGATCTGTCCCTGTGATTCAGCTGTAGGAAGCTTCCCTTGTTATGGAACATTTTGTTAGGGAGAATATGATATGATGTTGCCTACATCTGTCTGTCTACTGTAGATTGCTGCTCAGGGAATACTAAAGATGAGGAATGGCTAGCCTGAACATCACACTGACATGATTTGTGCTGTTTTCTTCTTCTGAGATGTGCTCACTTCTTAACTTCATGTTAAATCACCAAGCATTTGGCTGCAAGAGATATTTTTTCCAAGCTGTACCTGTGCTATCAGCAATCACATTAATTGGAGTGCAGTAGCAGTGTTTAATCAGGGCAGGCTATAAGCAAGGCTCCATGAGAGAGGTGTGTGCACATTTCAGATCATTATCTGCACTTTGTGGTTTTGCTTTCTCCACAATAAGGGGCAGGCTGCACCTCCAGACTTCTCAGCCTACATCAAGATATATGAATGTGTGAAACACCTGAGGGAGAAGAAAGGAACAATACCATAGTGAGAAGAAAATTCCCTGACATTCTGGAAGAGTTATAAATGTGTGTGTGAAGGACATTCAGAAGTAAAGTAACCTTGACTATGATTTTCACACTCATGTAGGTATTTCCAGAAGAAGAATAGTGATGAGTATGGGAACATGATGAGCTGAAATGACAAAGTGTCGATAAGCCCCTCAAATTTGGCTTTTTAAAGGTCAGAAAGTTTTTAGCATTAGAACATTGAAGGACTGGAAAATAGTATAGCACACGCTATAAATCTTCTAGCAGATGCCTGAAGAAAGCTATAAAAGAAATCAGTATTACAACATACATATGATTGAATTTCAATGAATCATCATTTTATAGTGGCCATGACATGAAATCTCCATCTTCCTCTGAAATTGAAGGTTAAGAATGATACAGTATTTTACATTTCCCTGATGTTTATATAGAACTCTGAAAACAGCACGAAGGAAAGCAGAAAAATAAAGCAGACATATTAAAAACCTTGTAAGATAACAGGGAAACCACTGTTCTGTTATACAGAATATTGTTTTGTTATTGAGATTTAGTGAACTGGAAAAAAGCCCCAACTTAAATTAGTGCTTTCCTGCATTCCATTACTGTAACAATTAAGACTGCCTTTTTTGGGTGCTGTAGCTTTATATATAATGTACATAAACAATATGTCCAAAGATTTTTAGACTTTAGCACCTGAGAATTGCAATACAGAATCACCCTGAAATGCTCAGCCTGAAATGTTCACTTATAATAAAAGTGAACAGATAAAAGAGGAGAAGTTATAGTTCCACACATTTATTAGACTTTATAGATCCTAGTGGTCCATCTCATGAATCAGATCATCGGGATATACCAGTTACTTCTGCTTGTCTGAAAATCTTATTAATAGTGCATGATGCTTTTCCTGTCTCTTTTATTGTTTTAAGTAGGGCTAGGTCATAATAAGGTCTTGTATAAAAATGACCCCTTCTTATTCAGTGGCTTTGGTTCCATATTTTAGCTCATCTATATAATAATAAATATGGTTAAGTCGGATGGGTTTGTAATTATCGCTTTGCTCCAGGCAGCACAATTTGTCAAGGCAATAAAAGTGAGCAAGCTGGAATGTAGCCCTGCTCACACCTCATCAGCAGATTGTTTCCTGCAGCCCAGCTCCTGGAGGAGTGCTAGATGTGAGCAAATCCATCGAGGGCAATCAAAATGCACAGGTATTACTCAAGGCTGAAAAGGAAAACAACACTCCTGCCCAGACCTCTGACATCAGCATTCAGCCTTATGTGACCTGCATTACTGGAGCTGATGTATTGGGAGCAAAACCACCACACAGACCTTCAAGGTCCAGCAGTGATTTTTCTGGGCTAATACTTCATCAAAAATACAATTTGGTTGATGTATCATAAACCATTTTTTTTTAAATTACCATACAAAGTATATGGGTAGCACTCTTACCAGAAAAATCTGTATTATGACTTTATGTTAGTTCAGGGTAAATAATTTTTAAGAGAATTTTTTCTCTTTTTTTCATTGAGCTACTGGTTCAGGGCCTTGGCTGTGTGGATCATCTCATTTAAGTTGGCAATATAATCAATTTAACATAACCATATTAATCCATGATGTGGGCCAGTTACCAATATGAGTTTGGCCTGGTATGCTCTCCACTTTTTGGGAAACAAAGTGTATATATATATATATATATATATATATGTATATATATATATATTTTTTTTTTTTTTTTTAAATTAGTAGATTTAGAAGTTAGTTTCAGCAGGGTTTTTTTTTTTTCAGAAGCTTTTACTGAGTTCAAGAGCTTACACTGAATTCCTCCCAGATAAATTTCTTCCCCTGTGTTCCATTTCACTAAAGTGAGAGAATCCATTTTATGGTAAACTAACTAATTTAGAAATTTATTTAGCTGTCTGTAAGTCCCAAAATGAAACCAGCCTTTTTTTTTTTTTCCCATTTCTTATTAATCTACAGGCCAGATGCATTATCTCACTTCCAGTTCTATTGAAATGAGAAAGAGGATTACTTTTTTTAATTCCCATTTGCCATCACTGCAGCAGTCCCAGAGAATTAGAAGTCCATCTCTCCATTTATTTTTAGTACTCTGATTCCTGCCTACAGTTTGGAAACAACTTCTGCAATACCCAGTGCTGCAATATGGATCTTCATTCAAGTATTAACTAGCCTATCTTGGGCTCATTTACCATTTTAACAAAATTAAATTGGCAATGTTGAGTTTGAGTTTTATTTAAGAACAGTAGAAATAAAGTGACTTTTTGCTGCTCAAAACTAGGGAAATCTTATAATGAAAGATTAGCTCTTTCTTCTTTGAAATTTTTAATGTTGAGATAAAAGACTAGCCCGTTGATTACAATGCTGGGAAACAGCATTGCTTGGGTTACTAACAACTGAATCCATTGCCAATGGGTCTTGAAAGTCTGGCTGTGTCTGTAGCCAGTACTTCAGGATTCCTTCCAGGGCTGTCCTGTACAGACACCTCATTACTTTCTGGCACATCTGCAAGTATGAATATGAAGAATGCTGCAAGTATGAATATGTAGAATGCCTGGTTTTGCTGTTCAAATCGCACTTGGATTTTGAGCCTCTTAGGGAATCAGACACTGCTTTTTCCTGGTGTTTCTACCCATATTTCTCTTGTGTTCATTTATCTGCCTGTCTTAGACTTGCTCACCTAGCTAAGCTTGCTCACTCTCCTAAATCCTGGGAGCTTTTTCTAGCACTCCAGATATAAGGCTGTGTTTTGCAGTTTGTAGTATTTTCCTCATAAAAGCGCAGAAGAAAAATTTGAATACTGGAAATCTCTGGCTTTGCAGTAGAAAACTTAGAGCTATAAAGGACGTGGTTACAGAAGCTCCATGGTAACAGGTGAGGAGATAGAAGCTTCCTTTGCCCATGCTTCAAGTCAGATGGACATGCTTTAGCTGGGTACATGATGCAGGGTATCTGTGACTTTACCAGGGTGAGGTTGTGATGACTTGATTCTAGGAGCTCACTTAAGAATATGGATTTTAAAATTACTTACTGTGGTTTCTTGTATGTGTGCATTTTTAATTATTTTCCTGAGGTTTTAAAGCACTTCAGGTACAAGAACAGCTTACAGTTTTTTCTTTACTTTTGTTATTCAGCTCTATTAAGAGTCCTAAGGGTGTGGGAACTTTCATGTTGGAGATTTTATCAAACTGAACATTTCAGTTACCACTGAAAAAAAAGAGAACAGAAACTTCAAATAGGTGGGAAATTCACCTCAGTCTCTTTCAAGCGCATTTTTTGGTGTTTGCTTTGTGTATGGTTGCTCTGGTTCCTGTGCTATTTTTCCACTGCTATGCCAAATAAGGTTGATACTGAAAATGCAGCAGGGATCCAAATCTTACCAAGGTAAATCCTGACTGATATAAATCAGAGCTGGATTTTGCAGAGCCATTTATCATGGGTTTCTGAGGCCAGTAACAAAGTGAGGAGTGTTGCATTACCAGCAGTCAAACCACCACCACCACTACCACCATCACCATCACTAGAAATGGTGGAGCATGAGAAGATCACATTTTATACCTATCACCGTCATATTTTCTGAAAAATCTCTTTGCCAAGGATTCTTCTCCTGGGAACCTGAGAAGCGGCAAAGAAAAATGAAAACAATAATTATCTGATTTGCTTCTCCTGTGTTTTGCTGCTTTGGAATGTGCTTGGACATTGTTTACCAGTGGGTGATTTTTTCACTGGTTTCATGTGAATTGCTTTAACTTAATGGCCAATCACGACCAAGCTGTGTCGAGGCTCTGGAAAGAGTCATGAGTTTTCATTATTATCTTTTAGCCTTCTGTCTGTATCCTTTCTCTATTCTTTAGTATAGTTTAGTATAGTATTCTTTAATATAATATAGATTATAATAAATTAGCCTTCTAAGAACATGGAGTCAGATGCATCATTCCTTCCTGCCATGGGGCACCCTGCAAATACAACATATTCCTGCTGGGTCTCTGTCTCTGTTGTGCAAGAGCAGAGATGGCTAATGGCCTCTGCTGTGCTGTACCCTTGAGGTGACCTGGTGGCATGTGCCCCTCCTCCTGAAGCCCAGCCCCTTGCCTTTGCCCACTCTGATGATCAGCAGTCAGCTGCTCCCATGTTAAAGATTCCTGTGAACAATTCACCAACTGGCAGTCAATGTGAGGACATGCTCATTTCCAGAGCAACATGCTCCCTCATCACCGTCTGATGACCACAGTCATCAGATCAGAAATGCTCTTTGTAAGGGGGATCTCTGCTTTCCCTTTTAAAGCAATAGCATGTGCTTCAATGCAGGGAACTTCACTGGTTGCTGGCAAGCTTTTCCTGAAAGGAATTGTGTCTCTGTTTAAGTCATATATGAGCATGACAGAAACTTTCATCCTGAATAAAGTTGTGTATTGCATTACATAACCTCTTAAAAGAAAAAGAAAAGAGCAACTGTTATAGCAGCACTTATATTTATGAGCAGTTTTTCATGGTATTTGCTCCACTTAGGCTGTAATGCTTCTCTGATACAGATGCTTAATCTGTTCTTTATTTTCCAGAAAGCCATGCAAATGTCATCCAATAATTCTCATTTCAAACCTACCCAGCCCTTTGGCTAATCACTGTGGTAAATATTTTTAATATTTTTTCAGAAATCTTTCAGATGCTGCACAGAATTAGCTGAGCCTTGGGGTTGTTTTTTTTCCTTTCTTTTTTATTTTTTTTCTGTTAGATTGGAGTTTTTGTTGGCAGCAGTGGACTTCAACAAGACTGGCTGCTGTGCAGAGGCAGAGGGGAAGGCATCTTGCAGGTTACCATAGCTGATGTATCTGTTCTAAAGGAAGAAAGCAGCAAACAGCACAGTGTCTGAGATGATCTGGGTATGCACAAGTTTCAATAAGGTGACTGCATATTAATCTCTCCTCTTTCTCTCCAGGTGTGCACCCCTTTGCCTCCCTAGGAGGTGCTGTTCAGCTGAAGCACTCTGGTTTTGGGCACTTCAGTAAGTGATGACTATTTATGGCTTGCATATCCCAATTTAATACCAGTAGAAGAGAGCTAAACCTTTGCCTTCATTCAGCCATTGCAGTCAGTGGGATGATTAATGAAGGAAGATGCTTGGTAGTATATTTAAATATCACTCAAGTTTTTTCCCCTCCTCCCTTTGAACATTTTCTTAGTAATAACTGCAAAAAGATGCTTGTATATGGGATTTTTACCTATAGGTTTTTTAGTATTTACATGCCATTACTAAATGTTTGCTTGAAATATTTGAAACTTTAGCAGTGGATTTTGTGCTAATATCAAAGATTAAATTAATTAAATATGGAAATTAATTTCAAAATATTTTAAATTATTTTACTAAAAATATACTGCAAAACAGAGTGGCATGCTAAATACAGTCAACAAGGGGAACACTAATACTATCAATCCAGGTAGGCATTCATATGTTGAAATCTAATGAAAAAGTTTTGCCTTTTGTTCATATTTTGGGCTGCTGACTATGATTATAGCTTCATGGAAAATGAAAGGCAACTTCTCCTTTATTCAGATGAAATGTACTGCCCTCTAATTAATACTCAGGGTCATTCCATAACAATTTTTGTAAAAATATTTGAGTGTTAGTAGAGAAGATGAGGAGTATTTATTTTCCAAGCATGGTTTTACTCATTCTTTTCCCATTATCACATGTAATGATTGACATTCATTTGCAGTACTTCAGCTGAGCTCTGTGCATGCTGTTCAACTATTAATATCCACTGCAGGGAGAAAGAAGGAACAAAACCACAGAGCTCAGAGTTTCTCTAAGCCAATGCATCATTATTCAATGTAGAGAGAGGTGACAGAACTTTTACTAAAACAACTGTGTCTATAAACCTTGGGTTGTTTATACATTATCTTAGAAGTGGAAAGCTGACAGATTTCCAGTCTGCAACAGGCAGTGGTTGGACAGAAGACAGGGACTAGGCAAATAAAAGCTCCATACATCATTTAGTTCCCAAAGTACAAGGTGACTGTTCTAAACCATTAGAATAGATGACAGCAAGACTACCCTCCACAGAGCACTTCATTGCTTCTGCAGTGAAGGGTTCATCTGATTTCATTACTTTCTTGCTCACGATTTCCTGTTCTGCAGGAAAGGGAGAAAAGTTTGGCTTTGCTTTGTGCATATGTGTTTGCACATCCTTTATTGCTCATGATGCTCATCACAGATACCCCAGCATCCTGCGGGAATGCTTCACCTCTCCTCACTCCTAAGGCACCTAGCAAGTCAGGGAACAGCTTACTGTGATCCAGAGCTTTTTCACATCAGCTCCAGGCAAGAGTGTTTCCAGGGAAATGTATACCTGAATCTATATATTGGTGAACTGGATTCCTGAGGATGATGCTGATGAAAAATGACATAACATAAATGGGCAAGGGTGTCTTATGCCCTGTCTGCTGCTCGTAAAGTAACAGCATATGTCTAAAAATCCACATCTTGCTGACTGCGGGAATCTAGCATCCCTGATTTAACTGTATATTTGAGACACAGACATGACCTGAAACTGCTTGCTACTTCTACAACTTCCAATGACACCTCTAGACCGGAAAATTTACATCCTTAGGAAAATTTTTAGGTATCTGATCTTATATAAAAAATTGCAATCAATCAGTTGCAAACTCCCCAGGTTTCTTGTCAGGTCTGGTTCCCTCTAGGCAGAAATCTGCAGGCCAAGATAACCTCTGAGCACTTGTCACCTTTCACTGACATGCTCACCTGGACTGCAGGTGAGGAGGAGAGCATTCTGGGAGGGGATCTGTCAGGTCCTCACCTCAGGATGCAAAGTGTGCTGCAGAGATACAGAGTGAGACCACTTGTGTCATCTTTTATGGCAACAGAATGCTCTTGCTCTGAGAAAGCACTCAAAACTCAAAATACATGGTTGACAGCAACTGGAAGGAGGGTGAGGGCATGCAAGCTGGGTGTGTGCATGGCTGCAGGAGACAAAGGCTGTGCTCCCCACACAGGGATGACCTTGGAGACTGCTGAGGAGACCCTTGGCTCGTGCTCAGCACTGACAAGGCAGAGGCTGGCACAAGGTCACACTGTTTAATGGAGAGTGCAAGCCTTAGCAAGGTGCCACTGCCTCTTGGATTTCCAAGGATGAATGGCACTTGCAGACCTTCAAGCATCTCCTGCCCTGCCCTCACCCTGCCCACAGCCCATGTTGGAGAGGGGCTGTGGAGGGGTCAGGTCCCAGGGGGAAGTAATTCCATCCATTGATAGCACAGCTACGCAGAGTTTGTGCTTTGCAGAATTATTTTTTTTTGATCACAATCTTTGTAAGCCTAGACTGCCACTCATCTCTCCAGGAAGAGGATTCCTTCAGGGAGCAGGTCATTATGAAAATGCCCACATATCCAGGAAAGGCATTCCAATTTTCTTTTGGAAAGCTTCAGCTTGCCACGAAAACAGTGGTGAAATCCTGATGTACTCATAATCACGTAAGAACTGGAAATTTTTAAGGTGAAAAACTTTAATAAAAGACCACATTGATGATATTTAGTCAAATCTGACCCTCAGATTACAGTATCTTTTGCTACTTCTCAAAAAAAATTTAACAACTTTTATTGAAACTGAAAAAAAAAAAAGTCTAGTAATAAAACCAGCAGTCCAAAAAAAGCTAGACAGGAACAAGTAATATTTCTTACTAACAGCTTCTAGATGTCTGAGGAAATACTGTGCCACCCAAGCAGACAATAAACCAAATTTCTTTCGAGCTAACATTAGCAATTAACAAAATAGTATTTTTGTTTTTTGAGTAAGAGCTACACCAAAGGAAATAATGCAAAATGCATGGGAAGAGTTTAATTAATATCCCTAAACACCATATTCTTGGAGATGATAGAAACAACAGGCATATATATTAATTAATTGGGTAAAATTATCTGCTTAGTTAAATGGATGTAATTATTGTTAAATTAGTTAAATTATTGTTATTAGTTAAATGGATGTAATGTCTTGAGGTCTATCTTTTAAAGTCCTTTCACTGCTTTAAAAAATATCTGGGACAAGTTTTTCATTGAAGAGACTAGAATTTTGCTTGACCAAAATGTCTAAGCAAAACCTTTCTGAGAGATTCAGTATTTAGTTTGCTAATTCATGTGGACAGAATCTAGTCAATAACAGGAAAATCTACTTTGAAATAGTTCTATTTACCCAGAACCCACATACAGAGGAGAAATCAAGTGGTGGTTTTTTTTCCAGATAGAGGCTTATTTTGAGTGACACTAAAAGTGGTCATGATGACACATAAATCAGAGCTTAAAGGAGTTAAAGAAAGTGAAGTAGTGAGAATGCAGAGTTAAGTCAGAGGTGAAGAACCAAAGGATAAAATGTAAGGCAGGATATAGGTATTGAAAAATCTTGCAAGAGAAAGAGAATTGTGTCAAAATTGTGGAATGTCCTCTGGAGTCATCATGAGATCCACTAAAATGAGTTGTTAATAGGAGAGCAACTATTCTGGTTGGGAAAGAACTGCATCAAGAGATGAGACTCTGTTCCTGTCAGAAAGATACTTTATTCTACTTGGCATGCTCAAGTGTTTTCTTCCCCATAAAAAATTAAAAAGTCAAGAAAATCACTTAAGATTTGACAATACACTGATAGTTAAAGGACAGCTTTAGATTTATGATATTGTTTCAATCAAGTCCAATCAGCTCAGACTTGTATATTTTATCCGTGCTCCAGCCGTAGGGATGCTGGCTGCTCTGATAAAATTAAATTGATTTGTTTCTCTCAGTTCCACACAAGCTACATCCTGCTTTGTCACATTTGGCTTCTGATAAAACACCACTGGCACACTGTTCCACCTCAAAATGCTGCCTGTGGCTCAGGCCTATTTTCCCTAAGGAATGACATAAACCATCCATGAGATGAGATATAGACTCATGTAGATTTAGACAGAAGCCAGTTGTTCTGATTACTTTTTTTTAGTTTAAAATTACAGAGCTGGCATGAAGGAAGACCTCATGTGTTTCAACTCAGTGCAACTGGCACACAGTATCAATGCTCTCAAGACTGTAAATAAGGTTTCTTGCTGTGTCTTTAGAGCATCTGGGAATACTGAAATTCCTTCTCTTCTGCATTTTTCCCTTCTCCTTCTCCTACTCCAAAAAAACCAAGACCCAAACCCAATGTACCATTACATCCATAAAGAAATGAGTAGTGGGTATCAGTTCTTAAAATCTCTGTCTAAAACATGAGAATTGGGATTTAGGCTACCCTGTTGGTCAGTAGCATTTATTTCTGGAGCTTTTTAGGCTTCAAGCAGTTCTCTGCAAGAAGGCAGAGGCACATGTGTAAGAATTCCATTGGTCTTACTCTGAACCACAGTGCATGCTGCTGGTTTTTCTCTTCACTGGAGGTAATAAATTCCCCGAGATCAAAACTGTTGATCTGAGCCAAATTTGTGATCTATTCCAGTTCTGTTCCTCATGGCTAACACTGTGGACTTTGTTCAGCTGAGATATCTTCTATGTGAATGTCAAATGTTGTCTTCATACAAAGCTTCCTTGCTTAGCATCAGAAACTGATAACACAGCCATTGCTTTCTCCACTGTATGCACTCAAGGCAAAAATTCCCTTTGATGATCTGTGAACTGGACCATGATCCAACATGGGCTACTGTGAATGCTCTAGTCATCCATCTACTTTGTGAAAATCTGCCAGCTCTTGATAACTGCTTGCAAAACCTTGTTTAGAGATCCTATACAAATGAAATGATGTGTGTTACAATTTACAGTTTCTTTTGCTTATCCAAGAGGTTCTCTAATAGAATATAGAAATATTCTCTTGTTTTCATTGGGACACTTTTCACTGTACAGAAAAGAATATCTCTTCCATGCTCACTGGCAAACCAGCTTCCTTTTTCATTGCTTCCACATTTGAATGGCAAACTAATGGTGTGACTACTCAGCTGTCTCAGGTACTCTTGTAGTGAGTTTTTTTATGGTTTGAGCACTGTTGAACAAGAAATACGATGAATTTTGCAAAGCTAAATATTCTGCTCAGCTAGTGCAAATTTAATTTGGTTTCCACAGTTTCTCAAAATACAGTGATGTATTATCTTTTCTCCCAGAATTCCAGCACACACATTAGTTGTAAAATGAGCTTGATCTGAAGCTAAATTATAATGTTGCATTGAAGTAAGTTTTTACTTACAAGACATCTATATCATTTGCAGCAGGAGCTGTAGAGATTGAGAAGGGCAATTATAAGAAAAAAACCCAACCCTTCAATATAGTGTTCTCTGGAAAATTGACTCCCTTTCACGGGAATGCTCAGAGCAGAAATAAATCAGGGTGTATACATCCCTCAGGTCCAGTGCTGATGGGTATGGAAGAAAAGTCCATGAAAAAAGGTCTTCTGAAAAGGCTTTGGATGGTATGCAACAATGTGCAACAAAATTTGAGCAAAGAGGAGAAAAATATGGAATAGCTGTTTCTGATGAAAATCTGTGTTCTCTTATTCCAATAAATCGTAGGATGGTGCACTGAGGAACATAGAAAGCAATTAAATAATCCCATCTTTATAAGTATGCACATGTGAATGAAGTTACAATTCCATTTCATCAGAAGTTCCACAATTTCTTAATATATGAATACAGCTTTAGAAATTCTAGGGTCTCTTTTTTTTCAATAATTTCTGTGTGTGGTGATATGTATATATATATATCTATATATCTATATCACACACACATACAAATATATATGTATATCTGATTTAATGTTTCTTCTTAATGAGATTTGAAAGCTACTTAGTAATGTGCCTTGAGTCCTTAGAATTAAAATTTTCCTTTATCTTTGTGGAGGAGGATGAGGTGAAGCAGAGTACTGAGAGTGTTAGGCATTATGGAACAGTTGACACTAAAATGGAAAATAATAAGAAAAAAAATGTGACACATCTGGCAATAATTAAACAGTATTAGATAAATAAATTTATAGGGAAGTTTAAGAGTTAAAATAACTGTTGGGATAAATGACTCTGTAAACAAACATTTTTCTGAGTAAGATTCAAATGAAGGACCACTGGGAATGCTAGTGAAACACTGTTTCAGACACTTGAATGAAAATTTATGAATTGTTGAAAAACATTTCATCTGGATTTCTGAGAGGGCTATATGACATTTTTTTGGTCTGGGGCAATTAAACCTGTTGCTTTATAAAAATATAAGAATAGGATTATCAGTTAATCTCAATATTTTATCAGACCTCTAGATTAATGTTTGTATAATTTTTAATGTGGCAATTTTAATTATTAAAAAATTAGAAAACCAGATGGAATTACAAAACAGCAACAGATTACTTAATTAACTTTTGCTATTGGGATAAATAGAACATACCACAGAATATATCAAAGCAGACACCAATGAGACACTATACATCCATTAGTATGCAGGAGGTTTTCTCTTCAGACAGCAGTTCTTATCAGACATAAGCATATGCCTATCCATCTTATTGAATAAACCCAGCAACTCCTCATGTTATAATCCACAGCATATAACATCATGGCAAAAACCTGAAGAAGTACTCTATGATGCTCCCTGCAGACCATTGAAATATCCCACTAAGTACGTGAGGGGGAAAAAAATGAAAAAAAATGATTGCTATCATTTTATGAAGTAGTATAACATGTAAGTTAGTCTGCAAATACTAACAAACATCCTTCAGCTGTGAAAGGGCCTTAAACAAAAAGTAATCAAAACATCAGATTTTAAAATTGTTGATATATTTGTCTAAGCATATCACAAATACTCTGTCAGCTCCATTGCCTGATATGTATTACATACCTGGGTAAAAATAGGAGTGAATCAGATGAAGAGCAGATCTGTAAACCCATAATAATATAAATCTTCTTTACTTATATGAAACATCCTTTGAACTTATTGCAGTACTATGTAGATTTTTGCAAATTCTTAGTATAATTTGCAAAGATGTTCTCTGAAATAAAAATTATTTCAAACAGGATTCCAGAAGCTCTACAATTGCTTCTTTAGGAAAGAACCCCAGCTGATGACTTCCAAGATTCCCAGTAAAACTGATGATAATTATTGCACACCAAATACGTTCCTACATGATGTGCACTGATACCTTTTTATTTAATAAAAATGAGTGTCACCATATATATGTGCATACATTTGGTTATTGCTATCAGAATTAAAAGCCTGCAATTTAAACCCAGCCTATTAGAAAAAGGGCTCAGCAGACCCACACAAATGGAAATGACTACTTGCCACAGGTTTTTAACCAGGCTTTGAAACAATGTGTTTGTTAGTACCTTCAGATTAATATCAGTTAGTTTTTGAACAGTTTCAATCTCATGCTAGATGATTCAAACCAGATGAAAATAAAAATGTGCTACCCAAAACAAAAGAATACAGAAAATACAGTATTGTAGTATTTACTGAACAAAATAACAAAAATCATGTTTCCTTTTTTTTTTAACAGCATTAAGTAATCAAACTTAGGCCATACAAGCATCAAGAAATGTAAGTAACTGTACTATTAAGGTGGTATCTACAACTTTTTTAAACGGGTCAAAATCCAAAACCACAAATGTTGTCTGCCTCACTTAAAAATCATTCAAGTGCCTTGCACAGTATGTAAATAAATTGATAGTAAATGACTGCTATGAAACATACATGCAGTACCTGAATTTTATATTTCAATACCTCAGGCCCAGATCATCAAAGCATTTAGGTTTCCACTCCTCAAGGAAGCTCTGGGTCTCCATGTATATTAACCCCTCCCCTGAAAGGAGTAACTGGTTTTGATGGTGTGAATTTATAGTGTTGTCTTTCCCTGTGCAGGGAGGGAAAGGGTCAATTTTACAGAAAGAATGGTTCCAATAGGCAGAAAGTTTATGGACTGCAACTATATGAACCACCTTCCCTACACAACATAAAAATATTCTAATATTAAGGATTATTTTACAACTCAGTGGAAATATGCAGTAATGCAATTCATTTCCTTTGTCTGGATGACAAAAATGCAGTCTTAACAGTCACAAGAACCCGCCTTGTGTTAGCTATAAAAAAAAATATATTTATATATATATTTATGCAACTACTATGTGCATTAAACAAAACCACTGTATGAATCAGCAGGGTTCAATAACACTTGTATCTGAATCTCTGAAAGGGGTGCATTGAAGTCTATGGTGCTTCTCAGTAAGGACTCACAATGAAATGGTAAAGAATAGAAACCCATTTATTTTAAATCTTATTTTTCTTACCCCATTGCCTAAGAAATGGTCCATAAGCTCTCTGGCAGCTAAAAGGATCTGTTGCCTTTACTTCAACATACTGCTGAGAAATGAAAAATACACCTTAATACAAACCTGATAATTCACTTTTTAGGGAACACTGAAATCGAAAATCAGCCAAACATCATTGTGAACTCCCATGAAATAATTCCACCATCATGAAAATTCTCTGCTGTCTTCAGTTCTTACCAATCTGTGTATCATGAGTTGTTTAGCAGCCTAGTAATCAGCAATGTACAAGAAACATTGTATTATTCCTGGAAAGCATTTACATTTTGACTCACTCAGGTTGGCAGGTCGATTAAGAATTGAAAAGTGTATTTCACATCTGCTTATATAAATGTTGGAAAATTCCTTTGCTTCTTCTTTACCTGTCTTAAGATACTTTTCTCAATCACACTGTGATCAATGCCCTTTGCACTGGAATGGTACAGATTTTTTCCTCAGTCTGAGATAACAGAGAAGAAGACTTGAACCAAAGGGCAACACCCTTGCACACCAAAGCTTTATTATATTTCTGATTACTGTGCATCCCCACACCTAAAGCAAATAACATGGCTCTTGTGCCATGGTTCTGATACTGTAGGTGTCCACTGACAAGTGTTCTGCATGAACCATTGTGTCTCAGTCCACTAACAAAAACTACTGTGCAGTAGTAATCTGGTATCTTAGATAGTTTTTCTTCTTGGACAAAGTTTATCCAGAATCTTCTTTCTATCAGGCTACAGCAGCTTAGGGCTCCTTTTCTTTAAAGAGAGGCAAAATAAATGTCTTACACCTGTAGGCCAGTACTGGTGCTCTGTCCCAGAAATTTTAGCACTGCTCTGATACGATGAACCCTTCTTTTTCTCCCACTGGTTCCACCTCAGCATAGGCAGGATGTCCAGATCCTCTTCTGAATTTCATTGCTGGCCATCTGCTTGGACGTCGCTACAACGGCAATAAAAAAAGAAACTTTTAAGAGGGGTACTACAATAAATTGTTAATAAAAAGACCTAATAATATCTTGCAATTTTGACCTCTCATACTACCTGGGTATGAGATATTGTTACCTGGGTAGTATGAGAGGTCAACCACACTCCCTGTAGTTGTTACAGGAATAGAAAGGCACAGTTCAGCAGCAGCAAAAGTCAGAGGAATAAATACCTCTTTTTAAATTTATGGGGGATGACTGTTCTCAAACACATAACAATTACCACTACTCTTAGCAATGAAGAGGATGAAATAGCTCCTGTCTAAAATGGCTGATTATTGGATTTGTCACATAAAGAACTGATGCTCCACTAACCTCAAGAGGATCTGTTCAATGCCCTTCCTTCCTAGTTCTGCAGAGGAATTTTCCAATATACTCTATGCCATGGGAAAATATGTGGCAGAGTTGACAGGAACTTTAATTAAAAAATTATTTAGGATAAAATTCTGGCACGCTTATGCAGGACTCTCAAAATAATGACTTCCTATTTCAAGTGCCATAATTTCTACTTGAGTAGTTTACTTTGATGGTTCAAATAGAAGCAACATTTTTATTTAAACTCTTAAGAACTTTGAGTACGAGAGCCTTAAGAAGTCCTAACCAGTTTCCACTAGGAAATTGGGTGTCTGCTTTAAAAAAAGCTAATAAGCAGAGAAAAGAAACAGTTATTTTCTAGGGTAGATAAAAAAATTCCTGTATTATTATGATATCTCTAGGAAGGAAAAGTGCTTTAAACAATCTGTATTTTCAAATGAATTAATGCCAGGTAAGGCTCAGTATTTGGGTGACCACTCTGAGATTATGTCAAAGGGAATAGCTTTCAGGAAAATAGGGAAACTCCTTCATAGAGTCAGTGAGAAGAAAAATCTTTCCTAAAAAGATTTTTCCCTATTGAAAATTGTATCTGCCAAATATACTGATTTATTTCTCTTTACTGACAAGAGTTACAATCTGCTTGGAAAGAGGGCTAGTAAGACAGAAACTTATATAGAAACATTGCAGGAAAATGAGAGGAGAATCAATGAAAACAAGTTACAGCCTATATTTTCATTGACAGCTCAAAAGCAAAATAATTTTACTTTATGATCTTTATTCTGAATATAAACACTGCATTTGATTTTCTGTCCCTATAATACCCCATTTTTATTTCCTTTCAATCACAAAGGAGACTTGATGCTGCTGAGGGGTGTTTTGGTGGCCACAATACAGCCACAGCCATGTTTTGCTGGGACTCATGGTGCTGCTGGGTAGGACTCACTAAAGACATCTTGAGGTGTCACTGGATCTTGTTTCCAACAAGCCACACAGCTGACTGCAGGTTCAGCACAAAGTCTTCCTCATTTTCAGGGAGATACCTCCTAAAAGCAACTGCTTCCTTTTCCTCCCATTGCAGGATCAGGTTACTTTTGAGGCATTCAGAGCTTAATTCTGTTTGGCAGGTGATTTAAAATGCCAGACTTTTCAGTGCAGCACCTTCCTACAAAATAGGAAGGCAGAACACTGTCTTCTTTAATGGATGTCTCTTCCTAACAAGAAAACTTAGTCTATTCAAACTTTGGAGAGTTTTTTCTACCAAAGCTTAATTCTGTGTGTTTTCAAAATTAAGAAGACTGTTTGGTTACTGCTAAAGAAAAAGCGTCATATTCTGTTCTCAGGCTCACTAAAGTAAATCAGGAAAAATGCTATTAAATATAAAGGGTTTATTTCAGATTTCCACTGGTACAAATGAGAAAGGAATTAGATGGAGAGGTCTCTAATGAAAAGGGAAAAGGAAAAAACAATGGAAAGCTAGCAGGAAAGAATAACTAGAAATGGTATCAAATGGCAACACGTAAGGACGAGCTGGGTTTTAATATACTAAGTTGCTTCCTGATTTAATTTTAAGGTTTATCTATTATTATTTAGTACTTCGTTGCTACATTGATGATAGATACTAAATTTACCATTTTGTACTACTCTTTTTAATTGGCCTTTTCAGATGATTAGTTATGGAACAGATGTGTATCAGTTTTAATGATACAAGCCATAAGACATAAATATGAGTGGTTTTTCCAGAAATAAAGCAAAAGACTTGAAGGTCATCTTCTAATATTGCAGTTACAGTTTTCTGCGGTTTCTTGCCATGTCTGAGGTGAGATTTTCCCTTTAAAGTGATTGTTTAATTTCAGCTTCATTATGTGCAGGGTAACAGTTTTAAAAGAGAGCACTGACAAACTATCAACTCATTGCCTTATGTAACCCCTTAAAAGCTGTAAAAATATTTCAGCTTTAACTGAAAAAAACAAAAGTAACTTGATAGATGTTGGGAGATACAAAGTTCCTTCATTTACTGAAGCAGCTCAGGAAATACTTAATGCATTCTTTTTTCTCTGTGAAGACTATTAAAAAAACAGAAAAAACCCCTACCCCCAAACAAACCAACCAAACAAAACGACCAAAAAACCCCACCAAACCCAAACCAAACAGGGAGAAAGCAAGCTGGGTACTTAATTAACTAATTCCCAATATTAGTAGGAAAAAATATGTTTCTTCATCTGGAATCAGAACAGTTAAAGGAAATCCTCTGAGCTGTGGCTGGAGAGTTGTAACTCCTTCTTCCTTTCAGGGCATTACAAAGCAGGAAAATGGGACTAGTATTTTTTTAAAATGTTTTGAAGCTTCCTTGAGTTCACTATTTTAAGCAACAAAGTTGAGAGAAAAGCACTTGTGACCCTACATGACCAGGATGCAGAAGAAATATGTTGAGATGCAGGGAAATAATTTATGAGATACATTAAAAAAGTTAGTTCCTATTAAAGATCAGTAAGATAAAGGGAAAAAAATCCAGCAGTTGGATAATCTATGGAAAGTGAGGTCTACCTTTCATTTTCCTACATTATGTCTGTCTACACCATTGCTGGTGGCTGTGCAGGATGTTCGACTTCCTGCAGCAATACAAAGACTAAAATAAGTATATTTATATCTATCTTGCAGAAGAGACAGAATTTATACCATTTTACTTACTTCTTAGGGAAAACCAGAGGGGATTCTGCCTATTAAAACTATAGGGTAGAAACTGAAGTGACTTCTCCCTCTGATTGCAAGGAAAGATCTCCAAGTGTATTCTTCTTTTTGATCACTTTCCTTTTGACATCTTTCAATATCAGGGATTTTTGAGCCTTATAGGTCCTTGCTTATCCATGAAAATCATATTATCTCATTTAGATGTTTCAAAAAAGGGTTTGAGACATATCTGAGTGCAGTTAATTGGATACAATCTAAATAAAACTCAGTTGTTTTGATCTGAACATGGTTTCTAGTGTTACAGTTGGTGATTTTTTACAGGTTGCTAGCTGTAGACGATCTTATTTCCTGCTGAACAGTAACCAATACTACAAGATCAGTTACAGGAGGATGGACAGTTGTGAAAAGTTGCGTTGAAATACTGGTATCTGAAGACTGATTCCCTGCTTCTGGGAGTTTTTGGTGCTAACATTGTCTCTAAAATGTATGTAATTTAACACTTTTCTTCTGAGATGTTAATTTATCAAAAGCAATTGTAATAATGTATATTTTGTTAGCTGCAGCAATTTTATACTTTTACATTTCCTTTCATACATCTGTGTAAAGACAAGTTTCTACCAGTAATGGACCAAAGGAACTTGGCAACAGGTATTACATATTTGATATTTTTACATCCTAGCCTCTATTATTATCCTTAGTCTATATTTCCCTGAGTACACAAAAATGGAATGAGAACAATTCTGTACAGAAGAGCAGTGAAGGAAAACAGTAATGAAATATTAGCCCCTCTGTCATCTCCTCAACCCTGCCATACACGTTTTGTTCCAAAAGATTTCTAAAACACGATCAAAAGTTTCTTTGTATCTTTCAACCAGCATAAAATCCCAGAGTGCTTCTGCATGCATCAGCTCTTCATTCCTATTCAGCAGTAAACTTGAACTGTGGATTTCATCAAGACGTGCACACTCTTTCTAAAACTGAATTTACTGAGTATAAATACTGAGTATACTGAGTACAAATACTTGACATAACATGAGAAGGTCAATCTTTCAAAGTCTTGACTCTCCAGAGCTCCCTAGTAAACTTGATTTACCACTAAACTACACAAAAGCTGAAGTTATTGAGTACCTTTTAGACTGAATGCTCTGGCACAACTTTGTCTCCTCTATGTATTGATTTTTTCTATATTTCAATCTTTCAAACTTCCAGAGGGCTGGTTCATTGTGTCTACTGAAGGGCTGCATCTTACATTTCCACTAATGTCAAATTCCTTGTCTAATTCAGGAGTATAGGCACATTTAAATCTATTTAAAAGCTGTACTCTTTAATCACACTTTGTCAAGAAGGCCAATTTAATTCTGACAATATGGAAATATGCAAATATGGACTAATCAAAATTCTGGATTTATGATGAAAACTTCAGAAAAACTGTTATGACTTACAAAAATAGATTAAGAAAAAGGGAACAAAACTATAATAAGGTCTTACTAAATGACTAAATAATTAAATGTTAATCTGATATTATTCAAGGCTCATTAGTCCAAGTACCTGTCCAGTGTTAATCTGCCTCAGTATTCAGGGCTTTGGTTTCTTGTGAGAAGTAAGGATCTTTCTGTTACCAAGTACCTTGACCATAACATGTACTTTTGTGCTCAAAGTTATCTGAAATTTGTGCATGAGTCTTTAATGTCTTCTAGAAACACCCAATTTATTTGACAAATCACAGTCAGAAGTGGATGAAGCTACGAATATCTGAAACTATACTTCTGATATATATTCCCAGGAATAAGAAAAGAGCAATTGCCTGACACCATGTTAAATTCATATTTTGAAGAAACTGTTCTCAAATAAGGATTGCTTCAGACTTAAGATTTAGTAGAGCCATTTACAGGCTTCATTTATTTTTCCTTTTGATAGAAGTACTTGTTTAATGTATCTTTTTGTGATTTAAACCATCTTTCTATAATGTTTTTTGCAGTCTTATGTTCATCTGAGGAGCTGGCTGCTGAAGGACAAAAACCAGAATGCCTCCTTCCTCTACACCTTTGACTTTTATTGTCAGTGTTGATTATTTATTTAAGTGCTTCTCCCTTGTGGTTGATTTAGGTTTCCCTTGCTGAACTGATGGTTCCTGCTGAGCTGGATAAGCTTTGGAAAAATAACTTTACTATCAGTACTAGGCAATGACAGTGAGATCAATGACAATACTCCAAATGCCAGGACTTCAAAAGAAGAGAAGAAAAATGATACCTGTTCTCTTCTTTAAATCATAATCTTCATGAAACACAATTCAGCCTAAACATCTGGACAAAAACTACTTGATGACCATGTTAAGCCTATTTCAAACTAAAAGCATAATCCCCTGTAAAAAACAATGGGCCATATCCCAGAAGAAAACAGCAAATCTGTGTGAGCTCCATCAGCTGACTTAGACAGCTGATGATCTCATTCTTTTTACAAAAACCCTTTTTTTTTCTAATCTGTCTCCTATTTACTTCTTGTTTGTTCTAAGACATACACTGCATTTGTGACATGAATACAGAAACCTAGAAATGCTACATGGAAAACATGGCTGGATGTTAAATCTAGCTCTTATTTGTGGTGTGCTGTTACAAGCAGAGAAGTAAAATGGTGACCCAGAAATGTCCATTTATTTCCTGAGCTCTGAAATACCAAAAAGTCCAGCATTTTAACTATTTTCACATATTATTCCCTTCTGCTAAGCAGATAGGGGGATGAGCAGAAGATCAAAATCTGAAGAAAATCTACTGCTAGATGTGTGTGCCAGTGAATGCTTTCAGATAAAATCCCTTATACAACCCATCATTAAAAAACCTCACCAATAATTAGTGTTTTCTCAGACCACCCCAGCTGGGGCTCAGTATTTAGAAATCATCCTCAGTTTATTCTAAGAGTCTACATACTGTCAGCTTGAAGTGAGGCAGAGTTAAATGACAGGAATGCAGATCTTTTCATGCTGGTAGGTCTTTATGTTAAAAAGCAGCCACAACCTTATTTAATTTACTAGCAAATACATAATTTAACTTAAATCAAGGACATAATTTAAGTTGAATCAAGAGGAGTCAAGGTGCATTTTCCATGCTCTGCTCACATACTATTATGTGTTTGCTGAAGATCTGCAGCTGTTTCTTCCTCCCTCCTTGTGTTTTTCCTGAAGGTCACTCCTTAGCTTGATAGCACCAGCTCAACTCTCTGTGTGGCCATTTAAACAGATTCCTGAAATTGTCCATCTTAAACGTCCAAGATGAAGTAAAACAAACAACAAAAAAAGACATAGGTATGTGCATGTGTGCGATGTAAGTGTACATGTATGTTTCTAATCAGCTGAACCAGCAAAATAAAGCTCTGACATACCTCCAAGGAGGCTGGGAACATGAAGGCAAAAGATATGACCTTCAAAATAGGATCTTAACTCATAAGAATGTTAATTTTTAACCACAAACACCCACACTGCTCTTCAGTGTGTGACATATTAAGTACTATTAATACATACACAGTCACTAATGGATAAGCTCTGAATTCATTCATATTCTTAGAGCTTCGGAGTCCACATATGTTAGTAAGTTTTGTAACTATAAGGTGAATACAAGAGAAAGGCTCTTTTGCCTGAGGTTAAGAAGGCCTAATTTGAAATGTCATTTTAGACTTCTTAAAATCCTTTGCCCCCAGAGAATCACCAAAGTAAAATTTTATTCATTTCTTGTCAAGCCCCCTGTAGTCATGCTTGGCAATGTATCATTGTGTTCACCTGGCAAGAGACATCCCAGTGTTTCATTCCTTATCTTCATATCACAGAATCACAGAATCTGCTGAGTCGGAAGGGCCCCACAAGGACCCTTGAGTCCAACTCCCAGAGCTGCACAGCACCATCCCCAAGAGTCCTGCCCTGTTCCTGTGAGTATTGCCAAATGCTCCTTGGGCTGTCAGGCTGATGCTGTGACCACTGCCTTGGAGAGCTGTTCCAGTGCTCAACCACCCTCTGGGAGAAAAACCTTTTCCAACCTAAATCTCACCTGGCACTACCTCAGGCCATTCCATCAGGTCCTGTCACTGGTTGTGACAGAGAAGAGGTCAGTGCCTGACCCTCCTCTTCCCCTCATGAGGAAGTCGTGGACTCCAATGAGGTCTCCTCTCAGTCTCCTCCAGGCTGAACAGATCAAGTGACCTCAGCCACCACCTTTGTTGCCCTCCTTTGGACTCTCTCTAATAAACATTTTTCTTTCATTGAGGCACCCAAAACTGCCCCCAGCACTCGAGGTGAGGCTGCCCCAGCTCAGAGCAGAGCAGGACAATCCCTCCCTTGCCCTGCTGGCCATGCTGTGCCTGATGCCCCCCAGGACAGGGTTGGCCCTCCTGGCTGCCAGGGCACTGCTGGCTCTGGTTCAGCTTGCCATGGACCAGGACCCCCAGGTCCCTTTCCATGGCTCTGCTCTCCAGCATTCCCCAGTCTGTCTGTACATCCAGGGTTGCCCCATCCCAGGTGCAGAAGGTCACCACTCTGATGTCACTCCATTCTCTGTAACCCTTTGTGCCTGACCCATGAGCCAGCTGCTCACCCATCACATGATGTGTTTATCCAGCTCTGAGCTGGACATCTCATGCAGAAGGGCTCTGTGAGAGACAGCATTGAAACCTTTACTGAAATCCAAAAATCTCATTACACCAACTGGCTTCCCTTGATCAGCCCCATGGGTTACCTTGTCACAAAAGGAATCAGGTTGGATAAGCAGGACTTTCCTCTCATGAATTTGTGCTGGCTGTGACCAGTGACTGTGCTGTCTTTATTATTCAAGTTTTTCAATACCTGACAAAATAAACTTCTCCATAACTTTACCAGGCATGGAAATGAGACTGACAGGCCTGTAGTTCATGGGGTCCTCCTTCTTGCCTTTCTTGAAAGTTCAGATAGCTTACACCAGCTTCCAGTGAGCTGGGACTTCTCCATATTCCCAAGACGGCTCAAAAATCATTGAGAGAGTTTCTTTGATGACATCATCCAGCTCTTTGAGGATTCCTGAATGAATCCCACCAGGCCCCGTAGATTTGTAGGGATCCAGCCAGAGCAGCAGATCCCGCACAATTTCAGGGTTGACTGGGAGTTAATCATTCTTGCAGTCATGGTCCAAGAGCTCAGGGCACCCATGGTCCATCATCCTTGTTGAAGACAGAGGTAAAGAATGTGTTAAACACCTCTGCCTTGTCTCTATCCCTATTTGTGAGGAGACCACCATCCATCCTGTCCCATCTATAATGGGACAATGTTGTTTTTACATTGCTTAATATTAATATATTTGAAAAAAACCTCTTTTTATGGTCCCCCACAGCTCTTCTCTGCTGAGCTTTGGCCACATGAATTTTCTCCCTACAGTGGCCAGCAGTGGCTCTGTGTTTTTTCCATGTCACCTGACTTTGCTTCCACTGGGCATACATCTTCCTTTTCCTCCTTATTTTCAAGAGAAGATTCCTGCTCAACCAAGATGGCCATCTGCCTTGTATTCTTGACTTCTGACGTTTGGGAATTGCCTGCTCCTGTGCCCTTAGCAGGTGATGTTTAAAAAGTGACCAGCACTGATGGACTGCAGCACCTGCAAAAGCTTTTTTCCAAGGGATCTTACTCACTAATTCCCTGAGGTCTGCTGTCCTCAGGTCCAGAGTCGAGGTTTTTGCACTTTTCCTTCTGTTAACAGAGATTTTATACTTGATCTCTTCATGGTCATTGTGGCAAAAATGGCTTCCAATCTCCACTTGTTCACAAGACCCACCCTGTTGACAAGGAGTAGATCAAGGAGGGCATCTTTCCAAGCCTGTTCCATAAAGTTTTCATTCAGGTTTTTAGGAATCTTCTGGCCTGGGTTGTACCAGCTGTGTGATGTTCCCAGTTAATTTCTGGCAACTTGAAGTCTCCCATAAGGACAAGGGCAGTGGACTTGGGAAAGTCCCTCAGTTCCTCAAAGAATAATTCATCATGGTCCTGTCCAAGAGGTCTGTAGTGGACTCCCATGATGGCATCTGCATTATTTGTTTGTCCCTGGATTCTTACCCAGAGGCTCTCAGCTGTGCCATTGGCAGCTGTGAGCTCCATACATTCTGCCCCTTCAATTCCATAGAGTGCCATCCCTGCACCTCTCCTGCCCTGCCTGTCCCTCCTGAAGAGCCTGGAACCATCCAAGAGGGCACTCCAGGCACAGGATCCATCCCACCAGGTTTCACTTGTCAGCTGTGGCCAGATCCTATTGCCTTTGATTCCCAATGGCAGAGCACTGTGATGACAGCTGAGGTAAATTTCAAGCCTCAAAAGGACTTTGTATCACAACATAAGGAAGGAATGGAAGAAAATCACAAAGTAAGGAAGTGTAAACTTCTTGTGTCATGCAACCCTTCTGTCCACTGATAACTGGGTACAAACATGCAAAAGACAACTGAATAAAAAGGAATCAGACTTATACCTAATTTTTCAATTTGCTAAGTGTTCCCTTGACATTAATTGCTCTCAACACCCAAGTTCAAGCACACATGTAAATAATTAGAGATTAAAAATACAGGAAAAAGAAAGAACATGAGGGGAAAAAAAAGGGAAGAATTAACATATCAAACTAAAGCTTCAATTTAGCACACAGCTCATTGAAACCTGAGTAAATCCATCTGACTGAGCTGGGAATTTCTTTACTCCCCTTTACGTTAAGCACTGGGCCTCTAGATCACCTACACTGTGATTGTATCACAGGTATGCAATCCATGACATTCAGGACATCATGATTGGCTTCTTGGCCATCAAACCTCACATCCTGAATACAAGTATACTACATAAATTAGTAAATCAATCAATCAATCACTTTTTAATTGTGCTATAGCTAGTGTGTAGTGATATATGTTATAGCTAGATTTCTGACATAAACTTTGTTGACAAAGTCATGAAAAGCATTATTTGACATGTATACTACTTTACAAAAATCAGTCCAAATCAGCTCAGAGTATACTCAAGAGGCACAGGATTCCTCAAGTTAAGAGTACATAATGGGATTAAAGAGAGGAAACCATTGGCAACTAAGTAAAATTCAATGGAGAGGAAATACTGCAAGGTTAATGATAAGTAAATAAAAAATCAAGGCTGCAACATCTCTTCTGTCACTCTGCAAGCTAATCTTTTGTCAATATTTACTCTTAGCTCTTAGCAAGAGCCTGCATTCATTGGAACTTTGACTGAAGCTCCCTTGACTTTAAAAGCTGATAATTTGTTCTGTCTTTGGGCCACCAGAGAAGTGTCCAACATAAACAAGTAAACACATGTTGAACAGTGTAGAGGCTGGAAGAAACAGGAAAACAGTGCATTTTGATTTGAATCTTCTACACACTTAACAAAAAGTGGAACATTTTTGAAAATGCATTGAACTGTTTGGATGGTATTTTAAAATTGCACACTACCATAAGCAAATGAAATAGCACTGGCATTTAAGACTTCTCACACTCTTTGTTCAAAATAGCTATCTTCATTCCTGGTGGGACTGCACATGTGTGTTCTGCTCAACAGGCATGAGAAAAAACCCCTAGAGCAGCATTTTTTTCAGACTTTTACCTTTTAAAAGGTAAAAGAAGTAATAGAATAATGTCACTATGTTCTAAGACAATAGCTTTTGTAATAAATGGTATTTTTCTTGCCTTTTCTGTATTGTTTATTTAAACCAACTATCCTGACTCAGGATATCATTTAATGGTGTTCAGAGGTGCCACAAGAGATTGCCTTTATCAGTGCAAGGGTTAGCAGCACAGTCAAAGTCTGGATGTATTTATTCTTATCTGGAGAGCTCACTCCATGACAAACATGAGTTGGATTTGAGATGAGCTTTGTGAGATCCTGAGTGAGGAAGTAAGTGAATATTGCGTGATATCTGCAGAGAACACAAGGAAGAAAGAGACTTAAATCCTCAGATACAGGATCAGTTTATTACACTATTCTTTATTCAGTAACCACTCATGACTATAAAACAAATCTACTAAAAATTCCTTACATAGCCCTTAACCTAAAAAGCTCAATAAAATCTGATTGAAAGTGATATTTTACCTACCAAGTGACAGTATCTTAGATGTAAAAAGAAGTTTCTCTATTAATTATATTAGAGTTTTGAATGAATGCTATGTTTAATGTCTATATGATGCCTCCATAACATAACTTCTTTAAAAGTAAATACAAATGTGCCAGGTTCCTGTTCCTTCTTTTGGCCAGCCTTAGAGTTATATTAATTACTAATGATAGATAAACTGATGTAGATCTTGATTTGACTTGAAGACTTGATGGCAGACTAAAGTGTATTTGTAATTTTTTAGACATCTGCAGGAGGGTGATGCTTGTCCATCTGTCACATCTTGTTTTAACTGTGCAACGTGCTTATTAATCAAGAGACTCATAGGAAACAGTATTATTTTCTGAAATATTTATGTGCTTGTTCTTATTTCATGACCAAGCCCATGGCAATGCTCTTGAGCTCTTTTCCTAGAATGGTAACATCAGATCCATATTTCATTCATTTCCCATAAATAATGCAGCTTGTCTTCTGTGCTGTGTGGGGTATCATGTTATCTGTAACAGTTTACTCAAATATTTTTCAAATGCACAAATGCAATAAAGAATGATTTCTTGTAACACTGGCCTATTTATACCAGTTTTGCCTGATTATTTTTTGAACTTCATTTTCAAAAGGCAGGTATGAGAATGTATTTTCTTCTTTGCATTGCTAACATGTAAATCCTATAGATCAGATGAATATAAGAATAATACAGTCTACTTATTATTCTTTTAATTGATCGAATGACTTTTTTCTTTGAAAATTAAATTATTAAACTTATTAAAAGCAAATTGATTTCTGGAATGGATTACATTGCTCTGTTCTAGACTTATGATACCAAAAATAGTTTTAAAGTTTTGAAATTTGTGTAAGCATTCTGAGGTACAGTCATCCCCTATTTCATCCCTTGTGATTTTCCCCACTACATCAGTGTTTGCACAACTCACAGGGGAAGGCCACCCCTTCATGACTAGTACTTTTTACAATTCTTGCTAATGCTGATCCTTCACAAGTACCACAATTATCCTAGTAACCAATAGAGAATGTAGGTTATACCTTGTTTTGCTTAAATTTTATTTTGACTGATTTCTCCTTTCTTTTATACAGAAAGTTTATGTTTTTCTATTTGTTCTAAATGACTACATTGCTTGCTGAAAGACATGTTAGCTGTGACTTATAATAGATTAATAGATTGATTAATGGCACCTAAGGATTAGATTTAGTGGAATGAGTTTAACAACACTGATTAAGGCATCTCTGTTTGCATGATGAGTATGATATAAATGAAAGAAGTAAATTAACATGCCCTTACTACATTTAAAACAGACAAACAAACTAAAATGTGTATTGTAATTTGGAATTCTTCTCTTGTTGAAAAGTAGTGTTGCCATTTACTTAGCATTTTCTATCACACCATGATAGATAAGAAACTTGCTTTTATTAGAGTGGAAGAATAGAAATTCAATGCATATAAATTTAATCTGTGTGTGAAAAAAAGAAAGGGACAAACCCTTCTCTTTCATACAAGGACTTCAGTAGAATTTTGTTTGTCTATATCAACAGTGAACTGTCTTGAAATGCTGTATAAACATGAAAGAAAACTATGTGTTATTATATGGATTCTGTTCCCTGATGGCTAGCACAGTTACATTACTAGAACAGGAATACTGATAAACAATTCACTCTGATTTCTGTCACTACAATTCCATCTAAGAAGAATATTTATTATAATGCGATGTTAAAGATGAATCATTCTGTTCATGTCTCACTTCAATTCTCATTGCTGTCACTAAGAATAAATGTCTACATCTTCCTGGTCCAGGCTCTGACCTAAGCAATCCCTAAGGTATGTCCCTAGTGACACTTCCAGTGGTTTTGGATCTTCACTGTTTTTCAATAGTAAGTGTCTGGGCTCTTCATATGAAGGGAATACCACAAATGGGGGGCTCTGACCAGTCATCCCTTTCTTTCATGTTCAGTAAATCTGTACTTATCACAAGGCAGAGGGATGTTGAGGAGTTAAAAAAAAGAAACCACAAGGAGGTGTAGGTATTTATGGGTTTTTGTGGACACAAAAGCCTATGGAGAATTCTCCTTTCTCATATTTTTGTCTACAGCAGAACTGAACTGACTAAATGTCAGCATCTGCAATGTAGGTATCTGCACCTAAGGTAGCTATCTGTATTTGAGGGAGAAAAATGTCAATTTATCTAATCCTAAAGGGGATGTCTCAAACAGGTAAGATGAATCATGGTCGAAAAGAGTCTGTTTCTCTCTACACTAATACAAAGAGCAGAGGAAATGATAGATATTAAAAATTAGGTGAAAATATTTTCCACACTCTAGACAAAGTGTAAACATATTCCTTTAAATGGTGTAAGGAACAGCTAATACAAATTTCCAGCTAAAAAACATACTAGAAGTCAGCTCTTCTGTAGAATTAAGAATGAATACTTTTTTCCTCCTCCCACAGGAAAATTATAGAAAAATTATATGTCCTGAAACAAAGTGACAGTGCACAGGAAAGTTAATGGAAAAAGGAGGAAAATGTTGTGAGGAAAATGTTGTGAGGAAAATGAAGGACAGGAAAGAGAAGTAGTGTGATATCTGGCATATATCTCTTAGATATATGTCCTGTCTACAAGCAAAAGAAGTAATAGCAATGGTAGCTAAAGGAGCAGAGTGACAAACATGCTAAGAACAAAACAATATCCTCTGCTAGGAGAGCTGCTTTTCTTCAAGGATTACACTCTGAACATGAAGACACTTTTTGATTCAGTTAAGAAAGATCTATTTTGGAGTCTCCAAATACCCCAGCCAAGAGACAGGACTAGTGACACAGAGTGCTGCTCTTGTCTTACCTCTATAAAGAAGAGACTAGCTGCTGATGTTGGATGATGATACATGTAGACAGTCACGAGGATGGCTGCAGCCACAACGAGGACCAGGACCAGGATGCCCACAATTAACCCGGCGTGAAGCGTTCCACCTTTCTTCTCCGCCGCGCTGTCGTCTGTTGAAGCTGCACAAAGAGCACACCTCTTAGCACTGTAACTAATGCCTTACCCATTCCATTATGGCACAGAGGGCAACTGAGCATTTGCTTTTTCTGTGTTACATGTACCTCATTTTCTACAGCCCAAGTTGGAAAAAGATATTAGATGTCTCTTTTCTACCATCGGGTACTCTTATAATCTTAATGAAGAGACTTTCAAAAGTTTTACTGATTCTAATACAATAAATGATATGAATATATTTTCTTTTGAATTAAAATGGACAGTCTGAAGTTCCTAATTGCCTTTATAATACAGTTTGCTTTGATTTTCTTATAAAATTATTTTCAATTGTCCCACAGAGAAAAAAGTACTAATTGAATACATTTCGAACATTTATTTTTCTTTAAATATTCCAATTGAGACATGCCACAAACCCTTGTGAGGTCTAGGTAAACACATTCTGAAAGCCTTATTCATTAGCTTGTAGAAGAGTTTGGAACTGGTCTTTGCAACTGAATCAGACAGCCAAAAGTGCTACAGATGGATGCAAATATCCTGCAATATTTTGATCTTGGTCTCAATAGAATGCTTGTCATACCAAAGTATTACAGAAGACCATTCATTTAATAAACTTGATACCAAGAAGCCACTCATGCAATGCTCCTGTCAGGATAAAAGAGGGTTGACTGTGTCACAAGTCAACAGTCAACAGTGTAACCTCTGGGGTAAAGTTTCTCAATGTATCAACCAACACCTGTAGAACTGGTTGTTCTTCATTATACTCTTGCATACAAGAATTGCTGTTCTGCCCACTTCTGCAGGCAAAAGAGCCATTCAGAAGTCCTAGGCTTAGGAAACACCAGTAGAGCATTGGTAATTTGACTTCACAAACTTCCATCGTTCTGCTACATGTACATTCTGCTACACCCAGAGGATTCCTGTGCTCCTCAGGGAGGTGGTTACAGCACCAAGCTTGACAGAGTACAAGAAGCATTTGGACAATACTCTCAGGCACATGGTGTGACACCTGGGAGTGGTTCAGTGCAGGGCCAGGAGTTGGACTCTTCAGTCTTTGTGGGTCCCTTCCAGCTCCGCATATTCTGTGTGTCTGTGTGATATTCCCACTGCTTTCTGCTCTTCTGGAAATTCCTTTAATCACTTTCATGGGTTACTCCATACAACACCTGTCTGGTCTTGCTTATGAGAAATTTTCTTTCAGGCCCACCTTTAAATTTCCTCTCACCATGCTTGTTTGGCAAGCGGACTGTAATGAAAATCATTGATATCTGCAACCACCCATTTTGCTGTGCCATCCCCTTGAAATATTTGTTTGGTTGTCTTAGTGTGCTATGTTCTCTGAGGTCAGGGGCTCCCTTTTATTTGTTCTTTGAAGACAGATATGCATTATGAGTATCACTTCAAACAAATCACTGTTATTGTTATTAAGAGGAACAACAACAACAATAGCAATAAATGTACATGGTCTTTTACCATTCATCTGATTCGAGTTGAACACTCCATGCTAAAGTTAAAATTGAGAATTGGAAAAATACAGAAGAAAGGCATATTGATGCAGGTAGTGGTAAATGTCTTGCATGAGGGGCAATAAAAGAAAAGAGGAACAGTTAATCTGAGTGTTACAGCCCATACACCCATGTATGGCAGCATGTTTCTCTCCAGACTAAGGAAGGCTGCATGGTTGGTCACCCAGCAGATTGCACAGCACCATTGGAACAAAAGGGAGAAAAGGAAAATGAAGATGCATTATCTTAGCCAAGACATATATCTGACTATTACTCCATGTAATAGTTATGCATCTCTGGGGATAGAGAAGGGATTCATGTACATATCCCTTTTGTCCATATTTCCTCAATCTTGATTCAGGACAGTCAAAACCCCACAGTGTTGCTCTGTTCTGTCCTCTAAAGTCAGCAACACTTTTTGGAGTAAGGAACTGAGTAACAGAAACGGAAGATAAAGCAAAAGATCCCAATAGATTGGGAAGACAAACTAGCATGTAGGAAACATTAATGATTTTAATAAAAATTTGAAAGCATGATACCCACTCTGGTACAGCTGAATCCTGCAGGTATCATTCTTTTTAAAAGTTCATGAGGATCTGTTCACAAAGGAACTTCAGTTTTAATTGTACTGATTTTGGACATGAATTTTATGTTTGAACAGGATCCAAAAATCAGGTCTCTCCCTGCTTAAATCCTACAAAGGGATTTACTTTTCTTTCTTAGAGCTTAGTTCATACAAATGTATAGGAGTTTTGAAATGGAAAAGTAGGTGTTGGCCTTTTATTTTATTATTTTATTTTATTTTATTTTATTTTATTTTATTTTATTTTATTTTATTTTATTTCACAATACATAGTGTGAACACTTCCAGGCAATTCTTTATACTGAAGTGGAGGAAAGGAGATATTACCTGGAAATCCTATTTTTCAAAATTCCAAAATTGTCTGCTAAAGGGTCATTAAAATACTTCCTACTAGTTAGAGAACTATATAAAAAAGGATGCAAGATTCATAGAGAAGACAGGAAATGAAGGTGATCCAAAAAAAGATTCCTCTTCTTTTCAGACAGCAGAATCTTTTGCTTGACATAGCCATCAATATTCACTTCATTTGAAAATGGACAAATGTATAGAAACACCAGTCTTAGCTTCTGTTCATGCACTGTAACAATATTTAGTACTTGTACATATTTTTCAAATTTACATACAAATGGAAATTAAGTAACTGAAAGGCCATCAGAAAAGGCCTGCTTGATTGTACATCCTCTTGGCTGGACTGTTAATTCCCACTGATGAACAGTTTGTTCTGAGTCACCCTACGGAAAGGGACTGCTTGGGCAAAGGAGCAGAGGATTCATAGCTTGTTTGTTTCATAATTATCTTTTTGACAGTTTCATACTCTTTACTTTAATGTCACATTTGTGCATCAAAAACTACTTTGTCATGTACCCATTTTCAGGCTGATTTGCACTAAATGAGCAATTTATATTGTTACTATGTTATGGTTGAAGGCATAACATCATATTCTGCATTTTAAAAAGTTCTGGACTTTAGCAAAGGTCCTAATCACTCTATAAAGGTCATCAGTTTAATCCCTTTTGATCTGATATTTTCTCAGCTTTCAGCATCCAGCTTTGCAAACTAGAGCACAGTCTCTTTGAAACAGCACAGGTGTCAACTGCCTGCCCAGATTTCTGCTAGTCAAGGGTGGAGCACTGTGTGGACATCAGTGCAGAATGTCAAATGCAAAAAAGAAAAAAAAAAGAAACAAAAGAAATGTTTTCCTTAAATTACATCAAGTTTAAGTAACTTGTAATTTCCATAATGGAAATTCAGTCCATTGACCCCAGGGCTCAAATACTCATGAGAAATTGATTTCACTCTCTTTGCACAGAGACAATAAACAGTGTTGTCAACACTGAAAATACTCTGCTGAAAAATCAACTGTCAGTTCTTTTAAAAAGCCACCAAGGGAAATAGATAAAAAGCAAGGACTTGGAAACTTTTTCAGGTGTAGAAATCTTACTAAGATTATCACAGCATGTCTATTGTTCCAGGCAAGGCTATACCCATGGAAGGCTGCTTGTTTTATGACCAATCTTTTCCCAAAAGGAGTTTTCTCTATGGAACTTACCCCAGACTTTCCTTTTCTTATGCTCAAGAAGAAATTGTTACATATAATATTCTCTATATTTTTAATGTCTTCTCAAAATCTTAAATGCATTAGACTTTTAAGCTGAAGGAGCCTGTTAATATCTCCAAGGTCAGTCTGCTTCTCATTAGGTGCTGAATGACTGGATAGAAAGAGCAAGTAGCCTTTTTTCCCTAATATAAAGGCAGAGAATCCAAACAAGAAATAGCTGTTCTGATACTGTAATGTTTAAAAAAAATAAAAGTGAAAACACAATAAAAATATTCCTATTGTTTCCATTAGAACACACTTTAAAATCTTTGATTTAAAATAACTATTATGTCTCCAGTTACACTTGGGCTAGCTTCTTTTGGAGTAGGAAAACAAAAAAACCTCAAGGAATGAAAATTGAAAATACTGTTTTTCCATGGCACACAGGACTGCAATGCTGACTTTAACAGAACAAAGACACAAACTGAAACTGCTTTTGTGTTTACAAATTGCTACTTGCTCTTTATAAACACATTGGGGGTACATTGGGAACATTATTTTCTCATAACTGCATATTAACCCTTGACGTCTGTAAAATAATGAAATGCATTGTCTTTCATTATATAATTTTAAAGTTTACAAAAATTTTCTACTGTGATAGTTTTATAGATGAGAAAATAAAATTGTGATACATACATTTACACCTCTTATGATATGAGATACAAAAGAGTTTAACTTCCAGAGATTACTATCCCTGTCTGTGAGAACAGAGATACAAAATATATTACAGGAAAACAGAGGAAAAATAGATGAACTTCTGGTACTTCCTGGCTAGAAAATTTCCTTTATATAAAGTGATGTGGAACAAAAGGTGAATGACAGACAGAAATATAGAATATCATTGCAGACTTGGAAAATAAAATTTTGCTTTTCCCTCTAAAACAGGCATTCCCTTTTGCTTTTGCATTTTGGTCAGATGGTAAAAGACCATCTGGGAAAAAACCTCTGGATTTGAACCTCCAATTCAAACTCACCTTTATGCACGTGAATCATTAAGGGAAAAAACACAATACCTTATTTGACCCTCCTGACTTACACACAAAACCAGGGATATAGATGATTTAAACAGCAGATATCAGCCTGAAGATCATAACTCAGTCCCAAACTTGATTCTTTTCTCCCCTCTTTTTACCAGAAGAATGCATTTTCTCCTTTTTGGTCAGCAAAAGAGCAGAAACCTTCTCTTGCTGCATGTTCTGGGGCAGCTACATCAGGTTCACTCACCAGCCCTCCACCCTATTACATATATAATATCTAGCCTGGAAACTGTACCACTCCTGTTTGCATGACTTTGGGTTTGAACAGGCTCCTGCCAAGAGGGAGGGCAGAATGTTTAGGACAGCTGAGCACACAATCTTAGAGGTACAGTGAGCTGAATAGAGCCACCAGAATATCCCCCTCTTCTGTGCCTCCATTTACATCTGGAATGTGAATCTACCAGGAGACTCCTTGCTTTATGGGGCAGGTATATGGTTCTTCACATACAAGTTTTTTCCCTGTACATAACACAGATTCCTGAAAAGATGATTAATGGCTTGTGGGAGGGAATAAGGGAATGTGCAGTTGGAAGGATTCTCCAGAGACTCAAGGGAATCCCCATAAAAATTTTCTCACTACCTCTTTTAGGAACAGCATGCTCTGGAGTTCTCAACTTATTCACAGTAATGGAGTGTGATTTTCTTGATTTGTGGGTTCAATCCCTTAGCATTAGTTAACATTTTGAGGTTAAGACATTGCTTTACTTGGTTTCATGATGATTTATTAAGTTATGGCTCAGCTAATGCTTTAAAAATTGATTTTCAGTTGCATGTAAGAAATGAAAGGTGGTCTCTGAGTGAGAATATTATGAACTATAACACACAAAATCAGAATTCAGTATCTGGCTTTGCTATCAATTTTCTGTAGGACCCAAGGCAATTCTGTAAGTCTCTCCAGGACTGATCAATGCTTAGTGTAGTAAATTGATCAGAGTCCATTACAATCAAATCCCTCTGTTTATAGGATGGCAGTACTCTAAATATGTTAGGTAAGGACTCTCATTCTTCTGCTCTAAAATATCACCTAATGCTACAACAGTTGTCATCTGTATTAATTTTAGTATCAATTTTAGTTTGAGCTGGTTGAGACCATGTAAGCCATTACAATACTTAGTAGCATCAAACAGTTGTCATTATGAAGCTCAATAAGCACCATGAAGGACCACATCATTTGCCTGTAAAAACAGCTGATTTAAAATCAGATGAAAAAAAAGTTAGCTATTTATAAGAATTCCAATTCTGTCCCCCCACTGACTCCTCTTAACCCTACTGAGGTAAAGCAGGCTGTTTCTCCCTAATGCTGTGTCTAATGCTTGTAGAGTTACTCACCCCAGTGCCCACCACACCTTTGGGACACAGAACAACTTCAGATATTTCAACTTCAATGAAAAATGCACAACTATATGAGCTCTCCTTCACCTGACCTCCATTTTTGCCATTCTTTACAGTGACCCATGCACACTGATGTCAAAGATGAGTGATGAGCAGAGAAGATTGGAGAAGGCTACTAACTGCAGAACTGGCTTAGCTCCATGTAGAATAGGGAGTTAGACAGAAGATCACAGGACCTTTGTGTGCCCTAGCTGTCACATTGCCATAGCACTGTGACAGCAACAGGAGCAAATGATAAAACTAAAGAAAGCTGCCTTTTCTTAAAAGTATATCCAGTTTTTTCCATGTTGTCCTCCTTAAGATCTGCACTTAGAGCTATATGGGGTTTTCCCATTAACCCTTTGATCTGGTACAAAGTCAGCAAAATGTAAATGTGTGACTAACAAAGTCAGCTGTGTGCCTTTACAACAAAGTCGTGACAACTACAAGAGTAGAATACCAAACATCATTTCACATCTGTCTTAGAAAACCAAACAGAAACAAAATTAGTGTGCTAGATTTCAATATATGTTGAAGAGTCTACATACAGCTCCTCTGTTTTTTTAACATCATGCTTCTTCAATGTGATATATAACACTTAATATGATAAAAAATGCCCTTTTTTGCTCAAGGAGAAAGTGACAGTTTCTTTCTAGGGGTTATTTGGCAACAAAACTGGGATGTAGTGGAGATGCAAAAATTCTGGAAAAGGCACAACTCTCTTTTTATAAGAAACCTTTAAGGACAATTCAAAGTACCATGAAGCAAGTGGAAAACAATAGTTTATTTATGCAACCAGTAAGAATAAATATTATTGATGTAATATTCTATTCTTTCAACCAGAATGGATGAGTTCAGCCCTTTTCATTTGTACTTGCTTTAAAAAACATGCTTGTAGCCTACTGGCCACTGCATATAATATGTAAGATATATTTCTTCCTGTGTCTGATGCATGAGGAAGTTGGGAATATTTATATAAGAGGCTGTTGCTTTTCCAAGCTTGTGTTCTTGGCTTTGGCTCAATTATACCATACTGAACCCCAGCAAGGCTGTATAGGCTTTCCTTAAATCCCAAGTCTTACTGGGAAGAAAGAACTTGAATTACACTTGGCCATCATTTCATGTTTCATACAGTAACATACTATGGTAGATCCCACACTTTTTACTAAAAGCACTGCTTTCCTATTCTGAGTGTTACAGCTGAATTTGCAGGAAACAGACTAGCATTTAGGGAAATTAGTTGGGTCTAAAGTTCAACTTTGATCATACCAAAGACAAGACAGAGTTCTAATTTTTATCAAAACCTGTCTCCAACTTGAGCTGAGAAGAGGCTGCTGAGAAATGAGAGAGGAGAAACAGCTTGAAAAAGTTCAGAGAGAAATATGAGATGTATTAGTATTTCTTAACCTATAATCTGTAGTGTGAAATCAAATACAGGAACAATCCCTGACTTATTTGAGTTATATTTTGTTTCTGTTGGAATTTCTTTTCTACCTAAATAAAAGAAAAAATAGTAAAAAAACCAGATAACCTCTGTTTACAGGGCTCTTTCTGGTTCATCTGATAATGAAGGTGATTAATTTTTCTTGAATCTATCTTCATATTTTTATCCTATGAATACACTTCTATCCATCACCACCTATTCCACTTCACTCTGGTCTGACACTTTTATTTTCTTCTCTTTGCAGGACTATTGATAGAAACCATTTCAAAACTGCTCTTTAGTAAGATTCTATTTATACAAATACAGCACATGGCACAGCACAGATAAAGTAACCTTTATAACCAGCTTTTTTCAAGGAAATCCTTGCTTCAGTAATTGTGTGGACCCTGCAGTTTTAGGGGAACACCAACATTTTTGTTGGTAAGTGGAACACACAGAAGTAAACACATAATTAGATAATCCATTAACTAATCTCAACAGAATTTTTGCAATAATGATATAAACCTTAAATCCTCTTTTTTTCTTGACAAAAGACTGGGGAAAAAGGTCTGACTCTTGACCTGCAGGTTTCTGAACAGGAATGGAAACAAAACACCTGAGCTAGGACAACCTGAAGATAATTAATTTAAGGAAACCATGGGTATCTACAAGATGCCCGCTCTTAGTGTGTAATTTAGATTTCACTCTGTATCTGGTAGAGTTAAGCACCCCATATAGTAACATATTCCAGCCTAGGCACTTCTTTTAGCATGACATTTAATTGCTTTCTCTTGCCATTGGCTAGGAGAAAGGCCTAAAAGAACAGCTTGTGGATTCCTGGCTAACACCAGATGACATGAAGCCACTGAAAGGTCATTTCCTGTGGCTAGGCTAAGTTCTTGCAGTAAAACACAAACCATATCTTGTCAATCATATCTTATACAAAGTCCACTTTAAAACAGTTTTAAGCTTCCACAAAAGGTTATGTTTATAATTTTTTAATTTATTGCGTTTTACTTTAAAATTGGGGAAGACTCAGCTAATTCATAGTGACTTATTAAGCTGAGTCACTTGGTTTTGGACTGTGTGTTCACAATACCTTCCTCTATGAAAAAAAATATTTGTTTTGCCTGAAAAGCTGGCTTATTTCTTTGGTGAAATATATTTAAATTTCTGAATCGTTTAGCAACTTAACATATTAGAAAGAAAAAAGTTATATGACTCATATCAGGTATTAGATGGTATTTTATGTCTTGCAGCTGGAGTTCAGGGTACACATTTTCTCTATAATTGAAATTAGGAGGACAGATGACTTATGGAAGCTAGTTTCCAGACATAGGACACTATTGGAAAAAATAGTCTTGAGTAAGTTTATCACTGTATAGAAAATATATAAAAGTACTCTTTTTCCAAAACTTTGTCTACATTTTGGTCATTTCTGAGTTTCCTAATCTCTCAAAATCAAATTAAGCTCTCTGTAGCACAAATGTTAATCCTGTTAGTACATTCCTGTTAGTTGTATCTAGATCATCTTTGAAGATATCCAGATGAAGGTGAAAAAAACATGATACTGACATTTCCTAGAACTACATATGGTGGGATGAACTTGTTAACAAATAAATTAAACAGCTTTTTTTTTCCTTCAACATTTTGGTTTTCTGGTTTTTTTTTTACAGCTTTCCTTTTTTTGAAACAGAAATTTCTGTACGAAATGGATGAAATAAATTTCTGTATGAAATTGATTCACCTTGAGGAATGAAAAGTGTGGCATTTCCCTGATACCTGCTGTCCAAAAGACATAGACTTTTCTTTCGGGTTTTAAAGCTGAAGGACTGTGAGGGACTCATGGCAATCTAATCATCAAAACAAAGTGTCTAAAAATGTCAAATAAAATCTCTAGATATGCTGGCCAATCATCTAAATCATCCACCAGAGAGTTCTCAACAAGAAAATATTGCATTAGAGGATAGCCATGGCCAATTGTTCACAGTTTTTATGAAAAATTAGGCTTTTAAGCTGTTTAGTCAGTTGTGTTAAATTTTAAGAAAATGAAAAAACAACTGAATCTGAAATTAATAACAAAAAATGGTACATTTGTAGTGCTGGAAATCTCTTAGAACTTATAAAACACTTGTCATCTTAAGGACAACCAAAATATAACAAAAATTGTAATGGCATGCCGTCTGTATTTTAAAGCAGTCTAGGCATGCATGTAACAAGCATTTGTCATGTCCATAAAGAAAGAGGGCAGGCAGAAGAAACAAAGCCAAGCAAATTTGAAATGTACATTAAGATATGCCACAAAACTGTGGCTGTATTACTGTACAGTTGCAAAAGACTTTCTCATACAATTAAAAGGTCAAAGCAGTATGAACAGAACAAAAAATTAAATTTATAACAATTTATAAATTTATAATATTTGGTTTCAAGAGTTCTAGACAGAGGTGAGATGTAGAATTTCTATGGAATCCTTTTGTTCTACCTAAGCAGATATTGACTGCTATCACCCAAGGACACATCAAACTATAGGCAATCATTGATCCAATATGGCTTTGGTTTTCCATTATAAAGGGTTCCCTTTCATTAGAGTTTTAAAAGATTTAGTGTGAGAAAGTAAAGACCCTGTATTCATGACCTGGAATAATCTACTCTTTATGAAAGGCTGACAAACCACAGAGAATCAAAGAACGTGCCTGCGGCTACAGAGGTTTTATCTGAGTCTAATCTAGGGGACACTAGAAAATTCAATGTATAATTGAAGATTCATCAAAAAGAACTCAGATTTAAAGTTACATTTATTGTGTGAATGAGAAATCCTGGAGTATCGGTTTGCTTTTGTGTTGTTTGAAGTATTTTTTTTTTTTTCAATTTCAAGAATAAAAGGAAAGCTCAAGGAAAATGAATTATTGCATCAGGTGTTGGTTTGTCCTCCTAAAATGCAGCAGCTTTCTCTGTGGAAATGAACTTTCTATATATAGCCAATGCCTCAAACCCTACATCTCACCTATCAAGTAGGCCACAGCCATCTATAATTTGCTCTAGGATTCAACACTTTTACATAGTTTGTTTTTTGTTTTTTTTTTTTTTTTTCAGGTCTGGGGACAAAACAAACAAGTAAGAAAACAATCCCGCTGCAATTCCCAAACGGAAAGAAATATGGATGAGTTTTCTATACCCCACTTTTGGAATAATTTTTTATATAACAGCATAGTTTTTAGCTGTGTATGAGATGCTCATGGCAGAGAGCTGCCTGTTCCTGGGTCAGCCACCTGCCACAGAGCATTGGCTCACAGGGCAGAGTGGGCCCTTTTCAGCCAGGAGCACTCCTCCAGTTCAGAGCCGACATGGAACAGGAGAATGAAATGCTGACTATTGACTTCTAAGAGTACTGAAGCACTTTTCACAATAAAATAAGAAGCAATTTGATTTCAAGAGAGACAGAGAAAGTTTCAGGGACATTTCCATAGACAAAATGCTTAAAAGTACCACATTGAGTTTACAGATCACTTTATTCCAAGGGATCACTTATGCCTCAAAGCAATGTCAAAAAACACCACTGCCAACAAATGGACAATTCAATGCCCAATACAGCATGTGACCAACCCTGCTGTGGTTGGTGACAGCAAAATAACAGAGGGGAGACTGGCAAGGAAGATGAGAACTGCCCCCATGGAGTGAACAGATCTCTAGTTTGAGTGAAGGAGAAAATAATGGCTAAATATGAGTGAAAAACAAATGGCAGGGAAAGAGACCAACAAGCTAAGTGGCATCTGCACTCTGTGTTTTTTCAAAATTTGACTAATTCTCTGTGAGAGTCCTGAGAAACTGCTATATCTCAGCTGTTCTGGAGAGCTGTATGTGGTCCTTCTGCCCATGATGTTGGGGTTCCCATGTAAGCTCAGGTCCAAAACCAAGCTATGCTGCAGATGAACCTATATTCAATCCCATCTCTGATCTTGTGTCCTGGACCAGCACTAAAGATAGCTTGTCTCCAGTCCTGTCCATGGACTGTGTCTCCTTGGCTGGGCCTTGGAGCTGTTTATCCTTTGCTCGTGCAGAATTCCTGTGTAGATGTGGTTCACCATCTCTAGGTCCCCTTCTCTAGGACCACTGATGGGAGATGCTCTCTCTGGTCCTTTCCTGAGCTGTCTGTTGGCAGCTGTGCCCCTTTGCTCCCTTCTTTGCTAGCCTGGCTTCCTGACTTGTCCCTGGGTCTGCCTCATTGCTGCAGACTCAGCTGATGGTCACTAGACCAGGGTTGACCCCTGTTGCTTCCCTGAGCTGCTGGGATTGCCCTGTGCCCTGCCTGTGCCTGCTGTCACACTTGGCTACCTGTTCCCTTGACCCATGAGGGAAACTTCATGCTCCCTGCTTGGAAAGGCAATCAGAGCCAATAATATTCCCCTTAATATCAGTGGAAATGGGATTTATTTAAATTTGCTCAGCAAATCTTCCTCTGCTTTGATAGACCATTCTGAAACCTTCAGAAATTAACCCAAATCTTCCTTTTCACCTCAGCTAGCCCTCCTTTGGCAATGAACATAGGTGCAGGCAACGTCTGACAACTCAGTCCTATTCTAGTAGGGGAATTCTCATCCACTTCAAAGGCAGAAGGAAAAATCTCAGGTCTCAGTCCTTGAACTCACAAAGAAGATTACAAAAGTAGTCCCCTGCAGAGTGCAGAGCCTCATTTAACAGGGGCCTTTATGGAAAAGGTGATCTTATTAACTTGCACAGGGAATGTGCATGGAGAATGTGCAGGATCTCTGCTAGTACAGATGTAGATATAAAATGGGTATGGTTATTAAAAAAATGTCTTGTAATGATTCACTGCTATGAATGACTTTGTAGCACAATATTATTATTTAGAACTAGCACCATATACTCTCTTAAAACAGTTAAATAAAACTGCATTATTACAGTCAATAACTGTATTAACACTGCATTACTAGTCAATAATTGTATCAATACAATTAAAGTTTGCTTAATATGTCCATAATTGAACAAGCTCTTTAATTACAGAATGCTAAAGAGAATTGCAAATATTTAGTTTCCTAAGCAGTTCCTAAGCTTATTTGCCCTACTTATCTTCCACACAGATGTGGGACGCTGGAGTCCCTTGAGAGTCTGGTAAAAACTATTTCTACAATCAGATATCGATTAATAAAGTTCAGTGGAGTGTAATTTGGCAAAATACTGACACTATTTACAGACAAAAAAAACCTCTCTTACCTCCATTATCTTTTAGGTGCAGTGCTATCTTGGTGTCATCTATAAAGGAAATTCAAAGTTAGTTGAAGGAAAAAGCATTTTTCTAGATCATGATTCACTTTAGCAATAAATTCCTAATGATAAATACATTCCAAAGCAAGAAAATTATCTGGTACTCAACTCAATGAGAGCTAGATTGTGGTTTTTCATACACTGAACACTACACTTTCTTACCACTAAAAAAACCTCCTACTTACAAGAGTGTTAAAGTATTCAGGAGGATTCAAAACACTAGCAAATAAGGGTATGAGAGTCTGTCTCATAATGTTTATAAATAATTCATATATATTACATATTCACACATAGCTGGAGCATTCTATCATATTAAGGACTATATGAACCAGCATTTGTCAACAAAGTAAGACAATGACTTAGTTTCTTTTTGAAGAATCTTGGAAAAGTCTACTAATACCAAACCCTATTCACTTCCTTTTACTAAACCCTATTTACTTATTCCTCTTTTTCTTGTGAATTTTAATGAACAGAATTCCAGAAAATATTCCTTTTAATGCAGTCCAAATTCTGCACTGACAGTTTCTAAACTATTATTGTGTTAAACTAACTGGTCTTTCTTATCATTCCCACGTTGAATGAATCTGAGCCTTCAGCTCAGATTTTCCTCTCACAGGCTACTTGGAAATCTCTACCTAGTTCTTTTCTTATGTTAACATACAATTACAACAAACACACATGCCCACACACACACACACACATTTTATAGACGATCTTTGATTAATCTGTATTAGCTTTCTTTCCCAGATAAATTTCCTCCAAAGGCAGGAGAGCAGGATATCCCAAGTTCAAAAAGGCAAGATTTAAGCAGCCATTGGGACGAGGATGAGAACTGACCCACCATTGCTTACCCAGTTAATTCAATTCAGAGGCCTAGAGAAATTACTTCACAACAGTGAGCACTACATGAAAAGAACAATGTCAATTGACTGTAAAAAGGTAAACAGGCGTATTTCAAAGAGGTTTTTATTTTGGATTATCTATAATTTTCACCTGGCTAAATAGGATCCATAAAAGAATTACAAATTCATTAAGTCTGTGATGGGAATTTCTTCTAGATTTAGCAGGGACCTTTACTACTACTATTCAGCAGGTTTTGGACTACTCCCTGAATGTAAAGAAACAGGAAAAAGTCATTGTAACCTCAAGTTTTCATTGTAACCTGAAGTCTTCCTAACTTGTCCTTACTTCTCCATCAGCATTCTCTCCTTGAGCCTTCATCCCCTTTTCACCTTACTGGTGCAAGAGTGAGCAATTTAAAAGCAAGAGCCTTGAAGGCAATTCCCAACTCCTTCTGCTGCCCCAGAGGGAAAAGGCTGTCGTCAACACATATTTAAAGGAAATAAATTTCTTTCTGAGTTCTAAATTGCTTTTTTCAAAGTGTAAAAATGCAGTGTATACATGTCACCTTCTGTGGGCAGGCTGGTTGGAAGGTGGGAAGTGGTGGATCCTCTGGTGGTTGTTAAAACTCTGAACCTTGTGGTGGTTGGCAGAAGGGTGGTGGTGGAGTACAGAGGTGTTTCAGTTGTGTCTATATTCCTCTCACAAATCTTATCCTTTGACTGTTGGGAAACAACAGAAACAAGGAAGAGCAAATTAATTCTCAGTGGAAACCATCAAGAATGAAGAATTTAATAATGGACAGGTTGCTGTGATAAAAAGAGTGAAAATAGACATTAGATAAAGAAATTTCAAGAGCTTTCTCTTTTAATTTTTTTTCCCTTTTCCACTTTCAAGTATCTATGCAGCATTCAGCAGCATATATTTTTTCATTTATCTGCAAAATTTACAGCTCTTAATTGTTAATTACAAAGTCAGCCCAGATTGTCAAACTTATTTCCCTCAATCAAGGTTTAACATCTAAGTTTATAATTCAGACTTTTCTGTTATGAAAGCTCACTGCCATCAATCCAGATGACATAAAACATGTTAAAAAAGATATGTGGGAATTAAATAGTAGCTCTTCGTAGTGCACAATGTGTAGCTAACTGGAGCAATTAATTAGGCTTTACATGGAATTATCACAAGAGAACACACATAGATGCATAAAATGTGTACGTGTATTCAGCCTATAGAATATTTATTCACTACAATAAATCAATCCATTCCCTATATGCCTATTAATTCAAATAATATTAAAGTGTAATGTATTTTTTGTATAAATAAAAATATAATATATCTATATATAAATATAGAAACCAATTATTATAAAGGATAAACATCAAAAATAATAAATTTTTTATAATAGATTTGCAAACTATAAATAAAATTCACTATCAAATATTAATATTTATTTGCATGGGCAAATATTTTGATACAGAGTCTGCTTGCTCTTTTTTCTTCTCCCAAGTTCTGGACATTTTTAAAAGTCTGAAGATGCAATGAATAATTTCTTTTATGGTTCACACAGTTTTACAGGAAAATACATCCAATTATCTTTCAGCATTTTACTCCTGCTGTCCCCATTCATTTTAATGAGAAGTGGAGTCATGCGAACCTTTATTTCATTTTATTGAGATCTGGCTGTCAAAACCCAGTGGACATTGTCTTTCTTTTAATATTCACAGATATTTTATAATTCTTTTTTTTACTTTAAACTATATATTACATTACAGAATTGTATCAGTACCTGCAGGATAGTTATTCTTTATATTTTTTTTGTATTTTTCTTAAAAAATACTGTTAATTTCACTGATGTAAATTAGTCAAAATTTAGCTCAAAATTTATATTAAAAATAAAGAAACATTACTATGAGAATCCTCATTATTTATTCTTTTGAGTGAAGCATCTAAAATTAACCATTGTGTGCTAAATTTTGATCCTTCCTGGAACTTTAGCAGTCAGGCTCAGGCATAGTTCTGGAGGATGCCAAGCAAGCTGTTGCTTCTACTCCACAGAGCCTAAAAGCTGGACAGTCAACTGCAACCAAGGAGCTCAAAACTGTGCAAATTAAACTATTAATTTCTCAGATACACTTAGTATATTGATAATTTCCTCTCAGATCATGTACTAAACCTTGGAGCACATGCTGGACTGGAGCAATAAAGGAGAAGCAGAAGGGAATGTTAATGTCCTGCAGAGAGAAGTTTTTTGATATCTTAATTTGCAAGCACAATTGAATCCTGGCTAATTATAATCAGGATTAAAGCAATACAAGGGTTGTGCCCTATAGTAACACATGCTCCCAGTAACTTTTATCCTGTGTTCTTGAAAATGTTGCCCTCCACAGATAATAAACATCTCAAAAATGCTGCTTTCAAATCAGCTGGTGACAAGCTGCAAAGCTGAAGCTTCAAGGCCATGTAATAAGGTGGTTTGTAGGTTGCAGTTATTTTGCAATTAAAGTTCTAAAAAAAAAAAGAATTTCTTCCACTAATATGGATTTATAGCATTACTTCTCTTTTCTTCTACTGAAAGTAAAACACAATGTACTTTTCTTACTAGACACCCGGGGCTATGTTTTGCCCTGGGCTTCACCTGACATTTCAGAAGGCCTATGTTGTTGAAACTCATTCATCATCAGGATATTTAGCCTGTTCAGCAAAAATGGAAAAAATAACTTCTTTTTTAATGGCAACCTTCTTTTTTAATGAAGATTAAAAGTGCCATAAATTAATTTGTTCCTATTACCACAGTCCCAACATATGAAAAAATAAAAAAGGAAAATGAAAATACACCCCAAACCTCAAACCAGAAACATTTGTAAAGGGGCTTTCAAACTGGAAAGTCATCATTATCATAATCAATAATCATCATCATCATCATCATCATCATATGTATAAATGTTTATTTGAAATGAACTTCTTTGGTCTAGGAGTACCCCAGATATCTTTCAGAGGAGGGTTATTGTCCCTGTTTTTCAGCCCACCACTGTCAGATATCTTCTTCATCCTCTCACTGCATCTCCATGAGAAGAAATCAAAATGCCATGTAGGCTGGTTGTCTGAGGACTTTTAAATTTTTATTTCAATTACTATTTTTATTTTATCTCTTTGAATTCATCTGTTTAATTGGTCCTTTACTAAATGATTTGGCCAGATTTCAAAACCAAAATGAAATGTCTATTTTTCCCTTGAGGCTACTCTTGCAAAGGGTTTTCTGAAATAAGGAAAATCATTGTTTCTTCCCCTTTTCTGGCAAAAGTCAGAGATCTAAAAGAAAATTGGCACAGGGACATTGTTTTGGAGGAGGCTTTCTGTTTTTTTACAGGTTTTGTTTAATTAAAGTATTTTCCCAAAGATAAAATTTTAATTTTTGTCCATTTTATTGCCTCAAATGGGGAGTGAAACTGCTCAGATTGTTCTTCTTTGTTATGCCTTATGGGATTTCCCCTGAAAGAGAAATACAGAATTTCTTTGGCCTTGAAACCACGCTTTATGATCTGAATAATTTAAACAAAAACATCACAACTACATATATTGTCTCTGATGGGCTGAGGATGTAAACTACTCACATACCTCTTCAGGGCAGCCACTGTCTACCCAATCTTGCCGGTGACGATCAAATCCACTGGAGCATCTTTAAATGATGAAATAGATAGAAGTTGTCCACATGGAAATAGGAGGGAAAAAAGAATAAAGCAAGGGAGAGGAACAGAAGAGAGTGACAGAAAGAATAAGTAAATTATATGATTTAAAATCCATATGCTTTATATGGTACCATTTTTATTCAAGATGCTTTTGCTTACAATATGAGAAACTTCTTTAATCCACTTTAGTGAAAGGTTTTTCAATGAATGAGATTTTATTTTTGTTTTTAAAATTTATTTATCATTTTTAGATAGGAATGTCTACCTTCCACTGCATAATTATTCTTAAGATGTCATTGACCCATAGCATTTTTAAGTTTGATGTCAGCTATATCAATGTAACTTAGTTTAATTATTATTGTCCAGACGTATCCAGGAAAATTTAATCCCACAAAGGATGCAGTGAACCAGTCACTGGGTTTATCAGGCAAAGTGCTCACAGACATCAAGATGCACATAGAGCCATTAGATCAATGTTCACAGCTTCTCTGAACACTCTCTGTGACAAATAGAGAACATTGTACAGCTGCTTCTCCTCCTCTCTAGATGCAAAACTTAAATTGCATGCATATTTCTTATCAAATTAGGTGAGTTTAATAACCTGTTTGCAATATCCCTTGTCCTTTGCTGTATGCAACAAATAAATTTTTAAGAAACTTGTAACACTTTAATGTAACGATTCCCCTGGAAATGCCCATTTCTCAAGAGTATTATCAGTGACTGTAGAGTAAGTGTGTGTTTCCTAGACAACAGGTAGCATCACAAACAGAAAGCATTATTAAAATGGCAGGCAAATAACTAAAACACCGTGTTCAGCTTTGAAGGAGATTCTTGCCAGCTAGGATGTTTTTTATTTTGGAGAGTTTGTTTTTGGTTTCTGTATTCATTTCCTGCAGTATTTTGTTATGAGACAGGGTGATGTCATTTGGCACCCATGGTCATAACTTACCTGAATGTATAAAAACCAGCTTTTTGCTGTCTTTTAATAAGACTAGGCAAACAAATAAGACCATGGTTATGGTTAGCTGTATTTCAGGGTCCTTTTTTTTTGTTTACAAAGAATTGAAAGATAACAAGATGTGTCAAGTACTACCTACTTCAAGCAAGGGAGCAGTTCATTTGGAAAAATGGAACTCCATAATTATTTTTACAGAAGGAGAGGATGTTACAAGAAGATGTAAAAAATGTTAACAACACACTTGGGGTAAGAAAAATCTCCATATAATTATTCTGAGCAGAATCTACAATGTCTTTGAGAAAAGATTTTGAGAAAAATATTCATTCTGTTGTTATACCTGCATTGCATACCACATTCCATCATTTGCAATATTACGAAAAGAAATACCCCAACACTAACTGGTGCCAATTTTCACACATTCTATAGCAACTGGCTTCTCCAAACACCCATTGCCATTTAAGAGAGAAGTTTTCAAACCAAAAATGTATTGCAGAGAAATACAGACATCTCCTTCCCAATGCATGAGGCCCCTAACATAGGAAGGACATTGATGTGCTGGAGCAGTCCAGAGAGCCACAAAGTTGATTACAGGGCTGGACCACCTCTCTTATGTAGGCAGGCTGAGGGAATCGGAGCTGTTCAGCCTGGAGAAGGCTCCAGGAAAACCCTATACAGGTTGTCCACACTTAAAGGGATTTTATAAGAAAGATGGAGAGAGACCTTTTATCAAAGTAGTGACAGAACATGAGTAATGGTTTTAAATGAAAGAGAATAGACTAATACTGGATATGAGGGAGAAGATTTTCACAGTGATGCTGGTGAGTCACTAGAATAGACTGTCAAGAGAAATTGTGAATGTCCCATTGTTGGAAGTGTTCAAGGTCTGGTTGGATGGGGCTTTTTGCATCCTTGCATCTACTGCAAGATGTTCCTGCCCATGCCAGTGGGGCTGCTCAGAGTAATCTTTAAAGGTCCCTTCCAACCCAAATCATTCTATGAATAAAGACTACTTGAAAAGTGTTTTCTTGCCGAACTGTGAGTGAATCAGTGCTATGTTGGGAGCTCAGTGCTGGTTCTCCATCTCTGTGGTGTTCTGTCTCTGTGAATGTTTGAAAGAACCAGAGGAACTTTACTAAGTAGAAAGAAATGATAACATCGTATGCCAGGTATGAATAGAACTTTTTTTTCCAGTCTCCCCTACATTTCTTTAAAATTTGAAGATCTTCATTAGCAACTTCTGTGCCCATCTCTAAGCAGGACTAGACTGATTTTTCAGACATACTGAAAACTCATAAATCCGTCACATTTTATTCATACAGCTTTGGCTCAAATGGTTTTGAGGATATTCAGTACATGAGAAAACCAAACCAAATATTTAGACATGAAATCAAGCCACTCCATAAATTCCTCCACTTGAGGCAGTTACTGCTGTTGCATATATATGCTAATTCAACCCAGTGTACTTGGAGCTAGTAGGGATTAAACAAACCTAGATTTTATCTTATATCTAAGTTGTGTCAAATTTAAAGATTAAATGAATAAAAATGTATGTAAAGGTGCACTCACAGTTTTTAAGTCTTTTCTTACAAACTAATGAATTACAGGAGTGAGTAACATTTTTGGGGTTAATTTTTTTTCACCAGGAATTAACCAACCGCCAAAAATTGCATGTAATCCTCAAGGATTTGGAATGCCTCTTTCAAACATGTGAGGCAGTTTTGAGAAGACTCTGCCTTGAAAAAAATACATTAAACCCTGGGCACTGCTTATTTAACATTTTCCACTGATGCATGGTGAGTCCAAACAATATTATCAGAAAGCAGCTTTATCAGGAATGAGATAGTCTCCTGGCAAACCTGTTTGTGAACTTCCTTTGAGGCATAAATCACTGCATGTCAGCAATAGAAGCTACTGTTGTTGCTGCCTGGTTGAGTTAGAGTTCTGGAAACTGTCATTTCAGTGCAGCACCCGCTTTACTGACTGCATTTTTAAGACCTTAATTTAGTGGCATGGTGATAATTCCCTGTTGCCATTAAAACACTGGAGCAGACTTGATTTGCTGCGCTGTTTATGCCATCTGTCAACACGGCTATTTCATAACAACTTCATTTTCAAGTGATGCCCAAATTCAGCTCCTAGGAAAGCAATAATAAAGATGTTCTAGGAAATTAAAATAGGGACATTTATGAAATGCAAGGAATTTCAGGATTTGTGTGGAACTCTGGAGTACTGGTTCATGGAGGAAATGGAAAATGAATGTCTCTACACATATAGCTACTAATGCAACTCAACCAATGGCACAACTAATGCAGCTCAGTCTGAGTAAGAAGAAAGCTGTCAGAATCCATTCTGTATGTAGCCAGAAAGGAGCTGAAGATGCCATCCTATTTACCAAAATCCCTTTGCCTTTATTTGGCAGAGAATACTTGAATACAGCGTCCACTCAGTGCAGGACATGAAATGCTTTGCTCCTTTTCTTAAAAAGAGTTCAATGAGGATTAATGATGATGATGATGATGGTGATGTTAATAATAACAATAATAATAAATGAGATAACCTGAATACAGAAAATTCATCAAGGTTTAATGTGTGAAATCTAGAAACGTAATGGAAAATTATTAGGAAGAAAAAGGACAAAGTCTGGATGGAAAAACCTTTTCATTAAGTTGAGCTGGAGTATGACAATCAAAAGCATTGAAATGCACAGCTCATATAATTTAAACCAATAATTCCCTAGTATTTCTGGCTCTGTAAGAGCATGTAAAGAGCAGATTTTTGGAAATGAAAGGCATTCCAGAAATCTGAAATGATTTTGTAAATACCATGTAATGATTTAGCTCATTTAAAATCTGTAAAATTAAATAAAAAATTGAAGAGGCAGAACTTTTTTCTGAATTCAACCATTAAAGAAGGACCATCACATTATGAAAGGATTAAGACAGTTGCTAGAATGTTTGAATTACTAAAAGAAGAATTAGAACATTTTAAGGTGGAATTTCTTTCCAAGGTGAGATAGAAAGTAAAAAATAAATATAAATAAAATATTAAAAAAAATACTGGAACTTTGTGTCTGTCCAACTGAAAAATAACTCTAATCATAGAGTGATTTTTGGAGGAAAAAATGTTTATTTTTGTGCTTGGTCTGGTTTTGCCTCCCTTTACCACAGAGCAGGCTCCAATTTTGTTCCTTCACCCTTCAAATACCACTTTCTTGCCACACTGTGCTGTCTGGGGAAAGACTGAATTTTCCTTCCTTTGTTATTTTCCACTTCCAAATGCAGAACTTAATCACAGCTCAAAATGCTTATGAAGTTCATGTGAAGTGTCCCTGTGACTGACCATGGTATGCTTTTTTAAGGTATTTGAATAACATTGGTGCTTACTACTTAGCTCAGTACTCCTAATCATACATCTGAATTCTAGCATAAATATGTTCTCTGTATTTATCTTTTACTTAAATATTGCTTAATTAAACTGTAATTCAGAAAAGGGGGACAATTTGATTAGTTGGAAGAGGATTTGCTCCCATCTTGCTCTTGTAAAATAAAAATATCTGACTAGCTGAATACAAAGATTTGAAACTAAAATCAGCCTATACCATTCTAATGTTTATGAAAAATTTGAATGTTACAAAGGCATAATTAATAGTTGATGCAAGACTGAATTCCACCACTGTTTAAATATTATTCTCTGCTCAAAATTTAAAACATTCAGGTAATGATAAGGATGATCAGAGTGGAACAAAGTTCAGCAGTCAATCTTCAGCCTGAAAATGGTTCCACAACTTTATGGGATGGAAAGCTTGGAAAAATTTAGCTACCTGTTGTGTAAAATACTCCTGAAATATCAAATAAAAAGAGAAGGAAAAGATGTAAAAATCCAAGCTGTTATTTTACAGAAAACAACTGAACATGTGTAAGCCTAAATTTTTGTAACTCTGACACAACATTTGAATAGGCAGTAGAAAATAAAGACTCCCACAGGGAATTCTTTCTGTTGAAAGAGGTTAAGAATAAAAGTGGGATAAAAGAAGTAAGTTTTATTTTCAATACCACTAGAAAGAAAAAGATCAAATTGTGGTTAAAGTGAGACTTGACAGAATTCTGATTAAAGAAGAATAGGAGGATATTTTCTATAAACTTAATGTCAGTTACAGCAATAAAGGAAACATGCTGAAAAGCAGATAAAGAATAAAAAGTATGCTTTTGCTAAAGGCTCTGTTTTGAACAGTTAGAAGGAAAAAGATAGTGTAAGAGGAGTACCCTAGAGTCAAATTTATGAGATTATGGTACTGGCATTTCCAACAGAATCAGCAGAAATTTACATCAAATGTGTTCTCTGGGAAGGAACCACACTGAGATTAGTCCCTCATACTAGATTACAGTTGCCACTGCTTTCACTCTGTTCATTTGTACCTGCACAAAGTGGGTATAAAGAGCTAATAGCAACAGAAGTTAGCAGAGAATTCTGATCCATTGGCATTGCTGCATGTTTGGCACACAAGTAATTTCTCAGGGTTTGATGCAAACAGCTCTGAAGTACTACTGGATGTACTTTACATTCTGCTTAGTGATCTTAAAAACCACAATTTAGCTCTTCTTTCCAACATGATTGTCTGAACTATTTTCTATCTTTGCATATGCAGCTGACACTATCTCAGAATTACAGTTATTGTTCCATATCCATTGATTTAGTCTCATTTAAAAAAAATATGAAAGTTGTTTTTGGAGAAAATTTTTCTTTTTCCACTTTAGAGATAGGGGAATAGAACATAGGAGACACGGAATGATCAGCTGAGATAACACATAATTTGTAACAGAACCTAGAATTAAGCCAAGATTTTCTGAAAACCAGATGAGCATGGACTATTTCACAGCTTCTGTGTTTCCCATAGTGCTCACAGACATATGAATAGTAGAATTGGGAATTAAATTGAAAAAAAGCAAGTCTCAGGTGATGTGTATCAAAGCATAAATTTCATTCACACATTGCCCATGCTCTTTTTTATTCAGGTACTTTACTGGGATTTTACTCCTTTTAAAAACTCACACTGATAACATCAACAACTAGTCGAGTCCTTGTGGCAGGACAAAAATGACCTGGTGCCTGGAGACTGTATGAAAAAAGGCTGTTGACATGTCTGTTATCACACATGAACCCCAGTAATCATACAGTGTGCACCATGGCTGGTTCAGTACTAGTGGGCAGCAGCATCTGAGCTGCAAGAAGGAGAATTGCAGCAATGGCTTGGTTAGCACTGGGTTACTGCCCCTGCTGTGTCTCATTCACAGCTCTAAAAAGAGTAAGAACTGAAAGGAAGCAGGAGCTATGACAGGCAAAGGAGGCTCGGAGTGCTAAACTCACTCTACATAATCTAATGCTTATATGCTTAGAGAAGTGTGTGAATTAGGGCTATGAAAAACACCCTCTGTTAACACTCAGTGAACTCTTCAGATAGAGGGCAAAACAAGGAAGGACATGAATCATCCTGTAACTGATTATGTTTAAACCAACTTAAAGTTTAGAAAGCTATTTGTTTCCCAAAATAGTATCTTAATTTTGTCTCATTTTTTATTCTAAAAGTGAGTCCAGTTCTGAAGTCAACATTGAGCAGGACCAGTCACCAAAAGAGATCACAAAAGAATTACAGAACAGCAGAAGCTCCTCAGTTTCTTAATTAATGGTACAGATTGATATTTGTTGTGATATTCAGTGATTTCATTAATGTATTATGATAATGCAGATATTGGAAGAGTTAATAGATCTGAATAGAGGGGAAACTAAAAATGACATTTAAGGAAGTGTATTCATAAAATTTCATTTATTTCCCTAAGCTGAGAATATCTTCTACAAGAACATGTTAGAGAATTCCTGAGTTTACATGACTGGAAAGATTGAGAAATATATATGCTATAAAAAAATCTGAAGACTATGTTGGAAAATGAAGCAGTTTCCTTGAGGTCATCCTAATCTCACATAATCCAAAATTTATGAAGAGACATATGAATTTCAGATTTCTTTAAATAAAAATTTTTGGCAAATGTTTCGTGTTTAAAATATGTAAAATTTAAAATATGCTAAAAAAAGAGACTTTTCGTTCATGGCACTTCATTAAGAATGATATCTAGGAGGCTGTGAGGAAAATATGATCTCAGTGATGCTCTGTTTATACTGAGTACAACCATAAGAGGTTAGCACTTCTGGAACGCAATTAAAGCAATTGTGATCATTCTGTCCACACTAGTACAATAAACATGCCCAGAAATGTTCTTTGGCACTGAAGTCTGCTGGCACACAATGGCCTATGCCTGAAGGAGCAAACTCTCTCAGCCTTGAAAAGGAGGAGGCTGCACATAAATGGCCAGCTGGGAATAACCTTTGGAACAGTCCAATTCCTGCACCATGCCTGGGAACTGTTCTGGACAGTGCTCCTGGGCATGGGCTGAAATCACACCAGGAAACATCACAACTGTTTTAGGGACACATACAATTGTTTTATAATGCCCAGGACGCTTCCCAGGCTGTGTTTAATTTGCAATACTATGCAAAAAGATACTTTGTATGACAAGATGAACTATGCTTGTAAGAGTGACTGGGGCTACCATTCTGCATTACATTCAAAGAAACATGAGAAAAAGAAAATTTGATAAAGTGCAAAAAACTCTCCATTAAAAATCTTGGCTGATTCCATTAAAAACCACTTTACTTATTTTATTTATTTATTTTTCCTTGTTTTATTTATTTCCCTTGTAATGAGAACACAGGAAATGAAGAGTGATCATAAAAAAAATGGCGGAAGATAGATTTCTCCATGGAAATGCAGTGGGTTGGTTGCTTATATGAAAGGAAAAAAATCTAATGCTTCCAAAAAAGGAGATTAACATTCATCCTAAAAATTATCTTAGAGTCAGGTGTGATAACAGGATACCTGTTTCCACAGATGTGTCCTGAGTTTTGACATTTCTGAAATGCTTTGGTCTCAGTTTCTGTTTTTTCACTTATTTTTTTTTTAAATACTTGAAATAAGGATAGAAGGGGACCAGTTGAGAAAATTTTGTCTAGGCCAACAATTTAGGCTACAATGAGTAGGTGGTATATGGCTTCTGAAATATAGATTCATGAACATTCATATATTTGATAAAAGTTATCCAGCAAGTAATTTCTTGGAACACACCATTCTCTGGCAATCAAGGAAGGAATTTGGAACTACAAATTAAGTTCATCTCAGACATGAAAGGAAAGAAATCTAGTACCTTGTTCCTCACTAAATTATTTTACTTAGAGGGTCTATGAGACAGAATGAGCCTACTACACAATCATTATTTTTACTAATTCATTCATAGATCTTTTCTATAAAAAAAAAAAATATCCTAAACTCATAAAACTGGGGTTGGCCAAATTTGTGCATTTTCTAATACATCATTTTTGGGAGAGAAAAAAATGTCCAATTTGTTCATCTGTTGTAAGCAGTACAGTTGATTTATTTCAGGCCATTGGAAGAGAAGATAAGATATAGAGCAGAATGGCAGTAGCACTGCTCCATGTATAGAAATGCATAAAAGCATTGCAAAATGAGCAATGCTGAATAATGGAACTATCTGTTATAGTACTATCCTATCCTTTTTTGATTACAAATTCATTTAGAAATCTAACTAGAAAAACTAGTTCGTTTCATCAGGGGAAGCTTACTTATATATTTGGCTCAGAAACTGCTGTTGTGGGGCCTAAGAGCTCTTGAGAGACTAAGAACCAAATTATGTTTGGTTTTTATTCCCTTTAACTTTCAGATTAGAACTTTGAAGTTCTAATGTGTTCAAAGGCAAAGCATATATCCTACCATACATGGTTAGAGAAGTGATCATGAACTATTTTAGAATCCACTGTTTCCATTAGTGGAAGATGGTCAGCTCACTTAGGACTCTTTCAGTAGCACAGGAATAGCAGTTAGCAGAAAATAATATAAAGAACTATACATAATAGTCAACAGAGAGAGAACTGGATAAAAATATCAGTCCTTTAGCAAATAAGGATAACGCTTGCAAATTAAGGGTAAGGAAAATGTAACAAATTTCAGAGGTGTGAAAAAGATATAATTTGGGACTTCACCCACAACAAGAAATGGAAGAAACAGCCTGCGTGTCAAGAAGATAACCCAAGTAGAGTAGAAATGATGCTGTAGACATGATGTTAAATTATCTCATTGTCTTTTGGTAAAATACATTCTAGTGAGAAACCAATGAGAAGTTTGTGACCCTGACTGCATTCCTCTGTCTTTGAACACGGTTCATACAGCAGTGGTTCCTATCTGAAGATCTCAAAACCTTCTTGAAGCACTTTCTCTGAATGCAGGTAAAGCAGGTACAGTTTTTGCCTTATGTGGTAACCTCCCTCTCAGCATTTTTAAGTAGTCTTGTGTCTACGTAACAAACCTAGTTTTTCTAATTTTTCTCATTTGTGTTCTGTATTCATCTATTCATCATCTACCTGTATTTCACATTTCACATGTCATGTACTATGAAAATTATCTTACTAACCACTTTGTATTACAATTTATCTAATGCAGTGTCCTATGTATTTTTATTTGTTATCAGAAGAGTCTGTTTTATTTGAAATTTGAATTTGAATGTCCCTTGCATTCTTTGTATTATACAATTAAAGTCCAATAATTATGGTAGATGACAATTTGAGTCATTTATTTGGGAATCAGAAATACTATAAATACTATAAATACTATTCCTGTGTAGGAACCCATGAGAGAGAGACAGCCTATCACACACAGAATAATGACTACAAGCCTGAGTCTATTTTCTTAAAATGTCTAGTATATGTATAAATAACATCATAAAGCATCTGTGGAACCCTTTCAAGGGTGAGTGTCACCATTCTGCAATGAAATAGGAATTTTTCTGAATTCAAACGTAGCTATGAACAGATGAAAAGGAAACCAAAAGAGTTTTGGGCTGCAATGGGACTAAATGTGGCATAGTTCTGTCAGAAAAAAACTGAAGTTTAATCTCAGAGTAAATACCTCTCTAATACAGTGTGGCAATCCCCACAGGAATAGCTATCACCCTCAGGATAAAAAAACAATGAGGAATTAAGTCTGTACTAAGCTCTCTTGTGATTTGAAAGACTTATGACTGGCAGAGAAATTGCAGTTCTGGATAGAAATGGTTCATTAAATACTGAGGTGGGCTTTGTCTTATTGTTCTAATGCAATAAATGAAGAATAAAATATTAGTAGTATTTAAAAGAATTGCAACAGAAGTTTCTAAAGAAAAGAATTGTAGTGCAACCTATTTTTCTAGTTATTATATTACACCTCTTTATCATTTTGGTGTCTTAGGTGCCTCTGTGAATTTAAACATGGAAATGAAATATAGATGTTGTCATCTTCTTTCCAAATTAATCAGCAAAATTAAGTATTACCTAAGGTATATATAACAGATGTATGTCTTCTATCCCTCCCCTCAATGAGATTTAAGTGCTTAACTGTCCTCTGTATCTTTGATAACTACTTCCTGCATTTATAAATAAGACCTTAGGAATGTCATATATTTGGTAATAAACAGTACATGAGCAAGGCTTTAGAGGAAGATCTTAGAACAGTCCAGGGCAGTGGTCCTTTCCATATTAACTGTGATGTCTTCTCCAAGCTCTGTTGCAAAATCTGGTATCACAGAAACCTGCACAGTGGATAATGAACAGAGTCTCTAAGCTCCAGAAGACATGGTAACAACTCTGGAAAAGGATGTTATTGTGAACACCCAGTTAGTGAAAACAATCTCAAAGTTTGGAGAACAAATGATATTGTAAGAAACACATATATAGAATATTAATAGTGTGAGTAAGGTGTCTTAAATTGATCACTGTGTTTACATCTAGATTAAAAATCTTTAAAATGCTTCCCCATCTTCAGGTACAGGATTTAATAGAAAATATTTTAACAGAAATACTAGGATTTCATACTAATGAGAATTGTAGCAATCTTCTTCTCCTTTTCTAGAAATAGAGTTCTATGACCCAGCCTTGAACTTAAAAATTTGCATCAGTTATGAGCATAACTGTTGTCCTCATGCTGTTCTGAATTATTCAGGAAAACAAAGCAAGGTATGCATATGTGTGACTAATGCTGCAGCTGCAAGAAGACTGGCTATTTCCTATGTGAAAGAGGATTCAAATTCACTTGGTTAGATATCAAATCTATTAATGTTAGGATCAGGATAATTTTATGGAGCTGCTGAGAACATCAGTGAGTAACTGCAGAAGAACGTGGGGAGACAAGAAGCTTGGGGAATGAATGATCTGGTCTTGCACTGACTTGTATGAAGCCCCTGAAAGGTGGTACATGTTCACTGGGTTTCTGCTCAGACACTGAGCTTTTGAGGTTTATTAGTATAAATCATAGAAATTATTCCAGACAATTTGTGCTGGAGGGAATTACAGAAATTCCACAATAATTCGACTGACTCCAGCTACTATCAAATTCCAACAATTTACAAAAAAAGAAGAAAGGCTAGTAATCTGCTATTTATCCATGTGAGATTCTCAGTGAATTGCAAATTCCTCTGGCTGCAGGCTAACTTTCAACAAAAACATTTTGTGAGCTCAGGATCATCTATGTTCCTTAACAGTATTTTCCAATGTACTGTTATGTACATTTTACTAATATGTGCCATTGTTACCATTTTTAAGTGTACCATTACTATTTACCATTATTTTTAAGTGTACCTACAGGGTCACTGAGGTCAACGCTCTCTTCTAACAGAACTGCCATCCCACTTGAGAATATCTATTGCTATAATCTTGTGAGGCTTTTTTCATCAAACAATACATCACTGAGCTCATTCTGGTTTGAGAAAATGCTTTGTTCATTAAACACTTTTGTGCCACTGTCTTTTCTTGCTTTAGTCCCATCAGTCTTACCATGCATACTAAATTCTTAATTATTGAATGCTAATTTCCTAACAGTTTCTTGCAGTGCATGAGGGAAAATTAGCTTGTCAAATTAAGAGCAAGGACCTTGGAAAATATTTGAAGAAGTTGGGTGTGGAGCAATTTTCTGCTCAATAAAGTACAGATCTGCTTATTGTATTGCTCGTATCAGTAATGCATCAGGGCTGACAAATTTACACATTCATTCCTGATACATTTGTTGCACTTGATTAGAAAGATCAATTGCTGTCTCAATACAGCTTTTGAAATAAAAGAAAAATATGTTGCATTTTAGAGCAAACTCTGACAAAGTGCCATAGATTCTGATTCTCATGTCTGCTATATGTTTCTTCATAATTGGAGAAGAAACTGTATGCAAGTCAGAAAAACATTATTTCCATTACTTTTCTTTTATCTTAGGATAAATGTGACTTAATTCAACAATCTGATTGTTAACACCTGTGTGTTAGGACTCAGCTGTATTTTCACAGAAAAATCCTCCAGCTGTAGTGGCATCATACAAACATCCAGAATCTGGGCACATTTCTTTTGCGTTGTCTGAAGCAGGGGTATGATCAGCAATTTCATGAAGTCAGACACATTGGTAGAATGAAATATATTTAAGAAAACACACTATGTATTAAACCTCTAGCCCTTCAAAAGCACCTAAAATGAGATTTTCCTTGTAATTTGTATATGAAACTATTACATTGATTGGATTATATATGCTCCCTCTGGTGGTTTACTTAATCCATAGAAATGACTTTTTTTTTTCTTGTGTTTGTATTTCAATGGCTAAGGTACTGTGACCAATTTAATAATAACAGCACACTACTGTCAGTTAAATAGTGTTTGGATTAAAAAAAGCCTCAGTATAAAACAACCAGTCTTCCTCCCTCTTTTAATTTGCAACTGAACTATGAAATATTCCTAAAGCAATCAAAAAAACAAAAAAAAAACCCCAACCAAAGGAAAAAAAAAACCTCAACCAAAAAACAAACCCACAACTCTTAAAACTTCAAGTAGTTAAAATGAGGAAGTATTTAAAAGTGAGCATTTTGAACCAACCTTTTGATGGAGTGCTAACATCAGTGGAGAAGGGAAGCTCAGTGGATGTCTCCTATGTGGAATTCTGTAAGGTGTCTGGCACAGTTCCTCACAACACCCCTGTCTAAACTGGAGAGATTCAGGTTTGGTGGTTGGAAGGTGTAGTGGATGAGGAAATGGTGAGATGTTTGCATCTATAAAGTAGTGGCCAAAGGATCAATATCCCAGCAGGGAGTGGTGACAAGAGATTCCTCAGGGGTCTGTACTGGGACCAGCACTGCTTAATGTCATCATCAATGGCACAGACAATGGGATCGAGGGCACCCTCAGCAGGTTTGCAGATGACACCAAGCTGAGTGATGAGGTTTGCCTTTCCCTGATCTTCGGTGGAATCTACAACCCTTGTTGTGGTGTAAAAGCTGAGGAAAATGTAGATATCAAACAATAAGCTATGTGTTTCTTATTTGGATTTAATTATTTGCTTTCATAAATCCAGGGGCTTCTCTAGTCAGATAGCATAGTAATTATGTTTATAGTTTTATAAATTCTGTAGGGAAGGTGCTTTGCTCAGCTGATAAATATTTTAGGTTACGTAAAACTGTTACTTATTAATACTACAATGTTTGAGTCAACACTTTTTAACATGAGATCAGGTCTTGCCAATTAGGATATACACATCAACAAACAAAAAACATTATCCTTTTCTTCTACCTGATACTAAAAATTTCCAGACATGAACTCACATTTGAAAATTAAATAAACATATTTCCAATTTCCTTCTAAAGGAAGAAGAACAAACAAGACATTTCAAACTTATCCAGAAGTTCAGAACACAAGTAATAGGAATTCTTTTTTCTCAGTTACTAGAAGGGCACCATGGAAAACCGTCACTTTGTATTTCAACTATAACATATTTTCTTAAAAAATGCAGGTGCCTAAAGAGTCTTCCTTCCCTGCTTTCCAGCTAATCAGCATGGAATGCAAAACAACTTGTTTGTTTATTACCTGCTTAGATGGGAATAGTGATTATCATAATAAAAGATTAAAAGTATCAAGGTTTAAATCACATTATTGCTACTATTCCCAGACACATTTCTGATTTTTCACTTTGCTCAGAGCATATTCCATAAATCCCAGCTATAACCTGTTCATTTACACAACTAGAGCTGTTGTTGGCACACAGGACTATGCATTGAAGTGAAATACACCACAAATGGGATTATTTCAATTTTTTTAACCTCAGAATTGCTTTAGGAGTGTAAGAAGCTTTGGGAGCTGTGCATACACACAAGGGCAGTATGACTCCCTAAAGTCCATGGAGTGCCCTGCCTCATCACTGCACTCAGTCCTGGAATCTTTACAGTCTCAGGGCACTTTTCAAACAGGAGATTTGCACTTAGTGGGTCAATACCATAAACTGGTATGATTTCAAACCACATTATTCAAAGCATACTCTGGAAAACAGAGACTCTGAAGGATAAGAGTGCAAAATGTCACTTTTCAGATCAAGGGAAGTCCCCAGCAGGGCTGCCTGGAGAGCAGTGCCAGGAGCTAATCCTGAATCTCCAGGCAGCCAGTGACTGAGGGGAGTGGAGCTGGTCTGAGCTGGAGACATGCAAGGAAGTGCTCAGGCTTGCACACCTCCACAACTAATGGGCCATTCTTCAGGGGTGACTTGTTTCCTAGACCAATGTTCACTAATCTCCTGTGTCTCTGGGGGTCCTCTGATCACTGACAGACTGTCCTGTCGAGGCAGTGTCACCCTTACTGAGTAGAGAACTTCGAGGGGCTCCCATGGGGCATTTCACTGCTCAGCCCTGCTTAGATTCATCTGAAGATTTTTTTCTCATACAAAGTGTTGGAGCTTTAGAAATTTTTTGGTCCTAGATACTTAAGTCCAGAATTTGGTAAAAAGTTGCTTTTAGTACTGCTTTCATATTCTGTGTACCTTCCCTTGAAAACCCAATGAGTCTGCCAGCAAAGCATCCTTGAGGATCCAGCTGTTATCCTTTTGGATAAGGCAGACAGTTTTGAGGATCAAAAATTTGAATCTATGTTCCAACAGTGACAGATGAGTAAAGCTATTATCTAAACTGTTTACAGCTCCTGCCCTTAGTACTACAGCCCTCCAGTTCCCTTATCTTCAGTGTAGGGGTGATGGTACCATACCAAATCTGACTGATGTTGCAGGTACTGGGAGGTGCTTTTGTCCTGCATTGATGAAGTGAAGCATGAGACATTCATAGCCTGAGTCTCAGGATGCACAGATTGCAAGACTGTGCTCTGAAATATCAGTTACATTTCACTGCCCAAATTTGAGACTTTCCTGAAGTTAATAAAAATAAAAACATCAATATCTAGGGAATCTTTATTTATTGGACAATCAACTTCAAATATTTTCAAGGGAACTCACTATTTCAGTATATGCAAGCAAGTTTTACAAACTGAAGCTATAAAATAACAGCAAGGCGGTCTTAAAACTTTCAAAAACTTTTCTAGAAAATGACATCTCTAATGTGCAGGCTATACCAAGTGCCTAGAGTATATAAACATTTTCAGATGCATAAGAGGATGATATAAACAAATCTAACATTAATGAGTTCTCCCAATTTTTACATGTCAGGAAGTTAGAGATAATGAAGGGCAAACGATCCACGTTTCAGCCACTGGAGACCTCCATGGGACAGCTGCTAAAGTGTTTCAGGCATTTTATAGACATGGATACTTGTGTTGGAGAAAGTTAGAATACCATCTTAGCTTACATATTTATAGTTAATCTCCTTTGAAGAGTTTTACTTGTGAAACAGTTATGAAATATACATAGTTGCAACAGAAATTAGCTCCTAGGGGGATCCTCCATCTGCTGAAGTCAGAGGAAAATGATGTGCCTTTGCTTCAGTCATGGTAAAGTTGTGTGACACACATCATATTGGATTTGAGGCAGGATGGTTTGATGACCCCCTATGAAGGAGCTAATGGTGATTTAAGCTTGTAGAGAGTGCAGGAATAGAGGATTTGGCCCTCAGTCACATCTAAAATAAACTTTCCTCTCCAAGCATTGCAGAGCTTGCACAGCAGCTGGGTTGAAGTTACAGGTAGGAAACAACCCACTGTTGTAGGGTATTTTCATTCCAACAGAGATTGCCCACATGGGGGAGTAAAGTTTTTCTGCAATGGTCACACTGGTCAGTTTTACTCGTGCAGTTAAAGGTTTTACAGTTTGGGTTTCCCCCCCAAAACTGTACTTTACTGTGTGAATGATTCAATATATGGATTAAATCTAATGCAAGGAAAGAAACTAGATGCAAGATGGTGATCCTGGTAGTAGCATTTCTCTGGCTAAATGGGGTAATAAGGACCTCAGAAAAAAGGTTGTGTTTCCCAATGGATATGTGTAGGCTTGTTACCCACGTGGAAATCTGTCTGCTCGAGAATATCTCATTTTAGAGCACCAAAGTGCTACTGTGGCACCATGGAAAGAACACCTCTGTGTGTTCCAGGCATATCTGAGCCTCACTACCTTGCTCTCAGAAGGCAACAGGCATCCTCCTCCTGTACAAATCTGAGTGCTAGGTCTGTCAGGAGATTATTGATACACTGAAAACCCACCACTGCCAGTTCAAAGCCTCCTTCAGGCTTTTGCAACAAAGGCTAATTGGCTTCCCCACTCTGGGATTTGCCTACAGACCAGTGTGTCCAGTCAGATTTGCAACTGAGAAGCATTACTCAGGCATCGCTCCTAAGCATTCCTCCTACTTCAAAAAACCCTATGAGCACACATTTGAAAGTGGACTGTAAATATTAATTTCTTTGTCCTTTAGACACTTCTGAAATGTCTAAGTTAATACTTCATGGAATTCTTTGCCCTTGGTTTTTCAGTCTGATTTTATCCTACTGCAGCAGAGCAATGTATATCATAACAGGAGATAAAAGTCTCCATTGATTCACAAGACTCATGAGTGAAGAGCAGTGACATACAGAAAAAGCTGAAGGACTGTGAGGTAGGAATTAACAACTTTCCATCCTTTATGATTTTTAACCAGGCTATTAGATTTTCCTGTTGAGGTAATGCTTCTTTATCACATGCAAAAAGAATGTTTTAACAGAGCAAATTTATTTTTTAGGGGAAAGAACCCACAATGTGGTACTGAAGCAAATGATTCTGAGCACTCTTCTTTGAACCAGACATTGCCACTGAGAATGGAATAAGATTTTTTAATTTTTATCTCTTGAAAATGATTAGTCATGCTGAGAAAGTGCAAGGTAAAGGAAGAGAGGTACTACACTACAAGTCCAGAGAGAGTATGCAGAACTGGTAGAAAATTTTCAAAGCTGAGACAGAATGATTCCTTGTCCCAATAAACCTGCAGTGTAACCAAATAAATATTCAGTTTTCACATTTTGGAAAGCAAGTAGCCTCTTTTCACAAAATATTTAATCATTTATTATTTCAGATCTCTTTCTCCACAGAGATTAAATAGTTGAAATTGCTCATTTCAGAAACTGGAGATGAGTGGCCAAGAAAGACAAAGAGGCCTGGACCAGACATCCACCAAAGCCATGTTTCCAGAGGAAACAGCAAGCTAGCAGATTAGATGTAAAATCCTGTATAAGGTATTCTGGGGATTGGACCACAGCCTTTGTGGTCAAGTCCTAGATGAAGAGAGTCCTGAAGAAACCAGTCTGATCTAACAGCTGGCCCTGCTTTGAGTGGGAGGTTAGTCTGGAATTTCCATTCTGAGCTATTTTATGACTCTATGCACAGTTCTCCATTTTCTAAAACCTGAATGAATACTGCTCATTCTGACATATAAAAATTGTATGGTATGACTTTTTTAATACTACTGAAATTCCTATGTAGAAGCGTATTCTTAAATGTTTCCTTTTTATGATCCATCCTTTTTCTAAGGATTCCTCTCCTGCTTTTGCTGGTGGTCAAAAAAGTTCCTGCTTTTGCTGGTGGTCAAACAATGCCCAAAGAAGACCTGCATGAAGTGACAGTCTCACTACTGTCAGTAATGGCCTAATTAATAACAATAGAACTCAGTCTATTTGCTGCATCTTCTCAAAAGCACAGCCATAATACAGAGTGGAGACAGCTGTTTTTGGGAAACAGTGCAGGACTACCTCACAGCAGGCTCATCTTTGATCTCCACATGCAAAAAAAAGCAAGTTTTTCTTCATTCAATCTTTAATTGAATAGAAATAGATGCGTTCAGACTGTGCATTTTTCAGCAGTAAATTACACCTTGCCAGTTGTGAGGGGACAGCCACAAATGCTCCTAAATGAGCAGAAGGAAACACAGTGTGGCTACATGACTGGTTCTGCTCCTGCAGAAGGATAAAACTTAGTTCTCCACAGTGAATTTGTGCCTCAGTGAGCAAAACATATTTCTCAGCAATGTCAGAACTCAGGAAACTCAGGTGTTTAGAAACTAGAGGGAAACAAAAAGGATCTGAAGGTTTCTGCACCTGTTCTTTACAAGAGGTCTGGATTTTACAATATAAGTAAGTTTATCCAAACAAAAAGAAGAACACTGGCCACAAAGCAACAGGCCCTGCTCAAACCAAAGCCAACAGAAACTTGGTGCTACAGCATCTATTGATGAAGGAGAATGAAGCAATTCTGAAAGGATTTGGCTAAAGCAACCAAGAACTGTTCATGCTTGCTTGGAACAGTTTTCTGGAAGTAGTACTACTCTTCAATATATTTTCTATGTTTTATATTACTTGATTTTTCTTAGCTCTTATTCCACTAAAAAGGCTTTTGCAAGGCAAATGGGGAACAGAGTTACTTTTTAAGTGTCTTACTAGAGTAGCTGCAGCTTAAGAAGACATTATAAAGATGACCCAAATTTTCTATTCTGTGCCATGTTCTTCAGGTATTTACCAGTTCTTCAACATGGTGTCAAAATATTGCACTATTTTAGAATGTTAATTACCTTCTCTTGTTTCAGTATACATCAGTTTCATACAAAGTGTTTCTAAACCCAATCACTAGAGCTGAAGAGCACAGCAACAATGAATGTCCTTTATGATACTGCATTTTGTTCAGAGAGCTGGCATGAAATTCATCATTATGGTCAGTGAAGGTCAGTGAGTGAAAAACTTTTTGAGAAGCTGCAGTTGCAGAGTTTCCATTTTGCTGGCTGTGCTTCAGCTGCTCCACTCCTGCCATGGACTCGGCTGTCCTGGTCCATGTGTCACTGAGAGCCTGAGGAGACCCAACACACCCACCAAGTGTTAAAGACAGTTAAAAAAAGGAAAGGACTCTCTTTGGATGTGTTGGTCTCCCTGCTGCTAACAAGGAATTTTTTACAGCTATATTAACACCTTGCATCTCCATAACATAGGGATTAAATTATTTTTGATGAAGTCAATGATGTAGGGAGAAAATATGATTTTTATTATGACATCTCCTTCTTCTTCTACTTCAAAGGGATTTTAAAGTATGACTGAAGAAATAAGAACAAGGGCTTAACTCCTGAGTCAACTATTTTGACTATTCTTGCCTAATTGTTGAAGTGAAATGAGACAATGATGAGCTGCTAGTGATCACACTTGAGATTTATGTTCATGTGAATGCATATATATAAACACAGATGTAACAAATTTTAATGCTGAATAACCTGCAGGCAATGGTTTTGGATAGCCTTTGAGCACAGCTCCATATCCACACACAAAAAAAGGAAAGAAATTATTTTCTCTACCTTTGGAGTTTACTGCACCAGCTGCAGTTGAAACCAATCTGGGCGGTGACACAGGGACCACAGCTAGTAAACTGGAGACAAGCTGGGATGTAGATAAACATGAATTATTACATTAGTCTCATATATGTTTCACAGAAGAGCACAAAAGAAGAATATATCTTCTGATAATATATATTTAGGAAGTCAACAGGTTCAACCATGTCTAAAATAAGACCCTGAACCCAGCCTGTTACAATGCTTTGCACAATTGTGTACACAAAAGTACATTTCATCTGTAGTATTTCATTCGTATTCCATTTTTAAATGTATTCCTACTTCCACATCTGTTCATTCAGCTTTGTTCCTAAATTTTTATCTTTTTGCTCAATATTAAGTATTTCCTTAAATCTCTTTCTTCTCTGGCTGTTCTTTGGTGTTGCTAACATTCAGACATAAGCAGATAATGAGACTGACAGTCAAATGTGCAAGAACTAAACCTGAATTTAAGAAAAGGAAAAATAGATGTTTCTACTATTTTTACAATAGTACAGCTGGCATTTTAAACCCCAAGATTTCTAAGCAATGTAGTTTTACCTTTGAAAAAAGAGCCTGATGAACTGCAAAATGTTTGGAGTTATTTGTTTGGGGATATGCCTTTGTAATGTGATGCACAGTACACAGAAGAATTCATGTTTGCATTGCAAGCATGAAAACTGTTCTTTCTTTTTTTCCTGAGGAAATGTATTTAAAGGCAATATAATCATTCTTCTGAAAAAATCATTTGGCACAAATTTCATTCAAAACCTACTGGGAGCTATGTACCTATAAACTAACTTGAGATACATGAGGATGAACTGGATAATGCATCATCCATTCGGGAATCTAGGAGAGGATAAACGAATCTCTTTGTGATTCCAAGTCCACAGATAAAACAAAATGTTTGAAATTGTATATGTGTTGCTGGGAGGGAGAGGGAGATAGATGCTTTCTAGATCTGCCTCCTGCTTATGTAATGTTTTACTTACTTGGAAGTGGTATCATTTCAACAGCTGAGAGATTGGTAATCTTTGACATCTGTAGCTCCACCCTGTGGTATTCATAAATTGTTCTTCTGCGGACATCTAATAGGAAAGAAAAAAATAAATCATGTTTTCTTATTTTGCAGTCTTTAGATTGTGAAAAATAGTGGATGTAATGAATGCACACTGTTTCTTAGGTGCACATATGGCAGCTATTTTTCTCAAGAATATATTTTAAACTTTGAATATCACAAAATAACATGTAAAGATAGAGAATTTTTCAGTGGAAAAACTCTCAGAGCTGACAGAAAAGGTACTTCTCCTGGAAAAGAATTATGAAAATGCAGAGTGTGCTTTCAAGCATCTTAGTCATTGATCTGGAGAGAAATTCTAGAGGGTATACTGTCAGACATTTTAGGATGTATTTCAAATGCTTGCTTTCCTAAGACATTTTTCTCAGCTTACAGATTTGAGAGGAATGCTTTATATGCTCCCTTTGACAGTTCTTGCCAAAATGTGCAAAGAAAACTTATTTAATTGCTCAATCAAATTTGGTACCTACAAGATGGCTCATATCTAAGTGTACTAGGGTATATTTATAACATATTAGAGAAGACAATCTTCCTAAACAGCCATTGTGCATAATCTTTACACAGGCTGACTGCACCTGTTTCTCAAAGCAGAAATTCAATATAGTCAATGTACTGTTCTGAAGGGCTTTGAACTCACAAGCAACTGTAAGACCCAAGCACAAGATAAACGTGAAAAAATCTCCCACACTACTCCACACAACAACATCCTATAATGTGTTCTGAAAATTCCAGATTTTATACACACAATTGAAATATAGACTGGCGAGCTTGTATATTTGAAGATCAAAAGTTCAACCTACAACACCAATCTGACACAAAAAATGACAGCTTTCTGAGGTGCTGGTTTCATATTTATGTTCTTTCTGAAGGTCTGAAATCAGAGCTAAACACAATCACTGACCCTCAGCAGTCATTCCAGAGAGGAATTAAGTGTTACATACAAAGGACTAAGATTACCCATGCCAATGACCACTCTTAGTCCACATGTAACAGAAGAAAAGGGACTTGTAGACAGTCACAAACTCAGTCTTTGGATGGCTTCTGTACTGCCAGTCCTGTATAGATTAGGGCACACCTTGTTGCTTGAGGAAGCAGCTTCTCTGCCCTCTCTTACCTCATTAGCTCAAGTAGGGACAAGTAGGCAGTATCTCACTTTCAGACATTAATGTTTCTATTTAGCTCCAAATCAGCACCATTGCCAACCACTTCTTGCAATTTATTTGAAGCTTTGCTATGAGTTCACCCCTCCTGATAGCAGAATTCTCTTTCAGTATGAAATGAGCCTATATTGAGCTAGTTCTATGTGCTACCTACAAAGTCATTCTGACTAGTTAAAAGACAGATATGGGCAGGTGCCAAAGTTTACCTCAGTAAATGCCTTAGCCATGTCCTTCAGACCCACTGGAGAGAAAGAGTTTTCAAGACCAAGCTAATTATGTGTTGGGATAGGGACAATCTCTTGACAGCTGCAAGGGGTTTATGCTCATAGGATGGTCAGTCTCCTAAAAGCCCAATCAGAGTGATTGTAAAATGTCTTTGAAATGAGCTCCTGCCAATGCTGAAGGCTGTAATTTAATTTGTTTCCACAGAAATCTTTAACATTCAGTCGAAAAAAAAAAAGCAAAAAAAAAAAAGCAAGTGAATGTGAAAAATTAAAATGCTGGCTGTCAACACTTTATTTGAACTGCATCACATCAGCACTGGTACAGACCAGTATACTATAATCCTGTTAATGCTGAACCTCTCCTTACAGGTTCCTCACAGGGCTTACAAGAAATAAGGAGCTTCTGGCTTTCCAAAGACTCAGTAAGAATCAGAGATTCAAGGCATAGACACTTTTACCTCACCCAGTGCATGAAATTTCTGAAAAACACTACTTTTAAGAGAATTAAGTGTACTGTATAAAAAAAATTTTCTAATCGTGAATATTTCAGCATGACTGTTTATTCCATTAAATCCCACTGCCTGACAGACTCAAATTTGATCTTTTTCTTCAGAAAGATGACTGTTTCAACCACAGGTGGTAAGTTTGATTATGAGGCATCTATCTAATGTAAGAAACCTAAGCACAGAGAGGTATTTGCATAGTCACCCTCTAACATCTTTGTATATTCTTGCAGAGAGGTGGTTGGAATTGTGAGCATTCAAATTTATCTGCCTGACCAGGCTAGAAAAACATGCAGGCCTAGATTCTTTTGAAAGTATGACTTAAACATGCCATGCTTAGATCTTTGAAATGCACTTTTCTCTCCCTATTTTGAATTGTGAGCTGGTTTCCCTTAACAAAATCGGTTAAAAAAACCTTAAACTCAACAGGATAAACAGGAAAATGAATACTCTTCCCTTATGCTTTCCCCCTGACCTCTTCACACGCTCCTGCTTCAACCCAGAACAGACATTGCATTTCCCTCTGGTGGAATTTGCTCTTTGTCTTATGCTGTCTATTTAGCTCTTTAACAAAAAAGTACTAGTGCAGAATCACAAAGAGCTTATGAGCTCACGTATGCCTCAGTACAGACCTTAACATGACAAGAACTAGTGCAATAATTTGATGCAGTAACAGATCAATAATCAAGCATCATGTGCAGGTATTTCGCTATAAAGAAATGCTACATCAGGTCTAGCAAGGAAAAGAAGAAAGGAAAAGGACTTTTCTATGCTTTTGAAGTACCATTCCCAGTTCTGAATTTCATAAAATATGTGTATATTCTTTTCCTAGTCATGAAAACATTTTACATTTCTACAAGTCTGGGTTTCTCAAGCACACATTTTTAACTAAATGCTATTAGGTTTAACATATTCTTTAATAACTGGCTATATTTTTTTACATTTTGTTTAATTTATACACTTAAGCATGGTTCAGATTGTTTTTTGGTTTGTTTCCATGGCATGTACTTGTGCTATCTTTGAACACAGGCCAAAGGTACAGTCCCAGCAGAAAAACTTGAAGAAAACACCAGCTACCTGAGGTAAGAACACATTCCTCATTGACTGAGAGAGATAACATGGGGGTCAGAAGGCCGTTTGAAAGAATTCTTTCAAGGGATAAAGCAACAAATTGGTAAATTATAGATGTGCAAGACTCTGCTGTGACAAAATAATTCTATGTAGTTTTATCACAGTAGTATTAAACTTAATAATTCTATATATAAGTATTCTTTGAAACAGAACTGCAAGAGTTGACTAAAGGTACTCAATAGGGAGGGTACTCTTGGGAGGGAGCAGTGCCAGGAGAGCACCAATGATTTCTTAACATATGTGAAGGGTCAGTAGTTCATGACTATTCTAAACTATTATAAACTATTCTAAATATGTGGCTGACAGATGCATAATCTCGCTGTATCTTTTCCATTACATAATCACTGCTTTTCCTCATACACCATTCCTCAGCTAAAACCTGCAATACAGTGAAATGTGAAAATACTGGAGAAGTCATTCTGAGTTTTGAAATTATATGTTCACACAAATAAAGACCTTTTCCAGTGAAAGATTTCAAGGGAATTTGGATTGGCCATATACCCAGAAATAACTGCTAAACAAGGCCATATGTGTTCATACAGCTGTACTTTCAGTTTTAAGTCTTGCTGATAGACAAAACACAAATGGTAAGAGGGTTCACTTGATTATGCAGAAGTCAATTTGAAGTAAACAATTTATGAAACATATCCAACAAGCTGCAGGCAATTTGTGGAAAATATAAGGCATAGAGAAGGGAGGGGCACAGCTGCTGTGTTATACAGCCACTGACTTTGCTTGACAGAAACGTTGTTTAACATCACTGGCTGAATAAAACCTGTCAGCCTGGTATATCTGATTGCTGTCACCACAAAAGGTAAAGGAATCAGAAGGTCAAAGCATCTGTTCTTTAACAGCTTTATATTGCTAAACTTATCAATATTTACTAATTAATTCTTGAGGCACTGACACTCGGACTAAAAACCAATGCTTGTAATCCAAACACCTCCACAATTTCTCCTCTGAATATAACACACATCTAGATCTAGATAAAAATTCAGATTCCCTAAATGTATTAATTTTATCATTCTCACAAAAATTACTAAAAATATCCTTTTAAAAGTGGGAGCTGCACCTCAAATCTGTGAACAAGCAAAACAGTGAAGTAGGCTCTGAAACATCTTTATGAACAATGCACTAGGAGCTGTTCTGCCGCAATGCTCTGCGCCTACCACACATGATTTCCTTTGAAACTCTCCATGTCCTTCCAGATTTGCCCCAATACCTGTTGCCAGCTAAAGAGCTCCCAGTACAGGATCTAGGTGTGAAAAACTTGCTTTATTTCCTAATCCCACCACTCATCAAACTGCCTCACTCTGAGATCTGTCTGTGGTCAGTTATGAGAATATTTTAAATTTTGACCAACTTGTACCAGTCCTGGCAGTATTGTCATGCTACAGAAGATCAACAGCATGCTCCTGAATCAGATATCTAGTGCAAGGAACCCAGCTGCCTGGATAAACCTTTCTGGACCAGCAGACAAACATTCATGGCTGGAGCAGCTGGCTCTGTGGGATTAGTTACACTAGTGAAAAGGAGAATAAATACTATAATTTTAGAGTCATAACTTGGGGCCCATTTTGCACAGAGGTAAATGATAACACTGCCAGTAAGGCAGGAGGAAATCAGACTTGATTTCCCCAGTGGTGCTGCACCTTTATATGATAGATAACAGAGCATAAATGGCCAGTGGTCTTTTACCCTTCAGGAAGGTAATCCTAAGGTTCTTTTAGGGCTTCACTGCTGTAAACAAAGTGGTGAGACATCCTGAGCAAACATTTACAACATGCAGAGTTGTCACTCAATTATATGCTTGAGTTACACTACATATTGAGTGACACTAATTGCACTGAAACTGGAATATTACTAACACATAGCTCAGCTACAATTTCATTTCTGTACACAGTGTTGTTGAATAATTTCAGTGTGATTAAATGTTAAGTTGTCAAGGCATGGATTTCCTAAAAGAGCTGCATCTAATACAGTAGATGCCAAAATCACAGGGAAGTAAGTCTCATTGTGGAGACAGACCTACTACCCATTTTCTCTTAGTGCAAGACTGTAATTCACTTATGTAGATCCCCTGAATCTGGCACTTTCTCATTTCCCAGAGTATTTCATGGTTTTGTGGAAAACAAACACAATATGGGAAGGATCTCTGGTGGGGTTTTCATTGCTAAAGTACAAAAGTGGGTTGCAGGAAATGCTTTTTCATTTCTTCTTCTTGCACAACAAAAAGATAATTGCAAGATAATAGGGAAGAGCACTGAAACAAGGGAGAGAAACACAATAACGCTGAATGAGAGCAAAAACAGAGGGAAAGAAAGATGGTCATGAAGTTAAAGAGAGATCTTGGGTGTCTGCAGAAGGGAGAGCAAAGGACACCACAGGCAAGTGAGAGAAGGAGCAAGAACAGAATAACAAGGATGGCAGAGAAATAAACAAGAAACGAAGGGGAGCTGTTTGGAGAAGGTGGGCAAGGAACAAAGGTCCTGAAGTAGTGAAGATGTTTAAAAAAGTCTTGCTGGAGGAATATGTAAAGCTCCCAGCTTTGTCATAACCAATCATGTTTCAAGTTGGAAGACATCCATGAAACTCTTACTGTGTTTGTTACAAAAGGAAAAATAGTTGGTGTGCAAGTGTAGTGTTCAACATGTCTGAAGAAGAAGAAATCAGGATGGTCACTCTTACACATAAGAACCAGAGTTCCAGAGCCTGGAACTTCATTTGAATTACCTGGAAAGAGCTGAAACTTTTCCTCTGAAATTAATCAAAGGACCTAGTTTGCCATTTTGTCATAAAAATCTCAGAATTATCATGTTAACCTTGGTGTCAATCAGGAATTTACTTCCCTTAACATATTACCAATCATTCCAAAACACCTCTAGAGTATATAAAGGCATATCTCTATCTAGATATAAAATAGTGGCTAATTTGCAATAGCATAATTTTAAGTGGAAAATAAAGACATGGTCTATAAGCAAGAAGTAGTAGCAGATCAAGGAAATATTCATTAAAAAAAAAGCAACAAAAAACCCCCCAAACAAGTATAAAGCCACCTGCCAAAAATCTCCCATCTCCATGCTCTAACTCTTAAAAGATAAGGTGAAAAAGTGTATGTGCCTGTGTGCTTTTAGGGGCAGATAAAAGGGGTATTCTGCAAAGTCTTTATATGAAGAAGTATATTAATAAAAATAGGTATGATATTCTCAAGTTCATCCTTCTAAAAAAGTTCAGAAAATCTTTCCTTTTAGCCCTTGGCTCTTCAAGACTTTTCAGCACTCATTAAAATGCACTTTTGAAATTAAATGGCTGATCAAAAAGCATGTTTTCTCTTCCCAGAATGAAATAGGTTTGCCTGGCTTTTGAACTCATCTTTCAGAAGTATTAAAAAAGTTATTACCAATCTTTTGGACAGTATATCTGAAAAAAATCTGAGAAATAGTTAGCTTTAAATCTTCTGAAATTACTTTAATAAACTAGGTCCATTATATTGAAATTTTAGAATACTGAGCAAACAGAAGGCACCAGAGATTTTCAGCATTTTTAAAAATTGAGGGGATATATTTGCTCAAACAGGCTTGTGTTGCTCTTGGTGTCTCGTTCCTTTTCAAATGCACAATATATACAAAAACAATTGACAGAGCTCAAGGAAGAAGCAGTAGAGTTTGGGGTGGTTTATTTGCATTATTTGAGGGGGAAGATTTTGGCTTTTTTTCTTTTTTAATAACTAGCCATGAACGGAGACTGGGTTCTTTTGGTGGAAAAATCTTTGATAAAGTGGCAAGCTAGAGCTAGTAGTTATACTTTACCTTCTCTTGGGACAAGCAACAATTTATATTCTTCCATTGTCTTAAGAAGCCAACAAATACAGTAAAATAACAATTCTACCGTATCATTTTTTTCAGTAGTTGACTAGAGCCATAGTTGATTTAATACCTCTGAAAAACAAGAATTCAGGAACATGCATATTTTAAGAGCATCTGATACTGGCTTTCTATGGGCCAACATTATTTACCAGCTCTGTCAAGGTGCTATTATATTGCCTGTACACATCAATATAAACCTATTTCATTGAGCACACAATTCAGCTTCAGGAAAATCTACAGTGAAATGATGGTTCCCTTGATTAATATTAGCTCTAGTGTAAGCTGCAATCTAGCAAAAATAATCATGAATTACCACCATCCACAGAACTGGTAGTTAGGGGCAAGAGCAATGCATTGTAAACAGCAATACATTAATAATGGTCTCAAAACTACTGTAGCAGTGGCACATTTTATACTCCTTACCAACATTATAGTCTCACTTTTGTTAGCAGAAAGTGTCATGTGGAAAAAAAATATAGAAATGCTAAAACCAGAAGCCTAGTAAGTCACTCTGCATTCAGCAAAACCAACAGTATTTACTGGTAGTAAAACAAGTGCTTGTCTGAAATATTTCTGCAAAAAGAAACATTCAGACTTGAATAAAGACTCACATCTACCATATGTTTTCCATAAAAAATACATAAATCTAATACAAGTGCTTTAGTGTTATTTTATTATGGAGGCCTGATGTCAAAAGATATCATCCTGTTGCATCTCTTGGATAGAATTTCTTTTTGACTAGTCTCATAAACTGTTTGCATAGTCAATTAACCTAATTTCCCCCTGAATCCATATTTAGAGCTCTTAGAAACTGAAGATTCAGAAATATTCAGATGATTTATTTGCAAATATCACTCACATTACTGAAATTTGTTGCCTGGTTTCATTTGCTCTTAAACACTCAAAACCAATCCATGCAAACATAGGCACAGCTACTTATCATACTTCAGAAAGAAATTTCATGTCTCTTAAGTGAAATCTTGGCATGCTACGTGCCTCACACTACTCTGAGCTCACAAGTAACAAATAGTACTGAAATTTTCCATATTCCCCAAGACAGGACATGTAAGACATAGGATTGATGCTCCCTGGTTCTAAAGACTGTTTTATATGTGACGAGAAGATAGGATGAGCTGAGAGGTCAATAGCACTGGATTTTTCAGTGTCAGCCCCATCTGCTGTCTGTCTGAAAGCTGGGCTGGATCAGATCAGTCCTTGTGAGCACCACAGGTCTGCCAGAGCTCACTTTAGGAGAATATGCCTGGAGTCAGCCCTAGGAGCCTGGTTCAAGCACAGCTCCCTCCATCTGCACCCTGCTATTAGGGCTTCATCAAAAACTGATCTTAGTAAATTTTCTCTAAATATAGAAGTAAATCCAGTAGACTTGAAAAGTGAGCATATTCTCTAATGGCTAAAAAACCTCAAAGGGTTCTGTACATAATACATTAGAGCATCAAGAAAGTCACACTTGATTTCAGACAAAACTAAATTCCACCTGCAATACTGTTGCCATGAATATGTGAGCTCAAGATGTTATTTAATAACTACATCTCCTCTTTTTTCCTGTCACTAAAATGTGTACATGAATTTGAAATACAGAATAAGGTGTCAGGAGCTTCCAGCTTGGATATTTTTGGATACAGACTTTTTTTCTGAACAGATTGCTTCTTCTTTACTATGGATATGAAAGCATGTTCCAGATAAAGAATCTTATGGAAAACCAAATTGAGCCAGTTGAGAGTTTAATTTGACATTATTTGACTGGCCATTTAATTTTATTTACTTAATTTATCAGCTCAAAAGAAACAATGACAGGAAAAGCCATATTGGGAATTATCAAGCAAATAAAATTACACTTGAATTAACAAGCTGAAATTAGCTAAGTGATTTGTTGTGCAGCTAATCACAAGCTTGATGGAATCAGCTTATACTAATTTCTCCACCTCCAAACCATTAGCACCACTACAATTCTACATACTGGGAATTTGCTGGATCCTGTGAACAACCACAAATGCATCTGAAAGTCCCACTTTCACTGGGTGGTTGGTTGAACTTATCTGTGTCACAGCGACAGGAATCTAAAAGACAAAACAGGAAGATATTATTGAAATATTGAACTAGAAAAAAAAGATTAAAAATAAAAAGCCCTGCCAAAATGATCATTTAACCAGTGTAACTTAAAAATCCTAAATAAGTATTTTATACTACATAGCACAATAGAACTAAGAATTATTTGAAGATAGAAATTACTGGTTTTCCTTTGTATTTTATCTCAATTTTCTTTGCATTGTTTTCACATGAACCCTTAGAGATAGAAAAATTGTCAGTGACAAAGCAGAAAAGCATAGTAATTTCCAGTAATTTATTTCCCTCAACTGAAGAAAAAGTGGGATGATGTGCCAGTACACTCAAGGATGAGGAGGCAATGCCTCCTGTCTACTGTTGAACACAAAAACTGTTAAAGTTCAGCTTGGGATGAACATTTAAAAACTTATGGTTCAGTTAACTTGCACTGAAAACACTGTGAATTTTTATCTGTAAAGAGTTCTGACAGAATGATAATAATATTTATTTTGTTCTCGCATATCAGGAAAACAGTGTTGTGGTAAACATGGAAAATTCCAGATGCTCAATTGCCAGTATCTAGAGGAAGGAATAAAAATATGTAGATAGTCAAATACCATTCCAGCTTTATGTTACAGACACTGGGTAGCAAGGTTGCATGAAAACAAATGTCAGGTTTGATTCCATTCTTGGGACAAGATTGCAGCTTTGGCTGATACTTCTATATAGATATAATAGGACTGAAATTTTTTGAGATGTTTGATTTAGTGATGTGTAGAAGTTCTTCAGTATTAATATAGTTAAATTAATACTGAATATATTTAAATATAGTTAAATAGATTGACTGGTCACAAAAAAGCAGCCATCACTAAAGGAGCAGCTCAGACTGACATTGTGCCTTTACAGCATTACAAAGTTCTACCCAAGACTGAGTAGGAAACATAAATTTACTGCCTAGCAGTTCTCCAGATGGCACTAGCAGAGTAAAAATAATGAAATGCCTGGATCAATTAGCAAGGTTAGACATTGCAAAAAATGAAAAGATATAATACAGAAAAAAAAGAGTGCAAGGTAAAGTTTGGGGACCATGGTGTAGGAAGCAGCAGTTCTAGAAGGAATCTCAGTATTGTAGTGGATGAACAACTCCAGCTGTCTGAGGGGACATCTCAGCAAGAAAACTTAATTGATATGATATTTGGTTACACAAACAGTGAAATATAGCCTAGATGTGGGGTGACCATTTTACTTGCACCTGAAAATTAGATCATTGCTGATATATCATACAGACTTTGAAAGAATATATTTCTTAAAAAGATGCCAAAAATTAAGAGAAGGAAGCTTAAAAGTGTCATAAAATATTTTGTAAACTTCTCCAGTTCTCAAATGTCATAAATAGAAGTGTTATAGATGTTTTATTCATTTGATTTCTGGGTGAAATACTGAAAAGCTGGTTAGATTACCACAAACAAGTACCACAAAAGGCAGAAATTACTAAGGGACTAAAGACTCTTTTATTCTAGCACAGAAAGATATAACCAGCAGTTGGAAACTTCAGGCAGGTACCTTAGGAGTAGAATAAGCCACAGCTTTCTATGAGCAACTATGACTTTCTGCCAGTTGCTGTTTTCAGATATCTTATATTTGGATATCTTACTTTTCAAAGCTGCCCTTCAGTTAACCAGAAATTTCTAGGCTGAAGACTGGTGGAACTGGATCAAGTGTAAGATGCTGAGACACAAGATATTAGTGTAGCTAACCCAATAGCTTGCTCTTTACTTGTGTGAAGCTACAAAATTATACAGTTGGTCAGTATTTTTCACACAGCAGAAAAATGCTGAAGTAAAAAGCTGGGTATTCATCCAGTGACTGAGGATTCAGTTCTGTCTACATGATAATTAATAGCATGATTTCTGGCATTTGAGTTAAGATCAGCAGTTCTCCTTGTTCCCAAAATACCTTTAGTTTTGCTTTTTCCCAATTACACTGGTAAGTAAATTCTGGTGAGTTAAACATTGTCATAAATTTCCATTCCTTTTACCTAATTTAGTGACTGTTTTTTTTGGGGTTCTTGCACACATGATCTGGTGTGGTATAAAAAAGGCTTGTGGCATGTTGTCAAAATGACAGGGAAAAGAAAACTGGCTTGGAAATACTGCTAGAAATACATCAGCTTAAATTTGGCTTATATCAGCTGAGTTCAGATGCAGTTATTGGATAATATGACAGAAGAAGGCCAAAAGCCATATTTTCAAATTCTTCAAAATAAAAGACTCACTAAGTTCAGAACTAAGTCTATAAATTTTCTGCAGCAAGAAAGCTTAAAAAAATAAGGGATTTATTCATAGTCTCAGAACACTGGAAAGAAAAGCTTACATTAACTATCAAAGAAACTGTCTTAAAGGATTTTGACGAGGATACTGAAGACAACCTATTGAAAGGTAAGTTAGGAAAAGCACTGATGAGGAGGATGCAATGACTTCCTCTTCAAAGGTAGAGAGGAAACACAGCAGTTGAAGAAAGGACACAGAGTGTATTTGGAGTTGGAATTAGTAGGTTTGTGACAAAAGATGCTGGTGAAATTGTCATCTTAATGCATAAATTGTGTCTGATGCATGAAAAGGATTATACTCATTTGTAACATGTGAATGTAAATCAGAAGTTGCACTCTGGCCTTCTTGAATGAGACTCTTGTCTTTCTTTTTAGTCTAGCGCCTTTTCACATGTTTATTGTGAATTTTTGAATTACTGTATAATTTGCATCTTTCCTTCAAAAATTATGAAAAAAGCAAGCTATTTCATTTTTTGTTTTGTTTGGTTTTGTTTTGCTTCTGGGAAGGAGTGATGACTTGCAGTACTAATGCCACAAGTCAGGGGTTTGGGTACTATTTTATTTTATTTTATTTTATTTTATTTTATTTTATTTTTAAAAAATAAATTTATTTTCATTACAACCTGGTTCAGATCTTGAAAGTTAATAAAATTATGAATAACTCAGTGATATGTGATATTAAAACAGATTGCAGTAGCCAAGTTGAACAGAAAATATATAGAAAAACTTCAAGAGAAATTAGAAAAACTTGAAGCAGAAGTAACAATGGATTTTGCCAAAATCCCTGCAGGTGTCAATACGCTATTGCTGGGCATTTTACTGAGAGAAAGGAACACTCAAAATCATTTCTAAAACAAATAAGAAAGTAGTAGGGTCCAGTCTATCAGAAACAGCAGCCAACAGTTTGGATACATGTTTTAGAAATGAGGCTTAGAAGCAAGAGCTTCTGTAAAATCAAAAAAGAAAAATTAAATTAGTATAGTCAGTTCTTCAAACTGAAGGCCAGCCTGTGTGAAACAATCATGCAGTCAGAAATGCAGCCAACGTAGAAGGCAATCCACAACCCAGGAACACTCTTATTCTCCTGAAAAACTACAGTGCCATTATACCTGTATTTAAAAAAACATATATTAATTTTTAAGGAGTGAAAAAAGAAATTGGTAATGTGTGTACTGAATGGCATATTACAGGTGAAATCTTTTGCATGAGATGTCAAGATAAAATGAGCTTTTACCATATGCTATTTGATTAGGAAACATTCCCTTTTGACAGAAAGCTTGTAGTAAATATTAAAATAACTTATGGAATATTACAGCAAAACCTAGATAGCAAGCAGAGAGCTGCTGTTCTGGATTTCTCTCCTGAATGGCAAGATAAGTCATAACAGGCTGATATGTTAAATGGCTGAGCAGACAGCTAGGAATCTGCAAGTGATTGCTAATGGTTGGCAAGAATTTTACAGCATTACCTTCTTAGAATGGCTTTTAGCTGGAATAATTCTAACCCATCTGTTAGCTCTACCACAGAAAATGTGATCTTTTGTATTGTACAAATCACCAGTTTATGAATAAACTTCCCACACTAGCACTAAGGCCATTAATGTCTATATTTTGGATTATATACTTCAACAGTAAGGAGAAGGGAATTTAGAATTTATGCTGAGTTCTATGCATCATTGGGATCTGTAATCTAGACAGCATTTCTCATGGGACTTCTCAAATTTTATTCTTTTCAACTGTAAGGTCATATCAGAATCCTTTTCTTCAAAAAATGATAAAATCACACTCTCTAAATTTATTTTGAAGGAGGTGGTAAGTAGGTTGCAATTACTGCCCCACTTCAAAACTGAGTCAAAGATAAGAGCCAAAGTATGTTGCAAAATAATAATTAGGAACACAATAATAGTGTTTATATAGGGTTTTCATTTCCAGTTTCCTAAGTAGTAATTAATTAGCCTACGGGCTAAACTGCATGAAAATCAGGAGTTTTAATTTGTGTAAATTGAACACCTCAAAAATCAAAAATAATTTCCATGTCCATATTTTTGATAACAATAAAAAGGCAAAAATAGCATTATGGAATTTTTTTTTTAAATTTAGTTTTTGTGTGGTTTTGCATTTTTGTGGGTTTTTTTTGTAATTGTTTCTTTGGGTTATTTTTTGGCTTTTATTTATTTTTAAATTTTTTTTAGTTTTCAGGAAACAATAGCAAGGTTTGCATTCTTGTTACTGAAAACAGAGTATTTTCTTTCATGCCTAGCAGGGGCACCAGTTTTATTTAAGTGCTAGCACTTAATAATTTTAACTTAATTCTTTCTCCTTCTTAGAATAGAAATTCATTCTACTACAAGCGTCTTTTAGAATTATTTTCCAAACTCATATATTGGGCAATTTTGAGCAAATATTATAATTTTAATAATGGTTTCTGGATGACTACATAAATAGAGAGTCATTACTATTTAAATTTACAAAGTGAGCCTTCTCTAAAGATATTAAGAAAAATATCCTAAACAATTAACAAGACCTATGGAACAATTGCCTAATTTGTTCTGTATTAATCATGGATAAAAAAAGAAACCAAATATTACACTAAGGAACATTAGCTCTAAGCATTAATGGGAAAAGACTATATAGAATAGTTATTTTGTTTCATAAGAAGTGAAACTCATGAGAATTGAACTTCGGTGAAATCTAGAACATAAGAAATTCACTACTAATACATAAAAAGTATGCCTTTCCCCAAATTCTTCTTTTTTTCCTGTGTTCTGCTGGCTTGTTTGCACTGTAATGTATTTCATATGTAGGAGAGGTACACCAGTAAAATTTTCATGCCAGCTGATGTTTCCTGACATATTGACCATTTGCTAGAATAGTGTTGGTGAAAGCAGTGACATTTAAAATGGAAGATGCATGCACTTTAAAAGAAGTAAATTGCTAAATAAGTAAATAATTTACTTGCTATAGGACCTTGTTATATTTCAAATTGTTTTCACATTTTGAAAACTTGAGCATACGGCTCCTTCTAACAATTAACTCTTCTGAAAGATATTCAGACATCTCTATATTTGTCTTTTCTGATGGTTCTGCTCCTTTTCTATATTTTTTTTAAATTTTGGATAAAAATTTTAAATTTCAGATTGCTTTCTATTGAGGAAAACAACAGAATGCAGAAGATTGGGCAGAGCAACTCCTTTGGCATTCAGCAAACCTCTGCTAGGATCCTGTCTTGGTGGTCAACACCAGGTTTATGAGGTAGCAAACATAATTTGGGAGCAGGAAGAAAGTGAAAAAAAGGGACTCTCAAACTGTTTGAATAAATTAGAAATAAAAGGTAAAATTTACCTAAAGTGCATTAGACATAAAAGTCCCTAGTTGTATCTGCCTTAAATGTATAATCACAGTTATTTTAAATGTTGACTTTCTAGATAAAGACAAGAGGCAAGACAAAGCCCCTGTGGGATGCTTGATGAAGCTACTGGCAACCTTTTTGCTGTATTTCTTACATGGTGCTCCAGCTTGGGGACTTTCACTGACAATGCCATGAAGACCTCTCACATTTGCCATACATCACTGTCATTTTTGATGAACTGTGATGCTAAAATAAAATGGCATCAAAAAGACAGTAGAAATCTTGTGAAACTTTTAGTCATGCTAGTGAGCACTTCCACAAGAAATTTTACTGGAGTTAATGGGGCACCTGACAATGTGACTCAGCAGCAAGAGAAACGGCTCCAGAGGGAAGGACTTCCTCAGATAGCAATGGATTCAGCACTGCAAAGTAAATCAATTCCTAGCAAGGCATATAAGCACTAGGACCAAGTCTAAAATGATAAATGACTTGTTTGTTCTTTTCAGACAACTTGTGTCTGATTAGTGATTAGCAATTTTATTTAATTTTGCTCATTTAGATGAAAAGCTGAGATAATGGTAATGGAGTAAAGGCTGCAAATATAGAGTGTAGTTGTCTAGAAATCTCAGTCTCAAAACCCATTCCCCAAGTAATTCTGATGGAATATATTAGTTGTAACTTGCTAAAATATTTAGAAAATTCTTTTGTCAAAAGATTTACAGATCATTAATACATTACTATTACCACTTTAAAAAAATCTCTTTCCTTAGTTATGTGCAATAGCTTTAAAGTAATGTTTGGAAATTCCATTCAGGACAGGAATAACTCATGAGAGGGAATGAGTTCAAAGATTCACCAGTTTCTAAAAGCACTTTATTCCATTTGCAAATTCTAGTTTTCTGTCTCAAGATAAATGAACAGAACATTAATAACTCCTATCCACAAAAGCAATGTGGTTTTGGGGGAAGCTTCCAGTAATGTAATGAGAGCAAGCAGCCTGTGCATTCTAGCTCAGAAATTGTTTATCCATGAATTAGATGTCATACTTCCCTGCAATTCTAGGAACCACTTGTAAAGGAGTGGCTCATTTACTCTTCTTTTCCTAAATGAATAATGTTTTCAACTACCCAACACTACACTGCATCATCATTTTCTTTTGTGCAGAATCTATGCCAGATACTTTCAAATTAGAGCAGTAACTTCTATCACCCACATTAGATCAAATTTGCACAGGGCTAGATAATAACAGGGAGTGTAGTGCATCTCACAGGCAGGAATAGAAGTCTTCTGAAAAGGTCACCATTTTAATGTCACAATGCATATATAACTAGTATCCAACTCCACCTCTCTAGGCCTTGAAGGCAGGAAATTTTGTGCAGTCTTTAAAAGTTTTTCCTTTTCTTTAAAAAGTTTTCAACAAACCAAAGCTTTTATTGTGCACTCTTTTGATCAAGTACAATTGAGCTCCATTGTTCTAAGCGGAGTAAAGCTTACATGAACTTGGATCCAAAATGCAAATAAACTGCATTTTCATAGATGAAGACTGCAACCTGCGCCTAACATTCAGAAGAAACCCCAAGCAGACCTTGAATCAGCATGTCTTTTATAAGAAAAGGAAAGCCATGTACATGGGCATACCAGAAGTTTCTTGTTTCTACAATACTGATCCAGTAAGAACTTGCAGCAATCCTTTTCCAAGATGTCTTAGGTGAAGGTATGACTGCTGCTAGCAGAAAAACCCAGATCCTGTCTAGTTTGCTAGTGAATGGCAGAGGAATGTTATTACTTCTGCTTCATTAAAGGTGCATATCTAGAACACAGGCACGAAAAATGAGCCGGAAGGCTCACAAGTGTTTTATAGCAGAGAGAGAACAGAAGAGAAAAGAGATTTCTCCAAGTCTGGACAATTTCTCCAAATCTGGACAACTCTAATCACTGATTAGAGTTTCTTACTATAAGGAGAATAACTGAAAATTGCATTTTGAAGAGAAAGTCATAGGGTACATGCCAAACAGATTAAAATAACAAAACAAAGCAGAACAAAAAACCCAAACCAAGCAAAACCAAAAAACAAACACAAAGGAAGACATCATGTTGTCACTAGAGATTTAAACTTGTCTGCTTTCTGATTCTTATTTGCATGAATCAGAGAATCATAGAATACCAGGCTGAAAGGGGACCTCAAGGATGACCTGCTCCAACCCTTCTTGGCAAAAGCACTGAAATTGAAACAAGCTATAGTTTCCAGAGCTCTAGCAACTCTAGAAAAAAAAAATCAAAGTAACAACTGGAATTCTGAAACACTTGGAGAATGCACAAGAGCCCATTTAAGACAACATATTGGTGCTATGAAGGGGAACCAAATGGCCTCAATCTAAGCAATTTTATCATCAAACAGATGGAAAACCTCAGGGCTAGCAATACAAACCAGTTATTTCTTGTTTCAAATATATGAACTTTGAAATATGTGAGTTGCCAGAAAACTACAGCTGCAGGAAATAGGTGATCTTTCAACAGTAACTATTGATTCTAAAGTATTTTGAAATGGGCAAGATTGGGTAGACTAATTAAAAAATAAGATCCTACCTTTCAAAACCCATGCAGAATTTATTAAAACCCCAGGAATTTACTGAACATTTAGCACAAACATCCAAAAAACCCCAGTTGAAATCCAGGATTAGTACATTTGTGTCATGTTGATGCTTTTAAAGTCAATTATATGAACATCACTTTAATAATATTATATCATTTTCATCAACATAGTGATCTTATAAGTAGTGTAATGAAATGATCTTATATAACTGATCTTTCAAAAATTTTCCCTCCCCCACAAAAATGTAGGGAAATTCCTGACATTTATAAAGTAATTTGTCCACTTAAATGACAATTCTCAGACCCAACTTACTTCTTTGTAGCCGAAAATGATACGCCCATCATTGAGAAGGGTGGCCTGAAAAGTGAAACTCCCCAGGTTGTAATTATCCTGCAGATGTACATGGTCCCACTGGACAACTAGTGCTGTGCCTGTGAACCCCAGAGTGGGGGTAGAGAGGCAAAAGGAAGAAAAAAATGTGAGAAATATATTAACTGATTGTAGGAAAAGTACTTCACTGCAGTTACTTGAAACAAGAACAGTGATTTGTCTCTTTCTAGCAGCTTTCAGCTCCACACCTTGAAATGCCAAAGATATTACAAACACAAGTTGAAACTGAAATTCTCTGAAATGTAGACACCACAGTGCTATGCAAGCAGCACAACTACTGCTAAAGCAAGACTGGTCAAAAAACTTGTTTGAAATTGCACAAGAAATCAGCTAAAGGTAGGATCCAGTGGTTCAGGGGTGCTGCCATTACCACTTCTCTGCAGTGGCATTCTTTACACTCTATACATAAATCCTGATGGCTTTGAAATGTGAACTGCTAACAGTATTCCCTGTTTAGTAAAAGTTATTATTTCAAGAATTCAGATTCTTGCATTAACTATGCATTAAATAATTTTTTTTTTTTGCATGGTGCAGGCCCTTGCTGAGGTTGTGCAAATTGAGAAATGTTAGGTGTTGGCAATAAATAAATCTAGTTTAAATCAAACTCACTGACAAGTCATAGACAGGGTAAATATTGAGTCTGGTATGCAGAGATTCAGTTGCAAGAACCTTGTTAATATTCACAGGAGTTCACTGGCTGAAGATGCACTTACCACGCTAAAAATATTTCTCAAGCAACCTGCATATTTTACAGATGTTGAGACACTTACCACCAAAACTGTGTTGACTGAAAACAACATTTTCATCTTTACATGCCTTCCTCAAAAACTTCTCTTTTTGGCAGTAATGGGAGTTATGTGCTTTGATTCAGACTTTAATTTCCTTTCATCCTAGAATGTTCATGATGGGTCAGTACATATTCAGCTCAATATATTTTTGATATGTCCTTGAAAAATCTTTTGCTACAGCTCTGTACTGCAACTGTCATGAACACATCATGAAACTATGAGCACGCTAATAGTGGGTCCACACTGCATCAAGTCCAACATATTATTGTCCCTTGTGTTTTTCTGCATAGTAGATAGGCATTAATTGTGCACAGAGGGCATTTTTTTCTTTGTGATCACATTCATTATCTACTTTTGGAATATTTATTTTATTGCCTTAAATCTTATTTTAAATGTAAAGTTATTACATTTATTTTAAATACAAAGTTATAACTTGTAAAGTTATTAGAGCACAATTAGCCAGAATTTCTTCTAGTCAGTCACTGAGCACTTCAGATCTATGTGCACCTCAGAACCCCAAGCTAAAATGGAAATCAGCTGCCACCCAAACTGTCCTTTCCTTCCAGAGGCTTTTATGTAGATTTGTGTGTACCTAAGTTCCTCAGAGTTAGCTCCACCAGTGAGACTTTGATGGATCCCCACACTCTGTGCTTTCCCACTACAGATGCTTCTTTATGGCAGAGCACTTACTCATGGGGACAAAGCACAGATGAGTAAGAAATAAGATGCTGAAGATACAATCTGCTCAGTTCCTTTTTACTTGTGCTAAGATAAAAAATTCTTTTTCCTAAAGCCCATGGAGTTCAAAAGATGATGCATTACACATGAAGAAAAATCCAAAATCTCAAAGCCATGTGATACAGCCTTTGCACACCTGGTGTGAAGACTGGAAGTCAGGACTATAATGAGAATTAGCCACATTCTTCTCCAGAATCCTCAGGTTATTTAAGTAAAGATGACAAATCTCTGGCCAAAATGGTAAATAATTTTAAACATGAAAATTATATCTTTTTCTGTTTCAAAATTCAAAATGTCAAAATGGAAGGAGTAGGATTTTCTCATGTAAGCATTTTATTGGACTTTTAACATACAAATATTGCTATGACTAGATTATAAGGAAAGGTTATAGATACAGAATTCTGTAAAAGATACAGAATACATTTTGGTAACTGATTTAATTAATAAAAAATTATTGGAAATATGAAACATTTTTGAACCTGCTGGCAATTTTTGTTTAAATTCACTACAAATAAGCATATATAAAATAGCAGGGATGTATCCAGGATAATGTAGAAGTCATGGATGTCATGATAATAATTCACAATACTAAATTCTCCAAGTTTTAACTGTTACTGTAGCTGATCACTAAAGGCCTGAGGTAAAGCACCAGGTGCCTTTTAACCACGTAGGGTATGTTTCTAAAATATTGATTACAACTGACTTCAAGAGAAAAATAGCCACACATTCAAGGGCTTTGAAACTTCTCACAGAGTTTCAAGTACAACACTGCAGCTTGCCTTTTCCTCTTTCAATCTTTTTTACAAGGAACTGTTGAGAACTCGTGGTGTAGATGAGTGTATTGGATTCCAATTCTGGGACTCCATGAACACTTAGTCATTGACAGGTTTATTAACCTTATCCCTGCCCTGCTTCTGTGTATTCTTGCTACTGCACTCCACAAACGTTATTTTCATTTTAGGTAGTGGACAGATGGTATCCACTATAAATACTTTGAAATAACACTTTGAATTTACACTGTTATATAAGACAGATTTTCCCTTCTAAAACTGATAAAATGCATTGCTAGTTTGAGTTTATGTACTTCAACACCCAGATGATATCTGCTCAATTAAGAAAAGGCATTCATGATTCTTTATTGTGTTCTAAATTAATAATTGCTTATAGATGTCAAGTCACATGCTCTATACAGCCTCTAAATTAAAAACAAAAAGAAAAAAAAAATCCTCAATGCTTCCTCCTGAAATAGTTATTTAGGAAAATAAGAAGAGCCAAGGGATACAGACAAGGACTGCTACATACCATTATCAAAGTATCTGACTGTTGAATTTCTTGACACACTGGGGTCAAAATTTGCCATTAAGGGTGCAATATATTGAGTAGCTGTTAACATTCGATGCACAACTTCTCCAGTATATATGAAACCTACAATAAAAAAAAAAAAAAAGAGACCATTTCAGTAAATTCTGAAAAGATTTTAATAGAATGGCAGGTTGAATTAGGCATCGCCAGAGCATTAAAGGGTCATCTGAGAGAAATTAATCCCACCACAAATTTTATAGTGAATTAAATAAGAGCTAAAATTTCAGAAAAACATCTGTGATGGCTGTCAGAAAAAAAGATCCAAAATGAACAGTGGAACAAATAGTTTAAGAAGGTTTTTTACAGACATAAAAACAGTGAAAACTCAAGGAAGAATAACTCCAGTTAAGAGCCAAATGCAAGGATATGGCACTATGAAAATAAGCCATTTACCACCAGGCATATTCCATAGTGCTTTCTTCCATACTTTCCAAAAATCTGCAGTTTGTTTTGCTCATGCAATTTGTGACCTCTTTTAAAGTAAGTCTAACCCTTTTTCATTTTTCTAGAGACACAGAGTAAGGGACTATTTCAGACTAGAAGTGACAACTTTTAAAAAAAAGAGTCAGATGAAAAGTGGAACAGATAGGACTTTTTCAGGTTTATAAGGCAAGCAACATTTCTACAACATTCTCTGCTGTGTCAGGTCTCACTAGTCTGTCCTATTCATCCCTGAATTGACAGTACTCCTCAGATCAATAGTGGGCTTCTTTCACCTGAAGTGCTCATCCAAAACCTCTCACTGGTTTGGAATTGGAGTCCTTCCTTTGAAAGAAGACCAGTCATCTATGGTGAATACAGTAATTCTGCAGTTTTCTTCTAAGCAAACATCAATGTATTTTAATGGCAAAAACCTCCTTCTATTTTAAACAATAAATGGTCTACAAATAAACCTGTGTTGTTTAGGTTTGCCAACTCCACTTCAACTGGCTAATGGAACTAATTATTTTAAGTGCCCAGATGAAAGCTTGATTTAAAAACTCCCATTGCCCTAGAATGAGTCTTTTTGCTACCCCTTGCCTTTAAGTTGATTTGAGCTGTAGACAGATCTTCAAAAGTGATGTTTGCATATTACCTCTCCTCCTAGTGTTTAGCATAGGGTGTCTTATGATGTTTTTGCTTTTTCTACTTCTATTGATTCAATGAAGTATATTACAACAGCAAACATCTCAACAAGAAGATAATATTAGAGCTGTAAATTTTCTAATATTAAAAATGTTATTAGAAAGACATATAGAAGAAATATAATTCTTTACTGGAAAATTATAGCATTACTTTCAACACTAATTAAGCTGGTTTATGTTTCCTTTCCCATTTTCAATCATATTGAGAGTCTCTCTTCCTCTACAAAAGCCTTCGCTGCCAAGACCAAGAGTTCCTTTCTTCTTACTTTTAGTATCATGACAATACAACATGTGATGAAGTGACCTATAAATCTAACTCTAAAACATGATTGTGAAATTCCAAAACCAAATATGAACCCCATCAAAACTGCTATTAATGTATACTACTAAAAACTCCTAGTGTGCAACCTCACTTTCTTAACAATATCTCCATCCTAACCAGTGTGAGATGAGAGGGTTCATTAACAGAGTTGTTCAATATGATATAGGAAATCTCTGAGTGCATGAAAAAATAAGTTTCTGGAGTGCTTTAGGCATCCTTCTACTCCTGTACTCTTCTGAAATACACAAGATAAATGCTTGCCAACGGTTCATGGAACTAATTCTAGAAGTCATAAGATGCTATAAACAAACAAGGTGGTTCTCTGGAGTAATTCTCCTGCACGGCTACTTATAGATAATATCTTGTTCTGTGAAGTCAGCTCTGGTGGTGGTGATAGGGGGCCTAAGAAAAAGTCAAGTGTGGGGAAAAGAAAAGATTCATTTGCAAAGATTTGGTATCTGACAAAGGGCTGACCTAGGAACTGAGATTTTTTTTCATTTAAAACATATCTGTGTATTCAAAAGATACAGTATTTTAATATCTGGGCACTCCCTAACTACTAAATTTATTCTTAGGATTAAACGAAAACTTTTTTTTTGTAGCAGGGAGAGGGGAAGACTGGGGGGCAGATTCTTCCAACGGAATATCTAAATACTACTTCTCTCTTTTGGTAATAGGGAGAGAGAAACATCAGTTTAGAAAAAGAATCTGCCCACACATAGTTACAAGTCATTTATAAATGTGAGCTTTCAGAATATACAAGCATGGCTGATTTTATGCTATTACGTATTTTAGGATAGCCAACTACCTTGCCAAACTATAGTCCCTGAAAGGCATTTTCACTATTTCCTGCTTATTAGTATTTGCTTCTAAAATGTCATACCCTTGATTAAGAATCCCTTATGCTTATTTAGATATTTTCAGAAAGTATTATTACACAGAATTCTATTTCATACTATGTGCTGCTTATTATCCCTGTGGACATCTGCACACATATTTTAACACAGTTGTGGGTAGGTCCATAACCTTGAAACCATTCCTCAAAAATATTTTGAAGACAATACAAACAAAACCTTTGAATCCATATTTATACATTAGAATTAGCCTGAACAGTTCAGTACTTATTCATCCCTTGCACACTCATCCTACACTTACACATTTTCCCTTTCATGCTTTCATCCAATTTACAGTATAAAGGTCACCCTTATAGCTAATAATGAGGCAGATACAATAGGAAAAGAAAGGACTCAGTTGTGCTGGAACACTTAACTAAGTAAATCAGCCCAAGTAATTAGTAACCACAAAACGTATTTCGAAGTATTTGCCGGATGCAGCTCTACTATAGACAAAAATGGAAAGCAGGAGGTGGATGATAGCTGGGAAGCAGGCAGGCCTTGCATGAAGATCATTCTAATGAGAACTCCAGTCATGCATCAGAACAACTTGAAAAGGAACACAAAGTCATTTCAAATCATCCCAGAGATTCACAAGATGAAGCCACCATTGACCATGGACATTTATCATTGCAACTATGACTTAAAAAGAGCAGCAAAAGTAAAATTACCTTATTCTGGAATGGAATTCCACAGAAAATTGGCTTATGTTATCTGTGACCTAATTTTCTGACAATTCTTAATGCTTGTGGTTGATTCATTTAGTCAAGGAAGAATTTTTCAGACCTGCAATTTCCTGAACCACTTAATCTCTCCTTTGTGGGAGGCACTGGTAGAGCTCTTTTCCAAGACTCTCCACAAGCACTCTACCTAGAAGCATAATATGCTCCTAAATATTGAAATGAAGACAAATAGGGAAAAGTGCTCAGCATTTTGTAAGTTTAATATGTACATATAAATTTAGCTAAAACTAAGGCTGAACTAATATTAAAACCAATTGTAAATCAAGAAGAGTATACTTCTAGTTCTCACAGGGTACAAATTTACACTCACACAAATAGGGAAAAAAATATTACCACTTAAGCATGAAAGCACAGTCTCACTTGACGTAGGACTTGATTTAAAAATGCATTTTATGCCTGAATTTACCCATTCCAAAATATGCTTATCTGTTGCATGCTAACATATCAAGTTTACCAAGAAAATTTAATGTACAAGGTTAAAAGACACTGCACATCAGATTTCTGTGATTTCCTTTTTTATATTCTTAGCTGTGCACAAACTCAGTATCACTCAGAATGTTTTTTGCCAATGTTTGCCAACAGAATGACAAAATATAGTTTTAAGGTAGTACAGGCAATGAGTACTTTGAAGTGTGTCTAAAGAGATGGTAGGATATGCAGACAAAAACAACAAAAAAAGAATTATCTAGGTTGATAACCATATTCTAAGCTGCCTGACAACTAACTTGTAAGATAAACCCTTGTCTCTCTCTGTGGTGGGTTGACTTTTTCCATCTGCCCCCTGTCCACCCAGCTGCGCTCTCACAGCCCTTCCTCAACAGGATAAGGGGACTAAATAGAAAGAAAAAAATGTGTGTGTCCAGACACAAACAGGGAGAACACTTGCCAATTTCTGTCATGGGCAAGAGAGAACTGACTTGGGGAAAGTTAATTTAATTTGCTGCCAGATAAAACAGGTTTGCATAGTGAGAAAGACAGATTAAACCACCTTCCCTCCACCCCTCCCTTTTTCCCAGGCTTAGTTTGTGTCACTCTTTTATTCCCAACTCCTCTACCTCCTCCTCCCCACTGAGCAGTGCAGGGGGATGGGGAATGTGACTTGTGGTCAGTTCATAACACTTCATCTGTGTCAGTCCTTGTTCCTCTCATTTTTTTCCCTGTTCCCATGGTCTGCAGTCCTTTAGGATAAACCTGCTCCATTGTGAGAACTCCATGGTTCCTGCAGGTGCTCTCCAGTGTGGGCCCCTCCACAGGCTGCAGTGGATATCTGCTTCAGTGTGGCTCTCCCGTGGTCTGTGAGGAAATACCTGCTCCAGCCTGGCCTCCTTTACAGATGCTTTGGTGCCTCAGCAACCTCCTCCCTCTCCTTTTCTCTCCTTGGTGTTCACAGTGTTTTTTCTCATGCTTTTTGCTTCACTCCTGACACTGAAGTGCAACATATTTTACCCTTTTTAAAATGAGCTCCCCTAGAGGCTCCACCAGGGCTCAGCTGTCCCCTGCAATGGATCTGTCTCTGGTGATGGTCAGTCCCCATCTCCTTCCATAGAGACAGTCACTCTGCTACCTAAACATTACCACAATCCTTAATACAATTTAACTTAGTATTTTGATTTTTTTTATATACATCATATCTTATTTTATATATCAACTATTTTACCTAATATGCAAAACCAACATTATTTACCTGAATTACTGGAATTTCTTGTTTGTTGTTAAGAGTTTTTAAAATTTATTTATTTTTAGTTTAGTTATTTTCTAGTAGAAGATAGGTGGAAAGTTGCAGCTGAAACAGCACTTAATGTACCAGTCTTACTCTCAGTAATTGTTAGCTCTCGCCCAGGTCAGGTTACTCACACTATATAAAATCTTTTGTCTTCTAAAAAGGAAAAATGTTCTGGTAAAAAGAAAATGAGAGAGAAAAAGAACCATTGTGTCTGCTGGTGCTAAATAACAGCAGTGAAATAAGTTGATGTGAAATTATAACTTCAAATAGCCATGTCATTGCTATCATAAAGAGCACAAAAATTTATGATTGATTGATCCAGAGTTGCAAGTTTTCTCTTTTGTTGTAAGTCCAGGGATGTAGGATTTTTTTGCAATTGTTTGGATTAATGCTGCTGAGAATTTTGACTTGCATTTAATTTTCAGGATGTTTCTTATTTTTCATATTACTATTTCTGTCATACCACATTTTTATCTTAGATTCTTTCTTCTCTTCAGCAGTAATAGTAAAAACCTGATGAACCTATTCTTGTTTCTGGAAATAAACTACACAAGAGACATTTACATGGAAAGATGGCAAGATATGGGGAAATAAAACATCAGAAGTAGTGTTGCTCGTGTATTTATTTGGTGAAACTGAAAAGCATTGCATAGGTGTATAAAGCACAGCTCACAGAATTTTGCACCATATCTTTTTCAACTATGCTTTGCCTGTGCTTTGCCTGTGCTTTTCCTATATTTCTCTACCAGTTATTTCTTTATGAAGCAAATTCAAGGATATGTTATGCTATTGAGCCCCTAAAATACATTGGAATGCTGAATTCTAGAAACAGATAATGCAATTTACTTTCACGCCTTGTCCTATATAACCATATTAATTTCTCTTTGATATTTCAGTGAAGTAAGCTTTAAGTAATGTCATTTATCCCCAGATGGCTAATTTATTGTTATGTCTGTAGAAAAATTTTATCATCACTGTAATTGCATGAAGATTACAGTATAATTAAACAAAAGGATAACAGCAACTCCAGATCCCTCAGACAGTCCATGAAAGTTAAATACCTTAATGAGCTTTCAAGATCAGTGTAAAATGAACCAATCTCTCATGCTATTTTATGATTTTTTTTTTTTCTAGCCTTCTGGGAAAAATGAATTAGAGAGAGATTATACATATTTTTTTGCTTTGCTCTTGCTTGACTAGATTGAATGTCTAACCCATTTCTTCTGGCCTGAAAAAGTGGGCTATCTGAAAGCTAAACCCCAGAAGGCATGAGCATAACTGTTTTTCTTAATTGCATAACTTTGCAAGGCTTTCTTGTGAGTCCATGCATGAAGGTAAAAAGAAAAGCTACCCACAATTCTTGTACTCTTCTCTGTACTTCTGTGTTATCTTATGTAGATATTTAAAGGCCAGAAAATTAGTTTTTCACCATTATTTTTCCTGCTGCTTTGTTAATACTTAAAGCAAGCATTATCTGGAATATTTGGGAACGTGCAATGTATGACATTGTGTAAATGTCTGTAAGTTTTCCAGCTTGCTGTAGTTTCCCTGCTATTCACTCTCTTTTTGAAAAGTATGTGATCCAGTGGAATATAATCCACTCTGATTAATATCCTATTCAGATCAATGAAGGAATTTAGGGGATAATGTATCATGAAATTCTTCCAGTAGATGTTTTTCTTCTGAAAAACAATGCCACAAGACAAAACTTGTCAGGAGACAGTTAGATACCATTAGGTAGAACATAGGAACAATAGGACTTTCAAGAAAGGACAATGATGGAAAGCAAGCAACTTGCAAATATAATTGTAACTGAAGTATCTCTTCATATACTTTTAATAACTCTAAATTTCAATGCTCTCAACTTCAGGGTAAAGAAACCACAATGTTATTTACAGTCTAATGGCTTGTATCAGTATCCTCTCTGATCATACTTCCTTAGAGAAAATTCTTGGAATGAGGCATGAAACACTTTATCTACTTGGTGAGACACCACCATGTGATAGCTCCCAAGAGCCTCTCAGCTGCAGCCAAACAAAGGCCATCACAGCTCCTAGACAGACTGGAACCAGAGAAAAGAGGTTGACAGGAGGATTATCTCACTTAGGATGAATATCTTAGCAGCTGTGTCATTGTAGTAACTTTGGCGCTGCTGAATCCTTGGAAGAGGCTTGAATAGAGCTGTTAAAGGAAAATCTAATTTTGCAGTATCTTTCTGGTACTTTGCAGTCTATTTCTGCTGTTTACTGGTTGGGTAAAGCATCTTCATGTCTGAACAGATCTTGTCACCAATAAAAAAATTTGGATGGTACTGGATGATTTTTGGATGGTATTTTAATGTTTGGAGACATTTAATATAATTGGGGGGGGGGGGGGTTCATATGTGAATCAAACTGTTGTGATATCAATACAGAATTTTTTTACTTTTGCTGCTGTCTGTCTCTTATACTGTCACAGAGTCTAATAAAAAGAACTGTCACAAGTTTTTGCTTATGTTTATTGCTCTGTTTATTCTCCTCTTTTATCCAGCTAACTTTCAAAGTTATTTCTTACCTGATAAATCACAGGCAACTTGAATCACATAATACACAGGAATTAAAATAAAAAAGGCTTTCAGGTTATGATGAAATCATTATTCTCCAATGTTTCAAAAAATTCAGTAAGGAAAAGAATAATAGAGTTTAGAAAAATGCTGAATGCCATCAAACTGGGTAGTCATTAATTCTGTAGAAGTTTGAAGCAACAAGGTTGCAGAAGACAAAAATAAAATTTTTAAAATTTTAAAAAACCTGCTTTAAATTTATGCATAACAGAAAGACAGTTTGGTGTATGTCTGGGGTTTTACTGCAAGAAATCAATGTGATTTGAAACATAACTTTGGGGGTTTTATATAGACATCAATTCCACACCCATTGTATAATAGTATTTCATTGCCTCTGTTAATCCTTCATAAACTACTTAAACAAATCCCATGTATATACTATTCTCATTCATGTAAAACAACAGCACACAGCATGTCAGGGAAGACTGCAGGGGCTAACATGCAACATTAGAGAAGTTTCAGGCACCACTAAATTACATTTCACATGTATACGTAAAAAATAATACTGAAATAGCATATAATGAACATGGTTTTTATTCTATTGGGAATTTTTCAGAGGGGAATTTAGCTCTGTGTTCCTCTACTGTCAACATCCTGCCACAAGTATGTGCTGTCCGATGCCTTGCTCTCCCACCACATTTTTTGGTGTTGCACACAGAGCTCAGAGAGGTGAGGCAGTGTGGGTTTGCCTCAAGCAGAACTGTTCAGCAGTGAATGTACAGCTCAGAACAGTGAGATAGAAGCTGGTAAATGTCCATGTACAACCTGGGCTTCAGTGGAGGCAAGCTGTGGTTTGGTGTTCTGAAAGAGGTTCTTGCTCATATGTGTTGCTCAATTAAAGGTTATGTCAATATAAGCATATTACCATTTTCTCTTGTTGAACTCTGCATCCCTCCCAAGAGGATTCAATGCAGCTATTGTAAGGGAAAAGCAGCTAGCTCTGCCCCTTTCTGTCACTTCAGCCTGATGCACAGGACTGGATACACCACTCGTCAAATTTCACCACCAATTTATTTCTCATCTTAGTGGAATTAATGGCAAACAAAATTTTGAATGAGGAACCCCTACCCCAGGTCAAAATTAAACAGACCCCAAACCAAACCTTTTTGATGGGATTATCAGTTTGCTGGTCTAACTCTGTGCAGTGGACAAATGTTGTGTAGGCAGTGAGGTGGCAGGCTGGTGTGGTGAGGAGCAGACAGCAAGAAATAACAACAATATTCAACCAGATTTGGAGCAGACACACTGTATCCTGAAGCTGAGCCAATTTTGGTTTTGTGCATTCTTTGCCTCCTTTGTCCACTTGTTACTTTATGGTCATTTTGGGCTACGCTCTTCAGTTGTGGAGCTAATCTATGAAAACTTCTGGCCTAGAGCAACATGAGCAGAACTAAACAAAGAAAAGGCAAAAAATCTAAGTGAGGGAAAACTAGAATATCTTAGCCTCAGTGTCTAGAATTTGAGAATTAAATCACATTATCTTTGGCATCATCAAACAGCTTGTGTTTCCTCTCTTTTGCTACATCAGTTTGCATTAAAGCAAATGACCTTACATGGAAGCACTGTATTGATCTGTAATTTAAAGCACACACAAAAACTTCTGCAAACAGGTAGGGAAAGGGACAAATTTCCCTTACATAAAGAGAAATATTGCCTGTATAAAATGGTTGTGTATGATATTTCAGTTTTATAAAATTCCAGCACTAAAGACCTTCATGGTTTCTACCTTCATGGTCATACACAACTTTGTAATACATGATGGAAATGGGAAGACTAAATGTCTTCCTCAGTGCAGTTAATACAGGAAGATATTCACCTAACTCCAAAAAGATGAAGCTTTCTTTCTAAGCAACTAACTTAACAAAAGTCCCATAATGATGTCAGGAAAATCTGCACTGTCAAACTGGGTAATTACACTCTCATTTCAAATTAATTCTTTTAATTAAAGAAAAAGCTTTCCTTTATCTTCTTATTAGAACAGGACCTGTGCTGTATCACAGTTCCAAGTCCAAGGTTTTAATTATCTGACCAAAAAGAATAAAAGACAAAAAAAAATTTCAATACTGGTTTGAACTAAACCATTACAAGTCTGTCATGGGAAGTATACTAGCTTCAACTTTGAACAAAAAGACTGAAATAAAAGTAACATCTTTATGGTTTTTATTTTAAAACAGTGGTTTTTTGAATGAATAAGCACTTTAAGGGGATGAGTGAAATGATTTCACTTATGGACATAAAAAAATTAAAGAAAAGTCTTTGGTACCATTTCCAGAAATTCTCAAAATGTGGGGTTGCTCCTTTAAGAAAAAGCAATGGTGAGCCTGTTTTGAAGTTGTGCATGCAGAGGTTTAGGAGCACAAGGGAATTGATCCTTCCATCTGAAGATCTCAGACCTGTGATAATCCATCTTTTCCATGCAGTCAGAGTGAGAAATAGGCCATGGCTAGGCTGTGGGGGGCATGTAGCTTTGCTACTCATAGTTCAGCTTCTCATAGGCCTAAAAAGCCATCAGGAGGAAGCTGACTTGTGTGAAATGTCTGCAAAGCCCTCTAGTAAATATAGTTCTGCCTAGTCTCATAGCTGGTTCTAACAGGTATTTATCAGCAGAATACTGCACATGCTGTGATGGATTGTCTGGGCACTTTATTGTACAACGACATCAGCCCTGCCAGGGGGGTGCCTTATAGCACTGGGCAGCATGTACTAACAGAAACATCAAACTGAGTCTATGTTTCTGTGCCTCAGTAAAAATACATATGAAAACACATGGTTCATGTCTTTTAGACATTTGCAAAATGCAGGAAGGGTCATCTTTCATAAATTCAGTATACATTGGTACCTGATCTGAAAGAAATTCTATATTACTGAGATTGAAAATGTTTTGTGTAAGTATTTTGACCATCACATGATGAGCTAAAATATGACTATGGTAAGAAGAGGCATAAGAACTAAATAAAAAAGGTCTTTAGACTAAACTGGACCAAAAATTAATTTCTAAAAAGTAGAGGACTTAAGTTACAATATTGTTCTAAGTTATGGAAGATGTATGATACAAGGCACACTTCACTCTGATGATAAATGTTGGGCATTTAATCACATGGTAAGTTACAAGCAGCAATAGGATATCTGTGGTAAATGCCATATAATCGCAGGGTACATAAACAGTGATCCCTGCCTCCCAAGCCAAAGTGCAGCTTACAACATAATTATGTTTAGACTTAGTAAAAGTAATCATCAGATGTGGCTGGATTGTATTTGCCAAGGAACAGCCATTTAGGGTCTGCCCAAAGAAAACATGTTCATTCCTTTCAACATTACAAGCTGGTAAAGCATAACTGTAGCCCCATGTCTCATCACCCATCCAAAAGATAAAAGTTATATCAGGAAAGCTAGAAGTCTAGTCTTAATCTAAGGCAGAAAGCCTTAGACAGACATTAGCTGTAATGAGGATAAGGCTGTTTCATCATGCTTTGGTGGGGAACATCTGTCTGCAGCATAAGACCCAATAGGCTGCTCTTCACAGCAGATGACAGCTACAGAAGAGTGGTGACAGTTCTTTCCATGAGCATTTTAACCACTTCCTTTTGAATGAATAACAAAATGGAGAGTATGGATTAAACCACCAAGATGCAAGAAGAAAATCTTGCCTCCCATGAAATCCCAGGAAAAAAAATATAGTGATATTCACATTCTGTTTTTTTTAAGAAATAAAGTTCCTGAAAGATTAAATTCAGGCAGATGCAGAAACAAAACTGCTTTCAGCTACCACCTGCACCCAGAGTTGTTTTCATTGTTGCAGGTCATGAATGGCAGCAGAGGGAAAATGGAGAACCTATGAATTTTTTACTTCATTCAGTTTGAACAAAATAATGCAGGTTCTACTTATTTCCCCTGAGAGAGTGTAGACATATGGCTTGTCATCCTTCTCTCTGCTGTCATGACTCCATTAGGGAAATAATTATTACTTTTACTCTTGCACAAACTTTATTCTCCAGAAGCTGCTACTTTCACAAGTTGCCATCAGTATGGCAACTCACATCCCATTTTTGAGGAACATAATTACTTGTTCAGAGTACATGATCTCATTAGGTAAGGTGCACATACATCTTAATAGAGGGAAAAAATATTTTTTTGCTACAGGATTTGATGACCTTTGTCAAGAAACTAAGAAAAAGGCAGGAAGAAAAGATTTCAAATGTCCACCCTGAGAGTCCACCCTGATGACCTTTGTCAAGAAACTAAGAAAAGGCAGGAAGAAAAGATTTCAAATGTCCACCCTGAGTATACGCTTTGAGGCACTAAGACAACAAAGAAAATTTTCAAAGGTTAACATCGGTATTATTTATACTTTGACAATCTTCTCACAAAACTGCAGATCTGTCCTCTCTGATTTGGGGACTCAGTTGCAATGGCCAGTACTCAGTGATGACTACAATATTTTAAAATTCACTATAGACAGGAAAACACATAAAAATAATCATCATTTGTTACAAAACACAGAAATGTGTTTTGTAAGCAAGGAAGAACCAGCTTTTTACCCTCTGTTACTAATCGTGCTGAGTATATGGACAGCAAGTCATGGCTAGCAGTAACCAAGATTTTGTTACTGAGTCCAACTAAAGGCCTCCTGAAAGTTTGATTCATCTGGAAATGTAAAGAAGGGATAGCTAGTACAAAGGGTAGCGCAAACCTTTTAGTCACACAAGCATTTTATGAGACATTTCAGAAAATCAGGAACTTGGTAAGGGGTCAATCACTACAGCAGTGAGTAAAGAAGTTGTAATGATTCCTGACACAGCTAGAGCACAGCTTCCTGAGCTCAGTGACTGCTGGTGAGGAAGGCAAGACCACAAATGACCAAGAGCAGCAGAGTGACTTAGTTGCATTAACAGACCTACTACCATGTGTATCCTGATTTCTTTGTACGGTATCTGACAGAGAGACGTTTTGAAAAATAGAGTATCTTACAACTTCCTACATCAAGCAAAATGACAGAAGGAGGACTCCGAGTGTGAGATCCACTGGCATACAATGTGATAGAATAATATGTTTTATTGACAGAGGAAATAATGTTGGGACATATCTGATCAACAGGACTGATACATTGAGAAAGCCATCAAATCAAAGCCACTGTGATCACCCCTACATCTATTACTCACTGACAATACTGGACTAGAAAGCTGAGGGCTATCCTCTCCTGAACTGCACTGGTGCTTGTTGCCTCTTTTGCAGTAAGCTGTCTAGAGCAGAGTAGGTCAGCTTCCAACTGGTCATGTCAGCTCTTTCTTCTGTTAGCTCTTTTCTACTGTCAGCTCTTTTCCAAAGCACTTCATAAGATGCAAGTTCAACATGGAATTTAAAGAACACTTTTCTATCCCTAATTTCTCTATTCACTACCCATCCTCTTTTATTTGGAGATAAACCTTAACTACAACTTCTTACTCCCTGCACAAACTCAGTCATGCAGAATAGACAACATCTCAAAAGTATCGCTGCTGAGGATTTCTGCCAATGTTACTGATGTAACTAACATTGATTTTATCTGTGTGTGCTCAAATAAATAATGTATTATGTCAACTAAGCCCAGCAAAGCTCTTAGCACGAGGAAACTTGGTACAGGTGTACCTACCACAGGATGAATGTAATAACGTACAGATCCATGTAGGCACTGTTGCTTTTCCTTCTGCAGCAGGTAAAAGTGGAAAGAGGACTGCTCTGGTACTGCCCAAACTCAAGCAGTAGTCACCAGAGAACCATGTCTAGTTGCTTTCTCTGAAGCTGTTAAAATGATGGTTGGTATCAGAAGTGAAACCTTTCCTACCTTTTTGGGGAAACTACCTTGAAATCTCCATCACAGAACAGGACTGCCTGCCCTTTGTGTACAGTAGAGAGGGCTGGCACCAAAATAAAAGTCCAGCATGAGTTTATAACCTTAAAATTGGTTGTCACCAATCTGTCACTAATGATCTTCATGCCAGTCTTCTTGCCTCCAAGCTAGACTCACACTTTCCAACGGAAATTCAACTTCCAGTTCTTTATCTTGTTTAATAAACCCATCAAGGCGACATAAACTCACATCCTCATACAATGTCACATCCAGCCAAAGTGGTCCCCAACCACTTTACCTGTTTTCACATACCTTCTACCAAGGAACAGAAGATTAAGCCAGCAATAATACCAAAAAAATGCTTCATCACCCCACTTCACTGAACTGCAGTGTAAGCACTTCTGCTATCCCAGGATAGCTAGCAGGCAAGGTCAGCAGTGAGGGAAACTGTTTCTTTTCTTGACTGTGAAGGCTTATGTCAATTCAAAGTCTTCATGAATTCCCAGCCTTGTTATGAATTCAAAGTCTTCATGAATTCCCACAACTTGTTATGATCCATGTCACTTTGAAAATCTCTTGAGCTTTCAATTTCCACTTAAGACTCTCATTGGGCCAGCCTAATCCCTCTCAACCTTCTAAAATGTTTGGCCTAAGCTACATCTAACAAACTATTTAATTGCTGAAAGTGGAAAGAGCAAATCTGAGAGATTTCACTTCCTTTTAGTCAGTTCTAGGAAGATGACCTAATCTCCTCTTCCTGAAGTGAAATCACATGCCTACATGTCTAAGACAGATGAAAAACCTTTTCAACAATGACTGAAAGATGCTTCTGAAAACAGGAGAGACACAGGCTTTCTTGTTTGCAAAGACACAGATTCAGTGATGAGGCATGAGAAGGAAATCACATGTCATGAAAATTCTGAGCTTGAATGTCTAACATTCAAGGTCATTCAAGATCAACATGTTCAACATTCATTTACAGCTTCAAAATAAGCCAGTAAAAAGAAATTAAAATATTATTATAACAAGATACTTAAAACCACTCAACCAGAAAAGCTTCTCTATTGCAGAAAACATTGGTTCTTAAGAAACCATAACCTGACACTTTCTTTCAGCTTTTGAAAACTCCTTAAGCCTTACTAGGTTGAACACAATAGCTTATAAATTTGATTTAAATGAATGCCAAGCCATTTCTCAATAGAAAAAAAAGCAGACATGTCTCTAATTCTTATCACTTAACATAAACTATAGAAAGAGTAGAAGGACCAAGTGCCATTAAAAATATTATTGAAATAAGAGTGATGAATTCACAAGATGGAATCACAAAGAGAGAACTCAACTATTCAATTTATGTTAAATATAAAACCTAAATTATATTGTAGATTTTAAAACACTCAGGAAAATCATTTTTCATAAAATACATGCAAGTTATTTACAGTCAAAGCTATACAAAATCCAGTCCTTTTATGACAGTATGTAATGCCTCAGTTATTCTGCAAAAGCTGGAAACAAAAACAAATGAAAAGCCCTAAAGGGCTGAATACTCTACCCATTCCAGAGATGGGTTTTCTCATTTAGCAAATTATAAAAGTATCTAAGGGCCTGTGTCTGCAAAGGCTCGAAGGTCCCTCAGTACCTGTTGAGTTCAGTCAATATTTAGGGTGCTTACAGTGGACAAAAAGGCTAGTGGTTTTGACATGAAGTCCTGCTTTCCACTTATGAATTTTTTCTAACAAAGGGAATGCCTATCTCTATCTCCTACCAATATTATCATAGCACTGAAGTAGAATCTCAGCTACCACTTAGCCATACATGAAGTCCAAGTTCAAACTTCTACACACTTATTACCTTAAAAGATGGTGTAGATATCTGGGAACACCAAGTCAGGATCTTCAGCCCTAATGAGACATCCACACACAGTCCTCTTGGCAGTCAAGTATATCTTGCAGCACAAGTGGCTGAATGCCATGGACAGTGTTTCCCATTTTGCTGAACAGACTCTTAGAAAAACAGAATCCATCCAGGCCTAGGGACCTTTCTGCCTCAGGCTGCTTTCAGACCTTCCATCCAACTTCAAGAGAAAATTGTATTTACACCTCTGGCAAATGGAGATCATGCATTCACTTAGGCACAAGAGAGGAAATCTTTGCATGCTTGGCACTGGCTGCTCTCAGCATGTTTCCAGATTGCAGAGGAGGAAGGGGCCAGCTCTGAGGAGGGAATCCTATTGCAGAGGCTAAGAGGCTTTCATCCAAGAAGGCTAAATTAGGCACTCTGAATTACCTTTTTCATTTCATTGACTACATAAGTAAATATATGCCTTAATTGAAAGTGAGTTCCATCTCTCTTGCCCTGTTTCCCGTTTAATCTTCCCTTCTACATTTAGAAAGAGGAAAGATTTCATTGCACAAAGGCTATTGCTTCTTTAAAAATCACAATAACAATAATAATCTTTTGTCCAATACATTTAACTAAGTATTTATAATGCTCAGATCATATAACTACTTTTTAGGTAGAAAAATATATATTTTAAAAACCTTTTTTCTGTCATGTATATATTATTGTTAGCTAGAAAACAACACTATAATGCCACTGATATGTTTCTTATTTCTTAGTATTTATTGAAATGAGCAAGCAGAGAATATATTTAAAAGAATCAGTACAGAAAATCTGGTAAAAGGTGGCAGGCTATTTTGGGCAGTGGGATGGTGCTACCTCTCTTTCTAGAACAAAGTTGACAATTTTTTTTCCTTACTTCACCTCACTTTCTCAAGTTGTCTATTTTTATTTTTTTTTTGTACAGATGGCATTAATCACTCCATATGTAGATTTTACAGGTTTGTACATTTACTTCTACTACCATTGCTTTATTTTCTGATTCTGGTTCCCTTTGTTAATTTTTTTAAAACATGGGTGATTTTTGGGTAGATTGGGATGCTGGAACCCCACACAGAGAGTAAACAGTGGCATACCATTTCTACTAAAACATTACTTATTGACACATACTCTCTGCAGTACGATACTTCTCACTTCCAAAGTAGAGATGTGCAAACACATTTCTGTAGTGACAATGTAGTTTCAGCTACACTTAAGCCTTTATTTGGGAATGTGTCATTGGCATGGTTTTGCACATTTAATTTTCTTATAAGATATACACGTTGTACCCTTTCACTTAACCTGCAAATTAGTAAACTGGGAAAACTCATAGACTGTAGAATAAGTACCAGCATCAGGTAGTAGGAGCTCTTGGGTGAAATCCAAATTGAACTGCTGTGTGTCAATTTTATTTTTTATAAGTGCAGAGGACAAAATGTAACTACCACATAACGTGAATCATCCAAACTCAGGAATAGCTTTAGACATGATGGATGTGATCTTTAGAACAGCATCTGTCTTCACAGAGTACACACAAATCCTACTCTGATATTCCTGAGCTTCCATTGAGTTAGTAGTGTGAAACATAATTCACAATTTGTCCTTGCACATGTTAGGGAGAAAGTTCTAATGAAATCTTTTTTAATTGGTAAAAAATTTGGTTATAACTTGAGCACAATTTTTCCAGTTCTCCTAACAGTAATTAAACATGAAACAGGAAAACCCACCTCCCCTCACCCCTCCCCCCAAATAAACCCCAAAAAACTCCAACAAACCCAACTCTTCTTTCAAAAAATATCAACCAACCAAAACAAAACAAAAACAAAGCAACAAAAACAGACAAACAAACAAACAAAACCCCTAACCATACCCCCACCCCCAAGAAAAAAAAAAGCAGCTCAAATTTTGCTAGCTGTTACCACCGGTAAATATTTTGGTCTAAACTAGTGATTTATTTTCATAAGACACGATTATGTCTAAATTTTATATGGAAAGCTGAATTGCTCATATTGTGTTCATAGGGAGTCCTTGGCAAAATCTCCACATCCGTTGTAGACAGTTAGTAAAATTAAGCAAAATTGACTACACAGAAAGATCACAGCACAAAATATTTGGCTTATCTAATTCTTGGGCACAACTCTCTACTGGATCTGCGCCCTTTAATCTTATGCATAGTCAGTCAAACGTTTTCTGAATGAGATGCCAGAGGAAAAGCATTCAGCTGATTTTTGATACCTTAATAAAAGTTGGCAGGATTTACCAAAGTTCTTCCTGCTTTCTCTTCCTCTTACTGCTGATGAAGCAAGGAGTTTAAGATACCAATGTTGCAGATGATGTCCTTTGGTACTGCTCACTACTCAGTAGCATATATTGAATATTTCATCTTGACTTTTTACTGCTACTGATCTGCTTCTGCTCAGAGATAAATTTTCCCTTTACCATCAGTTCTCGGCACATTACAATTCAAAGCCTTTTTTCCCATCCTTAATCTGAGCAGTTCTTTCCTAAGGCACTTGCACTGGTCTTTGCAATCAAGTCCTCCCTTCTTTCTCAAGGCTTCATGTTTCCAATATTTTGTGTCTTTCCCCACTAAACAGGCTTTCTGTTGGCCAGGTTGGAATACCCTTCTGCAACTGACTCTCTGCAGGAATTTTAATAGTTTTTCTGAATTTCATTGCTTAGTTTTAAGTATTTATTTCTAACTGAGGGATTTTTTGTGAAAATATTAGGGCAAGGGATTCTGTACCTAACAGAATAACTCTTAATTTTAACAATAATCTGTGTTATTCAGCCGGCATACTTCACAGAATTTTTGGCAGTATAATAAAAAACTGACAAAAAGTATTCCTCAGCACCACAGAGATATGGAATTACTGGTGAGAGTTCGGTGAAAGGTGCTCCAGTGAGGACATTCCAAAGATGATTAGGGGGCTGTTTAGCCTAGAGAAAACAAGGCTTGAGGTTTTCCAGAGACTTTGGATTAATCATCTGTGGAGATATTCAAAAGCTCTGTGGCCACTGCTGTAGGCAATTGGCTGCATGTAGCCCTGCCTGGGAAAGGGGTTTGACTCAATAACCCCTAGAGGTCCCTTCCAACCTCAATGTCTCTGTACCTTGTGATACTTTCAGGTGTAAAAATAACCTTTTCTATGACTGACTGAAGGCAAATGCTTGCAAGACTATTACATGTATATTTTGTGACATACCCATTAATTTCCAGACTAATAAGAAAAAAGCTTTTTCTGCCTCAAAAAGCATAAATGAGCATTTTATAAATTCCCTTTCCAACCTCAGCAGTGTAATGAGACCAAATTTATATACTAGGAAACAGAATATTTAATGAGGATCAAAGTCATTAAAACACTAGCAGACCTGCTAAACTGGTCCAGTCATGGTCCTTTGTGTTTATTGCCTGGCTACTTAAGTTGTTATCACCTGCCCCATGGGGCAAAACAATTTAATTCTTAAATTGAACTGTTGGAGAAACTATAGTTATAAAATAGGGCAGCCTTACAGGATGAAATTAGAGTCATCCTTGAAAAACATTAAGCAACTGGCTGAATTAGACAAAATATCTGCAGTTTGCTGATAACTATACTGTTTTTGTACTGCTTCAAACTTTACCTGGAGGTGAGGCAGTGTTTAGATCACACCACAATGCTTTTATTGATTTTCTGCTGTGTTACCATGGAAACTTTTCCCACAAAAAATGCACATTGCCTTACAAATTTCTACAGTGTTCAATTTGGTGATGGGTTAAAGGAGGAGCCAAATCTAAATTCTCCTTCATTTTAATCATTTAGTTAACTGATATCAGTGCACTGAGTCCTAGTCAGTAATTTTTCTTATGGCTATTTTATTTTCTCAACCTTCTTGCAAGGTTGAGAAGTTTTCCATGGATATCAATCAACTCCTATAAATGAGATTCTTCTACTCAATGTCTCCTAAAGTTTCTTGCACTCACTCATTACAGAGGCAGCCTTTTATTTGTTTCTTCTTCAGATTTATTGCTGCAAAACCACTGGGCTATAACCTGCTTAAGGGTTGTGATACAAAATGGTTTTATAGGCTGGTGCTTTTAAATTATTCATTTTCTTGATGAGGTGAAAGGAAGAACGCTTCATGCATGTTGGCTTTCATGAAGTCAGTCAGGGAAGCAGTCAGGCTTTAGATCTTTATGGGAAGGACCAGTCAACATATGCTTAGAATAACTGTAATGAATGAGAGAAGTTTGGTTTATTTTAGATAAGTCAAAACAAATCACCTGAAAACTCCTGTGTTTATGAAAACAGTTTCATTCAGCTGTCCTCAGCTGATATTTTTTCCAAGCATGACATAATATATGATTAAGATTAAAATAATGGATTAGGCTGATAACATGAACAGTTTCTTTAGTGGTTAAAGAAGTTCCTGCCTATAGAAATTAGGTGGCACAAAGGGAAACAGGAATGTAATAGGTCCTTGTCTCCCATGACCACGATCTGACCTGCTTTACTGAATCTACAAGGGCTTCTACCCTCTGACTACAGCTGAACTGGAAGGTCAGATGAATATTTATGAAGCAGGGGTGCCTACAGGCAGCCCACGGTTTGCTGAATTCACATTGCAAAATTCTTTATCACATATAATTGAAACATATTAGTGAGTTTTCCTTGGTCCCTATTTTAAGTAAATTCTGTGTACTACCTCCCTAATATTACTGGAATTACTGAAAGCTTAAGTACCTAATTGCAAATTTTTTTGCAACTCATATTGTTCTCAATAGCTGTCCACCTAGATTATATACTTCAAATACACCAAAGGAATAATTATTTTAGGCAAGACTAATTTATGTTCCCTGCTTGGAGCATATGGTTGGATGCAGTGATCTCTGAAGGTCCTTCTCTATCTGATATGCTCAAAATCTCCGTGCTTATTTATATGGTTGTCCTGTGCAGAGTTCACAATCAGCAGTCCAGCTCTTTTTTTTTTTTCCTGAAGCATACCATAAACAGAATTACTGCACCATCCAGCAGCTTTCAGTGTCAGTTAATGATGACACACATAAGAGGAATAAACTGCACCACACATTGATTCCCCCTCTTGCCAAAGTCAATAGTGACTCTCCTAAAGATTTTGAGGACATGATGTTGCGTTTCAGCTAAAAGGTTGTTTCAACCTCTGTCTTAAAGTTTGAGAATATGCTGAAATATAGGCAGAAAGTGGCTCCTGAGTGGGAGCATTCTTCATAGAAGCCATATAGAGAAGAAGCCAAAGTAACAGCAAGAAGACAACAAAGTGAATAGAGACAGGAAGAGACAAACCAGGTTGAAGCTCTGAGGCTATCAATGGGACAAGATGTTAGAGATTAATGGAATAAGATCAAGAATGTATTCATTGATTCATTTTTATAAAATTAAAATTTAATGTGAAAAAATAAAGTATAAAAAGCAAGTAGAAGCCAGAGATACCCATGTTTAAATTCAAAAGAGAAAACAACATTTTTGAAAAGCTCTTGAATTGATCACTGCCTTTGCTCCTACTTCCAGACAGCAAAACCAACTAGACGTTCATGATCATGCAAAAGAAAATCTACAAGAAATTTCCTCAAAGAACACAAAGAGACTAAAAGATGCAACTAAAAGTCAGAATTATTATTGGAAAAGGCATAGAAGACAAAATAATATTTCAATAGAAAACTCAGAAAATTTCCATAATGGTTTTATGACTTGTGGAAATCTGGTAACATGATTTTCTGTCTAGTCATACAATAATCATTATAAATCTCTTAAAAATGGATTTATACGTCTGATTACCATGACTTTGGAGCAGTTTAAACAAGTAATTTACATTTTTCATTATCCTGATGTCACATAAACAGATACATACAAAGATATGCATGATTAGACACATTTCCCCATATTCTGAGAAATTGTTGTATTTTATGATTTTTTTTTTTCCTTTTTCTTTCCCTCTGGCAAAAATTAACCAGATCAATAAAATTATTTTTGAATTTTATCATGGCCACAGGTCACACTTCAATACTGTGCTGAACACAGGAATTCCTGTAAGCTATGTCTGGACACAGGCTATCTGTTGGAATCAGCTTATTGCCTCTTTCCACACAGGATGGTCATTCAGTATTAAGGCCAGGCAGACTTCTCAGGACACACTGAACCCACACAGATCATCATCTTTAGGAAGAAAATGAAACTTCTTTTTTTTTTTTTTTTGGTACCAACCCACAAGAGATCCTAGCTGAACTGACTGAGGGTTTCATACTGGCTTGCCCATGAGAATGAGGTTTCACCAAGTTAAAAAGTTAGGCAAATTTCTGTCATGCCAGGATTTATCTCACTACTCCAAAATATGAGACCAAAGAAGGCATGGTAATACTTATATGCATAGAAAGATGTGAGGCCAAAATATTTGTCTTTTGGTTGACCTCTTGAGTCATAATTATAAGTCATATTTTTAAGTGCACAGGTCCAGTTGGTTGGAAGCTAGGGAAATTAGTTTAAAGATAGTCTTCCTGCCTCAAAAAAAAACCCCAAAACAAATCCAAAACCAAAAAAACCCAAAAAAAAAAAAGGAAAGGAAAAGAAAAGAGAAGAAAAGAAAAGAAAGGAAAAGAAAAGAAAAGAAAAGAAAAGAAAAGAAAAGAAAAGAAAAGAAAAGAAAAGAAAAGAAAAGAAAAGAAAAGAAAAGAAAAGAAAAGAAAGAAAAATTCCGAAGCGTACTGAAGGAATGACATTAGATTATTTAAAGTCAAAATGTTAATAGCAGTGCTAGTTTGCCACAGAAAATTGTGATGAGATGACGAGATCTCTGTATATCTGTTCAAAATGCACTCTCTTTCTGCTGCTCCTTACATAGCAGCTTCTTCTAGTACCTTGTTATCTTGCGAGCCCACCTGCTCCACATTGCTGTCCAATAAATACATTTTCAGTGCCTGCTGGCTTACAGAACAAGCTGACTGCCTGCTAAACAGCGTCTTTCCACGCTGTCCCAGTTTTACATTAATGCATTGAGATGACAAAGTTTTTTGCCAGAATACCAGAATGGACAGGTTAATTGCTGTGACACAACCACTGCTCTCCTTCACAGCGGCCGCTCTGGTGCGGTGCAATTAATGGGCTCATTAATCAGACAGTAACGCATTAAAGTGCTCCAATGAGCTGTCCACCAACACTGTGCTGTGCTTGCTCTACAGTGGGCAAAGCAGCTGATTTGTCCAGGGGAGTCAACTCCTACTGAGGGTAAAGATCCAGCAGTGCTGGAGAGCCCAGAGAAGCCAGTATGCACCAGCAAAAATACACCTATGGAGCCTACGGATCCATCCAACTATCTGTCACATGGATGGCACCATCAATAGGGGAGAAGTCATTTTAGAAATTTCTCAAAGTTGGACAATGCCTTGATAATTCTAGGCCTTTGGTAGCAAAAGACAGTAGCTCTGCATTTTAAAGCTGGAGTCCTCAGTCCTTCTTCCTGTATCTAAACCACTGTACTAGTTTTTCCGAAAAAAAAAAAAACCAAACCTATTTTTGGACTGTGAAAAAGATGAAGAATGTTTTTAATACAGCTGACAGTCATCTATGGTTATTGGCTTTGCAAGACCAAGAAGTGTCTCTATTAGAAGACGAATTCATGTGCCCATGTTAACAAGACCACACTTCCCAAGCCACCATGAAAGGGACAGAAGCTACAACTCATCCCCAATTTCAGAGATCCTCATCTAAAGGAGAAAGGCTGAAACAGCCTTTCTCATGGAACAGTTTTCTAGAAGAGGCAAACAGCAGAATCTGAGTGACCCAAGAGGAACTGCAAGTTCATAATGCTGCTTAGATTTCATTTCACATGGAAACATCCAGAAGCAGAACTAGGAAAAACCTACATGACTGTGGCATCCTGATAATTTGACTACAAGGTAAAAATACAAAACTGTAAATATACCAGAAAAAAACAGACATATAAATAGGAACCACTGAATAAAAAACATGCCTGATTAGTTTTCAAATATTTGATAAGTTTAAAGTGCTTTTGTGAGTGGAACTGACCTTTAATATATATAATAGTGACTGCCAAAATGACTACATTTAAAAGAAAACAAAATGTCAACAGTGTTATACTTCAAAACAATTATATTTCAACCTCAGAAATTTTTAAGAATATTCTTGACTGCCTAGCCAGTACTTAATTTTTTCTTGGATGATAAATATTTTCAACACCTGTGAAAAGATCACATGAGATTCTTGATAGTTCATATTCTTCCTCTCTCCCTAGTCTTAACAAGCATATGCAATAGAAATAGGTTAAGTTTCCGAACATATACAGGAAAGTCTCCAAACCAGAGACCTCCCCTTGCATGGATTTTAAAATATATATTTTCTTTTGTGGATAAAGGACACTAAACTAATATTTGTCTACTTTTAAAAAATATTATTATTTCACAGTAAACCAAATACATACAATTTACCAGTGAAAATGTACATTTTACCATTCTTTTCTGGTCTGCATAAAACGTGATTAAATCTAGTGGAATAATTGAAAATTGCACTGTCAGTCTCACTCTTTTAAGATGTGTATTATGGATCAATATTATTTGTGCCCCATTTGTGTTTTAAGCAAAATTGTGTTTTCTCAATAAATTCCAGTGATAATAAAATAAACCAAACACAGCTAGCAGTGAAAACAGCATTTAAATGACCTCAACTATACCTTCCAAATGCCCAAATGCCCAGAGCATATTTGCTTAGAATTGGTTGAGTTCCTCTTCATGTAGAGTAAAACCAGCTGAATGCCTCATAAAAACCTGTTCTGTTCCCTCCCCCCACAAAGAAATAGATGAAAAATTGAATTTATAAAAAATGGAACAAATGTATTTTGCAATTGGCAATCTAGAGCTAGATTTTAAAGTGCCATGAATTCTGAGAAGTACCAGAGAATGCAAGCGGCTCCACCAAATTTTTTCACTATTTTTTGAGTGAAAACATAAGAAGTAATGTCAAATATTATTCCTTGGACATTTTCACAGCTGAATGCACAACTTTCTCGTCTCTGTGTTATCAGAAGTCCATGTTCATACTAGGAGTTGGAATTAACAAATAAAATTGTTATAAATGCCACAGCTGAAAAAGCACAAAAAAAAGAGGAAGTATTTGTAAAAATTCAGAAAACTCTTCTTAAAGAGAAATGTTCATGTAGTGAATCAATCTGCTGGCTGGATGCTTATGGGCAGTGCAGGCATATGTCCTCCAAAGTAAAAAATAATTAATCTTTCACATCACTTTTTAAAAGAAACCAATAAATTAGCATGATGACTAAGCTTTTTGTTTTGACTTGCTTCAAAACAGGCCTGAAGATTTTTTTTCTTTGCTGAAAATGTGGACATAATTTTTATCATTGAGGTAAGCAACACCATTGCTGTGATACCTTGCTCTGACACTTGGAAATAGATACAGCTCATAGCTGTTAAAGTGGACAAAAGGCAGCAGTAGGCACAGGTAGGTGAGCATTATTCAGATAGGAAATGGTATAAAATTCACACAGCAATTGCTCTGAGTTGATCATGAAGGAGGCTCAAAAGGCTCTGGGTCTAATGGCTTACAGTGTCCTTCTTAGGGGATAAATTCAGGTTGTCAACTAAGAGAATTTTTCCCTTAAAATATTGGTTCTGATGCAATTGCAAGAGAGGTAGAAATCAGGGGGTAGGGATCCTAAAGTAAAATTCACTCATATCTGTATGACCATCCAATAACACTACATAGAAATCTACTTGAAAGAAAGAAAACATTTATTTTAGTGTATAGGATCGAAAGAGATGGAGCTTAAAACTCTTACTCAATGCTCCATAGATCTTTTTATTCCATTATATTTCATGTCTCCTACACATTAGGCAGAAAATCAAAGCAGAACATAAACTGCAGTAAAAAAGACTTTTATTGCCCTATTAAGTCATTGCCAAATAACCCCTTATTTTATTTGGCGTCACTTGCATCTAACAAGTGAGATATATGAAATCACACATTTACTGTCATTCAGCTCAGGGTTTAACAATATTGTAGCTAGCATCCTTCAATTAACAAGTTATTAAATTAATAAACATTTATTTCTTTGACAAATGGTAAGTTTTAGCAAGCCTGTTAAGCCCTTGGAATCTTAAAACAGTCACCAGTCATGCTCTCTTCAACAGCCTTTAGACTCTCTCTGCTCTCAGATGTGCAGGCACGTACCAGACTGCCACGTGTGGCAGCTTGAAGTCAAAAAGTCACCATTTCTACTTGAGCAAATAGCTACAAAAAGTTTTTCTAGGTAAGCAGCCCCAGGCATCATGGGTCATGATGCAGGTTGTAGAGTCTGGCTTTCCTTTTTTCAGGCTGGTTAAAAGCAGAGGTACAGGCTACACTTCTTCATGCACAAGTTTTGCAGAACAGTAATGGGTGAAGATAAAACACTTCTAACAAGACTTTCAGGGCAGTCCTTGACTGAGAGTTTATCAATGATGTCTCTGGCAAGACAAGGCAATGTTGAACCCACAAACACTTGAAGGAGAGACAGGATTTGCACTGATGGCCCTTTATGGAGAGGTCTATGCCCTATTTGTCCCCTTCTTAAGACTTGAGGCCTGCACTGGTGAGTGAGGCAGGGTAAGAATCCCATGCTAGTGATTCTGGCTACCTTATCATTTCCTGGAAAGACCCTAGAGAGACACATCAACAAGCTGCTTTTTCAGGTGGATGTAGCATCACAGACAAAATGACACAAAAAACATGTGAAATTGTTACAATATTGTAGCCTAGTGGTAGTAGTAGTTCTAAAATAAAAATCCTGTCTAGAATAGTTACTGCAAGGGATTGGAGCATGAAGAAGCTCCTAAAAGTAAATGGAACTAAAACACATGAAAACAAATGTAGTTTTGAGGTAAGCTTTCTATGAAAACAACAAAAATCTCTTTTTTATTTTTATAGTTTTTCCTGACATGATTTGTCATTAAGTTTATGAGAACAAAAATTATCACTTTTTTGTGAACAAAATTATCACTTTAAGCCATGGCAAAGAAAACCTCCATAAACCTCTGGCAAACTCTTTCCCATGATTTTAGAAGAAATTTAGGCATAAATGCTTCTTTCTGCTGCTCACACCTGGAACCATCTCCTCAGCAACAGGCATATGCATGAAAAAGCTTGAAGACTGGGGATGTCACAGCCCAGTGACAACATTGACAGAAGGAAGGGAATAGGGTGTGAATGCAGCCAAGGCCAAGATGGTAAGGAGGAGAAAGAAGCAAGTGAAAAAATTAAAGTCTCAATTGAAAACTGACAAAGATCCATGTGAATCTATTTATTTCAATGGCTTTGGTTGCAGAAAACAGATATGAATCTGAGCAATTTGCAAGGGTAATGAATTTAGCAAGGACTGGCTTGAGACAGGGAGGTTGCCAAGGAAGGAATGATGACATAATGAAGAGGCTGGCAACGGGCAACTGATTTTTCATAATGTGGCTCAGACAACACTTGCATGCATTTTATTTTCCAACTGTTGACCATGCAAAACACGTAGCAGCATTTGCTTTTCTAAAGACTCTCCAGGAGTCAGGGATGGAAAGACATGGACAGTCATCATATGAAATTGCAGTACAGTAAAGAGATAAGAAAATCTGTACTCCCTGTACTGTCAGAGATGCAAAAGAAATTCCATGTGCAGATTTTACATGACAGATCCCAAGTAGTGAAATTAGAATACTTTATCTGAAATAATGAATACAAAAAACCTTACATAGATTTATTCATGTGCTTTTCATTCTTCAACAGTTAGAGATACAGACAGGAAATGGCAATTATGGGTGGTTTGTGGCTTTGGATACAACAATGCAGAAACTCAATAGCCAGAATATATTTACTTTTAAATATTTACTTTTTAAACAATGCTGCTAGTGACATGTAAAACTAAGTAACTAAATAGCCTCTTAATGTGAGCCTGTGTCATCAGTAGGATGGTTACAGTACGATGGTTCTCTGTTGCTGCCTTCTTTTAGCTCACACAAAACATTTCTGGCTTCCTCATCGGTGAGGGCTTGCACTGGGTCTCTGTGGCATGATCTGGGGCCATTTTAGGATCCAATTTACTTTGTTAATTATATTTCTCCAGCAATAATTTCAGTGTTCACTTTTAAATCCTTCATTGATTTTAATTAATCCTGTGTAAGCTTCCAAACTTTTCTTTTAGATAACAACAAGCTGCTTATAGCACAACAACCAGAAATTCCACACTTACTAATGCAGCTGGAAATCAAATGTACTGTCACTTGCTATAATTGCTCTGGATATACTGCAAGTGGCCCAAAAAATGGGTAAGTCTGAAGCAAAATAGAGGGGCAAGAAATCTTGTTTTCCAAAATATGACAAGTTGCAAATTAGAACATTGTTTTGAGACTTTAGATTTCTATTTTTCTTGCAACTTGTTTTTGTTATCAATTAATTTTTTGGATGATGGAACTATACCACATATTGATACATTACATTAAAGATACTAGAGCTACTAGATGCAACACAGATTAAATAACAAAGGTAATATAGAATAAATGCCTAACTGTTGTACTAACATTGCACTAAACACCTTGATATACATCATCCTGTGAACTGCTGGAATAATGTTTAAGGTAATAAAATGCACAGCATAAAAATGGAGTCAGATCTCTTCACTGATAGAACAAAAAATTATTGACTGGATGGGACTCTTACCTATAGCTTTAAAAACATCACTTAGGTGAACTGATATTTTAGCTGATGAGTACTTCCAAATATAATATTTCTAATATCTTTTCCTGACAGAATTAAAAGTACGTTATCTACACAGGCAAAACCCTTGCCTGTATCACTCTCTTCTTGCACCTAATGCTACCTATGCAGAGGGGAAAAACCCAACTAAACATATTTCGACACCTTTCCCTTTGAGTGCTGCTCTGCTACAATTCATAAACATTCTCCACTACTTCAGAGAGGAGCAGGGGTGAGTTGCTGATTCCTTCCATTGCAGAGCATGTTTTAACAGAGCACAGAATCACTAGGTTGGAAGAGACCTTTAAAATCATTGAGTCCAACCATGCCCTAACACCTCAACTAAACCATGGCACCGAGTGCCACATCCAGTCTTTTTTTAAACGCATCCAGGGATGATGACTCCACCCCTCCCCAGGCAGACCATTCCAGAACTTTATCACCCTTCCTGTAAAAAACTTTTTCCTAATGTCCAACCTATATTTCCCTTGGCACAGCTTAAGACTGTGTCCCCTTGTTCTGTCAGTTGCTGCCTGGACCATTCCAGGTCTCTCTGCAGAGTCCTCCCACCTTTCAACAGATCAACACACGCTCCCAGGTTAGTGTCATCTGCAAATTTACTGATGAAAGACTCAATCCCCTCATCCATGTCATCAATAAAAATATCAAACAGAGCTGGCCCCAGCACAGACCCCTGAGGGACTCCACTGGTGACAGGCCCCAGCTGGATACAGCACTATTTACCACCACTCTCTGGGCTGGCCATCCAGCCAGTTCCTAACCCAGCACAGAGTGCTCCTGCCCAAGCCGTGGGCTGCAGCTTTCCCAGGAGTGTGCTGTGGGAGACAGTGCCAAAGGCCTTGCTGAAGTCCAGGTACACAACATCTACAGCCTTTCCTACATCCACCAGGAGGGTCACCTGGTCATAAAGGAGATCAGGTTGGTAAAACACGACCTACCCCTCCTAAACCCCTGCTGACTGGGTCTGATACCCTGGCCATCCTGTAAGTGCTGCTTGATGACACTTAAGATAAACTGCTCCATAACCTTATGGAGTACTGAGGTCAGGCTAACTGCCTATAGTTACCAGGATCCTCCTTCCCACCCATTTTGTGAATGGGTGTCACACTGGCCAGCTTTCAGTCATCTGGAACCTCACCAGAGAGCCAGGGCTGTTGGTAAATGATGGAGAACAGCTTTACAGGATAGATCCCATCTGGGCCCATAGATTTATAAATATCCAAGTGGCACAGCAGTTCTCTGACTGCCTCCTCCTGGATAACAGGGGGACCATTCTGCTCCCTGGCACCATCTGCCAACCCAGGAGGACAGTTGTCCTGAGGACAAGCTGTCTTCCCACTAGAGAGTGAGGCAAAAAAGGTGTTAAGCACTTTCACCTTCTCCTCACCTGCAGTTCCCTTCTGCATCGAGCAGAGAGTGAAGGTTGGTCTTACCCTTCCTTTTGCCATTAATATAATTGCAAAAACATTTTTTATTATCCTTCACAAAAGTTGCCCTCAAGATCTCTGTTTTGAAGCACGCCCACCCTTTCTGCCCTTAGCAGAGAGATGGGGCCCATCCAGTTCTAGATGCTGTAAAAGTTGCCCCATGATCAAAGAACCCAAAATTCTGCTGATGATACCAACCCTTGAGCCACTTGATGATGTGAGCTCTCCTACTCCTTTCATTATTTTTCTCTGCCATCAAAGACACTAAGCAGAACACAACCTGAGCTCCTGCCCTATCAACCACTTGATCCAGTGCCCTCAAGTCCCTTTTACTTGCCCTGATGCTTCTCTTTTCAATCTCATTGCTGCCAGCCTGGAGTATCAGCAGTGGGCAATAATCAGAGGGCTGAATCAGCCCAGGGAGTCTCTCAGTGATATCCTGGGCCCCAGGGAGGCAGCAGACCTCTCTGTGGGGTGGGTCTGGTTGACATATGGGGCCCTCTGTTCCCTCAGAAGGGAGTCACCCACTATGCCCTTCTTTTCTTTTTAATGTCAGAGGTGGTTGATCCCTCTGACAGATGAAGTGTAATTGGGAGGCTCACTGGGCAGATAATTTTCTTCTATGTCTTCTGGCTGACCCTCTGGATTCAGAGGCTCATACCTATTCTGAAGTGGCACTGGGTAGGTGAAGGGGGTTGGGAGGAGTTTTTATTACCTCCCTGAGTAGGGACCCATTTCCATTCCCCTTCATCCACCAGGTGTTCTCCTATTGCCTGACAGTGGGAAGTGTGGGAGTCCTCTGAATCCTGGTGGGCCCCACTTCGAGGATGGAAGGGCAAAACTCCACCAATCTATTTCCCTTTCACTTTCCCTAATATACCTTAGTCTTTCAGCTTCCTCCCTAGGCTCGGCCACCAGCGAAAGGAGATCATTCACCTGCTCACACTGCAGGCAGGCTTCTTCTCCAGTGCCCCCAAGAACAACTCATAAGCTCAAACACTCTGCACAGAAAGGGGTCTGGACAGATCCTGGATCCTTTTTTGGAGGGTTCTATTTGGCTACATACACCTTTACCAACTGCAGGTTTTGATCATGTAGAAACCATTACTAACAAAAATCCCCAAAACCAACCAACAGAAACACAACAAACTAAAAACCCCTCTAGCAGGAGGAGACCTGCAACCCTGCCCGCGCGAACTGCCACGCAAACTGCCCTGCCATGCCTGCAGACACGTGCCACGCCCTCAGAGACGTGCCACGCCCTCAGAGATGTGCCACACCCTCAGAGATGCGCCACACCCCTGTTTGCCCACTCCTGTTTGCCCTGCTCCCCAGAGCCCTCTTTTAATCACCCACTGCCGGCCGCAGGAAAGCCCCTCCCTGCGCAGCTAATGAGAATGAGGAACCAACCTGCTCAATGCTCTTTTAATCACCTGCCACTCACAGAAATGGAGAGCTGCCCTGATATGAGGTAGAGCCAATCAGGGAAGCATCCTGTGGCAATCTAAGGAGATTTACAGCTCACTTTGATAGCAATAAAATTTCTGGGAACACTTGTCTTTACAGTCATTTCTTAATGAAGCCAAATGATCAGTCAGTGCGGGTGCCTAGATTTCAGCAGAAATATGAGGAACAATATGAATTTTGTAAGTATTCTAGGAACAAGAACACAAATGTATGGCATTTACAGACATGGAGGATAACACGCTAAGGAGAACGAAGCCCTCAGTTTCCCTGGCTATTACAAGTAAATAAATTTTTCTTGGTGCTATGGGGTACTAGGTAGCAATAGCACCACACAATACAAAGGATTTAGATTTTTATAATTCAAAGTTATAAAACTGCATTTACAGCTGCCTGATTTGAGATGTAAAATAGGTTTCCCTTAAAAGTTCAAGGAAAAGAGACTTCATTAAGATGCATATGGGACCAAGTGACTGAAAAGATTTTACTACCCCTTGGCAATAATATTGTTATTAGTAGGAATTCAACACATTAAAAGGAACCTAAACCCAAACACTAAGAAAACCAGGAAAAAGAACTTTTGCCAAAGTCAGAAATAATTTTTTTCAGAAAGGAAAACTTTTCATAATATTTGGACAGTATTCAAACTAAGACACACCTCTTATTAGAAATATTTTAACCTATAGCAGTCCTTATGTTTAATAATTAATATTAACTCTGAGCTGGATTTTTAATGCAATTCCAAGCCTAAATAGTCTGTAAATACTCTATGCTTGGAAATATTTAAATTTTGAAAAATTTTGTAATCAAATATTATCATGATCTTAATTTTGGCTTTAGGAAACAGATATATCCAAGTACTATTTTACAAATCTTAGAAGATTTATGAACTGACCACATTTCATTTGATGTAGGAATTCCACACTTATGCATAATTTTTATGCACTGCTGCCTTACAGCATCAAAAGGTGTGTTTCCCACTTTTAATCAGGAATTTCTTTTAATTAGAAGCTATAGGCAGAAATGTATTGAAGCTTTTTTTTTTAACTTATAAGCATGTACCAAACCAAAGAAACATTATATTTTGTAGTACCTGGAGAAAATAAAGATTTGTCAAGCATTAGAAATCTTCACTATGATGCAATAGCATAATTTATTGAGACATTGAATGCTACTGTAAAAGCTTAATAAAAAATTGTACTATAAAAAGTTATGGATCCATTTTAGACATAGCCTATACCTAACAAATTCCCAGTGTTCAGTGGAATGGTTTTCAGCTACCCCGAAGGCTCTTTGCCATAACATTAAGTCATTTAGTTTATTATTATTTTCTGCAAAATTATTCAGTTTTATTTAATGCTTATTTGGTATTACATGTGGACAAATGCTTTGCCTAGTTATCTGTTATTCTATGAAACAGAGTCTTAAAAAACCATAAATATGGTAATTTTAAGCCTTTACTACTTCACTACCAATACTGTCCATAATCATCACAAAGTCAGCAAATGCCTTAATGTATGATGATCAGGGAAATGTCAAGGCCTATGGAATGCTTTTTTTCCCCTAAAGCTTATAATTCTCTTTGCCCTAAGTGCTTCTGATCCAATTTGTAAAGATAAAGCATAAGGGTGGGAATGGAAAGGGTTGTAAGTGTTCACCAAGAAAAGGTCGGCAAAGCAGAGTTTCCAGGGAGGGGTTAGTCCCTTACAAAGATAGGACGGGTATTCCCAGGACACTTGACACAGGAATGACAGACAAAGAAAGCCTTACAGGGAGAAAAAATTTTGGTACAACTGGATGGCAATAGAAGACATCAGAAAAAGACGAGGTAAATAAGGCAATTATGTGAGCTAGTCAACAACCAGACCTCCACAGTCCCTTCAGAGTGACCTGCCCACTGGTGATGACAAGTGTAATCCCCTGTAACAGACACAAACTAATCTGAGGCACTGATTTTGGCTAGTCACACTGTGTTTCACTCTGTTTTGTATCACCTTTGCCATTCAACAGATGTTGCCCATTGGGCAATTCGCATTGTCAAAGAGCTCTTCATTAAGTGATGAGCACATCTCCCGCTGGCTCCTGTGCTGAAAGGTTCAGAGAAGCAGGAACAGCCAGAAAAACCTTGCTGAAATTTCTGACAGACTCCAATAAAACATTCCACTCAGGACACTGATAATTCAAAGATACAGGTAAATTTCACTCTACCTACCCACTGGTTTGGAAATTTAAGAAAAAAAATGCATGAGATGCAGAGAAAAAAATTAATTAGCATAGAATTTCTGCAGGCTGCAAATGAACAACCATCCTCACCCTTAACAAGCTCAGGTCCTGACCCCATGGTCCCTTCTCTTTCTGTAGCACCACCACCTAGGTGGACAAATTTCCCTCCTGCTCAGAGGTATTGCCCAGAGGTATTGCCAACACAGAACGATAGGGCTGAGACAGTGCAACACAGGCTTCATTCCTTCCCCACAGCATACTCTCTCTCTATCATTGATCCCTTTTCCTTGAAAGCACTGCAAAATGTGATGGAAATTGTATTAGAATTCTCCACACTTAACTACTTATTTTTCATATCCCTCCTTGCTACATTAAAAATAGTAAAATTGAACAGAATTCCATAACGATATATACACATTCAATGTCCAGAAGAAAACTCAAATTGTTATCTCTGTATAGAACTTCAGCTTTTAAGTAGCTAACCAACTAGCTTGCTAACCAGAGATATTTTGCCTTTGGTACTTTCCCACAAGCCATATGTACACTCAAAAAGAATTTGATACTGAAATAAATGTGATTCTGCATGAGAATGAAAGATTACTTTGAATCAGTTGTCCCAACTAGTCAGGGTTTAGGAGCCATGCTCAGGTACCTCACAGCTGCTCCTCAGTGCAAGATCCAATAACATCAGGTTTCAGCAGAAAAATTCGTTCAGTATTTTCAATGCTTGTGTTCTTATTTTGTGTCAATAGAACACAGTACTGCTGTAATTCTGATGAAAATCTGCGTGAATCTTGGATGTACAAAAATCTCTTTCTTCCATAAATACAAGTATTTTTAAGCATGAGATCTGACCTTAGGAAGAAATAATCATACAGAGAGTTTTTGATTTCTGTTTTAGAAAATTATCAACTCTGATTTGATTACACTGGAATTCACTGCTAGGATGGCTTTTTATTTCTTTGCTTGGTACTCCTTCAATAGACAGTGGTAGAAATGCTCAGGCAGCATCCTCAGAATTATTTCAGACAATTCCTCCATATGGAATATTCCTCTAGTGAAAGATACCTCACAAAAATTTAATACAATGTTTAAAAATTCAGCTGCTTGCTTCAACTTCAGCAATTTGCTATTACACAGGATAAATGGACATTTCTGGAGCCTTCTTCATGCTAGCTGGCAAAATGTCTCAATATTCAGCATTGTAAATCTAAAAATGTAACCACCTAGTCACTTCAATTTCTACTGTTATTGTTATGCTTTCTTAATTCTGGGCAGTGCAAGGCCTTTCCTTCTCCGTGCAATACCTCAGAGAAATTTAATGTCAACAAAAAATACCATAATAAAACCCCACCTAAATAACTTACAGTATCTGATATAAAATTGCACTAAAAAATAGAGACTGATAAACAAAACAAACAAAAAAATCCCCACAGAGAATAAACAAGAGGGGCTTACTACAATGAACATGGAAAATGAATACAGCCAGTAATGAAGTTTGCAGCATGTTGAGTAGGATGGGGGGCACAGAGCTTCAAGGATGCCCTTGAGAAGGGTTATGGTACTACATGGAGAGATGCATCACAAGAGGGGCTTTTCCCAGCTCCACTGAGCTCTGTGAGGGATGTCAGTGACTGGCAACAAGCAGACTTCATATACTCAGCTCCTGGCATACATAACCTGACTCACTATCTCACAAGTTTTTTCTTTTTACAAAATTACCCCAGTTTTGGCCTGTAGGCTACAAACTTTAGAAAGCTTCACAAAAAGCAAAATTCACCTTGTTTGAGGACTATCTATAGGAATGTGGGCAGAGACATGTCTGTATAGTAAAGAACCAATTACTAATCTTTTCAATAATTATTTCAATTCTAATATATAATTTATATAATCATATATAGCCTTTTCAAATACAAACTAAGAAAACAGTGGATAAAACCCTCAATTTTTTTTCACTACCCATTCTTCCTTTTCTTAGTTGAACAAAATCAGGTCATCAAAACTATTCAGAAGAGGAAATAAATACTGGCCAAAGAGAAAAAAAAGTTGAGTCTTAAACCATAGTGATTCCAAAATCATCCTAAGCAATTTGGGAGCCCTACTATGCCACAGTGCACACTCCATGAAGAATGGCAGAAACCATTGGCATTGATGTTTTTATTGTGACAGGGATTTATTGTGCCATTGTCCTCGACTTCCCTTTTAAGAAGGCTATTCAATTTATGATTTGTATGTAAAAAACAGTTTTTAGTGTTGTCCTTAGCATAATTAATAATATCCTGCTCTCCAGGAAGTGGACATCTGTCATGTGGGAGTTCTGTACACACAAACTTTGTCATTCTTTTGATGTGAGAATAACCTCTGGAGGTATTCCAGGTCTCTAACAATAGTAATGCCATTGTAAAATCTTGGTTACCAAGAAATAGCAGACCACAGAGTATATGAAGCACGTGGAACACATATTCATCTTCTGTTATCATAAATCAGTGGTGGTGAAGTGTGATGCTTGGCCTAGCAACAAAATTTGCAAATATATCTGAATTAAAACACTTTTAGAGAGTTAGTACAGAAATAAGCCTTTTTTTTTCCTGCTAGATGAGTTTAGGAGCCTTATAGTTGTAGTAAAGGTTCCATCCTGGACTGACAGAATCACTTACAGCTACTGAACTTTATCAAGATAACATTTTAAAATCTATTATTAACTAGATTTTTTTCATGCTTAATTTTGAGGTGGAAAAATCATGGAAATGTCAATGAAAGACAGAAATATCTCTGTGTTAATGTTAATGGTTTACATTAAAAGGACTGATTTTAAAGTCATATTTAGCTTGACAACAATCCATAAATCTATTTACAGCAATAATATTTTATTTAGTCCAAATGGAGCAAAAAGAAAAGCATAATTATCAGCCAGTGTTCCAATAATAGCAAGAGAAAAGAATCCTGCAGAGCCACAGTAATTTCTGTATTCTGACTTTTTTTAAAAAAAGAAAACAAATGACAAAAGCACTTAAATTCCTCATTTACTCAGTATCAAAAAGAAAAAAATATGTACCTCACAAATTGCTCCTACACAGTTCACCACATGAGATTAACTTTCCTTCCAAGACTTTTGGGTCTGATGGAGAAACTGGTCAGAGCAGTATAATAGTGAAAGTGGTAAAAGTAGTAAAAATCCAGATATTTTAAATTCCATTAAATGAGAAGGCTCAGCAGAATGACCACACCAAAAAATTACTTGAAGAGAGTGAACTTTGTGAAATTTTAAGGAACCAAGGGCAGCAGTAAGAATAAGGGGACATTTAGAGGATGAACCCTGTCCCTACCACTGCTGTTTTAGTTTTGCAGGATCTATCCCATATTTTCATGCTACACAAATCACATGCTGATTTTGGCAACCCATCAAAAGCAACTTCTCTAATAAAGAATACAAAACTAGGCATTGATGATCAAGCACCAAAATGAAACAAACAGCATAGCAGAACGGAAATACCAAAATCAGTGGTTCTTGGCTCATCATATCCAAATCAGCATCAAAATGTTATTGCTGATCAAGAAGAGAAAACTGATACTGAAGTCACTTCATAATTCTGTATCCTTTTTTTTATCATTCTACTGCAAATCACTTTAATATCAGCCTTTATTCACCTTTGTCCAACACTTGTATTCTGCTTTGGTAGCAAAATGGAGATCCTGATGGGGAGCATGACAGAAATATCTGTTACAGTTCACACTCTTTTTGAGACACTGCCTGCAATTCTACCCCAATCTGTTAGTCATAACCTCCCCATCTAGGACTCCAGTGGGACATGGGTATCCCCGATCATGTCCATCTGGACCCCATAGCAAGAGAAGGAGAAACTTTAATCAGGGACAGGATAGAATTGATCCTAATGATGATGGCTCCTATTTCTGCCTGCTTGTCCTGCCACATCTCTAGGCTGAGCACCACCAGCCAGGGTCCATGAACTTGCTGGATATGTTCAAGGACCAGAGGGTCATCTGGCTGTGCTCTCCATGATGCTGCCTTTTGCCTCCCTGTTTTCATTTTTTTATTATTACTCCTCCTTCTTTTTCTCATTATTGTCTTCCACGTCATCTCCTTTTCCTCGTCTCATTAAAATCAAATTGTCTTTCAAGGAGTTGGAGTTGGGAAGGGAACAGAAGGAGCTGATGGCTGTTCCCAGCACAGGAAATTGGAGATTCCCAGAACAGGAATTGCAAGCAGCAGCCAGCAGCAGTGAGAGGGAGAACCCCAGCCACGAGCCATCAGTGCTGCCCAGGGCTGCCAGACTGGGAGCTTGAGCTGGCCCTACCTTCCTTCTCACCCCACTCCTCTCATGGAAGGAGGAGAGGAAGGCCATGGTACATTTTCTGAGGTTGTACCACACCATGACAATGCACTGTGATGGGTTTGCCTTGCAGGTGACACATGCCCTACTTCTAGCAGCACTGCTCATCTTTGGGCAGGAAATCCTCTCCCCTTGTGCAGGCAAACCCTGTCTCCCTCCTGGCTCTGGCTCCAGCACTCTCACCTCCAGGGCAATTGCTAAACACACATACACCTGAGTTCTGGGGGAAATACCTAAACAGAAAAGGATTAATGCTGTATAGTCTTATAATGAGATGGGTTTATAACAGTTCAACTTAAATGCTGGAGGTTTTTCATCATATTATATTTTGTGATTTTCTTTTTGTGGGCAGGAATATTTCCTAAATAAAAGCTGCAGTTTATCTCTTGACATGTACAAGCAGGGGAAAAAATATTTTAAATAGCTGCAAGAAACTCTTCTCATCTTACTCAAAGTAAATGGTTAGAAAGCCACTTACCTCCAGTTGCCACAGTAATTTCACGTAGAAAATGTCCGTAAAATGGAAAATCAAAGGACAGATTCACTCTCTGAAAAGAATAACAGTAGAAAATAAAATCAATATTGAGCAGAACATTAAGAGAAAAAAAGACGAACAGTCATCCACTTCAAATATCTCTTTCATTGCCTTTTTTTTCTCACTGGAGCCTTGTTATTCTTAATTTGGAATTGCCAGTAGCTAACAGGAAAGAATTCTGAGGAGCACTTAAACACTTAAAGCAGTGAATCATTATGACAGAAAACTTCATAAAAGAAAATACTTGAACAGACACTGTAACTCAATCACAAGAATAAAATTAAAGAAAGATTTGTAGAGTTTCTCCTTAAAAAACTGTTGCTTTAACTGCTTTTATAAAAGGACCCATCAATATCAAAAGCCTTAGCAATACCTATGTTTTACAGGACATCTGCTACTTTGGCTGCTGGCTTTCTGCTGCTCTGCCGCATGAGCCTTCAGATTCAGGTGCTGACATCCTGCTGCTGCCTGGGAGCTTGTCTGATAAAGGCTGGTCACTGGAAGGCAATTCCTCCATCAAACCCATATGACACCATTCCCTAAAGTTCTCTACACTGTCAGCTAGTAGATGGAATAATGCATAAAGAAATAATCAACAGAAGCAATAACAAACGCTACTTAAGCTACTCTTTGAAAATAAAGTAAATAAAATTTTGAAAATAACCTTTTTTTTCCCTTCATCTACCTACAGGTGACTATCCTCTATCAGCTGAATTCATAGCACAGAATTGTAATTTGGGGAATCAACTCTTCTCCTCAATTAAGCTCATCATAAAGCAACATTCAAATTCACACTCACTTTACCTCTCTGCCTATGGCTTTATCTTTTCCCATCTATTCCATTCCATTCTCAAAGCTCAGTGATTATGGTGGCCACTCATAATTATCACCTTGTGTGCTACCTGGTTAAACTCTGAATAAATTAGTGGTCCTGGCAGAAAGGAGTGCTGAAATCTCAGCATGGTCTTTTCACTGTTTAAATATAATACCCTGTGAAAAACACATCTCTTCCACAGTGGTCCAAATAGTAAATATGAAGTGAGCATGCAGTCCATTACTCTTTCTTTTGGAGGATTTACTACAGTAAAATCTGGTGTGAAGATGAGTTGTTGGTGACTGTCCCTCAACCGTAATTTTTGATGACTCCACTTAAGAAAGGGCAGCAGCCCACACATTTTAAAAAAGTGGAGGGGGAAGGAAGAAGAAAAGTACTCATGTCTTTGTTTTCCCTCCCATTATTTCTGTCCTGTATTTGTTGTTTTCAGATTGTATCTGAGTACTTCTTCTCTCAGGAAGAATTATATTTACATCAACCTGAAATGTTTAAAGAATTATTTAGCATGAAATTAGCAGTTGAAGACTTACAGTAACTCCAAGTGTTTGGAAAGGAATGGAAAGATTTGCTTTCCATTTAAATGGAAGACAGAATTATGACAGGATTTATTAGCACATTTTTTGTTTGTTTTTAATTAGAATGCAAAATCCATTTGCAATGTGTTAATTGGACTGAGTAGGTTCTAATGACCTTTTCTGTATATACATAAATATGGATGTACAACTGAACATTTCTAATCAAAAACGGCATATGCAAAAGACAGCACATGAATTAACTCACACAAATATTCTTTTACCATGCTCTACAGCTTTCACTGCTGAAGTGTATGCTACATCTATGAATGCACTCCATTTAAATTATGTCCTTGCTCTACCAAACATAATTTGAAGAACTCTGTTGAAACTACCAATAGTCTGACCAAAGATTCTCTCTTTCCTTTATATGCCACCCTCCATTTTACCTATTCACTTTGAATCACAGTAACCATTGAACTACTTCAAATGAAAACTGTGCCCCCTAATCTGTCTTCTAAATGGCTATAATATAAACATTAGTATAAATGTGTTTGCAACAAAAACTTGATCCCATTTCCACTCTCAAGCCCGATAAAGATCTCTCACTGAAATAAGTCAAAATGTGATACCTTAAATTCTGACAATGTAAAAATGCTTAACATAGCCAATTTTTTAGCATAATACTGTAATAACCAACATGATTTAAGTATTATTTTGAAACACAATATTCTAACAGTCACTAAAATTTTGCTTTTATTTCAATGCTAGAAAGCATACCTCATTTTTAAGAAAGAATATCAGAATTTTCAATTCACTGAAATAAAAATGTTCTCTCCATGCATAAATGATAGAATGGACTGGGAGCAAAGGGAGTTGAGTTCCCAAGTATGACATATTCTGTATGCTATTTCAGTGTTTGACTAATCAACTCTTAGATATCTAATTTAAACCCACTGAATATCAAAGACACCTCTAAAATTTTATTATATGGTTAAGAAGATGGTGGCAATATATTGAAAAAACACCTTTACTACTAGTGTTATAAATCCTGTAGTGTTAGACATTTTAATTGTTCCATTAGTATATGTTTGCTACTTTCCACAAAAAATTACTATGCTGTTTATAAAATCAAACCATCAAATGGATTCCCTCCAGGATTCTCTCCAGTCCTTATGACTTTTCTTGTAGAAGCAAAACAAACTGGCAGCTTCTGGGAACTCTCAGGATTATTTACTTCCAAATGAAGGAAAACACACAAATTGAGTGTAAAATTGTCAGCATTCAAAGAATCCCTGGCATTGTAAATTAATTCCTTAATATTTAGCATGTGATAATTTAACTCCTGGTTCTATTGTCAAATTGGAGAATAATGTTTAGAAAATATCATGTAAATCATTGAGTGCAAGATGTGCAAAATGGTCTTTTAAAAAGAGTAATGGCAAAGTTTATGGGAGAGAAGGTAAGAGATTGCTGCTGAGGTATGTATGATCTCAAAATATATGACTCTGCAGCTGTACAGTTATAAAAATCACATCTCTCTGTTAAACACCTTTGTTGTGTAGTACATGTGGATGTTGTTTACTTGGACACACACATACAAAAAATCAATTATAGATGCATAAATAAGGAATAAAACCTTACAGGATGACTCTCTGATAGTTTTTAATCCTTTGGGGGGACATAAAACAGACCTGAAAAAGGGGTCTTTAAAACTCTATGTAGAAATGGCTGCAGCCACTCAAGTTCATAGTCCAAGACATTTGGGTAAGCATGAAAAGAGATGGATATTAGTGTGCTAAACATGGACCAGAGCTTTGTCTGCTGGAGCTGGAAGAAAGGCAGAGAGGGCACCTGAGATTCAGAAGAAAGGTCTTAAACCACTTGTTTTGGGGAGAAACAGTTGAAGCCCTCAAGTTTCCATTTGCCATGCTGAATGGTCCTCTACAAGGACCCCCACAGAGACCAAAAATATAGCCTTGTTCTAGCCTCTAGTTTAATAACTTCAACAAAATGTTCCCCTTGAGATGGACATTTTTGCTGCATAATCTCAGGATCCAATTGGAAACAACAGTGCAACAGAGACATGGAAGGGTGTCATCTTTACTAATCATTAAACATGGGTTAAAATGTTAAATTTATTTATTAGCTTTTCTTTCAGCATATTTCCATTCTTTCCCTCAATGTAGGGCACCAGGATCCCACATAAAGTAGACAAGACAGACAACAGAGGTTCTCACTACCTCAAGGTACCCTTGAGGGTCTTTTTTTCCTCATTAGAATCAAATTGTCTTAAGAAAATAGCTGATACACTGTTTTATTAAGTCTACCCCAAGGATCTATAACTGTCTGAACCCTCTGCATTTGCATTATCCCTGACTGCCTACACTCTTTTAACTATGAAGGATATATTTTTTGAATTGGACTCTATGTCAGTTACATGTGCTGGATTTATCACCTCACTGTGCTTTCTATATTCTGATTTAAATACCACAGTATTTCTTTCTGCTGCCTCTTGCATTCCTCTGAGCAGTCACCTGACTTGTGCCAGGGAAAAAACAGATTAAGTAAGGAAAAGATGAATTAAACTTGTGCTTTCAGCTTTAAAACTGTTAAAGATATCTGCATCTTTAAAAACTGTACAACTTTTAAGTAAGGCATTCACTAGATTTTGTTTTAAACTGGCAAAACCCAAGGACTTTTTTTTTGGAGCTAAGTTGCTGAATGGATGAAACAAGAGTGTCTTCAAACATAGTTCTGAGCTAAAATTTTCTGTATTCAATTTTTGCTAATATTGGCTCTTCTATGTATGCAGCTTCTAGCCACAGGTGAGAACCAAGAATACAATCTCTGAATCATACAGTATTTAACTCCATTTCTAGGCATGTAAGCCCATTATTTTCATACCCACCTTACCAGCAGCATGACTACAATAAGTTAAATATGATTGTTATTTACACTCCAATTTATATATTTGCTGATAACCTAAAATTTATTTGCTGATAACCTAAAAACATAATTTCTGTTACTATATGACATTCTCATGAGCTTTATCAGTTGTGCCAAATGGAAATATAAGAATGAACCCTCATATAAAACAGAATTGCAAACATACCACATACATTCCATGAGAGACTTAAAACTTCATCAGCTTCATCCTCAACACAGCTCTTTTACTATTCAACTCAACAGTAAAATTCCCTCTAATTTCAGCAACACAAGTGGTTTACCTTTTGATAGTTTGTGATTCTTAGGGACAGAGGAAGATTTTAAACGTATGTTTAAAGGCATCTCTGAAGGACTGTTACAGAAGGTTCAAAAGTTCAAGGAATCCTTTGATAACAATAGTGTAAAGACTTCCACAGCTTAACTAGAGTTCAAAGACACAGCTCTATGAACAGTACTCATGGTACCTAGTAATACTGCTGTGTGGATCTCTGGGGAAAAATATCCATGTTAGTTGAAAAGAAAATTATAAAATAACTTACTGCTGCTTGACGATGGGTATTGGAAAGGATCCCATGAATCTTTACTTTGTCCTTCTCCATTTGGTCTATATTGACCCACAAATCCCGGCTGGTAGAATCATAGGGGCCATACGTCCTTGATGTATAATAATTATGGTCTGTATCCTCCTGAAATAGGGAAAAAACACAGAAAAACCCCAAGATTATAATGGAAGATGCACCTTCGTTTTATATAAAACCCATCCTTGAAATACTGTTGCTCCTTGAAGAACCCCAGCAATGAAGGAAAAGAGTAAGAATTGTAAATATGTCGCAGAGATAGCTCTGCTCCTAACCACTAGCAGTTGACAAGGCAGATACCTCATGCAATCATCTTATATTATGATTATAATGTTCACTATCCCAAGTACCAATCATACATGTTGTGTAATAACCACATCACTGAAATCTATGGCAAAATGTTTGATGTCTTTTGAGGCAAAATGGACAATTCCTGTAACAATGGCCACACTCTAATGAAGCCGTGAGAACTATTCATGGATAACACCTTAAAAAAATTGTAGTTTTTAACATTTCTGAACATAAGTCACTGGACTATTCTATTTAAGAACATCCAAAACATTCCTAATAGCTGTAGGCTAACAATACTATGTTATTTGAAATCTCCAAAAGTCTGGTTTACTGTAGATTTGCCCCTCCAAGACAGACAAATATATACATATTTGTGGAAAAAAATTTCCTAATAATTGTGGTTTTTAAAAATAGAATAGTTGCTGTCATGCTCCCATCATAGCAAAATTTTGTTAAGGTTAATTATTGTGAAGGTTTCTACCTTCCTATCTAAGACAAAAAAAAAAAAAAAAAAAAGAAAAAAGAAAAGAAGGAAAAAAGGAAAAAAGGTGTGAGGCAAGAAATGAAACTCATCTCAGTTCCCAGTCTTCCTTTACTCAAAACAAACTTTTGCAACCACAAAAATATTTAAATCAACAGCATTGCCAGCTTTCTGCTGAATAGCTACAAGTAATTCTATAAAACTAGTACATGCTTGTATTTCTTAGTTCCTTCCTCACTTCCTCCCCTGCTAAGACAAAGTAAAAAGCCCCCAAAGCCTTGATGATAGAGTTTGAAAATAAACTCAGAAAATAAAAAGTACAATAGAAAATTGAAGAGGAGGATTTAGAATTTGGAATTACCCTGGTGATGAAGACTTTCCCCTCCTGCTGTACCTCCTGTATCCAGTCAGCCACATGGGAGTACCCTCAAATCAGGCTGTGCTGCCATGCAGACCTGACATCCCCTCCCCACAACCCCAGGTCATACACAACCCATTCCTACTGACATGATCCTGAGCTGGAGACACACGTGGCAAGGACTTATATTCTAATGATTTATCATTCATGTCCAGAGTAAATATATTGACCATAAATCCCGTTTCAGCTGGGTTTGACCCTACATTAACATCATTACTGATGCATCTTACTTTAGCTGTTGCAGATATAATCAGGTTATTTTCTCCTTGACAATTTCTTTGTCTTCTGCCGTACTTTGCATACCAGGATGTACTTTATATGTCCAGTAAATCTCAGTAACACTTCTGAAGCAACTTCCAACAGATTCACCAGCTCTAGGTTAGTCACACAAGTAAACATAATTAAAACTATACTGTCAGGAAGATGACAAAAGCCAGCCACCTTACCAAATTCTTTCCTCCTTTAATGGTTGACAGAAACAGTTATTGCTGTCATGTATACAATTGAGGTACTGTAAATTAAAAGGTTTTGAAAACAAATATAGATATATTCCCAGTCCAATTTATCCCTCTGAAAAAATTTCCTTAGTAAATATTGGTCACACTTAAGGCATACAAAATCTCAAAGAAAGAGATCCAGAGACAAATTACAAATAATTACAGTTTGTTTCCGATAAAAATGCAATATTTAAGCTATAGTCAAAACTGTGCAGTTTTTTTGCATTTCAAAACTTTTTATAGCTAATAAAGCTACCCCAGTTAATTTCTAGTATCTAAGCCCCCAACTCCACAATTAGAAGGTTCTAGCACTGAGCCTAGTTGGTAGCTCTATAAGAATGTTTTAAATGGTATCTTGACCCTTGCCTAAAGCATATTCACCATACAGATTGTAAATCAAACACTTAAATTATAGCCTTCAGCTCAAGATTTTGGCACTGTGTGAGGAATTGCTTATGTCTAACGAATTTTGTGTACAAAAAGTCTCGTTTAGTATTTTAATCCAAGTTAAATAATCTTAGATTGTTTATCTATTCTGGAAGGAAACAAATTCGCTTCTACTTGAATGATAGAAGGAAGGCAGAATTCCTCTTCATAGCCTTCATGCAGATGTATTTTATGAATATATTATTAATTATTTCTTTCTCACATCTGAGTTTTTCTTAATCCCATCTGTAACTTTACAATCTGAAACAAAAAGGCACAGACAACTAACTACTAAAGTTGATGTGAGCAGCTTGGGAGCTCCAAATAAGGTTAGGATCCAAGCTTCTGTTGCAAGTCACTGCTTTCATAGTTCCTAATTTGCATTACCATGGAAATGAAATTCTTGGAATCTTTAATAAATATGATTTTATTGGTATCATTAGATACCTACAACTTTTCAGTCTGTCAGACCTGTTTATATTCTTTGGCTGATTGTACCTGCTTCATAGTACATTCCATTCCCTACCGGTAGGTACTATATAAGAAGATGGAAAAATGTGTAAAAAATTTTACTGAATTTGCATACTCAATGAAGAAAATAATTTTAATAGTTATATGAAACAGATTTAGAGTTTTACTGATAATTAGAATTCTATAAAGATACAATTATGATGAGGAACAAACTTCTCAGCAGCTATTAGTGACATAGAAGCATGTTACTGAAAGGAAAGCAAAAAAAGCAGAGAACATACCCTTTACTACTTCAGAAAGCTTTATTTTTTCTTTTTCAGGTATTTGGGGGATATGAGCATTATCTCCCACTGGATCTCTAAATGTCCAATTCTGTCGAAATTCTGTTTATATATGAAGTACATAGCAGCTCTCTTCTACGGAACAGTACAGCATTAAAGCAATGGATTTTCCCAGATATTCTTCGCACCAGCTATGAGGATTAGTATTGGCAACCTTTGTGACTATAAAGGGAATATTTATTAGAACATTTCTCATAACACTTTTCTTTTGGGGAAATGAGTTATTTTTAACCTCAGGCAATACTTGATGCTGAGTTGCCATCTTATTGTTGATTGTAGAAATTAATTTCTTAGCTTTCACAAGCTAAGTGATGACACTTTCACAAGTGATGACACTTTGAATATATTCCCATACTTCTCCAAATACAACTGAATTTTTCAGGAAAGCTGAATACATGCACTACTCATAAAAGCTCAGCACAGAAGATTAAGCCTTCTTTAAATACTTGGTGTTCAGTTTGTCAATTTGTCAAATTCAAAGACTTAACATCCATTCCATACATTAGATATTCAGATAATCCCAAATACAGTCTAAATGTCACGTACTCATTTCATCAGTAACTGCTGTTGCTTAACAGATTAAGGCTTCCAATGTGTGATGTGATCTTTCACAGTCAAGATAACATAAAGTAACTATATGTGATATTTAAAAGTAACAACTACATTATGCCTCTGACATTTCTTCAAATTATTAGCTGGGATTCTGGCCAAAAATAGGCATGAAAATAGTACCAAAACTGTCATGAAACAATAAAGCTTCCTCTCAATGTTCCTGAGTTGCAAGATGTGGGTGAGGGCATGTATTCTATTCCCATCTGTTAGAGGTTGTGTTAATTGGGCAGCTTTCTTTATCTATTTCATGACACATCCCTCCAGGAAATATCTTCTGTTAATGGGCCACCGAGTCTCAGTGCATGACTGATAAAAATTACATCATCCATTGTGAAATGCTGCACCCAGTGGGAGGAGCCAAGCATTCCTACCTGGATATAATCTGAGATTTGGAACACCCCAGTAGCCTTTTCCCACTGGATTCTCAAAGGAAGACCAGGCCCATTTGTACCACCATTGAACCTTCCAAGGAAAGCTACACCTTTCTACAGGATCCCTGCTCCAACAGAACCACATCTGTCACTCCAGGAGGACGGCAGCCACCATTTCAATTGGACTGCTACCAACACCCTGACCCACAGGGTGTCAGGTCGTATTTTGACACTGTCAGTGTTGTTTTGTATTATTGCATTGTTTATTTTATTTCTATTTTCTTCCCTAATAAAGAACTGTTGTTCCTACTCCCATATCTTTGCCTGAGAGCTGCTTAATTTCAAAATTATAATCATTTGCAGTGAGAGGGTTTACATTTTCCATTTCAAGGGAGGCTCCTGTCTTCCTTAGCAGACACCTGTCTTTTCAGACCAAGACACAATGAGGACACCATGATTCCATGATGATAGAATCACACAAGTAAACATGTGACTTTTTAGATTTAATTCTTTCCTGACACATTTTTCTTTAACAGATATTGAAAAGTAATATAAATCTCTAGGGGACAGAGGATATTATCAAACAAGATTTAGGAGTAAGAATTGCTGTTGAATCCAACTGCATGAATATTTTGTTTTTAAATAGTGGATTCAATTTGACCCAGACATTACTGAACAAGAAGTTCTGCCATCTCTCAAGCTCTCTCTGTGTAAGGCTGTAATTAAAGAAAACTAATAACTTCAACCAGAGGAAAAGCAACCAGAAAAGAGCTCTGCTGTTGCACAATAGTATGTTGTAGAAAAAGTCTTGCTTTCCAGAGAAAGGAAAGAAAGACATCCACAAGGCAAATTGTCATGGATGAGCTAACCAGATGGTCATTACATTTCAGCAGATTGTTCTAGCTGCCTTCCCCCAATACTGGAACATTCTTTGTGACATTATCAATGAAAAATCAACTGATTGATCAATCAATCAATCAATCAATCGTCCCATCCAATGATCCTCATCATCAGATCTTCCTTATCAAGTGTCATGAGTTATTGCCAGATACAATAGAAGACAGGAAGACTGCATTTAATTTGATAACTGTTGTCCCTTTAAATATGCTACTTTATTCAAATTGAATTTACAGCTTCATCTGAGAAGACAACATAATGTAAAACTCTGAAGCCCTCAAAGATATGGTGGTAGACTTTATAGATATTTAATTTTATCCCTGTGAATTGAAGGTCTGGTATCTGATTTTTAACAAAATACATTAACAAATTGCTCAAATATTGCCAAACTCACAGACTAGGTTTATTTTTAAATTAAATGAAATTTCTGCTAATATTTGCCCCCAAAAAATTAGTTCCAAGGAGATTTATCATCAATTACTAATTTCAGAGTCTTCTGAATACAAACATTTCTACATTAATCGCCTATGAAATTAATCAGAGAATTGAGTTTTCGATAAGATGCATTTGTAGACTAAAATGAAAACACTGAAAGAAGAAAATATGCAGTTCTATATTTTAAAACAGACTTCTTTTCAACAAAAAAGGCAAAGATATCAATACTTCTTTGGATATTTAAATAAAGGAAATAAGCCAGCAATTACAATTAGTTCCTAAGGAATAAAGCAGTTCTGGCAATCCATTTTGCAGAACCAAAACACCCTTTTTATTTAAATGAAACAACAACCATGGGCCCCTGCACACATACAGCCAAAACAGCTTCCTCAAAACTATTTGTACTTTTACCCAATCACATGTAATGCTGGCTACTCTCTTATGGTATCTCTGCCTATCACATCAGTAAAATACAGCCAAAAGTGACTTCTGAATTGTTTCAGACTTTTGTTAGAAAATTGCTTTTAGATTTCTGAGCACTATTAATCCCCACCAGCTAAAAGCAACCCAAGAGGGAGAACAGAGGTGACAGCTTGGATAGGACTTGAGCTAGCTCTGCATTGCAGAGTGATGGAAAGCCTCTTCTTAACAGCACGCTTTTGGGCCCTGAGAAGGGGCAAGAGAGATGCATGATCACACTCTGCATTACCTGAGCAGGAGAAGCATGTGTGTATGGTGCTGCAACTGATTTTCCTCATTTATTCACATTTTCTTTAGGCAGACACTGACTGAGACATGGGCAGGTGGCAAGGACACACGGAGAATATTCCTATTATAATAGCCATTAGCACATGAGATGCGACAGTACAAGAGAGGATCACCTATCCTGAGATGGGGTCCTAGTGGGAAGATTAAGGCCAGGGGAAATGGGGATAGAGACACTATGCATGCTGCTGCCACATAGCTCATTCTAATAGAATACTGTAAATACAATCATAACATAGCAATGCTATGATTTACAGGTTTATAGGATCTGATAATCAAAGAACCCTGAGGAATACTTAACTTGAACTGGTCTCTCAAAACATGAGAGCTCTAATTTCAGTGGTAAGGTACATGTGGATTACAACATAGTCTTACAGAGGATATATATAGGGGCTGCCTCTTAGGAAGCTTGATTGCTCTGAGGTACTCAGAATAACCAATTTCATAAGCACTTTGCATCAAGGATAAACTCTCTGCTGTTCAATTTCTTAACAAAAGTCTTTGTTCTGTACTAATCTACTGAGGAAACATGCAATTTAGAGAAGTGCTTTTTCAGTGACTTGCTGCTTTCATAGTGACAGAGCTGCAATCTGCTGGGTTTTCTTTTTCTTTTTTTTTTAAATGTCTGATATGGGACAAACTAAGGAAATATACATATATATATAGCAATATGGGCATAGCTGACATCAGCCACCGACTTGTGAATATCCCTGTTGATGACAAAAACCCCAGCAAAATCCATTTTGAACAGCTAATATAATTACTAATGAATGAGAGGAAGCCAAACTAATGGAAGAGGAGATTCTGTATCTGAGTGCTCTGGTATTAAAAATGTCCTCTCACACTATATTCTCCAAGAACAGGCTACATGAGTACTCTGCAGAGTGCTGAAAGCCTATTGTCTGTGTGTGCAGTAGTCCTCACACACAGGTTTTCAACAGGACAATTATGGAAGTCACTTTCCCCAGAATCTCACAGATTTACATCCAGAGGCCGTTATAGTAAACATTAAATGCAGTCATCAGCTGGGAGGAAATAAAAGATTTATCTCACATCTCTCCCCCGCCATGCAGACACAAGGCTTTATGCAGCTCTGTAACAATTTAAGTTCACAGGTTTTAAACTGCACTTTTCTGAGCCCCTTACAGCACCTATAAGGGAGAGTCACACATGCTGACAGACATTCTGTAAGAGAAGGACGCCATAAAACTGTTAATCCAAAAAGCCATTTAGTCTTTGCAGCTTAGTGGAAAGTCAATGTGGAGTCACTGCCTTTTCCATGATATTCAGCTGCTTTTGAAAGGAAGCTTCCCTCTTGGGGACTGCTATAAAACTGTCAGCCTATTTAGGGGTCATTACAGCAGGCTTATAAAACCCTTTGGACTGTCTTGTCATATGAGACAAGCTTCAAAAGAGCAAAAATCTCTGCAATGCCTTACTTAAGAAAGGAAAAAAGCCAAATCACCAGTCACTCAAAACCCAATTACAGTAGGGAAATATTTATTATGCAGTTTTGTTCCTGATTTGCTGGAGCAGAAGTCTGAGAAACGACATTCTGAAAATGCATCTTTATTAACTGCTCTGTGTAGCACCCTCTCCACTAAAAGAAAATAAAAAGAACGATTTCAATACAATGCCCGAAAAATGTCTAGCAGAACTTTTATTTTGATGTAATTATGACAGAGGTTTTAGAGTTTATTTTCTCATTTTTAGATATGTATAAATGACTGAAGGGTTTGTGAAACTGAAACTGTAAAAATGACTTTGTAAACATGAAAACATGAAAACCTATCTGCCAGGACTAGACTACAGAGCCTTAGTGGTTATGACACCACATCTGTTACCAGCTCCATTCTTGGGGGCTTATGGCTCCAGATAATACCATAAATAACTACATTTTTGTCAAGTTAGCTTTTAAAGATTTAGTATTTTAGTCTTTTAAAGATCCACTTCCTGTGTGGAGTATGACAAACTGTGTTTCTGAGCATATGTACTTTGACCTACTTACAGCCACACTTGGGCAATTTTTTCCATCCCCTAAATGTGTAAGCTCAATTTAGTATTACACACCCGCTTTTTTTTTTTTTTCATCCAAGTATTAGAGTAACTTTAAACTCTCTGTAGCCTTTGTATTCCTCCACTGTATATTGAAATGCCAGGAGATGCATGTCATCCTTATTTCCTGTTCTTTGGCAATTCTCTATTGGAAGACATGCAAGGAAAACAGCAACCAAGACCCAACCAAGAGCCCTGAGGCCCCGTGAGGAGGGAAAATGGCAAATATAAATTGGTATGGAAAGTGTTACAGATCTGAAGCATTAAGTTGATATTAGCAGGTATAGTTTGTAGGTTTGTAGTTTATCAGGGCTTTCCATAGGACAGTGCAGGAAGCTGCCTCTATGCTCACTGGTATGAGTTGCAGTTCCTGAGCTGTAGATATTGTGTTTCAGGGATCCATCAGGGTTTGGAGCCAAAATTGCAGAGCAATCAGTTGTAGGAACATGTATGATCAATACAAAGTTGATACAGGCAGGAGCATGGGTTAATTAACGCAGTAGCATTTTACCTGTAGGGATAAAGCTTATTCTGAAGCTTTTAAAGGTGTCCCACATAGACCTCACTCAGCACCAGTCTTTGCCAAAGTCCTGCTGTTCAGTCCAGCTGTGTGCTGGTGAGCATATACCCAGATCATCAGAGAACCTGAGCAACACAGGACAAACTGCATCAGCATGGCTTCCCTGGGGAACACTGGTTTTAAACAGATTGCAAACAAACTGGTAATTTATTTAGCCACAGAACTTTCTAGTTCAGCTCTCATGCACAACACACATGAATCTTTAGTTACTAATACATGGGACTGGCTGAAATCAGCAATCAATATGCAAAATTTCAAAATCACCATTCATGGCTTACAAAGACAGTGATTATGAAAGTGGTTAGAAATTTCTATTGCTCTTTTGTTTGGAAAAAGTATGCATTTTGCTTTATTCACATGTCTTTTTCTGCATACATCTGTAAGAGCATTTCAGTCTGGATTGGGTACACAGGAATATTGAAAAAAATGCTGTGTACAGTTTTACCAAACTGTTATCGCCAGCCACATTTCTCAAGAACTTGTCACAGAAATGCTTATTTATCAGATCTTGCAGTCACGCTCAATAAAATAAATAAATCCCTTGAGAACTCTTGTGCCACAACTCTAAGACATCATATTTAATTGAGATGCTTGATGAGTTACATGTTGTCTAGACAGGCGTGTCCAAGTTGCTGCCTTTGCCTGACATCAGGCTCCAAACAAGATTTCTGCAGAATATGCACTGGGTTTTTTTAAGAGGAATACTCTGTGCACTTCACAATTACCCAGACAAGAGCAGGATGCTAAATAATATCTTCCCTCTGTTGTCTCTGAAAAGTACTCCCTTCAAGTTAACTGAGAGTGCTGCTGAACCAATATACTCAAATATTTCAAAATTACACTAACACATTGTTTTGGTTTTTGTGGGGTTTTTTTTTTTGTGTCTAAATCTACATTGCTCTTCCAGAGTAGATTGATCCAAAGTGGAATGTTGCATAAACTTGTATTTCCTTTTTTGTTTTTCATCTAAATACAGGACACTAAGAAGATAAATCACAAGGCACTACAGAATTACTTTTGACTTGAAAGGTGTCTTTTGGCAATTTCAAGCAATGGCAGGGATGCAAAACATCTAAGCACTGAAAACCAGTGAAAGATGAAGACATGAGATTTTACTTGTGTTTCAAATCAATATTTTTTTACTGGTGTGGGGTTGATGGCGTGACAAGTAAGATAGGGAGAGGGGAAAAAAAAGGAGGAATCTCAACATTTTGACCTTGATACAATTTATTGGTATATCTGTAAAAAAAAAAAAAAAAAGACAGAAAAACCCAAAAAACCCCCAAAAAACCCACCAAAAGACCCAATATTTTTCTCTTCAGACCAGATAAAAAAATTGGTAGATAAGCAGTATGTAATTGGGTGTGCAGGTTGGATACTTCAATGCAGCTGTCTACCTAGGAATAGAGTTTGTAAGCACTCATTATCAGAACCACAGATCTATTAATGCTGTCAGTGAAGATTTGCCAGCTCCTTCAACTTCACTTTAGAACAATCCAAATACACACTTTAACTGCACTGCCTGTACTGACCATGGATGAGATCTAATCACTAAGCAATGGAGGAACCCAGGGCCATCTGAAAATTGCAGATATGATTCAGGACCCACGGCTGACCTTTATCCTACAGAAGCAGAAGTGGACCATTCAGTATAACCACATCCTAAAATTATATCAGACATCTATAGCTAGGCACATTTCACCTTAAATTTCCACCAACTTTGACCACAGAATAGTTTGTATTGGAAGAGACCTTACAGATCATCTTGTTCCAATTCCCCAGCCATGGGCAGGAACACTTTCCGCTAGACCGGGTTGCTCAGAGCCCATCCAACCTGGCCTTGAAATCTTCCTGGGATGAGTCCAAATTGCTCTGGACAACCTGTTCAAGTGCCCTACCATCCTCATGGCAAAGACTTTTTTGCTAATATCTCATCTAAACCTATCTTCTTGAAGCCATTTCCCCTTCTCCTGCCACTACATAAAAAAACTTGCACATTCCTTGTCTATGTCACATGCATCTATACTTAGGTCACCAAACTGAAGAGCTGAATTTCACTTCCAATTTCAGTATTAGCTGCAACTAAACAAGAAAATCACTACCCATACAGACTCCAGTGTCTTTTAGCAATCACAGTCACCTAATATTTAGTATACATTCATGTTCATTATTGGAGCAGTATACAGATATGTACTACACTTCACTGAATGTTTATATTAGAAACAAAACCTCTGCAGTGTATTTAAGAAATTACCTTGATTTCCAAGGTGGTGGAATAATATGCCTGATATAATACAAGAAAAATAAACATTGTATACACTGCTAGAGACCAAATGATTGAATAAAAATTCTATTTCCAGGTTTATTGAAAAAAAAAAAATTCTCAGGAATGAATTGCTGTTTCTTTCAACTTCATAGCCATAATTTTGACTCAACAAAGAGTTGAGGGGTTTGTTTTCTAGACAAATAGGGGCATTGGGGGCACTAGCTTATGGCTATGGAATGAAGATGTTCCAAACATCCTCACCAAACTTGCTATAATCCACTGTGCCAGCCAATATAATACCCCCAAAGTTATACCCTCAAAATGAGCACCCACCAAGTTTTTGACCTATGTAAACCACATCTAAGCAATAGCACTTTGGAGCCAGATTATATCTGTTCTAGCGCTGCAAGACACTTTTCATACACCAGAAGAGAAGCATCCACACAGGAAGAACCTGAGAAACAGCTTGCTTTGTTATCTGTACTGGAGCAGAAAACCTCAGAGATCTTGGCACTTTATCCCTCAAGACATTTACTGCTCCACCTAGATGAGATCAGACAGACAGGATTTCCATTTGCAATTTCTCCCTCTTCCTACTTGTGTTGCTAAGGTTATGGAAAGAATGCTCAGAAAATGATGCTTTATTTAAAAATTGTAGTAGAAAATTGTGAAGAATTATGCAGCTTACTACAAATGCATGAAGCAAACCTCCAGTAGCCATGTCACATCTCTCTAACTTTTGTTAACTCTCGTGCCATGTTTGCTATTCTTTTTTTGTTTTTTCCCCCTCATTACTCACACTGCAATTTGCTTCACACTCTAAGATCTCCTATTGCCAATTTTTCCAGAAATAAGTATACTGTTTCTTTACTGATGGTCTGTGAACACTTAGAAATGCTGCACATGAATGCATGCCAGTGTTATAGAAGAAAGAAAAAAGCCAAATAAATCCCTGGTATTTCCATTAGTTATTTCTGTTCTGTGTATGAAATATTACAGCTCCTAGAAGTGTTTCATCAGCATTTTCTTCAGCAGTTGAAAACATTTAACTGGCATTTTTGGAAGAGCAAATGTACATTTTACAAATGGAACTTTCTTGACTCTGATCCCCGTCTTGATATGAATTTTGAGCATTGGCCCTATTTATTATTCTCTTTGCAAAATCTGTAAAACTCATACAATCACAATGAGGATAGATGATTGACTTTGGCATAAATACTATATTTACAGAGAGTCATAGGAAGTGTCTGACCAAATCTGAAACAATGGACCCATCTGTTTACATCTCCTGTTGTTACTGTTTTGGGATAACAGATAATTGACTTTCCCATATTAAAGAAATGTGAAAGATTTGGAGAGACACTGAGTAATCCATCAATGTCAGCAGAATTCCTACAGCTTTGAAAATCTATCCCTAAGGACTGGTACTATCCAAACTAGAATTGTGTGGCTCAGTGTGACAACTTTTTACTTAAATTCCTCTGCACAAACAACTTGGTAATGTATTCACCCTCACTCCCTGCTCCAACCAACTATGCACAATTTGCTGAGTGCTGTTAAATTAGCTAAGGGTGTCTGCTTTGCATGGGTAGAAATGAACAGAATCTTCTGCTTTTTGCATGACCAAATGGATGCAAGTCTCCTCTCTTGAGAACATTCCAGATGAACATGGTGAAAAGGGTCAGAAAGAAGTGTCTGGGAAAGGAAAGACCTTCCCAATCTTCACAGCCAAACCAATATTCAGCTTCACAAGTTGAATTTATTTTCAGCATAGCCCTGCAAGCAAGTGCTGAGGCATGCATGACTGAAATAATTAATTCAGAAAGTACAAGGTCTGTTGATTCTGCTCATAGCTCTTTTTAGTCATGAGTTCTACCATTCTGGAATATGGAAGCTGGAGATGAAGGATATGGAAAAGTAAAATATTGATGTGGCATTCACATTTTCTTACTATCATTATCTTATTATCATTAAGAAAATTCAAAGGAAGATACCATTAAATTCTGAATTTCCTGTCTCCTTCCTTACTATAAAGATTCATTCTCCTCAATGTATTATATTAAATGCCTTTTGTGCCAATGTAGCTAAGCATGGGGAAATGAACTTGGGATTACAATGGAGTTATCTTATTTAGGAATGGGGAAGCTAGTTTTTAATTTCTTTCCTGCCCTGTCCTCTCCTCCCAAGCTTAAAGGAAATGGAGAATGAATCTTTCCTCCAGCCTTTTCCTTTTCCAGCTATACCAGAGTTATTTGCAAAATCACTTCAGTTTAGATTGAGAATATTGGAAACGTTGACAGGCTTATTGCTACAACACTTCTTACAGAGTTGGCAATGCATTCAGTGCAGCTGAACATTCAGCAAGACCCAGTAAAAGTGTTAAGATGACCCTGATATAAATAAGCAATCAGTATATTCAAAAGAAAAAGATGTATGAGGCGTTTGCCTACTTTACCATTTTGAAACAGAAAGGCTGGAAAAAAACCAAGACAGTGATATTTCAGTCTGCTGGCTGGCTAGAAAGTGTGACATCACTGGTAAAAAACTCAGCAGAAAACAGTGAGTAAATTAATGATTATTCCAGATTCTGTTTCTAATTGCAGGTGGCATACTTTTTGGTGTAATTTAGCAATAGCATGGAATTAGGACATTTCATGTATGATCTGTGCTGCTTTCTGGACTAATTCACTTTCTGGCTCTTCTTTATAATGAATAAAAATTATCAGTTAAATACAAATTTTAGCAGTAATTTCCAAACATTTTAGTTTGTCTTATCATGTCACATGAAGAGAAAGTTCAAAAAATTTCCCTAAGATCACATGAAAAGGAAACATAATTTTCCCTTGACATTGAAAAATGTATATTGCATTTTTGTGAAAATAAATTACATTCTCCATCTCCAAAGTAACAAGCTAACTTTCTAAAAGAAATTGTTAAATTCTTGATAATTGTGAATGAAACCATTTCAAAATAACAGGAGCAACCTTTGCAAAAAAAATAAAATAAAATACAGCAAGAAAATTCTATACAACTTAGGAATAGATATCAGCTACATAATTTAAAACAAAATTTTATCTCTCCTGCAACAACAACAACAAAAAGACAACTAAGCATTCTCCTAAATGGAAAACAAAAGATATATCCACAATTATTTCAGTGCAGCAGCACTGTTTCAGCATATCCCAAGATCCTTCCTCCAATACATCCTTAATCTCCACTGTAACTTTCAAGCTCCCAAATATGAAAATAATAACATGATATTTAACTTAATCTAGTAAATGGATACCATAAAAAGTACAAGAACAGCTGGAGTCTCTTAAGTTAAACATCTTCATATGGTCCTCAGAACTGACTGGGAAAGAGAATTGGACTCAATGATACTTGTGGGTCCCCTCCAACTCAGGATATTCTACGATTCTGTGTGATGCCCAGTAAGCACAGGGGACCCAGAGCAAACAATGGCAATTCCCCATTTTCCCTAGGGTCCAGTAATCTGCTTTTCAGAAGCTCCTTTTGTGTTTAATAACCCGCGACAAATTTGTATTTCAAGAATTTGCTTTGTTCTGTAAATTTTGACATCCACAATATTCAGTGCCAAGGAGCTTCAGAGCTTTTGCAGTTTCATGATGTGCAGTAGAAAGGAATCATATGGGACATTTGTCTAGCCCTCTAGAACATTATTGAAACACCAAAGATGTGAACAGCACATGTTCCAACAGAGACCTCTGGACTTAAGTTACACTGGCTTACAGGCTGCAAGACATCTCTGTTAGAGGTACAACTGACATGGCCCAAGGCAACACAAGATAGGGCCTGGAATGGCTGAAAATCTGATCCACGGCCACCTTCAACTGTAAAACCATGTATTTTAGTCACAGTTGTTTTAGCCCTGGAAGTTCCAGGTCTATACACTAGGTAACTGAAGTTAGAACAAAAATTGTGAAAAATATTTGCAGGCCTACTGGAAGAGCCCAAATTTTTCCTCCTTCTCTTGAATGAGTCATACACCAGAAATCACACATACACCAAAAATCACGTGATGTAGTAATTATTAACTGTGAACAAGAAATAATTATACATGCCTAGAAGTGAAAATAAGAGTGAATATAACTTTTGTGATGATAATGATTTTGCAAGTAGACCTGAAAAGCTTCAGCCACGTAATTAAATCAATTAAAGTGTATTTCTTGACTTAGAACTTTAAATTAACCTTAACAAAAATTGAATGTTTCTCTTATTTCAGTCAAGAGCTAAATATTATTTGAGCTTGATAATATAGTCTAAAATCTGTTCCTAAAATGAAGTCACATCAGAAAGTAGGTATGAAAAATAAAACTGATTGTTGCTTTAGGTTTTTAGCTAGTTTTTTCCCCCACGACTTTTTAAATACAAATTTCATAACAAAGTATTGTTCTTTTGCTGTCTAAAGAAACAGCCAATTCCTGTTGTGCAAAGCTTCATTCCTCCTCACATATAAGTTAAATGCTTCAACTGAAACCTAAAATCTATTTAAGCCTTTGTACTGAACATGCATTACTTTGATATTTCATAATCTGTATTAACATGTGACTATGCACTGAGAAAAGAATTCTGTCCTAGTGGTGGAGGGATCAACAGCATCCCTGATATTATTAAACTAAATGGCTGTACAAGAAATGTTGCCCATGGAATATTAACTTGCACTGTTGAGGATCCCTGACAGGGGAAGGAAGATACAAATACTATCTAATATAAATATTTGAACTATAAGTTTAAAAGGTAAGTAAGGAGGCAACTTTACACAGGCAATTAAAGGCTCTAAAAATTGCAAGTCAGAAAACAGGTTTTTGAAGTAAAGGGGGACACTCTTAGCTTGGGATGAGGAAAAAGAACAGAACTACTCATTAAGTTGTGATAATAAGGATTTTTTTTTTAAATACAGAATATGGTTTCCATTAACTTGGAAGGATCCTGGTTTCAGAATACAGTGTTACTAACACTGCTCTTTCCAAGTGCTTCAAAGGCGACTGGCATTAAAGCATTGGGAATGGAAGAAAAGGAAAAAAAAACTAAAAGCAGGAACTAAACAGAGATAGGCTTGGCCAAACTGACAGCTCACTATGAGACTATAATACTCTTTAGTTTTAAGGTTCTCTCATATGGACAAGTTTTTCTACTTTTAATACAGTGCATTAGCAAAGTAATCGCAGAATTGCCTTATCATTTGTCCAGCTGAGGGAAATTTAATCTCAACCATTTATTTTCTTCCTTGCTCAGACTTGCAGTGGGGACACAGCAATGGGCATGCTGACACTGCTGTCAGTAGCTGAGAGTAATTGCTCTCAAATCCCAAGGGTTCTAAAACTCAATCCCTTCTGTTGTTTTTGCCAGTCAGAATCAGACATCTTCACTTCCATGAGTGACTGGGACTGATAAGGGAGAAGTGCTCTTTTGGGCAGAAACTCTGGATCAGAATGCAAAATCCAGCAAAAGACTGGTTTTTTATCAGTAGGAAACCCACAAGCATTGTTTCAATAGGGGCAAGATACTTTTTAGGTATAAACTACCGGTGCTGCTAAAATCTACATTTCAAACAACATCTAGAGAAGGTAAAGAAAGGACAAAAACACAAAGGATGACTTCAGTTGGCAACAACTCTATTTTAGTTAAAAGCAATACACAGCAGGAAATATCAGTGACATCCACAGGAATAAATTAATTACTTCAATAGAGAAAAAAAAATTGCACTGAAACAGCCTCAATTTTCTATGCTTGCAAGTAGTATGTTAGGTGGGGTGGAGAAAATAAGATACAGTTGAGTTTGGTTTGATTTAGCATGCTAGTCCTTGCTCAGAACTGAATCTTCTGTCATACAGCAGCAATCATTCTTTCTGTTCTAAGACTTTATATGAAAAATTATGTTTTTCCTCACATTTTTGCTGGTGCAAAGCAATAAAACTTTACTGCACTCAGCTCAAGCTTGACTATGATTTAATCTATTATTTTATTGCTGGATTTATTTTTGGTATTTGAAGTTTGTGAAAGACTATTGTTTTGATGTAGTGTCTCTATACAGAGGCAACAAATTCGAAAGTAATTCACATGATCTAAAGTTATTCTGCAAAGTTTTTCACCTTCTGCTCATGAGAATGCAAGCTATATATCAGACACTTCTCCATTCAATTTCTCTGTATATTTCTTGCCAGTGTTTTACCCTGCACTGGTGTGACTGCAGTCACAAGGAAGATCTGTGATAAAGAGACCAAAGCTATACATACAGAGAGAGAGATTCTGTTCTGAATGGAGCCACACATAGCCAAAAACTATAGGAAATCACTTGAAAAATGATGCACATTTTAATCTATGGAAAAATTATCATGCAACATTTGTGCAATATACAACTGTATATTAATGCATTAGTTGTATATTATTGAATTATTAAGCCTTTTCCAGTTCTCAGTAGCCAGACCTGCATTAGCAAGTACTATGACAAAACAGGAAAGCATTTGTGGATCCTTTAGTGGTGAATACTGGGCAAGCAGTATCCATAGGAGATTCATTTCAGGGATCAACTTCTTTCTCAGTAATGCAAAAAGCAAACAGGCAGAAAGAACCTCTGATATCCACCTTCATTATCTGTATGGCCACAGGCCTTTGGGGATTAACAGAACAACTGGTCACATCATCACCACGAAGTTGAGTTTATTTTAACAATATTGATACTAATCTACTTAATAAAAGTGAGTGATTATGGAGCATACTTTTATTTTACAAGGATATATGCAGAAACATAGTATATTTATCTTATTTTTGCCCTTGCTTGAAACAAAACATGCCAAACTATGCATATTCAGGAAGATGTATTTTCACTCACTGCTTTTACAAGGTTTACAGTGGTTTACAGTGTTTCCAGCAACAAATTCCACCTGACACGTTGCATTTCCTAAGCTCTATTTATCATAAGTAAAAGGCACTTCTAAATGTCCTGAGCCCAATAAACAAAAGCAGTAGATTACACAACAAGCAAAAACTCAAAACAACCCTGACGCTTAAAACAGGAGAGAAGAATCTTAAGATAGATGGGAGAAAAAAAAAGGAAAGCTAGTCTTGAAATCATGATATTGTGAAATCTCAGAAATTTGAAAAGCAAAATTTCTAGAAAGAAGAATTCTGACAGTCCCAAAGTTATTCCAGGCAGAGGGCTTTAATGTTTGGCTTTGTGACCCTTGGGAAGAAATATGGCTTAGCCATAGATGCTCCTATCTTCAATGGAGACATGAAACTCTCATTTGCCATGAAGCCAAGAAGACAAATTGGTGCAGTGCATCACCAGAACACTGTATTTTGGGGCTGTCCCTTACAGTTGGGTTAGATGTCTGACAGCATATTGCTTTACCTGTCCAAGGCTATCTGCTTTGGGAATTTCTCTCAGACTGTAACACTTGCACCCATCTGTATAGATTTCACTCTTTTTATGTCACTATTTTAGGCCTCCTAAGAGCTTTCTCTCTCTCTCTCTTTAGCTATTTGATATAATGGGAATGAAAACATAATAAGTCTCTTATAGAATATGACCCTACTCTGCCTTTGAGCTCTAGAGTACCAATTGCAAATAGAGCAAATGGGACTAACCTCCATCCTTGGGAGGCTTTTTGGACTTGCAACATTATAATCTCTAATTGGCACACATAATAATCCTTCTAAAGTAGGAGGAGTACTTTCAAGATAGTAGTACTGCTTTAAGAGTGTTATATGTTAATTTTACCCTATAATTTATAGTTAGCCATCAGAGTTCCTATCTGGCATGCAGGAAAAACTTGTTTATGTCCTTTGCTTTTCTTTTGGCAACATCCATCTTTGTGGGTTTGTGGCACCACAACATTCCTATTCTCCAGCAAAACAACAGGACTTGGAGGTCTTATCTTCTTCTTCCCCAGACCCTGCTCTTTTCTGAAGGCCCAGCACATCAAATTATTATAACCACTGCTTCTTCTAGACTCTGTAGTTTAGTTAAAGACCAGTTCAAGAGAACAGCTTATCTTTAAAAAGGTACATGAATGTGTATATAATTTTGTATGAGTTCTTTCCTGAATCACAGTGCCAAGCAAATGCAGGAGACAAAACAGAGATGTGAAGAGAGACACCAGGGCTCCCTGGTGCCTCTACTGCTCCATTTTTTGGACCAGAGAGGCTGCACCCTAAAGAGAATCTCACCATTATCATCTTTCCCATGCACAGGAGGAGGCCCACCCTGACTACTGGAAAGGTGTGATGAACCAATCTACAATGCACTTGCATGAAGAGCTTTAGAAGATTTGCACTTCATGCTCCCACTCAAGCTGATGTTAAAATATCCACCAGATCAGGGCTGATGGCTGATCCAGTGAAGTTACAGAACAATTCCAGTAACTCCAATGGGAAAAAATTAATCAAAAGTGTCATTATCTTAAAATAAACAGCAATCCAGTGGAACTAAGCTCTGCCCCACACAGGCTTGATTTTATCACTTTTTACCTTATGACTGTATGGATTGATAACTCAAGTAACATTTAATTTTAAACTGTGTCCAGAAATTTCTTCCTACTGTCTTCCCTTTTTTCCTTGGCTGTTTTAGTTTTTGGGGGTTTTTTTGTGGGTTTTGTTTGTTTATTTTATTTATTTTCATTTTGGTTTTGTTGTTGATTTTGGGGTTTTGGTTTGGTTTTTTGACAAAAAAATATGGATAGAGGTGAGAGAGAAAGGATTTGGGTTTATAAAGCTGGAGAGAAAATAAACTCATATTATAAAGAAGGACAGCAAATACTATCAATTGAAAACATGCTCATCACTGTCAGTCTTCATTTTAAAGAAGTTTGCATTTGCATGGTAAGCCTACAAAACACTTAGAGAAAACAGTATCTGTAAAAAACCAGTATCTGTAAAGGAGGGATGTCATCATCCTGTAGCATCACTAAATGTAAGTGGCAGCTAATGCTTATTCTCTGGATTTTCTTTAGCAAGCACTGTGATGTGCACAGAACAAGGATTTAAAATAATCAATAAGCTCTCCAGTCCTGCTGATAAGCTGCCAAGCTGCAGAAGACTGCAACATATGGATTCTTCCTCCATGGATTTCTGTTGTATACTCTACCTCCTCCATAAGGCCAGGCATCAAGGGGCTTTTTGTGAGATGCCTCTGTGTTGTAGTGGGGATATTCAATGGAATCCAATAATGTGTAAAACCACAACTCCGTTATCTTATTGTGCTGAAAAGACCTTAGAAAAAAGAGGTTTGCAACAGAACACAAAACCTGAATTCAATAAACTTTTCAGGTTAAGACACTCAAAAGACATTAACCTGTCAGAAAAGATGTTCCTGGAAAAATACCAATCTATGTATATCGATTTGCAAGCATTCATTTTTGTTCCCCAAGTCTTGCTATACATAAGTGTTAGAGGGGGGCATCTGATCATTTTGCTTCATAAGAGCTTGGAACCCAACTGAATGGAAATATTGCATAGGGATCTATGGGGTGAGCCATGGAAAGATCAGTTACTAAAACTTCCATGAACCTGAGACAGCTTGCTCTTTTCCTGCTAAAATAACTAGAAGCAAGACTGATCTGTGTTGTAGCCCAAAATAATTGCTACAAGTATGGGCAGATGGGGATTACGCGAGGCAAAAAGGAAGTTAAAAAATCAACATGAAATTAAAAACTACAATTTACCAACCAGTGACTTTCATGTTGGAACAAGAGGAAGTGTAATTAGTGCTGTGCAAACTGGAAACCTTAAAACAACAAGCACGAAACACACCTCTCTGAAAGCACTGGTTTTTTGCTCATGCAGTAGAGATTCCATTGTCTCTACAGATGGGTTTTATATTGCATTGTGTTTTTTTATTTTGTGAGTAACAACCCAAAATCTGAAATCTGCATTTTTTTCTTTGAGAGTGAGCTTCTTGGAACTGAAAAAAACCCCAACACTGTTGTTTTGGAAACATATTATAATGACTGAAGATATTAAGTGTAGTTTATTCCAAATTGTATTTTATTGAAAAACAGGATGCAGATTTTATTAACAGGAAACCCCCAAGATAAATACTTTAAAAACACCACCACAACAACAACAAAAGAACCAAAGAAAACAAGACAGAGAGCAATCTGGCAGCTAAATAAGAAATTAGAGGTTGCATGACACTATAAAGCAGAGGGAGAATGTCCCAAGGCTTCACAAAGATGGACTCAATCCATCTTATTCTTTGGAAGACCAAAAATCAAAAGTATGCCATTTTTTTTCAATCACCAACCTGAATTCTCTTCCAATTTTTCATTTCTCTAGGGTCTTTTCCCCTTTGTGCCTGGATATTACTCTCCAGAAAGATATCCAGGTATCCAAAGATATCCAAAGATATCCAAAGTCTTGCAAATTGAGGCGTTTACATCAATTACAAAAAATAATTCAATTTTATTCTGTTTTAATAATACTTCCTTTTCCAGTTTTGCAGCAATAGCTGCTAAAACAGTTCCACTAACTGTTTTCCATCAAAATAGCAAACATCCTCAAGAGACTGCCTTCAAAAGTCATAAAGGACAGGCTCCAGCCTCAGGACAAAACTCAAGCTTCCATGTGCTGATAGGTTCACAGAGACAAAGACCAGAGGTTCTCCTCCCCATAAGTGTTTCAATACCCTGAAGGAAATGTCCAAATTTTTCACTTACCCCCAGTCAAAGACAACAAAATGAATTAGATGAAATGAGTATCTACCTCAATCTGTGTAGTGTTGTCATGGCCCTCTTCAAGCAGCAGGTCTGTGAAACCCCCTGGCTCCAAGGAGTCCTGCCCCATGCTGGCTCTGTTGGTGTCCACGGATTTGAGGGACTCTGAGTGCCTTCTCCACCTGTGGCTGCTTACAAATGAATCCACCTCCACATTTTCCTCCACTCGAGGGAAGCTCTGAACAACTTCATAAAACACACCTGTTTGACAAGAAAAGAAAGGCAAAACAAAGCAATGTAGTAAGTGAACAGAACACTGGTTTACTAATCATAAGTGAAAGTAAATTGTAAATGAAAATAAATTATAATTAAAATTGAAAATAATTTTTATAAAGCTTTTGAGCACTCCATAAAATAGCCATTTGTATCCCTTATAAAGATTTTATGGCAATGAAAGTGTATAAAAGAACTATTATACAAAATTCAGGAATTTTGGACTAAGTTTTGTAGACTCATCTAAACATCATAACTGTTTTATTTTTCTGTGTGTTTTCTGTCTGGGAAAAGCTTTTCCTGTAACATTTTTAACTTTAATACATGTTTACCCATAGCTGACACTTTTCAACATGGAATAAGTCTAAAAAAAATTTTCATCACCTAAGAAAACAAATGTAGAAGAGACAGAGAAACTCTTGTACAGACTTAGGTTTTTTTACTGATTTTATGTTGAGAGAGCTTGGAAGCCATGGTGAAAGGCAAATAAACATTATGAAAGATGTGAAATTCTCATAAACAGCTGTTCCAGTTCATAAATAAATCTGTCCTGCTGTATACGTGATAAACATGAATGATGTGTGAAGTCTGCAGACACCCACTATATCTTCTGCAAGGGATGAGCAGTTGGGTGGTGTGTTTAACATTACTTTTGGACATTTTCATGCTCATTTGCAACTTTTTCATACTAGTAAACTATCAGCAAAACAAACCTATAAAACCATCAGCAGACAAAACCATTAATTCTTCAGAAGTTTTCTTTTGTCCAATCCAAAACCCTATCAAAGTATTTTTCTGTTAATTTGTTTTTGCTACCACCATCAAGAGAGAGTGAAGTAAGTTTGCATATTTTGCACTAAAAATCAGATATGCTTTTCATATTTTCTTTGTGTCTAAAAGGACAAGTAGAAGGGTGCTCTGTGCTTTTGATGGGCCAGGAAGAAGGTGATTTGGTCCAAAAATCAGAAAAAAACAGACCACTCAAAAGGAATGGTAAAGGAAAATGCTGAAAGGATAGACCAGTAAACAATTATGTGCAGAAATACTTCCATTGCTTTTTTAAACAGAATCTTCTGAACAAAAGATGGTACAACTTCTGAGGTCCTTAATAAGCAACACACGTTGTCAAAGTACAGAAGAGATGGACAAGTAAAATTTAGCTATCAAAGGTTTAAAAATGTAAGGTTTTCCTGCATCACAGCAGGTACAGGTGTAGAAGCTATGGGTATAGAAAAATCTGTCTGACATTGTTCTTGGCAGACCAGAAAGTCTTACAATACAGAAACAATATCTAATACACTTTAGGCTCTATGTGGTTCCATTTTTCTATCAAACTCTCCCAAATCTACTAAACTAATTTCCCAAGTTATTTGATCAGTTTCAGCCAAGCTGAAATTATGTCTGATGAAGGTGTTTGGTCAGCTAGATAAATGAGAATTTAATTGACATGCAAAACAAGAAATCTCAGGCCATATCTTTCCTCAGACCCCAAGGAATCAGACTTCTTTTCTTTTAATAGATGGCTTTTTGAAGCCTGTTTCCTTGCATTTCTTAAAAGCCTTAGAACATTGACTTCAACAAATTGCTACTGTGCTCCCTATTTTATCAGACAGTCAGCAGCCCAATGCAGAGGGACAGCTCAGTGGGTGAACTAACTTATTCCTCCACATTCCTTATCAGAATTTATTCAAAGCCGCCCTCCCTGCTTCAGCTTGCAGCCTTCACTGTGCTGTTATGGGGATCAGGAAGCTGTGGCAAACTGCTCAGAGCCATGAGCAGGCAGGGCTCCCAGCCTGGGGCTGGCTCCAGGGAGGCAGAGTTTGTCCCCTGCTGCCACCAAGACTGGGGCACAGGGACACCACGGCACCTTCTGCAAGCCCTGGGGAGCACCACACACCTACAGACAGGGCACACAGGGCACAGCACTCAGCTACCTCTGCACCAACCCTTCCCCTTCCCCTGAAACACCTTTCCTGCCTGGCCTTGGTGGCTCAAAACCCACACTCAGAGACCCAAAAAAAGCGTTTCACCACCATTTTGCAGCCCCACTTCAGCCTACTCTTTTCATGGCTATCATACATGCTTGACCTGTTGAAGCAATCACCTAAATTAGTGAATAAAACAAGTGAAAGTTAGGGGAGGGTTTGAAATCCCATTCACCTCAAGTTGAGACCCATTTCTAAAGAAAATCAATTACACCTTGTTCTCCCACATCCTGAATAGAAATGAATGAAGTTTCTAACCTTTAAGGTGTTCACAACATAAACTGGTTTTTAAAATTATAATAATATAATGATGATGAGAAGGAAAGAAATGTGTTGGGGTATTTCCACTGGCTTGGAAATTCTACACAATTTTCTCCATATTTTATGGTATAATTGCATCATAGAATCTGCAAAATTTGGCTTGCCCATTCCCCATTACAGAGATTTTGGATGTCATTAGTGCACAATTTTTACCCCCTTTTAAATTTTTAATTACATGATTTTTTTCTCTTTGAAACATAGAAAATGTTCTAAAAAGGGCTGTTTCTGCCATTACACTGATAAACATTTTTTTACAGGTACAAGCTATACTGACATAAGGAAGGTTTAGAATCATCTAAGTGTATTCAGGCTGCATGATATCCTTCTAAATTGAATAGCAGCAAGAATTAAATTCAGGAAGTGATAAACTGAATAGTTATCACTTCCTGAATTTAATTCTTGCTGCTATTCAAACTTTGGAGGTTTTTTCACTGTAAAATCTATAAAACACTGCTATCGATAGACTAGTTAACTGTCCTGGGCTGGCAATGTGAGGATACTGAGCTACAATGTGAGATAAAATCTGGATGTGATTTCAAGGAATAAATAAAGAAACATACTGGGAGATTCCTCCTTCATTAAACCTTTTCCTTAAATTACAGGGGATAGAGAAGGGTGATGAGCTTGGCTGGACCAGCTCTGCTCCAGAATGTTCTCTTTGTTTATCCCAGCAGATCTCTAATGCTGAGAAAATGACAAACAATTTTGAAATAACCTGAACAGGATGTTTTACTTTTATGTAAATAAAACTTACATAAATTTTCAGGTAATTGATAGATAGATTATCTTTAAGTTCTAAAAGGGGGCATCCCATAAGAAAGAACATTCAGAGACCTAAAATTCCAACACTTTGCAAGTTAGAACTGTTTGATGTTTCTGGTTGAAATCTCTGTGTAGATAAAAAAAATCACATAAAAGGCATTTTAGAGGAAATGTATTATAGTATTATAGTCTTATCTTCTAGATCTTGGAGCTCTTTCTTTAATTAACACTGAAGGAGAACATGTCATTCAAATCAATTGAAAAGAAGCCAAATGCTGCAATGTCTGATCCATAATAAAATCACAATATTGGCAAGCACAGATGGGTAGCAACTTGTTTGAATTGTATGAACAGAGATGCAAAACTGGGCTCTAAAAGATCAGAAATGCTGGGCTATACAAGAAAGATTTGCTGTTAGGGAAGAAGACACCTAAATGTGGTGGGGACATGGGTTCTCTGTTTTGCTAAGCCTGCCCTCAAAGAAAAAGAGAGAAATTCTAACCAGGTAGGCCCAAAATGCAACAGCTAAACCTGACAAGTAAGAGAGCTCTGATTTTGCAAGGAAGTCAGGGCTACATAAAGCTTTATTTATAAGGAAGAAACAACAAAGAAGAAACTTTTTCTTTTTAATGGGTGGCAATGTAATCAAAGGAGAAAGAAACCTTCTTTGGGAAAAAAAGGCCAAATACATAAATCTTCTTCCATTCATTCAACTAGTTTTGAGTTTTCCCCCCTCCTTTTCTAAAAGTTCTAACAAAATTTTGTGGAGTGTTTCAGCACATCAGAATTTCGGATTTGCATTTCTGAAATGTGTGTGTTATTTCATGATTGCACACATTTAAGCCAACTCTGCAATTTGACTAATTTCATAAATGCATCATAATCAGCAAGATTTTTTTTTGAAAGACTAGAAATACTCACACATTGAAACCTGTATTCAGAATATTACTTGTGAGATACATGATCAACTTTCTAAATATGCCACAGCCCAAATGCCAGCAAAATCAAGTATCAAATACACAAATTTTTTCATCAAGGGACAGAAAATGTCATGATACCCCTTTAGCTTAAGTAACTTTCTATAGCCTGTCTTATGAGTCTTTATTTCTATTATGACACTTTCAGTAAGGGTGAGAGACCAAAAAATGTTGATGAAAGATATGAATACTAGTCCCATGAAGTTGTAGGCTCTTTCCAAACATAAACATGCCTTTAAAGGATTCTCCAGTACAGGGCTTATACATTAAATGACAATTATCACAGCAGATATCAGTCATATGTCTCAAAGAAAGGAAAACTTCTGCTTTAAATGAACTCTTCCTATGAACACCTCAACAAAATAGAGACTTTTTTCTTCATCTTTACCTGATTCATGGGCCTAGGACCAATTCCACCTTTCTGACCATAATTTAGGAAAGAAAGATAAGCTTGACTTACAATATGTCTTTGATAATGATACATTTCTTAATAAATTAAAAAATAACATGATTTGTAAAATCTATCCCACACTGATAATTAGCACACAAATAGCTGTGTCAGTTTGGGTCATGATTTGGGTAAACCAACAAATCACCAGATCCTCATAGTTTCTTTTTAAAGGTTGTCTGAAACTGCTAACAGAATTGTAATAATATGTGGGGAAATAATGCATAGCATGATCCTATTTTTCCCAACTAGGGATGAGAATTTATGAGGCCTGCAAAAGGAATCAGAGGTCAATGATAATAAAACTCTGAATGATGGAAGATGATGATCACTGTACTGCTGTTGAATTGTTTGCTCAGAACAAAAAATGATGTCCAAAATAATAACACTAGCTCGAGGTACGTTTTCCTTGCAATTGCATAAATAACTAGCAACTAAGACTCATGTCCAATACAGAATCAGTATCAATAATAATAGGTATTATGGTAGGGAAATAACATAACTGGCAATTTCCCTCCACATCCATTTTGTCAACAATATGAACTCAGACCTTCCCCTTTGCAACTGCTTTCTATTCAATAATTATTTTTCACCACTACAAGTGGTCCCAAAGAGCATATTACCACACTTCTAGAACTTTATCTTTGTCACAACTGGAACTGCTGCAGGCAGAGTTTTTGTAGTGTACTGGTGTGTTTTGTTTTGTTTTAAAAATTTTTGTTTGTTTGTTTTAATTGCCTGATTTACTTTCACTTTGTAAATATTTATGTAATCATACAGATAAATTAAAATGGTAAAAGTAAAGTCAAGATCTGAGTCCACTGGTAACAATACTGTTACTTTGATTAGCCTAAATCAACACTGAGGATATATTGTTAAATTCCAGCTTCACTCATATTCCCCAGCCACATAAACACAATAATTTGCACGTTGAATTTACAAGCAATCTGATTATGGCTTTATAATTTCTTATAGATTTATTTTTTTATCCTTTTTGTCAGTTCCACCTGGGGACCAAGATTTAAATTTATTGCTAACTGGATACATACAGAACCAAAAAAATACAACTTATGTCTCAAAGAAGGCTTGCAGTCTCAAAGATTCTGGATTGTTAGAGGAGGGAGAGAATTTTGGTTGGTACACAGTGATACCAGTCATCACCAAAAACCTAGCCAGTATCAAGATTTTGAAGCTATTTTAGTAAAAAGAAGATTTAAAAAGGAAAAAAAAAGTGGTTAATTTTTTTTTGCACACATATTCTAGAAGGATTTAAGTTACTTTCACATCTGAGCTTAGAACAAGTCTAGAGAAGGCTGATTGTAACAAGTGAAAGGCATAAAACATTTCACACTTACTAGATGCTTACAAATCTTATGCACATCTGCACCCCACCCTTGCAGACCTTTTTTGTATTATTTTTGGAATGATAAAAACACAATTATGCTTAAGCTAACAATGTGGAGTGCAATCCTTTATTTCAGCTCTCCCCTTTTGGAGACAGGAAGACTAAATCACCTTGAAAAGAAAGATAATGAAGTTGGAATTGATTCTGGTTTAGTCTTTCCTTACAAAATAAAAGAAAAAAAAAGAAAAGAAGCTCTAATATACTTAGATGCCCAGCCACGGCAAATTCAATTTGAGCACTATTCACTTAATCTTTGCACCCTATACTAATATGTTCTATATCCACCTCTCCAGTAGCACTTGCAATAATTATCAGTAATGCAGACCCCCAGCTGTATATAGATGAATATTTAGCACATACTGAGTTTCCAAAACAAAGTATATCTATAATGTTCTCCTGTACCTGGAGCAGAACTCACACTTTTAATAATTTTATGTTCTTGTGCATTATCATCTACAGCATAGAAAAGGAAGTAGTTAAAAAATTTTAAATAATTTGATGCTTTCTGATTAATTTGTAGCAATAATGTCAAAATGTTAATTCATGTGTAGTTTATGTATTTTCTGTCCAAACCTCCCTATAACACAAACCCTTAATAAACTACAGAATTATTTATTTAAAAAGCAATAAAAAGTAAAGAATTCAACAAAAAAATGCCCTGCCAAGAGAAATGGAGATCTCTCTATAATATTCTATTTATATGCAAATTCTTGCTTTTCCAAACTCAATTCAAAGGTTTCCCAGAGAATACTAATACCAACTGTAGCTTATTTAAACACATCGTAAAGAAGTTTTTTTGCTTTTTTTTCTGGTCAGTAACTGGGTTACAGTATGATTGCTGGTATTGGACAGTAGCATTAGAGCTGTCTCCTATGCATTCACTTCACTGATCCAACTTGAAGGCATCTTTCTTTTTCCTGAAGGCTCTAGCAAACCCAGGCACTAGAACAACCTGAGGATATGAGAGAAAAGCACACAAAAAGTGAACTAGGTATTCATAGGTTGAGCTACAGCATATGTCTGGAACTCACTTTGCATGACTTGTTGAGAAAGAAGACAGTAAATAACTGGGATGTAAGAAACTGTGCTAGCTTGGCTAATTATGCCCTTCTGAGCAGATAGTGCCAAATGCAACTTTGGTAGAAAGGTTATCTTCAGTTTTAGCCTGAGGAAAAGCCAAAGGCTAAGGCAGAAGGAAGCCCATGTCTCCAAAAATGGATTAGCACAGGCAGCACACACGGCGTGCTGCAGCAGCCTGCAGAGGACAAGAGCAGCGATTGCAGGGACACTGCTCTGGCCAAGACACCACAGGCCTGTCAGTCCCTGGTGCTGGAGCAGCACCAGAGGGTAATTGGCTCCCTGGGCAGCCCTGTCAGGCTGACTTTGAACCAGGCACAAGGATCAGTCATTCACCCCAAAGGCAGCCACGCAGGATTGGGGTGCTCAAGCAGAGATACAGATGGACAACAGGTCTCACACACCAACACATGGAGCTGCCCATACATACAGGTACAGGCAGTGTCACCTCAGGGGCACAGGTTACAGTCTGAGCAACCTGGCACAGGGGAAATAAAAGAAGAAAGTTGACACAATGGCATAATGCCTCAATCAGGTACAACAAACACTGATGGCGTACAGATGAAGGATTTCCTCTCCTCCCTAGTCAGTGGTGCCCAAAAGACTGAAACCACCCTTGGTAAGTTTGTCTCAAACAAGGGCAAACTCCTAAGCCTCATATTATCACCAAAGAGACTTATTAATGAGTTTGTGGCAGTGTGCCAAAATACAGCCTACATACAGAGTGACACTTCTGAGAACTCAACACGTCCTGGACACTTCAAAGAAAGGCAGATCATGCAATGTAACCCCAGCATGACTTAAATATGGCACATTTCTCTCTCTGCATCCTCAATCTCCTCTGCCCCCATCACAGGAGGGGAAAGGAAGTGATTTGCAGTAGTAGATGTTTCACAGAGCTCAGGATTTGGAAAACTGGAAAATGAACAAGCCAGAAATGTGTAGCAGAGAATGTAATAATAATCTGATATTATTAAAGCTGAAGAAAAAAACTCCACTATTTTTCTTCCCGTGGAGTGACAAAAGAGAATTTTTTGAGGATGGGAAAATTAAAATTTACAGCAGTTTATGGAGACATATCTTGGACTTCTTTTCAGCTCAAGATCACAAATTGATTTCCATCAGAGCCATAAATTTATGGCCCTTCACTTTCATTATGGATCAAACAAGGAAACTAAATATCTTTCATTTTCTGCACACAAAGTCTTCCTAGACAAACAATGATTCAGGATTAAGAAAGATTAATCCAGCTACAAGTAAACAGATTGATCATTTGTAGAATTAATGAATTCATTTAATAAACAGTAAAGGCTTAGTGCCAGAACTCACTACACTGTGGTGTCAAGATGTTTTCATGAAATTTCCTGCAAAAAGTAAAAGAAGTAAATTGTCATATTCAAACACAGAGTTGCTTCAAGGGTCAGGAGGAGTAAAGGTGGTCTCACTGGGTTTATATGGTATGGTTACATGTTTAGGTTAGCAATGATTGAAAAATACATTAAATGCTAATACTTTAGAGTTCTTAAGATATCTTTACCTGATTTGCATGCATTTATAGATACACTGAATTTTGCTTACAATGTTCTATCTGCGATGCCTTTTTTTTTTGTGGAGATGGGATGGTCAATAAATAAAAAGGGCATTTTATTTAATAAAAAAGACATCAAATCTTATTTCAAGGTCTCTTCACCCTCAACTTGAAATTGCTGTTCAACTTACATTTTCCTCTATATTTACCCAGTTGCCTCATTTCTGCCTATTTTGTTCCAAAATAATTGAAAAAAACCTCTAAAAAAGAAGACCTATTCCTTTTATTTTCACTCACATGCATGAAGTAAGCGTTCTAAGGACTTCTGACAACATAGTAGGGATTCTAAATAATAAGGGATCCAATCTGGCCCAATGCAGTACCATAGATATGGTCCTCTGTAAGAGCAGTCACTAGAGAAGTCAGAACTTTTCAATTTTTGAAGAAGCATAAGAGAAACCTAAGTAATTATAGTAATATATATAGTGTAGAGACAGATGCTCTAAAAGAAAATAAATATATGCTGTAAAAGAGCAGTTTACTTATATTTTTTAGTATTTTTTCATAATAGCTCAATGAATGCCTCTCTTTTGCAATCTGTAAGATGCAGATAATGAAACTAACTTTCTCTCTTAAACATGGTCTGTGTTACCAATGACAAGCACTAGATTATAGCTATGTACTATTTTATTACAAAAAGGCCATTGCTTATTTCTTCCAGTCTCTCTCTTGGCAAAGTATTTTTCTGTCTTGTCTAATGAAGATTAAATTTGTCACTGAAATCACAATGGGTCTAAATGCCTTCAGCTTTTTTATTTTTTTATTTTCTGGAGAAATTGTCATTTTAGCTTCAGCTAAAATCAGCTAAAATCCTAGATTAAGATATCTGCTGAAGAAAAACATCATGTTTCTAGCACACTAATGGGAAGAAATTAGAGCAGAGATTGTTTTTAAATTCTGGCAAAAAATCTTGACTTGCTAGACTTGATGTGAGACCAAAGAAAAAAACAACATAGATTAAGGAGGAATTGTTATAGAAATGCATTTAGAGTCAAGGAACAGCTGTATTAAACCCATCAGAAATCAGAGGCACAAAAATACAAATTAAGCTGTTTGAGATATGAATGATAGAAAGACACTCTTTGTTTGGGAGAAAAGAAATAAACCCTTTGAAAACTGGCAGAGATACTGGAGAAACAGAAGATAAAATACTGCATCGATCTTGAAACTTGTCAAAGCAATGAAATTATCCAGAAAATGTTGACTTGGACTGCCCAATACACGGAGTATTGAATGTGGCCTTTGTCTTCTCCCAAAAGGCAGGCGAGCTGGTGCTGTGGATTGTGCAGCTCTGGGGAGTGAAGAGCAGGAAGGGCAAGTTTTCACAGTTTTTAACTGATGAACAGGACTGGAACAACTCAACTGCTATAAAGGCATTTTAGAATTTACAGATAAAACCTGGTTTTTTAAATGTATGTTACATTTGACACTGTTTACATGCACTCCCACCGTACCAAAGTAAAATTAGGGAACTGCATTGCTGGCATCCACTTTTAATATACACAAGTTACGAAGAACTTAGGCATTTGGAAAGACATATTCTGGGAAAAGATTGAATAAATGTGTTTTTTTCCTTCTGTATTAAACACCTTCCAATTAAATCACAACATTTTCAGGAAAAAAAAATATTATCAGTTTTGGAGCACTCCTGCTGGGTTGGGTTTGTTAGCATGCTGTGGACATACATTTCATCTGCGTATTTTTTTTAAAAGGAGGCAGAAATGGATACTGCCATTACTGTTGCAAAGCACATGGTGTTTTGGAAGCTGTGCAGGGATGAGCCAGCTTAAATGACATCAGTCTACACTTTATGAAGGGATAGATTTGCAACTCTGCTGTGCCAGTGGAAGATGGGACATTATGTAATATGTGAAGATCATTACACATTAATCATCATATGAGGAATATCTTATTTTACTTTTCAGAGGGTAAGAAAATAGACATGACACATGGAACAAGAGAGTTCAGTATATTCCTTAAAAATACAAACATTTAAATCCTTAAATGTTTAGGAAGAGCTTATTTTCAAAATGAAGCTGAGTTTATAGGAACTCAGACCTGATAGACTCAGTAATTGGATGCATGCAAACACTGCCTAGTGCCCACAGAGAGTTGAAGGAATGACTTTATGAGGAAAAGAGCTTCTTCACAAAATGGTTGGTTTTCTGCTCAGGTAATCACCCAAGCATTTATACTTTATGCAGCCACTCACTCAAACTGTTGTTCAGGTTCTTTATTTCCACTGGCTAGAAGGCAAATTCGAAGGAGAAAAGAGAAAAATATCTTTAACTAAGAGTGAAAATAGAGTGTTTTAGAAGTTATTTAGATAAAAAAGCATTTCAGTGTTTAATTACTAAACAAAGACAACAATATCCATGTACAGAATGAGTTGGTAAAAAAGTCAAAATTTGGCCTATTTTGTTCGGCAGAGATTGATATATCTGTAAAATGGACTTGAAAAATCACCTGTATTTCTTCTCATTCTATTCACCACAGATTTTATTCCTAAGAAGCACATAATAATGCTGTTTCAATGTGCTATTTCTTTTCTCTTTCCAAAGGAAGAATAATGCCAACAGTCAGCTATGATTCCCCATGCCCTGCCCTTGAAATTCAATGACAGAAAAGCACTAGCCAGATGTACAAAAAGGCATCTTTTAGAGCAGTCTTATATTTCTTTGTCACATCATCTTGCTGCCAAGGTTTTAACCCACATCCTGGCTGACAGCCCATCCAGAGCCAGAGCAGCCACAGTAAGGTTTGCAAACCAGCTCTTCACATCTTGCAGCAGGGAACAGATTCAAAACCAGCTCAGCTACATTCAGTGTTGTAAGAGTAAATTATTTGCCTGGTTCCTGGAAATTAATATAACCCTAGAAATAATTCTAAAGTAATTAATATAACCCTAGAAGAATTGAAGTTTCTCAAGAAAATTTTGGTTTTGTTTCCAGTTAGCTCAATGCTAATTTAGGTCACAAACTCTCACTCTGTAGCACATGTATTTACACTGTCAAAGCCCTTGCAACTCATGCAAGTCCCAGGCTGGTGAACTTTAATGGGACATTAACAGCCCCTAAAACTGCCCATAGGCCTCTCAGCTCCACTCCAATGAGGAGTTAATTTTAAATTAATCTGTCTTCTTGCTGAGTGCTGACTGCCTTCCTCAACACATACATCTCATTTATTCAAACAGAGAAACAGCTCAGTCACTAAAGATGTATCATTCCATTCTGAATTATAGAGGGATAAATTACCAGTCCCTGGATATCTAGGTGTCTTGGCCAACAAATTGCTGAGCTTGCACAGGCTGGCTGTCCTTTTGTAGTATGTCCTACAGACCCATCATTTCCAAACTCACTACCATTTACAGGCCTGGTTTACAGTATTTTCTCTTCAGATAACTGTAAGGATGAGGCTATCTAGTGCTAAAGGATGCAGTCAAGCTCAGCCAGTAAGGACTGGCATCCCCACCTACCAAAAAGCTGGCTGGGCCACCTTTCTTACCTGCCTGACCTGCTCACTTGATCCCACTTTCCAGTTTTGGAAAGCATATGCCCACTGTGACAGAATTGTTTCTTGAAATTCACAGTAAACTTTTCTTAAATCAGGCCTAGTTACAGTCCTCATAGATTTTATAAACTGTCTGTCCTGCTCTCTCTCCTTTGTTTGAATGAGTCTTCATTATAGTCCAGAAAAACTCCAAAAGCAGGACACCTTGCCAGGAGATGGAAGACCTCCCTGAGGGTAAAGGTAATCTTGAGCTCTCTGCCTCACTTCCCTGGAGAGTGCACAACCACCAGGATATCATGAAAGCACAAGACACCAGCACTTGGGCTCAGAAGAAAAGCTGACAGCTTCTCTCATTAACAAAGACCAGCGGCACTCTCAGAAGTGCATTGCACATGCTGGAGCCCAAGGCAGGCAGGTCTCTTTTTGCAAACCTTAAGAGCAGTTAAGTGAATCCCTAGAAGCAAGATTTCAGACACACAATGGGCATTGCTGATTTTTGGTTTTAATTTTCAGGCCACTCCCAGATCCACAGCTGAGTGCTTGGGATTGCGAACTAAGTGATAACAGCAAGCAGCTCACACAAGGCTTTAATTTAACTTTAGAATTACAAAACTACAGATTTGCCATGAACACACAGTTTGTAAGTGCTGAAGTCCTTCATCACATTCACAACCTTAAACAAATTTGGGAGGAAGTGCTTGTTAAACACTAACCAGTGTTGACAGCAAATGCCCACTTGCTTCAAAGACTAAAACCAGTTTTTCAGCCCCTGAATCACATGCTTGCCAATCATGTGGAAATTTCTCATACTTTGGTGCATTTGGGCATATTGTTTGGCTCTAAATGAGCCCACAAACCCACTGACACTTCCATGAGCCAGGGCCTTCCAAAGATTTGTTATTTAACTGAACTTTATTGCATAACTCACAGTGGTCATTTTTCTTTTTTCTGTTAATGGTAAACCATAATCTATCTCACAACTTCTTGTGCCCCGAATGAATCTCCATTTCTGCCTGGTTATACCAAAAGCAGCAGATTTTCCACATTGCATAATGTAGGCATCCCTTCACATGATTTAGTTAAGCTGTTTCTAAGCATCTGTCCAGTATAATCTGTTTGTAAAAAAGTATGAAGCATATATCACTTTTTACCTGCTCCTGGAGGAGAAAAGTAATAAAAGAGCACATTCAGCCTCCTCCTCTCATATAAATGCAGTAAGAAGGGAAAAGCAGCAACTTACTTTATTACTCCCATCAGTTTTGCTGAAGTAAGGAGACTGAAAGCTGTGGGAGAAAACTTTCTGTGTCATTATACAGACTCTCCACAGGAAGCACAGGCTCATCAATACATTGTTTTTTGCCTTCAGCTTTAAATATGAGTGATTTCACATATACCAGGTCGTATAATTTCTTTTAGATCTGTAATGCACTCAACCAGGGGCAAACTGAATCCTGCTTTAAAAAAAATAATTTATGGTTTGTTTGTTTGTTTGTTTCCTCCTACATGCGCATGTGACCCCACTCCTCACTGTGTGCCTTTCTCCCTCCTCCCTGCAGGGTACAAACCCCATACTGACATTCCTTCTGATGTCCTCTGACTCCAAATCAAGTCTCTCCCCATACAACCAAAGTTGTGGTTCCCATAGCTTGAATGACAGGCTTTAATAGAGTGTTTACCATCCAGTGCCCTGACAGGTCAATCCCACCAGGAATCAGTCTAGACTGGGAATTCCTGCTTTTATATAGCTTTACTCAGCTTTACTCAGGTTTTATTCTGCTACCAGTCCAGTTATTCAGCACCTTCCAGCCTTATTCTGATCCTCTCCTTTTCTACAGCTGCCTGGTCTCTCCAGATCAGCCTGTGCTCTCCCAGGAAGAGCACAGACCTCATGTTGCATCACTTTTGTTTAGCCCTCTTTCAGGAAGGAGGAGCAGAGCAGGGAGGAAAAGGTGATGTTGCATGCAGAGACTGTCTCATAGCCTCGGCCATAGAATTTGGCCTCACTTGCCTGCTACCTCTTCCCAACCTTATTGTCTGAAATCAGATGTTATCCTCTCCAGTGACCTGTCAGAGGAAGATAAAACAGCAGAGGGGAGAGTAAATTGCATGGAGTTCTGCAGTCAGAAAATCACTTCTCTGAAAAGCGATGTGACAAGCCTGAACTCTATTTTGCTATCATATATTTTCTCAGTGTCACAAGAAGGAATGTTTTTCTTGTTTAAATGTTTTTAAATTAAGACCTTTCTTATCTGAAATTAATATCAGAAATTTGTTACATTATAAGTGCAGAGAAACAACACTGGGCTTACTTCACACTGTTCAAGGCTGTGGACAAAGAACTTGTATGTTTTTATTTACAGAACAGTCTATAAACATCCTATGATCTGTTACTTACTGTTCCATGAATATATGGGACATAAATCATTAAGAAAATCACTTGGTCAAGGCAGTGACAAAATAGCAAAGTGGTTTACATACATATAGGGAAGGAATGAAATGACTGTGCATATTGAGTCCAGTAGGATGTCTAGATCCCTAGAAAAAAGGAAAAGGTAATTTACTGATGATATTTAATATACAGCAGCACCATAAAACTGCTAGTCATAGTCTTGCTTCTCTTAGAAAATTCAGACATTAGAAAATTCAGACATTAGAAAATTCAGAAAAAGAATTCTAATATTATTCTACTGCAAGATATGTCACATAGCCAATAAATTGGCATCTTTAAATCTCACTAAGTGATCTAGAAGCCATCCATTTGACATTATACTTAATAGGAGCACTTGCTGGTGCTCTGCAGAGAGCTGATTAGTCACAGCACAGAGTTTCCTCTAGTTTTTTAGCTATTAAACAACACTTAGCAAGTTAAACTCATATTAAATATTTATCTGATATTTCTTGTTCCGCGTAAGTAATTGCTGCAAATGCCACAGGAATACTGTGCTGCTGCCAGAAAGAGGATGCAATGGCAAATAGATTGGGAAGTAAGCCCATGAGGCAACATCTGAGTTGAAATATGAATTTGTGAACCCTTTGGCCAGGATTGCTCAACATGACTGAGAATTTCACATTTTGCAGATGCCTGACTGCAGCATCTTAAAGAGGCATAATTTTTGCAGGGTGATCTTTTGACCCTTTCTGAACATCATTCTATCTAGAACATATCCCCACATACATTCTCCAACTCTTGACCTTCTGGTTCTTCTCATTAGTAAGCTCAGTTACTCCCTCACATTACACTGTCCTCACATAGTTCAAGATTTAGAATTCTAATCACTTTGGGAAGTGTAAATGCAAGTGTGCAACCTCCTGAAGATCTTATGACTCAGTGCAGCTGTGGATGCTTAGAGCACCTTTGATGTCAAGCTGCTCTGCTACAGGGTGGTGTCTGACTGGAGGTGGTGACCCTTCTGAAACATCCAACTGTGGAAAACTGAATTGAAATAAACTGCAACAGATCATGAGTTTCTGGAAACTGGTAGTGCTGCATTCTCATAAACCTTTGTGCCTCATACAACATCAGGTGGACAAGGTCATCTCCCCAGCTATTTACTGCAACTGTGAGGGTTGTTCTGGCTCTGGTGTCACAGGGTTAGTTTTATTCCACAGGAAAAACCTTTTCTGCCCTGACTAACTTGAAATCTTTTAAACCTGAAATATTCTGAGTGATCAATACCATTATCTATTGAAGCTATTCAAGCAGTCTGGCTGCCTTACAATAATAACTTCTGTTTAGATGTTTTGAAAATATTCTAAACTTCAATTTGGCATATAAATAACCTCATTTTTTCCTCAAACTAGCACCCACTAACACATTGCCTGCTCTGAAATTCCCTGTCATTGCTAGGAAAGTCAGCACTGGGTCAGTGTTAGACATCTGCATTTTCAGATGAGTAACTATTATTTGTGGGGAGAAGCAAGGCTTGCCAGAAAGGACAAAGTTCAAGAACAAAACATCCCCCATTAGCATAGTTCAGTTCTAGTCAAAATAACTTTTTAATGTCTTTATTTGAAATTAATCCCTCCCCCCAATCAAATCCAGATGTTTTGTGTTTATTTATTTTTTATTTACATTTTTTTAGAAGGAGAAAGTGGTGTAGGAATGGTGAGAAACAGTTTGAAGCTCTAAGAAGCTTTGATCCCAGAAGCACTGTTAGAACTGTTGTAAAACATTTTGTTTTCTCAACCTAAATGCTGTGAAGTGCATAACTAACTACCCAAGCTAACAAAAAAACCCAAACCAAACAAACAAATATGAAGTTCTTCTAAACACTTTCTATGTATTTCATTTATTGTGATTCTAACCAACTGCAGCTGCTTTCTCTCCTTTACTTCTTGAAAATGCAATCAGCAATGAAGTTAATTTGTGTCAGACCAAAGCTCTTGCACTAACTGATTACTTACAGATGTCAAATCTCCAAGTGAAATTTTTGCCACCTGTTTTCAATTTCAGGATTGGCAGTTTTGCATTTCCACAGCTTACTGACCTGGTGTGGGTCTATACCATCTGCTGTTGTATTCTCTATGCTCAGTTTCCACAAGACATCAACAACATCAAAATAGTTTTATCAGGAAGTTTTCTCCTTTATGCAAGGAGGCATCCAAAATATTGTAATGTGGAAGAATCAAAATTGTCTTCCACATTAAAAAGAAGCTGTAGATGAATGAAACAATGACAACTTTTTATTAATAAGTGGTTTAATTCAAGGTGTGAATATGGTTTATTTGCATGTCAAATTAACTATAGCAAGATGTTTCCATGAATTGTTCAGGCCAAGCTTCACTGTATTTTTATATATAATTTATTTTTTATACAATTTGGATATCAATTATCAAGCATAAGCATTTTGCATAGCCTGAAGTTCTTTAAGAGAGCCCATTTTATTTATGGAAACATTGCTGTCAACATTAAATTTATGTACTAGAAAATACAATACTTTATTTAATTAAAAGGGGCAATAATAAACATTTGGGAAATAAACTGGGATTTTTAGTGATAAGCAATGATCACAAATACAAAATTGCCTTTTTTTTTTCACTAGTCTGCAAAGGTTACATTGCTAAGTAGTTTTGCAAAACGTTTTTCCTATTTTAGATGAGATTTGTTCTACAAGATGTATTACCAACATTGTTTTAGCCATGAGTCATCTATAAGCTAATTCCAAAATGTATTCTCATTATAATAATTACTAGATGGTACTTTTAAGAGAAACCAGTTATGGAAAAGGAGCAGTTATCCTACATGTAACTTGTAGCATGAACCTCTAGGGGATGCTGTGTATATTAAATTTACACTGCATGGCTTGTGGTTGGCGATATTATTTTTTGCTTGTATGACCACAGTAGGTAAGTTCCTTTGCTGCTGACAAGGTCCAGGGTGGAAGATGCACTGCAAATGCAGGATTAAAACTGCAGGATAAAATCCTTTCCACTGCTGCATAAAGAGTTAAGCGTGTGCTAAATTAGGCTGTGCTCTGAGGTGTGAGCTCCTTCCCTCTCCTCACGTAGCCCAGGACCAGAGGAAGCTGCAGGGCTTTGGGAGAGGAGGAGGAGGAGAGGGTCTGGGATGGGTATTGTCTCCATAGCACTGCAGTGGGCTATCAGAGGTGGAAAGGCAGAACCTCTGATATGACATGAACAGCAGAGTGGGCATGGGCCACAGACTGTGGACATGCTAGGGTGGGAGAGAAGGATGACTTTTTGCCAAGACACCAAAATGAAAACAATTATTTCCCTACTTTAACACCAACCACAGAGGTTCTCTCAGTCTTCTCCCCACTGCAGGAAATGACAGGTTCCCCAGTCCTTTCCCTTGTTCGTGAGGCAATTGAAGCCATTGTCTCCAAAAGAAGTTTCTGAGCATTCCCCTGGGGTCGAGTATTGGTGAGACAAGAGACAGCACAAGATCCAAAAGCACTTTCCAGACAGCCACAGCTCTTCCAAGCCTGTCAGACTGCAGTTACAGCTCTTGTGCTGATGGTGATAGACACAGAACCCTTTACTCCTCATAACTATTTGATTCACCTTCTGCCATACTGTTTGCTATTGTTCAGTCTCTAGAAGAGTGAAGGAGACTTTGGCATCACTTTGGAGCCACTAGAGTTTTTATGTATTTTGCTTAAAGAACTCTGTCAGGCAAAAATTAGGCAGGATTGTGGCCCACTTGCTGCAATGTCCTCTGACCTCAGTTAACACTGACATAAAACTAGAAGAATGCTGTTGACTGGAGCACAGCTATTGCCATTGTACAGGAGTGCATCTGAGGTCAGAATCCGACTCAATCTGCTTGCCAAAGACTGCAAAATATTATGAAAGAATGGCTAACAGAAGCTACCCACACCCACTGAGCTGTGGATGTTCAGCTGAGAAGCAGATGTTTTAAGGGTCAGTACTTCTGTAATAAGTAAACACATTTATTGTAATGTAGAACACTGAGCTAATAATATAAATACCAAGTAGGATACTTGAAATACTGTGCAAACAACAACATACATCTAAAAAATAACTACAACAAATGCTTGTTTTTCACTAGAAAGATCACAGGATCAGCAGCTGTTTACTGCTTCAGCACAGCAATTACGACGTAAGCTTAGCCAATGTTTCCAATAAAGCCTGCTCCCATCCATCCAATTTCTAATAATCTGTGACATTTTTTCCTGGGTCTAATATTCAGAGAGTTTGCTGTCCAAAACACTAGCTGAGTTGCTCTCAGAGCAAGGCCAAAGAACCACGTGCTCTCCTTTTTAGATGCAGTTAGCTAAAACTAATTCACTTCGTTCTTTGCAAAGACCCCCTGCTTCCTTCTCAGCTGTATAATTGTAGAATGCAAATAAGGGAGTTTCTGAAGACTAAACATGTTAATTAGAAACAAAAAAAACCTCCCCCACATACACCAAAAAAAAAAAAAAGAAAAAAAAAGAAAAAAAAAAAAAGAAAAAGGAAAAAAGAAAATCCCTGCCAGAACAAAAGAAATCTTTGCATTTACTTTTGTTTCTGGAATTTGGCTAAATAAAGTACATTGATATGATAGCCAAGCTTTCAGCTAAGGAGACACCCACACAGATGCAAAGATGCAAGAACAGATCCAATATTTGCACTTCTGCTGACTTTGGTAGGCTCTGGGCCAGTGCTCAATAAAGCAAATAAAGTATCACTTTCACCAGGGCTCCTGCTTATCTGCATCCCCTGCAAGTTCTCTGTAAGCTCTGACCCTTTAGAGGGAAGCCACAGAGCCTCTCCTGCACCGTCAGCAGGAGCCTGAGCAGTGACTCTGGAGCACCAAACTGGGCTGAGGAGAGGCTGCAGGTCACAGGGGCTGCCTGTACCCACCTCTGCCCATGGCCCAGGGGTGCCTGGCTACAGCTCCCCCACCCATCCATTTTAGGACTCTTCATCTGGGATGCTGGGGATGCTGGAGGGTTAGAAATGGATACAGAGCCCAGCATAATACTCAAGAAGAGAGACATGTATTCACTGCATTATCTTCTCACACATGTTCTAAACTACAAAAATACACAAACATGCTTAAATGTGGGAGCAACATTCTCATCAGACCAGTCTAACTATTCCCTCTTGTATTATCCTACATGCCAGTTATTTTAGTTTGATTTTTCATTTTATTCAACACGTAAAAACAAAAGCATCATCCACTCTCTCTTTTCCTTTTTTCTCCAGGAGAGAAAAAGGCTAAAAATTGCAGTGGAAGTGCAGACATACATGCACATTTTTTTGCTATCATAACTGAAGTTTTGCACATGTCTCTCTCCCGCTTCCTTTTCCTTGGCTTAAAAAAAAAAAAAAAAAAAAAGACAGGTACATTATAGTTCAAAATTTTAAAACCAAAGCTATGTCTGATCTTCCTCAGAACTCCCTTTCCCAAGTTAGGACTTCCATGCTAAGTAGTGAAGCTACTACAGAAGCAAGCAAGCTAAGCATCCCACTCAAAGCCAGCAAAGAACTCCTAATCCATTCCAATGTGCCCAAATCCCTCTTTTGACCTGCAGTTTTGCATGTACCAGCCTGAGTTCACCTGGGGTGAACAAAACTAGTTTGCTGACTCTATTAAAAGGCAAAAATTTGGACCAGCTCAGGAAGAACCTGCATGTTAATGCATCATCTAGAATTGTAGTGGTTTGTTTTCTTCTTTGAACATAGATTCTGTTTATTTATTTATTTATTTATTTTAAAGCAAGAACATACTCTTCTGTTTGGATGAAAATAGGTTCATTCTTTTGCTTCTCTAGTCTATAAAGGTGCACATGTGTTTCTGATAAACTGGGGGATCTTCCTCTGTCCCTGAAGTAAAAAAGGTGAATACAAATGTTGATAACAGTTAAACAGAGTCAAGATTAGAAAACTCAGGAGCTGGACTGAACAACCAAATTTAAAAAGTGATTTGGACAATGTCAGACAGCAGGATGAAAGATTAAATTTTTGTCAGAGCATCAGCTAGCACCCTCTGGTAAATGGCATGCAGGGGAGAAAGAGCTCAAGTAAATGTCTCATCACCAGCTCTATATCTGAATTTTAAATCTGTTCTAAGTTATAAAACTGCTTGCAGAGTTCTGCATTACTGACTTCTCCAAAGGTTTACTCCTGTCTAGGTCTTTAATGTGGTTTTATCTATAGTTCTCCCTGTTTTCTAATGCTTGGATAAGTTTTGTCAAATAGAGTTCAGAAAGCCCTACTTTTAATCAGATGTCAGAAATGTTGGGGATTTTTTTTTAGGATTTACACAGTTATGCACTTCCACCTTGCAGCTCTGGGTTAGAAAAACACAGGTAAGTGAAAAGGGATGAAACAGATACATGGATGACTTGCTTATTTTCATTGGCTGAGTAGTATCACATGAAAAAAATAAAAAGGGTTTTAAAAAACAATTAAGATTTAAAACACAGCTGGACAGTTATAGCCATCGTTTAAAAGCATGAATTATGCGTGAGTTCTAATGCTTGCTCTCAGAATGTGAAAAGGTGACCACACAGAAAAGAGTGTAGTTCAGTCTACCATGAAAGATTGAATTAATGAATACAGTCACTAACTTCAGTTGGCCTTCCCTAATTCAGAGTGTGATTTATTTATTTATGTGCTCTGCAGAGGCCTGCAGGACAAGGCCAATGGCTCTGACAGAGGCTTTCACAACACAGCTGTGTTCATGCTCTCCTTCAAAACAAAGGAAAGGTACAAACAGCTGGAAGGCTAATTCCTTTCATATACCAACCTTTCATACAAGATTTATATACTGTAGTAACCTCATAATATTCCTTTAAACATAGATTTCAACAAATAAATCACTTGAAAAAAATAACAAGTATCCAACTCCAGCTTCTTCAGGAGACCTGGATATAATGATGGAGTGGTGTACAAATAAGTTCTAAATGCAAAGGCTGTGACTGGAAAGAAAAACAAATGAAGAACTAAAGTGTAAGGTTTTATTCAATATAAGGAAGCTACAAATATGTTGGAGTTATATATTAGGGCAACATAAACTCAGATTTTTGTAAATCTCTAAATTATATTTAACTGTTTTCCATGTATATTTTCTTTCTTTTTAAAGGCAGGAGTTTGTATGCCTTTTAAACATATATTGAGAATAAGGACTCTCATCATGATTCATGTCTGTTAGTGGAAATTTTATCAAGTAACATTTTACCTATTTTAAAATATTTTCTCCCTATTTTGGTAAAGCAATTAATCTAGATTAGTGTAAATTGACTGCCTGTTAAATTAACTCAGAATGCATGGGAAAATCCTTCAGATTAATATCTAGTTGCTCATCTGTGTTCTGGAAAATGTTGCAAACAATATTTTTTAGGGTGCAAAACCTCTTCAGCAAGCTAAGCAAGTTTCACCAGTAATTATGTTATTAATCTTCAGTGTGATTTCAGTGATTTTGTGATTTCTACAAGTGTCAAAAAGTATAATTATACATTACATATTAGTCTCTTTAATGTTATGAAATGCTGATGTAGAAACACAGATCTTGTTCAGCAGAAGGGAAACTCAGTCCATGAAGGATTTCAACATATTATTTACTCTCTGGATTTTCAGAGGTAGAAGAGAGGATTTAACAAGTGCTATCACAGTATTGAAGCTCAATTGTATTCAACATTCAGCCAGTTCATTAGGAGTAACAGACCAAAAAAATGGACAAATTAATATGGAGATTTTTTTTATTTTAAAAGCAGAGTCAGCAAAACTCCATGAAATCCAGCAAGCACTTTGCTGCCATTACCCATTCTCAAAGAAATTGTTCTAACAGACAGTTGTATATAATCCTACAATTACTCTCAACCCATTTTCTGTCTGTTCTTAGTCATTTACTCTGCAGAGACAGACAAGTTACTATCTATTTCCCTTGTCTAGTATTTGTGTGGAAAAAAATCTCCTGGTGTGGGTGATTGCTTCTTGGCCTGGTGTACGTTTTAGAAGGCATTTATGGACCTGAAGAATAAGGGTGTGAATATGAAGAATGAAGGATACTAAAAGTATCTCCATTTAAGACATTTCCACCTGGTTTCACAAAACATGAATTTGAGCCAGCAGCAGCCTAAGTGTGAGTGCACTGTAATGAAGATGAGGATTCTTAGACATGCACTAAGACTAATGGCATCAACAATGAACATTAATTAATTCTCACATTAGTTGGGAAAAAAAAAAGCAAAATTATTTTAGGTAATATAAGGGAAGTGTTTTAACTACACCCTGTCATTTTCTAGCTTTCATAATAAGCTTGTTCAGCATTAGAAAATGCAGATAGGCAAAGCATCAAGGGCATGACTTTTACCTTCCCATGACACATCCACAAGTCTGAATAATAAAAACACATAGCAAATCTCTGAAAATTCATCAGCTCTACACGTGCTCACATGTGCTGCATTTCACACAGCTACAACAAGAACACAAAAGGTGTCAAAAAACTGGGCCAAACGTGCCCAAGGATAGCAAGTAGCAATCAACTGATTGGATAAATCCCCTCCAAAACAAGCAGCACTTCTGCAAAAGTAAATACAACCTGAGTACAAAGTTCTCCCAAATACATCACAGCTTCCTTAGCACTTCAGTGGTCACATAATATATTTTCCAGGATTTATAACCTGGATTTTGGTGGTTTTTCCAAAATGTAAGTGTTGAATTTTTCTTCCCAATTTTACCTCCACACAGCATTTTGTGGAGTGTTACCAAACCAAGTCCCTCTGTGAAATTCAGTTCTACAGGTAAGCTGGCAGTGCTGTCAAGGGTTATTCACAGAGCTCTGCAAAGCACTGCAAACTTAATTTCGAAATGCAACCCACCAAAGGCTGAATATACACTGTGACATCCAACACAGTGAGTTGGTGTTAATAAACTACTTACCACTGATGGTTTAATAGCACTAGTATATTCTAATGCCTCTTAGTTCCTCAGATTACTGAAATAATGGTGTCTTTATGCCCTAGATTCTGAATCAAGTAAATCCCTGGTGTGATTCGGATGTGTGGCAACATATTACAGACATTTCCCTATATCTTCAAAATATCTCTAGAAGGACAAATTAGGTAAATTTTTCACTCTGAAAGAAACTGTGTTATGTTCTCAAAACAAGAATCCAGCCTTGCAAATAGATTTCTGGCTCTTTCATTCAAGCCCAAAGGATATGTTAAGAACATGGGAAGGCCTCAGCTCAGCTGCACTGGCAGCATAAATTGCCTTTTCATGAAGAAATATCAAAGAAGAAACTAGGGACCAATGGAGTGAGTGATTCACAGAAAATTTCTTGTTAGGAAAAGTTCTCAAAAAATGTCAGTGGTGTTATACCAGCTGGAATAGAAGGGGGAACTTTCACACTGCCTTATACATCACCTCGATCAATGCATCGCATTCCCTGTGGACACTGACCAGTGATATAAAACACTTCTAGTTGCAAATATCTGGAGATCTTCACATTATTAATGCCCTGTAAGAAGTTTTATCGGGATGAAAATAATTCTAAAATTTGAAATGGAAATGATACAAATGTCTCATGGTATTTATAAGATCAGGAAAGTATCCTGTTATCCTGCTTGCTGAATGATTAATTTTAATACATTTTTAAAGAGAAGCAGTGTTTTTCTAGATTCACCTAGAAAATATTATCAAAATAACACAATCTTAAAGCCCTATTGTTAATATATTATTTTTCACATGATTGTCTTGCTTGCATTTCTGTACCTTAGAAAGCAATTTTTCCTATAGTCTACTCACAAAAGAGTCTAACTTGACCATAACAATTTTTTCTTCTTGAGAGAAGATTGTATTATTGCTCAACCTGAGGGCATCTTCTAACAAATAAACTTTGAGGCAATCTATTTTAGCTTTTTACTTTAAAAGGAAACGCATGAAGTATAGCAAGTCATTCAAGAAATTAAAAGAAAATAATTATACTAATTCAGAAGTAATGGCGCCCTTTGGAAAAAATATAGTCTAATACCAACTGCATGAACCACTAATATTGGCTCATTAAATAGAAACTTGTCTTAGAGCAATTTCTGGATCAGGCAGAAATATTAATCTAAATAATAATCTGTGGACACAGAAATTTTGCACATTCACTAAAACCATCTCTAAGAATTATTTCAACCGTGTAATCCAGAAATTCTGCAAGCTGTGACATCAAATTTGTAAAGTTCCACTTCACTGGAGATTAGAAGACCTTTTTCTGCCTTTTTCCCTGCATTTCTCCTGCTCCCAGTCCTGCACTTGGCTCTGATCCAGAGGTACAGATGTACAAGTGCAAGCAGAGCTTCCTTTCAGCACTCACTCCTGCATGCAGGCTGAGGAGGGGCTGGTGCTGTGCAGGACTGCTGGGACACACACAAGGGGCAGCAGCTTTCCCTTCCCTCTGCTATCAGCTGTTGGTTATCACCAGAAGCATTACAGACACCGGGCACTAAGGCCACTGAGGCAGTTGGATGTTCAGAATACTCTTGGCCCTAAAGATCCTGTGTCCAGCTGCTGGAAGAGATGAGGGGTGTGGGCTGTGCAGACATCTGTAATGCTGGTATGCTGCAGCATTTTATTTTAACATCCTGTTTATCCTGGCCTTAATTTTAGCTCATTGCTGGGTAATGATGCAAGAGATTATCTGATGAAGCAGGAACTTGGAACATGAAACCAAATTTCCAGGCAAATCAGGTTTTCCATTTTCTCCTTTCAGCTCAAGAGCCCCTTCTGCTCAATCCTGGTAATTGTGTACACCAGATGAAGAACATGGCATTGACAGATGACTTACTACTGCAGTCTTTACTCCAGGATCTTCCAACAAGTTCCTATTTTCTCTTGCCAACACAACCACAAATTTTAGAGGACCTTGACTTCTTCAGGCTATATATCAAAGCACCTAATATCGCATCTTCAAGGTGTATTTTTTTCTTTAGTATAAATCATATAGTACATTTTTACTGACTAAAAATCTGAGCAGAAAGAGGAGCAGAGCTGGAGAAAGTGATGGAATTGATAAGTGATGGGTAAAAAGTTTCCTTTTGAGCAAGTCAGAGAGGAGGCATTTCTCTCTTGCTCCCTCTCCTCTCTTATCATACAGAAAAATAACATGTAAGCACAAGGCAAATATTTCTTCTCTTTACATAGAAATAAAGGTGGTTAAAGGAGTTGAAGGACTTTGCAAATGAAAACCACCAGAGGCTGCAACACAAATCATAATTAGAACAGAAAGGAAAGGCATTAACAGACTCTCTGAGCTGGAGTGGGTGAGAGGAGTCTCACTGCCACTGTAAAGTCTGTAGGGAAATATTGGCATTTGCCAGCCAGGAGTGGAACACAGCACTCCTGATACTTCTCCTGGTCAAGACCCAGGATGGCTGCCTTTGCTACTAACCATCCTTGCAGAATCATTGTGGTTCAGGGACAGACAGCTGGGACAATCCCCCCAGCCCTGTTCTGATGTGGTCTGTGTAAATGCAAAGCCAGCACCAGGTCACTTACAGGGGTGTCACACTACAGGCTGTGTATTCCCTGAGCTGTCTATTACTTTGGCTGCTAATATAGAATTTTTCTATTCAGTGTCTCTGTTTGAGAGAGAATAAAAAATTTCACTGTGAAGGGTTTAGTAAAGTCTCAAAAAAAGAACATATAAAACTGCTTTTCTGAAATGAAAACTCATCCAGCACGCCAGGGCTGTGCTTCATATCCATGGTCACAACCACATTCTCAGTCCAGGTTTTTTCACACTAAAGATATGGGTGCAGAGCTCATTTTCAAATCTTCTGGACCATGCCCGAGTAAACAAAGTTGCACTTTCTGGTTATTTTCGTGTTTTATTTTCTTTTATCATCTCAGCAGGCTGTGATCCCAGAAATGACAGTAACTGGTGGTGTCATACAGGCTTTTTGGCTTCCATACACCTAGCTTATGATTCTGCCATCAAACTATAAGTTGTACACATATGATGACAACTTTTCAGAGAGCAAGTCACAGTATTTGTAGGAAGCAGAAAATAATAGGCAGTGTTACCCAAAATAGCAGTCAATATAGATATTCACTTTAATGGTGGGAAGACAGGCTGCAAGACAGAAATCAGAGCATTGCACAGTGAAGGAAATGGCTTGCCTGTGCTGATGTGTTAAACTCACATCTGCTAGGATATAGAAAGAATGGAGTATTTCTCTAATTTTATATTAGGAAGTAATTAAATCAAAGGGGTGCAGTCAAATGCAGCTCTGAGAATCATGTGATGTATTCCCTTAGACACCTCACTGGTTCACAGGAGAGAATACAATGCCCACTTGAACAAAACACCTCTTAAGCAGCTTTTTATACAGGAATTTCATACCTAGACTGGTCTAACCCAGGCACTAATTTGCCAGATTAACTCTGCTGTAAACAGCTGCTACTCCTTAAAAATATTCTAAGTGCATCTGACTGAAAAAAAGGGACACAGTATGATTTTGTCTTTCATCTCAAGAGAAGTAGATCAATCTTCAGGAGAAATTCTCCTTCTAAATCACGCTCTGATGAAAGACCAATGCCAAAAGCTGGCTCTAGCACTGGTCATACAAATTTCTCTCCAAATACCATTATTTCTGCCAAGTTTAATGAAACAGATGGCAAATGCTGCAGCATGTACTTCCCAGCACATACTGGAAAGAATTTGGAAGCACATGTGTAACTGCACCATGCAGTGACATCTGTCTTAACACTTATCTGTTGTCAATTATATAACATAATAAAATAGAGATAAAATAACATCTGCTGGAACAAAAAAATCTAGCTTTTAGGAAGTATTAAGGACTTTCTTTTACTTTTTATGAGGTCAGCAATAATTTTGTTATTGATGTTAGTAGACACACAGCTGAGGACAAAAGCTTATTTTAAGCCTCAAAATAGCTGCTGACCAAAGTGGAAGATAAATTATTTGAAGAAGTATTTATTGTAATGGTGGGGCATTTTCTTGGGATGATTTGCTAGTTAGTGTATAACAGGCATAAAGAGAATAAGATAACAGCATTACCAAACTATTATATACACAGATTATTTAATTTAGTGTGAAGTATTTTAGCTACATGATGCTGCTTTTTAAGATCAGAGTGTAGGAGGCTGTGCTGCATCTTCAGATTAACCAGAATAGAGGCTGCTATAGTGAATATATCTATCCCCTTGGATTTTACAGGGATTCTTTAAATTTAGAAATAGATTCAAATCTGTGTGCAATCTACAGGGACAAATTTGAATCTACAGCTGGTGCTCCATTGATAATTTACTCTGAAGTACCATACACTGATTTTGTTAATGAGAATTTTCAATTAATTTAATGAAAGCTGATTTTGTCTTCCATGTGTTGTTCTAACCTAATGAAGAAAATACATTAACTACCTGACAGTCCCAAGGTATTACCTATTAAACATCTTTGGAAGATGAGGATGGACAGACATTTTTGGAACTAATTTGTGAATACTTTGTATCACTTTGGGAAAATCATGTAATTGCTCTTGTTTCAAAGATGTTAAGCTGAGTTGAATAGCATAAGTTTTGGGGTTTTTTGTTTTGATTGGTTGGCTTTGTTACATTTTTTTCCTTTATTTTTTAATAAAAAAATAATTCACTTATTTCATGTCTTGATTCAGGCTTGTAATGATATTTAAACACTATTTGTTGTACAATAGATTTAGAAGTGGAATGTAATTCAAGTTACATCCATTTGATTTTTGGCAGCTTAACAGAGTGACCTAAAGAGGGGTGAGAACTAGTATTGGTAGCCCTCTGAGTTTTGCCAAGCCCAGTCAAAACAATTGCATTTATAAAGATCATACATCAGATATGAAACCAATTAATATACAATTAATGAAACACCATATTGACAATTTATGCTGTCACTGGCCAGATTTAGACAGAAATATCCATATTTTAGAAAGACAGTTTGCATTTTTTGACACAGTGCCCCTCAGCTGCTTTCATTCAATGAGTATTATATCTCCCTTGTGCTATCCAAATTTCTGCTTTAAGTACCAGCACTTCCTCTCTCTCTCTCTAAGCCTAACCTTGCAGGCTCCCAGAAGATATGCAGACGCCACTGCAGTTAGGCGAGCAGATGTTTTTGAGCTCATGGTGAAGTTGCTGCCAGCTGTAGTAGTTACTTGGAACATTACAGAAGAGTTAGCATCCTCCATGAAGCCCTGTAGATTATTAAATCTTTGTCACAATGGCTTTATTGTAGTGGACTAGTACCTTGATTTTTCCTATGACTACATCAGTTTTTTTCAACCTGCCTTTTAGAAAATAAATTCCAAGGATGTTCTCGTAACTACACATGACTGTGGAATACACGCCCAGAATTTATAGAAAGCAGGATTGACAGTTCCAGTTGTGATAATCTGAAACAGGGGACTCACAATCAGTTTTCTCTTCTGATATTTGTTTTTAAGTGCTGTTACTATCCATTACTATGCTGTTCATATCCATTAGTATCATCCATACTTATCCAAACGGTCAAATTGGAGTAGAATTTAAACAAACACTTGACTCTTAATGTACCAGGTTTTTCTTTACCTTCTAGAAGCTCCATGTCCTAGCACTAATACTGTCTAGGACACTGTTCTCCATCTTGATAAACAATCCTTTGGACTTAGCAACACATGCATTTATTATTCCAGCTTTATAGAACAGAAACCTGCAGAAATATGGAACTATGCACTCATGAGAGATTACAGTCATTGTCAATGTAAACATTGCATTTTCTCCACTCTATGGTTGCTGCAAACAGCTTCCTTTAGACCACAGTTAGATCAGCAGGCACTATCAAGACAAACTATATGTAAACATATAATTTAAAAACACCCAACCATTCAGAAGTTTGTAAACATCAATCTTTTCATGATGTTGATTCTTTTTAAAATATCATGTCCAACTGATTTTATTCTTTGTCTTTATCTCAGTAAAAAAATTGCCTAGTTAGGCTGAATGAGGCATATCACTGACTCAATTTTCAGTGCTCAATTCCAACTGATCAAAATGACAGGCTTACAAAAATGCTTCTGAAAGTCCCAGTATGCCTGCTCACATCCTCTAACACCTCCTTTGAAAACATGATCCTTAATGATTTCTGTAGTTTCTGAAACGTTCAGACACTGGTTTAAGGAATGCAGTCAGGACATTCTACATTTCTTTTTCTTTAACTTGACAGAATACGGATCTCTGTAAAAGAATACCGGATGAAAATCTGTTTAATCCCAGAACCTCACCCACACAGGCTATGATAGTCTATTTTTTTCAGCATGCCTTCCCAAATATTTTCATGTGTCTCTCTGTATGTGTATATGTGACACACTTTCTCCTAGAGATGATGAGAAAGAGTGAATGAAAAATTTTTATGATGCATTTTAGTTATACTAATCAACAGGTTTCTGAAAGGCTCTTGGATACCATAAAAAGAGGCATGGAATAGGAACAGAATGGTGGCTTCAAAGTGTACCACACACTCACAGCATAAATGTAAGGATTTAGAACTCAAGTAAAGTTAACCTATGGTAATTTTGATAGATTAGGAAACTCCTATGGAAAACACCTCAAGCCTCATATATCCAGTTGAATGCATAATAAAAATATAGATCATCCAGAGGTTTAATTCTGTCTCTTTATCTTGTTCACTCATGTAGAAAACTTAATATCTCCATAAATCACAGGCTCCTTCATAAATTGATAATATTGGTAGTCAAACAGTAGTTCGGTCTTACTAACCTAGCAGAAAGCTATCCAAGAATGTTTTATATATTTCTTCTAAACTCTGACTTAGATGCATTCATAAGTTAAATACATGTATTTGCTCTTGAGCCAGTATAACTCTATACCTTAAATAGATCTTCTCTTCTGTTATTTACCCACCTAATCATGCATGAAAATCAAACAACTCAGCCTCCATTTTAAAAGGCTAAACAAGCCAAGGCCTCTTAGCATTTTTACGACATCTCTTAATTTTATTTTTCTCCTCCTTCAGTGCCTATTCCAGTTCCCTCCAGAAGATAGAAGACCAAATGCAGCCTGTAGGAAAAAAATAAAGCCTTACCTATTCTCTGCACAACATAATGAGTTTTCATTCACCAGAAGTGTATCAATTAATGCACTTTATGGTCACAGCACCATTGGAGCATATTTATTGCTGTGACACTGCTGAAATTTTCTTCAAGAATGGTGACAGATTAAGTGAAGCCAAAACCTAATATATCCTACTGTGTTTCTGTTCTGAGCTTTCTGGATTATTCAGAAACAAACTGGACTTTGCATCCTACTGAGATGGCATTTGCCAGGTTTTCAAGTCAAGTGAAATTAAAAAAAAAAGTCAAACAAATGAGGTAAAATACATCATAGATTTTTCCAAGGAACCCATATATCAGGCTTGAAAAGCTCTGCTACTTACTGACTTTTTGCTCAGAAGGGATAAGAAACACCACATCTTTGTTTAAATGCCATAATATCCTGTAAGACAGTGAAGAACTGTCTTAAAAAGGCTCTGGATGGAAGCAACCACTACTTCTCAGACTGTCCTTTTCATTTGCTTAAAACTTTCCCCATTTCTCAGATATTCAAATAATCAATCACATATAACCTCAATTTCAGATCACAAGAAATTAAAAGCTTGAACATTACCTCACAGACCTAGTCCTTTGAGCAATCCATCTGACTAATTAGAATTAAATTTGCTTTTAATTTACCTGCACTGAAATGAGACAGGACATATCAGAATGTATTACAACCCTTAGTAATATCAGCCAGCATTGTTAAATCCCAAAAGAACTGAAGACTTTAAGATGGGAGGATTATTCAAAGGGATTGTACACTAAATTCCTGCATGTTAAATAATTCATCAGAATTAATTCTACATATCAGCTTTTCTCTCCTTCTCACCAGTCCCAAAGATCAGTTTATAAGAATATGAAGAGATTCAGTCTCTATGATATTTTTAAGACTTTTTTTTTTTAAACCACCACGTTCAGAATGGCTGTAAAAGGGGGACAATGTATGTCAAAACAAACAAAAAAAACCCAGTGGTAAGAGCTAATAGTTTACTTGAGCAAGTGAAAGGGCCTCATGTTGGACAAATCGTGATTTCTTGGATGTCTGAAGTCCATCTTTTTAAAAAAATGTCACAAATCATTTTTATTGCTGTCTTCTCCTCCAATGAAACAAGCTATCAGCATAATTCACTCTACAAGGATAGTTTAATACACTTAAAAGAGCACAGTACTACATTTCTCAGATGACTGGAACTAAGCCAAAGCAAAGCAAACACAAATTGTGCTTCCAGTGTTCAAAAGCACAATTAGACAAGCAGGACTAACCAAGCTAACAGGTTTGTCTTACCTAATATTTCCTGAACAAAGTGCAGGGCTCTGATTCTGTGATGGCTGCTGAACACCATGCTTAAGCTTTTAAACTAAAAACCATTTGGGACACAGAAGATTTTCAATATTCATGAACAGACTGGCTACATGTTGAACAACTGAAGTCAAGAGTACTCCGGTGATGAGTTCTAGTAAATGTTGCCATTTTTGTCACCTCTGTCTCAAGACATGACCCCTCTCTATAAATGCTGTCCATGTCTCTCAAGAGATGATCAGTAGGGTCCTTCCACAGTTTACTCACTGTAAATTAAAATACCCCTTGTTCAATATGTGACTATTTTCATTTAGGTCCCTTCACTCTCTTTCTATGACCTGACAGGCTTGGACTCTTCCACCTCAACCTGAGGCAAGATCCATTATGATCTAGTCCTTCTTGGCTTGGGTTGGGAAAAATTCCTGTACAGTACTCCTGAAAAGAAAATCCCTCAGCTACTCTATTTGGAAAAAAATCCTCTTCTCTCCAGAACACAAATATTTTTAATGATACTGAAAGTGTTTCAACAAAATAACGTATTAGTTAATGAGGATTAAAATAGTAATTGGCCTATACCGCTTGATCCAGAACTTCAGAAATATTTAGAATATTCAGTATCAGTACTTAGCATCAATAACTCCCACTGAAACAAAGAATGCATTTAATAATTCAGACTGTAAACTCATATTTAAATATTGTCCTTTCATTGCAATTGAAGCTGATGTAAAGTCAGAGTCAAAGAATTATAACCCTGCTGCAACAGCTCTTAGCAATTAATCAGAAAAACATTTCCAGAAGTTTTGGCTGATGCTCTTTTCTCCTGGGCTATTTTTAAAACACTTTTAAGCTTCTCTGTCTTTTGGTCCTAAACCTTATGATCTTGTTAGCCCACCTGGACTGAGGTTGACATTTCCCCATTATTAGCATTCCCTCTACTCTCACAGGGCCTCACATTTCTATTGGAGACATTTCATCTTTGAAACTGTTCTATGTCTTTCCTGTTTTCTTCCTAACAGCTTTTTCTGCAGCTCCAACTTTTCCCACTGAATAATATTGAGCTGATAAAGTAACACTAACTAGCACTGATACTACAACAGAAAAGAAAGTATACATTTTATTTAATTCACGTTAAAGTAAAGCTTAAAGAAAAGGTGAACACTGTCTTCTGTGAGAGTACAGATGAGAAAGATGGCAGTGTACCAAATATAAAAACCAGAAGAATGCATTAAAAGTAGAGTCCCCATTTTGATATAAAATTAAGATAAGAACAATTACTTTGTATTTTTGGCAGGATTGATGTCACTGTCTTCTGCCACTTCATTTACTTAGAGTCTACATGTCTATACTAATTATTCCATTGCTGAATTGCTACACAGAAGTATAACCAATTTTTGAATATTTCTTTTGGATAAATTTAGTTTAATAATAATCATCATTAAAAATAACCATTCTGTGTTATTACATCAAACTGTAGATCCAGGACATACGTACATCCATCTGATTGAATCATGGAAACACAGATGTGCACAAAGGACAAAGGTAGTCAGCCTTTCCTCTCTATGAGAAAGTTGGTTTCAGTATGATTTGAATTCATTCATCCTCAAATGTTAACATCTCAGCTAGTCTCATGCTCCAGTGAAGCCTCTGAGGCAGATGGATAGACAGATGCCAATCCTCACCATTTACTTACAACTCCTGCCATGTTTTCCTTTCATCACCTTTCTCCCTCTTTTGCAGCCTAATCTTTATTTTCTGTTTCTTCTCCTTTACTCCTTGCCTAACCTTGTCACTCCTTCTCACAATTATTTTTTTTAGTGTTTGTATTCCTCTCCTTCATACTACCCATTAAGTAGCAAAAATGCTTCCTGGACCCTTGAAAACTTTTTTGGAACTTAAACCTGAGTGTTCCTCATGGAAAAGTAGCCAAGAAGCTCAAAGAAGTACTGGCCTTGTTTCTTCTCTAAATTTTCCACAAAACCAAGAATGCTTTTTGTGTCCAGCTGGAATAAAAAGTCACTACAAAAGGAGAGCACAGGTGTAAGTTCTGACAATTATAATGCAACTAAGACAAAACGAGGCAATGGAGCAATGTGAAACAGGACTACATAGGAACTAAGCAACTTTATCTCCAGGCTCTTATCCACTCTGAAGGAGTTTATATCTTAATAGAGACAAGAGATTTCTTAAAAGAAAAGACCTCTCCTAATTTCAACACTTGTTCTCATTTTAGGAGGGGTCCATATGATTGTCAGATATTGGGTATGCAGCAGACACGCTCCCCTGCACAGACACTGCAGAGAACCTCAGGCTGTGGAGAGGTGATGAACACTCCCACTCTCAACAACACCACGTGAGAATGTACCCTGCACACACCTTAGGTGAAGCTTTTCTAAACAAGATTTTATTGCCTGTAAAGTGTGTAAAGTCAAATAATGAACATGGAGAAAAATATTGAAAAGAATAAATGCAATTAATTATTACAACAGGTTCTGGAAACAGAAAACCTTGATCTCATTCCCTCCCCTGGTGTCCCCCAAGAGCGAAAAAAATGTCTGTGGGGAAAAAGAAGACATATACTGTCAGCAGAGACCACTCCATGGCCAGAGATTAAAGCTGTGGTCATAATTATGCCCTTAAAAAACAATCTTTTTTTTTTTCTTATCAGACTTAAAAATGTGTAAAGTGAAGGAATGTGAAATATATTCAGAAATTCTAGTGTGCTTTCTTTGTGCTAAAAATGCAGAGCAGTGATGTTTAAACCTTTGCAGTATATGGTCAATAAAATATTTATACAGTGCATACTTGGAACAGAAATATTAAGTGTCCCAATCTTGTTTCACAAGAAGTATAAACCATGACACAGACCCGATTAAGTACTATGCAGATAGCAAGTACAGATAAGCAACACTTTCTGATTTTGCAGAATGGTGTTGTTGATCCACATCATGTAATAACTCTAAAAACATCTGGCTTGAGGAGCAAGCAACAAGGCAACTGATTATTGAGCTGAGAAAGATGGGTTAACTTCATTGAAACTTGTTGCTGACACATGCTCACCACTGCTAAATTAGGTACTTAGGAGCCCACCGTGTCAAAGGTCCTGCTCCACACACCTAATTGTGACTACCACCAAGAGTTCAGGCTTCTCCTCAAGTGTAAGCATGGCCCCAGGATCTGCTGAACTTAGTAAATGATTTAATGACTTTGTCCATGGAGTATAGCCTTGGTGTAAACCTTTGGAGAATGATAATTAAGGAGATAATACTGAACTCAACTTGTGACAGAGAATCATAAAAAAAAATAGTGATGTGTCAACCACAGACAGCTTCAGCAGTACAGCGTAATACATAAATATAATGAAATTCAATTGGCACCCTCAGATCACTTAAGAACAGGGTGGTAACAAGGCTTGTTTTAAGAGGAAATGCTGTTTTTTCTGCTATCATTAGCTAAAATAAAATACTTATGCATTTTCTGAAGGGCTCAAAAATGGGGTTTTTTTAGAAATGTCAGATGTAAGAAACATTTTCTGTGACAGAATATTTTTAGGTATCAGCCATATATGAGTGGAGAAGAAGATATAGGGAGAAGGGGAAAGGGAAAGGGAGACATAGAAAGGCAGGGAGAGAATGTTTTCATCTAGATCAGTTCTGAAAGTTCACTTCAAAAATAAGTATGAAAAATTTTTTCATATTATTTTTGAAATAGGAGGAGTTTGACAGGGAATCCTTGAAATTTCCTCAAAATTTCCAGGATAAACTAATTAGTTAGATGAAGGAAATGAGGAAACATAAGTGCACATCCCACTGGCAAAAAGCTTTCTTGTAACTACATTAGAGAATGTTAAAATAGGATCTCTGTGATCCTACCAGGTTTAACAAGAGTCACAGATCATCTGTGATTAAATGCAGGTCACATAAAATAACATCTGTAATGCTGCCAACTTCAGTGAGGCTCCAGCATGACAGTGATTAAATGCTGGTCACATAAAGTAACCCCATGACTCTAAAAACCACAGAATAGATTTGCAATTCAAAGGCACGTACACAAATACATAACACACACTCAGATTGTAACTGCTGGAGATTAACTAGCAGGAAATTCTTATGTTCTTTAACAAGGCTTAGAAGGTTGCAAAATAGGCATAAAGATGAACAGAACTGTCTCATGAAATCACAACCATTACTAACACACAGGAGCAGGGATGTTGCTCCTCCTGTGCAGAAGTGCTTTAGCAGGATGCTTTGTGTTTTACTCCACAGCATTAGTAATTAAAGTTACTCCCACACTTCAACAGCACATGTCATCTAAACATCACACTGTTTTTACTGACAGGTATTTATATGAAAATAAATAAGAGGACCATTTTCCTCCCCTCTTTCTTTCAATCATTTGAAGTGCTGTCACTAAGAAAAGATAAGAAGGGCAGAACACTGCTGCATGACCGGAACTCCACAAGGCATGGCAAGGCAGGGGAATAACTGCTTCCTGCAGCAAACACAAACCAGAGCTCGATGTCAAAAATATAGCTCCTTGCCTCAGCTGCTGCTGCTGCCTTTGGAACCAAGAGCTGAGTAAGACCTATTCATTCACATGCGTGGGCTGAAAATGAAACATTATGTACTTCTCTTAAAGCTGTTTTCAGAATGGCTGCTCATCATGCATCAGAAAAAAATGGCAGTTTCATAAATCAGATCAAATCTCCACTACATTAAAAAAAGAATTCTCTTCAAAGTCCTGACAGGTCAAGCTACTTTTTCTAAGTTTTAGAATGCCAGGTGCCACACCAAGATATCAGCAAGTTTGCAAAGTCCTGTTTGTCTTTAGTATAAAACATTCCTTTTGTGTCAGTTTAAGAGATAAAGGTGCTTTTGCTTTTTCAAGATAAAGTCATGCTGATGTACTGAATGCACACATCCTGCAGTTTTTCTGAGCCTAATCATGGAAGCCTATCGAGCCTTAGCTGATGCTTTTCATTTACTTTTTTCATGTGCAGTAAACCACCGATGGCTTTTCTTCTGAATTCTTATTTCTCCTTTCCTGACCTACTTTTTGAACATGAGGTTTTGGGAATACTATTACACATTTGCCTACCGGATGTCTGGACCTCTGCTAAAGCCATCTCTTCTCTCTGCTACTCCTGCATAGCTGCTATTTTCAGAGGAACATTAAATTAGTGTGTTAGACTATTCACTGCCAGCATGAAAAGGCTAACTTTAAATATTTCAGGACAATGCCACAAGTGAATGCATTTGTTGAAGGCATCCTTAAAAAGTTGACATTATCAGCAGATTAATTTTAACTGCCAAGTTTAGCAGGTTTGCTAGGAGTACTAGCAAGCACATTGACAATATGACAATATGAGTAATTCTGTCAGCTGTCATCCATTTAGTCCTTTGACCTTTTCTGCTGGAAAATCTTGCAAAATGCACTATATTACTGTATTTGATTCAGAAATACAATACAAATAACCTGTCAATTAATCTGGCTTCCAGTCCTAGCATAAACTTAAATTTCCACAGCCAATTTTTACTGGCACTTTCTGTACTGAACAAAAGTTAAAAAAAATCTCTCTCTCTTAACAGGCTTTGAAGTCAAAAAAGTGGTTTTATAAAACCACAGATACTCTACTTTCCTCTTATCTTTCCTTAAGTTCTGCCTGTTTCACAGACCATCTGTTGAAGGAACATGGCAAAATATTCCTGTGACTCACTTCAGTCACTTAGAGAATGAAGTCTTCAACAAACCCACTACTGACATAAAACTTGTAGATTAAGTGGTTAATATATATGCTATCTTTTTTAAAGAAAATACAAAACTATAAATTAATAGCAAAATCAAGACTAGCTAACAATTAAAATGGAAACCTTATGCTCCAAGGTTTACCTTCTGTAAAGACATAAGCAGGTGCTTTGTTTAGCACATAAAACAGACTCATTAAAATTAATGGCACAATTCATTGTATGTAAGAGTGCACAGACTTAAATCAAAATGATCGGAATTACCAAATTTAATCAGGAGTTAAATGAGTCAGCAGAAGAGCATTACTTAGATCTTCAAGTTTAATCTTGTTTTCAATTTTTAGGGGTATTTTTCTTTAATGAAAAGTTGAGTCTTCATAGGTAGTATAATATTTTCTCTCTTCCTGCAATTACTAGGAAACATTATGCCAAAGATACCCACAAATAGTGACTAACAAAGCCTTGTTACTTTATAAAAGTTATTCAAATTCCTAATTTTTACCTTGGATTAAGTGTGAAAATAGTAAATGGAGTATTTCTTACTAATTACATAATGGTTATTCATGATTTGTGTCTATACATAAAGATGGAAAATTTTATCTCAGTTAAAGCTAAACAGAAAAAGGAAGTATTAAACCAATTTAGTCAGGGAGCAATCTCGCTTGACTTCACCCATCTAAAAGTTAAGCACCTCATCCCAGCAGGTAACCTAGGCTTGGTTTGCAGTCAGCAGGGGTAAGAGGCAACTTCAGCATGTGATTCCTTATTCTAATGATGAAATGATTTGCCATCTGTAATGGCTATCTTCTCCCTCTGACTGAAAAGGGAAGAACAACTTTTTGCTTACAATTCAACAACTAATGTTATGTAGATTCTTACTCATATTATTTAATCTAAACACCTGAGTGCATTAGAGATATTTAAAAAAATCTATCTAAATTTACAGTATTAAATAAAGAAAATTATTGCAAATGCAATTGGGTCGATTTTGTAATTTAAATACATTGATTTTGGTCAGCCCAGTCTTTAAAATTTTAAACTAATAAACAGTACTTCTCTTGCATTTTAGCCAAAGACTGAAAATGAAAAATATGGCCAACTTTCAGGCTTTTATAATTTCAGACCATTTCTTAACTTTTAGGGAACAAATCACAGAATAGAACTTAATGAATAAACTGAAAAAAATGCATCCTGTGATGACTAGGATATTTCTGTCAGAAGCTGATTCTACACTTCAGCAAACCTATGTTTCAGGTGGTCAGGTTTCAACTGGCCAAAAATTTCCAGTGGTTCACCCAGACATCTTTCTAAAAAACATCAACTTCAAACACAGTATGTCTAAATATGGCTTTAGTGTTGGTTTTGGTTTTTTTTTTCCTTTTCTGCTGGGACTTGGCTCTCAGCAAAATGAATATTCAGAAAGTGCTTGTGCACAGGACCATATCAGATCATTATAATTTTATGGTTTGTCATTATGAGAATATAAGTCAGAGTTAAAATAAACATTTTGCAACTTTCACTATAACACATATTTATTTAAATTTGTACATTTCTTGTGGACAAAAGTAGGAAAGATAAATAAAAATAACAAAAATTACGTAGATTTCTTGAAGTCTCCTCAAAGAAAGAAAGAAAATATATAAAGCATATCTTTCACTTTATTTCAAAACATTATCGTAGACAATTTTAGTAGTGTTTTTTAGTTATTGCTTATTAAATTTCTTATGTCTGATGAAAATATAGGAATAGAAAAAACGAATAAACAAACAACAGAAAAAAAACCCCAAAATAAAAAGAGATGGAGAATTTGGCCTGCTGGTTCTCCTATTAAGTAGAAAATTACATCTTCCCTGCCCCTGAGGCATTCTGCTAACAATGTGCTCTTTGGATGCTTTTTCTTTTCACAGCAATTTACAGCTAAAAGTAAAACCAGACTTATTAAAAGCACACACCACCACTACCACCACTACTCAGCTGAGACCACTCTGCCTCTTAAATTGTGCAAAACATTTAGAAACTCAGAGTCTCATAGGAAACCCTTTTTGTAAGCCCAGTTAATAAAATGAAGCTTTATTGGTGAAATATGCAGTATTCTTAGAGGTCTTCTACTCATAAACAAACATCTTAAAAAGAGGAGTGTATCTTTCTTTCTGAAAAAGATGAAAAGAAGCATCTTGTGTGATCAGGATGGGGCTGTGGTAACATGTTTAGGATAAAGAAGTTGATGCACAGTACTTGAAATTGCAAATATTTCAGTTGAGGAACTACTGCAGAAGACGTTTATTGGCCCCATCTAGGCAACACATGAAAAGGGATTCCTATAATAAAATTTATGTGTCACAATGCCAGTTAGAAAATAACCTTCTTCCTAGCTCTGAGGTAGTCCATTTTTGATCTATTATCCTATTGTAGACACCATGGTAACATTAGATAATTAAAATAAATTAACAACCTTAACATCCTTGGATTGTCCTTGGTGCCTTTCTCTGTAGTTCTACTAGTGTTTCTTTGAGAAGGAGACCAGGAGAGCACACAGTACTCAGTGTACAAGAGCCTTTTGGAACGTTGCAATCACAGAGTCATGTGTTGTGTTTAGTTTTCTATTACTTTCCTAAGAAGCCCTAAATTTCTAATTCTACAGGACTACTTCTTAGATTTAACTGAATCTTTCACAGGACTATCCACTGTAAACTTTCAGCATGTCAAGGGCCATTTATGTAGTTAGTTTTTTGTTTTTCCCCATAAGCACTACTTTACAATTAACTGTATTGAATTTCTAAGTACCTAAGATTAGCTAAGATAATGAACATTGCCAGGCCTTTTCCTTTTTTTTTAAGATTTACAGTTGCTCTGATCCAGCATTATGAACACCTAAAGGTCTGATCTTCATGGCATATACAGGACACAAGCATTAAACATCTAGAGTATCTATTTCCCTGTCTTGGAGCCACACTTCTTCCCAGTTTGAAACACAAACACAAAAATAAAACTTCTGTGTTTGACACTAACAAATCGACAAACAAACAAAAAAAATCATAGTGTAAGGTAAGAGAAAGTTTCTGAACTGTTAATATACTCATTAAGCATTCCTGGGCACTACCAAAGTTAACATACAAATAAATTATCTGCCACACACATCTCAGCATAGAATTTTATGATACAAAGGTAATGTTTATATAGATGTGCCACCCGTGCTCCTTTTTCTCGCAAGCTAATGTTTTTCAGATTGTGTACTACAAAAAATCTATTTTCAGGAATATTACTTTGAGATATGCCACGTAATAGCATGGTCCAAGGTGTTTAAAAAAAAACCCAGCCAAGGGGTTTTTTTTATTTTTAAGGTCCAAATTTCACTAAACTTGAATTTAAAATGTAGAATCACCATTTTGTTGCTGGTGGATAACCTCTGGTTTCACTTCCACATCTGTTCAAAAGTATTTTGTTCAAGATTCTGGGCAACAGCCTTCATTTTTAGGTCTATCCTCAAAAAGACTAAAATCTGTGTTTCTGGCACTGATTCGAATATTTTACACTGTTATATAAATGGCATTAAGGATGAAAACCTACTTGATGCTCAAAAAGGCTTCTGAGATAGGTGTATTAAAACCACCACAAAGTTGGTTGGAGTTTTTTTGTAAAAAAACTAGTAACAGTAATAGTAAAGTTAGGAAAATATTAATGTCTGAAGGACTTTTCCTTTGTATGGGTTCATGGTTCATGTGGACTGACACGGTAGGCAAAATGTCTACCCAAAAAATAAATTCTGAGCATGAAAGATTTTGTCCACAGTTGTGGAATGTGATAGATTTAATCTAAGCCAGACAGGTTGCCAAAGACAAGCTCCAGAGGTGTGCTTGGGATCAATGCATTCTTGGATCACAGAGCATTTGCTGCACTTGCACTTCTGCTGGCATGGGAGCTAATGAGATTAAATTGAAATTGTGCACGCCCATGCAAAGGCTGTCACCATCTTCTTTTCTGTGGACATATTCAAAGCCTAGTTCTGGGGGTTTCAGTGGCACATAATGTTAGGTGATTCATTTTAGCCACATGTAAACATAGCAGGAAGTATTCAAATACAAAAGATAAGTAGAAAATACTTAAAGTATGCTAGAAGAATATTGTGTAACTTACTATTTGCAAAGCAATGCAAAATACTCAGAAGAAACATTTATAGATGTTTGAGGCTATTAATCATTGTATAGTTCACTTCCTCAGGGAATAGAGTACATATTAACAAAATTCTTCTATTATTAAATCAGAAGACAGATCCTGAGCAGAACATGCACATTATGAGGGACTGTGTTGACAAAGTGCTGAGAACAATGCCCAGCGGGTCAGCCGCTTTGCGTCTTCTGCCATGATGCAAAGCATCATCTATCAAAATATCTAAATAGGATGCAGTTTTATGAAGAATAGATTTTTGCTTACAATGCAAAGTAAGTGGTAGCAAAAACTATGGAATATTGCAAACAACAAACACTACATAAAGACTTAAAAACACAGCTACTTTGTGTTCTCCAACACTTTACATAAAGCCACAGATTATATATAAAAATAAAGAAATAAAAAGGAATAGAAACAATCAAAAACTATTTTTTCTAATAAAACAATACAAAGCTTGCATCTTTACTTCATGATCTGAAGCATTAAGCTTTCATCAAGAAAGTAAACAATTCTCCTATTATGTCTCCACCTCAGGATGGCACTGCAGATATACAAGGCTGGCAATAAAATAAGACATCATCTTTTTCCCCAAGATTGGGAAGTGTCAGGAAACTTGTTCTGAGCAGATTGTTCAATTCCTTAATTTGGGCATTGTCCCTTTTGCAATAGGCTCCTCATCAGGCTGAGCAATGGCAGCTTGATTCAGGAGTTCTCATTCCCTCCAACAAGCATCTGCTCACAATGAAGTATTGGTTTAATTTATGCAACAGACAGGACTGACATAAGAACAGCAGCATCTCCCGCTAGATATCCCTCTGCCTCCAGCATTGAACTTCGCAAAAGAGAAGGCAACAGATTTGTGTTCACAATCAACCATTCTAAAAAAGCTAAAGCATAAGACCTTGGCTCTCATAAGAGCATTTTACCTAAGTAAAAATGCTTTAAATCAGGTAAAATTTTGGATATTTTGAATTTTATTCTGTGTTATGAAGGAAACACAGAGACACATCTCTATAAAATTGACATTCACATACAAGAACCATATAAACATTTAAGTAGTTCTTTAAAGGGCAGAAATATTGTACATTTTTGTACTTATACTAATTTCCTCTTCCAAAGTCTTCTCATGTACTTTCCATTTTTTCCCCTGCAGATTAATTTTGCCAAGTGTCTTTGCTGTCTGCATAAATATTTTAAATGCTGCCTTGATCTTTCCCATTATTCACCCATTACGACATGGAGCAGATCTGATGCTGAAGTAGGGCTATACCTTACCAAATTTATTTTTAGTGGCTTGCATGATTCCTTCAAAGCCAGGATCAAGAGAAGATTAAGTATAGTAGAGTACTTTCTAAATCATGTATCTTGTCTTGGAAGTAAGGAGAGTCCAGAACTAAAGAAATGTAAATCAATAAATCAGTAAATCTGTTCAGTGTCATTTCAGTGTTCAAAAATGCTTCTCTTGGTAGCAATTTGCCAATTGGAATATCTGCTCTTTAGCACTTCAGTCTTGTTCCACTGAAATTAATACAACTCTTCAGTAATTCTGTAGTGCCAAACTGACCTACTCCATAAGATGTGCAAATATGGAAGCATTTTAATTCCCTGATTCCGAAAATATTGTTTATACTCCTAGGAGTAATATTTTTCTCTAAAATTAAAAGGCAAAATCAGTGTGAGGTTTTCTTCCACATTGACTTTAGTAAAAGCTCCTTAGGAATGATCATGACCAAATTTTATGACATCAAGTTAGTGTACCAATTCACCCTGTCCTTGCATCCTAAAGGGAGGAATCACAACATCAGGTGGGAAATCAGGAAAGCATGGACACTTAAGAGTTGGACTTGATAATCCTTGTACTCAGAATATTCTGTGAAAAAGATGAGCCATCTCATCATTCCTAAGAGCCTCACATGGGTAACTTTTCCTTGTGCAGAAAAAGAATTTTTTCAGTGTAAAACAGTTTAAAATATAAACAAAACAAAACAAAATAGAAACTGGTTTGATGAGTGGCATGTTAATTCACACCTTAGTAACACAGGCCAGTGAAATGGAGCTGCAGGCAATCTGCATTTAGATTCAAGGTTACAGATTCTTGGCTCTTAGTCAAGACTGATACGAAGATGAGAATGAAAGCACCAACCAAGGATGTGAAAGACCTATGCTGATCTTCCATGAGACATTATTTAGTATTAAACCTCTTGTTTCTGATCTTTCCAACTCAAAAAACCACAAAGGTATAACATCAGGGATACTGACAATTAAAAAAAAAGGAAACCCACACATGGAAATAGTAATTGTCATTCCATTTAAAGTAAAAAAAAATAAAATTCACCAGAACAAACTGGTAGTATTTTTGAAATACTACTTTCTCTGATGGGTTAATTGTCTAGCTTTTATGCTCTTCAACAAAAATACCACATCTCACATGCTTGCACACTTACTGCAGAAGCAAGATTGTCCGCTCATTTGAAGCCCCTGCATGTATTAACTGATGTATTAAAATAACAGAAATGTAAAAGATTTCTTGTGATTGTAAGACTTAGAAGAATAAGAATGTAATTTAAAATATTTTATGACTGTTCTCTTTCAAATATTTATCTGTTCTTTAACATATCCCATTTTCTATTCTCATTTTTTTCTTTTTCCATTTCTTATTCCACTCTGATATCATTTCTTATCTGTTCTTGCAGTTGCTTTTAGAAATGGAACCTAGAAAAAACTCCTGCTGAAAGATAACAGCTCTGTTTGCAGATTAAATAGTCCATGAGGAGATTTAGCACCTGCAGGGGAGCTGATTCTGCGTGGTGCGAAGCATCATCAGTCATGCTCTGAGCATCAACAATCACAGCCAGCAACACTGGGCTTAAAAGTGGCAGTGTTTCACTGGATCCAACCCTTTCAAAGAAGATAGAAATAAAAGCAAAAAGAAAAATCAAGCCATGGCTTAAATATGAGTTTACAAGGGCATGTAGTGACAGGACGAGGGTAATGGCTTTGAACTGAAAGAGGGTAGGTTTAGATTGGATACTAGGAAGAAATTCTTTACTGTGAGGATGGTGAGGCTCTGGAACAGATTGTCCAAGCAAATTGTGGATATCCCTGGAAGTGTTCAAGGCCAGATTGGATGGGGCTCTGAGCAACTGGGTCTAGTGGAAGGCATCCCTGCCCATGACAGGAGGGTAGAATTGCATTTAAGGTGTCTTCCAACCAAGACATTCTAGGATTCTAAGAGCAATGGAACATATTGCAATTTAGATCTAAGTAACATAACGTAACTGTGATGGGAATATTTTATACTAAAGCCAGAATTATACTATGGGAATATTTTATCCTAAAGCCAGAATTACCATTGTAATTTTAAATGAAGCATCTAATAATAAATAGTGTACATACTAGAAGACCTCACTCTTGTACAGTTGATCTACTCTGCCAGCCTCCTGCACCAAACAAAAGTCTAAAGACAAGAAAGCACCCAAAACTTAAGATGTCATAACAGTGACAGACAACCATGAAGGAAAATTCTTTATGCTGTAATACTCCTCTCAAAGCAAATTAAATTAATTAGAGGGTATGAATAAAAAAAAAAGAGTAAAATTTGAAGAGAAATATAATTACTGGATTTTCTTTGATTTAGCCTCCCAAAACATTCCCTGGTTTCAGAGAATGACATACAGCCTGAGGGACTTATCAAGCATTTCCCTATAGGATATCTTAGAATTACCTAATACAAAAAAACCCCAGACCAAACCCAAACACAGACACACAAAACCCCCCTAAAACCACAAAAACAAGATGACAAAACAAAACAAAACAAAACCACACCAAAATAAAAATGGTTTTAAAATATGTTCTTGAAAATCAGGCTTACTGAATTGTATGAATCACATTTGGTTAAAAAGACATACAGCAGTTCAGACTTCACAGCAGTGTGAATGACAAAACCAGTAGTAAGTCTCGGTCATTGATATAAGCACTGAACAGTTCCTAGTGCTTTTATTTTCACAGTATCCATCTACTGTCCTGACCACAGAGAAGAATGAAATCAGATGGATTTACCTCACTTAACTTCTGTAACTCAAAGTTAGTAGTTATTCATAGTCCAAATTAGACGCTTCAGTTCCTACAACATTGAAAGACAACACCCCAGCAGATCCAGAAGTTCATTTGTTCCAGAATTTCACACACCTTCTTTAGACTGGACTGACTCAAATCTCTCCACTAGTTACAAGGACATCCTAGGTAATTAACCAATTAGACTCAGGCTAACTCAGCTCCATAGGCAGCTACAGTTCATGATTCCCCAAAAGTAAGTCAGACTCATACCTCGCAAAAAATGTATGCACTTAAGTTATATAGATTTTCTTATTTTGACTATAATAGTCTGGAAAACATCTGACAGTGAAAAAGGAAAAGAGCAAATGACACAGTTAAGCCAAGCCCTCATCTACTATTTCACTCAATGGATCATCCTTCCCCTTGGAGTTGCACACATTTTTAAATCAGGTATATGGAGCTGCCTCCTTATTTTCACACGACTACAAGGCGTTTATTCAGTAGAAGAACAGCTGCTTACCTGACTATCAAAGTGGAAAGTAGTGAAATAACAAATTGGCACCACTCAGGAAGGTTAACTCCACCTTTTTCTCCTTTCTTTTTTCTTTATTATTAATGAAAGCACTTTTGACACCTGAAATCAGGTTCTCCTTTGTTTATGTAGTAAAAATGTGACATATGTCTATAGCCAGAATAAAAGTAAAAACAGGATAAAAACATCCTTTGAAGATATGCAGAGATGTTCAGAAAATAAGATTATGTTATTACTATCAACCATCTTCACCTACATGTCACATAAATCAAGGTTCTGTAATCTCACTTAGCACAAGATCCAGTATTACTTTCACAGAATATGCTGAGTTGGAAGTGAACCACAAACCTCAAAGAGTCCAGCTCTTACTCCTGCACAGGTGACAGCCTCAACAATCAATCACATCGTGTATCTGACAGCATTGTCCAAATGCTTCTGGAATTCCGTTATGCTTGGTGCTGTGACCACTTCCCTGGGGAGCTGTTCCAGTGCTCAACCACCCTCTGGGGGAAGAACCTTTTCCTAATACCCAACCTAAACCTCCCCTGACACAACCTCAGGCCATTCCCTCAGGTCCTGTCACTGGTCACCACAGAGAAGTGATCAGCGCCTGACCCTCCTCTTCTTGTTGTAGATTGCCATGAGGTCTCCCCTCAGTCTCCTCCAGGCTGAACAGACCAAGTGACCTCAGCCACTTCTCACTTGGCTTCCCCTAGAGGCTCTTCACCATCCTTGTGACCCTCCTTTGGACACTTTCTAAGAGTTTAATATTTTTCTTACATTGTGGCACCCAAAAAAGTCCCCAGCCATTGGGGTGAGGCCGCCCCAGCTCAGAGCAGAGCAGGACAATCCCTCCCTTGCCCTGCTGGCCATGCTGTCCCTGATGCCCCCCAGGACAAGGTTGGCCCTCCTGGCTGCCAGGGCACTGCTGGCTCAGGCTCAACTTGCCATGGACCAGGACGCCCAGGTCCCTTTCCATGGCTCTGCTCTCCAGCCTCTCATTCCCCAGTCTGTCTGTACATCCAGCGTTACCCCATCCCAGGTGCAGAATCCAGCACTTTCCCTTGTTGAGCTTCAATGGTTGGTGATTGCCCAGCCCTCTGATTTGTTGAGGTCTCTGCAGGGCCTTTCTGCCTTTGAAGGAGTGAACAGCTCCTGCCCGTTTTGTATTGTCTGTGAACTTGCTTAGTGTCCCTTCCAGTCCTGGTCCAAGTCACTGATGAAGCTTTTGAAGAGCACAGGGCCGAGGATGGAGCCCTGTGGCACCCCCCTAGTGACAGGTCACCAGTCTGATGTCACTCCATGCTCTGGGTGAGCCAGTTACTCACCCATCACAGGATGTGTTTATCTGGACACCTTGTGCAGAAGGGCTCTGTGAGAGACAGCATTGAAAGCTTTACTGAAATCCAAAAATCTAATTACATCAACTGGTTCCCCCTGATCAACCCCATGGGTTACCTTGTCACAAAAGGAAATCAGGTTGGATAAGCAGGACTTTCCTCTCATGAAGTTGTGCTGGCTGTGACCAGTGACTGTGCTGTCTTTAAGGTGTTTTTCAATACCTGCCAGAATAAACTTCTCCATAACTTTACCAGGCACAGAAGTGAGACTGACAAGCCTGTAGTTTATGAGGTCCTCCTTCTTGCCTTTTTGGAAAATTTCAATAATATTTGTCAGCTTACAGTCAGTTGGGACCTCTCTGGATTCCCAAGACTGCTCAAAAATCATTGAGAGAAGTTTTGCAATAACATTGTCCAACTCTTTGACAATTCCTGTATGAATCTCATTAGGTCCCATTGGGATCCAGAAGGAGCAGCAGATCCCAAATAATTTCAGGATCAGGTGGGAATTAATTATTCTCCCAGTCATGGTTCTCCAGCTCAGGGCACCCTTGGTCCATCATCCATGCTGAAGACAGAGGCAAAGAATGTGTTAAACACCTCTTCCTTGTCTCTGTCCCTATTTGTGAGGAGACCATCTTCATCCTATAATGGGACCATGTTGTTTTTACACTGCCTAATATTAATATATTTGAAAAAACTCTTTTTATTGTCCTCCACAGCTCTGTTCTGCTGAGTTTTGGCCACATGAATTTTCTCCCTACAGTGGCCAGCAGTGGCTCTGTGTTTTTCCCATGTCACCTGTCCACTGGGCATACATCTTCCTTTTCCTCCTTATCTTTAAGATAATATTCCTGTTCTGCCAAGATGCCTTATCACCTGCTTGACTTCTAACATTTGGGAATTGCCTGTTCTTGTGCCCTCAGGAGGTGATTAAAAAGAGACCAGCACTGACAGACCCCAGCAACTGCACAAAACATTTTCCCAGGGGATCTTACTCACTAATTCCCTGAGCAGTCTGAGGTCTGCTGTCCTCAGGTCCAGAGTCAAGGTTTTTGTATTTTTCCTTCTGTTAACAGAGATTTTAAACTAGATCTCTTTGTGGTCACTGTGGCCAAAATGGCTTCCAATCTCCACTTGTTCACAAGATCCACTCTGTTGACAAGCAGATCAAGGAGAACATCTTTCCAAGATGGCTCCCTTAGGACTTGTTCCATAAAGTTTTCATTCAGGTTTTTAGGAATCTTCTGGCCTGGGTTGTACCAGCTGTGTGATGTTCCCAGTTAATTTCTGGCAACTTGAAGTCTCCCATAGAGACAAGAGCAGTTGACTTGGGAGAGTCCCTCAGTTCCTCAAAGAATAATTCATCCTTGTCCTCTCCAGAAGGTCTGTAGTGGACTCCCACGATGGCATCTGCATTATTTGTTTGTCCCTGGATTCTTACCCAGAGGCTCTCAGCTGTGCCATTGGCAGCTGTGAGCTCCATACATTCTGCCCCTTCAATTCCATAGAGTGCCACCCCTGCACCTCTCCTGCCCTGCCTGTCCCTCCTGAAGAGCCTGGAACCATCCAACAGGGCACTCCAGGCACAGGATCCATCCCACCAGGTTTCACTTCTGCCAGAGATGTCGAATCTCCAGGACTGGGCCAAAGCCTGGATTCCCTTGTTTGTCCCTCTTGCTGGGTGCTTTAGTGGGGACACATTTCAGGGGTGGTGCATTGTAGCCAACACCTCCTGAGGCAGATTGAGGGATCCTGTTGGTGCTCCTTTCCTCAAGTACTGACACCCCCTCCCATCACTCATCACTGGCCAGCCTGGCTTTGTCCCCTTCCCCCTTCCAGGCTGATTTAAACCTCTGTCAGTGCCAGCTCCTGTACTAGAGCTCTTTTTCCCCTCTGATATTGGTGCATCCTGTCAGGTGTCAGTAGATCAGGTGTTGAGTAGATCATCCCATGGTCAAAACTCTAAATTTTCTCTGATTACACCTGCCTCAGAGCATGCATTGATCTGGCTGGCTGTTCCTATCAATATTATTCCTTGTTACTGGAAGGATTGAGGAAATCCGCATCTGTGCTCCTGATCCATCATAACAGTCTCTTTTGATTTTTGACTTTGGTTAAACCTGTACAAAAACTACCTTGCTAGAGATCCACCATAGCAGCAAGACAGTCAGCTGTGCATCCTGAGATGAAGCACAGATGATTTTAAATAGCAAGCCTTCTTCCTACCCATCTCTCCCATCTACCTCTTTTTATTCATCAAAACAGTTCAAACAAATCCCATTTTCATTAACTCTACAGGCTTAAAACTGGTTGTAAAAACACTTATTAAATAAAATCCAGCACCCTTGGATTCAACAATAGAGAAAAAAATGCAGGACAGATCACTATGAACAGCTGAAAGTGTCCCAGGTTTGACCTTCTGGAGGCAGGCATGTGTACATCCCTAAACCACTCATGCAGTTAGAGCTATATCATCAAGTTATTACATTTTTAAATAAATAAATATTCTGAATGCTGCAGTAAAACTGGTGATTTCAGATACATTAATTGAAGGAGCTTCATGCTGTATACATCTGCTTAAAATGCTGTTACAAATGTCATATGTAAAATGACTGCAGTCTATCCATCAGCAGTGTTTTTTACTGTGTTTTGGGGTAAAGAACAGGCAATCAAACATAACCAAGGGGAGAAGTGAAAGTTGTCTTCTGCAGTTTGTGCAGTGCATTCCAAGAGGGACTGAGAGCATCACCATTAATACTGAGCATATGCTGCAAGGAGTCAGAATTCCTTTCATTGAATTTACAGGAAAATAAGAAAAAGTGGCAGGAGTAGAAGGAAGGAAAAAAGACAGAGACAACTCTAAAGAAGTAATTTAATTGTGCACAGTGTGTCTGACTATTGCTGAGTAAAACAAAGACAATTTGATTCATTAAATGGAGATTGCCATTTTTGTAAACATAGACTGCAGGCTATTGATTTAACTGAGTGAATTCCATCTATACTGGGACATCGTAGGAATGCACTAAGCCTTTTATAGCACTCCAAGCAATTTGGTGAATTTCTCTGTGTTTTACCTTTAGCTGTCATTAACAAGTGTTTATTTAAGTTAATTTAACAGCATCTGTAGTGGGAGTATTGAATGTGTGCAAATTCTTGTAACCTCCATTAACAGGCTTCCAGCACAGGGATAGAATACTCAGTTCTAATAAGCAGCAAAAGATGGTCAGGTGCCCTTAGCAAGGAGCAGGCCTGACCATGTTGGTCATCTTGTTTTGTGGTGGTGACACTGTAATTGGAAACAATTTGTCAAACCTAGGCCATACCCCAAATCTAACAAATAATTCAACGGATATGAGAACTGGAACATATGGGTTATCAGAGCCTAAAATTAAAATGTCATGGAGTCCCAGCTTGGAACTAGAAGAAATTCAATGACTGAAACTGCATTTTAGATAATAATTTCCTCACAGAAGAGAAAGTGTCTTAAAGCCTAAGAATGCCACCACATCTTTCTATCTAAATTAAGTTTGAGATTTGAAAGAGCTGCTTTCTTTTTAATCTTATAAAAAGAGAATAAAATAGAAAAAACTGGGATTAAAGAGAAATTTCTTTTAGCCCAGTTGTCATCACTTTTTAGATGAATGCACTCGATGATCCTTGTGGGTTCCTTCCAACTAAGGATATTTTAGGATTCTATGTGAAGTCATGCTTCACTGAGTGCCTCACTTTCTCTACTTGCAAAATGTGTATTTCCCATCGTGCTGCTTGCCTGCTTTTCATCATATTCCCAGGGATCTCTCAGCACTTTGCTATGCCCTAGGAAAGTACACCTTACTTCCATTTCCACAGAAGTTCTCATTCATCATTTCTTATTAGGTCTCAAGGTAAAAATTTCCATCTGTTTACTTCAATTGTTTAAAGGAAGCAATCTATCACAGTCTATTCATTCTGCATGAACTACTGGCATCAAGTGTAACAGACTTACTGTGGTTCCTGCCCTACAGATTAAAAGGTAATCTCAAACAAATGTAAAAATTACTGAAAAAATTCTAATGTAGAAGCGAGTTAACATAAATTCTCTTCTGCTTGTTAATGTAAACTGACTTTTCTTCTTTCTTTTACTTCAGAGGGTCTTGAATGCATTCATAATGAACAAACATGGGGAAAAATGGTATAATGATTAAAATAAGCACTTGTAGCACAGGAAAAAAATCACATATAGTTTACCAAGAGCATGAGAAAAGTGACAGAAATTTTGATACTATAGAATTGGAATTTTGCAGCTTTCCTAAAGATGTTTTTTATGTCCCACAAAGAATGGGACGTAAAGCTACAATCTTATATACATCAAACAAATATTCTCAGTATTAAAAAAATAGAAGTGATACACAAATAATAATCTCCTAAGGACATATAGAACTACAAAGTAATAAACAATGAATGAATCATGTTTAGGTATTTGCCATGATTAGGGATAGATAAAAAAGCCACATGAATTGATGTCTTCTTTCCTTCCCAAATGATGACCGACTTTGTTTCTTGCCAGCTGGCCTATGATGGAGCAATTGAAGCAATCAACTGGCAAGGAGCTCTAAGCCAAGAGTGATAGAGATCTTTGCTTCTACAGTGACAAACTTTAAAATGCCATCTCAGCTTCCCTGTGCTATTTCTTTCAGCCAAGAAATCTAATGATCTCCTTCTATAACAAGGCTACTATAGCTACAGACAGAAGAAGAGTTTATCACAACTGAATGATGCTCAGCGGTGCAGAAGAAAATTTTCAGACCAGAACAATCTTCAGTGGGAGCTAAAAAGCCTCCCTGTCTTTTTTTTTTCTAAGTGCTGTAGACACTCCTTGATTTTGTTAACACAGTATTTTATAGCATATATGTGGTGCACACATGATTTACAAAATCATCTTGAAAGTACAACACTGTTGGATAAACAATCAACCACCTAGAGAAGGGAGAAAAAGAATGAACTGCATATGACAAACATTTGTCAAGATACTTACCACATTTCTGTAAGGCAGTGAGAAACTCCCTGATAATGGGAGTAGGAAGCATATAAACAGAGCAGATATAAAGTGAGTAGACAACTGGACAAGTTAACTTATTTACAAGAAAATGTGGCAAACATTTCTATTTTTATAAAGGATTAATAGTGCTCATTACATAGGTACCTGTACATAGTTTGCATGGAAAGTAATAAATATATATTGCAGGTTTATAGAGTTCACAGTCATTTCTGAAAGGAAATAAGGGAATACCGGCTTATTAAAATTCAAAATGAAAGATTTGAAAAATCCCAAGACGTCAGCTTTTGGTGTCATGTAAATCAAAGTAGCCCCAGCAGACACAGGTAGTTCACCACCATTTAAACAAGATGAAAACTGTCCTGTTGTAGTCAGTTGATTTGAACTTATTAGGAGAGCACTTGCCAGCTCATCAAAGTGTGGTCTTATTGCTGTTAAGCTCCTTCTCATCCAGCACCTTCCTCTGGATTATTAATATTCTTATTCAGGTACAAATGCACTGCTGCTAAACCTACTGCAAGTCACCTGCTATAAATCTGTTTGGAAGTTTGATTTTGTGGTCAGGGGACTCTGACAGCGTTTTATGCAGTCACCATACACATCCCACCTACATATGAATTTCTTTGCTTCAGCCTCCCCATGCATTTACCCTTCTATATCTCTCCCGATTTCGGATCTCTGAAACCAGAACTGGCTTGGTATTTCTGTCTGGCACAGTGTCAGGGTTTAACACACAAGAATTAGTAACAATATTCCAGAGGGTGTTGTGCAGCGCCGGAGGAAAGCTGTTGTGAGGTCACATGTCAGCTGTGTCTGCTTGCTGCCAGCAGGCTTTAAGGGGTTTCAAGGAGAACCCCTGCAGAATACAGAGCAGGAGAACCCCTGTGGAGTCATTCATACAAACCCTGCATCCCGCTACCAGAAATAACATCCTGGGGAATAGGGTTGGTGAAAGAAAAACAAGGCAAGAAAAAAATAAAATAAGCAATAAACTAGACACACACGTACAGCTAAACTGCTTGAAAGTGAAAACTCAGCAGGGAGGTAAATGTTGCCACATAACTCTGAGACCACATACGACACAGAACCTCCAATTTTCATGCAGTTTAATTGTGAGTTCTTTCTTCTTTTGGGAGTTAAATCAGTGAGAACCATATAACTTAAAGTGGCTTGTTGGGGGCTCTATCTCCGGCAATCGGTGCCTAGTTTCATTTTTTCATGAATGCTCCCTCTGTTGTTGCAAGCATTGTTTCTCTGCTCCTGTATAACTGGATTGCAAAAAAAGGTGTGTGGGAATTTTTAGATAGAAAAGTCTGCTGAATTTGAATGAGACAATTCTACTCTCTCATTTCAAACCACGCCAAAGGGTAGATGCAGAGGATGTAAGAGACGTACAACCAAGGGCTCAACAAGGAATCCATAAAAAAGATTGAAATGCAAACTGAGTGGTCCAATTGAAAAAAAGCTGTCTGGCCTTTTATTTTTTAATTAAAAATCCACTGCATGATAGCCTTGTAATAAGTTAAAAGCGAGAAATTCGTGATCTTGACAATATTTGCAGAACAAACTGGAATATTACATTTTTTTGTGACTGAAAGGGATGTGGTGAAAATCAATCAGAACCAAGATACATAATTCTTTCCTCTTATAATAGTTTTAATAATTCAATTACTGATTTCTTTGAGACTCTCCTCCCTATTGCTTCCACTGTGACTCCAGAATAAAAATTTTGATGTTGACACTAACTTTTAACTCAAAAACATCTCTGCATTCATGTCTGGTGTAGAATTAGCAGCCTCAGAGAATGGCATTCCCTCCCAGCTCACTGCACAGGAAGAGAATGGACAGTATAAAATGGTTTACAGAGATCCTCCCAGGCCATGTATGAAGATGATAATTTTAAGGTCAATTTAGCTGCATGTTGCTGTGACAGCCAGTGAATATGCAGATTTACACATTCAAGTAACAGGTACTGTACCTTGGTTTATAATGGCAACTGTCCAGGACCATTGCAGTTGGCAGTTGCCATGTACTTGAGTGAAATGTAAGATCAAACTGGTTTGGGTCACTGTCACATTTCATTCATTCTAAGAACTTCTTGGCATTTTAAGTGCTTGGTAATATCTAGGTGCAGTTATCCCACCACTCCTTTTATTAACAAAGGAAACAACTAAATAGCTCAAAATTACCTGCCATTACTTCAAAGAGTTACAGACCAGAGTGATTTTTGACATCACTTATGATTCCAGGAGGGGGAATGTTTCCTGCAATTAGTGCTGGAAAGGTACAAGGAAAACCTCTACTGAAGAAAGAAACCCCAACCTAGCTCCTTATTAAGGCAGAAATTCACCTTAAGAGTTGCATTTACAATGTGCTTTCAAGACAAATGCATGCATTTCCAAGCTTCTCTCTCTCCACAGCCAGCCCTCCCTTCCCTCCATGTTTCATGCAAGTTTCTACAGCAACACTTACAATCGAGTGCCCTGCACACAGACAACACCAAAATACCCCTTATGGGTGAATGAGGAACAAAACATCATTTGATGCCTTGAACAAAATGCAATTAAAATGATAACAACACTGTCTTTCATTCATTCATTCATTCATTCATTCATTCATTCATTCATTCATTCACTGATATTCTCTAACAATTAGTATATGTATTCCTTTACAGTATTTTATGATGCAAAAGAGAATAAAAAGTGCCACAAATCACCTTCTCAGGTAAAGTGCAGCTTTGGTGCGGATGGGCAAAAGAACAAAAAAGCAAAGGAGGGGGTTACACAAACAAATACCTGCTCAGGTGCTGTGTGAGCCGGGTCCTCCTGCCCTGTTCAGCAGTCTGGGAGAGCCTCAGCCACCCGTCACCTGCAATGGCATTCCCCGCCTGGCCCTGGGACAGGACACTGCACAGCCCTGCAGGTGTGTGCATGGGACAGGACCATGCACCTGTGGTTTCCACATGGAGCTAAAGCCCTCAGAGCTCCCCAAAGGCAGTGCTGGGGGCACTTGTTCTGGAAGGCAGCAACAAGAGGTGAGGATCCATATATCACCCCTCAGGGATCACTCACCATGCAGGTGCACTCTCCCAATTTTTTTGGCCAAATATAACCTGCTCAGATTCACACTTACATAGATCCAGAACTGGCCACACAAGTTAAAAAGCTGCTCTGGACTGTTTTTCAGTAGCTAGTTTGTGTCTGTCACCAAATTTCAGCATGGTTTACCTTCATGCTGTCCTTAAAACAGAGAACTTTGAGTCCTTGACTTGACCTGACCCTAAATTCTCCATAAGATTTCAAAGTACAAAAGTTGTGCAGGTCCAGGAATGGATGTTCTGGATGCTGGGAGAAGTGGCAGAGGACCAGGGATAGCTCACTGTGCAGACACACATCTCCATCTCTGGATCAAGCCTACAACCTCCAGTCAGCTGAATGCCTATAGCATTCAGAAAGACAGGCTAACCACTCTAGATATTCTGCATGAAGGAGAATCTGCCAAATACCTGTGCAAGATATTATCTTGTTCTCTTCTGTTCTAATGATTTTAAAATCAAGTCTCATTTCAAGTCTAAATATATAAGATTGAAGCCTTCAGTCATTAGGACCCTTTATGTCTTACTGCTAAATTAGGTGGCTCTCTTCTAGAATAAATACTTTCACCTGGATTTCCCTGAAATACAAAATGTCACCTTTTTGCTTTTTCATTAATAAGGTAAGCGGATCAAGTTTCTCACTGCAAGAAGCATCACCTTGTCAATATTTTCAACCTTATAAAAAAAAGAAAAGAAAGACTTATAGGCAGAAATAATTTCTGAATTTCCAGGAAGTGCCATTATAGTTTCCTTTATGTACTGGTATGTATTAGAACATTATCCCTCTTTTAAAATAATATAATATAGTCTGTAACTCTGACCATGTAATTTTTTTTAAATGCTTCTAAAAATATTCCCTTTTTGTTTTCAATATAAGTATGAAGTGGAATTTCTGAATATTGCTGGAAAAAAAATACAGAAGAATAAAGATCAATCTGGATCTCACTGTCATTATATATCACCAGTTCTGGAAGGACATTGATCTTTTTGAACAAGCTTTCCCTACCTTAGGAAAAAAAAAAAAAAACCCAAAAAAACCCCCAAACCATTAAAACCCCCCCAAAAAACCAGAAAACAAAATAATCCATTAAAAATAAATAAAATCAGAAAATGTCTGGCTATGGATGTTACAATGCACAAATCTGACGCTAAGGAAGAGCACAGCTTAAAAGGTAATAACTTGCAGAGTTATATTAATTTCTGCAGTACTGCAACCAATTTACAAATAATAGGGATGCCATCGGGATGCCATCTGTTCTCTAAAGAACCATGTAAAAAAAATGCCTGCTAGCAATTAGGAGGCTGTACACAAGACACAATTTCTGCAGTTTTCACTTCTTTTACCTGTTTTGTTTTAGTTTTTGGTACAGAAACCATGTAATGTAGATGGTCTTTCTACTGTTTTTTAAATATTTTAGCCTACTTAGCTTAGATATGTACTTTTTTAATCAGTGTATTAGGTATTCATGACTAATGTGAATTTGTAGATGAGATCCGAGAGAATTATGTGGATTTAGGTTTAGAGCTTTTCCTATCCTGGCAGACTGATATTAACTGAACATTTATTCTGCTCTGACTAATGAATTTTCTCTCTCTGGCCTCTCAATTATTGTTACTTTTCCCTTTCTCTTTTTAATAGTTATGGTACATTAGTGTAAGCACTGCTTCTTTCGGGTTAAGCTGTTACTGAGACTTTGCTAACATGTGGATGGGAATGCTGTCACAACTATTTCACTGTTACAGATTTTCACAGTCCTAGAGGGCTTAAAGTTAAAAGAAACTATAGATTTGTTAATGCATTCTGCAATTTGATTGCATTAATGTATTCAGTAACATGCTCAGATCTTTGGAACAAGTCTGTGGGCTTGGAATTGTATTTGAGAATGATTCTTATGTACACAATACCAATTTGGCACATGACATAATTGCTATCCAGATGAGTCAATAAAGACATAGTGAAATCCAAAACAAAGTCATACAGGAGAATTAAATGACACAGGCTGCTATTTTACTTGCTGCCATGCATGCTCTCTTTGGCCAAAACAAGCTTTCCCTAAGAAAGTGGTTCCAGTACACTGCTACCATAAGGCCTCGGAAAGTTTAGCTGGGCTTTGGCAGCAGAGCCATGATGATTATTTTGGTTTCCATTGCAGAAGGTCTATTCAAGATCAAACACTTTCTTTTAATGTGTGCCTGCCCTTGAAGGAGCACATAATCCTCCTGTAGATAGAACAGTGTAAGGATAAGGACGAGCGGGAATTCATCCCTAATTTTAAGCTACAGGAGCACCTGGGCTCCAGCAAAAATCTATACTTGTTGCAAAAAACACTTCCACAGACACTGTGCTAAATCAATCCTCCCTGCCAAACCCCTTGAAAGCCTGTATCAGTGTGACTAGCAAGATATGATTGCATTTGTCAGTCACACCAAAAACAGGATTTTCCATAGAGAAGAAGTTAAAGACCAGTTCCTTAGGGCAGAAGATAAACCAGAGCAGCATCTTCAAAACAACTACACAGAACAATTCTGACACGAGACACAGACAAAGCCAAGGGGCCCTTTGGCCACACTGGCATTAAAAAATAGAAATTTGCAATATCATTACTTCCTCTTAGCTGCTGAGAGGTGTCTTTCATGATTGAAAAAAACAGAGCATGTGTAAATTCAAAACTACACAAAGAACATATAAAGAGACTTCACATTCACTTATTGAATGATTTTAACAGCAGAGAATTTTATACTGGGATTTAAAACCAGAGTATCTTACAGCTGCCAGTAAAATTGCTTTAATATATCTAAGCAGAAGCTTGGATTTCCTGGAAGTGAACCTTCATTTTGAAGGAATCTTGCTCTTGCTGATGTCTTGTAACAGCCAGCATTGCACTGTGGTGGGCAGAACTAGAGTTTGACCCATGAGAAAAATTCAATTGTAAGCAGCAATTAAGTGGATCTGAGATGCATGCAATAGATCTATTTTCATTGGGGAGAAAGCCAGTCACACCAATTGCACTAATGGGACTTAGGCTTTTAAGTTTTGTTTGTACTGCATGCTGGAAATCCGACTCTCTTTCACTGATCTACAAGGTACATGACCATTATACCTAAAAATGGAAATTGAGAATGATTATCCTGTTTCACTTTTGCTTGTCTGAGTGTCTGAAAGTTTAAATAGAAATGAAAAGTCCTGACTTATGATGTTATATAAGAGTTATTTCTGTTTATAAGAAATGGAGAGGCCTGGATAGGCACACCCTAGGCTGCACCTGGGAGTACATCACAAGCAAAGGAAAGCACAAACCTGGGTTCCTCTGGCAAAGCCAGTGACAGGGGGATGCAAGGAAATGCCAGGGATCAGAGGCACTCATTTTCATCTCCAGTTCCTAAAGTTTGCATACTTTTCAAAGTGAAAAATTGTTCATTTTGGCACTTGAAAATTGGACTGGAGAAAAATAGGGACAGCATTAGAAAATGAGTCTTGTGGTGATGAAGCTGCAAATATAAAGATTTGTCTAGGTAAGGCAGAAAATATCTTTTTACAAATTGATCTAACAGCAACTGATTTCTCCCAACAATTTAAGATTGGCACCAGGCAAAGATTCTCATTTGCACCTGTGGCACCAACTTAAGCCTCCATTTTCTGTATCTCCTTTTCATAACCTATGTCCTGCTCCTAAGGAAATAAAATAAACAGGCAAGAAGCAGGCTCAGTGTCACAAGACTGCACGTCACACACTGGCACAGCAAAGATAAAGCATCTCTACTGTAAGAGTAGATGTGGTCTCCAGGTGAGAAACCTTCTGCAAGCAGCATGAGTGATCATGACAATGACCACCACCTCCTGCCTAACCTCTCCATGCACAGGCCATTTCTCTGTTGCTTTTCCCCTTTTCCTCACAGGGCTGTATAATCTGTGTAGTGAGGCAGGACATTATCACCATGAAATCTCCATGGCAAACATCCCTGTGAAAACAAGGCAGTGCACTGCAGTCACGTGGGTACTTTCCCTCACCATCCCTTGGAAGAAGATGAGGGGATAAGGATAGATGAGTTTTGCACTGTGCAAACCCATATTCTGTTTCCCATGGCCTGATAGCAATGGGATAAGAGTCTGTGGAGCACAGAAAAGCTGCATGCAAGTGCAAATAGCAATGTGCACAAAACCTAACCTAACCATTTCCATTACTAGAAGCACTGTGATGCCACATTGCTCCCATGGCTAGGCCCAGGTTCATGTGCCAGCCTTGCCCCACTTACTGCTCTGTTCTTCAGGCTCCACCCTTCTACTTTACTCTGGGACTGGAGCAGAGTCCCAGTCCTCCAGCTACTGGTTTGGAGGAGGAAGCAGCCAATGCACACAGCTGTTGCATACAAGTCTTGGGCAATTCCCAGGGAAGAGCAAGGAACATGATCTCTGGAACTGGCTCCACTGCAACAAACGATCCATTGTCTCTCAAGAAAACTCAGGAAGGGAATTTTGCTTTTATAGGTATGGGTCCTGTAGATGTCAAATATAGTTTTATTACTGATTGTTTGAAACATTTTACTTCCATGCCTGATTTCAATGAGGTTGTTTTTTTTTTAATGCTCCCTTCCTCCCTTGGCTAGGGTACACCTGATGGACTAATGAGGAAGAAAGAATCTGCTACTGTTTCTCTTTGAAGTGTATCATCCAAAATAGCTGCTGATACTTTTAATGAATGTCAACAAAATATTTATCATTCTGACTACAGCCAAGCTTTAATTTGAACTCTGTCTATCATGACCTCAAACAAAGCACTTAAAAATCACTAGAACCCAGAAAAAGAGAAACCTGTTTGTAACTCTCATTTGTAATATGCCACGAGCCATCATAATTTATCACAGTATACCAAAAACTGGTGAGTTCATTGGCAGGCTACAAAAATACTTCCTTACCACTCATGTAGCTACTTAGTTGTAGTAATAAATAATCTATATTGAAATCATGGGTTCACTACAAACAAAAGCATGCAAATTTCAAAGCAGCTGTGTAGCATTTGTGTTCTCTTTATGAAAGAGGGGAAAAGTAAAGAGGAAAAATGAAAAGGAAAAAGAAAAAAAAAAGAAAATGAAATAAAGTAAAATATGGTAGGAACTGACTTACCAATTTACAGTTTAATGAATGGTGAAATAATTTGTTGAACATCAACAAGGTTTTAACGCTGCCCTGAAGGACTATCTGGACGTTCAATAGTGAGTTAAGACTATAACACGCTCCAGTGACCAAGATAAATCAACAAATCAGGGATCTGTATTTGAAAAATGGAAATCTGCTGTTTTCTGCTAAATGCTGAAATAATCTGAATTGTGAATCAATATTATTCTTGTTTTCAATACCACAGAAAAAAAGTAACTCATTATTCACTTGTTATCCCTTCCCTTGCAAAGCTGTTAACCCCCACAAAGATGCTAGTGAGTTGAGAAAACCAGGAAGGAACAAGAGCAAATGGCACAAAAGATCGTTTCATTTGCTTGACTAGGCACATTAATGAATTCCACTTAGACTGGAAAAATGCAGAGCACCACAGCATCATACATTGCTTTAGCTTGAGTGATTCAGAGTCTATGTCATTAAAATGTACAGTAAACTGTAATTAAGCAATTAGACATGAAAGAGCATAGGCTCAGCTGAAATAATGTTAGACCCCCAAATGCCTTGTTTGTTTTATGCCTATAGCAGTTTCAGCTTTAACTCTATTTCAAAATGACATATGCCCTGTTAGAGCTGTCTAAGTGTGGTTATAAAAAGCTACCTCTTTTTCTTTCCTAGCAAAAGGCAATTCAAAGTATTTTGTTCTTGCACCCTCGTATAAATCCTTTCAATTCCTGTTAACACATTTGCTGCTCATGGAAGCTGCCTTCCAAAAAGTGTGATGATGGCTAAGAGGCAGGAAATAAAGGGCAAAGATAGGAAAGCTTTATTTAGCATGAAAATAAATAATAATTTAGCCTCCAGAATAGTTTATATAGCCTAAAAAGGGTGCCAACATGAAAAATTATTTTAATTAGGACTGCAGGTAATTGTAAAACCCTATTGGAAGAGACAGATTCTCTGCATCTCTCAGATAGGCATGCAAAATGGATAAATATGGAACTTTGATGAAGGACATAAACAAAGACATGATAAGGTAAACTAAACTATAAGGGGCAGTTATAATTATATCTCATTTTTACAGTTTTTCCAATAATTTCCTGCCATAAAAAAATCCAGGTCTCACAAAGACTCAGTGATGAAGTCTAACCTATAGGTAGCAGCAAAGTGAACAGGGGAATACATTTTAGTAAAAGAAAGGACAGATCAATACAGGAATCTTACAGCAAAGGACTTCACAGATGAGAGTTTAAAAACAAACACCAAAAAAAATCCTACAGAGTTTAGAACAACCTGTCACAGTGGGATCTTGAAACACTACCTTTCACATTTTAATTTGTGTATTAACTTATTTTTAGGATCCTATGTTGTATCCTAAAGTATATTTCTTTTCGCAGAAACAGGCAAGTACATATTGTAAAAATTATTATTTCAGAACAGCTACTAATCAGCAAGGTACACTTCCACTTTTATTATCCGACAGAACAAAACATACACATAACATATAAAAAACAAACGTAGATCTGTAGGTTTTATTTCTTCATTCTTCATTTTTTCAAGCAGAGAGTGGGTATTTCAGGCATTAAAACCACCTATTAAAACAGGCACTAAAGACTTAAAAAGTAATGAAGGAGATGTGATCTAGGGGGAAAAAATCCAAACCAACCAACCTCAACAAATTTTAAAATAAGAAAAAAACAGGTCTGTAAGGTGCATCATAACAGGCTGCACATCTGAAGAAGTTGCTACAAAACACCAAAAGAGTAAAAAACTAGAAAAACTGAACACTGGACTGATTCAATGCCACAGATTTTACTGTATGAGGCTATCTCCTGGTTTTCAGCATTTACTTCTGATAGAGGCAGTGTAAGACCTTCCTCCACACTCAGACAACACAGGGAGCTCGTGACAGCAAAAGCAAACAGGGTTTGTGAGGTATCAAAACCATCTCTTGTCTCTGAATAGCAGGAAGAATGTCTGTGCAGGCTCCAAGACAGAACTTAGTTCCCAACAAAGCAACTGTCAGGAAAAGCACATGAACCTGAACCTTTTTACCCATTTTTGTAGCCCACACACACACTTCTTCAAACAGGTTATTCATTATGGGGAGTCTTCCAGAGCAGCTCTAACCTCCGTGCAGAGAAAACTTCACAGTGAGGAAATTAGTATTAGTATTAGACATTTGTGAGATCATGACATACTTTAGAGACAGTGAACTCCCATTTTTTTCTACCCCAGTCATGTCATGTTCCTGCCAAAAATTTGTTTTCCTCTCTCCATGTTTTCCGTTCTTCCTTTTTAAATTAAAATCACATTTGAGACAAAGATTTAACACAGCTGAGTTTTCAGGCTGGTATTGAGAATAGTAATTTAACCATTTGAGCTCTCAAATTCAATTTTGTTTAATTCCTCCAAAATTTTTGTCATATTTTTTCCAAGTAATATGGGGGGGGGGAAGGAAGGAAGTATTAAATATTTTATATTTGGATTTTAGCATAAATAAGTCTGTCAGCAAAACCACAAAGTTCAGTTTGAAGATATCTTTCCAAAATAAAGACATGAAAATAAATGTAAAGGTTATGAAAGCACTTGGCTCACCAGACTTGCAGACTCATGTCCTCTGTTTTTCAGAACAGGAGGAATGTGGATAGTGGCCAGGACATTTGTCAGACAAACTCCATCAACAACCATAACTCAGTGAGCCACATGTGTGCAATCTAATAATCCTGGCAGATGAATATTACGTAACATTGAAGTTGGTGGACTTGCTGTACTGAAGAATTTATCTGTGCCTAATCATGATTTGTTTATAGTGTGAGAAGACACAATTATGGGATTGGTACAGCAGGATAAACCAAACTTTATTTTTTTCCCTTTATTTTAAAAGGACAAATATTAATCAGCAAAAGCAGCAGAAAGAGTAAGAGACTAAAAAGAATTATATCTTACAAGCAAAAAAAAATAGGAGCCAGTGTGATTTTTCACAGAGATATCATCAGTATGTCATCAGTACAAGACATAACATATCAAAAACCCCCTAGAATTGTTATTCAGATATTAGTTACCTCTGAGGGTCTTGTGGTCTAATCCATAGGTCAGACCATGACTGATCTTGTGATTCCTCTTTTCCCTAAAGTCTAACTAGATTTCTTTGGTTGCGACTTGTGTCCATTTCTACTTGTCCTATCACCTTTTATTTTTAGCTGCAGACAGATGTGAGGTCCTCCCTTGTCCTTTTTTCTTAGAATTCAACAATCCCACTCCCATCATCCTCCTTTCACCTTTTCCTTCTTTTTCTTCCAAAATAAGCTCTTTATCAATAAACCTTCACAAAGAATGGCTCTTGAAAGCTAGAAAAAGCCAAAGCAAACTTACCTAATTCTTGAGTATGCTTTATTTCTGAATACATAGTTAAACTACTTATGAGAGACAACTCATCTTAATGAGTGCACAGAGCTCATACATTATTTAATACAGGACCTCTCCTATGCAGTTTCCAGAGCTAGGTGACAGGCAGAGCCTCAGGAAACAGGTATTTCCATGGCCCAGAGCCTGACCTGACAATACCACTGAACAGAATTTTCAGGTCACTGTCACCAGGGCCACTCTTCTCTCTTTCTTCTGGTCACATATCCCTTTTGTTGATTAGCTTCAGCCTGTAATACAGAACCTATCACTGCAAGATTTTAGAATCAGGTAAAAATCTAGACATCAGAATTTCTCAAAAGCACAGTCTGATACACTGGACATACAGAATGTCATTACTACTCTCTGCACATTAAAAAAATCCCAACAAAACACCAAAAAACCTCAAAAAATTAAAAAGAATCCACCCAAGAAGAAACCCCCAATTCCTGTTTTGACTGGCGAGATTGTCTTGCATATAAAATTAGCAGACCATATATAATCCTGTCTACTATGGATCTCTAGTAAAAGGGTGCGTGCACAAGAAGTGCATTCTGTTTGCCAGAATCCTGTACAGCCTATGCTTTAGGCAGAGAATGAAGGACAAGAATGTGTGAGAGCCACAGAACTGCCACAACCACAACCCTGGCTAAAGAAGGAGAAACCTCTCCCTTCCACCCAGGTGACACATGTTTGCCTGCACACGTGACAAAGCACATCTCCAGAGGTGCTGTGACTCCCAGGTACATTCAAAGCCACCCATTCTTCCCTACCTTAAAGCTCAGTATGTAATTTATAGAAACAAGGGAAAGGTAAAATGTCATAAAGTCATACATTATTTTAAGAGGTGTTCAAGTAACCAAAACTCAGTTTTGCCATATCAGCAATAAAAATCCTGTTGCTGGAGTCTAAGTGCTCAGCTTGGATGACTGGGAGAAAGGGCAACAACCAGAGGGAGCTGGGCTTTGTCCCCCCACTGCCTATTGTGTGGTGCAGCAGGTCTCCAGGTCCTCCTTGCCTGTGGGATGGCCAAGAAGAGAGCACAGCCATGCTTTTTTGGATGCTGCTGCCATTTAGCTGCCCTGGTGCAGTCTGTGACCAAAGCAGGCCCTGGTGTAACAAACTGCTTAGGTTTTCTTTCTTTAGTATGAAAGATACAATGACCTTCACCATTTTATCCCTCTTAACCACTTCTTTCTCAGTACTAACTGGTATTTCATATACATTTTATCACAGATTATACATTTTGGTTAAAGTGATAAGATCCATTTGTGCTGCTCTATGACAGTCCCTGAACTGTACCCTCACTATGAGGAGCCTATAAACAGCATAAAACAGAGAAGGGTCCTGCTCCAAACTTTAAATGCTTTGGCATAAACTCATTGTTCATCTTAGGCAGAAGACAAAAAAAAGCACGTGCTCCTCAGTAAACAATTAGTGATACCTGCTATGAACCAAGCTGCACTCACATACACAAAAAGGATAGGAATCCTGCCATCAAGTCTATTGCAGAAGTGCTCATCCTTACCTACATTAATTTCTTCAGCAATTTTTTAGCAATTTCTTTTTAATGGTACTTATTAGATGCCTCTTTTTTATTTAAAAGACAGAACTTGACAGACATTAGGGTGAGATTTTAATCTTTAAGTCATGTATAATGCTGCTAACTCAGCAATCCCAAATGAAAAGCACAGCTGAACGCCTCCTGCCACACTAAATATTAGCAGCAAAAGGAGTTTTCTCCTCACTGTAAGACAATGGCAGCTCAGACTGAAAATATAAACTTTGCATTTTTGAAACCCTGAGAGATTACCAGTATGTTAAGAGAATATGGCATCTTTATGCTAGATTTTGCTAGATTTTGACTTCTCAACAGATCAAATGTTTGTCTTTAGACCCAAACCACTGCAATAAAATATTTGAGATTTGTGTCATTTCACCTTGTAATAAAGGCTGACTCTCTAAGAATATGAGAATGCTGATTAGTCTGCTAAGATAACTACACAAATAGAGGTAGACTGGATAGAAAAACACATTCTTAGGTGTTTTTAAAATATTCCAGAGAAAATATAAAATTTACTATTATGTTATGAATTTGGCACCAGGCTTTTTTCTATTTCTCATAAAAAAATATTGAGAATCCAGCTCCATGTAGATACTTTATGGTAGTTCTGGCTCAGCTAATTAAAGGAATTTAGTTTGTGGTTTGTGGGTCTGAAGCTCTATGAACTTCATCCAAGTGGCTCTCAATAGGTAATTAAAAAAGAAAACTAGTAAAATAAGATCAGTTGCACAATCAGTCAGCAGCCATTAGAAAAAACATCATAGCCCATAAATTTACAGTGTTAAAAATCTCCACTTTACTGAGCCTTCATTGTCTAGTGCATCAGGTAGATTAGTAGAATTATTTAAAAAAACCCCAAACCAAACAAACAAAACAAAGGAGAGAAATCCAATTCACCCCTTTACAGCATTGCTTTTGAAGACATGCTGATATCCCCCTCACTGCCTCACTGCAATATGACCAACTTTTGGTATTTGCTACAATGCACAGGAGAATCTCATGCAAGAACTTGAGGACATCCACATAGCAGCATTTTTGCTCACCTTTCCTCTCACCACCTTCTGAAAATTTGACTCCTCTTCAAATAAAAACCATAAAAATTAACACTGTTACAAATACAGAGGGGGTAAAATCAAAGCAAGATTATTAAATTGTAGCAATTTCTTTTTGGGGTAAATCAGAGCCATGTCAGACTGCTGACAATGTAAGTACATAGAGAGTCCTGGAGTTAGAATGAAGGAAACAAGCACTCCTGTCTTCTACAGCAGACAGAAACATAATCTTCTTTTTTTAATAGGTCAGATTTCCCTGTACTTATCACAACTGGAGCAATAAAATTTCATACTGTGAACAATCACATATTGGATATTCTTAATTATAATCTGAAAGTTCAGAGTTACTTGATTCTTTAATTAAATATTCTCCTAATGCCTTTAATTTATCACTGACTGGTAGTATTCTCATAGCTCAAATACATCAGTTTGAGAGATCTGAACTATCTGTACTCCTAAATGAGTTGTCATGTAATTATAAAAGCAACAAGACCATTGATCATCCCATATATTTACCAATGAACTGTGAGCAACACAATTCCACAGAGAGCAATATTGAAAGAAGAAGCTGAGCAGACAGCAGGCCAGACATGAGTGCAAACCAGAAACTTTCAATTTGCATCTGGACTTGTTATTTTACATGGATTACACTCATTCAAAGCTTCCATCCAGCCAAGGCAATCAGAGAATTGATAGGAAAAAAATGGATGCAGTAACATGACTCCTACATGATGTTGGAGAAATCCAAAGGCCAGTTTTGCTTTTTTCATTGATTAATATCTCAAAGCAATCCTTTCAGTATAGGGAGGGCTTCTACAAATGTTTGTTTTGATTGCAAATCACTTTAGAAATCTCTGAAATATAAAATGGGTAAATGAAATTACAGCAGCCAGGGCTTTGTCTCTCCCACTTGTAGTGGAGGAGTTTCACAGTGACACTGAGGGCAAATGTCAGTGCTCCTGCATGCAGAACATTCTGTGCATTATTAACATTTTGCAAATGCCCAGCTGATTAAGAGCTCACTACCACAAATGCTTATTCACAGAAATAATTGCTATTCAGATAAGAAAGCCTAATGAGAACAATGGGTCTACTAAGATGCTCACAACAACTAATGACAGAGAAAGATTCTGCTTCAAATGAGTACCTAAAAAAAAATCAAAAGAAGTCTGGCCTATTCTCTGCTTTCAAAAATAGTGACATAGGCCTGAAGCAGGAAAGTTAAGCCTTAGTTTTAGGTCAGGTGTTTCCTTGATGATATTTTGGGCTGTGTTGTGCAAGAAATATCCATGACTTGGTTAAGCTGTAGGTGGACAACACTCCCTGAAAAATTTAGCAATTTCTACCAAACACTGTGGTAAATTACACAATAATAAAACAAAATTTTATGTCCTTTTCACATTGATTGCAAAATGTGACAATATATTTAAAAATAAACATTTTTTTCATTTTATTCTACACAATAACAAGAAATGAGTCACAAAACCAAGATATGCCATGGCATTAAAATAACTATGTCCTTTTGCATTTTGCAATACTGGAAATAAGAATTAATACTGCAATGCTTCAATCCTATTACTCACTGCTATTTCAAGAAGTGCTTTAACAGAGCACTCAACAAAGACAGTTGACTTGTGGCTTCCAAACCAGAGCTCTCTGGTGCTGATTACAAAACAGGTACCTTCCTGGTGTATGGTTGGCAATATAAGCAATCAGTCACAAAACCAACTGAGAATATCAAGGGAGTGCTGCTGAGACCAGGTTTGCAGGGTTACACAAAGCACAGCAGCTCCCCCAAACCAGCCAAGGCCCCGGCACACCATGATGGAGCATCAGCCACCAAACTGCTTGATGCCTTTGGGCATCGGCTTTATCCTCCTCTTGCCTTTCTGAATCAAATGCTGTGCAACTTGTGGCCACATAAAGGTTTCCTTGGGCATCTAGGGCCAGAAGCAATCTGAAATAAATCTAACATTGGGATCGAGAAATGACATTTCTGTAAAGCTCTTTCAACATTAAACTTTCATTCATGGACACATATGTCTTGGTCTACAACTCAGGATGGATGAGGAGTGTTAAGTTTGAAATAAGATGTCTTCAACAAGATGATCAGTTGCATAATTTAGCCAGTAAAGTTCTGGTATAGTCTTTGCCAGATCCACAGGAATAATTACTATTCATGTCAATGAGAACAAAGTACACACAGAAACGTAAATGGAAAAAACCAATAATTTCACAAAATCATAGAACATTTATCATATTCTTCTGAATATATTAATGTAGATTCCACACAGCAGTCATGGATTTTCATTTTCATAGTCTATGCCATGTTAATATCCATATTTTTCTGCCTCTAGGTGTAGCATTTGGCAGTAAGCCATTAAACTGTGAAGTACAAAGGAAAAAGCAAAACAAAAGCATGCTCAGAGTCTCTACAATCAGCAGTGAAGACTTTGCCAGATGGAGCAAATGATATGGTCAATGAAGGTACAGAAGGTGAAAAAATTAATCTAAGGGTATTAACAGGATGCCTGACGCCAGAGTAGTCCCCAAAATCTCTTGTGTCAGCTTCAGCTGTCCATGCAGAGTCAAGTTCACATGGTGGATATGCACTAATTATGTGTCTCCCTCTCTGCAGTTACTGAATTTATTGATTGTTTTCACTGTGCTCATTTAATTTCTTTTCCACTATTTAGTTTGGCCAAGAAGTGGCCAAACACTTTAAATTGCAAATCACAGTTGCAAAAACCCAAACATAACACTGTTTCTTGTGCATTTTCCACGTTCCTTCCAAAAGCATCAAAAAATGCACTTTCTTGAGACCTCTCACCACCTTAATTCCATTTGCAGCATTGCTTGCACAGTTCATCTACAATTATTTCAGGGTTTTCCAAACTTAAAGCCTTCTACTATTCCCCACACAATAATGTGGCTACATTTTTTCATCTTCTTTCAAGATCTACTGAGGTTGGAAGAGAAGAAGTACATACTCAAGGATGACAACAGATTTTTTCAAGATAGACTTCTGTGGCTCTAAATATGCTCTGTCTTCAATATTTAGTCATCAACTTTAGAAAGCCTGGATTCTTCCAGTCCACTTCCTATAGCAAGGGCCAATTTTGTGGTGTCTTGTACTACAGTACCAGATTTTTCCTCACAAATTATAGAACAAACAAAGCAAGTATCTTTGTGTAAAAATTTTTCAGGTAATAATTTTGAAGTGATGGAGTTAGCTGCATTCCCACAAGGCATATATGTGTTTGTGAGCAAGTTTATTCAGAGAAAAAGAAAGGCTAGCAACCATTTTGTTATTTAGAAGGTTCACACCTGCTCCCTGCAGTTTCCTATTCTTGTTTTTAACTGTACTCCATGTTCTTCCTCTTAAAACTTCTATAAGTCTCTCAGAGAGCCTGTGACCCCTGTGCAGCAGAGCAGAGGTCAGAGAGACCTAGAAGCTCCCTGGCTGGGCACAAGTGCAACTGCAAGCAGTGTTATTGCTCGTGGTGATGTCAGAACTCACCTAAGAGGGGCAACCTCTGAACTGGTGGTTCCAACCACTGCTCTCAGTGGAAAGCACTGGAGGCAGAAGTTAGCCAGACTTATAAACTGCTTTCATGGTGCCCTGTTATTATTTCAGAAGAACTTTTGCTTACTGCTGCACTGTGCAACCAAGAATGCCTGAGGGAACCATTTTGGCTTTCCATGAAACGGGGCAGTCTGTTCAGACAGCACATCCTTCCGGACTCTTCCACACTCACAACTTGTTCAACCTGTTGGTCTGAGAAAAAAAATTTACAAGTATTTATCCTTCTTCTCCATCTCTCTCCAAACTTGTCAGGACTTCACCTAAACCAAATAAACTAGGAATCAGATTCTAGTCAAAATTACTCTTCAAAAGAAAAGTGCAATATAGCACCTCTCCTTTCTCAAATCCTTTGCAACAGAAGATTGTGAATTTTTTCTTCTAAACATCCCAACAGTCCCATAAATGTGACAGGATATATATTTTCAAGTCTTATTGGTAGAATTCATTTTTTTCAGTGGTTGGGTTTTTAGGGGTTTTTTTTTGTAATATAGGTGAGGTGAGTTCAGTGAAATTGAAATTTTAAAAAATGAAGGTATTGGGAATCTATCTGATGCAACAGTTGACATTTCTATTATTTTCCACAGCATCTAGATATTTGTACTTTTAATCTTGTTTTGAGAACTCTGCCTCACTGCTGGGAAGAAACCTGTGGGCAAGATATGACTGTCCTTCAAATTTCACTCTTTCTTAGCTGCCACATGCTGGCAGCCGTTGATCAAGAAATCAATGACAGCAACAAATTCTACCTTTTGTGACACTTTCCATACCACATATAGAAGTGGAAAATGCATATATAAAAACCCTAAAGAAATTATCTTTTGTTTCATCTTCCCCTTGGTAGATTTATCATCCCACTGAATAACTAAACTTGGCAGAAATGCTGACTTATTTAGCTTGTGTTTACAATTCCTGCCTTTTTAACTAGCTGTAAGCCCAAATGCAGCAATAAGAATTATTTGTTGCCTTGGAAACACATGAACTATGCATTTATACCTTTCTCAGTGTATATGCTTTTTTCTATAATGCTGTACCACAGGTCTACCAAAGCTTGTCATTTACCAGTTGGAATGAACACAACCTTCTACAACTCAGTTGTTTATCTACTACTGATGGCCAAATTTTTCTTTAATCAAGGTGCAGATGACAATTCTGTCTCTGACCAGTCACTAACATGTTTATGAAACAATGTGGTTTTTGCTTTCCCAGCAAATATAAAAAAAGCTCATCTTTTTACTTTATTATAAAATAAAATATTTGCTAGAAGTCCTTATTTATCCTCTTCATATCCAGAAATTCTTTGGCTTGGCAAATTGAGCTAACAGATAGCACGTTGAAGGACATTCCTAAACAATTCTTTACACTTATTTTCATATAATTTAAAAGTCTTTGCCTTCTCTACAGTGTACTTGCGACTCTATTGTCAAAGAGAAGTAGAATGTCCTTTACATTACTTCCACATAAATCATACCAGAGTAGCTACAGAAATATCAATCAAAATCATTGGTGTTAGAACAGACTAACCTCATGAGTTTCTCACATTATCAAAATAGCCTTACCATTCAGTCTAAATATACTCCTACCCATCAGTTTAGCACAGGAATGTATTTGCCTTATTAGCCAAATAATAATAAACTGCTTACTTTCTCAGTTAAAGGCATATCTGAGTTAAATAATTAATAGTACCAACCAAACCTCCCTTTCATTACACTAACCAACAATGCTCCCTATAGCAAAGGCTTCTCAGCAGTCTAGATTCAGTTTTGCTTTTTCTCTACCAAAATATCTAAAAACAGAAGAGTAGAGAACACCATTTTCTAAATGGCTTACATCCCATTTTCTAAAAAGCACAGACATGAACTACAGACAGGCTTGCCCTGCTCCAAGAGCTCAGGCAGAGAGGGAAGCCTCGGGGTATTTGCTGATGCTGGCACCCGTGTGAAGAGAATCCCACAAAAGGGGGGAGAAAGTTCCCTGCATAGAACTTTGTGGAAACTGGGCCAAGATTTAAATAATACCTGGACCTCCCAGAAGGCATTATGTTACTTAAAAATATAAAGAACCAAAAACCTAATTAGATTTGTAGCACAGTGTTCAGGCTCCCCAGGTACAAGAGAGGAGCTTTATAGCTTAGGCTGAAAAGCTACAGAATGCCATTTTACTGCTGCTCTGTGGCTGGCTCCTCTGAATACACTAATAGGAACAATTACTCCTTCTTCTGAAGTTTTAAAAAATCCTTTCTTTATAATCTGAATGGGTCTTATTAATGGCATTTATTACTGTAAGTGACACATGATAAAATTAAGATCCTGAAGAGTACAAAGTCTTTGACTGAGATGTACAAAGAGACCTAGCAGTCAGGTCTCAAGTTCACGTGCTATGGAAATGACCCAATATATTTATGATTATATTAAGACAGAAAAAACATTGATATATGCACAATGTAAAATCCTCACTTCTCTTCCCTCCCCATTATTCATCTAGATTTCCAAAGGTACTTTATGAGAAATTATTCTAAACAACAGATGATTCTGTACCTTATACAGATAAAGAAGAAGCAATTTCCCATCAGTTCCCAACCATCAATCCTTTTGAAAAACAAGGTTGACTGTAAGCTTAAGGCACAATGCCGGAACTAGAAAATACCCAAAGGGCATTCCAAGCTATGCCAGAGCAACTGCCATGTCTTATGTGAAATGTGATTTCTAAAAACTTTCTAGTTGAAAGAAAAAAGCTTTTAGTAAAGTAACAATTACCCAGTGCATACATAAAAAAGGGGAAAAAATAGATATTTTCTCATCAGTTTCCTTTTTTTCAGAAAAAAATTCTCATGCCTCTAATGAGATCACTTAATTTTTTTTTCCTCTGCACTAGAATTTTTTTGATGATCAGGTCTGACTATCAACAGTTATGTTGGTTTGTGAAGAACTTGAAAAGATGGCAGAAATATAAAACATTGACCTTTCAGAAAGTAATATTGTACTGTTATATACTCTCCAATGCATATTGATCATCTCCTTACCTACTTCAATAGGAAAACATAATTAAATTTTAGTTGAGTAGAGTACTTGCTATTTTTTCACAGCTTGGGATTCTCTGCGATGGCCCCAGTTGACACCATCATTAATGTGAAAAGGTACTCAACAACAAAAGTCAAGGACAGAAGGTGACTCTCCAGTTTGATTCTGCCTTTTTTCCTGGACAAACCTCATCATAGCTTCAGAGAATTCAAGATGTTAATGCCAAACAGATTGGCATTTTGAATGACTATAGTTTTAGGCAGACAAATCTCTCCATGAGCTGGACCTACAGAGGTATCATATTCCAGATAAAAGGGTTATGAGTTTTGCACAGATGTGCAACTGATTATTATGGACACTCCAAATAACTCAGAACCCCCTGTTTTTGTCCCCATCATATCAAAGGTCAGGTAAGGACAGCACCAAACACCTACCACTAAGAAATAAGACAATAAAAAATTCTGTGTGGTGGAGTACTCAAACTAAGGAAAACTGATAGATGGTTCATAAAATAGAAAGGATTCTAACTAGGATTTGCTAAATTAAGGCAAAGTGTCAAAGTCTTTAAGAGCAAAAATAATACCCACACCTTCTCTTTTGGAGTTGTGAATAACCACTAAGAGTTGGTGAATTTATATTCCCTAGATTTCACCAAGGCAGTATTCACTAAAGAAGGTACTCTAGTCAGTGAGCCTCAAAAATCCTTACCTGAACACGTAATTATCTGGCCTGCTTACTCCCATCATTTCTACTAGCCTCATTTCTAATTATTTTCTTCTAATGAAAATCAAGGGACACTTCAAGACGAATAATTTCTTTTCCTTGTCAGCTCCTTTTGCCTTTCCCTTTCATTAGCTCTTGCTAATGCCTGCTGCTCCAAACAATCCTCTCAGCACAAATATCTCAGAGCTCCCAGATGAAATTTCTGAAAAATTAAGTCTTTACCACCCTTACAATATTTTTCTGACCCATTTAAAACTTTTTTGTATAAGTTATTCTATTTTATTTTTTATCTTTCTCTATATATTCTTATCTTTTTTATATAGTGCCAAAATCTAGAACAATTTCTAAGGAAAATGGTAGCATAACTTAATGTTGCTTCAGTTGTTAAATACCTTCTTGTATCTGAGACAAAGAGAGTCCTTGCTGGCAAGTAATTACTACTAGAATATTGCTTGGTTTAGATGACTGGCATAAAGCTTTTATTTTTGATTTGAGTGAAACTATATATTAAGAAACATTTCTTTAGTGAGAAGGTGGTTGAACACTGAAACAGAATTATTAGAGAGGTGGCCAATGTCCCATGCCTGTCAACATTTAAGAGGCATTTGAATATTGCCCTTAATAATATACTTGCCCAGTCCTGAACTGGTCAGGCAGTTGGACTAGGTAATCATTGACAGTCCCTTCTACCTGGCACCATTCTAGTCTAAGTAATATGCTAAATAAATAAATAATTAAATAAATAAATAATTGAATAAATAAATAGGAGACTGAAAAAGTCCTAAACTGCCTACCCCTGGGAAGTGAATGGTGCCCAGCAATGCACATCAGGGCTGTTTCTTTCATTGTGAGAGATGGAAGGTGGGAACCAAAACCTTGACTCAAGTCTCTTATTGGCCTAAGGGATATCAAGCACAGCAAGACTCTGTTGAGCTTGCATTTGGAGAAAGCCTGCTTCATTGAGAGTAATTGACATCACAGTGGTTTTTTCCTAGATAATGACTCTTTCCCTTGCCTCGGAACATTGCTGTCATTTTACTGACAAGGTTCCTTCCAAGCTCTGCATCATGCCACCATTGTGGAAGTATAGCTGTTAGAGAAGTGATATCTAGAGGGGACAGCTCTGAGAAAGGTCTGGAGTGATGAAAGTGTAATCCCAAATGGAACCTGGATGATTTTGTCAGCAAGTGTTCTTACTGTGTCAAAAGATGGCAATGCTCAGCATTTTGTTGGTCATTACTTTGCTTTAAAACAACTAAGAAGTCATCACCTAATTCAGTGGGCTAAGACCACTGTGAAGGCTTTGATGTAGCGATATTACAACATTTCATTATCAAACATTATCAGACTAATCCCTACTTTAGCTAGTGTACATTTTTAAAAGATAATTTTCTAGTTTTCAAGCACATTGCCTGTAAAACATATATATCCTATAGCTATCTCTCACATTGTCCTTACATTGTCAAATTCAGACATGTAACATGATTTGTAAAGCTAAAAAAGCAAACCAAAAGTGTGGTATGAATTTAGATGCTTAACTATGCATTTAAGAACCAGATCTTTTACCCTACCTTGAATGAATGGACAAGTATAAATAATCTTGACAGAATGATACATGCTTTATCATTTTTTCATCAAAAGTACATCCAAAGATTTAATATATGGTTTTTACAATGTAATTCATGACAAACACATACATAACCCACAAATACATTACTACTTAGCAGCTGTGTATCTCCTCCCATCATCCTGAGCATTGAAAATTGAAAAAACAAACATATTGGCTTGTTATCCTTTAAAAGGCATTGATGGACACTCTTTCTTTTGTTTCTACTGTTTCATCTGTCAAGCATTAATCACTGCCTTAGTTGCAAATGAAATTTTTATTGGGCAATTATCATCTGGGTCTATACTAAATTCTTTCTCTTTGCTCCATGTATTAGGCAAAGATGGCATTGCCTGCAGAACACAGCAATAATATATTATAAAATGTGAAACCTAATGAAAGAAGTGCGGTGTTTTTTGTTCCATCATATTCCTGGATTGAACCAGTGTATAGAGAAGAAATGCCTGACGTCTATCCCTGACAGGTCCCACTATTACATCAGTGAAAACAGAATGTTCTCCTGGCCCTAGAATATATGCACAAAATCCAAACATACTGCTTCTTAATCTTTTTCAATTGAGAAGGGGGGAAAATTCCCTATTTTTTTACCCCCCAAAAACCTATAGCTCCTCTGGTATCCCCTCACAAACTTTTTGAAATTGAGAGTAAGGAGACATGAAGCAACAATTGAAATTAAATGCTGTTCCTTAAAAAATAAAAAGCAAATTTAATTTAACTCTTTTAATTGAAGATGAAACAAAATATCAGCGATCAGTATACTTCTGACTATGCTTAGTAATAGACTTTGATAACACAGAACCTGCACTAACATTGGAAAGTTACTGTATTAACTTTATTTTCCCCCTCTCTTTGCTTATATGCAAAGGGATGTTATGGTGCTTCTATGCATGAGCAAGATTTGTACAGCTTCCTGATTTTTTTGGATGAAGAATGATCACAGTGAGTGAGCAAAATCATGCTAAATTAATGAGGAGTCAGTAACACACATGCTGACTAGAATATCTGGCCCAGTCTTTCATTCTCTACTACACGAAGTGCAATTTCTGGCCAAATCTCTGTCTGTACAAAACAGGCAGAAAGGAAAAAATGTTAGGTGTGTGCCAGCCTCTCCAGCCTTGCAGTGACAGGATGTCACCTGGCAGCTGTTTCTCTAACTCCTCCAATTAAGTATTCTTTTGAACTGGGATTCATGCAAATGTTTATGTCAATACAACTTTAGAACAAACATCTAATGGGGGATGAAGCAAGAGCCTTCAAAATAAATAATTTAAGTTTTCCCCTAAGACAATGAATGGAAAGGCAAGGAAAAAAAGCCCAAAACCCAAAAATTCCTTTTTTTCCTCCCATTTTTTCCCTCAGAAGCTATTCAACATCAAAATTTAACATTTATATGGATGGAGCTATTCATCAGTTTAAACAATTTTAGCTAGAGCTTTTCCTGCCACTTTATGGGCAACCAGGGAGAATCTTCCACGCTCTAAAATGTTCTCTATGCCTGAAACAGGTAGCAGATTAGAAGCTTTCATAGGTTCAAATAAACAAAACCAAATAGCAATACAGGTTAAACAGGAAGACTTAGCAGCTGGTACAGGCATCAGCTATTCAACATGGTTCAAAACTTCATTAGTATCCAAAGCCCACATGTGAAAAAAAGCATTGATTAAATGAAATCCAAATAGAATGGCAGAAAGATTTTCAGTGAAAATATAAGATTATTTGACTGCATTCTTTTATTTTACTGTCTACAATCTCACTGCTATGAGCTTTAATTTTATTCTCCCTATGAAGATTGCTTTCAAACAATGAAATTGAAATGGTATCAAGTTTGGCTTATAATGAAGTTGGCATTAATACTAGCTAAATCCTTCAGATGTCTAATGTTGAGATGCATAATTTTCTTCATAGCATATTCATATTGGAAAAATCTAAATTGGTTCTCTCTTTTTTTGATCTTTTGTTTTCTCTTGTGATGGTTTTGCTGCTTGAATATTCCAGCATTATAATAATGACCTAGATGAGAGGGTGGGCTGTGCAATTCTCCTATCTCTTTTTCAAAACCTGGTTTTTGAGTTTCAATACTCTGATTGACAATTGGATCTTGCCTAGAAGCAGAATTCCACAGCAGAAGACACAACAAAACTTGGGCACAAATAGCAGCTTTGAACCAAACAAAAGAAACACAACAGGCTGCCAATATGTGAAAGTTTAACCTTATGGGATCCTCACTCTTGTTTTCACTCAGGCAAATACAAAAACTCCATGGAATTCTATGCTGAATGAAGTGAAAGACAGATTACCATTTTACTATAAAAAAGCCTTTGCTAAGTACTAAATCAATACTGAGAAAAAGCAAAATTACAGGTAAGAAAATTATTTTTTCTTTTTTTTGTGTTATATCCACTCTTGTGGGCAGAAGTAATAATTCATGGGAAGTAGCAAAGAATGACCATCATTTATCAATTGCACAGAAATGGTGATGAAAGAGTAAAATAAAATAACTCTTCCTTCCTCTCCAAACCTCAAAAAGGCCTTTTTTGAAGATTTTTCAGTAAATGAAAATTTGTGAAACACTTGTTCGTTTCTATATGCAAAAATTTATGTTTTTTTCCCAATTTATACCATATAATTTCTGAGTATATATTAAATATTCTAGGAAGAGCAAGATACAAACAGAGGGGAATTTTAGACTTCAGCTTTCATACAGACTTCCCTTTCCATGCACAAAGTAGATAAAGTGTGTATGCATGCAAAGCTTGGTTTCTATTACTAGGAGGCATCTTCCTTTCAAAGGTGATTCTGAGAGGACTGAATGATTTGATATCTAAATACTATATTTAAATACAGTTCTGGTGGAAAACTGATTTTTCTCCACCCAGAAGCAACATACCTCCTCATAATCATATACTTGGCAAAACTGAAATCTGAAAGGATGCTCCCAGATTGCCACCTTTCCTGACTGAAAACAATGGAGCAATTTGGCCTGGCAAATTACAGCACAGTTTTATATAGATTTTTCATTAAACTACCATATACCATAGGGGATGCAAATAGGCTTTTTTTAGGTCTGCTTGGTTTAGATAGACATTATCGTCAAGACTACTCCCAAAACCACAAAATGCCTTCCAAAAATCTAGAAAAAATTCATAACGCCATTAGAAAATAATCAAAAAGGGTAAAATAATCATATGCTTTTGGTTGAAATCACCCATGTGTTGGAAAGGCCTAAGAAGCTACAGGCAGATTTTTGATATATCAAACCATTAATACTGGTCAGTAAGTAAAAAAAAACCAAACACCTCTATTAATGCAATACACCTCAGTACATGCTCCCTGTCTGGTCTGAAGAAATTATTTTAAAGAATAGCATAATGGAAAGGAGAAGACATTGAAGAGTGAAGATGAAGTACAGCCAGGCATGGTGGGGGTAGGTTTACCACATCAGGCTTTCAGAAGCCATGTACCATTCAAGCCCCTTCAAAAAAGAGTTTATTCCAAGTTCTCTCCCAAAGACAAGTAATATCTTCATTATTGTCCCACTAACTACTATACAAGACACTCCCTGGATGCTTTACACTACATTGCCAAATATAACCGTAGTGCATACTCTATGCATTACTCCTGATGGCTTCAACAGTATAGAGGAAAAAAAAATCTTATCGTTTTTCTTGAGGAGGTTTCAAATTCAGATTCATTTTAGAAAGATGAGCATGCTTACATAATTAACCACCAATCTCTGAGAGAGGAAAAATGAGCTTGTTTTGGTTTTTTGTTTGATTTGATTTCCTTTGTCTTGAGAAGGCCTCAATAAATCATAGAGAATAGAAAGAGTTCAAGGGATGATTAAAGATGAAAAAAAATAAAATAATTCATTTAGAAAGGACTTGGAAAAGATTTAACTTAAGGTTGTTTAGTACCATCAAAGTGCAAACAAAAAAAATAAACCCTGCACTATAACTATTTGTAGAAAAAATAGTAATTAAGAAAATAAGTTAAATGCATCTGTAAAGAAAGATGTTTGCTCCATCTCTCTCTCAGCTTTGGGATAGACCTATCAAATGCTGAAACAGTCAGACCCTCAATAATAAACAAATTTTACAAATTTGTTTACTTTCTACAAATTCATGGGAGATTAGGCTTTTCTTAAATTCTCGTGTAATCAAATACAACAGGTCTAGAATATATATTATGTAATAACTTGCAGGTACTCTTTCCAGCCTCCACTGGCTTTCTGGGGGAGGATGTTTGCCAGATAAAAGTTGGGAACCAGGGCAGCTGTCTGAATTCAGAGCCAGAGTGGTACTGAATAATACAGCACAGAATGTGTAAGTCCAACCAAAACTCTTTTGGGTTATACAAGGTACCACATTTGCTAAATAAAACATGAATTCAATTATTTTATTTGTTATTTAAAGAATTAGTACTTCAGGATTGGCTGAGCAACAAAAGCAACAATATTCTGGTTCAACAAAACAACAGTTATCCCAGAAGAGTAATTGCAATATGTGCTCTAATTCTCAAATTTGAAACTCGGAGTGGTTACACAACCTGGAATTCAGACCATCTGAAGGACACTCACAAACATATCCATTATTTACAATTCTGAGGAAAAGGCATGAACATGTCTGGCACCTTTGAACATCTGAGTTCCAGAGTCAGATTGTATCACAAATAAGCACAAAGCATTTGCCACTAGCCTAGCCAGCTCTCAGGAGCCCATTCATATAACACTGCTCCAGTTCTGATTAATATGCTTTTATTTTTAAGAAAAATTCCCATGAGTCTTAGATTTTATAAAGTCCCTGGATTTCCATCTACAGCACTGTAGGCAAGAATACAAATGAAGAAAGGTCTCACTATTATACAAGGAGATAAAGACTGGAGACAAAGCCTTGACCTCCTGCGAGATATTAGCAAGGTTTCTTGTCTCGGGGGAAACCTAACTTCACCCTAAGGCCCCATATGGACTCAGACTGTCATAGCTGACATTTTAAAGTGGAAAGACAAACACATAAAAAATGTTGCCCAGCTGTTGGGATATCAACTCAAATGCAACTGTTCCAACTAATCTTTGCTCTGGGTCTATTGAGATGATGTCATGGATTACTCTGCCTTGGTCACAAGGTCCATTTAAGCAACAACAGTCAAGATTTGGCCAACAGTATTTATTCAGCACTAAAGTCAACCAAAATGCATCAAACTAAAATGATTCGAGAAACCTAAAAGTGAGTATCTTTTCATATATTTCACAGAATGTTTAGAAAATTGAGGAAGCAGAGATATATGACATCCTTCTGCATGAAAGAAGATTCAATTAAACCTCAGATATTCTTGCCAGATATTTGTTTAATACATTCTCAAATATCTCTACCAGTGGAGACTTTCCATGTCATTAAGTAATTTACTGTAGAGCTTAAACTGCTCACTCAGCCACAAGGGTTTCCCTAACCCTCTAGTCTGATTTACCTTATTGCCATCTGAGTCCTGCAATGCTTATCCAATCCACAATGGGCAGGAAGAGAAAACTACTGCCTTTCCCTTTGCAAATGTATTTTAAACACCTGAAAAATAATTTTGTGGTCCACTTCAGCCTGATACCATTTTAGTAACCAAGCCCCTTTCACATTTCTCGCCACTTTCCAGACATGTAAGATCCCATTTGCTACATATTTGCTTTCTCCTTTGGTCTGCTTAGATGGCTTATGTCCTTCCTGAAGGATACAGTGTGCAAGCCTGGATGCATGATTCCTGTTGAGAATATGTGAGCTCAGAAGAGAATAGACAGCCTTATCTTCTTTTTTTTTTTCCTCTTCTTAACATCCATTTTAGCCTTTACAATTTCAAATATGAATCCTCTCCCTCACCCATCTTTCTCACTCCTGTAATGCTTCAGTCACTATTCTGAGAAAGACACTCTCACAAAGTTTCACATAGAATTGGCTTCTATTTCTTTCAGAATGCCGCTCTCATTTGTCATGATCATACCAAATACAACACTCCACTGTACTTTTAAGCCTCTCACCTTTTCTTCATCTGTAAATTCAGTATTTCTCAGCTGATATCATGGAATTGCTCTTTTCTATTAGTTTCTTTTCGGTGTTATAGAATCCATAGCTCTGGAACAAAATATACCTATTTCCCTTCCATTTTATCCTGAACACTCCCCCTCCCACCAGACATACTGTCACCCGAGTAATGTTCCTGGTTTTTATAATTGTGTGATACAATGAGTGCTAAACCTCTCATTGCTGAAGGAATATTATGACAGTTTGCCTCTACTACCTTTGTTATTGTGTAACTGAAGGTAATATTTGCCTCTAAAAGCCTAAAATGTTTCTAATGTTGTATAAGCACAGCATTGTAGCTGTTCCTTGTTGCAGTTAATCCACTTGATATCAATGCAGCTGTTTTTAGGAGTTACACAACAGATTTTAAAAAAAAATTATTTGTTTGCTCATGAAGTTAACACAGGCATAACACAAAACTAGTCATGACATATTTTTAGGGCAAAGCTATGCATGTTTCTTGCTCAAAGTCCCTAGTCTGTTCAGCTGCACTGCCTAGTATCACCATGTTTGTGGGACCCAACCTTCATGCAAACAAAACTGATTGCTTCAAATGATCTTTCTTGTAGCAAAGGCCTGAGGGATGGGTCAGTAATTTCATTAACATATCCTACTCTGGTGTGAATACTCTTAATTGAAGTCTGGAGAGGGCCTAAAGACATTTCAGATGGGAGGTTCTGTGAAATAAGGCATGTAATTAGGGAATGTCTCAGAATGATTGAAAGGGTGTTTTTCATATCAACACCATCTCTGCTGTTTGAGCCCATTCACTGAACTTTGCAGAAAGGACTTTCTGAGCCAGAGGAATGTGGAACACAGCTATTATTACTGTCAAGTAAGACACATAGGTGAGAAAAAAACCACCAAAACTATCCCTCCATTAGTTAGAAAATCACAGCTCTGGCTAATAAAAGCTCTACATTTCATCTGTGGCCTTTCCTACAGAATTCTTCAAAACTATTAGCAGCATCTTCTGTTTTTCTCAGAATGAAAGCTGATAAATTAGCAACAGAGGGAAGAGCTCCTAAGCTAGACAGTTCACTTGGAGTCATTATATAAATGACCTTTCTGAAATGTGTCCAAGACTTAAATTACTCTGATTAGTTGATGTCTGTGGAACTGGCAACAAGCCTTTTCACTGTTGCTCTCATGGTAATTATTATTCTTGTTTCACTGCATATTTTGATAGCATTTCTCAAGTGTCTAGTTATAAATCTCTTAAAAGCCTGAGGAGAGTTGAATCAGTAGAGGTAAAATAAGAAGAGATCCCAGCTGATATGGTCCTTGCCTTTTCTCTACATCTATTTTTGAAGTTGAAAATAAGTGTCTTCCTACATCCAACCCAGAATTGATCAGAATGTGCTTAAAAAAAGGAACAGGGATGCTTTCAAGCCTATCAATTACATTTAAATATCACAAAAGGATGTATAATTCAGGACAAAAAGTTATGAGCACACAGTTTTCTTCTTTTTGTTACACTATTTTTTAAAAAATTAACTGTAAAAATAGCATTTCTAATAGCCATCATCACCATACATTTTTCCATGTAGATAACAGCTCTCTTCAGATTTAAGAAAGCTCTAATAGTCTCATTTATCTAATATTTCAGAGCCAATTAATTTTACCAGAAAAATATTCATCTCATATCCTCAAACATCAAGCCTTTCGCATTCCCATAACTCATCTCCCCAAACTGCTATCAACTCTGCAACTGGAGTTTGTGTCTCTTTGTTCCCACAGCTCTTTCAAACACCACTTCAAGTCCCATCGTTTCTCATTAACTAGTAACTTCTCCAAATCTCTTTGATAGAAGAGTTAAATCCCCCAAGTCAAAACTTTGAAAATTAGCATTTATTAATCCATGTTTCACTGTGCTCTGCATTATCTGCCGCTGAATCAGGAACAGAAACTGCTGTCTCGGTTCCTAACATGTTAAATGACTTTAGAAAGTTTCTGTTTTCTCTGTAAAAACCATTCCTTTACATCCTATGCTGCCTAAGAGTGACACAATGCACAAGATATTCCTCTAACAACATGGTATGACATGCCATGAAAAACCAGCTGTGAAATATTTTTTTGATAGATGCTGCAAGAAATTTTTCATGCTGTATGATGAAAGCAGATATAAGCAACCTTTTAATAACTTGCTTTTTTTCTTGATTGCACACATCTGAATGGGTTGAGGACTTCATTCTGGTGCTTTTGAAAGATAAAGCTGAAATAATCTTAAATTAAATAGATCTTTATACTGAGGTAAAAAAATATCTCTATATAAATATACATAATTATAGAACTTGAGTTTCCATTTCTTTGCATCCAAGTGTAAATACATGGTCAGCAATTGACAAAGATGCCAACCATAAATTTTGGTAAAGAGAGCTGCAAAAAAACTTTCTTATTCCACTAACACCATTTTCCTCAATCAATAGTACAGAACTAAATGGCCAGAAAATAACTATATATATGAATGTCATGAATGTCACCATAACATCAAGGAGGTGAGGAAAACATTCTTCATTACCAAGAAGTTAGATTACTAACTGAAAAACTCTCTACATGAAATACAATACAATAGCAAAGGAAAAAATGGTGAGTGGGCTGAGGCACTCAGGGAGCAATTCTAAGAGCTACCAGTACTGACAGACTTCCCCTAGACAGAAGATGATAAATGTGCAGAGGAACTGTTTGTAAACTGAAAAATCATCCAGCAGATTAGGCAGAAACAATTTTTCCTTAGGATCTTAGCAGGGTTTTGTTTTGCTTCCTCATCTGACAGTACTTTCAATTATTGAGACAGAATGACAAAGGAGCATATGTGCTCAATGATCAGAGGACCTGCACCATCAAACTGGGCATCTGCTACTCATTTCCAAAGGATGCTGCAAGTGAGATACAAGTGAAAACCAGAATGCTGAATAGTCCTGAGCCAGGCCAGCTGGAGCAGGACCAAGCAATTAGGCCATTTTCAGAGGAACTTAACACAAGTGGTCTATAGAAAGTAATTTGTACCTGGGACTGCACCCTGTAATTGCTTCATTGTATTTGATCACCAATGTTACAGAGATTATTTAGGCATGCATATGGCCAACAGCAGACCAAAGAGTGACTGCAAAGGTGATTCCATTTATCCTTGGTCTTGCTCCCAAATACTGTTTAAGTGCACTATCATGACCCAGCCATTAATCTGTGAACATATGACTAGATCTGGAGGATTAGTATCCTTGAACAGGATGCATCACAGAAATAATCACCAAATTTATGAGGCTGAAGGGTCTCCTCTGACTTGATTTCATTTTATCCTGATTTGCACCTGCCCCATTCTGTCCTGAATTGCGCATTCATTTTGGAAAATATTATGGCTACCTACAGCATTTACCAGCTGTAACTGCAGCTGTTATTTCTGTTGTCCTTTTTTCCACCAAAAAAAAAAAGAAGAAAAAGAAAAAGTGTCTTTTTTATTCCATCTTTCCATGTTAACTGACTGCCCAGGAAAACACATTTTGCAAACAAAATTCTGAAGCATTCGATCAATTTGACTCGCGATATAATAGTTGTTTAGTGACAATCACTAGGGTTGCAATGTTACTTACAACTCTTTTTGATTGACTGCACAGAATTTACAAAAAGATGGTCTCACTTCATATTTTTTTCATAAAGCCTTAAAAAATATTTTTCTTCTTCTTTTACTGTTTTAGATAAATTTCTGAATAACCTTTTTAATTATTCAGTAAGAAGGATGTAATTTCTCAGATTTTATAGAGACAGTAGCTCTTCATAAATGTGCACTAACACTGCTTCTACTAGAAACCTGTGTAATCTCACCACATTGTGGGAAAGGGAAGAGGGAAAGATCTTCTTTTCATGGAAAGCATGGTTACCAGTCAGTTTCTTCAAAATGGTGAATGGAATCACAGAACTGCAGCAACTGAAATCATTTGGGACTTTCAGGAACATTTGGTCCAAACCCTGGCTCAAAACAGGTCTGTTTAGAACAGGCTGCTCAAGCCCATGTCCAAGTGAATCCTGAGTCCCTCCAAGGACAGAGGTACCACAACCTCTCTATAAATCCTATTCCAGTCTTTGACCATTCTCATGGTAAACACAAAAATCTCTATAACTTATCAGAATATTCTACATTAACATGTTCTCTTGCCAAACTTTTAAAATCTATGACCAATTTCAAGTCACACTAATTACAAAAAAATCAACTTCTTATTCATTGCTTTGTGCCCCTCAAACCCTCAAATGCAAAGTTTGAATTTCTTTTCTCTCTTTATTGACTATCTTAGTGGCAAATTAAATTCTATAAACGAAATGCATACAGGAATTCTGTACAGATTTAGAGGGGAAAAAGGATCCAGAATAGAGCATGAATGTGGCACTACATCATCCCAGCATCCCAGAGACTGAATAAGCCTGATAATTGCCCAATTAAACATTATTGCAAAAAAAGTCATTATCCTGTCCCCTACCACTTCAATACATAGCACACAATCAAATCACGTTATCCTTTTCTAATAATCAGGATGACTTGGAGTAACACAGGAAGAAATCAAATATTCAACTTGCCTTCACCTCCAAGTAGGTTTTTTTTTTTCCTTATAACTACTGCAGCTAAGGCTCTAAGAGGCCTGATAAACATTTCCAGTCTTGGGTAATACTAATTTAGTAGTTTCAAAGCAATTACTGTGTATGAAGTATCACCTATAGATATAAAGAGAGATTGTTGAAGAGTTTACTGAGTTTACTTTCCTTAAAAATGCTCTCATACAAATTGGACCAAATGCTTATGTGATGATAAGAACAGGAGGCTGAATAGAGATGAATCTGTAAATTGTTATCTGGTTTATCTGGATCCATTTCAGCATCCATCTGCACCTTGAAAGATAAAAGAGTTGGGTGGCTGGTTTGTGGGGTACAAATCATCCCTTAACAAAAACCTTTAGATCTCTCTTGAAGGCAGCATAACTTCAGTCACCAGTGCTGGTTTCATTGCCTTATTTGAGCTGCTAATTTAAAGCTAATTGTAGAGCAGGTCACATTTAAGTCACTGGAAAAAAAGCCCAGTTACTTTCATGGTGCATGGCCACAATCTGAAAGTGAATAATAAAACCATTAATTGAACCCATTTAAAAGGGAAAAACAGCAAGAAGCAAACACAACCCAACTATGGTTATTTGGAATTACGTATAATTTTTCTAACTGGGTCCCAGGTAAACACATTGTCCATTGCTTTCTTAAGCTTTTTGCCACAAAGTATCTCTTGTCTCACACTGCCACACCTCGCTTGGCCTTTATAATCTCAGAATTTGGGTCACAATTTGCAGACATCTACTGGCATTTTCTCTTATCTGTCCCTTCTTTTCCCCAACAACATGGAAGACATCTACAAAACCAGACATGAAAACTGAACCAGTGCTTCCTCTGGGTGCCATGCAAAAAGCCCATTAGCATCAGAAGGCAAACATACTGCTTTTTTTCCATAAATGGGGGAATTCAAAACAGGAAATAATTAACACATTCCTGCGATTATGAGTGCACTCAACCCAAAAATACTTGCCACAGAATACAGCATCTTCATTTTATATTCTTGACAATGTAGGCAGTTAAAACATTCCCCCCGTTATTTATTTATGTGCAACAATAAACATCCTTTTCCAGGCAACACCAAGCATACCAGAAAACAGAGTTCTGTCTCCACTTCTATTCTGTAGCTCAAGATTGAGAAGAGAAAAATCCCAGCAGTGTGGCACAAGATAATTGAAACACAATAAAATATAACACAGCTTTACAACTAAAGTAATCTGTTCAAGAGTGAAAAGATGCCAAAGCTCTGACACCTATAATGCCCAAACAGGCAACATGTCCAGACTGGGCAGAGCACAATGTCTGCTGTTCACAAAGCTATGTGAAATGCTTACTGAGACCTTGGATAAAAAAGTTTACCTAGTGCATTCCTTCTGTTCATCCACCTCAGGTTCACTAAAATGAACAGGCTGTGAAATCAATGGCCTCCCAATTGTTCATTTGGAGGAGCAGCACAAAACTGTTTTATATAAAAGAGACTAAACTGCCAACATTTCAATGAATCTGACAGAACTTACCCAAAACCATTGACCCAAAAAGAGAATCAGCACGCAGTGGTGAGCACTCAATGCTCCCCCACTAGAGAAATTGTTTAGTAATGGTGACATAACCCCTGGATTCTGGGTCATCAGATGTAAAATATCATTACTGTTCAGTAACTATTCAGTGACTCAGAGGACACAAGAAGAGTTGGCAATCACAGTCCCTTTTTTGTTGTGCTTGTGATGAGCAATTTCTGGCTAGACAAGTGGTTCTCTACTGGGCAGGCCAGAGGATGCCAAGTCTATTCTGTTCCAGCCAAGGACTCACACAGGTATTTCAATGGGATTACCCGGGAGCTTGACAATTGACTACAAGTTTGAAGGTTATGTTGGACTGGGACCAAAGTGATCAGCACTAAATCTCTCTTGATGAACTTCTCTGTATAAACATGTATTGAGGGAAAAAAAGAAAAAAGAGAAAGACCTAGATCCTGAATGGTGTTTAGATACCAAAGTTATTAAATACCAAAATCCCATGGATGCTGTAACATGCTTAAATATCTTCAAAGATATGAGGCAAAACCACCCTCTAGCTCCCTATTACTCTGTTTGCTGTGAGCCTTAGCGAAGAGGCCAGTGACAGAACAGAGGTGCAGAAGGCAAATCCCACATGGCAACCTGGCAGACTAGAGAGAAACACCATAGCATACTGTACCATAGCTCAGACTCTTTTGTAACCATCTGAATTTATGCTTCTCTGATATGGCTGTCAACCATAAGTATTAAAGACTCTCTGTAACATAAAAGAAAATGCTTCCTATACTACAAATGCCCTGCAAAAGTAGTTATAGTCTAATCACAGTTGCAAAACAACCAATACATTACATTGAGTCATAATTATCACTTTGCCTAATCTGTATCAGGGAAATATCTACTTTATTTCTAGAGACTTGTTTTAGTTTAACTAAAACTCAGTTATAGCTGCATGCCAAGGAAAGAAGCCATACTGGCTCCTTAAATGGATAATCACGTAGCACTTCCATCTGTGGAACATGCTTTCTCTGTAATTTCCCTTTCAGCATGGAGTATTTGACATGCAGAAGAATGGACAGCACTTGTCAAACTGTGATTACTTCAGAAATTGAAATACATAAAATAATAACCAAGGCAATCAAATGCACACACAACTATCATTTGCTTGGAACACAGACAAGCAGATAGTAAATGATTCAATTTATAATTAATTCAGAGAAAGAAGGAGGAGTTGAAAAAGATCCCATATAAATACATTCTTCAGGACTTGGCAGAAAATAATGACTGAACAAGGATCTCAAAAGGAAAATTAATGAATGACAACAGGAACAGCACATGTGTAACGTGCAGATAGACCACAAGAAAATTAAACCTGTTGCTTATGGGAAAATAACCACCTTCTCCTGATTTTGCTCAGAAAAAACCACACAGTTCCTAATGGAATTCAAGGCTATTATTCAATCAGAAGATTCTCATGAAGGCAGAAACTGTGAAAGTATGCTTCCCAAAGCAGAGCCCCAGGAGATAATTGAAGCCCTAGAATCATAGCAGTGATTTTCTTGAACACTCATCCCCAGGTTACCTTAAAAAAATCATCAGACAAGAACATCCAATGCAGCAACATAAAGGTTACAGTCAGTGAGATGTAAATAAAGACAAAGAAAATAAAAGGCCTAAAAAAATCTTTGGGGAAAATTATGGGTGAGTATTTGCATATGTACACATGTAAATTGAACTTTGCTATATAAACCATGTACCTGAAAAAAATAACATTTTACAATATCCTAGTTCCCTTCTGAAAGTACTGTCCAGAAATTTCACATACCTTAGCAGTGTTTTAAGAGCCTTTCAATAGCCACATTTTTCAGAACTCAAGCACAGGTTTCAAGATCACACTCAAGCAGATTTACTAAAAGGAACACTGAAAAAGATGGACTTGACATGTAGGAAGGCCATACATGTCACAGCAATCCTGTGTGAAGAGCCCCGGTCTCTGGTGTAAAATGATGGAGATTTAAATGGAAGCCACTCTAACAAAGCAGGTCCCAGTCTGACAATTCACACATTGCAATGATCTCTCTAAAAGCAAGAAATATTTTTATGGAAATTATAGAGGGGAAAAAACAGATCTAATTGATTTAAAAGTTCACTTCATAAATCCTGCAATACCACAGAACTGGAGAGAGAAGAAAACAGAACAATTGTTTTCTTCCTAGGCCAGTACTGAAATTAAATCTATAATCTTCTCAGCCATGCAGCCATTTCTCAAGGACATCCAGCGATAAATCAAATTATTAGAAGAGTCTCATACTCCTTATATGAGGACCAGATCCCACTCTGTGCTCCTCTCCCAGATGGCACCAAATAATGAGTGCTAACCTTATTATTTGCCTTTGAAGTTCCCCCACCACCAAAGAATTTAGTCACCACTGCTCTGAAGTTGTGGTCAGAGGACAGCAGGGACAGAGCTGTGTTTCCAGCACTTGTTAGTGCTACATATAACCACTGTACCTACCAAAGCTGAATGACAACCCTGTGAAAATTCCATCATCTAAGTCCTGCAGCCAGAGGGCTGATGCAATTTTTTTTCCTAAGGGAAAGAAATTTCAGCCTTTTTTCAGTTCCAAGCTCTACAGAATGCACACCATACATCATACAGGATACAAAACCAGCTCCCTCTGCAGCAAGGTGAAGCACCAGCAAGGAAGGGTTAGAGAAAGGATTATCAGCCTAGGGTATAGCACATAAACTGGCACAATCTAATTTATGAGCTAACAAGTCTGTGGAGGGACCTTAAAACAGGGAAGCAATACTAACCATTCAAAGTACGTAAGACCCAGAGAGCAAAGGAGGCCAAACAATGGCAAGAAATTAAATAGGTTTAATATACTACTGGGCACTCACAGATAAGTGCCATTAGTTCCCACATACTTCATTTTTTAAAAGACCAATTACAGAACTCCTGCCACTGAATAAAGATTGTGGCTTTTACTGTGGCTTCTCAGGGAGAAAAGAAATTAGTCTGGACAACTTAGAAATTATATAAGCAAATAAAGAGTGCCAGTATTATTATTTCTTAACAAATCCCATGATTTCTTGAGCCTCATGGCATTTAACTTTGGAGTCAGTTGCATGGTAAAGCTTGGTTCATGAAGGTAAAGCTTGGTTCACGAAGGCAGGGATACAAGGCTGTTGTCAGCTATACTGAAAAAGCCTGAACACTGTACCAGATTGAATTTATTGCTTACTCAATCTTTACACTGGAGTAAGAGATATAAATTCCAACATCACCAAAGAAAATCTAAAAGTTTACATTCCTATTTTCTACAATTACTGATAAAAATTACTTTGAAGAGTACATTAAAATAATGCCAGGCAAAACACTGCAGCACTTGCTCCTCACAAAGAGGAAGTTTCCAGCCATAGCAAAATTTGGCTGCTAAATCCATATCCTTATTACCATAATGGTTTTTTGTGACATCTGCTGCCCTATAATCAGTGCTTGGATGCTAATAGTTACATGGGATATGATACTGTACATCTAATCAGTGCTTCAGTGAACCAATGAAAAAGTCAGAAGCAAAAAAAAGAATTCCATAGCAAATTACACAGAATGGAAATTTTGGTTCTCTCTCAGGTGTTCCCATTACCTGACATTTTTTGATATAGTAAAGAAATTTTATTTATACTAATGAGACACTACCAAAAATCAATTCCTAAACCACAATTGCATTTAAAACAACTGCTGCAACCTTGCCTTTTCTGGGAGTGCTGAGGGCAGAGAAGCTCTTACAGTTTCTCTTTGCATGATGCAGAAATGTGTGCAATTGGTACTGATGAGTCAGGGTAAAAAGCTCCCTTAGCCATCCTTCTCTTTCTTGCTAAACTCTTTGGACATATGTCTTTATTTGTGTGAGGAGAAACACAGGCAACATAAATTACAGTTTCCCTGAATCCTGTTGCTCAAACTACACAACTGTGATTTCACTCCCCCTGTGATTCAAAGCAGGCTGGAGGTTTCCTTGCTATAGAATTCATGCAAATGTATTAAAAATTGTTACCACCCTCGAAGACAAGAGCCATAAAGAAAGAAACACTGTTCTAAAATCTGTTGGAGACCAAGCACACAAATTTATTTTTTTGTTAGGTTCTTTTACAAAGACAATACTAGAAAGAACTAGGATTGAAAGTGAAAGTCCTGAAAACTGGTTTGGCCACTATCTTAAAACTGCAGGATGAAATTATATGCTGTAGTCTTCATTACTTGAAGTCTTTAAGTCAGATTTTTTGTAAGATACAGATATACTCGGGTTTTAACAATAGAACACTGAAGTTGCAAACTCCCAGTGAACCTTAGGAGTGGACACTCTTTTACTTAGCTGCCCTCCACAGACACTTGAGTTAGTTTGATGATGCCATACATATATTCCTAAATCTGTCTTCCAGTTTTTAAATTAGCCTGTACAGCTGTGTTATCCCTTGGATACTATAAATACATTAAGACACTGGACTATGGAAGAGGTGTTTAGTGCTCTTTGTCCTCTGTAAAAAGATTTCATAAAACTGAAATAAGCTCCAAGAAAGCAGCCTCCCAGCATCTCCAGTTACAGTTACTTTGTCAGACTGACCAGCTTACTTTCCTGGTCTCTCTGAAGCAGCAACTTGGGCCACCAATTCCACCACTTTTTCAAGATTCTTTTTGCTACTGAACCTCATTTGGAGTCTTTCTGCTTTCTTTTGCTTAAATGACATTTCAGAAAAGGGAGGAATGGCACAGAGTAAGGAGCTGGAAACCTCTCACTATGTTTCCCAAGTTCAGATGGCAGAGCACTGCTCATTTGTCCTTTCAAAGGTGGTTCTTCTTCTCCTGTCAGTGGGTGCTGGGACACACAGATGTGATGTCCCTGTCCTGTCCGCCCCAGATTAGCTTTAAGCTGCTTTTTCTAGTTAAAAGACTAATAAATAGTGATAAATTTTTACTATTTGTTAGCACAGCAACTTTGCCATGACACTTTGCATTGGTCTCATAACTGAAATTACATCATCTCGAAGAGCCAACACAATCTAAACATGGTACTTGAGCACAAACTAATTACAGGATTAGGGAATAGGTTTTCTGATGTGTGTGGCATACCTATATCCCTTCAGGGGAATGCTTGAAGGACTCAAACACAGCACTACAATGCTTCATTTTCAATCCTTCACTACACAGGGGCCACAGTGGTTTTAAAACCCAATGACCAGTCATCCTCTTGATATTCATGCTGCAAGGTTTGGACGGACTGCAAAACAGTACAGGAGGGTTATATAAGCACCTATCATAATAACATTATGGGAAAACCTTGAGTGAAATCTGTAGATAAACAATCGTGCCACAAAGGCTGAGCAGAAGCCAGCAGGTTAGACACACAACTGTGATGCTAAGAAACCACTCTCTCTGGGAGATCTGGAGCAGAAACAGCAAAGTTATGATATAACCCATGACCACAGACAGCACTGTCGGTGAAACTGCAAGCCAAGTCTCCTGGACAAAGGCCCACTGGGATGCTCTCCAGGCAGCAGAACTGTGGCACTTGTTTTAGAGCCTAGCACACACTATTTAAATGCTTTTTCAGGTTACAGTAAAAAGGAAAGGCAAGGCCAGAACATGTAAAAAAAGTGGATTGCCTGTGAGCATGTCTACTTCTCTTACATCTCCAATCACAGACTTTGGGCAACACCCTTCCCTTGTACTGCTTCTGAAGGTGTTTATCTGTGGAAGATTGACTGAGCAGTGTTGAAGGACTAATTTATTGCCTCCCAAGATGGACAAAACACTTTCCTCTGCAGCACTGCACTACAGGACTCAAAAGGAGCAGGTGAAGTTATGCAGCAGTAACACCAGATTTAGGACAGCAGTACCCTGCAGATGTGTATCCCCTACATAATATTCCATAAAATTTAGGTGTGGACTCATTAGAAATCTCTTTGACTTTGAAAGGGAATCACATTCATAACACCCCTTCTCTGCTGGTTATTGATCTTTGTATTTGCATAAATTTATTCATGGCCAATATATATCTATTTGATCTTTCCCTCAAATATCTTCTCTTCTCTGTTTTTTTCTCCTGAAATATATTTACAGAAAGGTACTACAACTTCTTCCAGACTTTATTTTGTGAGACTAAAGAAATTTATCCTACCTCACAGAAAATTATTTGACCTGTTTGTCCCAAATAGGCTTCCTCTGCACCTTTTGCAATTTGAATGAGTTTTTATAGCAAATGAATGATCAGAACTATATGAAATATTTTATGCTCAGTTATATCAGTGTACTTTCCCACTGCTGAAAAAGATTCAGGTTCTCATGTCTTTTAGTAGGACAACCACTTTTTCCACATCTGTCATGCATTTTTATGGTCCAGTCTTTTTCCCATTAAGGAGGCAGATGATAGGCGTTTTTATTTTTCAGTTTCGATCAACAAATGTGAGAATTTTGACCGTGTTATATTTCATGCCTTTTTCATACTTTGCCATCTCCTTATTATGTTTTTACAGGAATTACTAGTCCTCCTCTGACACAGATTAAAAAGAATCATCAGCACAAGAGCAGAATTTACTAGCATACTCCCATTTTAATGACAATTTTATTATGGAAATACTAAAGAAGACCAGTTGCCAAAACCAGTTTAGGAGAATCTCTGTTTGCTTGGAGAGAAGCTGCTTCTCCTTTCTTCTTCACAGAGCCTTGCCATGCCCACTACAGTTCTTCTGTTAGTAACCATTTTCCCTATTTGAACTAACAATTTCTATGGGATACATAACAAATGCCTTTGGGAAGAAAAGTAAAAGAAGATCTACCACCATCCCTTTTCACTAAACAGTAAAGAAATAATCTTCCCTTTTTAAAGTCACCTAGATATTAAAAAAAAGGAAAAATCACTGTCAGTATGTAACTGAAATTTTAAAATAATTGTTTCAAAATGTCTAAAGAGTGGGTATAATTGCCTGCATCACTGTTTTTCTCATTTTGACAAATTAAATATATGGCAAAATGTCACATACTATCAAATTAAGAAAACAGATTTTTTTTTTTTTTTGCTAGGAAGAAACACTGACAATCAAAGGATGAAAAGGTAAAAGCTTCTTTTTCTTCCCCAGAAGGAATATATTTTCATGATTCAGTCATCTTTAAAAATGAAACAAAAACCAACAAAACATGTTTCTTACAAAACCATCTGCAAAACAAGCAACCCACCTATTAAAATACAGATTGAGCCTGGACTGATATTCAGTTGAGAATGTTTTTGATTCCTATTATCATTATGAAGTAAAAACAATAGGGAATTTCTTTGCTCTAACTGTTGGATAAATTATAATAGATCTTTGAGTATGTATGTTTCCAAAGGCTCCTCTTTCAACAACACTTCGTATAATTTGCTTCAACATCTGTTGGCCTGCTGAGTTCATTCTTTATTCACATTTCACTAGACCTATAATTAAACCCTCTTAAAAATGTATCACTTCAGGTGTCCTAATGAAGAATCCTGAGGAAGCTGGTAATAGTTTGCTAAGGGAGAGGAACAAAGCTCCTTCTCTTCTTATAACTACTTCTTGCAAGATTCATTCTCTTCAGCAGATGGAGGGCTGCAGTAAAAGACAGCAACTCAGGGCTGAAGAGGTCATAAAACTCTCAAGAGCAGGAAATTACATAGGCATATCTGCCAATGAGGTCTATATATGAAAAGTCATCAGGCTTTCCCAATCTCTTCAGTTCCTGCTTCCCCAAATAAAAGAACAGTATTTTAAGAGTAGTAAACCCCAATCATCTTGTTTCAATTTAAGCTTATTCCTCTATTTTCTTTTATATGATAAGCATATAACTCATGCTAAACAAAAAAAAAGTATCCACCTGCTACAGAGAAACTAATTAGATGTATAAGCAAGTAGGGGATTTTCCCCCTTGAAACTTGATCCTGCAGCCTGTGGAGAGTTTTGAAGCAGTAAATACCTACTACAGTATTGAAACCACATGATTTGGCTTTTGTTTCAACATGAGTTTTAGCCCCCAGGTTTAACAGCCTTGGAAGGCCCCACTTCATTGTGCCACAGACTCAGGGAGAAGGTCACCCATCCTCCAAGAGCTGTGTCACACACTGGGTGAGCAGACTCATCGTCCTCTCATTCTGGAGAGTTCTGTGAGCTTCACCTGCCTTCTTCCCCTGGGACTCCAGGCTTCTCCATCAGGGACAGGTGAAACCTTAACAGGCAAATTACTACTGAAGCCACTAGGATTTTTGCCAGAGTAAGGAAAGCAAATTTAGACTAACATCCATAGATATAGCTGTGCACAGTTTCTTGTATAAAGACTAGCAAAAAACAGTCAGAAGAACCCTGATGTCTCTAGGTAGTCACTTTATTTGAATGCACTATGAGGTACTATTAGAAACTGTATGAGTTACTAATAGAAGTCAAAAGTGGAAAAGTAACAATAAATATTGAGAAAAGATAATTACTAGATGCTCTTTGCAGTTTATTGAATTATGATTTTGATTAGTACTGAGTATTAAAAAGATGACAAAATACTGAAAACGGTAATTAAACTAGGATAAAGAAGATTGTATTTCCTTAATACATGACATTCCATCAATAAATGAAAGCAAAACTAGGAATGGAATATGCTCTGAGAAGAGTAAAAGGAATGGTACCTCTGGGAAGTAAGCACACCAAATATTCAAAGTAATATCCTTATTATAAGGCTGTGAAAATCAGTGTAGGGATACGCAAATAAGGAATGAAAACAAACAAAATTTATTGTATAACTGATGCGCAGCCTTATCTTTAAATATGACAATATTTTCACATATGCATATACAGCTCAGTTGGTCAGAGCCTTCTGCTAAAAATGCCAAGGCTGTGGATTCAACCCCTGTATGGACTGTTGACTTAAGAGCTGGACTTTGCGGTCCTTGTGGGCCCCTTGCAACTCAGAATATTCTGTGATTCTGTGATACAAGTACCTACAACACCCTCCTATTTTCCATTTTTATAAGAAGTTACATACTAAATGTTAAAATGGGTTCACAAGTATTTTCAATATGTAAATTCACAATGTCCCACAGCTCCTTCTAAATATTTCTAATTTATTTTACATCCTTCCTACACAGTTGGGACAGTTTACATTTCTTTAAACATTATTTAGCAGCTGAAGGGCACCATAAGACCTGGCAACCTCTTGTACATAGAGCTCTGTGCTTCCCAGACCAGCAGAGCTGAGCTCTTCAGGAACCAATGGGAAATGTTCTTCAAGAAACACATATTCAAAAGTCCTGTTGAGTACAGTAGACTGCTGATCAGAAACTATTGGTCCCAAGACTAACTATTATCTTTACTATTTTGATTTCAAAGACTAAATGGCTGAAATTAAATTTGCTCTCAAGTGAATTGCTTGCTAAGCTGCAAAAACTCCCACCTTACCTGACATTATTTTGAAATTGAATAGAAAATAAATGCATGCAAAAATAAACTAAATGTAAAATATAACCTTGCATACCACACATCTAGAAGTGCTTAAGGAGATTTTGGGCACTTAGTTCCCACTGACGTCAGTGGTAAATGCCCAAGATTAAGCACTTAGGGAACTGTACAGTAACAGTTGCAGAATTGCATGGCACAACTGTGAGCTATATTAATCTTATTCATTAAAGTTTCATATTTTCATTTTTGTGGAGAACATTCCAAATGTATTGTGGTTGTTGTAAAACCAGACATTCCAAGCTAAATGGAGCACATGTATCATGGAAGTTATTAAGTAAAGGATTAGAAAACTTTTAACATATTTTTTTCCTAGAAATCTGCTCTAAATATTAGTGCAATTGTATCTCTTTCAGAAATGAGACAATAATTAAACTCAATGACTTTATTAAACTCCCAAACCAGATAATGGTTCTTTAGAAAAAAACCCAAAACATCCAACTGATGCATCTAATTTACAGCAGACCTTAAAAAATAAATCATGCAGGTCATTAATTTTATATCACAAGAGGTCTTTATATTAGATTAAATGCTCAGATGCATTTATTGCAGAAGAAAATTAATAGGTCACATTTGGCTGCCTTTTCTTGGCCATTATTTATTTGGGAACAGCTCTTTGGTGACTTGGCATATCTTTTTCAAGGTAAAATGAGGTGATGAAGGATTCTGTGATTCTATTTCTAAACTACACCCTCTAAAATCTTTCCATCAAGGAAAGAATCTCAAAAATCGTTGTGCTGGATTCCACATCCTAAAGAATATGTGACTCTTCTAACACCAGAGCTTAAATTTTGGAGTACCTCTGCTTCTGGTAGGTCCCAAAACCAAGCTCAGTTACAATATTAAGTTACTCTTGCTTCCTGTGACTATGTAGTGTAATTTAGGGAAAGACCAGGTATGTTTTATATGTAGGCCAGAAGGAATTTTAGGGAGTCACATGATTTTTATTTTCCCTTTGCACACTGAGGCAAAGGACCTCATGCTCTTACTGAACAGAAATATCTGAAGGCAGCATTTGAAAAAAGGTCTTGGTATATGTAACTGTCCCTGGGCTATGGCATTTCTCCAGATTTCTTTTCTTCTAAGATTTGACCCTCATTATATTCTTCACAACGATGTAAATGATGCTGAATGTAAACCTAGACCCTTCCAGGCCTCCACTTCCCTGCCAAACCTTTACTCCAGGACAGTCGGGGTCTCTGCCTGCTCCTTTGGCCTCATATAACTTCCATTTCTACTTCTTGCTCACAGCATTGAAAAATTAAAAAGTCAAAAGAGGAGAAAAAGGAGAAGAGAATTGCAGAAAAGTGTTTAAAAATCTAAAATGGCAAGTAAATACAATCCATAACTAAACTAATAGCTTCAGCCAGAGTGGAAGGCTTTTGTTTTGGTGAAATTGTTTTTGTGGATATTTTTTTGGTGTTGTTTTTGATTTTTTAGTTGATTTGTTTGGGGTTTTTTTTCCTTTAAAGCATATCTTAGAATTCTCATGGAAGCAAAACAGATTCCTTAATTTAAGAGACTGCAGCTCAACTCAGCAGTAAGCTTGAATGCCATCTTGCAGAAACAGGGAGAGTAAAAAACCAGTCTTGGAGTGCCAAATATTTAAATGGAAGTTCAAAAGCTCTTGGTGGATGGTGGAGTTCTGACAGAAATTGTAAAGATGCTATTGGCTTGTGTTTTAGTGAGTAGCTCTTCTATATTCCATTTTAAGTTCATAGTTCCATCACTACAAAGTGATGGTGTCTGCTTTGAAGGTTAAATATGATAACACAAATTAAAACTGTGGGATTTTTTTTCTTATTTCTACACAAAATTTGTTGTGTGTCATCTTGGCAACTCATTCAATACTCAGGTGATCCTTTGGTAAAATGAAAAGAAATAATAACAGATATTAGATGTGGCAGTTTTATTGCTAAATTCATCAGTCTTTTAAAAAAATGGTGGTGATGAAACCTATGGAAAACATTATAAACAGTTATATCAAAATTCAAATCCATCTGCTCTAAATCCACAAATAATAAGTAAAATATATTACAGCATAAATACCAAGAGAGATGGGAGGGAGAAAAAGCACATGACATGATTTTAAATCATGAAATGTACATAGAAGTTTTCATTGAGCATGTAGAATGGATGGCCATCAGATGCCAGCTGGCTGGCTGAATATAAACAGAAGGAATAGGTATAGGTCAATGAACTTCCCACTAATACCTTGGCAGGTGGATATCAAAATCCCAAAGGGAGTAAGAGCAGAGATGCCTCGTTACTGATAAAAAGAGCAACTTGAGGGAGATGGGCATCTCTGATCAGAAGCATGTTTTAGGATTCCTGGGAATGTTGAAGACTGGAGCAATTGCCTCAGCAAACAAAGGTAAGTGATCTACCATGTCAGTTAACAAATTAAGGAAATACAACCCACAACTGCAGAGGGATGTGCAAGGAGAGCAGAGCATGTTTTAAATTCAGCATGCCATGTTTAATGAAGCATTATTTTGTGTTATAACTTAGTGCTTTCTGCTGGGATTTACTGCCTCAAGGATGGTCAGAGGCTACTCTGTCAAGTTACAAGCTAAACCACTATCGCCACAGTACAGCTGGAAGGATACAGGAAATTACCATAGGGCCAAGCAAACAGCCTGTAGTTTTCTTTATCACTATTATTCAATTTTTTCCCTCATTTCCCATCAGAAAACATGTTTACAGAACATGGAAACAACTGGAGCTTTGAAGAAATGCCACAGACCAGAAGGGTCCCACTTTGCCTTCCTGGCCTTTGCTCCCCCCATCCTGTGATGCCTGGCTGAAACAGGTGTTCTGTGATGAAAAAGGAAGCTCCTGAATGCCTAGAAGCATAGCCCAGCAAACCCAGACAAAAAGTCCTTTCATTCCTCATATATATTTTTTTACAAGGCAGCCATTGATAATAGCAGTCACCTGGCAGGGAGATAAAAGTTGGGAAGCTTTCCTTCCTAGTTTACCTGTCCTATATAATTTAGAAGTTAGTAACATTCCTAAAACTGTGCAACAGACACTTCCTTCTTCCTTTCTGTGATTTTCAGGAGAACAGAATCAGAGAAGGTACTTTTTTAAAAAATTTTATTTTTTTAATAATTACTTTTTGATACTGAAAAAGAAACCAAATTAGAATAGCAAATGCAGCGTTTTCCTCTAAATGGACACAGCTTCTCTATAGAGTTCTACAGAGCTTCTGAATATATCTTTTCCTATCTTCCCTCTCTGGCTCCCTACAGATTTAAATTACAGAAGCAGAATATTTGTCCTCAAAGTAACCTATTTTTTTAATTCACATGGATGTTTTGATCTCTCTCCCTAGACTTCCAGGCTGAATAGCCCCACAGAATTAATACAGCTGCTAAAATGTATAGAGAGAATTGAATCAGGTCTTTCATTCCTGCCCAGCAAATAGTCTTATAGCTCTCACAGTCAACTCATGGACTCCTCTTCTTGCTTCTCTTTTTCCCATTTCAAGAGTCTAAAGCACTCTAAAACCAAATGCACTTCCTTTACCCCTAGATATAAGCAAACTAAATGATCGTGTATTATAAATAAATAATACAAATAAAAGCATCAACAAAGAAACAGGCATCCAGAACCTTTCAGCCTCCAAATCCCAAATGCCTTCAAAGAGTATAATGAACAACTTTGAGGTATAGAGTAGCTTTTCAGTAACGAGGTAAAAAATCCCCCCATTCATTCATTCATTCTTCCTGGGAGCACACAAGCCATGCTTGCTGCCTGTGGGAAAGTGGCATCAAGCTGTCCTGTGACCAAAATCCCACATTGCAACACTTCCCATGCACTGAGCACTGCTGAGCACACTACAGAATTAGAAGCAAGGCTTTGTGGGCTGAAGACTCATTTCCAATTGGCTCAAGCTGCTCTTTTAGGAGTAAACTGTGGCTGTGTTGAAGCATGTAAGGGTAGAATATAACCTCTTTCTTTTTCCCTAAATTAAATTCTACATATAAAAGGCCCTATAGACATTTTAGCAACACCTACCAGCATGTTCTAGCACAAGTCATTTGGTGAAGGCTTTACATATGCACTTCTCTTCAAGCACACGCTTCAGTCACGTTTTCAGGTTCTGTGCCAAATTGAGGCTTGCAAGGGTAGCAACTATTTTGCTTTTTATATTGAATTTAAATCTTTTAAATCTTTTTTCTCTTTGTGTTCTCCTGCTTTATGGCCAACCTCAAAACGTATTTGAATTCTACTTAAAAATTTCCTTAGATCTCCAAACAAAAGATTATTGGAAAGAGAGGGACAACTGGCTGGCTCTACAACTGTACTAGCATCTGTCTCAGACTCTCAGGGAGAGAGATGAAGTTAAAACTACAGTGGATTTATGATGATCAATAAAAATAATTATGACAGCAGAAAATATAACCAAACACTGGACAATCTCTCTGGCCACAGAGTTTTTAAGTTTCACTAGGAATCCTGGCTTGGTATGCACCCCCACTAGGCTGTGCCATAAAACAGCAAAATAGGATAAAATAATAAAATTCAAATACAGGCATGGGAGGGTCAAAGCTAAAGCTGAAAGGAATAATTTTATTTTACAACGTGCTCTAACTAGAGCAAACTTCTGAAGACAAAGCTGGATATAACTTCCTATCCTGAAGACTTCACCTTCAATTTATTATCTATACAAGCTTAGGGATAAAAATGTGATTCACTAACATCTCTGGGTCATCACTTGAAGCTAACAGCAATGTTTTTGTGTAAAAAAGCAGGACAATAAAACATAAATTTGCATTCAAGAAGCAGCATGGAATAAGTGTTTGCACTTAAATTTGATGTGAGCCATGTGTGCTTATTGCTTCTCAAGCTCAGGCCACATTTCAGTCCCTTGGAGAGAGATCATAAAATCTAAGTGAATATTTAGTTTGTGCATCTCCTAAATGTGTCTTCCACATCACATGAGGAAAAAAAAAAAATAAATCCCTTTGTCCAGCTCTTAAAGAACAATGCAACATGCATTAGAAGAGATTACTCAGTGCTGTTATCCACTACAACTATACAGGGAGGTCAGTCTTTTCTGCCTGCTGAAAGACCCTTTTCCCCTCAAACCATTTCAGGATCTTCAACAAGGCTGCAAAAATTATTGCCTCTGTTGCAAATGTACTGGGACTTCTGGGTCAGCTACATTCCAAAGTCTGAGACCAGATGAAAATCTTAAACATCTACATCTTTTTCAGTCCACTTATCTGTAGGACACCATTTGTATAGAATGATACTGTTGAGCAAGCATATAAGCACAGCTCTAAATAAGGGAAGTTTTCCATAACTGAAGCCTAGGTATGCAACTCCAAATGCTCCAAAGTGTGCAATCTGTTTGAGGTTTGGTTTGTTATTTTTCTGGTGGGTTGCTCCTCCTCCCCCTTCCTCCCCTCATTCCTGCTCTCCCCCACTACCCCTTCCCCCCCCTTTTTGGTTTTATTGTTCTTGTTGCTTTCTTTTGTTTTGTTGGGGTTTTCCCCCCAATTGATGGCTCTATTAGATCTATTACCTAAATGATGTAAATTTCTTTCCAAACTTAGGTGGGAGGAGAGAAACACAAATACTTTGCAAAATAAGAATAACAGCTTTTTAAAGCACAGCTTTTTTAACTTATCGCTATTCCTGCAGAACAAACAAAACCCACCATCAGTGATAAAACAGCACATGCTGAAAAGCACCAGTCTGCTGATCTATCAGTTCTGTTTTCAGCAAGACACTCACTCTACAGGAAACTTCAGCATGATTTATAGCATCAGAGGCACAGCATTATACACGGATGGTGTATACATACATGTGTTATAGATCATTTGCCAATAATCTTTTTCCTTAAAAGGTCATGAAGTTACAGTCCCAGTAAAGGCTGCTATCATATTTATCAGGCAAAATAATAATTTACATCTTGCAATGATTGCTTTTTTAAGATGATAAACTTTTTGAGCAATCAAAGCATTCTGGTCAGCAGGGTTTTAACCCAAATGCTTTGGAATTCTTTCTTCTGACTAGCAATTTCTGAATCTGGATTCTTATTTTTAAAGTTTAATTACAGGAAAAATAATTTTACAGTTTGTGGAAGACCATCGTTCTCTTCTCTCCAAGAACTCAATGACAAAACCAAAAATATTTGGACACAGTCTTTTCAAGCTGTCAAAGTGCCAACAGGCAGAAATCTGACCCAGTATTTCTCTATTTGTCTATCCTTCAGACATGCTTGTGTTTGGGAAAAGAACTTATCACACTAGACTATAAAATGCTGCAGTTTGGGATATGTTATATAAACAGCTGAGAGAAAACCCCCTCTCCTGATGCAAACCTGAGTGAAGAAGGAGTATCAGAAATGGCAAAATCAGCAGCAGTCCAAGACTAAGCTTGCACTAATCAGAACCTTCGGTCAACTCTAATCTGGATTTTTTCCAGACAGACAGGTTACTTGATCAGAGGTCTGACTGGGATTTAAAACCTGAGATTAGGGAACTGAAGGATAAGAATGCAGAGAGAAACTACACCCCTGAATTTGAAGAAACAAGGGGAAACTCAAAAGATCTGCTGTTGCAGAAAAATTCAGCTCATACTTTGATACACAAACAAGGAATCTTTAATTCTGGCAAAGCTGTCACTTTTTAAAGCCACCTTCTTACTCACAAAACTAGGATATTACCTGACTTTTACAAGGTCTTCCAAGAATAAGAAAACTATGAATATAAAACACAAATCTATGATACTGGGAACAATCAAGCAAGCTGTAAGACAAGTATGGTCTGAAAACAGCAGTGGAGAAGTAGAGCATACAAACTGCTTGCTGACAAGTGATGGGAATCAAAAGTCAGGGGTTCAATATCAGAGCACCTAAACAAAATCAAGAACACAAGTTGGATCCAAGCTTGCAGTACAGCACAATATGAAAAGGCAGACCTTCCAATCCTCAGGCATCTCAGCTGAGGTGCAGCATAATCTCTCCTCCTTTTGAACACTTTTTCAGGGTGCTTTGGGGTGTATGGGGTGAGCTCAAGAGGCTGACAAAAGAGTTTCTTTCCTCCATTCAAATTGATGAGTTTTCTTTAAGAAGAGTAATTTTGCAGGTCTTTAATGTTATTCTAGAAAATGGCTCTGAATTGAATCAAAACCAGTGTTACCAACTCTGCAATCATTGTCCATGTAATTGTGCATGAAAAAACCAGGGGCTGAAAGTGCCAAGTATATTAAGTCAAAAAATAAATGAAAAAAAAAACAGGCTAAGCAAAACCAGATAAAGACCAACAAGCCTTCAAACAAAGCATGCTAGATTTTTTGGGGTTTTTTTTGCTACTGTAGTAACTCAAACTCAATGACCTCATTACATGCTGTGGCACATTATACTTGGGTCTGCTGCAATTTTACCACATGCCCAAAGGTTGTTAAAGTGAAGCACATTACTGATGGCCTGTGGTGCATGGGGGCATGTGGAACAGACTCTCACAACACAACTGCTTCTCCTCTCAAGGAAATACTTGCTGACCTAAGTGATCCCTTCTTAGCTATGCTGTCCTAGGTGAGAATTTTTTAGGACAACTTACTACTGTTATTGTATCATTTGTGCACTGGAAAGATAGAAATGTCTCAAACAGCTTACAGGAAAGGTTTGGGAAGGATAAATTCATTAACATTAGCAAAACTGAAAGCAATTATGTTATTACTTAGTGTGATATATGATAGGGAACGAACCTTTGGGTTTCTGTGGCTGAATGTAAACATGAAAAGCTGTGTACTTCTACAGTGTACAACTGTACATTTCAGTTATTAAGTCTTGTAGAACTTGCATAATAAACTAAAAAGCATTGTATTACACATTCTTAATCCATAAAAACTTTTTTAAAAAGAACATGAATAACAGACGTAATAAAAAGTAAATGGAAACCAGAATTGATGACAATCTATAATGGTGATTCATGTTAACCGTTTTATTTGAGACTATAGTTTAGATCAGTGTATATATAACTTTAAATAGGATTCAGTAATAAATTGTGTTGATATTGAGGTCAGGTTTCTGCAATACACCAAATGCTAAACTTGTAGTCCATAAATACCTTCACTGCAAGTAAAACATAAATCTATTATCTTTACAGCAGCTGCAATCTGAAAAATATGCTCATTTAATTTTGTTGCCTCATGTATATCTTATTAACCAAGAAGCAACCTGAATGAGAAATATACAATAAAGTTAAAAAAACCAAAACCCCCAAACCCCAGCTGGATGATCAAGACAACTCTCCTTTTCAGCCACTCTCACCTTTCCTGTCATCAAATAAAAGTAAGTTTTTTTACAAGATAAAATGGCCTGGTCTTACAGGGCTTACATAGACAAATTCTCAACAGCAATAAGTCTCAATTAGAGATGACTAAAAAGTTAATTTCCCACCCTCATCCAAATTTAGATCTTATTCAGATTAAAAGTGAATAGTCAATGCTTGCTGTAGGAAATTAAATTAAAACATGTAAATACACACACATAAACTTTGAATCAAAGTGCTTTTTAATTGTGTTTATATATAATACAAAAATTCTAAGTTAAAGGTCCAAATGCAAAATGTGAAATGAGATATTTTATCATCATCAAAACAACAATCTCACAACTACTTGTTTTGTCACTTACTAGTGAAATACTTGACAAGAGCACGTCAACTTTAACATAATTTTCCAATTTCAACTAGTTTTTTCTTTGAGCATTTTTTGACTAAACCTACATAACACCTGGGACTATTGAACAGAATTCAGCTATTCTACTTTTCCAGAGTTTTTATATTGTTCTAAGAGGATTTATAATGCTCACAGGTTTCAAAATACTACGTTCATCCTCCTTATAATTTTATTTTCACCTCCACTACCTCTTCTGAAATGTAGTCTTTTCTGTTTCTCTCTCTCTTTTTTAAATCCCTCTTGACTAACAAGAGCAGGTCTGATCCATCTGACCTAGAGCCTGGCCGCATCAGCTGCTGAAACAGTGCAGGTGAGAAGGAAGCAATCTCTGAAACAAGCAGGAAGGGCAAGGAGGAGATGCAGGATGGGGCAAAAGAGGATGGAGCCAGGAACTCTGACACCTGTTTTGCCACAAAGAAGTTCCTTACAGAGGGCCTTGGGTTTCTAGCCCGGGGGGCTGAGGTTGAATTGCAGATGCACGTTGTTTTGCTTGCAAATTTGAATGGAGAGCCCTTTTAACCCACATAGGAAAGCAGAAACATGCAGCTGGAGAATATCATGGAGGAACTACCACAAGAAAGACTCATGCCAGCTCCCAGGGCTCTATGGAGGCCAAGACTACGTTTTCCAATGGATTTTTGGTTCAGCTTTTATGATTCTTCATAAAAAAAGAATAATCTGCATAGTGATGAACAAACCTTAACCCTTCAGAAAACACTGAATTTACAGTGGATGATACTTGCCTTTTACAACTAGCCTAGTCTAGCCTAGCAGCAACTCCTGTTGCTGAAAAGAAGAAAAAGAAGAAAAGATGTAATTATTCAGCAGAGATGCAGTTCGTAAATTACGACTAAAGGGGGAAAAAAAGGGTAATGCATGAATAGAAGAAAAAATTAAATACAACTCCAAGTGCTTATTACTGGGTAACCACTGCATCCTATTCTGCTACTAAATGCAGCTGAAACTTCCAAGAGAATGTGCCCTATGACAGCAGTTAAGCAAAGCTGCAGTAAATACTATAAATGGCATTGCATCCCTGAAACATAAGCAGCCCTTTGACACAGTTCAATTACATCTGTAAAGCAAAGGAATGGAGATCCTAGCATCAACTCTGACACAACATATATTTGAAACACTGCCAGAGAAAGGTTAAATGGAAAGGTTTATATATTCCCTTTGTGGAACTCTTCCTATTCATGTCAAGGATTGTTCACTGAACAAAATGGCATGAGATAAGTGATTCTGCCTAAAGACCAAAAATGTCACCATGAGAATATCTTAAAAAAAAATTATCTGCTTATAATGGAACCTAGACAGTGTTTCATATTAAAAAGTAAAAGTTCTAAAAAAGTAAGAACAAAATCTGATTTTACAAGCTTTATTTCATGACATAAGAACACTAACTACAGCAGAATTTTAAATGTCCTTAACTCATCTACAGCCACAGAAAGTGTATGTTAAAATCACATTGAACCCACGTATATCATAGGAAATGAGAGACAGGCCTCGAGCTAAGGGAGCACTAGAATTCCTGCTTGTATTTTATCTAGCTGCAGAGTTCAAGGCGAGCCCCTGTGCACTTAAAGCTATCCACACAGAATGATTCCAGATAGCTGGGTGACATCTAGAAAGGTCACACTGTCCAGCTATTTGCTCCAAGGCAGGAACAGCTGTCTTTTTTGATGGAATGACATTTTGGACATATGTTTATCTAACCTGTTTCAGTGATGAAGAATACTCATAGATAATCTGTTCCTCTAGCCTTATCATATGGGAATCTGCTTTACTTCAATTTCAGTCATTAGTTGCTGCTGAAGACAAGTTCCTTCTCTGTGGAAGCCTTTTACACAACTTAAGATTGTTACCATGTCATCTCTTAGTTTTATTCTCTAGAGCAGTGTTCTTTCCTTTTTTCTTCACATGACAGTCCTCAATTAGTCCATATGTTTCTGAAAGTGCAGTGCTTGAAACTGAAGAAAATATAACTCTTGGGATCTTATCATTGCTGAGTAGAGCGCAGGTGTCATTCTTGTGATGTCTTGTACCTACCTTCATATCAATCCTTACATTTCTCTTGATGGATCATCCCATCTAGATGCTACTTTTGAAACTGTGTTCAACTCAAGCACCACGCCTGACCCTGGATCTGGCCTCAGAACCTGCTCCATTTGCCTGTTTCAGAAGGTTGGGTCAAATCCGGCCCAGAAACACACTCTAACACACTGCCCTTTGGTTGAGGGACATGAACAGGTTACACAAGCTCTTTCAAACCCAAACACTTAGCACAACTGATTGCTCAATGTTGAGAGCAAGGAGTGCTAACTGAAGTTAAGTTTATTGGTTGGATGAAAGAGAAGAGGACAAAGTGGAGGAAGTGTTCCATGATGAGACACAGCACCCAGCACTCATAGATGTTACTTTAGGGCAATGTTTTATGCTCATTTGTGAGAAGCCACAACCAAAAACAATCCTCATGTGTACTTTGCATGGCCTCTCTGCAAACTTCTCCATAGAGAGCAAACTCATAGGTTCTTCTTGTTCCTGCTGTGATTATGCAATGCTCCAGTTTAGTAAATACAGCATTTGCCAATTGCACCGCATTAACACTCCCAGCTCAGCCCTCATCAAACCTAAAAGTTGGATATAATTCCACACTGCTGGCAAGCTTGCAGCATTTCATTGTACTGGATCATAAATGCTTTCATCAAATTACCTTTGTTCCCTCTGTAGAGAGTCCTTAGGAGAGATCACTTTAACCAAGGCCGCCTTAAATTCCATTGGTATCCGTTTTTCTTAGGAAGCATGAACCACACTGGGAATGTAAAATACCAGTGACTCCAGCTGTGTTCTCAGACTAACAGACTGCAGCCTTGGTAAGTTTTGAAACTGGAGATGTTACAGAGATTTCTTTTTTCCAGGGCTTTTGGAGTTCCAAGCAGCAGAACTGTGCAGTAATTCACACAGTCCAATGAAACCACAGTGACTTTTATAAAAAGCAGGGTCAAATGATGCTTTTATTTTTATTTATCTTAATATGAAATTTTTTTATCTCCTTTGTGAAGAAAAACCAGTAGGATTCAACAGAGCATGTGATAGCTGTATTTGGTGTACTTCAAAGCAAAGCAACTTTCCAGGCACCACTGCATAGCAGTCCTGCAGGAAACACAAGTTTCAGGTCCAAAGCTCCATCTCCTGAGGTCTGTGCATGTGTGGAGACCTGCAGCACTGCTCCACCAAAATTTGCCAAAAAGTCCTTAATGAAAAATACTGAGGTCTGTGACTATTCTGCTCAGGAAGTCTCTCATCACCTGACATTAGGCATTTCTTCATCTACCTCCTTCATGGTCTCAGGAGTCTCTTCCTTGAAAGGAAACAGCCCTCCTAAACTTCATTTTTTGAGGAACCTGGTATTCAGTAAGGCAATATATGTCAAAAGATTTTGCTCTAAATGGCCCGTATGTGCTGCTAATAATTTTTTCACCAGACAAATAACTATTCTAAATTATAAAGACCTTCTCTTCATTCAACTACATTTGTTTACAGTGTAGAGAGATAGTTCCCCTGTTATTTATCATCAGCTCCAAGTTACATGTCAGACAAAAGCTAACATCTGAGTAAAGCATTTGCTGGAGTTTAGGTACCTGTATGAGGATATAAACTCTGAACAGGAATATTCAGAGCCAAACAAAAACACTTTTTCCCAAGGGATTTTTAAACTTTCAATGAACTATGAGTATTGATCTTACTGTGGAAATGAGTTTCTGAAAAGCTGAATTTAAGACCGAAGTCAACCTCACTATAGTCTTAATTTATCCACTTTTTACAAGCAGTATTTCAAACCACTTTTTCAGAGGAAATGACAAAGACAAAAACCACAAAAAAAAGAGGAAGAAGCAGTATGAAAATTGAAAAAAAGAGATTACAGCTTTAGAGATAAATCTTAGTGAAATATATATGATGTGGAAATAGGATTTGCTCTCAAATGTCACTAGAAATCTCTAACCCAATAGTCCTTGTTTACATATCAAGTACAAAAAAACCCCAACAACTTAAATGCAAGCAGAGAAAATATACCTGATATACATGTTGTTTACTCTTGTATTTATTTTGCTACTTCTAAGATAAAAGCTAAAGGTCCTAAAGTTTAATGATGAAAGTTTGGTCTCAATTATAGATTTTTTTTTAAATAGAGTAAAATTCAGGCAATATCAAAATGCTACTATTTCAGCACTAGATAAATGATAGATAAACACTCCTTAATAGCAATTTATCCTATAAAAATAATTTTACCCCTCCTCTGAATGCTGATGTCTGGAGACAGCAGAAGTCCAATGATTATAAATTATATCAGGATTCTGGAACATACTTTGACATATTGTAATAAAAATTACAATAACAGCCTCCCAATTCTCCCTGATGACATTTGCAAAAGACTGTAACACTTTCAAGACTTTGTGGCAGCACTTCAGCAGTGAGCCCTCACTTACACAACTGGACGCCTTAATTGTTTTGTGAGCTTTCAAGAGACTGTCTGTTTCACTTTACTTAATTAATGTCATACTCAGTTTGGGTACTGTAAAACACACATAGATACAAACCTCGCGTTTAAGAACATCCATCCTGGATTTTAGCATTTTTCTCATCAAAAGGGAAGTTTTGCACAGGCCCAGGAGCGGATGGATGGATGGATGGATGGATGGATGGATGGATGGATGGATGGATGGATGGATGGATGGATGGATGGATGGATGGATGGATGGATGGATGATGCTGGAAGGGAGCCGGGCCGTGCGCGGCCGCCGCTGCGCCCTCTGGCGGGCACAGCCCCGCTCCGGCCAGCGCAGCCTCAGCCGGGCACAAAGTCCGCGCTTGGAAACCCCCAGGGGCAGCCAGGTAAGTTCCGGCATGCCTAGAAAATTATTTCACTTGGATTGGTCCGACTTGATTTTCTGCGGTAAGATAATTCTAATGAGCTGGCAAAAAAATGCCTTTGCATTTTTTTTTCCCACGTCTGCTGAAATCAGAGTGTATCCCTTTGGTAGCATCCTCAGAAATCCTCCCTGAATCCAGCTCTGCCCGGGCTTACTATATGTTTCCATTTCTTGACACTTATTCCATTCATTTCAATAAGAGGGTTTGTTACTGAGTATTTGACAAAAAGGTAAAAGCAGCATCCCCTTAAGAATTTGCAGCTACCTTAAATATTTATTCTTTAATTCTTTAAAGGTTTTATCTGAGCTGATCCAAAGGGATACAATAAGTGCTAAATAAAGTAAAACATTGAAACTTCACTTGTTTCATTTTGACTCACAAAACCTGAAGTTGAATTTCTGGCTTTACATGGTTTTTTTCTCTTCTCACTGATTGGACACACTCTATCATTGCCGGTTTTTTCCTTTCCACAAATAGCTACAGCATTACAAGCAAACAAACAAACAAGGAAATAAAACTCAGATTTTGAAAACAACCTTTCATTATTATTGAAATAAAACTCAGATTTTGAAAACAACCTTTCATTATTATTGTAATAACATAGTTTTTTCTTAAATCAAGAACTATGGAAAAGATGCCAAAGTTATAAATATCTAGATGTCAAAACTGACTTCAGATTGCCCATCTTGCTACTTGAAGAAAACAACTACTTGCTATATTTTCTTCAGAATGTATTAAATATCAAAATATTTGCCTGATCATAAACTCCTTCCTACTTCATAACACATTCAGGAAAACACAAGACATTATCAAATGATTTATGAATAAGCAATCCACTGGTAAACCTTCTATTTAGCACCTCCTGGTACAGAAACTGATGACTACTACAACTTAATAGCCTAAATCAGGGTTGTGTG